>NC_044025.1:20800000-22000000 GCF_900496995.4 Aquila chrysaetos chrysaetos
AGTTTTCAAGAAGAACATTTTTTGTAGGCTGTGGAGTTCTTCCAAGAATTTTTCAATTTTTACAAATGAAAATATAGTCTCAACCAGATGCCAACTAAAATGCACTTACTTTATACCAGCTAGCCAAGGCACCGCACCACAAGCTCAGCAGTGCGACCTTTAAAATAGCCTTTCTAGAACAAGCTGGGAAGAACACTCTCTAAAAAGCCACAATTGCAGCTACTCTTATTACTCATAATATCCTTGATGGAGAGGAACTTAAAAATAATACTTAAGGAACTTAAGCTTCAACAGCCCCCAGTAGACTTAGTTTATGTGCAGTGCAAACTTCCTTCGTGGGATTATAGACTTGGGACTGTGATTATAGTGTTGATGATAATGTACATTTTCTAAATCATTACTTGCATAAGAATAAAATAAAATGAGTGAAGCCTTTGCTTCACTTTTCTTATGCAAATTAATGGATCAGTGATTGAGCCATTTGTTTCTAAAAGCAGATACACATTTCCATGTTTTCTCCACACATTTATTAAACTAACAAGTATTACATACATACATATGTAAAATGCGTTCGGACAATATATTTCAAATCAATAGAATACTTTGAGTCATCAGTCTAAATGGTGCTTTGTAGATGCATAATTATATATTACTTTCTGGGATTTTTATAATATTCCAAGCTGTGCTGAGCTACTATTTAATTGAAACTGCCACTTGGGATCCAACTTCTTTAGGCTTTGAGTATGGAAATATGAACCCTAATTTATATATTTTCATTAGTATTATGCCCGTAGCACATGGACATGTCTTGCAAGCGTTCCTGACCCAGCATCCATCTTCTGCTTGTAAAGCTGGCTTTGGGATGCAGAGCAGGATCGTGGCCGTATTGAAGTCAAATGACCAAAACAACAGTAAATTCAATTTGCTTTAGTAGAACCAGCGAAGACTTTGCACCAACAGTGTCAGGACACTTGAGTCTTGATTGAGCGGTATTTTTTCTACCTGTGAATTTTCTGTTCTTAAATTGATTCCAGTAAATATGTTGGGCTATGGGTAAAAATCGTCCTGCCTCTTCAGCTTCTTTAGGGTGGGAACAAGATACGTTTTCCTTAAACCCTTTATTTTTACTTTTTTTTCTATTCCTCTTGTTACCAAGCACATTGGTATTCAAATTTGTCACCTTATAAAGACGTGGTTCCCTCGGGTCCCCCCAACAGCAGCAGGGCATCGAAGGATTTGAGCTGCGATCTCCGAGCAGCCGCAAACTCCCTGCTTTAACCCAGCTCATTTCCACGCTAGACACAACTCGCTCAGCCCTACGATTCCTCGAGGTAATACTTGATTTCCAAAAGCTCGTGTTTCTGGCCGCTTAATCTCTTTTTTCAGTTTATTTTTGCCCTAAGAGGGGCTGTGTTGTGGTGGGGATGGTCCTGGCGGGAGCCCCCAGCCCGCTCTCCTCCTCGCCCAGCCCTCGGCTCCCGAGACCGGGGGGTAACGCCGGCTGCGGTGACGGGGACCGCTATTCCAGCGGGGCCTGATGGGGACCACCAATTTTGTTCTCACAGACGATGGCTGCTGGCTCCTCGAGCGCATTGTTCTGTGCTGGCAGGAACAATTTAGGGCATTGTCTTTACTCCAGAAAATTTCCTGTCTTCCCTTGATGAGGTACCCGGCTACAGAAAGTGCCTGTCTGCTCCCACAGCAGTGAATCTCGACACACACATATGGGGCTGGTGTCCTGGGGTGGGGTGGTTTAGGTTTTTTTGGTGTGTGTTTTTTTTTTAGGGTTGACTCAGGAAGCTTGCCCATACAAAATGAATGAATAAATAAATGATTTGCAGCTCTCAGGATAGCTGGAACACCTCCATGCTTTGGCCAGGGTTTGGAAAGTTGATGGGGAGATGGGACATTGAGCTGTGTCCTCCTTCGTCCCTGTTAAAACTCCCCCGAGCTTGGGGAAGCTGTGGGCATTTGGGAGAAGATGCCGGTGGTGACTCTGGGATCAGCCTGCGCTGGCACCTGGCCCCGTGTCCTCCGAGCGGGATGTCTGTATGAGCGGGACCAGGCTCTCCCAGTAAGGATTGGGGGACTGTGGGGGTGCTGTGGCAGTGGGCACTAGAGCTGGAGAGGAGAGGCTTTGTCTTTTTTGTGTGTGTTTGCCAAGACAGCCTGGAGGAGAAAACAAAGCAGGGAATCGAATAGAAAATCCAAATGTTTGGTGGCAGAGGGAAAGCTGGAGAATGGGGTGAAGGCAGCCTGGAAAATCATGGGGTGTTTTGTAGCCTGACAGGAGAGGCGGGGGGACAAGGTCTGGGGCAGCGCCGGGAGGATGGGAGGAGGCAGAGACCGTGGAAAGCAGCTGGGGAAGAAGCCTTCTGTGCAGGAAGCCGAAATGTTATTATTAGTGCTCAGTTTCCTGGACAAAAGATTCTTGTCTATTTAAATACTTCTGCTTCACGGAGCCGCAGTTCTCCAGACACAATAAAATTTGCCTTTTCTCCCTGGCGTTTTCATTTTCCGTTTGCAGCAGGTGGTTAAGGCTACTGTGTGCTGTCGAGTAAGTCATTCGCAGGCTGCTGCGTGGAGTCGCTTCGCTTGGGAAATGGGGAAAGGCAAGCCCTGGGGATGAGGGCTTTGCTTCTTGTGTCCCGGTGCATCTGCCAGTGGAGATGCTGCTCCTCCACAGCAGTATGAATGCTGCTGGTAGAGTGATTAAGATCTATCAGATTTGAATAAAAAGGGCAAAAGCATAAAAACTCATAAAAAAATTAAACGTCTAGATATAATCCCTTATCACCCATCTTATGAAACCTCCTTGGGCCATCCCCAGGCTTCCTTAGCCAAAGTGCTGACAATGGCAACGGCAGGTTTTATGCTCCAGCAGCAAGGTGCAGAATCTCACTGATGCCTAATAATCTTGGCTAATGGCTAATTTGCATTATTCTTTCCATCCAGGGATGCGCAAAGAATGCAAGGGGTTTGAAGTTGCTGTTGTGTGGGTAAGAGATCCAGTTTCTGTGAAAGGTGATGCACACACATGTGCTAGACCTGTCCTTTCGGTAGGTGAAGTGCTGTCATGGCCCTGGCGTCTCCACTTGCTCTTCTCTACATGCTTCAGCAGTTCAGGCAGATTGTTTTTCACAGAAATTCCAGATCATGTTGTGATAGCAGCTAGAAATACTTTTTCTCTCTGTGTTGAAATGTGAAAATCTTCCCCCAAATCATATCTGACAGTAACGGTATGAAATTTTCTTTGTAGAATCCTGATTTTTTTCCTATATTCAGGTATCTTGAGTTTAATATCAGATATATCCCTATAATGATAGAAATGGGACTTCTATTCCATAAAAAGATGGGAGTACCGCACTCTGCTGACTTCCTGATTATAATTGTTGCTTGTTCCAAGCACTGTAAGATTTTGAAAAATCAGCCTCCCTGAATGTACGACAAATATAAATATATATTTCTATTTAATTTTCCACAGAAGTGCAAATGTACTTAAAGCTCTCTAACCGTGGTGCCTTTGGACTCATGGTTGTCAGGAAGGACAGACAGGATGCACAGCTGCTAAACCACTAAAAGCACGTACCGTACATCTCAGCGTAGGCAGTGGGAAGGGTTTCTGTGTTGGGATTCTGGAAAACTGAATAATTCACTCATGGTGAATGAATAAATAAAGCCAACCTACAATCATGCCAGTTAGTGGGGTTTTTTTTTGTGTTTTTTTGTTTTTTTTTTTATTGTACAGCACCCTAGTTTTGAATTATAACAACAGCCATTCTTCAAATGATAAATACTTGGGCATGAGCTGTCAGTGTTATATGGGAGTGAATTTGGTTTGGTGATTTTTTTCAGGGTAGGTAAAGCCACAGCTGTATATGGCCTTAAGCCACACCAGTGATGTGTCAGCCCCAACAAGCGTAATTAATAATTCTTTTTCATAGCAGTCTGCGCTGCTCTGTGCTGGATCCATGATTCTGCAGCGGGCTCCATCCAATGTCCTCGGCATCGCTCCCAGGCCCCCCAGAGCTCAGCGCAGGGCAGTGGTCCTGCTCCCAGCAAGGCTCGACCTCCTCTCTCCGTGGGTGAGCTAATTACTCTGCCTCCCTGCTCCGGCAGTGACAGCAGCAGGATGCTTTGCCAGCAGGTAAAGGAGTCATTTTGAATACGGGAGTGTTTTAAATGTTTTGAGTATGTGAGTGCTGAGGGCAACAGAGGAAGGCGATGTCTGTTATCAGACCCGATGACAGAGCCGGTGAAACGGAGGAGGTTTCAGCGGCCAGGCTTTCAGCGGGTCCCTGGTTTCGGTCTGGCTGGAAGCTCACAAGCACTCAGTCTCCCGGCCAAGGAACGCCGCCTCCGGGCCCTTATCTCTCAGGAAAGCGCAGTAGTTAAAGGTTTTTCTGTGCAGCTTTGTAGTTTTTCTAACACTTGTCAGGCAGGGCTCTGGCACACTCTGGTTTTCGTCCCGGTGCAGCTGAGCTCGCACGGTCGGGGCGATGCGAACGTGCAGCCGCCTCGGTGAGCTGTGAGCTGTGCCTCTGTCCCCTCGCCCTTGGGAGGTGACGGGCTGCCATGACTGCTTGTCTTGGGGCAAGGACAGGCATCCGGGGACCCCTGCCAGCCTTGTTCAGCTGTGGATAAAAAAAAGTGGCACGCTCAGTATAGCCGAGAACATTTCCAGCGGCAGCAGAAGAGACAGGCTGAGTGGAAGCACGTGGTTCTGAGGAAGAGGTGCCCCAGCTCTAACGTCCCATCCATCCCTTGATGGGCTGAAGGGACATTAGAAAACTCGTGACGTGCAAATGCAGCCATCCCCTGGAGGTACCGTCCAGAGTAGGGATGGGGAAGGAGCTTGGCAGTTCGCACCTGAATGCGCGTTTCATCTGCAAGTGCGGTTTTTACTAGTGTGAGATGGTTTCAGGTCCCTCAAAAGTGTAATTTTCCTTGCCAGTGTATTGCTAATTGTTCCTGGTGGCACAAATGAGCACCACAAGCAGCGGTGTCTGGAGGCAGGAATCTGGGGAGCTGTTTGTAAGCTGGCATAATTATATCCTTTGCTGTGTGTAAGGATAGCCGAAGTCAGCAGGTATTGAGCGTAGGTGAATGCATTCACGTGGAAGCCCATGTGCAGATCCACAGCGTTAAATAATTGTGGCTCACTAGGTTGTCTCTGAAAGGTTTTACGGTTCAGAAATAAGAAGTCAAAGTAACGGGTATTTTCTTACTTATCCATACTGCAGGCATCATTAGGGATTTCATTTTGCCTTGCATCAGGGTTTGTATAGAAGTTTCTGCAAAACGTAAAACCTTTGGTAAAAGTAGCCTTAAACATCTGCAAAATCTGGTAACAAATGAAAACTTCCCCATGCTCTCCTCTCCTTCCTTTTAACCTCGCTGTGCAATTCTAGACAGGAGCGTTTTCGGGGGAGGGAGCCTGTGCAAAGTTGGGGGTGCAATCCACCTTTCCACAGCTCCAACCTCCCTGCATCCTGCCAGGAATCGCCAGGCAGTCTGCTTTCCCCCGTTGTGCCTACAGCAGAGAGCGCAGCTATAGGAGGGCTATTCATCCGGTACCCCTCTTCCCAAATAAGCCTCCAGAGTACTGAGTCTTAACACCAAAAGAGTTCACTCTAAACTATGCCTCAGCTTCCAAGTAAATAGCGAGTGATAATAACATCCTGCTATCTCCTGTGAAGTGCTCAGAGAAACAGGGATAAAAGCATCTGCAAGTGTAAAGTATCATTTCTGGGCAGCTCCCGCTTCCTCCTCCACTGCCTGTGCCGTGTCGGGCACTTCTCAGTTAAAGGCTGCAAATAACCTCCAGAGCTTCTCCAAGCAGAAACAAGAAATGCTTTGCTAGAAAAGATAGCCCTTCGTGCATTTTTTCTGTTTTTGTGATATTCACATGTGAGCCAAGGCCTGTGATTTGGCAGGAATCTTGCCTGGAGGGCTGCAAAATTGAATGTGGAAATGCTCAGGAAGCATTGCATAAACCCGACTTTTTGCTGTTGCTGTACAAAGAGCCTCGAGCTGAAGCTCTGGGATTCCCGGCTGCTGCTGTGCCCCAGCCTCAGAGAAAACAGCATTTTCTCCAGTGTCTCCTTTGCCTTTTCATTTAGCAATTTGTCTGCTTGCTGTCCTCCTCCGCAGTTTCCTCTCCCCTCGCCTTGCAAAGCGGTGGCCGGGTACCGTTGCAGGAGGGACAGAGCTCCCGGGGACGGCGTGGGGAGAGACAGCCTCAGCACACCCGTGGACAGTGAATGGTGGTTTTCCTTGCTTTTATCCTGAGCCATTTGTTGGGTTGTGTGGTTGACAGGCTTCCGTGCACATCAGGGGGACAAGCAAGACATCCTGCTTCTTTAGTTAGCTTTCTTTTCTCTTTTTCCCCTTTTTTCTCTCTGAAATTTAGGATATATCTTAATGTTCTTCCAGCTGCCCAGGCCAATCTCCAGTCAGACACTGGAAACCCTCATTTCCCCTCCTCTTTATGCTTTTATGCCTGCTGACGGTGCAGATGCCTGATTTGGGGGCAATTACTCAACAAGCGAGAATGACTTGGCTTTCTTTTATTTTATTTTTGTTATTCGTAAGGGTAAGTGGAGCCGAGCCAATATCCGGCTGGACAATCCTCCCCTTCCTTGAGCCCTGGCGAGGTTTAGATCCACAGCTCGCTGGTGCTGAGCCCCGTTTCAAACACGGGCCAGGTGAAAACCGCAGCTCTGTATCTCCCCGACACAGTTTGGGCCTCTTTTAGTGCCTTTGCTCTGTGTGAGGGATGAACGGTGACTGCTGCTTGGTGCAGAGGCAGAAGGGAACTGGACTAACACTCATAAGCATGGTGTTTTTCCTGGTGTGATCCAAGACTTCCTCCAGTCTGCTGTCTGAATACTGTGCCGTTCACTGGAATAAAATGAGGGTATAGAATTACTACTTCTTCCTTTTTTTTTTTTCCCCCCCTTTTCTCTTTTTTCCTTTTTTTTTTTTTTTTTTCTGGAAAGGGCATGCTTTTACCTCTCTGCACTTTTCATTTCCTGGGGATGCTGAACTAGCTCATGCCAGAACTTGCCCGTGGTAGTAGGAGCCCAAGGAATAAGGGACTTTGTTTGCGCTTCAGGCCAGCTCTGCCTCTTACCGCTCCAGGGGAGCTGGTGGCCATGGGGACAGCAGTGGTTCCTAGGTGACTGTGGAGTGCATGTTAGCCCTGGTGATATGCTGAACTGCTCAAGCAAATCATCTTAAAATAGGCTTCATATGTGATGCAGAAGGACCCAAGCAAAACACAGAACCCAGCCAAACCCAAATTTATGCTTGTGGTTACTGAAGCTTGTGAGATCAATTTTTTGTTTACTTAAAACTGATTTCAAAGAGTTTTTTTTTTTTTTTCTTTTAATTCTCACTCTTGATCCTCGGGCTGGGGGATGGTCGTGGCGGTGATGGTGGCTCAGCACCGCTCCAGCTGGGGCCGAGCATCCTGCTGTCACCTCCTGGGCAGGCAGAGGGGCAGGCACTGTCCTGGGCAGTGTGCCCTGGCACCCGGGGAGCTGTGGTCACTGCCCACCGCTGCAGCCGAGCCGGCAGCAGGCTGTGCCCCCCGGGAGGTGGAACGACGGCAGGCAAAACCACAGGGTCCTTCTGAAAAAGTAACGGTGCTTTGGAGTCACTGACCTTCCATGAGGTCACCAGCAAAGGAGCTTCTCATGTGAAACAACCCGTGCTTAGTTTGGATCCAAAGTATTGGGGGAAAAATAGAGCCAACTGACCTTAACTCGAACTGCGGGACCTCTGCACTGTGGAAGTGTTTCAGTGCCGGTGTTTTGTCCTTATCCCTCCCTGCGACAGGGAGAGGAAAACTTCTCCAGTTCACAGCGTTGGAGCGTCTGTCCCATGATTATGCTGAACCCCTGTGGTGGGTCATGGATGGGCTTTTCTCCAAAGTCCTGGACTGGGATGCCAAACGCTGGCTCATGCTTCCTCCGAAATGTCCTACAAAGGCACTGCAGAACACAGGCAAAACCAGCTGGTGGGTAGAAAAATGCCTCTTTCTGGATTAAGCTGTGCGTGTAAACACTCTGTCCCAAAACACACAGAATTAGGGTGCTGGTGAACACGGTTACACCCTGCAGAATAGGACCTTCAGTTACTGCTCCATTGGCGCACCCCAGCAATCACCCAGGGCATCCTGAGCGATTCTCTTATTTTCATGAAAACATGGAAAAGTAGATCTGAGCAGAGCTTTTTTTCATTTCAAACTTTTGAAAAGACTGAAGATAGCAAGTGTTAAAAGCACCAGTTTAGTTAAAAAAAAAAAAAAAATTTAAAAAAGAAAAAAAAAAAGCCAACAAACAAACCCCCCCCCCCCCCCCGATCCCCATAAAGCCTCTGCAGAGCTGGCAGAAGCCAGAGCCCAATAATAGCAGCGATGGCTGCTGTCATCCCACATATGTTGGGTTTACCCCAGCAGGATGGGAAAGCCTAGAAAGTCGCATACTGACATATTTCAGGACAAACCATATAGAAAATAAACATGTGGGATAAATGAAGGGCAGGCAGGAAGCAATGGTTTCCCAGGACAGAAACCAGAGGTGATGCTAGTCGCAGCCCCCCGGCCGGGGCAGGGAAGCGCCCACCTATTTTATTTTTTTCAGGAATCCCTGGCAGCGAGCTGTGTGGCCCCCATTTCAGCTGAGAATTGCCTGCAGCCCTCGGCGTTTTAACTGGCCTAATCCCTGCGGGGCTGGAGCCAGCAGCTTTGCTGCTGGCCAGAACCCATCGTCCCTTTTAGCAGTGATGTGGTGAGCACACGCCGATGCCAAGCCCAGATGGAGTTGTTCCCTGTGCAGATTCCTTCCTCTGGGTCCCTCTCTTTCTTCTTTTCTTCTTCCTTTTGACACTTACTTATTTGCAGATTTGTCAGAGTTAAAGGGTTGCGTCCCGGTGGCAGTTTGTGTTGGCCCCATAGATAAATGCCAGCTTTGCCTGGAGCTGCCGGACGCATGGAAATGGCACCAGTGAGACAGCAAGAGTTTCTAAACAGGCTTAATTAAATCTGAGCAACACTCTCTTGTGCGGGCTGCTCGCTCCCTCCTGTCCCTGAAAAGCACTGCAAGAAAGCTCGGTTTTCTTGTTGTCAAGCTGGCCTCATTTGAGCAGGGCTGCTCTGGGTACCTGCGCCCCTGGGGTGGGACGAGGACCGTGCCGGGGGGACGGGACCTGCGCGGCAGCGGACCCCTCCGTGCGAGCCGGAGGCAGCCCGGGCTGGGGGTTCAGCGCTGGCAGCTTGGGGAAAGAAAATTGAATTCGTGCTTGTGAATGAAAATGGCTTTGGGTGAAAATCCTGGAGAGGCCAGGGGTGGACAGTGCTGTTGCTGTCGCATCGTTTGTCTGTGCAGAACCTCGGTGCTGCCGACAGAGTTATTGTGTGCTGCCTCGTTGCTTTTGGATGATGCTGAGGCACCAGAGTGGGGCAGAAGCAACTCTCCAGGGTGGCTTTTAACTCTTTTTTGGGGGTGTCATTTCTGGGTTGGTCGCAGGGGGAGGTTTGCTGGAAGAGGTGGGCAGTGGGGCTGGAGCTGTGGGGTGCGGGAGCCTGCGGTGGGCAGCGCTGGGCACCGGGGCCCTCGGTATGCGGGCAGCGGGGAAGCGAGCCATGAGGTGCAACCAGAAAAAGTATTTTACTGATGTAAAAAAAGTGAGGGCTAAAACCTGCTGTTCAGTGTGGAAGTAGAAAAGAAGGCTTTGAAGGGTTCGGAGCAATGGGTCGGAGCAGCCCCTGGCTGGGGGAGCAGGATGATCCATGAAGCTGTGGTGCACACGCTGGTATCCACAGCACGTGCACAAAATAAATTAAGGTGTGTAACGCATTAAGAGGGAAGAAGGTATGTTATAGAAACACAGCCCCAGAGCCTATAGGACTAATTGCCTGGGCAGGCTGGAGGAGCGGATGGCGTTTAAGAGCTGTGGGGACCTTCCTCTGCTCTTTGGTGGAGACAGTGTTAATCGGCCGGGCTTAGCTGCGTGCGGCGGATGTCAGGGAGGGACAGGGGGGCTGTTAAGCATGAGGAAATTGCTTGCTGTCTAGATGGGCTTAACACAATATAAACGACATGTTATGCACAGAAAGTTGAAGCCTGAAATGGTGAAAGAGTTGGAGTTATCCAGCGCGGCAACGTGGACATGAGCGGAGGGTGATGTTTTTCCTGCACGATGTTGCTTGGAGCTAATACCGAAGCACAGTGTCCGTGCACCGGCCTTTTCCTTCGGACAGAAAGGCATCTGCAACCTTTCAGAGCCCGCGAGATGGTTGTGTTGCTTTTCCCTTCCTGCTACTTTGTCACCATCCTTTTTTCCATAACAAGATTTCAGAATGGAAGAAACCATCTAGAAAGGAGCCTGGGAGCAGAGACGACCCAAGCCTGGCTTTCTTGGGGGTCCAGCTCTGTCCATCACGCCGCTCTGCTCGGCCAGGCGATGCGTGCTGCCTCCCTCTCTCCCTCCCTCCCTCTTTACCTGGGCCACGCTGAGCACCGTTGTGGCTGACATCTGCTTGTATATGGGGAATGTTTCCCAGTTCCTGAACTGGGAGGCAGGACTGCAGCGTCTTTGCTCTCCCCTTGGCAGCCCCCAGCCTTGCTCAGCTGGGGGTTGTGAACCGTCCCCGTTAATGTGTTTCTAGCTGTGCCGTCTATTGGTTTGTTCTCTGCAAAAAGCACCCTGCAAAACTTCCCATTCCTAAATTTCTCTTCTTGCTCCCGTTGGATTACACCTGGCATATGGAGGAATCTGCATGGGGAAACCCGAGTTGCCTGTACGCATTTTCCTTCTCTTCAGAGTGTTGATATGGGCAGGCATGGTAAGGGTGGAGTCTGCCTTCCTTAAGGAAGCCCTTCTCAAGCTCTTGCTTAGAAAGGTTGTTTGGCTAGAAAAAAATATGATTTTTTTTTTTGGGGGGGGGGGGGGGGGGGAGTTGGGGAAAACCTGTCCAGACTCTGAGTAAAATTGGTAAAAAGGTATTTTAATTATAATTCATTACTGTAGTGTCTTGTTTTGGAATTGCACCTTTGGATAGCATGCATCTCACCAAAGATGCTGTAATAGGGCCCCACAGCCTTCCTGTTGGCTTTCATTTAGTTTAGAAGAGTAATTAAAAGAAGGTAAAAAAAGAAGCAGCAGGATTATTGACTCTCTTTACAAAAGTAAAGGGTTTAGGCCAAACCTACTGCTATGAAAATAAACAGAATTTCATTTTTTTGTTGCAAGTTCTTCCCATATATTGAATTTCCGTGCTTGGTGACAAGGATGGATCTGCCTGAGTGAGCAGCGATTGGATTCAGATGGGTTTGAGTTGCGATTCGTTTTGCTTTGGAAAGCTGGAACTGTCCTTGGAGAGGAGGGTTTGGACCTGAGCTTGGGGCCTTATTCTCTGAAGAGTGAAAACCTTGCAGCCTGATTTATCTGAGTTGTTAGCTTTTCATGGCTGTGCCTGGAAATTATTTTCCTCCTTTATTTATCCTGTGCTTAAGGTGTGTTTTTAATACATGCAACAAGCTGGCAACTGCAGTTGTCCTTCAAAAGGCTTGACTTGTGTGCGCCAGCATTTGCGTGTAGATCTGGACACGGGCTCTTATCCAACAGGTACGTTTTTCTCCAGATTACCTCCCTAATCTCTCCAGAGAAACACTTCCCGCGGCTGCCGACATGGCGCCGGCCGGGGGAGCCGAGCTGCCCGCCGGGAACCCCTCGGACTTTGCCCACCGGCAGCAGGACCGGTTGTGGCACCGGGGGGATGCAACAGCGTGGCACGGTCCCCTGCCCGGGGCATCGGCGGTGCCTCTCCGGGGGACCCGGCGGCGTTTCGGCACAGGCGGCGTGGGAGCAGGAGGGAGCACGTGGCACGGCCGCGGTGGTCCCGAGCGCAGGCGGTCCCAGCGAGGGGAAGGCAGCCCCCACGCTTAGGCTGCTCCCCCCAGTTGCGCTCTCTATCTCACTCCCCTGCATTTCCCAGTTACGGTTGGCAGCTAGCGTCGGCGCAGGCACGGCAAAGCCCACGGTAAACACCGTGTACGGAGCACGAGCCGTAAACTGAGACTCATTTGGCACTGAGTTCAGTCATAAAGGATAAATGTGCTTTATGGCCACATTCAGGATGTAGCTGTAATGGCTAAATAAAACCATACCCCAAGTGATGGAAGCTGTCAGCTACGGCCCCGGGGAATCGGGTTTTCATGCAAGAAAACGGTGACTATTGCAAGTCACAGAAAAAGGGAAAAGGACTGAATGACCGGAGTGCGGAGAGAAGCAGAGGAAGGTGGGCGTGCTGGGGAGGGACATTCGTGGCGAGATGAAATCAGCAGCGAGGAGCCCCTGCGTTTATCAATAACCGTGGCATTTCCTCTGTGTCGCAGGTGACTACTCAGGTCCGTGGCCGAAGAGAGGAAGGCATGAGCTCCGCGGTTGCTCCGGGTCTGGCAGAGCCGGCTGTGCCGGGCCGGGACGCAGGATCAGGCCACGCTGGTTCCTTGAGGCTGGAGCCTGGGCGCTCTGGGAACACCAAAGCCCCGAGCAATGAGTGTGTGTGGCAGGTAGGACACAGGGGCTCGTTCCTTCTGCCAGGGCACTGGTATCTCACTGGTGTCACCTCGAGAGGTATTTAGCTCCTTTTTGCAGTGGGGGAACTGAGGCACGTGGTGGCTCCTGAGGCTGGGTGCGTTTTGGGAATGGCAATAGATCCAGCACCTGAGCCGGACTGCCTGCTGCTCTTCGTATGCTGGCATTGCGGCTCCTCTGAGTCGGCTCCTTGGCCTCAGGGGTCCCGGACAGGGGAAGCGAGGAAGGAGCCTGCTGCCAGCAGCCTCGGTGGACCCAAGACGTTTTTCTAATAACATCCAGATGGATCCACAGAAATTGTTAGCATCTCAGAAGAAAAAAAGAAAGAACATCAGCTGCAGGATAAATGCAATTTGAATGGTTTAGGAAGGGCAGCCTGGAGGAGAAGCCCACTGCCAGGGCTCCCCAGATGCCACGGATGCATCTGAAATAGCAAATGCGGTGGTGTGAGCTCTGCTTCCCCAGGAGCCCTGCACAGGCATGGCCGGGAGCAGCGTCCTGCCCAGCAGTGCTGTAACAGAGCCTTTCCTTCCAGAATTAGGCCAACATTTGCTAATTTGAATCTAGAAATCCCTTTTATTTATGAGGCACATTGCAGAGGTCGGCTCTTCTGGTACGTGTGGGTGCGGGTGCCCACCTGCCCTCCTTCCCAGCTCCTGTCCTGCAAAAGGAGGAAATCTATGTTGAGATAATTTCTGCAGAGAAATCAGTAGGTTTGGGGTGGTGGGGAGTGGTTTGAGCTTGTCCCGAGCGTACCCACCACCCAGGACCCCCTGCCGTGGGGCTGCGCGGGGCAGAGGCGAGCCCTGGCAGTGGGGGTGGGAGGTGTTTTGGTGGTCATCATGCGCACCAGGGTTGTGTTTGGTGGTGACAGCAGATAGTCCCAGGGGAAAAGACTCGGGGGCGAAGACGGGGTGAAGATGCTCCGTGTCTTGGGTGATAAATGCATCGTGGCCAGCTCCGGAAACGGAGCAGGGGAGGATGTGAGCGACGGAGGATTCATATCCCGGAAACACCGCAGTGTAACGGCTCGGGAATTCAGCATGATAAATGCATTTGCCTGTACTGTTGCAGACAATCTGCTTAATGTGGGAAGCAGAGTTTCCTGCAGCACCGATTTAGTGGAGAAGGGAAAACCCTGAGAGCCAGGAACAGCCGGGAGAATTAAGCAGGTAAACCCATTACCAGTGACCACCTCTTTGTGTGGGGATTACACCGAGGTTTAAGCTGCAGCTTCCTGATGCTCAGTGTCTCGGGAGAAGCGAGTGCTGTGAGCAAGGGCCTCTCCCTCCTCTTGAGGGGCTCGACCCGAGAGCTGGGATTAGCGGTTGCCACAAGCCGCCCTCACTAGCCAGAACAAATTGCTGCACGTGCTTAGAAACAGCCCAACCTGCGCAAACTGTGGCAATGCTCCGAGGCGGAGGTTTGCCAGACCTTGCTCTTGCAAATTCCCCCATTCTTCCTAATGTGGCCTTCACTGTGGAATTCTCTCCTCTTTAATTAACTGATTTACACTGTCCCAGTACCCTGACCAGAGGTTTACACCAAGTCCCTCCATAGCTCGGGAGTGCTGCTCTAAAAACGGGAGTCACGGCACACATGGGAATAGATCTGCTGTCCCAAGAGCTTATTTCGGTTGGCACGTCATGAAATGGTTTGGCACGACCCATGGTACCTGCACACAAGGAAGGCTGAGGATGGTGGGGAGAGAGGTCTGGGGTGCAGTGGGGGGGTGCTGGGGATGGGGTGCGTGGAGGGTGGGGGGCACGGGCAGCGCTGCTGCACCCCGGTGCCAGGGAGAGCTGCAGGCATGAGCATCACCAAGAGCCAGGCTCGGGCTATGGCTGCGGCGGTCCCTCGGTCCTTGCCGGAGCCTCCGAGGGGACGATGCTCCATGGCATCGTGGTGTCCTGCAGCCCTGGCCGCCCACCACCGCGCCGTCCCACGGCTCCCGCAGCCTCGCCCGACCCAAGACGTGTGTGTCCTCCGGCAGCCTTTCCAAAATGCCAACCACAGGAAAGCAGCAGAAACCCAAGCTTTCCTTTTGCTTGGATTCCCATCAGTTCCCAGAGCTTAATAACAGATTATTTCAGGCTTCCTTGCTTCAGTTGTTTTGGCTTTTCGGGCCGGGGCTGAGCGCTGTCTCATGGGCAAAGCAGCCCTCGGGGTTAGAGGAAGAGGAAGGAGAAGCCACTTTGCGGGATGAGAGTTCTGCCTGGGATCAAACCCTCCCTCCAGGCTGGCCGGGAGCGTAACCCCTCTCTCCCCTTCCCGCTCCCCACGGGGGTCCCTTGCCAGCCCTCGTCCCATGGGGGGGTAGGGGGCTGCAGCGGGGGTTTCCCGCGGTGGGAGCAGCACCCCGAGGTACCCTCACCCCGGGGGATGCGGGGCAGAGAGCCAGCGCTCCCCCCCCCGCTTCCCGGGCCCCTTTAAGCTCCCTCTGGCTCCATTTGTCAGACAGATGCCGATCCAGATGTTGGCGCTTCGGTGTCTGCCCGCTGGCACCGGCACTGCGGGGTTGGGGGGGGGGGTGCCCCGGCTCCCTCCCGGTCCCCGTCCCCCCGCTCGGTCCCCGGCAGAGCGACGCCTCCGCATCGCCATCTCCTGGGCATCCCGCGACATGGGGACACCGAAGGCGGTTTGTTTGGCAGAGGGAAAAGCCTAATTCCTCTGCGCCTGGCCCCGAGCAATTTGCTTTTTTCTGTTCTTTATGTTTTGGTGCACACCCCCCCCCCCCCCCCCGCAGCTTGTCCTTGCCTATTCCTGCCAGATCCCGCTGGAAAACCGAAGACGAAAGAGAAGCAGCCCTGCCGCTCGCCTTGGCCACGCTTCCTCGGCCAAAGATGCCGAACCGTCCCCGATAACGGGTGCGCTGGGCCAGTCCTGCTCTCCTCCGGACCCACTGCTGGGTGCTGCAGCTGGTTCCAGGGGCTGTGCGGGGTGGGTTGCATGCTGCGGGCTGGGAGCTCGCGCAGCCCTTCTGCGGACCCTCGGTCCTTGGGGTCCCACGCTGCCGCGGGCCCGTGCTGTAACAAGCTCAAGGAGTGCCATGAAGACAGTGGTTCAGCTGTCAAAAAAGGTCTGGCACCTACGGGAATAATGTCCCCAAAGAGCAGGCAGCAGTGGGCAGGACGCCTGCCTTGCCTTTAAAGGGAGCTCCTGATGGACTGAAGGACCACTAGTCCATCTGTCCTGCGAAGCAGAGGTGTCACCACCCTCTAGCATACCTCGCAGCCAAACCTGGCTGTGCCGCCCAGCCCTACCCAGCTTTTACCTTTCTTGGGCCTTTTCATGTCATACATGCAGAGCATATGGAGCCGTTAGGCCCAGATTTACATTCTTCCCTAATGAGTGGCAGCATGTCAGAGAATTGTTTATGTAATGTAAAGTGCGATATTTTTAAAAAATAGCTTCAGTTCTCCTAGTGCAATAGTTTGTGTGACTTTTCATGCCCTTCTTCCTGGCGCAGGATAAACAGTTAACAGGAACTAGCAGTCGGGTTTTAAATCTCCGCAGAGGACTCCTGAGCCAAACAGAAGGAGGGAGCGGACAAGATTCAGAGAGCTCTGCAGCCTGGGGCTCTGCCTGGCATGTTGTCGAGGTTGCGGTCTGTTAAGATGTCTGCAGATTTTTAGATTTAGCTGACGAACTCCTGCGCTGCACAGCCTGGCCGGGATCCGTGGCCCTTTATTGCTCTTCCCGTGTCTGAGACCTTCTGGATTGGGTAATTGTGGAAGAAATGAGTTTATCAGGGATGCCCTCAGCCCAAGAGGTTTGACAGGCACGGAGGCAAAAATATGGCTTTGGAGAGCCCTGGTAAAGTTGTGTGTGTGGATGCCACAGAGCTCAGCACTAGGAGAAGGGGTTGTGGGATCACATAGGACCCTACCTTCCCTGCACCTCCTCCTCCTCCCACTTCTTTAGGATGTGGACGCTTGCAGGATCCTGGCAAGATTTGCCAGGAGACAGTGCAGGGTTGTAGCTGAAAAAGGCTGAAATCTAGCCCATCGGGTGCCCTTGGCTGCTTCTGGATTTGAATGCTGTAAATTTAACTGAGCATCTGAACATCTCTGTCCTTTCCCCGCCCAGCCGTGCCTCCCAAGCTCACCCTCTCATGCAGCAGCACTTGCTTTTCCTTCCTTCCGACATACTCCAGAAACCCTCTTGCAGCACACTTGCACTCACTATGCTTACTGGGAAAGATCTTCAAGCGTAATGATTTTATTGAATCTTTTAAATCTTTTTTTTCCCCCCCTTCACCTCTCACCCTGAGGACAAAACTCTCCAAAGCGAGCGTGGTTTCTCTGGGTAATGTCATCCTTGCTTGTTCATCTGTCTGAAGCAATTACTGTGGCTTCCTTAGGGATTATTTTTCAGACAAAGTGTTGACATTTTTCCCCAGTTGGGCGTCAAGTGTGTACCTGCGGTGGTAATTTCTGAGCGGCAGAAGTCTAACGAGAGGAATGCCCTGCTGTTAATGAGGTGCTGGAAGACAGCATGGCTAAATCTGGCATTACGCTTTCCAACTTTCCAGTTTAATTATACCATCTCCTGGTCATGCATTCATTCAGTTTTTGACTTGAGTGACAACCCAGCCTTTCACAGGGCAAGCGACCACAGTATTTAAGTAAGATGTTGATGCCCTTGGCTATCCACATCGCTCTGTCTTGCCCAGCTTTGTGTTTGCCATTGGAACATCGTCTGCAGCCTTTCCCAGGTGCTGGATCCGCAAGAGCAGCAGTGCCAGGGACATCGGCGGTGGCTGGGTCCTTCTCTTGTCCTTTCTCCTGCAGTTTGTTGGCCTAAATCCAGGGTTTGGGCAGACATTCAGTCCTTACTGGACACGGCCAGGTACTGGTTTAAATGTCAAACTTCTCAACACTTATCCACTGCAATTAAGCAATTACACGTTCGTAGCAGCACAAAAGGTAGAGAGGGAGGGGTTCAGCCTGTTGAGGGAACTGTGTCCCTGCAGGTGGAGGATGTGGGCACACATGAGGAGGATGATGTTACCCCCATGGGGTATCCCTTCTCAGCTGAAGGGTTGCAGGGAGCCGTGCATCTGCTTCTCACCCACCATTGGCCTGAACCGCCTTCACTGAGAACGGACAGAGTGTGTGTTACCTCACCATTCAGGTAATTAAAAGCGTGCACGTGGTTTGTGGTGGCAGCAGAGCTGATGAATCATTACTTGGTCACCTTTTATAGTGGGATCGTGTACGCTTGGTATGAGTTATATTACATGTCCTTAGATGCGTAAAATACTTCAACACTGCAAAACAATCACAGGTGTTTGCCAGTTTAGGGGTAACCCACTAGCTTACCTGTGATATGGTGATATTGAAAAAAAACCCCAAAGTTATCCTACTCCTGTGCTTTTTTTTGGGGGGGGGGGAGGCATCCGTGCAGAGTAGATTTTTTGCAAGCATTATTTTCTACTTTCTTCAGTTGGTATATACAGTAAAAATGTGCCTTTTGGGCTGTTGGGGATTATAAGTGAAAACTGGAAATCGATATTTGTACTTCTTCAAGCATTCAGTATGCACGTAGTAAATACCTGCAAGACCATACCTCTGACCTCCCTGTGGGCAGCTGCATGGAAACTTCACTATGTTAAAGACAAGAGAAGCAGCTGGCATCCCGCGGCTCTCCAGGAGGAGCAGAAATGGCCTTTCGACTTGATTTCCACGCGGTTCCCCCAGATGAGAAACAGCACCGAAGGGCCGTGGCAATGGGTAGGTGCAAGGAGGGTGCTGGGCACTGTCAGGGCTGGTGCCCATGGGTGGGCGATGGTCCCCGCACCGCTGGGCTTTGCAGCTGCGGCGCTGCCGAAGCTGCCGCACGCTCCTTCCCTGCCACGGCTCCGCCGTTCCCACGCCAGCTCCCTGTTTGCCTGGGAGGACGATTAACCGCGATGCTATCGGTGCTGGGGAAAAGATTTCAGAGCCAGCAACTGCAAAAGTTCAGGAGTACAGTAATTAGCAGAGCAATTCTAAAGTGCAGTAATTAGCGGCTAATTGCTGCTGCAGAAATATGCAAGGCATAATGCCTTTTACTCCACCCTCCCGTGCAGAGATGGCTTATCTGGGGTTTGCTGGGAGCGGGAAGCGCTTGTCCCATGGCCCTGTCCCCCATGGCAGGAATGGAAAAAGTGAGCAGGGGAGCCCAGGCGGGATGAAGCTGTGAGGGGGAACTCGGTCTGCTCTCCAGAGCAAAGGCCCCCGGGCTGTGCCAGAAACATGGACTTTGGAATCAAAGAGGCCGGTCAGTGACTGTCCCTCCATCGCGTGGGGCCGGGCAGGTCACCCCAGCCCAACGCAGGTTCCCCCCCTCAAGCTCAGCGTGTCGGCTGGCAGGGGCTGTCAGCACATTTGTTATTTGCGCATCGGGATGAGATGATTGATAACCCTGCGCTGCTGGTTGTGGGGTGGATGACCGTCCCCGGCCGCGTTTGCTCAGGAACAAAGTGTGTCTGTGAAAACCCTCCGGCAGCCACAGCAGCGAGGTGATGCCCACCAGGGAAGGGATCCCGGCAGCACCACAAGTGACAGGAAAAAGATAGATTGCCATATCTAATTAGCAGACGCTGCAGGCCTTGTCTCGGTATTCCCGGAAAGTGCTGCATGCATGCACACGAGGAGGCTGTGCACGGCTGGCAGCGCCCGAGCTCAGCCTCAGGTTGTGTAAACAGGAAAGCTGTTTGTGTTCCCTCTTCAGAAAGTTTGGTACGGATACGTGAACTCCATTGTTCAGCTCTCAAATCCACAGTGTAGCTCACCTCTGAGTGAAAATTTTCACTTTGCAAAGCTGGAGAGAGCAGCTGAGCTGCTGTAATGCTCCCACCAAATACATACTTCTGCAGTTTCCAAGGGTCTATTATACAAAAATAAAGGTAAAATGAATTAGATTACCCGTGTTTTCCAAACTGAACAGGAGTACTTTTCACCACTGACACCACTATTTCAACAATGTAATGTTTAACTACCTTAAGTTACGCTATGTACCTAAATGCCTTTTTTTTTTTCCCCCTTTTCTGCTGAAGAAGGAAAGTCAGGTCCAACAGGCGGGACTATAGGAAGGGAAGCATTGGGAAGTGTTTAGAAATCATGAGGCTCAATGGCTCTCTGCCTGTCCCCAGCCCAGCTTGTGGCCCAGGGTAAAGGAGAAAATAAAGTTCACCTCATCCCTCAGCCGTGTGAACTGCAGCAAGTCCTTGTCTCCCCAGATTATTTTTTTTCCCATTCACTAGAATTGCAAAATTGGGATTATTATTGCAGAAACAATAAAGAGTGTGTGGGCTGTGGCCATCCCTCCGTGCGGTGGGAGCGGCGTCTGCAGCGTCCGACCAGGCTGCGTTGCCCACCGTGGCACAGGGTCCCCCAGCTCCCTTGGCCGGTGTCCCCGATCGGGTGTCCCTGCTCGGGTGCTGCCCCCGGAGTGTCTGGCTTTGGTGTCTCATCACAAAGCTCATCCCTGTGGTGAAGAAGCACCATGCTCCATTTTCAGCGCCCCCCCCCCTCGAGAGATTCAGACTTTTTTACTCAAACGCCTCTTAATTTATAGACCAAATGTAGCCTGCTGCAGTATTTCATATCAAACTTTGTTGTACCAGCATATTTTATTTACAACTCAAAACCTCAATCCGAGAACACCAGGAGGACTGAGCCGAACATGAGTTTTGGCAATGTTCCCCCTGCCGCGATGCCGGAGAATGGGCTGCCCGGCACTGCTGCAGCTCCAGCCTTGCATAAATGAAGGACTCCTGCGTTTTTGCTTCCTCGGCTGCCAAATCCATCCCATCGACCGTGGCACCCCTGGCCACGTCTCTGCGTACACCTCACCCGCGGCCACAGCCGGGCTGTGACAAGTCACACGGGTGCAATGGAGTTAAACCTACTCCTAATTTATTTGTTAATGCAATATCACCAGAAAAGGTTACTTCGAGTCTTTGGGCTAGTCTACACATGAGGAAACTCACTGCACGGTAAAATGCACTTGCCACTCGGGAAGAAGCGATTAGAGAAGCGCTGACTCAGCAGGACTTTGCCCCAGCAGTGCTCGGGCTGAGCTGTCCCCCCCGTGCAGGTTGTGTCCCGTCCCCGTAGGCATCTGCAAGTGCCCGAGGCGGATGGAGAAGAGGAGCCTGGCAGGAGCAGCTCTTCAACTGCTCGGGAGATCTGCTTCGTGCCAGGAGAGGAGAAATCCAGCTGCACAGAGGGTTTGGGAGTCACCGAGGGGCCCCAGTGCCATTTTTGGAGCCCCATTTAGCCCATTTAGAGCCCATTTAGAGGAAGCCCCCTGGGAATGGAGTGCGATGCACTGCCACCGTCATGCAGCCCATTCCTGCTGCACCATCACACCCTCAACCTCAGACCTTAGTCATTCCCACTCTGCCCTGTCCTCACTGGGACAACGTCAAGGGGCTTCGGTGCCTAGAATTACTTATGAACAGACTGTAGAAGAGACATATTTACTTAATAAATAAGTACAAATAACATATGGCAGGTACTAGCATGAAATACAGCAATATTCATGTTGTAAGGGAGGCTAGGATGTCTAGGGCTTGGAGCTTTTGGCTGATGCTAGTTTAGCTTAATACGCCAAGAATATCGGCAAGCATTTAACCAGGCTGGCACTCGATAACGTGACTGATGGCGCAGTCTGAAATTGCTTGAAGGGCATATTAGAAGCTATGTACTTAGGTGGATAAATATGTTAATACAGAGCATCCAGGGAGGTTTAGCCTTAGAATGACTGGGGACAGTAAAAGCGTGCATTTCTCTGGTAACTAGGGTGTCCTTAGGGTGCCCTTGGCCACGTTTCTGGATGCCTGGCCGGGGCAGGTCTGTGTGTGTCCCTGGGAGCTGCAGCGTGGTCACGGCATGCACCGACAGACGGCGGAGGGCAGGGGGAGGTGGGGATGACAGTGGACCTTGGTGGGGGGGTCAGGGCTTTTCCCCTCATCTCTGCAAAGCTTCGTGCAGGGCAGAGGAGCTCTGCTTCGTCTATTTGTGGTAATGCATTTACCTAAAGCTCGGAGTTCTAACGTTTGGCTCTGTCATACTAGCCAAAAAGAGAGCCAGTGAGGGAAAAGGAGGAGGCGGCAGTTGGGTTTTGGGGTTCGGGTTGTCTCTGAGCTCCCAGGACAGGTCTTAGTCGGCCGAGACGGGCAGCGGGAGGAAGAGGATCGCCTTCTGGCCATAGTGAGTCCGCGGCCCCAGCTTGCTGTTCCCGTTCTTCTTCAGACCTACAAACCAGTTCTTATCTGCGTGCTTTTTGGAGGTGTACGTGTTGTAATGGTTTTCTTCGATCCTTTCAAGGAACAGGCACTCCTCACCCAGTAACTGCTGAAAGAGAGCCGCAGGTAACGACAGTGAGACAGGGAGATGCCGTAGGCAGGAGGATGCGTGTTCCTAACGCAGCAATCCCAGCTCGGGCGCTCCCTGGCTAGGATGCTCTCCAGACCCGCCTCCGAGATCTTCGTGCCCCAGGACAGTTCGTATTTAAAGCGTGGAGGTAAGCAGCCTTGATTTAGATGCCTGGGCTACTCCTGCAGTAACTTGTCCATGACCTGGGCGTTTTATTCGGCAGTAACCGAGCCCAGCCCTGCGCTCTGTAAGCCGGTCCTGGCACTGGCTCCTGCTCTGGCACTAACCTGTGCGGTGGCGGCTGCGGGTTCAGGGCATGAACATGGGGAACAAAACGGCTCTTTGGTAAGGCTAAGCAGCCTGTGACCAGGATTACGTGTCGCACACTTTGCTATAAATGGGGCTATTCTCAAAGACCCAGCTTATATTCAGTAATTCCGTGCCCTCCAGTTCCTGGGCACGGGGGGGGTAAGCTCCTGCCTTGCACGATCCTGCTCACACCGGGATGCTGTGGACCCAGCACAGGGTTTGGTGCAACTAGGATGCAGAGGAGAAATGAAGCACCTCGCAAAGCGGTGGAGAGGCGGCAGGAGGCAGGCAGAGGTATGGGCAAGGCGCTGCCGGGGTTGGAAGAGCCGGGCTGGAGGTGCAGCAGCCCTGCACCCTGCCGGGGTCCCCCCGCGGCCCCGCTTGCAGAGCTGCCAGCTGCCGAGGGGATGCAAAGCAGCTGCTCCTCCAGATATGAAATACAATATTTGTCAAGAGGCAGGGCAGTAAATGGTGTTATTTGATTATTTATTTATTTCCCTCCAAAATAAAGCCGGATGAAGAGTGGCCGTCCAGCTGCCAAAATAACAAACAGAGGCTAATTGTTGCTCGTGGTTTGCATTACTCAGAGCTACGAGATTTCTGCAAACCTCAAACCCTCTCTGTGTCTGGTCCCACATAAACCTCCTACTTACCGAGCCATAGAGCAGCCCGTTGGTGTCCATCGCCAGGTACTGCCCAGACTGGGTGCTCTTTATATACACCTCTCCCACGCTTTCCGCGCTTAGCTGGAGTTGAACTGAAAGTAAAAATAAAACAACAACAACAACAAAAGTAAAAAGAAAATAGAAAAAAGGTTGTCAGAGATAATGTCCAAGCTGCTAGGAAAGTTAGGGTATTTTTGTCCTGAAGCCCGGCTTATAAAGAGTTTATAGGAAACAGTACAGCATGTAATAAAAGTGTCTCCTTGTACCCTCTCCTTCAAAGAAACCCCACAGCCATGCTTTAGGAACCAAAGACCAATTTTTTCCTTATTTTACATCAAAGGAAGGGCAGCATTTTGGTTAAGACGCTGGAATGGGACACAGGAGATTGGGGTTTTAATTCTGGCTCTAATTTACAAATTTCTCATGTGGTTTTGACAAGACACTTAAGGAGTGACATATGAAGAAGTATTTCGAGAGCTAAACCAGGGACGGGCAGACTTCAGATGCCTGCATTGCAAAACCCTGATCCAAAGCATCCCATCCAGCAGTGTGCCACAGCTGGCGTTATCTGGTGCATTGTAGATGGATAGCGGAGAAAGAGAAAGGGCTAATCTTCATCCTAAAAAAAATACCTCCTGTAGGTAGCCACGAACCATGTCTTAAGATTGTCCTAGTTTGTGGCACCAATGTGAATTTGATACTAAACCAGGGTCTGAGCCTGCCGGCACACAGGCTGAGCGGGGGCGATGGGTTCGGGGCGATGCTGTGTCGGTTCACGCAGCCCACCAGACGCTGGCTTTCCAGCCCTGTCACCGATGCTGGACTTCAGCTAGAAACTCCAGGGCAAAAAAAGCTCCTTATTGGTCTTGTACTGTGGGAGGTGAGCGGGTCAGCTGCAGGCTGGGATGTCTGGGCCACCTCCCCTGCTCAGCACCCTGTACCCAACACAGCAGATTTAACCTTTCTATTTGTCTGGTTGCTTGTTTTTCCCCTGTGGGTTCCTTTTTTTCTTCCTTGGCTAATTACAGGAGTCTCGGAAAATGATTAAAACCTGGATCAAGTTCTTGTTTAACCTATTTATCAGGAAGAGGCCATTTGGTTGGAGCCAAGCTTTGGGAGGACAGCTCTCTAGCACTGTGTGCTCAGAGGGGACCCCATACTGCTCTCATGGGTGGGCAGGAAAACTGAAGTCTGAGCAATTAGCGGCCCCACCGGCATGCACGGAGGGCTGCGGTTATAGTCAGTGTGACTTGCAAAATCCAACTCTTTTGAATGATCATTCCCGTCTCCTAGTCAGCTTTTTTTCCTGAGCTTTTACTGTAGAGATTTGTAACAGAAATATTTAGGTTGGTTTGAATGAAGTATGAATGAATGCCTCAACTCCAGCTCCTTCCTTCCTTTTAAAATTTATTTTATTTTATCCTTATTTGGATGAGGTAAACGGTAACGTTACCTCTTGGCATGGCAGAAGCCCCTGTCCCAGTGAAATCTTTGCTGTAATGGTTCACATTCTTCATTTTTGGCATTTTCTGCTCAGTAAATGATGGTTAATTAGTAAATTGTTTGGGTGCAGATTTGCAGTAATATGCAGTCCCGGTGCTTGCCTGGTTCAGGCCGGGCGCTGGCAGCCGGCAAACCCCGCAGCGGGAGAGCCCCCAGCCCACCTTGCGTTCGCTGCAGTGCTGCAGCCCCAGGACGTGGCCAAGAAGTCCAGCCGGGGAAAGAGTTAAAAATTATGATACTGTCCTAAAAACTGCCTCTGAGAGAGGGGCGCGGGGGGACCCTCCAGCTGCCGATGGGGACGTTAAGGTCTCCAGCTGCAAAGGGAGGGAGAACAGCGGGTCTGGAGGAAAGAGCTCATGCGCAAATTCTTGCATTTTTTACAGGTCTGTACAGATATTTCCTTCTATGAAGTAATGGGATGAAACAGAAAATAAGGCTGTTTGTGGAAACAAGCATGGGCTTTATCCTTGAGGGTCTACAATGTCCTGGTAAGTTTTCTTTTCATGCTGCAAGCTCGAGATGCCCATGCACGGCAGCAAAAGACGTGGTGAGGGAATCCTTATGTAGGGCTGGACGACAAGGGCTTGGAGCGAGTGAATTCTTCTGTTCTCCTTAGAGATCCTACCTGATTCTGGGGCTAGCGCCTGGCAAGGCAATTTAAGATAAAAATACGAATTCTTGATATTTGTCTGGAACAAAATGCACATGGGCACGGGCAGTTTGCAGAGCACCAATGCAGGCTCTAACACATCTATGCACACTGGCTCCCCAGATGAGCCACGAGCGTTCCCGTGCCTCGTCCCTCCCTGGGGGCCTCTCTCCCCGCTGTCACCTCCAGGTTTCCCATATGGATTTGGCTGGCTCCACGCTGGCCGGTGCTTGTCCCAGCTGTGTAAGCAGTATCCCACGGTGCAGGTCGCGGTCCGGGCTGCTCCCCTTGTCTGCCGGGGAGCGGTGCTGAGCAGCTCCGGCATTTGCCAGGCGCAGGCACAGGACCGTGGGCAGCCATCGGTGCTCAGAGGCAGGGTACCTTGCCGGCAGGGCTGCTCCGCTGGCACGCAGCCCTTCCAGGAGTTTTCTCTGTAAATATTTGTACGTTCGGATATCCAAGTTTACGAGATCATTTACAGGAGGTTCCTTTCTGGCAGAGGTTTCCAAACACACGGCCCCAGGCCAGCAGCCGGCGAGGTGCGAGCGTGCCGGGGCGCAGCGGGTGCCATGCACAGGAGCGCTGCCTGCGCTCTCGCTGCCTGCACTTGCTGCCTGTGTGCATGGTGCGGCTGTGGGGACCCGTGGCCGGAGGGGAAACGCTCACTCCAACTTGACTGTCTTGCTTTGCCAGAGGGAAAAAAGGCTGGGCTGTGCGGCAGCATCCGTGCCGTGAGACGGTGGGCTCGAGGCTGGGGCGCGGGGGCTGGACACTCATGTCCTTGGTAGCGCTCCGTGTGCCAGGAGATGCCGCCTTGCCACCGGCTCTGCAAAAACCCGTGCTGAGCTCCGCGGGGCACACGGGCATCTCTGTGTTCCCCATCTGACTCCACCAAAATCTTAGCTCTGGCAAAATGCTGCAGAGATGCTGGTTGTGTCCATACAACCTCTCCAGCTGCTGGCTTGTGGGTCCTGTGAGCCCGGTCCTGTCTCCTGCGGATCCTTTGGGTCAGCGTCCTTGTCTGCCTCTTGTAAGGGTTTCAGAAGGGTTAGTGCCCAGTTTATTCCAGGCTGGAGGCTGCCTGCCCCGCGCTGTTTATCCAGCCTCGGTGAGCTCATCCTCGCCCGTCCCCCAGCACTGCCACGTGCTGTGCGAGTGGTGGGGAAACAGTGTTTATAATTAAAACTTTGCTGTAAACTGCCTTTCATTAAAACAACAATAACAAGAAGAAAGGTTAAGTTTGGGGGAGAAAGCCACATGTATGCTTGTGGTTTAAAGAAAATAAAAGTGCTTTTCTTAGCACTTTGTAAGGCAAACTTGGCTCCTCCCAGCCCTTCTTTCTAACCAGATAGGAGCCTGGCAGGTCCCAGTTATATTCCAGTAAATGTTCAGGATATGGTGTAACCAGAGGTTTCTGCCGAGAACCGAGAGCTCCGGCGTGCGGCAGTGGGGAAGAGCCCGACCCCGCTGCCTGCAGAGCCCCACGGGGAGCTTTGCTGCGCTGCTGGTCCAGCTCTCCTCGAGCATCGGTTTAAAAAAATCCTCCCAAGCATTTTGGAAGTGCAAGAACCCTAAAAGCTTAAAAGTTCCCAATCGATTCCTTGGATTTTTTGTCTTTGTCCTCAGACAGCCATTTTCTCTTTTGTCTGAGTGGTTTGCTGGGGAGAGGGCCGCTCTGCACAGCCCCCCGCTCACTGCTGATGGCCTGGCCGGGCTCAGCAGGGAGAGCTGCCGAGGGCAAGGGGCTTCTTCATGTCAGGGCCAGGTATTCACCTCTCATCTAATGGCTTTGCGTGGCTGGCTCAAAGCAAGAGAGCCTCAGCGCCGTGCCTTGGCTCTGGTTGTGTGAGTTGCTGGCAGGGAAAGGGCTCTTGATGCCTTTGGTGACATGTAAAACTGCTGAATAGGACAAACATGCACCCTGCCTTGCCATACAAGATAATGTTATTAATTTTTTATATTAAGGTTTGCCCTATGTCAGACAGTCTGCAGGACTTTATAGTAGCATTTACAAAACCGGCACTTTTTGGTGAGCACGTCCTGCCAGCTTCCTAGGGTAAACTTTGATGCCAACTATAGAGAACGAATGTGCTCCTAGAAAGGCAGTGGGATGTGCAAATGGTCGGAAAAGTGTTGGCATCTGTGTGGCCAGCTGATCCCAGCAGCAGGTGCCCGATGTCCCATGGGCTGGAACCGCCGGCATCAGTGACTGCAGGGAACGGGGACGGGCAAGAGGAGGCCCTGGCCATGGATGGCCCATTAAATCTTTGTGACACACAGATGCATGTAAAATGTATTGTAACTGTTTCAGCATACAATAAGCGATACTTGGTTTCAGAACAAAAGTGAATGGTAACACGAGTGCCTTTCTAAAGCCATAAGTCACAAAAATAACTATTTCACCTGAGTCTTGCCTCTGCAAGAATCTGCTTTTGCATCCTGCAGAAATTTAATTTGCTACATAAGGGGAGAGGGAAGTTCCCTGAAGGCAAGGGGACGCCGTGTACAGAACATACAGATAAAATCCCTTCTGCACGCAGAGGAATCTGGGCCCGACCTCCCGCTCTGGCTGACGACTTCGTGTACAAAGATGCACACCTGCAGCGCGCTGCTGGGAAACATCGCATTTGCACAGCCCCACTATTGTGCTGAATCTTCTAACCCAGAGCGAATGCAAAGATACCATAGAATTATGTGTGATGGCTGTGTGTGTGTAGGATGCGAGGCTGCTCCTAAGCCTTTTTTTCCAGCTGCCAGCTTGCTGCGTAAGCCAGCCGTGCTGCAATTAGCACTTCGGTCCTGTGTAGTCTGCCTGCCTGCGATTATGCTGATGACCAGTTCAGATTTAATACTTCTGCAGACGTGAAATAGCACACATACCGTGCCTCCCCGGGCTCTGCGTACAGGCTGCAGGTGTGTTTGGTGTGTGTGCTGACCTCCTGGAAGGCGTGTTGCCACCGGGAGAAAAGAGAGCCTGGTACAGAGCCCATCTCCTCCAGCTCCCCCCTTCCTGGCTGATAAAGCCTGATAAAACCATAGGAGCAAGGAGGAGTGCCAAGAAGCCCCATCGGGTTTGCTTACTGTGCTGGTCGCTGCGGTCCCTGGTCCCGTCCACTTTGCCGTCTGGGAGGATCCGTAGGAAGTGGCCCCCGTTGCTGCAGTACAGGAGTTTGGGTTTCTTGTAGTTCCCCAGGGGAAGGTTGAACTTTTCGGTCAGGGCGGTGAAGGTAGTGATTTCCCCTTCGGCCATCTCTCAGCCTCTCCCGACGGCCGGCCGGGCTGCAAGAGATGCGGTGGCGTATGGCAGGGGCTGCGGCACTGAGTGCTTGGCACACGCTGCTGCTGCCAGGCTTTTAAAGGGAGGGGAGGGAGCCCGGTGGTCCCCGGCCGGTACCCGGGCTGGCTGCGGGGCAGGTGATTCACAGGATGATGGCTCCGGCAGTGACACAGCCCAAAAGGTGATGCTCCTCCAGCGTGGGAGGTGTGGGGGGGTTGTCTCCTCACTGGGTGTAGCTGGGCAGTAGGGACTCTGTCCTTTTAATTTTATCATAGTAAATTCTGTTTTCTTTCTGCTTTCTATTGACGTACGTACTAAAATTATAGGCTCAAAAAAAAAGTTTGAAAAACACCCAGTGTCTGATTGAAACCCACAAGAGGCAGGAAGGGAGCCCAGGTTAATAACTCTCTCCACTATTATAACTTTCAAACACCATTATGACTAGGTATTGCAACACGTACTGCATGCCAGATAGCAAATATTACTTCATATCTTGGCACTCTGCATCTCACCTGGCCAAGGCACACACATGCTAAAGATCAGAACAAACATTAGCTATTGTGGGAGATGAGCAGAGGGGCAGGAGGCTTTCACTGCCTGGGCGGTAAGCAGGAGCTTTACCCATACACCGATCAGTAGTATATGGAAAAAAGGAACTTTGAGTCTCAATTAGGGTGTTTGTGCACCCTTGCATCCCCCAAAAAGTGGTTAAAAGTGAAAGGCAAAGCTCTGGCTGATGTAGAAAGATGTAACTGGGCATGGGGCACTGCCAGCTGCTCAGGAGCAACAAGCACCATCTCGTGAGTGCTCCTTCCCGCGGGGCTCCGGTGCTCTCCTGGGGGACTGGGGAAATGCAGGAAGATCGTACTGAAACCTCATTTTGCAAGACACTGTGTGGTCATGATCCATGTTTAAGCAGACGCCGTGCCAAAACCTGAAGGCATCATCAGACCGATAGGAGAAAGACATAAATGTCGGAGGGTGAGAACTGCCATTGCAGCCGTGGCCGTGGGATCAGGAGGTGCCGTGGCCAAGTGTGGGTGGGGACCAGAGTCCCACACGTATTCCAGGTATATTCAAATTTATCTGAATGTTTCTAGCATAGAAACTACTTTTAAAACCTCCCATGAGTATGCTGTCTTTCATATACAAAGTTCCATAGTGCTTATAGCAAAGTGGATTTATGAACAGAAAAAGACAGGGCACAGTATAAATCCAGATACAGGAAATTACTTTAAATGTCATGTATTCCCATAGCTATATTATGGAAAATATTATATAGTCACTGTTTATATATATTTATATATTTATAGATTGTAAAAATGTCTCTTTAGCACTGCTTTGTGCTACTGGTACATTAGGATGGAGCCAGTATCATACTGTGTGGGTTTGCCGTGGTACTTAAAGAGTGACCTGGGAGATATTAAGGACTGCAACTCTTTGCAATACGCACACACACACACACATACATATAATCTCTAAACATTTGGCTGTAAACTCTTAAGTATTTAAATTTGCAAATGCAGCTGCAAGGAGGGGAAACTACTCCTTCAAGTAGATCCCAAAAGCCTGCAGAAGATAAAAATGTCTGCAAGTTGGATTGCTAAAAGCTGAAACCTTGGAAATAAAGACTTCATCGCTATTGCTGAAAATGCACCCAGCCATTGCAACCAGCTTTGGTTAGTACATAGACTTCATCCCTTACTCTCAGACGTGTCCCCTTGGGGTCTCTATCAGAACAGAGAGATTTCCTAGGAGAGGAAAACATAACCGTAAAGAAATAATATTCCCTGCCATCCCAGGCCTCAGTTCCTTCTGGTAGCTGTTGGTTCACAACAGCTTCTCTTTCCTCCTAACTACCAGCCTGTGTTTTGCTGCAGACGGAGGTATTAAACCACTAATACAATAGCTGAACGTGGAGTCAAAATGCAGGGACAAATTATTTCAAACTTTTCCCCACTGCCCTTTCTCCAGAACCATTTTGCTCTTGTTTGGTAAGTCACATTTGCTGGACCAACACCTACCAAGTGTCACTTTATCAGCCCAGCGCTTCCTCAGCTATGTGCTCTTTTGCACTGGAAGCTGTCCTGGCTCTTATCTACGTTTAAAAATTGCCCCAGACCAGTTCCTCCCCGTGTTGCACATCTCCCCATTGCTCGCTTTTGCCCCAGAGCTATTTGCAAAGCCCAAGGTATGAACTTTTTCCCAGGGAGTCTGACCAAGTTTTACAACCGCCTCTGCTGATGCCCTTGCTCCTGAATCACACAAAAGCCGTGTCCATCTCAGCAGTGGTGCGTTCAGACTCTGTATGTTTGGAAGCTGTGAAGTTTCACAGATCCCCCATTTGATGCAGACCAGGTTTTTGGGAAGTGCTTTCTGCAAGTGATAACATGGGCTAGCCCTGGTATCCTGCGATGAGTTTGGTGAAGTAACCCACGAGAACTCAGAAGCTTTATGGTTGCTGGTGGCCTTCCAAAGCGGGTGATGGACTAGCTAAGTATAGCTTCAAAATCCTTTTTTAACACAGTTGTCAGGCAGCTGAAATTATGTATTTCTCAGAGTGTCTGGTCCCAAAATTTATGTTTCTGTCAAGAGATCATACTTTCGTAGTAGTTCAGTTTTTTAATGTCAACTGTCTCCCAGGCTTTCTCTGAATGAAAGCCTTCAAGTTGTTCAATGTGGTACATAAGGCTTTAGTACTTTACTGAGCATTAATCAAGATCAGTGGTATTGTGCAATTTACTGGAACTAAAGCTTTTCTTGAACCTTTATCTGAGGGTAAAAGGCACTCAGAAGTCTCCTGGGTTGATGACGGATAGAAGTGAGAAACAAATATCCCAAAGCCAAGAGCTCAGATCAGGATCTCGGCAAACTTAGGCTGCAGCCAGTGCGAGCGAGGCGCAGGCTGAGATGCTCCCCTTGGTCACCTGAAGGTCTTCACATTCAAGGGCATCCACAGATCACTTTAAGAGAGCAGCTCGACTGGAAATGGCTTCTTCATTTTCACGTTTCCTTTAAGGTTTTTTTTGCTATTTTTAGAACGCATTTATTGCTCACCAGCTGCCTTTGACTCCACAAGAGAAGCTGAATGAACACTATTTTCCACTCCCATTGTCTCTCCTTGCTAACTACTATTGCTGTTCTCATACTTTTATGACCGTGGAGTCGGTACTCTACACACACCACCACTCATGGCCCTACTATTATACTTTTGGCAGGAACATGTTAGGTTTTTATGGGAATTAAAAAGCATGAGTGAGAGAGAGAACCTGAACCAAAGACAACATAAAGGGCCTTATTTCTTTGGGTAGAAGCCCAACAAAATTATTAAATAGCTCAAAGCAGAACAGAAAGCTCTCTCCAACATGCTAAGCTGAGAGATACCACACTCCAGCAGTTATTTGGTGCCCCACGGAGAAAGGAAAATATTCCAAGAGGAGATTGCTGTAAGAGGGGGAAGGCTGCTGCCGAGCAGTTGACATTGCCGGTCACTCTAGGACAGTAAGTTGGAGCCCAAGTTGGAGGGTGTTTGTCCAAGACCAGCTGTGTTCGTGGCTCTCCTCCTTCCTCCCACCCCTTCCACTTCACTCCCATAGCTTTCCCGTGCTGTGTTGCCTAAGAGAAAACCACTGAGAATGAACGGCATCATCACTGGGAGCTGGACCCAGGGCATCTGCACTGGGGTGGCCCCAGCCCCGTCTGCAGGCAGAGGGAGCAGAGGGTCCCACCAGCAGCTGGGTGGCACTCGGCTCTTCCTCCTGGGCTGTGGAAGGAGATGTCAGAATCCCAAAAGATCAGAAATAGCTTTCTGAAGGAAAAAAAGGGCTTAAAAAGAGAGTTAAACCTGAATGTTAATTTTAACCAGGTCCTACTGAACTTCGGTGGCTGGAGCACTGCGGCGTGCGTGCTTCTTGCAGCAGTGAGGAGAGATGAGGCCGGCGCGGGACCGGAATAGCTGTGAAATTCTGAGAAGTTTGGGTTTGGTTCCAAACTTTATCACCGACCGCTGCTGCTGCAGCAGCCAAACCAGCGGCTTTGATGTGAAATCCCAAATTCTGCAAGCATCTGAGTCTGAACATCGAGGGCCGGTTACATTGCCAATAACAGGCGAATTCTGTGTGAGCTCCGAAATAACAGTGTACACTGGGGGCCATGGAAAAGGAGTGAGGTCCTTTTCCCTTCCTGTTTTAAAATCAATGCAGACTTCACCAGATAGTACTGTTCTCTCCTTTGCTTGCAGTACAAAGGCGGTGTTGATGAAACTTTGGCAACTTGGGGGATTGCTAATGGCCCAAGAGTTTTTTGCATGCCTGGACTGCCAGGTCACACTCAGAATGGGTTGTGTGTGGCTTTGAGGGTATTTTCGTGGCTCTCTCGTGGGTCCTGTGACACAAATTTAGTGGCCAGCTACGACTTAACCTCCCGTCACTACTGCGAGCGCCCCAGGTTTTCGGTAGCAGTCTCAGCAGAGGAGCCAAGCAGAGAGGAGCCGTCCTGGGTCCCGTGGGGCTCCCGGCAGAACTGGACACACTCTGGGCACATCCCTCTGCCCGGGGAACCGTCCCTGCAGTGATCCCTGCTCTCCGGGGGAACTAACCCCATGCCTTTTCTGGCCACCCCTCTGTACGCATGCAGTAGCTGGAGACCACAAGGATGGGAAGTTGTTGCTTCTCAGCTGGGAGATGAGCATCTTCCACTACCATCCACAAACCTCCATCCACCAGTCAAACTCGTTAGTAGCTTAATGAGCCGTCTTGTCAGAGACAGCAAAGGTTACCTAGACCAAGACTGGTGAGTAACTGTGGGGAGACGGAGTCCCTTGTCCTGGTGCTAAAACGTCTCTGCCTCTTTTTCTTTCCTGTCCATCTCTCCAACACTTCCTTTCCACTCCTTTTCTTTAGACTCCTCCTGACTTGCTTGAATAGATCCATTTTCCTGAGATCAGTTGCAGCAATTTTGCAGGTTCGTGAAAGCAGGTTGCACCGGAGGCTGGTGGACCCCAGTGTGGTGTCTGCAGCTGAGCACGCTGGATCATCAGCGCAGCCTCGTCACAGCCCCTGATGCCCAAATGGTGCCTCTGTCCCACAGGTTGTCCCTGAAGCTGTGAGGTGACCAGCTAAGGTGAGCCTATTTTTTTTTTCCTTAAGTATAAAATACCTGGCTACTACGCAGAGGAAACCAGAAATATCTCATCTACCATGTGTTAAAACAAGATCGGATGTTGACTCAAATACATTAAAATTGTCCTTGGCTTCGGATACAATCCTTTATGTAGGATTGGAAAGAAATGTTGTGGATAGCCTCTGTCAAGCACCCCTTCAGAACATGTGTGGATGCATGGATGACAAGTGCAGTTAATCACAGTTGTCATCTAGCTGATCACAGATAAAGATCATCCAGAAAACTCTGAAGAGGTGAGAAGCCAGCTAAACCCGGGAGTCTTTGAAGGTTTTGTCAGACTTCAGTTAATGAGATCAGTGTCTCCTGAATCAGGCTCGGTGAGTTCAGTGGAAACACTGCAGTTGGTTTCACTTTGGAAAGTGTTATTTTCTCCATTAAAGCAGAAATCCTATTTATTCCAGGGTGTGACTCAGCTGTGATTAGACAGCATCACCTCCTGATGGGCTCATTTCCCATTTCCACTTTTGTCTGCAGCCACCTGGATAGAGCAAGTCACTTCCCAGGCAGTTCAGACACTAAGTATGGGAATGGAAAGCACTTACAACAGGTAAAATATTTTTAAGGAATTCAGGCTCTGGCTTTCCTCCACTCATTGCCTGTCCTGAGGGATTCCTGAAGCGCCCTGTGCTTGGTGCCAGGCTGACGGGCACGGCTCTGGGGCGATCCAAGAGCTGAGCGAGCGTGCAGAGTAAACATCTCTCAGATAAACAGGGATTTTATTCATTATATGTTTGAGAGACCCACTGCGTGGGATGGATTTCCTCACCCAGGAAAGGATGACAGATCAGCAAGGGGCTTCCTCGTGCACTGGTTGCTCCAGGAGCTGCAGCACAGTGGGTCTGGGGTTATCATCAGCACAGCCAGCCTGCAAGGGCTGCTTTCCCTTCAAAGGGCTGGCAGCGCAAGGCACGGCTCAAATTCCTTGGACTATGGATCCGCTTAGAAGGACTTAATAAGTGATTAGGCAAAGCATATGATAAATATGTAATAGATCATTTTGTGCATATCAGCGGAATGCTTTGGCTTATTTCTAGTCAGTGTTTATGGCAAGGTGATTTTACCTCTAGCAATATGATTAACTGCTTAATGAAATATTTATCAGTCAGGGTTTACCCTTTGTAAGTGGAATATGTGATGTGAAGTGTGACCAAAACTGCAGAAATTAATTTAACTAATGCCTGCTGTCATCATCTTCTGTTCTCCACCAGAAAACACAGTCATTCCGGTTAGGTCACACTGGATTTGTGTTAGGTAAAACAGACAGGACTGTAAATGTGAAACTTTTAGAGGTTTACTGAGTGGCTATCACTAATGCCAAGAGTGAGTGAGTTCTTTCCCGAAAAAAGGCTGAGGATAACCCCCAGGAGCATCACGGTAAAGACAGCTGAAGAAAAGGTTGCATCCTGCCCAGGAGGAAGGGACAGGGGGTTCTCAGTTACGAGCTGCAGCAGGGGTTAACCCGTCCCTTTGCTCACCATCCCTCCGAGGCAGCATTTAAAAATAAATCACCATACTAGGGAAGGGCATCTGGCTCCAGGTGAAGAGAGAAAACCCTATACCACCGGGGAAAACCCTACACCAGTGGGCCACTGCCAGCCCTTGGAAAACACATCTTCAGGGGCCAGGTCCCCACCGTCGCCTTCCCGGAGGTGCCGCGAGCATTGGGCAGCTCCCCCAGCACCCCTCGCGCCTCGGCAGACCCCGACGGACGCTGTCGGCAGCGTCCCAGCCCTGGCGAGGAGCCCTGCCCAGCCCCAGGCTGCCTCCGTACCGCGGCTGGAGAGACAAGAGGTCCCTGAGGCTGGATTTGGTCATTTGCTTTAGCTCCCGTCCCATCTTTCCGCGCAGCAGAGGCAGCCCTGGGGACGTGTGCCCGTCCCGCGGGCAGAACGGCGCGGCGTGGCGGAGGACCTCCCCGCGCGGAGCCCTGCTGAGCGATGGCCTGCCGACAGCTGGATGTTTTGCTTCAAAAGCCACGCGTGATTTCTGCGTGGCTTTGAGCCTGGGACATCCCAGCTTCTTCTTCAAGCTGGGACATCCAATGCAACATGTCAGCAAACTGATGGCATCCGTGGGGCAACAGGAAAACAAGGTGACGATCCACTTTCTAATTATCTTCCAGCCTCTCCCACCTCCCCACCCACGCCCTTTTTGCAATCTAGTGATTAACTTAATTACAGTTCCAGCTCCAGGAGTCGATCCAGCCCAAGAGCAGGAGCTTTGCCAGGAGGGTCTTGCCCCATGTGTCCTGTCTGGGTTCAGCCCAGGACCACGGACACGTACACGAGCAACGCTGGCTACAGAAGCAAATCCCATTGTCTCATGTGGGGGATTTAAGCGCTAACTCCCAGTGCGAGCCAGATGCGTGGGATCTGCTGTATGGAAAGAACACACTGGACGGAGAATTGCAAAAGCTTAATCTCTCCAGCCAAGGATGGGGTGGAGGATGTATTGCACCCAGGGGGCAAGGGGACACCTTTGGACTTTGCAGTAGAGGCAATGCAATTGCCTGATTATTGGGAGGATCCTGGGGGTGGCTGCTGCTCCCCCACCCGCTCCCTGGCTCGCTCCCTCCCCAGGCAGAGAGCTCATCTTTATTTTAAGACACCATTCACAGCGTTCACTAGCGAGGCTGGCCTGTCCAGCGCAGGCGGATGCTTTCGCTGCAGCTTTTCCCCGGGGACCAGGGTCTGAGCAAGGACCGTGGGTCCGGGGTTGGGCCGTGGCCGCTGTGCCGGTGCTGGCGGGAGGTGAGAGCCGGGAGCAGCCCAGGGCCCCGCTGCACCCAATGTTCCCTCCCTCATCCCGGGGGGATTCGCCGTGGGCACCTCTAGCTCTGCCGCCCCAGTAGCACTGCAACAGGCACCCTAATTAAAAAAAGCAATTAGTGGAGTAACACCAAGGGCTTCCCCTTCCCCCTGGGAGATGGGGTGCGCTGCCTGCCTTTTGCAAGTGCCCTGTCCCCCTTGCAGGCTCACGCCGAGACCAACCTAAAGCATCGTCCCTTCTGTGCTTCGCTGCAGCGCTGCTTCCCGGCGCCTCGCTCGTGCGGACCGAGACGTGCCGGCACACTGTTGGGACTGGCTGGGAGCAGCCACTAACACGTGCCATGAGTTACGCAGTCCTCATGGTCTCGTCTCTGGCACCCGAGGAGGATGGCTCTGGGCTGCCGAGGCTGCTGGGGACCCAGGGACGACGCGCCGGGTGCAGGTACCTTGTTTCAGGGGTTTGCAGCAGGCAGCGGGCGGTTGAGCGCGGGGCTGCACACACTTCTCCTCCGTGGGTCTTGTGTGTGTGTTTTTGCTTCCCAGGGGAAAAGCGTCTGGAGGGAGTGGAAACCACAAGGGATGCTGTAAAAACTACTTAGTTGTTGGAAGTTGAAATGTTTTGTGGTGACATAGGAAACCCTTCTGGGCGGGGGGCACTCAGCGATGGAGGGGTGAAGTGGCATCTCCCCCCATCGGCTCCTGCTCAGCAGCCCCCAGGTGCGGGGGGCTCGGACCCTGCAGCAGGGTCTCTGCAGCGGACCCCCCATCCGCACCCTGCTCGGGACCCGCTGCCCCATTCCGGCAGGCAGGGAGGTTAAGCTGGTCAATGCTTCACCCGGCTTGCAAATGTCACCGCCCCCCCCCCCCCCCGCCAGCCGCCCCCGGTGTCCACGCAGGACACTGGCCAAAATGTCAGACCACAAAGCGGGAGCTGGCTGGGCTCGCTGCAGGTGTGGCTGCCCCGCGGCCGCCGGCTCCCGCCCCGCGCGCCCACGGACGGACGGACAGACGGCAGCGCCGGCCGCCGCCGCTCCTGGCCGCGAGCGGGCTTCTCGCGGCTTTGTTTTCCTACTCTGGTTATGGGTGCTTTTCTCCAGCTCTCCTCCCTTCTCTCTGTCCCTTGTTGCATTTTGATACGGGAGATGCAGACGCATGGCCGCTTGCAGCGGGGAGCTGCTCTGTTTGCAGGCCAGCTCTGCCCGGTAAAACCAGCGGCTGATGCCAAATGACAGACTCTAGCCCCAAAATGTCACTCTATGCAATGGTCTTACGCCAAGGGGCTGATCTGGTTCTCCTGTTGTACCACGTCCCGTCTGAGCCCTCTAGTCCCACCCCAAGCAAAACCTCCTGCCGATGGTCCCATTTCAGGTACGTGCCTGGTCACCGCTCCTCTTGGTCACCCTCTGTCAGCCTCGAGCCCTCGCCAATCTCTCAGTGCTCAGATGGGTCCGAAATCTCAGTGTGCTGGTGCTAATAAGGCATGAAGCTCGAATTAGGAGCGAAAAGCAGGAATTTTCATGTGGTGTCAGATGCAACACTTCCTGCAGCTGGCCCTCTGAAGGGCGGCCAAGCTCAATCAAGGGTTGGCTCAGGCTTCAAAACTGGGATTTGAGTTTGGGTTCAGACTTTATACCATGTCCTTCCCCAAAGAAGCAGAGGATGCTGGAATTGAGGGTTTCATCTCCAGGCCAAGTGAAACCCCACATCCATCCTCGTGGTTAACCATCAGTAGACATATCATCACTCAGAAATCAAACTTCCTCCAGCATAGTCTCAGTCTTGGTTGTGCCAAGGAAAATCACTTGGTTTCTGGGTTCACCATAAGCTCAGCAGTGATTTACTATGCTGAAAATGCACAGGGAGTTAATTATGTTCATTCTGAAATATCTGTATAAGGACTATATAGCTTGTCTTGTTAAGTTCTAAGAAAAACTGGCTGGAAGAATTCTGTTCTTAATTCTGCTGCTCAAGATCTTATTTTAAATTTAGCATCTAGTAGCTATGGATGCTAACTCCTGTTTTTTTCTCTGAGCTGCCTGAGCAAACAGCTTGGGCTGTGTTTTCCCATTGCACACTGTTGCTCAATAACTTAACAGTGCGAGAAAAGCTTGAGATAATAATTGCTATTACCAGGAAAATCCTCCAGTAAATAATAGTTTTCTTATCTGCATGACTTTAGGGCTGGAGAAGATGCTTTCTAGTGTATACTGCAGTGCATAAGAGCATGCAAGGAGAGTTTCAAATGAAAGATCAGAGCTAGGCAAGCTTAAAGCTGAATCTTGTTATGTGCAGATGAGCGGGTCAGCAAAAAAACCCAGAATAATTAGCTGTGGATAACTCGCCACTGGAGTAAACTAGGGAGAGAAGCTGTGCATCTCCACCTCATGCTGTCTGTAGAGCCAGACAGGTCGCTTCTTTGACCCACGGTCTTTAGGCAAAAATTGGGGATTTCTCCGTTCCAGGCAGTGGGTGGCTCTGGAGGCCCATGGACACTGGGCTGTCCATTTGTCATCCTCATTTCCAGCCTAGAAAGGAGCATGAATCACACGCTGGGACGTGCCAGACCTCGGTAGAAGATACAGCCCTAATTCTGGTCCTCCCTGTCCCAGACAGGGGTACACCGAGGCACCTGCGTCTGTAAAGAGGTGGGCAGCGATTCGGTCCTTCCCGTGACATCTGTGAAGCAGGCAGCGTGACCGCAGGCTGCGTGTCAGCAGGCAGGAGCAGGCAGCCGCTCCTGCGCTGCTCCAAGGAAAACAGTGCCCTGCCTCGGATGCTGCCATGGGTTTCCATAACAGTACCCTCAGAGGCAAGGGGATATTTTTTTGAAAAGCTCTTCTACCCTTTCTCAGCTCTGTAAACAACAAACCACCATAAAAAGCATGTCGCAGGAGAGAAGTCTGCAATTTTAACTACCTGATGAAACTCAGCTGCTGTACCGAGCGCTTCGCAGAGTGCTGCCCGCGGAGGTGACACCCACGCTGTTTATTTCCAGCTCCCCAGTGGGCAGTCTAGAGACATGGGAATGTTTGTCGTGCCCGGTGTTTCCACAGCCGGTTTAGGGGAAAGCTGTGGGGTCAAGCTGGCCCACAGGGATGCAGCTGAGGATGCTAGCAATGATAGGAGGCACAAAGATGCCTTGGTTTGTCTAAGTGGAAGAAAACCCCAAACTAAACAAAAAAACTTTGGGACAAAAAAAAGGCAGCCTTGTGGGATGCAAGCTTTGCCATCCCTGTTGTGCTGCAGCGGTGCCAGGACACGGGGGCTGCTGACGGCCCCGGAAAAAACAGAGTGCCAGGAGCAGGCTGCAGTGATCTGCTTGCAGGGACTTTGCATGCTGATGTTAATGTTTTACATGTTTGTGGAGTGTTTCCACCCCAGTGCTATTCACAAGACACTTGTCCTAGCTCAGCTGAATTTTTAAAAATTACATAAATGCACCCCAGTATACCCAGCTTTGCCCTTTGCAACCTGGCTGGTCTTAGGGTGCAAACATCCCCTATTCACAGTGCTACGCTGGCAGGAAAGGGCTGATCCAAACTCCGCTGGCACACAATAACGTCCTCCAAAACGCCTGATGCTGCCAGCTGCCCGCCCCGGTCAGCAGGAGCCGGTCAGCGAGCCCCCAGGCACAGCTCCAGCTCTGACCCCCCAGGCACGGCTCCAGCTCTGACCCCCCCAGGCACGGCTCCAGCTCTGACCCCCCAGGCACGGCTCCAGCTCTGACCCCCCAGGCACGGCTCCAGCTCTGACCCCCCCCAGGCACGGCTCCAGCTCTGACCCCCCAGGCACGGCTCCAGCTCTGACCCCCCAGGCACGGCTCCAGCTCTGACCCCCCAGGCACAGCTCCAGCTCTGACCCCCCAGGCACGGCTCCAGCTCTGACCCCCCCAGGCACAGCTCCAGCTCTGACCCCCCAGGCACGGCTCCAGCTCTGACCCCCCCAGGCACAGCTCCAGCTCTGACCCCCCAGGCACAGCTCCAGCTCTGACCCCCCAGGCACGGCTCCAGCTCTGACCCCCCAGGCACGGCTCCAGCTCTGACCCCCCAGGCACGGCTCCAGCTCTGACCCCCCAGGCACAGCTCCAGCTCTGACCCCCCAGGCACGGCTCCAGCTCTGACCCCCCCAGGCACGGCTCCAGCTCTGACCCCCCAGGCACGGCTCCAGCCCTGACCCCCCAGGCACAGCTCCAGCTCTGACCCCCCAGGCACGGCTCCAGCTCTGACCCCCCCAGGCACGGCTCCAGCTCTGACCCCCCAGGCACGGCTCCAGCTCTGACCCCCCCCAGGCACAGCTCCAGCTCTGACCCCCCAGGCACGGCTCCAGCTCTGACCCCCGAGGGCAGCCGCTCTCAGAAGCCCTGGGCACGCAGCAGCCAGCCTGGAGGGGGGCGATGGATGCAGCCGGGCTCGGGCGATGGGACCGAACTGCCGTCTGCCAGCTCCACGGTTTGGGGAACAGCAGCTGCCATCCCTGCCTGCCACGGCATCCCTGGCCAGGACCCCAATGGGTTTTTATCTTTTTCTTACTCAGGAGCCACGCATTCAGCCCCCACACTGGGGTGCAGGGTCCCCAGGGAGTAAACGAGCATCCCCCGACTGCCTGCACCATTTGCTGCGCTTTGCGTGGCACCCACGCGTGTGCACCCGCAGAGGATCGCATCTGCACCAGGTTAGGTGTAAGCTACAAAATCCCCATTTAGAGTTTGGCAGTTGGTAAACTTTTCCCATCAGTCGGAAGCTTTTTAGAACACCCCGCAGCAAAGGGAGTATTAAGGAAAGGGAAGGGAGGGTGTTTTATGTCCAAGACTTGACCTGCAATTGAAACTCAAATATAAAGGGAGATGGAAATTCCAGTGGAAAATGTACCCAGTTGAGTAGTATTCTTCTGCATAACATAAACATGCCCTGTGAGGATGTGCAGCTGTTAGAGAAGTAACAAGTGACGTCTCTAGGGAGAAAAGTAATCAGAGTGGGTGAAAGCTTTGGGGAGCTGCCAGGCCACGGCTATGGGAACAGCCCTGCGCTAGGTCTGGGGGGGTGTTTGGAAATGAACGGAGGGGTCAGGGTGGTCCATCTCCTGCTTGGATGGTGCAGGGATGCAGAAGGTCGCCTGTGCGACTGCCCCAGGCAGCGTGTGGCAGGGGAGACGTGCAGAACGCAGCCAGGTTGTCTGGCACTGAGCTCCAGTGATTGGCATAATTTTGGGGGGCTTTATGGCATGCAGAGTGCCTCTGGTATAAGTGGACAGCTTGGATCTGGAGTTCATCTTCTGATGCACAGACTGGGATTTGTCACGGTAAAGATCTCCCCCTCCTGTCCGCCCGGGCAGCGCAGAATGAGAGCAAACGAGTGAAATAACTCGTTCGGAGCTCCTGCTCTTGTTCCATGACCTAAGCACAGACCAGACAGGCTCGCTGTGCAATTCGGGGACCACCCTGAGCAAGCGAGGGTGACCGTGCCCTGAAGGCTGGCGTGCAGGCTGGGCAAGCTGCCTGCCTGCAAACCCTGCGCTGGGGATGCCGGGTGGGAGCTGCGCCCGTAAGGGCCACTGTGCACCTTGCACGGGCCACCGCCGGAGCTGGCTTCACCTCGGGGTGGTCGGTGCCTCTCGTGGGACCCAGGGAAGGGCCCCGACGGGGTACAGGAGCACTGGCTTGTAGTGCCAGGAGGAGATCATGCCCGGCCCCACCACCCTGTCCATGCAGAGGGGCACAGGGGTGAAGGAGGAGGAGGTGTGAGGTCGGTGAGGAAGGGCACGGGCAGCACTGGACACCAGTAGGTTGTCCCTGAGCAGCGCTGGGGATGCCTGAGGACATCTCTGGAGGAGAAGCCATCCAGCCATGGTCTCTGGCGGTGGCTCGCAAAGGGCAGCGGTGAGATCTGCTCTGGGAGGTGCTGCTGGCGAGCTCAGGCTTTCTGTAGAAATAAGGTCCCTGCATGGGCGAGTGCTGGCAAGGCTCGTCTGCAGGTGGGACAGGCAGATATAACTCCAGAGACGTGGGAAGAAAAGATCTGAGGTCAGGGCTGACGCCCAGATTTCAACTCTTGAAGCACAGATCTAAATTAAGAGCCAGAAGCAAGGACAGACTTTATGAGCACAAGCACGTCATGAGTCATTTATGAACTGCGTGTCTAGACTGTTGTGGGCAAAGTGCAAATCTTTGGGAGGACGACTCAGAGAGGACAACACCACACCAGAAATGAGTCTGAAGAGGACAAAAGGGTTTTGGATGTCACCCTGTGAGTCAGTGGTGCGGAGCCAGGGCTGGAGCTGGCTGGGGCTGGCACCCTGGGCACAGCAGCCAGCCCGGCTCCTGCACCCTGCAAAACGCTTCACGCGGAAAGCCCTTTTCTGCCTCTTTTCTAATCTTTGGCCTCAGGGTTAGCTGTCAGGCTTGGATGCCTCGGGCTTGGAAATGCTGCCTACGAGATGTCAGCTTGCTCCATCCCCAGGCAGCTCCACGCGCTTTTCCTGGGCAAGGGAGTGGGTCTGGGATGCAGGGGCAGCATGAACCCCAGTAAGGGGGAACACATCCTGCTGAGGGGGCACGCACCCTAGTAAGGGGGTACACAGCCTAGTAAAGGGCTACACACCCTAGTAAGGGGGTACACAGGCAGCAGGCACCCCAGTAAGGGGCTCTGCAGCTGCAGGGGGGCTGTGCGAGGTAGCGGGTTGGAGCAGCTTTGCACGATTTTTTCCAGCCGAGCGTTACGCAGCAGAGGTGCGTAGCAGGGAGGGTTTGCTGCTCTCACGCCAAACCCACGGGCTGCGAGGGCGAGCGGTGGCAGGGAGCTGTGCTGGGCCCTGCGGCCAGGCAGAGCGTGGCAGCTTCTGCACCTGGGCTTGAAGGAGGAAGACGGTAATTGCTCTGTGACCGTAATTATTGCCCTGTGCCTTAAAGCCCGGCACTGGGCGGTGGAGCGGTGCCCCATGGCTGCAGGGAGCTCCAGGCTCTCTCGCTCGGTGTGATGGATTCCCTTCTGTGCTCCTCAGGTTTCCAGCCTTCTGGAATAGCTGCCTTTTTCACATCAGTAAGCAACTCTGTGTGCAGTGTTATTTCGGTCACCGGATCACTTTAATCGCTGTTTTTCCGTTCTGCTCTCCTCTCATTTTTATCTTTCTCTCTCTGCTGGCACCACTCTGGAGGATGCAATTTTCTGCGGTGATTTCACTCCTCTTAAAGTGCCTCTGTCTCATCCTGGGAAGGGTCAGACCCGGCGGTTTGGGAAAGCACAAACAGAAGGGCAAAGGGGGCTCTTCTGAATTCACTTTTGAGTTAGTTCTAACACCTATAAGAGTGGGTTTTGTTACCTTATTAAAACAAAGGTTAGGCTTTAAGCTGGACCATGGATGCGTGTTAAGATGCCATGCTGGGGTTAATAGAATAATATTTAGCACTGGCTGTGTATTAGCTATTCTTGAAAGGAATTCATAAATATTAAGCATGGCACTCTTTGAGGGCCTGTGTTAGCCTTTAGCTGCCATGTTTAGCAGCTGGGCAAACGAAGCATTTTTGTTATGCTGTTTTCCTTAGTGTGTGACCAAGCTTTTAGAAAGAAAAGGGCTTGTGGTGGGCAGAGTTTTGTTACCTTCAGATGCCGGGTACTCTGCACCCTGCAGACCTGCCTCTGCCTCCTCCCCTGGCTGAAGTCCATTGCTGCCTCCGACCCAGGCATGAAGCGTGAGTCCCTGTCCCTCCATTCAACGCGTTACACTTACAGCATTTAGAGTATACAAAATCTGCAAGTCACTGGTTGCTTCTGCAACTGCTCTGCGAGGCCTCAGCATCTGCTTTTGTTCTCCGACAGCATTAAAACAACAGACACTGATGTTGGAAACAAGGCAAAAAATAGTAACTGCCATTACTGAGAAATACTGAGTCAGGCATCTTTCTTCTTTAACAAATGGGGAGAGAGGGAGGATTACTGCATTCATGAACGCCACACAACACGCCGTGGCAGAGATACCATGACAAAGCAATAGTCCCTCTCTCTCGCTGAACTGGTTTTCAACAAATTCTTCTGCAAAGAGATTTCTATTGTGAGCCGTTTGAAAGACAAACCCAGCCAGGCCTCCCGCCCAAACGATAATCACTTACAGTTCTGCAGTGGCAGAAAAGGTATACAGGGTTTCTAAAAATGCCCCCATCACGAGTTATTGCCCGCCGTGTTCAAGAGGGTGATGCTTCGGTACCCAGGGTCAGCCGTGCCAGAGCAGCCTGTGAGGGTCAGGGCAGGTTTCACCAGGCACCTCCCTGGAATATTTGTTCTTGGTTAGGTTTACTAAAAGGGTTTGTAAGATACAATGCACGTGCTAACATGTGTCTCAAGGCCCTGGTTGTGGTGTCTCTCTCTCTGTCGCACAACAAATATGTCCCGGCATACATCGCTCTTCAGCGTGTTTCTGCTGGCAGCTGGTTCGTATGAAGAAGTTCAGGTCTGACGCTGCCTGGCAGAAAAACCTTGAACCTCCATCCCGCAGCTCTGCCCGCGCTGGGGCCGTGCCCGCTGCCCCTCGCGTTGGCTTTCTGCTGGCACCCTGCTTGCGAAAGGTGGAAAAATGCTTCCCTTGGGTCTGCTCCGATGGGAAATTCCTGGTGGCCCTGACTCTGTCTGGGGGCTGATCCTGAGCCTGCACTGGGGCAGGCTGTGGTTAGAGGGATCCCGGTGATGGTCAGGCTTTGCCTTCTGGGAATTTATCTGTAGCTGGTGATAGGTTTGGTTTGACCTGCTGTTAATGCTCATCTTTCTCCACCATTCCTTGCAACCTCTTATTTCTGAACCCTCGTTTAGAAAGGAGTACATTCATCTCATCTAAACTCCTGCGATTTTGGGGGGGTTATGAAATTAAGGATGATTAAAAGGGGAGTTGTTTAATGCAATGGGCGAATCTACTTGGCATTCCTGCATCTGGCATTCCTGCAATTTTGGGGGGGTTATGAAATTAAGGATGATTAAAAGGGGAGTTGTTTAATGCAATGGGCGAATCTACTTGGCATTCCTGCATCTGGCATTCCTGCGGTTCTGGAGAGGAAGGTGCTGCTCCTGCAGCTGAGGAGCTAGACCCAGCTGTATTTTCAGGGTATTTTCATGGGTCACTGTGCAATTACCCCAAACTGGTGGTTAAACAATACAGGGCGAGGCTGACACCCCCACTCTGATGGGAGTTGCCCCGGGACCTCCAGGGCTGCCGGGGGTCAAGGCATCGCCAGTCACCTTCCCTGCGCCTTCCTGCAGCTCTTCCCCGCTCCCACGGCCTCTCGTGATGGATCGCACGCTGAAACGACGCCAGGCTCCGAGAGGCAGCAGCTCTTGTTTGATAATCTTATTTCCCGCTAAGCAGAAGCCAAACGCTAACAGGAGTTTCTGTAGTATGCGTGTGCTCCCGTGCATTTATTTCCTTGCCCCCCTCACCCTCCAGCCAGCAGACCCGCAGCAGCACGCAGGGATGCGGCTGCAAGCAGCCGTGCCCGGCACCGCTCCGCCGTGACTGCTGCTCCCGGAGGGTGAGACAACCGCCCCCTCTCCGGACACGAGTCCCGGGCTCTGCCATCGCTGGCACCCCGACCACAGGTGGTGGTTGGACCTGAAGGTAACACCAGCATTTGGGAAGTGGCAAGTCTAGGGAGCCTGTGAGGGTCAGAGGCTCAAGAGGTTTGGGCTTAGAAAAGGCTATCTGAATTGGACAAGCGTGTGCAAGTCCACTGTTCTGTTAAGGGCAAAAAAAGAAAAAAACCAACAACATAGTTTATCTGGCTCTTAAAGGGGTGCTTGCTGTTCACTTTGAAGGTGCCTCTTCACCCCTCCTCCTCCACCCAAGTCATCGTCAGACGTTTGCTAGGAGAGCTGGGATTCATGGGCAGGGGTGCCTGGTGTCCCACTGGGACCTGCGTCTCCAGTGCACCCGGAGTGGGTCGGCTGGACCCGAGAGGGTCTCTCGTACGTAACCAAGCACGTGGCCAGATTGTAACTGGAGCCTGGCAGTGGTCTCGGTTGGAGCCTGCAGGGCATGGGACATGGGATTTGGGATACGGGACGTTGCAGCTGCCCCCCAGGATGCACGTACCACCGGTCGCCCTCCTCAGGCACACGGTGGTCTTCAAAGCCTTTGCCAAGCCCCTGAAAATGGACGGACTCTGGCCCAGCACCACGTGAACTGCCTGACCCAGACAGCCAGGTCTCGGTGGGACAGCAGGCTCCCAGCCTACACCGCTGTCGGCTGTGCCAGCAAATGCCGCTCCTCGCCCCCGAAAACTGCACAGCCGCTTCCCACGGCAAACAATCCCTGGGAAATTGTATCTGTCCTCTGTGGAGGAAAATCACCCAGCATCCTCCAACCCTGCAAGTTCGGCAAACGGAGGCAAATATTTGCAGACAAAAAAAGACTCAAGAGGAAGAGCCCAAACTGACCACTGCCAGACAAAGTGAGTAAGAAATAACCCCCGTCCCCATCCCCGTGGGTGCGCGGAGCCAAGGGGAGGGTGGTGCAGCGCAGGTGAGGGGTTTTACTGCAAGGGATGCTGAGGCTGTGCGCGGCCGCCCCGGCACCCTCACGAGCAGCACCCACAGCAAACCTCATCCTGAGGGTGGTCGTGGGCACCCCGAGAGTGGATGCAGCCACTTAACTAACTCTATCCCAGCTGAAACCAGGACACACTGCCAGCATGGGATCCACAGGCAGCACAAGATCGGGACTGACTCAATCACCAGCTAGCAATTATTACACCATTAAAATAAAAATCGGTGATTGCTTCCTCACTGAAAAGTTACAACTTACTTTCTCTAATTAGTACCCTAAAGCTAGGCTTATTTCCTGTTGAAATGCTTGTGGTTCAGGATTGCAATGTCTCTTAAAAGTCCTTCTTGGTGCTTCCTCCCCCAGGCTGTGGCTCACGCAAATATGGGCTGGCTGAGAAATGGATGGAAGCATTTGCGGTTTGGTTGGGTTCCTGCGCTAATTAAGGGCCACATCCAGCATCTTGAAGCTGGTGAAAACCATCCAGCTGAAAGGAGGCTGATTTCTGCAGGGACGGGGCAGTGGCACTTCCAAAACAACCCCAGAATTTTCCCTGCAACAGGTAGACACGGCCCCAGAGGGGAGAAAAACCTGGGGGTGCAGAGGAGCGGGAAAGGTCCTTCCTAAGTGCTAAGTTCTGTTATTTTTTTACTTTCTGACTTGGCATCAAAGGAGAAAACAAATATTTTAAAAGGTGCTTGAAATTCTGATTTTGGTCTCTTCTGAGTGCATCATTGGAAGCACACTGAAATAAGAGGAGAGAGACTGAAATAAAACTGCCGCAGTTATTATCCTTATGGGCCTTGTGACTTAGCCCTAACTCCTCATTACAACTATGCTCTGAGCTGCTAACTGCTATCTAAGCCAAACCAAAGATGCCAAATATAAAGACAAATTGCTGCAAGCTCTAATTGCCCCGGCTGGGCGGGCGCAGGTGCTGTGCACAGCCGAGCCCCCGCACATCCCCGCTGCTCCCCTTCCATGAGCGTCTTGGCTTGTTCGTGCCATTTAGCCAAGGTGAAAATGCAGATAAAGCAGACACAGGGAGACACAGAGGTAAGAGCTCCCCGTCAGCGCTGCGCCCGAGGACAGGGGTCCTGGGCACCGCAGGGCTTCGGCTCGAGGAGCAGCGGGCAGGAGCCGAGCCATGCAGCTGACGGGGAATAAAGTGGAAGGAGCCGTAGCCAGCTGCATGATGAGCTGCCTCGGTTGGGAGGAAGATCAAGGTCTCAGGAGTGGGAGGAAGGCCAAAGTCATTTGGGGAGCTTGGGAGGGAAAGTCCATCCCCTGGGCTGGGGTGGAGCTGGGAAGGAAAGTTTATCCAAAGGACTTGCAAAGCTCTGGGTCTGGCTGGAGACCTCGGTGGACCCGAACTCTCTCCAGCCCTAATCCAAAGTGCATGTTCCTGCGCATCCCGAGTGCTCGGAGCGGCGGCTCCGGCGGCCAGAGGAAGTGGGGCCGAGCCGGTGTTGCGGGGAGAACAATTGGACATTGTGCTGCCTTATCGCCACCGAGCCCAGTCCTGCCCTTAGGAACCGATTAAACTTTAGACCCCTGTTTGTGCAGATTCTTCCCATACATCTCACGCGATCGCCGCAGGGGTTGAGAGCTGCCTGGGCTCCCCGTTACCATTTTTCGCAGCCCATCTCCCAGCCAGCGTGTCGGGTCCGGCAGCCCATGGGGATGGGGTGATGCTGGGGTGCTCGCGCGCAGCTTTCACTGGAGCAGGGAGCAAACCCGGGAGCCGGGGAGTGGCGAGGTGATGCTCCCACCGGGACGGCCACGGCAGCCATCCGGAGGGCTGCTGACGGGGCCGGTGGGGCACGCTGGGAGGTACTGGTACCTCTGAGCGATGGGCAGGGTGGGGGGCGGCAGCTCACGTGTGAGACCCTGAGGCACCTTCGACGTGTCACCCACACGGCAGCAGCACCCTGGGCCATGTGGGTCTCAGCCGGTGCTCGGCCTCCGAAGCCCCCGCGCAAGGCAAGGGGCACGTGCCCAAAGCGGGGGGCTGAGCCGGCTCGGGGTGCGTCTGTGCAAATGGCACGGCACGGAGCCGGCTGTCGCTGGGTGTCCGGCCAGGAAACCAGGCAAGTCGTACAAAATTAATTTAACCTGCTTTGCTTCCATCTTGTCTTGTTCAACCATTGCTTTTACTCATTTTCTTCTTACCTCCCTCACCAGCACTTCCCAGACTGGATCCTGACCCCTCCCTGCTGGCTTGCATGGCCCCGACTGAAACGACCCATCCCGAATGCTGCTGGGACCGGGGGACACCAGAACAGCCCGGGGAGCCATGGCTCCAGAGCCAGAGGAGGAGGAGGCGATGCTCAGCGCTTACCCCTTTGGGCAGGAAAAGGTCTGAGGGAGCAGAGGTTGGCTACGCACAATTGCTTCTAGTAAGATCTGAACTTACAGAATCCTATGCGAGTTGAAAAATATTTTTCAGTAGGACTTGGGTGTCTGGCTAGAGTAGGCCCAAGGACTTTTTTTTTTTTAAGGAAACTTTTTTTTTTTTTTCATCAGAAATGAACCACTTTATAGTGCTGTGTCATTTCAACAAACTTCCTATTTGTTTGGGTTTTTTTAATGGTCCAAATATTGTGTTTTGCTATTTAAAATGTGTTTTTTTATATTCCGATTCAAATTCTGATCCGGGCTTCTGCCCAAAGCTTTAGGTTAATTCGCAGTAATTCCAAGACTGCCGTTTGGGATAACACTCGTGCTCTTTGCAGCCTTCCTCTCCCCCGGCAGCAGCGCTCTGCAGCCACTTGCGGGCTTCGGGCTTTTTGGCCAAGCCAGGTGGGGAGCAGCACCCCTGAGACCCTAAAGCCGGCCCTGCAGAAGGGACCTGCCCCCCCCCCTCGCCCCCAGCCCACCTCTGCGCTCCGACCCACCCCCGCCGCCTTCTCCAGCCCCCGCGGGTGTCCGAGCATCCCGCGGGGAGCCGTGGGGCTGGCAGGACACGCGTGGGCAGGCTCAGCCCCGCCGCCTCCCCCGCTTGCATCGCCCCCGGCGTTGGGGGGGTGGGGGGGGGGTCCCACGTCCCGCCGCTGCCCGCGATTCCCCCCCCTCCAGCCCCCCGCCCCGGCACCTACCGCCGGCTCCGCGCTCCTCCCGGCTGCGGCTCTGCCGTGTGCGAGCGAGGGGAGAAAAGGGACAAAATACCAAGAATTAAACGAAACCACCACCAACAACAAAAAGGAAGATGATGATGAAAAGCTGCCTGGCGGCGGCGGGACCGGCGGCGGGGGGGGGCCGGGGGTGCTGGGTGGCTCCCACCCCTCCCGGGGCCGGGCACCTGCGCCGGGGGGGGGGGCGGGGGGGGCGGGTTGCAGGCAGCTGCCTGCACTGCCCGGACCGTCAGGTCAACCCAGCGGGCGGGGGCTGGGGCTGGGGCTGAGCCTCCCCCCGCCGAGGACCGCGCGGACTGCGGCGCGGTGGAGGCAGAGAAAGGGGGAAAAAAAAAAAAACCAAACCCCAACCAAACCCCCAAAGCTGGAGGAAAAGCCGTGGTTTCTGTTCCTCGCTTTTCTCCTTCCCATCCCTGCGGTCCATGGCGGTTTGTGCAAGCGCCGGTTATTTCAGTATTCCCCCCCCCCCCCCGGCCCCGGGGAAGGCAACAAAGCCCCTCGCCCCGATGAGCGAGGAGCGGGGGGTCTCTGCCCTCCCCTTGGGGCAGCCGGGGAGAGGGGGCTCAGGGAACCCTTCGTTAACCCTGGCACCCTGCTTCGGGCTGCGGAGAGCTTGGCCTTAAAAGCCGAAATGCTCTCGAGAGCGCTGTCAGCCTGATAAAATGCGGCTCCAGCTCCCCAAGGACGGGAGCTTGTGCCTGGTGCTGATGCCGGCTCTGCACCGGGGCCTCGGCCTCGTGGGCAGCCGGCGGTGGGCTCGCGGGGTGCCGGTGGTGGGCTTATGGGGTGCCGGCGGTGGGGTGCAGGCTGCATGGCGTGCGGAGGCTGCGTGTTAGCTGGCTGCAGCGTTGGAGAAGCAAGTGCGATGACTTCACAGCTTGGCCTGCCTCCACGAGTGCTTTGATGTGGTGTTTAAGCTGTGTTATCTAAGGCTCGCTTAGAATAGGCTTTTAGTTCCGGCTCACATGGAGTCCGTGTATTTGGACAGGCAGTCCGGACTGAAAGTATACTGAGCGCAGACGTTTTGATAAAAACATATTCTAGTTGACTGCAGTTAACAGCAGCTAGTGGGGATGGCTCCTAATGCATCCAACAGCACAGGTAGACTCTGGGCCTTCCCAGCATATCAATATTCCTTTTTTTTTTAGTTTGAACATGCCCACACAAGATTTCCTCCTGGCATTTCAGCCACATGTTGAAAATAGAAGGAAAAAAAATAAGAAAGATATAGCCAAACATTTCTGAATCTCAAAAAAAGAGTGGCCCTGGCTTTGGTTCGGCCTTTCCTGGATGAAAGGCATTGGGGTTGTTAGGATATGAGGAAACACCGCTCCATTTTCTCACGTGACGGAACATCCCCCTTGTTTCAGAGCTGCAGGGAGATTGCACCCCCTTCCCGCACCCCCAGCCCTCCCCGCCGCTTGCCTGGCTCTCCTCACACCCCTGTTGTGGTCGGAGTTGGCAGCTCTGGTGCTGTGTGGGGCACGGGGCACCACTGATGGTATCCTGCCAAATTTCGTGCTGTGTCCTTTCTGCCCGTCCTGAAGGCAGCCGTCCCCGGGACGGAGCCAACAGCGCGGAGCAAACACTTGCTTCAGCAGCAGGCTCCCGTGCTCGTCACTAGAAAGATGAGCAGAAAGTCCCTGCGCTGAGAAGTGCCTTGGCCAAAGCCCAGATGCCGATGGTGCCGCAGCGGTCCCCGGGCCCTGCTGCAGTGCTGCCCTGCACCGCGAGCCGGCGAAGAGGGGGGGTCACCGCCTTCACAGCCAGCTCTGCCTGCTCCTGCCCTCCCCAGCCCTGCCTGGGAAGCCCTGATTGCAGCAGATGCCCCTGTTATTTCCCAGGCTCTCGGGATGGCTTTCGATGGCTCCTGCTCCGGTCTGGGGTGAGGAACCTCCTCACCTTGCTGCCTCGAATGTCCACGGGCCTCCTTGGCTATGAGTCCCATAAATAATATACACTTCTTGGGGTTGTTTGTAAGTGCAGTGAATAATTAACCATAGAGCCCTTTCTGCCCCGAGGAAGCAGTAGGTGCTTCTCTCTGCCCGGCACCCAGCCATACGCAGGCAGTGCCTGTGCGGGCAGCTCAACCCCGGCACACGCTGCCCCAGCGGCTCGTCTTCCCCCCAAACCACCATCACGCAGCAGAGATGACTTAGGCAAAACTTTCGGCAAGTTTAAAATGAGACCCACAAGATCCCCCAGGTCCCAGGCTTTGGTTTCATCCTTCTTGGAGCTGTATTGCTGTAACGGCTCAGCAAGTGCCACCAGCCCAGTACAAGCTGGGAACAGCACTGGAGTGGAAAGTCCCCCCGCTTCTGCCTCCCTGCCAGCTCCCTGCCTCTGAGCCCAGAGAGAGGAAAAGGAAACCCCAGTTGTTCCCCCAGCGACACACACCCGGCCGAGCCTGCAAACTTGGCCAGGAGTTCAGGAACCAGGAACGCGCATTGCAGACCATTTGGGAAGGGGTTGCAAAGCCCCTGCGAGGCTGCAGCTCTGCCAGGACGCTGTGCCCGGGGGGTACCGGGGGATGCTGGAGGACGCACTCACCTGTCGGCTCGGGGTGCACGGAGCTGGGCGGTGGTGCGGGCAGCAGCACAGTGGAGGCAGCTGGGAGGCAATGCTGCTGACCTGCCCCGAGGCAGGTGGGAGCTGCCTGGGGTCACCCTGTCCCTCGCCCCGCTCCCCAGGGGCCAGGCAGCTCCTGGAGGGACACTCACCCACACCCGAACGCCCTCGCACCACTCACGGGTGGCTCCAGAGGAAGGCAGCGTCCCTCAGATGGGCGCAGGCATCGGGGCTGTGCCGGATCCCAGGCAAAAGCTGGCATCGGCCAGCGGGCACAGCGGTGCACAGGGACCAAAGTGGCACCGTGGGCTGCCGCTCTGCACCCACATAGGACAAGGAAGTATGGATAATCCTTCGCCTTGCTATTTTTTTCCTCTCATGTGATCTTGTTTTTGGACTGCTATTTTGGGGCTGGACTCCAGCCCAGGTGAAAGACAAGGATTTAGTGCAGCCTGCCTCCCCCCCTCTCGTGAAGGGCCTCCCAGGACCTCTGCCTGCCTGCCCGGAGGATAGGGTTAAGCCCTGCTGCTGGCTCACGTTGGGTGTGTGCTTCCCAGCCCTTTCCCTCTCTTGCTGCAGAGCCATTTCTAGCCCCAGACCGCTTCTGTGCAGTCGGGGGATGAGGGCAAACATGCCATGCCCGGCTGCCCCTCTGCCCTGTCCCGTGGGCACCCCCCGCTCAGGGTTCCCCAGGGCTCTTGCTAGGACTCAGCACAGCTGCAGAGTCAAAGTCTCCCCAGCACTCTTTGCCCTCTTTCTGCCTGTTTCCCCCCCAGAAACAGCCTGTCAGGAAGCTGACGGGAGATAAATTAAAAAAATGCTCGCGGCTTGCAGCAGCCTAGACATAAACTGTTGTGAGGCCTGACCCCGCAAACTGCTCGTCGTCCCCCTCGTGCAGGTTGCGAGCGTTCCACCAGTGCTTGGAGGAAATGGGCGTGCATGGACATGGGGGAGGCGGGGGGCTGCTGGGGGCCCCCCCATACGATGTGTGGGAGGCCAGACCCCGTGCTGCAGCGTGCACATGTCCTGTCCCTCCCTGCCCTGGGGCCTCCTCCTCTGGGGATGGGTCCTTGGGGACATCCTTGTGCCTCTGGCCCCACATGCTCAGCACTGGCAGGGCTGATTGATTGATTATTTTTATCCCATTTATGTCTTTCAGCCCTCTGGATGAAAGTTGAAGGGTGCCAGTGGGGTGCTGGGGAAGGACAGCCTGGTTCTGCCAGCTCGGTGGGTGGCAGGAGTTACCCCCTGTGTGGGCAGGAGTGGGGCAGAAAATGAATGCCTGGGATGCGGCACTGTGTCTCGCCTGTCCCCACATGCACGTCGCATGTGGACACATCCCTGCCCTTTCATGGTGGGTGGCGGGAAGAGTGGATGCTGTTATGGCATATTTGATTCCCTAAATTGGGTCTTTGCATGAATAAAACTCATTAAAGATTCCTGTGCTGAAGACCAGAGGTGCCTGTGTAATGGGGCTGATCCCGCTGGGGACTTTCTGCACTGTGTAGTCGGCCCAGGGCAGGGACAAGGGCGAGGGGGCTTATTGCAGCTGGGAGAGGGTGCATGCACAGTCAGACCTTTGCTCGGACAAGTTAGAGTCCCAGAGATACCTGGATTTCCCCTCTCCCTAGGAAGTGTCCCCAGTTCAGCTATGGAAGCAGCCAGTTTCGGCAGCCGGCACTGAACTGCACAGCACCGCGGGCAGGCAGCACACGGCAGCAAGTGTCAGGTGAAGGACGGGACCCACAATGTGAAACTGTAATCAGAGGTAGGTATGATTTGGCTTACAGAGAAGTGGGTTATTCCAGATGTGTGCTACATCAGTGAAAAATTCAGGTCCAAAAATTAGAAACCACTCCTTTTTCAGCCTATTTCACAATCTTTACATAACACATAAAATTGTTTTCTTTTTCCTGCTTCCCATTAACCAGTTTTATGTGAAATAAGGAGTTGCTCTCTGACACCTATTAAATGCTCTGCTGCCTCTCAGGGTGGGATAGGAACTCTTTCCGTGTGAACACCACCAGGGTAAAAGCTTTTCTTTTGCACTCTCTGCAAATTGGAGTGTTTCTGATAGCAGTAGGTCACCAAAAGCTCCCGCGAAGCCGCTTGTCCCCGTTGGAGGAATTGCTGTGTGCGGGCTGGAGGGGAAAACGATGACTTTAGAAACGTACTAGAGGTTTTTAAGAGGGGACAGGGCGGGTAAGACGAGGGAGCAGAGAAAATCTTGTGGCAGCGGGAGGCGCCGCGGCCGCCAGGGGGCGCCGCGGGGCCGCAGCTGGGCACAGCTGGGCACAGCTGGATGCGGGGGGGGGCGCAGCTGGGGGACGCGGCGCAGCTGGGACAGAAGCGGGAGCGGGCAAAGGTGGGGGGGTATGGCACAGAAGAGGGGAGCGAGCACCGCCGGGGGGGCACAGCTGGAGCTGGGGCACAGCTGGAGCCCGGGCACAGCTGGGGTGGCTGTGGCACAGCTGGTAGCTGCGGGGTATGTGAGGCCCGTGCAGGTGAGGGTGCTCGCGGCTGCAGCATCCACAGTTGGAGCACATCTGGGTGGCAGCAGAGCTGGCAGCTATGGCCCAGCCGGCCGCAGATACAGCTGGCACGGTGCACATCTGGCGGTGCACCCACCTCCGGGGGCCCGGGGCCCAGGTTACCTCTGCTGGCTCCCAAAAACTGCTGCAGCTGCTCCGGGCTTGGGTTTACTTCCTCCGTGACCCGGAGGTGGTGTCAGGCCTCTGCTCTTTCAGGTTGCGGCTGAGGTAATTAGGAAGGAATTGAAGATAGGCAGGAAGACTGTTTCTCATTAAGATCATCTCATTCACCCTGACTTCTGTCAAAACCAGTCACTCTCCCAACCAGACATGCAGTAGAGTAATTTTGTTTGTCTTTTCTGTGGTCTTGCACATTGCTCTCAGTCCTGGCTCATTCACCAGGATCCCTTTGGTCTTTTCCAGTCACCGTTTCCCAGGAAGGATCACCCCCTCTTGAAGAATGACTCCTATCCTTTGTTTTTTAATGGATGACCTTATATATTGAAACGACTGCTGTTTGCTTGCACTCAGCACTAGTTTAGAGTCAAGAGCTGATTCCCAAAGGACTCTCCTGGATACACTAACCAAATGAGGAATCTTCTCCTGTAATTACATTTCTGGGACAGCAGACATTTTCTGATTCTTTTAATATGTGCCATATTGCATTTGTTACAAATCAGATACATAACAGAAGCCCTATTACCTTAAAAGTACTGCTGTTATCAAGTACTGACTTAATTACAGTTTTATCTAAAAATAGATCAAGTTAGCTTGACAGAATTCATTTTTCCTACTCCCCTGCTGCCCGGTGTTGTTTCCTCCCTTCGGTTCCTGCTCCATCAAGCCCAGCATCAATCTGCTTCCACAGCCTTCTCCCAAGAACAGGACCGGGCTGGCGGGCCATTGCTGCCGAGAGCCCACCAGCACGCTCAGTTTCCACTTGTCCCAGTCTTCCAAAACTCACCAAACACAAACACAAAGAGCCCAGGAGGCTCCTCGGGGCCCAGGTTATCCGGCTCTGGCTGCTTTTAACCTTTCTGACTTTGGGAGCTGCTGACACCCAGGTAATTCCTACGGGCAGGGAAGCGGTGCATCGCCCACTGCCTCGCACATCTGCACTTTGCCATAGCTGCTTTTGTTTACAAAACCCACCCAAGGTAAGGCCCGTAGCTGATATCTGCTCGTTATCATCACTTTCCTCTTTCCTCTGATTGTTATGTGGTTTCCATAGCTTTCATAGCTGCCCCCACTTCCCTGGAAGCCAAGCCAAGGCAGCTTTCTTCCCGCTTGGGAAACTGCTTTGTTAGCCCGAGCGGTGTCCATCACCGGCAGTGGCGGCTCTGAAAGAATGGTGGAAAAGTACCATCTACGCACAGCCCCGTCAGAGCATGCATCACTAGAGCTGACCTGGCTGGTCCCTGTGCCGTGCCTCTGCTGGGCGTGCTGGGGGGGTCACGGTGCGAGTGCCGCAGCTCCTGGGCTGGAGGAAAACACCGTGCCTGGGAAGAGCCGCCTTCTCTGGACATATCCCGTGCAATTTCCCACTGCCTGCCAGTGTCTCCCATCTGATGAGAGGGGGCTGCTGCAGCCTCATCCAGCTTTGGGAAGGGCTCACCACGCAGCAGTCACTTCCAGAGCGGCACGAGGAGCTTCCCAGGGGAGCACCGTGGGGCTGTGCTCTGTTGTCTTCACCCGGTGGGCACAGAACACCCCCAGCACCCAGCCCAGCGCCGCGGGCTGCACCAGGCATCAGCCCAGCACCCAGAAAGCCTGGGCAGCAAAAGCCTTAAAATACATTTTTCTGCATCTGGAAAGCGTGTGACACTGATCACCAGTCATACCACTTTCATATTTTACTGACTGGTTTTAATTTTATTTCCCACATGTTTGACAATGGAAACAGATTTTTCTTTCCTTGTTTTGGTGTAAGCAGGCTGCAGCCCGCGGTGCCGGTGGGACTGTGGGTGCTGGGTGCAGGCGCTGCGGGGGGGCCAGACCTGGCAGGACCGCGCCGGACCCCAGGAGGTCACATGGATGTACGGACTTGAAGGAGCCCAGCTCTTTGTATGTGTGTCACTGGTTGATCTTTCTTCTTTTGCTTTGCTGCCTAAGAAGGTTTTTCCTCCCTTGCTGGGTGTGCAGGAGGGGAGGGAGGGCAACCCGGGGACACCGGCACAGCGGCGCATTCTGGGACATGAGGTCTGCTCATTGTGGCATTGGATTTTCTGATCTGAACCCCAGGAAGAAAACAAAACTGGGGCTTCAGTGTCTGGGGGCTGCTCCAGGAGATACCTCACTGCCCAAAATCTCCAAGAATTCCTGATTTTGTCTTTGTCAGCTCAGCCACTTGTGCAAATAGTGTCAGCCAGGGCTGGCCACACAAAGCAAGGTCGGTTATAAGCCGTTCTCCTGGAACAGAGGCACTTGGAGCCGGCACAAAGAAATCTCTGTCTCTCCCCTTTGCTGGCATCCTGGCAATTAACCCAGAAAATCGCAGCTTGCCCTTGTCTTGGGTGCTGAGTGCGGGGCTCTGCGGTGCGCGGGGGATGACTGTCCTGGCTGGGGGGGGGTCTGGCTGCACCGTGGCCCCTGGCCGCATGGGGAAATGGTGCGGCCTGTGTCTGACTGGGAAGTACAAAACGAATGGAGAACTCGCCTGCTTCCAGAAGAAGTGAGGAAAATCATTTGGGTTTTTACACTAAAATATTTTTAAGAAATGTATGTCTAGAAAACAGCAAAAGCAGGAATCACCTTCGATCAAATGTGGGCAACCTGACATAACCTTTGACAATATATTTTGGTGTACTTGATTTTTTCCCCAAAAATATTTCAGGCAAAACCTCCGTGCAGTGACCTAACGCCCAGCGGTGACGGGTCCTCCACAGCCAGGCAGAGATACCCGCGGGGCTCCCAGGGCAGGGCTTGCTCCAGACCCTCCTGGCTCGGGCACCACGCTTGATTTAAACACTGGCTGCACCAAACGGGCTCTGCAAACTCTCCTCTCCTGGACTCAAACCACGCTGGTCGTTGCCAGCATGCCCTGGCCCGAGGTGCTAAGCCAGGCGCATCCCGGCAGGCAGAGGAGACGCGTGCGCAGCCAGCGAGCTGGTCCCGTCCCCGCAGAACAACGTGTCAGATGCTGCAGCCGCTGCAGGGGACGTGGGGAGCCCCAGCCAGCGCTCGGCCCGAGGAAACCCAGCCCTGCCCTGCCAGGGTCCTCCTGTAAATAACAGCCCGTCCAGAGCTAAACACGGCCGCCGTGGGAAGTGTTTGGTGAGCCAGATAATCTGCAGGCAAAGGCTGTGACTGTCCACTTGAGTATGCCATGGTACTATTATTGTAAAATACAATAATTGCATGCCCAGACTGGGCCAATGTGCTTGCACGGGGAAGTACTCTTTGAGTAATTAAGAAATACTCTGTATTTGATTTGCCACTACAGATCAAATTAGTGAAAGATGAATCAATTTCAAAGCCATTTTTTTAAATCTTTGGGTTTGTTCTTTTGAATGTTTTTGTTTCATTTTTTACTATGTAAAGTCACAGGAAAACCTCACTGCAGCTAATAAAGGCAGAAAGAGCAAGAAAATTGATGATACAAAAATGAAGGCAATGGGAAAGAATGTAAGTCATGCTTAAACAGTATTGTAGAAAATACAGTTCACTCAAGTCCAACCCACTAGGAAACAAATATTTAATTGTACAGTAAATAACATATTTATTTTAAGAGAGGCCCATTTCAAACCATATCTCACAAGCTAAGTGAATATAAACAGACATGTAACCCGGCTGGCACAGACCCTATGCCCTCCCGCGTCCTGCCAGGGGAAGGCGAAAGCAAAGGAACCCAAACTGCAGAGGAACGAATAGAGCCAGACCCATTAATTAGGAATTGTTACTGGTTTCGGAGGGACAGCTTTGTAAGGAAAGGGACTGCTGCTCTCCCAGGAACTTGAGTGAGAAGCCACAGAGAAGCAGGACTGGAAGGGAGGGTGTTGCAGGGGGACGGGCATCTTGATGCTGACCTGGGGAAGCTGACCCTCGGCTGGGCTGTGCATCTCCTCTGCGGGTGTGGGCAGAGCAGGCAGCGATGCCGGTGGGACCTCCCGGGGCCGTCACGGTGCCAGGTGCAGGCAGAGCAGGCAGCGATGCCGGTGGGACCTCCTGGGGCTGCCGCGGTGCCCTGTGTGCCCTTGCAGCACGTAACAGATGAGGAGCTCTCCAGGCACTTAATGTTTTTACTAGCAAATGAAATTGCTCCCAATCATCAGTGTCTTATCTGCATGCTTCAAGGGCACGTCCTCTGCAAACACTGCCGTGAAAGTAAACACGATGCAGCGACGGGGTTTTCTACGGCAAGGTGAACGTGAGGAGGTAGATCTGCTTACTGTGTCCCTGCCCCGATGGCTGCGTTTGCTGAGATGTACAGTGCAGTGTGAGGACACTTCACGCCATAACCTTGAATGGGCGAAATATATGCCTGGAAAAATAATTGAGATGGTGAGGATAATTTTGTTCTCCTGCTTCCACAGCTGCACACCTCATGCGCAGCTTCAGTCCCCTGGTCCCCAAGAAGCACAGTGAAGCCAACATACCGATCTGTGGGGACAGGCAGGTTTTCTGGCTGGGCGATATGTTTACATGCTGACATGGTAAAAGTGGGTTAAGCAAGGCGCCAGGATCTAGCCATGCCTCCGCTGCAGGCATCGCTGAAACGGCACCGTCAGTCTTTACCCGTCAGTCCTTACCCATCTCCTTGGAGAGCTCTGGGGTATGGAGAAATGTAACACCACAGAGCCATAGGAATTGGTACTTTACTGATCTTTTCACCTCCCCACAATCAGTTTAACACAATCTGGTATTTGCTGTGGCTATGTCCCACCCCACACTGGCTGTGGGGTGGGCTGCTGGACGCAGGAACATGGGCTGGCATGCCTCCCTGCAGGGCAGCTCCTCATCTTCCTCCTTAAGTTCATTAACTTAAAATGCAAATCCGTTTCCTTGTTCTTCTTCTCTGGTAAGTCAGCCTGGCTGCAGTGTCTCTGTTCCTCTCCCTTCCAGTTCCCCTCAGCCGCCTGGCTCTGGCCCCCAGAGACCCCAAGGTCCCCCATCACACCCTGCCCCTTGGGTACCTCCGCAGACAACCAGGAGAAAAGGCACCCTCCTGCTCAGCTGCCCTTCGCCATCTTCTGCTGAGAGAAGGAAAAGGAAATGTCAGCCCCTGAGATTGCAGAAAAAGGTCCAAACGAAGTGCAGAGCTAACGACAGGCAAAGGCGATGTGGGCACGGGGTACGGCGATGCTGGGGTCCTGCAGCCTCTGGCAGAGTTAGGCAGAAGGAGCCACAGCGACCAGCTCCTGCCTCTGAATCCCAGCGCCAAAAGCAACTCCCTTTGTCTGGGTTTCCGGGCAAAGCTGGGATAGTTATTGGGGATTTCCACAGGATTTTGGAGATACCGTTAGTTACTTTTGAAGATATTTTTATCCAGGAAAGGCAGTGGCCTTGCTGTAATTATGAAAATTAAAACAATTTCCACTGAAGCCAACAGAGTTGATGTAAAGCTAGCACCAGGGCAAAAGGAGAGTGTGTAAGGGGTGGTCACTGAGAGCTGGGGGAGAGGAAAATCTCCATCCAGTTTCCAGGAGCAGAGACAGAAAAAGAGGGAACACCGAGGGCTGGGACCACTGAGCAGAACCAGGAGGAAATTAATATTTACATAGGGAGAGCCAGTGCTTACATCCATCTTACGGGTCGTACCAGGGCTAATGCGCAGCAGACATCTCTGGAAACTCTCCAAAAAGGAAACTGGAGTTTGGTTTGGGAACTTCTGGTTCTAATTCCTGGAAACACAGCTTCAGCTCAATTTCACAGTGGTTTGTGACTTTTTTCCAGTGGTTATACAAATTTTGGGAAAACATTCCTCTCCTTGGAATTGTCTTATGATAATATAACCCCACTTAAGTGGTCGGAGGTTTTGTATGGCTTCAAACCACCCCAGAAGGCGCCTACAAGAAGTAGTCCCCATCTGCCTCGCGCCCTGGCAGCTCACAGTTAGGCAGAGGGATTGTGAGGGACTGTTTATCCACTGCGTGTCTGCAGTTTTATTACAGCCTGCCACTGTACTTTGACACGCGAAGAAAGTGAGCCCGCAGCATCTGTTGGACTGGGATTTGAGCTAGCTGCGGCATGCTCTTTCACAGCTGGATCTCTTCTCTGGTCCGTGCAGGCCATGCTAAGCTGGGAGCAGCACAGGGCAGGCAACAGCACGCAGGCTCAAACACCAAAGTGGGAAAAAACTGAGCTGCAGGACAGGCGAAGGCTCTTCTGCCCCTTGGGCTGGTGCTGGCCAAGGGAAGGGCTCAGTTTAGATGGGACACAAGGAAGAGATTTTTTAAGATGTGGGTGGTGAGTCACAGGAGCAGGTTCCCCAGAGAAGTTGTGGATGCCCCATCATTGGAAGTGTTCAAGGTCAGGTTAGATGGGGCACTGAGCAACCCAGTCTAGTGGAAGATGTCCCTGCCCACGGCAGGGGCATTGGACTAGATGATCTTCCAAAGTCCCTTCTGTGATTCTATGACTCCAGGCTTTCAGGTGCTCTCCATGAAGGGCTCACCCTCCCCAGGTGCAGCCAGGAGAGGGACCAGCTGCAGGGTGTTGGTGCTGATGGGATACAGGGTGGAGCAGGGTTTAAGTGCCACTGCTTGAGTTAATTTCAGCCTTTGGTGGAGCTTTACAGTGCCCCTGGCTGGGGTGGCTGTGCTGGGCACCCAGCCTGGGTGCAGTGGCATGTGCTGGGATCTTTGCTGTTGCGGTACTGGGACTTGTCTCCAGCTCCTGTGCAGCCAAAGGCAGGTAGGGGTGGGTACTGGAATGGAGCATGTAGGTGTTTAATGCTGGTGGTGGCCAAAAGCCTTCCTGCCTTGGGTTTGGGCTCAAGGCAGGGGATGTGGTTCTGCTACGAGAGCTCATCTGGGTGAATTTTGTTGGTATGTACCCTGGCAAAAGCTTGCTGCTGTTATGGGTGGAAAGGCTCCAATGGCCGGCTCTTCAGTGCTGCATTGGTGCAGAGCAAAGCCCTTTTGTGGGGCTGAGCCCTTACAACTCAAAAGGGAGCTGTGGGTATTGGCTGCTCTTCAAAATCACCCCTCCTTGTCCTAGGTTGTTCCCCTGCCCTCCTCTGAAAGTGAGAAGCCAAAGATTCATAGCCTTAGAGGTTTAAAAGAGTCACTTTAAATTCAATAGGTTTAACTCTGAGCTGCCTCCCTCAGCTATTGATTCACAGCCTGCCCTGGAAAGCTCAGGATGTGCATTATGTTTCTGATGCTCTGGCTCCCATGGTCAGCAAGGTGCTGTCAGAGGTGGGTGCCCTGCAAGCTGGTCTGTGGCTCTACTGCACCTTGGTGTGACCAGAGCCCAGTGCCCCGTGGGGGCCCTGGTACCCCTCCCACGTCCAGCCTTAAGAAGCTGAAGCAGGCTCCTGCAAGGAGAACCTGCCAAGGAACACAGAGTGGTGGGTCTCCTCCAAACCAGGAGGGTTTTGAAAGCTTTGCACAAACAGCAGAAGCTGGGAATTGCTTTATGGGTTTCATGCAATGCTCGTTTCCTTGCCTAGCTATGCAGCCTGTGGTTTGTCTGGCACAACTGGGCTCTCAAGGCTGCAGCTCCAGCTGAATCTGATGCCTGGGCTGTGTCAGACTATGATTTTCTCCCTTAACCTGTCTAATTCTAAAGGTGTCACTTACAAAGGAGAGCTAAGGAATGTACAAATTCCTTGGCATGAATCTGCGTGATGGTTTTCAAAGGGGATATGTGGCATGTCTCTGATGAAAATCGATTGACTTCCAGCCTTTGGTAAGTTCTAGGTGTAAAAAAGGTAGGTTACATCTCTGGGTGCTGACTGCTGTTATTCCATCTCCAAGGTGCACATCAGTAAGCCTTTCTGGGAGAGGGTCACCCGCGCCTACATCGCCAGCTCACCGGGGTCCTCCGCTCCTCTGCCTGTTGCTCCCTCTCCCCACCACAAATGACCTGTGGAAGTGTTTTTCCACGGAGCATTATGAGACCAAAGCTCCCATGTAGAACATGGATAGAGGCTAATATTTTGTGTTTGTGGAGGAAATGAGTGGCAGCTGCTTGGCTGGGCCTTCGATGAGATTTCATATTTCCTGAAAAAAATGAGAGTAAGAATAGACAGACTGTTTGGCCTTTCCTGACAATGAAACTTTGTCATATCTATAATTAACCCTGTTATTTAAATACTTCTTCCATGAACATCTTTGAAGATTTCATAGCCCTTGGTTAATTTACTACTTTTCCATTTCAGCTTCCTGTGCTATAGTGATTCCCAGGGGCATGACTAATTTCACTTTTCCATTTAATTGAGGACTTGTTTCTGGCTTTGCCTTTGTGTGTTTAGCTGTAGCTTGGGCAGCCTGGTTGATGCCTTGTCCCTGCCCAAAATGCACCTGTCAGTCCTCTTATTTTCCTCTAGGAAAAGCTTCCCAGGGAATTTAGAGAACATCTATGACCAACACTTTTCTTTCTTTCAGAAACCTTTTCATCGCAGTGATGTAGTCCCACAGGAATTTCAGTATGGCTGTCGGTTTAATCCTTAACTTCAGGCCTTAGCTGCAGGCCCAGTAGTGCTGGAGCCTTGCATACATCAGCACCATCCTATGGTGCGAGCTGGCGCGCTCTCCAGCAGCCCTGATGGGCCTGGGGTGGAGGAGCTACGGGTGCGTGACGGTGCTGGGTCACCTTGGCTCCACAGCAAGGCTTTCTGCACACACTGGCAAATACAGCTTGCTTTGAGGGGTTACGGCTGTGTCAGCTGGGACCTGGGGAAACCTGCTGCTCTGAGCCTTTCTTATTCTCAGGGGATGTTATCTGAACTTGCTTAGGTGCAAGAAAAGTTGTAGAAGAGACCTGGGATGTTCTCAGCCCTCCAAGATCTGTGGGCTTGAATAGGGGACCAGTACAACTGCATTAGATCTCATGGTGGATTTTCCTTGTCTGCTATTTGTCTCCTCTTAAGGGGTTCACCCCAAGAAATCCCAAGCTAGAAACTCTTCTTACTTAAGTATCACTTGTTGTTTTTGTGTCAGTAAGAACTTCCCTGCAGGGCTTGTAGTAATGTTTCCTTTGCTGCTACTCTGGCAGCTGCAGAGAGAGCAGATTTTCTTTCCCCCCACCAGCTTGCTAAATAACCACCACTTTGCTCCACAGAATCCCTCTGCAGGGGAGGCCTGGATGGGAAAGGAGCTAGTGAAGCTCTTGGGCAGCACAGTGAAGAAAAAAAAAACCAGGTATGAAGGGCAAAGTGAAGCTGGAAGCCCACCCTTCTCTCAGGGTGAGATGTAACCTGGACCATCAGCAAGGAAATGGTGATCTTCAGTGCAATTAACCCTGTCTTTGCCTGGAAGGTAATTATATATACAAATGCATACATGTAAGCAGTGAAGTCCCTCTATTTGTGTTCTTTCTGCATCATGTTAAATGTGCTAAATGCCTCTAGACATCCTAGTTCCCTGACCCAGTAATTTCTTACCCTTGTCTTTGTGCTTGAATGATCGTCATATCTCCAGAAGTTATGACCACGCAGTCACTGTCTTCATGATTTTTAACACAGACTAAATCATGCTGCAGATAACAGATAATAATGCAGTGCTTTGTTCTGTCTTGACGTGTACGCACAGTGCCGTTAACATTTACAGTGTGAATGGTGCTCTAAAATGAGATGGAGAAGGGGTCATTGTGGCTTGAATCAAACAGGGATTTGTGCTGCTGGGTAACTGAGCCTCTGCAATCTCCTGATTAAGGCATTACTCTTTAAAATAAGGTTTCTGTTTTGTAAGTTATTTTATGTTCAATTCCTGGGCAGGGCAGTGTGACCACAGACCCAAACATGACAATTCTAAAAGCTGCTCTTCTGTGGTACTTCAGCATAAGGATCTCATGGTGCTTTTGATCATCAGTCATCAATACCATTACCACCACCAAATTAAGGGAAGATAAAGGAGACATTGAATGTAGAAGCCTGGCTCCAGCACCATGAGGATCATCATCCTGGAAACAAAAGTCAAAGCATAACATCAGGCTAGGAAAAGCAGAAGGGATTCATGAGTATCTCTGTGCCCTGGGGAGGGTCCTGACAGCAGGTGGGTTTTGGGGTCATGGACCTGAACAGGAGGAGGGAGGTTAGCAGTCAGGGCAGGTGTTGGAGCAGAGTATAAACCTTAATGAAGTAGTAAAAATGTAAGTAAGCTGCCACCGAAATTGGGGAGGGAGGAGGCAAACAGCACTCTGAAGAATTATGCCAAAAATCAACAGAGCTGGGAAATGTGCCACCTCCTGCAGCAAGCCTTATTCCTTATTGCCAGTGTGAAAGGGCTGGCCCGGTTAGCAAAACTGAGGGTTCAGGTGAAGGGTCAAGGGTATAGATGGCTTCTCAGTGTCTTAGCTGAAGAATATTGAAAAAGTTTTCTTTTAACAAGAAATCAAGGCAAACAAACCTCCTAAACTGGCTAAATGCACAAGCACCAGAAAACTCTCAAGCCCAAGAAGTGTTCCTGTGCTTTTGCTGCACTTGGAAGCTTGGGTCTTGGTCTATCTGCTCTGACACCTGCCAGGAAGATGAAAGGAAACGGTGCTGTCTTCTTCTGGAGACAGCTCCCCTCAGATGCGATGCCTGTGGGCTTTGTCCCTGTGATTCCTGCTCTCTTCCCAGTGCTCCCAGATGCCTCCGAGAGGCACGTGCCAGGCGAGTGGCTTGGCAAAGACCGTGCTGTAAGTAGCTGGCGTGTCCCGGGCACATATGAATGGGTGTGACTGCTGCAGAGCAAAAACACGAGGCAAAGCCAATTACCCTAAGATAGACAACAGCCTTGTAGCAGCTATAGTTACAGTAATACGCTCTCTGTGGGGGAGAATAACTGATTGCCCAAGGCACAAACAACAGATACAGGGACCTGGAAGGAAATAGATGGGGAGATCATTGCTGCAAGTAGGACACCACAGACTGACTAATAGCATCTTGCATTGATATTTCCATTCAAAATGAAACCAGCTTCCAAGAACTTTTACCAAACCTATGGTGTCTGTGAAACCCAGGAACACTTGGTAGCACAACTGGCTAATGATGAGTTTTGCAAAAAAATTTATTGGAGGTTAACAAGTGTAAGCTAGGAGCCAAAGAGGTTTTCTAGATTGGGAGCAGGGACCCCAGTCCTGCTTGCTTTTCACTTCAGGGAGATCTGACCCCCATGCAGAGGCTCATTTATGTTACTGCTGTTCCATGTAAAGACCTGTCTTCTGGGTTGTCTCACCCACCCCTGCAAAACTATCTGAAGGCCAGGAGGAGTGACTGCAAGGAGAAAAGAAGTTAGCTGAAGAAGGGAAAAGAGGAATCAAGGAGGTGGAAATTCATGTGTGATTGCTAGAGCTGCAACTCAGGAAGGAAAGATACTGTTCTGCTGTAAGGTATGTATAATCATGTTAGCTATATGTAAAACTCATGAATGCTCAGTGGAGGGAGCACTCTGTCATGCTGATGGTGTCTCTTATGCTATCTGCTCCAACCACATGGAAAAGGTCTATCTGTTTAGAACAGACCCAGAGCATATATCCAGGCTGACATGGCTGCACTGGAGAAGAGGAAGCTCTTGGTGTCTACTCTGGAGTTGTACTCACAGCTAACAAAAGGTCCAAGCTCAAGGATCTGATCTCTCAGAAGGTTGTCAGTACAATAGGTCAATACATGCCCTTTGGTTTACAACAGGGAATTCATGTAGATTCATTGCAATGGTCTAATGTATTATCTGGGACACTTTTTTTTTTTGGTTGCATACAATGCTTCATCTGTGCCTAGTTCAATTAAAAAAAAAATCCTTGAGAGCAAGAAAGATGTGAGTGTGATATATAGTCATATAACAAACAGACCTTGAACATTGCTGCTTGAGGGCAATTCCAAGAAATCTCTCATGTATCTCCTGGTTTCTGACAGTCAAGATGCCCATTGTAGTCTCCTGGGGTTTGAAGAAATGCATTAGTGTGCCCAAGCGTCTGGTGTTTTGAGACCTGGTTTTCCACCTTCCCTCCCCTGGTAACACTGGTTCTTATATCCACAAGCAGTGGGAACGCTGCTGGGACTGGGGGTCAGCTGTCAGACGGCAGCCTCCAAAACCCCTGACACAAAACACTCACAGGATAACTGGGTTTAACAACCCCCAAGCAGGCACTGTGGTCCCTGCGCATGGATGCCCACGCACTGCAGCACCAGCCTCCCTGCGGGCATCTGTCGCTCCGAGGCCGCGGAGATGGGGCCATGAGATGCTGTGAGCTGACGTGGTGGCTCAGTGCTGCTCTGTGGGGATGGGGCTGGTTCCCCACCTCCCACTCCTGCTGTCACTCTGGCTCCTGCTTTACGTGACTGGTCTCATTTAACTGGCAGAAAGCTTTCCTGGAGGAGAAGTGGCTTGTTCCTGCTGTGTTCGCAATGATGTTTCACAGAGGTGCAGTAACCACTGCCACCAGTGCAAGGACAGGGGCAGGAAAAGAGAGGTGGGGAGATGCTGTGTGCAGCCAGATTAGGATGCTGATCCAGTTGAAAACTAGTTCTAAAAAAAATTTGTTAATTCTCAAACAAACCTGCTTAATCCAGCTGATTGTGTGACCCACCTAGAGGTGATGCTGGTGTGAGGGAGGGCTGGGAAGTGCAGCTGAGGCTCATCTGAGCTGATGCTATTGCAGCCTCCCTCTTCCTCCTGCTTGGCGGTGCCTGGGGTGGCCCCCGCCCCTGCACCAGCACTGGTGGTTATTTGATCCCAGAGAGCGCTAAACTAGGTAGAAACTGCTCATTTTTAAATTTTCTTTAAATGCTGGATTAGTTTTCTGCTGACTTTGCTCCCTGAGTGTGTCAGCTGTGGGATGCAGGTTGGGGACTGAGCAGGGGAGAATGTGTTAATGTGTGGTCAAGGACGGGCTCAGGGGTGGGAGTGTGGGGCTGCGGTGGCGGCCACAGCTTTCATCTGCTGGAAGTATGTGTAAGCGCAGCCTTGGAGAGCACGGAGGAGCGCTTGCCGGAGACCGGCGGGCCGAGCTCTGCACCCACGGGGATCAGTGGGCAGGTTTCTGTCGGTTTAAATGGCAGTGTTACTGGACCCCTACATGGTGTCCAATTGACTCAGCTCACTTGGAGGTGGGACAACTAAGTTGCTTAAAAAATAAATCAAAGCAGGCAGGCAAATACACTGGGATTGCAAAGGGATGCAAGCTATTAGCTACAGGCAGGTAGATGTGGAAGTTTGATGTTTTTGTTCGTTTGCTTGTCTTCCCCTTCAGTGGTGGTCTTTTACAGTTTGGATGCACAATCCTAGGAAGACTGGGCTGAAGATGTCCATGGCTGTTCCTCCCCAGTGTCTGCTGCCCTGCTCTGCTCCCACACTCTAGGCTCAAACACGAGTGTATCCTGACAAATGCAGCGTAAGCCGGAAAAAGAGGAGACAAGTCCATGACCTGGTACATTAATCGCTGCCTGCCTGAGGCCTCAGTTCCAGTCCTGTGGTGTGTGCGGTATTTCATGTGTGACAGAGCTTTGTAATGCCTTGATTCTGTCCTCATCAGAAAATGACAGTATGAGCATCATTACTTTCTGTGGTTCTGGAAAAGTGCTGAAAAAACCCTCAGTTTCCAGCCCCAAATATTCTGATCCTCTAAGGCAGTGTCCTATAAATCTAGTTAGAGGTTCTTCCATATTAGCTGTAAGTGCCGGAACACTCTTTTAGTATGAACAATGGCAATGTAGAAGGATAAAACCAAAATACGTGCTCCTGTGGCTTTGTACAGTGTAGAATTAAGGAGTGTAAGGCAAATAATAACGTCTAGTGCTTTTATAGGGCTGTATGCATATGGCGTAAATGACAGCTAATTAAACTTTATATCCTGCCTACAAGATAAGCATGTAATTAGTATTACATCCTTTTTTATAATTAGGAGATCTCATCCAAAAAAATGTGGCTCGCAAACCATATTTGAAGGCAGTGACTCAGCCTGAATTAGGCTGTGGTGTGAAGATTGAGAAAATCGTGCTTTAGACCTGCTAGTGCATAAAAAAAGCAGAGACAAAAGGTTGAGCCGGTATCAGGTTGCTACGCCTGCACCCATCCGCTGGAAAACATAGGTGGATTAACTTTTTAATGTGGTGCCAAGCTTTGTGCAAGACCATCCATCTTCCCCAGTTTGCAAAAAAGCATAAAGCTGGCACCAGCTTCGCATTGCGTTTCATGGCTGACTTGACAGGAATGCCGCCCTGTCGCCGCGCTTGATCCGGAACGCGCTCGCTGTGCGGTGCATGGGCTCGTGTTTGCCGAGAGGCAGCCGCCCCGCGCCCTCCTCGCCACCCTGAATGGCTGAGCCGGGGAGAAAAGGGGAATTCCAGTCATCCGGGGATTATCCGCAAATGTGTCTGTTTGTCACAGTCTGGGGTGAGAGGCCATCGCCGGCTTGTACGTGCGTGTCTCTGCCCGGGGGGGAGGCTGCGGGGTGGCTTGCTCTTGACATGGTGCCATCATTTATGGTGAGAATGGATTTTCCCAGATCTGCGGGGCCGCCGCCGGTCTCTCCCGTTTTATTGCCGATGAGCCACCGTCCACCTTATGGCAGCCAGAGCCAAAACCATGAGGAGGAGCAATTGTTTTGTGGGCCACAGTTTGCTCCTGGAAGCTCCCAGCCAAGGGAAGGAGGTGACGAGGCAGCTGCTGCGCTCGGGCCAAATTCCTGGTGTGTTCCTGAAGGAAAACGGGCTGCGGGGAGAAGCGGCCGGGTTTGTGCGTGGCAATGCAGAGCTGTCCTGCCGGTCCCCGTGTCCCTCGCTGGGCTGGAGACGACGCGCTCGCAGGGAGGTGGTGGTGCCTGGGGCCGGTGCCCCTCCGTAACCAGCTCGTTCAAGAGATTGAGGGTTTATTTTCCTCAACTCGCGCTGTTAAACCCCGGGCAATAATCTCCGGCGCTGATGTTTAATGAGAAGAAAAGCGTGCAGAGCTGCAGCCCGGAGAGGCCCCAACCAGCTGGGCACGGACCGGGTGGCGGATGCGGGTCTTCACGCAGCCCTGCGACCCCGGGCCGGGAAGGTCCGCGGGCAGCGGGGCCCTCGAGTAACCCGTCCCGTCTCTCAGTGCCACTCGCGGATGCGGCGGGCGGGGGCCCGGCCCGGGGCTCACCCACGACCACCGGCAGGCCGGCCCCAGGTGCTCCCGCAGGCCGCGCCGGGCCCGCGCCGGGCGGGCTTCCCCCCCGCCCGAGGCACCGCCCACCCCGCGGCTGATTGGCTGAGCTGATGATGTGGGCGGAGTCGGGGGGGGCGGAGAGAGCCGCCGCGAAACCACCCATTGGCTGGTAGCGCTCGCGGGGAGGGGCCGTGTCCCGGCGCGGGGGCGTGTCGCGGTAGGCGGCGGGCGGCGGAGGCGGCGGCGGCGGCAGCGCGGGCGGGCGGCGCGCGGGCCCTGCCCGGGCGGCGGCCCCAGAGCGGCGGCAGCTCCGCCCCCGCCCGCCGCGCCTCAGCGCTCGGCTCCGCTCGGCTCGGCTCGGCTCGGCTCCGCGCCCGGCACCGCTCCGCTCCGCTCCTCACGGCCCGGCCGCTCCCGGGGCGCGCCCGCGGCGGCGCCAGCTCCCCGGAGAGGCGGGCGGGAGCGCGCTTCGCCTTAAAAAGAAAACCCCAAACCTTTAATTTTTTTTTTTTTTTTTTTAATTTGTGCGTGGTGATCGGTGCGCGGGTGCGGGCAGCATGGGGCTGCCGGCGCTGGAGTTCAGCGAGTGCTGCCTGGACAGCCCCCAGTTCCGGGAACGGCTCCGCTCCCACGAGGCCGAGCTGGAGAAGACCAACAAGTTCATCAAGGAGCTCATTAAGGACGGGAAGTCGCTCGTCGCCGCCCTCAAGAGTAAGTCAGGGGCCGGGGGGCGGCTCTGCCGGGGGTCCCGCACCCTCCGGCCGGTCGCCCGCCACCGGCCCAGCGCAGCCTGCCCGGCCCGCCGCCGTCCGCCTGGCCCGCGGTTGCCCATCCGTCCTGGTCCTGGTCCTGGTCCTGGTCCTGGTCCGCCACGGAGCACCTGCTCCCGCCCGTGTCCCACCAGCCCTTGGCGGTGCCGCTCCGTCAGGACACGCGTGGTCCGTCAGGGTGGGCCTGGCCCCGCTCCGGCTGGACTTTGCGTGGTCCTGGGCCACCGGGTTCCAGTCCGTGGCCCTCAGGAGCTGCGTCCTTCGGGGGTGGTTCGGCTGGGCTGGGGGCGATGGGTGGGTGCCGTGCCCACCGGCCCGCTCCCCGGTTGTGCTCTGTCCCCTCTCTATTCAGGGTGGGGGGGATGCCCAGTGCCCCCTTTCCAGGCTCTGCCCCGGGCTGGCCCCGCCGGTGCCATCTCCTCCGTCCCCAGCGGCGTGTGGGGAAGCGGGGACGGTTGTTGCTGCGTGGGAGAACCGCGGGCTGGGGGGCAAAGCTGCAAACCACCCGTTCGTGGTGGGGGCCGTGCGGGAGGGGGACGCTGCGAGGCAGCGGGAGACCCTCGCCTGCGGCCGGCGGTGTCCCGGTCCCCCCTCATGCCCAGGCGGGGCTGGGGACATCTCTGCACGGCCACCCACTGCCACGGTGGGTGGGCCGCTCCCCGAGCGGTGGCTCTGTTCCTGCTGTTCCCCCCGTGGGGTCGTTTGGGTTTTTTTCTTTTTTTTTTAAGTTTCTTTGCCCCAAATCGCGGATCACTTCCCCTGCCGGTAGGTTTCCCGTACCAAACAGGCCGGCCGGGCAAGTTGTCACCTTACCGAGCTCGCCCTGTCCTGCTCTGGTTCGGTGCCGTGGGGCGGTGGGATGGGAGAGGGGCACATCCACGCACACCCGTGCCGTGGATCCCCCCGCGGCATCGCTTGTCATGCACCAGCCTGGCCTCGGGGATGCGGCGGGGTTATTTTGGGAGCTGAGGCGTGGTGGTGTTGCCCCCAGGGTGCTCAGGCAGGTGATGGTCCGGCCAAGCCCACCACCCCGTCCCATCCCGGGAGAGCCGCAGCCACAGGGCTGATTCCTGCTCCGTCGCATTCAGATCTCGCACCGAGCCCCACGGGTGCAGTTAGCCTGCTCCAGAGTAGCAGCCAGTAATGTCTGTATTACCCGGACGCCCATTGTACCGATTCTCAGCATTTTGGGATTGAAAAAACCTCAAACCCAACAGCTCTCGGTGCATTTGTGGTTCTGCAGGTCTGAGCTGTCTTCTGCTGCGGTGTGTTTGCCTGTCAAGCTGAAGGCAGCCTGTGCCTGGCCCAGTGTGGAGCATTCATTTTATCACAGAACAAATCCTACAGCATCGTTCTTCACTGAAAATAAATTTTAGGAATTAGCTGGTGGGTCCCAAGGGAGTTCATCTCTGGGCTTAATCAGCGGGCACTTTTAGCAGGTCACTCGGCAGGTCCTGGCCGAGGGGGCCGGCTGTGCCCTCGCCCCGGTCGTGCCACACGGCAGGTATTTTTGGGTGTGCTGAACCGCTGCGTGCTCGCAGCTGCTGGTGGGCGACTCGCTGGCCAGCCGTGGCTGTGGCCGTGCTGCATGGCCCCCGGGCTGCCTGCGCCGGGGCAGGAAGAACGCTCACCAGCTTCAAGAGATAAGGATGTTTTTATGGATGAATTGTTTTGTAGGCTCTATTGAATGCGTTCCTGGATTAGACCTTAATTCCTGTGCAGGGCCGGGGGTGTGTTCCGCTGATGTCCTGGCTGCGGTCGGTAGGGGCATGAATAATGACAATTTTGCTGGAGAGTTAATTAATGCCCAAGCACCCGCACTGCCTGGCCTCGTGGCTGCCTTGTATGCGTGTGCGGCTGCAGGCGTGGTGGCAGGCTCCCCGCAGAGGTGGTCTGCAGGGCGCTTTGGGGGTATGTTTGGGGGTGCGTGGGGCAGGGCACGGGGATGGGTGTCCCCTCCCTGGCTGTGATGCTCGGCCACTCTACGCGTCCTTCTCCCACGTGCGGCCCCTTGCTGCGAGAGCAACTTCACCAGCTCCACGGCTGCCGGCGAGCCGTGGTACCTCTGACTTCTCTAGCAGAGACCTGGCGCAGGACAGGATCTGGCCCAGCTCTTTCCACATGCGTTACCTGTGATGTGCGATGGGTCTGAGGTCTGGCCATGTTGCGTGGGTCATCACAGACCCTCTGGACGTCCGTCTGAGCACGGATGGAGATGCTCCAGGGGTAGGGAGCTGCTGCGCTGCCTCTTGCTGGGTGTCGTTCCCGTTTCACTGCCGCAGGTGTTTGGGACAGCGCTGCTGTGAGCCGGTGCAGGTGGTACCTGGTGGCCATTCCTGGCAACGAACCAGGTGCTCGATTCTCTTACCCAGCTTTTATTTTTCTGGTGTTTCCAAGTGGTTTGTCTCCCTGTGGCTGGGCAGGGCAGGGCAGCCTTATCTCGCCGCTGGCATCGCTTCCACGCACGGTCCTTGGCCGTCTTCGAGGGTGCGTGGATGCAGGGCTGGGCATGTCCAAGGAGTAGCAAACCCCCGGCTCGGAGCACGCTGCCTCTGGAGCGAGGGGCTCGGAGGGCGTCTTGTCTCTTGGCACAGCGAGGTGGCCTGCAATCAAAGTTACTTGAAGTCTTGGCAATGTCCTCTCTCATTTTCCTTCCTCTTGCGTTTTCTGCTGAATGTTTCACATCCTCTTTGTTTTAAGACAGGCGCAAGGGGAACGTAACTCTTTGTGTGTCAGCGAGGAGCAAGGTGGAGGGGCAGCTTGGATGGGGCAGCGGTGCAGTTATGTGGCAGGGAGGAAGATGCAGGAGGGAGGAAGGTGCAGGAGGGAGGAGGACCCCTCCGCAACTCTGGGCAGAAGCGCTCCCCTCTTCCTGCCGCCCTGCTTGGCCCCTTGCCGCCCTGGCGCTGCCGACACCGGCGTGGCAGGAGCAGCGTGCAGGGATGGTGAGGCTGGTATAAAGGCACATAAGAAAGTCTCTCTCTGGATTTGGTGGAGGAGCTGTTCTGTAGCTACCCTGCTTTTGCCCTCTGTGAAGGTGTGGAAGGAAATGGGACTGATTCACAGCACTGTCTTCTTCATTTAAAAAAAGAATAAATTGAGAAGGTTGAAAATAATCTCATTTGCTGAAGGGCTGGTCTTGCTAAATATCCTCTGAAGCCGAGGGCATCTCTGAAGTGTGTGTGTATATGTGTATATATATAAATACTGTTCCCCCCACTCCCAGTGAGTATCTGTGCCTATTTCTATTGTCTCCCTTTGCTGCTTGGCTGGTATTAGGAGTGACCTGGTTTTCAGCAAAACGTGTCCCTCTTCCTCCCTTGTATACCACACATAAATTATTCAGAAAGTTTTGCAAATGCAAAGACCTCAAGTGAGACATAAATAATGAACTCAAAGCTTGGATGCCGTGAAACTTGTTCTCCAGCGAAGGAGCCGTGGTGACCGTCGGTACGAGGGATACGGAAGCGTTTCGCCCCTTTCCGTGTCCTCTGTGCCTGAGAAATGGGGCAGGCAGGGAGCTGCGTCCTGGCCGGCGGCTGGTCCTGGTATGGCGGCTGCCCGCGGTGCCAGCATTGCCACCAGCCCCTCTGCTTCGGTGGAGGGGGATATCAAGCCCAGTCGCCCAGATGGTGATGCAAAGATGCTTTGCAGCTTGCTTTGGAAAATGAGCAGCGCACGTAACGATGGAGGGTGTGGGGGTGCAGGCGGCTGGCAGCCATTGCCTCCCCCGTGCTGCTGTCGGGGGCTGAGCAGGGGCATCTTCCTCCTCCTCCTCCTCCTCGTGGTCCCCAGGTCTCCCCGTGGTGGCCGGGCTGCGAAGGGCTGGGGGCTGTCATCTCCTTTGGGCGCTGGGGCTGCAGTCCGGTGCCCTGCCACGTTTCCGCTGTTGTTTTTGTTTTGCTTCTTCCTTCAACTCCCAAGCACTAATTTGAAGCCACCGAACTCGTCCACGCCCCGGCCGCTGCTGCGCTCGCACGTTGCAGGCTGCAATTTGTGCGGCGGGGCAGGGCTGGGGCCGGCGGGGGCTCTGTGAACCCCCTCCCCGTGAGAGCCGGACCCCGGCCGAGCTGTGTCGTGCCCGGGGCTCCTGCGGGAAGGGCGGAGGTGCCCATGCTCCGAAAGGCGCAGTCGGGCTGGTTTGGGGTTTTGGATCATTTTTCCTTTGGCTGTTTTTCAGGCGGGTCACCGCAGAGCTGCGACCGGGCGGCGAGGAGGGGCAGGACTGAAGGGGGATGCGGGGAAGGGATGATGCTGGGGTGGACCCGGACCCTGCGGCAGCCTGGATCTCGTCCGGCCCCACCGGCTTCCCCGGGGCAGATACTGTGGCACCAGCCTGCAGGTCTCGTGCCGGCTCTGCCATCCACCAGAGTGCCCCGTGCCGGCTGCGTTGAGCGGCTGGGGCTTGCCCCCAGCTCCCAAGCTGGGGCATGCTTCGTGCGAGGCTGTCGGAGAAACACGGTCACCCTTCAGTCCGTGCATGCAACGCTTGATTTTAGTGAGCTGCCCAGTGGGACAATCTGCTTTGCCGGGGTCGTGGAGGCAGCCTGTGCTGCCACCGCGGGTGACACCGGGAGGGCTTTTGCTGCGGCTGTGGGGTTTTTCCTGGAAAGCCTCCTGCTCTGTGGCTGCCGTGCCGCTTAAAAAGCAAAGCGGGGTGGTTGTGTGGTTCCTGGCGGTGCCGTCGGCGTCCTGGGCTCTGCCCACGGACCGTGCGCTCTGGGATGCACTTGCACACAGGTTCCGTTCCACGTCTCAGCAGCCTCTTGCTGAAACCGAGCCTTTAGGAAATGTCTGTGCCTGTGGCTGTGGCGTGGCAGTGCTGTACCTGGAGCTGCCACTGACTCTGTAGCTCCCCTGGAAATGAAAGTGAAACTTTTGTCTAATGTTTAACCTGAGCAGTTAATTCTCTTTTGATATGAACAAGGCTTAGCCTGGCCATAAGGAAATGTTTCAGACTGGCCAAAACCTTCAGTTGCTTTCTGACCCGGCCGACTTTGCTACCGTTGCTGCCTTTCCCTGCCCGCTCTGCATGGCCCCCCAGTTCGGCACACTCGGTCCCACCGGGAGAGGCACCCCGACCAGAGTGAGTCTGGGGGAGGCCCTGGCTTGGGTGGGTAGAGCTGCCCAGCTCAATGGGCAGAGGGATAACACGGTGCCGTGCACTCAAAATGTCCTTGTTTGCCTCTCCAGGGTGAAAGCCCTCGGGTGTGTGGGAGGAAGAGCCGCGTCTTGGGCTGCTTCGTAACGCGGTGCTGTCTGGGGTGACGGGTCCTTGTGCCCCAGTGCCGCAGGCGCCCGCCATCCCTGGGGAGGAGAAGAAACCTGAAGCCCTTCTTGGATTATTTTCATCCTTTTGCCCTTCTGGTCCTGAAGAAAGCAGTAACAGCCCAAACCTTCCCATCACCCACGCACAGAGGAGAGGAGGGATTGAGATACAGAGGATTAGGTCTGGCCTTTCCAGAAATGGCCCTTATTTTTGCAGGTACAAACGTTAATGGTTAGAGTCATGCTCCTGCCCAGGAGACAGCTGTACTTCTGCAGGCTTGGGTTTGGAGGAAAAGGAGTGGTATGCTTTCTGGAGGGTGCAAAAATAAAAATAACCCCGCCGTTGGGTTGCTGTGGCCGCTTGCATTTGGTTCTGCTCTGGTTATGCTGTGAGAAATGGTGTTTGGCTGCTGCCGTCGAGCACTCGGTGCTGGCCGCCTACGAGCAGCGATGGGGTGCGAGGGCTGCCAAGGTGAGTCACGCCGCGCTCGCTGCACAGCCCGTTTCACATCTTCCAAGTGCCGAGGAAATTGCTGCCTCGCGGCGGGGAGGATTTCCTGGGGCTTGGCGGCAGCACCGCATCCATGCGGGCAGAAACCCTGGTCCCTTGCTGGGCGGTGGGACCCAGCTTTGCCCGAGGAGCTCGCCCTGTGCTTGGAGGGGTGGGGGGGTCTCTGCCAGCACCGAAGCCCAGCAGCGGTGGGGCACGGTCAGGCCCCCCGTGCGGCTGCCATGGGCTCTCCACCTTGGCTGGGTGAACAAATCGCGGGGCCAATCTGGGGGGAAAGGATGTGGTTTTGGGGTTTGGTTGCTAAGATGGGTTGTTTCTGATTTTTCCTGCTTGGTTCACCCAGCAAAGGTATAATGTGGCTCCCCCGTGTCAGGGTGTATTTTTCCCCTCTCTTCCATTCGGAGAGCCATGGGAAACGTTTGGTGTAGGGAATACTTTGTGCTACGGGAGAGGTATGTGGTTACAGCTCCGCCAGTCCTGCGCCAGCAGAGCCAAAGGCAAAGAGGAGGACTTCCTCCTTTGCATGACCTGTGTGGCTTGTGCAGTCACTTATTTAATACCTTGTCTGGTATTTTATTCAAACGAGGAGTAGTACAAATGATAATACTCTGCTTTATTTTCAGCACAAGTTGAAAGCTCCTCCTCTTCCTCTCTGGTGGAAATTAGCAACAGGAACATGTTCCTGCTTGGGAGATGCTCTTTGTTTCTGATGGTGGGTCTCCACCGTGAGTCGTGGAGGGATCGTTGTGCAGCCAGCGTTGGCTCCGGAGGACTGCGCGCTTACCCTGTGTGGCTCAGCCTGATTGTAAGAAGGAAAACTCAGGACGTGACAGCCATCTGCCCTGCCGGGGTGTTGCAGTGGCTCACCCGCATGCGCTGCCCGTGGTCGTGATCTAGGCAGGAGGCTCGTGACGACATCCCCAGGCATTGTTCGTCCTTCTCTCCAGGGGTCCCCTGGGGCTGCCTGGGGGTTCCCCCATACCCAACCGTGACCCCCAGTGCTGGTGTGTTTGGGGACTGATGGTGAGAGCCGAGCTGGTGAGCGGGGTGGTCTCCTCGAGTCCCGTGCTAGCCACCGAGCTGGTGCCGCGGGCTGGCTGTAACCCCACAGCTGCCATCTCCACCGTGCCGCAGCCAGATCCGGGATCGGCAGTGCTGGAGAGGGAAGCTGATGAGCAGAAGGTCTTGGGCGTGCAGGAGAGTGTACATTTGTGATTACGTCTTTTAAATGTTGCTGGCAGAAGGCTCATTAACAGGGCTCAGAGATCTCTTTAACTGGGAGTGTGCCACAGAGCACCTCTGGGCACACGTCCTGATACACTGGTGTGGTGACGGCGTCTGGAGAAACTGCTGGCCCTGTGCGTGCTGCTGCCCGGCCATGGCACCAGCACTGACTGGGTGTCCAATGTCGTGTTAAACTCGGCCCTTTTGCATTGGTGGGAGATAGACTGGGGAATAAACACCAGCTTTGAGAGGCAGGGGCTGCTACTGGCTGTACCGCTGAGGCTGGCGTAGCCTGAAAGCACACGCTTGTGTCTGGGGAGAAAAATCTGAGCAGGAGGTGGATGGACCTGGGGAGGGGCAGGGTGGGATGTCCCAGTGTTCCTCCCGTGCCAGGAGCTGGGTACCTGCTGGGTCCTGCTCATACTTCCAGCGTGGAGCAGATTTGCCTGGTTTGGGTCAAGAGGCTGTTTTTCCAAGGCTGCAGATGTGCCAGCACAGCCACATCTTGTGTCTCTGTTCCTGCAATCTCGCCGTGCCGAGCGGTGCACGCCATGTGCGTGGTGTTACCTGCATGCCCTGGGACATGGGCTGGGGGCGGTGGGCTCTTTTGATTTCCTTTTTTTTTTTTTTTCCTTTGGGGGTGGCAACTCACAATGATGTAAAAATGCGTGCGAGGAAATGCCGTTCCCATGGTTGCTGCGGGGAGGGTGGGAGGCGGTGGTGCCGGGGCTCTGCCGCGTGTCCGCAGGTTTGGCACATGCGGTGCTTCCCTGGCTGATCCCAGCCGGGCAGCAGCCTGCAGCTGGGCCGGGACAAGGTGAGCGGGGCGGCCCCCTCCCCTGGCTGGCAGAGGGAGACCACCAACCCCTCTGCTCTCACCTTCCCCGCAGCCACCTTGAAATTGTCGTGTGCTTCTCCCTGAAACCCAGGGAGCAATGCCACGGCCAGAGCAGTGGCTGCGGCCGTGCACGAAACGAGGCAGGGGTGCCTCCACCCGAGCAAAGGGGCTTCAGAGACCCCCGCCGTGTCCGACGGGCAGCAACGGCGGCGTGGCAAAGCAAACCCTGCCCGCACTGTGGTGGTTCTGGTTTGGGGCGTTTTGGGCAGCCCTTCCGCACCGTCCAGCAGTGGGACAGCAGGAGGATGGGCTTTGCCGTGTATCCGTTGCTGCGCTTGGGTTTTTTTGATCCGTCATTTTTACGCAGACCCGAAGAAGCCAGGTTCGGATGCGGCGTGATGAGTAGCTGTAGCGTGACTGCGGTGGGCAGAGAGGGGAGGGAAAGCGAGGGGGAGCTCGTACCGAAACCCGCACAGCTTGTTCGCTTCTCGGCTGCTTGGTGTGAATCATCCCTCCCTCCTCCCCCGGGCACGCGAGCGGCTGTCACCGCGGCCGACGGAGCCGAGGCTGTTTTCCCTGTTTTCCTGGCGCGTTTTCCCCGCCGCCCCACGCTGAAGGCGATTCCACCTGCTCCTCTTCATTGCTCCGTGCAAGCGCCTGGTGGCCCTGGGCCTGCGGGCTGCACGCTCCTGACAAGGTGCGCTCGTTAGGACATCATCCCGGCTCTTAATAGTGAGGATGGTCTCAAGCGTGGCTCGGAGGAACCGGGAATTGCGCTCCTCTGCCACTGCTCCCGCCTGCCGACGGGAGCCTGGGGGGTCACGGCGCGTCTGGGATGCTGGATGCACGCCGGCCCGGCTGCGGGATGCTCTGCGGAGCGAGGATTACGGCGCAGAGGGGGAAGCAGGGGGGGGACACACACGTCTCTGCCGTGATGCCGAGCCAGTTTCTATCTGGAGTTGGTGGGAAGTACACCAGCCTCCGGACCATCTGGCTCCCGCACGTGGAGCGGCGGGCGCAGCCGTGCCGTGCGGGGGCCGGGGCTGCCTGCGCCAGCGCGGGGGCGAGGGGCCAGCGAAGGGCCCAGGTGCTGCTTCGTCACTTTTCCCTGCGGTTTCGACCCAAAGCTGGGGTGCGGTGCTCCCCCCCAACCCGGCACCCCCTCACCGAGGGCAGCGGGCAGGCAGGGGCATCGCTGCGGCGCAGTGCCTGCCCGGGTGGCCGCCGGCACACGTGCTTTCTGCCCCGTGCCAGCCCAGCTAGGCAACTCTTTTTTTTTTTTTTTTTTTTAATTCCCAAAAGACAAAAATGCTCCCTTTGTTCTGGGCTGCAGTGTAAAAGAATCTATTTTAAAAAGATATGGACTGTTGATCTACAGTGGGGCCGTAAATAGCTCATAAAATAAGAAAACAAGAACTTTCTTTTTCCCCAGGGCTTGCCCAGCTCCCCGGCGGGTAGCTGTGCCGTGCTGCCCGTCCTGCAGCGGGGCCGGCAGAACAGCAGTCCCGGTACCCACAGTGCTGCCTTCACAAGGTTCACGTCACGCGCAGGGATGCGCTCGAAGATGTTATTGCAACCTGCGTTGAGCTGCCACTACCGCGGTGCACTCGACGTGCTGCCTGCGGAGTGAGTGCATGGGCATGTGTGTGCACCCACCTGCTTTCTTCTTTTTAGCGGCTTCTAATCCTGCATCAGTATCTCGATGAGGGAAGTATAAAGGGTTCTCTGCATGGGCCGAGTGACCTGTAAAATAAGCTGGCTTGTGTCTTTTTAATAATACTGCCTGGTAGAGCGTCCCTTTGCTGGTTTTTTTTTTTCTTTTTCTAGCTGAAACAGCGTCTGTCCAGAACGATGCCCTTGCTGAGTGCTGGTTGCTTAGCAATGTTTTACAAAAAAAAAAAACCCACTGCAGAGCAGAACAGTTGGGTGGCTCTCCCCTGCTTTTCCCCGAGTGGCCGGGGGCAGGGGCAGCCCTGTCTTGCTCTTGCAGGGGTTGGAGGGGGAAAAGCCCTGCCCTCGCTCCCTCCCTGGAGAAGCGGTGGGATCCCCCCGAGCACCCGGGGCTCCGCTCCTTCCAGCCTGGGAGGCAGGTGCTGCCATGGATAGCAGGGCTCTGTGCCGGAGCAGGAGCCTCCCGGGAGCATTTGAGTGAGGGCGGTCTGCAGGGAGCCAGGAAGCGTTTCCCGGTATTGCATTCCCAGCCCTTTCAGTGTCAGTGGCCACGAAGGCTGGGAGAAAGCCCAGGTTAAAGGCAGTGATGCGCCCTGGGCCCTGCATCCCGTTTCTCACCCTGTGTGCCTCCCTGGGCTCTGCTGGAGATTTTAATTTTTTTTTTTTTTTTTTCCTGCCAAAGCAGGAAAAATTGACTCATTTGCCAGTGATGTTCCTGTGAGCACGGTGGGATTTTTCCTGTTCTTACAGCTGAGGTGGAGGAGCACCGGAGACAAAAGGATTTCCGCAGCCTCCTTGGGAGGAGAAGGAAGCAGGCTGCTGCAAAACCGTTTTTTTGAGGGTCTGGGAGCTGACCTCGCTTTCCTGCCCTGGCTGTGAGCGCACCGGCCGCTGGCGAGAGCCACCGCTGGGCTGCAGCCCCTCGGGATGTGGCCCCTCGCAGAGGGGTATCTGCCAAGCCAAGAGTGGGGACAGACAAGTCGTTGCCCCGTGCCGTGGGCAGCATGTGCCGTGGGCCGGCTGGGATGCGCTGGAGAGGACGCCTGTCCTGCCCGCGGGGATGGGGCGCAGGCCCTCTCCCCACCCGGGGCGCGAGGGTCCGTAGACCCATCAGTCCCCTGCGGGACCCCGATGCTTCGGCGCCTGCTCCTTGAGAAATCAAGCTGGCTCCCTGCCAGGCCGGCTATTAACTAATTAGATTTAATAACCAGCTAATCCAAATGCGTGGCTGGTGCCTGAGGCAATCTGCTCCCTGACCGGCGTGCGGTGTCTGGCTGGGGGCTCTGCCAACGTGCTCCCCCCGTGCCAGGACTCCCTGCCCGGCGAGACCCCCGCCTGGCCTTCTGCTCCGCTAATGGTCATTGCCTCAGTCAGGAGCAAATTTCTTCTGGATTAGCATCCTCTACATCGATTAGCTGTCTCGGGCAGGGCATTTTATTCTAATGAAATGTGATTCCAGGCTCCAGTCGGTGAATTATTGTGGCAAGCAGGGTAAAGTAATCTGCCGCCTTTCTGTGGATTGTTCCAGGGTTTGGCGAGGAGAGAAACGGAAAAGGCTCGGAGGAGAAATTGTAATTAGCAGGGGAGTGCATTATGCTATCATGGGCTCACCCACGCTCCCCCAACGAGGGAGCTGGGGGGAAAATGGTGAGTAAAACTCACTGTGAGTAAAATGTGGCATTTCCATCGTGCCATCAGAGGCAATTTACTCGTAGGTGTAAGGCTGGATTCATTTGCACAACCCGCCTGGTGCCGGCAGGAGAGCGGAGCAGTGGCAGCGGGGCAGCTTGCAGATGGGGGGAAATGCAATATTCAAAATCCTTGTTGCCTGGAAGAAATTGGAAATATCTTTCATAGTTTCAGGCTTACAGCTAAGCAAATGCGGAGCAGCAGGACGGCTGCTCTCCGGCGGTGTACCATCGCTCTCCGCCGGTGTACCATCGTTCTCCTTGCAGCAGTGCCGTTCCCACACGCCTCGTCCTGGCCCTGAGTGTGATACAGGGATTTTCACTACTGCTTCCTTACAACATTTTTTGCTTGTGCAGTTGGCTGCCTTTGGAAATGCCAGCTGGGGCAGTAGTTTTCCATTTCATTACCGCATCCCTGAAGTTTTCCAGGCACTCAAGCCGTTGCTCGCATTTGCTGTTTCGATGCATCCCTCCTCTGTGTTTGAGCGTTGGATATTTACATTTGATTTTATTCGGAGGCCTTGTCGGCTCCCACCTGAGCTCTCTCCCCTTGCTCTGACACCTGGCTGCCTGCCCAGCCTGCCTGCCGGCAAACTTTCCACCGGCTCAGCCGTCGCTTGCTGCTGCTGCTGCTGCTGCAGGTTGGGACGGGCTGGGGGGTTCTGCCATAAAACAACACCAGGATGTGAACAAAAATAAACACGGGGAAAAGTGCCAGACATGGTAGTTGGGTGGGGAAGCAGAGAAATCTCGTTTTGTTTTGTTTTGCTGCTAAGTGCATGAAACGCTCTCGGTGTTCAGGGCCAGCGCAGGAGCGTGGGGGTGGCACCCCGAGGATGCTGACCTTCCTCACATGCAGGGACCATGCTTGTGCCCCAGCGCAAGCTGCTGCCCCTTCCCGGGGGGTGCACGGGCCGTGCTGGGTGTGCAGCACGTGCCCTGCCAGCAGCCGTGGGCAGCGATGCTCTGGGGGGCTGTGGGAGCATTGGGATGTTGCTGCGTTCATGCAAAGCATCAGGAAGCCCACCCGGGCGGTGGGCACAGAGGGCTCTGCACGGTGCTGGTGGGTCAGAGGGTGGCTGTGCCGACCTGGCGTGCTGGTTCCCAACACGGTGACGGTCAGCCTGGAAGCTGCCTGCCGGGGTGTCAGTACCCGGCTTTGGGCCCCTTATCTTCAAAGACCATCCCGGGGGTTTCGTAGCGGTTCCCAGCCACTGCTGGGAGGGCTTTGCTCGCAGGCAGCTCGCCTGAGTTTCTCCTAGCCCCCGTACTCCTTGCTGGGAGTGAGGACTTGCTTTAGGATGTGCCTTTCTGCAGCTGCAGACAGTGTCTTCTCAGCGTCTTCAGAAACGGGAAGCCTTTCCAGGGGTCGTTTGCATTATTCATGGGTTTTATGTTCTCCTTCCTTGTCCTAACCACAGGTACGGACAGCTCGCCGTGCTCTACCAACCCGGCATGTGCAGGTTGTATTTGCAGCCTGCTCCTGGATTTCTTAAGTCATTTTGTTTTCTGTTGCTTTCCTTTGCTGTCACCTGGCATCGTCTCTGTCCACTCTCCACCTGTATCTCTGAAATGAGAGCTGCTGCAGCTCACTATGTGCCTCCTTCCTCTCCACAGATAACCCGGTTAACACGGAACTGGGGCAGGGCTGAACTGTGCTGGGTGCTCAACTGAGCGCTTTGCTTTGGAACAGTTACTTCCAAAAAATCCCAGTTGGGCAAGTAGAGAAAATAGTGCAAACTTTCCATGCAGGGCAGGACAGACGTGAGCTTCCCCACGTCTTCCTTTTCTGGAGGGATGGAGAGGCTGTTGAGCCCCGCGCTGTTTGGCGGGGCACGTGCCCGGCACTGAAGTGAGGGTCCCTTTGGGTTCGACCCTCGGCAGTGGTGAGGGGTTCGTTAATGGCTTTGTTAACCTTCTGCCAGTTACTCTTCTGCCAGCAGCGCGGGCAGAGGGGGAACGGACAGAGCCATTTGCATGCACTGAGTTTCTGAAGCATCTCAGCCACCGTGAGATAAAGATCTGAGTCACGAAAGTTGCTGTTCGGGTTTTGCTGCAATAGGAAGTGATGGCCAAGTGCTAAGAAAAGCTGAACAGGAAGGATGGAGAGTGGCAGTGAGACCCCTGCTCAAAGTGTCTGTGGCAAAGCAGGCTCTGCGCCGGGCTAAAATGTCGAGGAAGTGGGAAAGATCAGGGCTGGATCCAGGTCAGAGAAGTGGGGGGCAGAAGGGCCAGGGCTCTGATTAACCATCGTCTTCCTCAAACCAGGGGCGGCCGCTGGAAATAGAAGAGCGGCCGGAGCAGCGTGAGTCAAAGGCAGCAGCTTCTCGCCTCCCGCGCTGTCGGAGCCCCGAGCCTCTGCTGCAGGATGTCACGCCGGGCTGAGCGATGCCGGCAGGCTCGTGGGGCTGCGGCAGCCTGACTTCTAGCTGCCGCCACGGGCTTTTTTGAGCGGGTTACCAAAACACGCGTTGCAGGTTTGGACCATTTCTAGCACGGGTGATGGGAGGAGCAGGCTGGAGCCTGTGGTGCCTCATGCATCCGTGATCAGATGTTTCTGAGAGTCCCATGCAGCCATTATTTCTCTGAAGTTGTTCTTACTGATTTTAAAGTTTTCTGTAAAGCACCATCTCGTCGCTGGGGCTCCAGTGAACCGGTGCCCATGGCTACAGCTGGTGAGTGGGGGCCGAGGTCAGGCTCCTGCCTTCTCTGTGAGGGCTTGCTGCGGGAAAAGGGGCTGCCTGCCCCTGCCCCTCCAAAATGAGCCCCAGCCCCAGCCCACATGCTAGGTAGGGGCTTCCTTCTTGCTTTCTCTGTTTTTTTTAAATCTGTCACCTTTCTTCCTTGGCATGACCTGCCTGGCGATACACAGGCAAAGTTAAGCACTGCCAGCAAACCTTCCTTTTTCTTGCAACTGGGCTGCTCCCCTTCGCCTTCGAATGGGGCCGCTGAGGGCAGGCGCCTGCAACCTCGGCTGCCATGGGCGAGGGTTGCCTTGTGTCCCCAGAACATGCAACCTCTTCCATCTTCCTGGAGATCCAACCATCTCTCCAGGAGACCCGACGGTCCTTCTGGCTTCGTGTCCTTTGGATCTTCAGTGCCTTTCAATCAGGAATCTTGGGAAGCTTTGCAAAAACGTCCTGGCCTGGCAAGGCTCCCAAGATAACTCCAAATGTTATTGATTTGGGGGCGGCAAGATGACGTGGCCAGGGCGCTGGGCTGTGGGCAGCGGGGGGGTAATTTCAGCTGTGCAACCAGGCAGTCCTTCCAAGGGCTAACTTTGTTTTTCACAAAGCACAGAACTTTTATCTCTTAAAATACCATGGAAATAATTCATGTCTTCAGCGTGTTACTCAAATCTGATCTGCTATTTGAGCCCAGTCAATAGTCCCATTCATCCTACAATGGGTTCTCTGTCCCTTTGGCAAACATTTGGCCGTACGAAGCCACGTTGAGTGTGTGAAGCGAGGCATACGGTGATGCCTTGGCTGGGCAGCAGTGCAGTGTGCTCCCGTGGTTGCAGTAGAAGGCTGAGCAGAAGCTGTGGCACCTCCTGGATCTTCAGTCTTGGGGCCATCTTGGACAGATCGTTCAACTTTTCTTGCACTTTAGCACATCCGAGCAGTCTTGGGTTTTTCCCTTGAAGCATGATTTGCAGGGTGTTCATATTTGTAAACTTTCTATGGTAAAATGAAGTTTTGGGATTTGGGGAGGCAGGATTTGGCCTCCCCACGCGTGCTGCTGAGATGAGGCTCGGTGCTGTGTTTCGGCTGCAGGCCGTGTGTGTGGTAAAGGCACCGAAATAGGGTCTGGGGGGGGCTGTGGGGCCGGGGCGGCAATGCTCTCCCTGCCTCGGGGGTGTGCTGCATGGGACGAGCGCAGGAACTGCGCCCGTTGCACTGGTCCTTGGGGTCATGTCCCGCTGGGTTCAGCACCCTCAGACCTTGGTCTCTGGCCCATGTCGAGCCAGGGCAGCCTTGACCTGGGCTTCTGTGTCCAAACATGACGGCAGAAGCTGCTGCTGGAGGCGGGGTAGTCTCCGCTCATCTGGTTTTATATACTTACTTGATAGATGAATCAGAGGAGGAACCTGCCAGCAGATGCAGTCCCGTCCTAAATCACTGATTAACTCCAACCGCCTGGTGGAGAAGTTATTTAATAAACAAATCATTGCTAATTATGTATGAAAGCGGCTTGGGGATTGTGCTGGGTCCAGAGGACTGTGATGTCTCGCAGGAGCGGGGCTTTTGCTGACCTCCGCTGGGAAGCGCAGAGAGAGAGGATTTAAACCGCTTGGAACAAATTAAGTATTTAATGATGCTGCCCTGATGCTTCGTGCTGACCCCAGCAGTGCATGGGCTGGGTCCGGGGGGGGGGGGCTAAAATTTGATGCCGGTGGCTGCAAACGCTGATTTTCAGGCACGAGGCGCTCGTTGCTGGATTCCCACGTGAACTGCGGGGTCGTGGCTTGGTCAGAGTGTCCCAACCTCTGCAGCGTGGCAGAGTGCTCGCGTGTGTCTGTGGGCCGGATCCAGGTGGCTGTTCCCAGCTCCGACCTTTCCCGAACCTCTATCCCTGGGCATCCCCGAGCACTGGAACCACGGTGGCTTTGCTCCGGCGTTGTGCCTGAAGCCCCGGCTCACCGGGTAGTCGCTGGTGGCGGGTGCTCGCTGTGGGGACAGACACCATATTGCTGCTTTATGAGCACCCTTGGTGGGCCATAATCCGGCTGTTTTGGCCTCTGATTAGAGCGGCTGTTCCCTGGATTACCCATCCTGGCTGGCCCCTGCCCACCACGGGGGTTGCTTGGTGCCGGCTGCCGCGGTCCGGGGAGGTGTGGGGCTGCGGAGGTGCCACCGTGCCGTGCCGTGCCCCGCTTTCTCCGCAGCCGGATGGGGGGTTCTCCACTGGTGACCCCCCCAGATCTGCCTTCTCTGGGCTCCTGCATCTGGGCTGTTTCACAGGGTAGAGCCCCGGCTGGATCCTGCCCCGGTATCGGTGGAGGAGGCTCCTGGCAGGCCATCGAGGCAGCGGTGGAGGTGAACCAACCCCTGATGTAGTCGCACACTGTGAGACCCTGCAGAGACCCTGCTGTCACCCCACGGAGAGTACAGGATGAGGAGCTGCCCCTTGCTGCTCCGTGTCCTGCTGCAGCATTCCCTGACCCCTTCCCAGGTCTGGCAGCAGTATAGCTTGCACGCCGGGCTTACAGCTTTCATGCCGGGCTCGTGGCTAGCACTCAGCAGCTTGCACGGCACGGCAGGTTTGTCTCGGGGTCAGCGCGCAGCACCCGTGCATCGTGCTGGTCGCCTTCGTGGCTGGCTGTGCGTGGGGCGACCTGCCGTGCTGCGAACGCAGGAGCTGTGGGGTGGCAGCACCCGTGCGGTGAGATCCCCGGCAAACAGCGAGCCCGTGCTGCTCTCTTTGCTTGAGCTGTTGCTCCGGGATTTGCACTGTTTATGCTGCAGTGTTTCCATCCGGGGGCTGTTACCGACCAGCGCTGTGCATGTGTGTGTTACTCCTGTAGCCTGGGCAGATGATGTCTGATGAGGGTCTGACCTTGCGCTTGGTGCAGTGTCTGCTGTGTGCAGATCCCAAAGCGTTTTGCAGACCCTGAGGCTTCACCTCCGTTGTCCCCGAGAGGCAGGACCCGTTGTTTTCTCCTGTCGTGATGAAAGGGGAGCTGCCGCGTGGAGGACCGAAGAGGCTTGCCTGTATGTCAGCAGCGCCCGGTGAGAGTGCTGGGAGCAAGCCCAGCTTGTGTCGGCACACCCGGCTGTGCAACCGTCCGTCCCTTTTGCACGCCCACGGGCACACGTGCAGTAAGGAGGGCTGGAACCATTTTCTTAAAACATAGCCAGAAGATGGACCATGAAGCAGATGCAAATCTTTTTTGAGAAGCTTTAAGGAACTTGTCAAACCCACGAGGGGGGACTCGTGGTGGCTTCTGTCCTCACGGCTGCCAGTGGGAGTGTGGTCACCTCCCCAGTGAGGGTGCTGGGAACCTGCCTGGGGCGGTGGGGCTGCTGGTGCTGCTGGGAGGGGACTGGCAGGCAGAGGTGCCCGTGAGGAGTGGACAAGCTCCTGCACTGCTGGGGACCAGGGACCCCCCTGTCCCTCTCTGGGGGCTTGTGGCAGACGTGCGGACTGAGCCTGCTGTTCCCTGCCGCGGGGGAAGGAAGGGGCAGGAGTCTCGGTTCCTGTTGTCCAATTGAGCATTAAATATAGGCTATTAAGCAATTTTCTTTGCAGGAAGTGTAGAAATACCGCTCTGTGTGAGCACAACCTCTGTCACACACCGAGAGCGCTGGAACTTGCCTTGCAGCATGCAACTGGCCTCATCAGCATCCTTTGCTTTCCCCCTTTGCAGCACCATTAACCCTTCACTCCTGGACTTGTCAGCAGGTTTGTCTTTCAGCTGAACCACCCACAGCATCCTACTGCTCCTGCCTCTGTCCCGGGTGTCCCAATAGCGCAGCTGAGCCAGAGCTATTTTTGCTTTTTCCAGCTTAAATAACAAGTTAGCTGCAAAGTCAGCTTTGGGGGGAGCCCCCGCTTTCTGAGCCAGCAGTATAACTTTTTCCCTGGCCAACCTGATCTTTCAAACACACGCTCCCTGGTGGGCAGCGGGACCGGGCAGTGGGCAGGCAAGAGGGAATGTCTGTTTTCTTGACGTCTCATTTTGATGTGTTACGGTTCTCCTCTGTGTCCTGTGGTCCCATTTCCCAGCCGCCCATCCCAGCCAGGAAGAGCACCCAAGTGGAGGAGTTGCCATCTCTTCTTGGCCCCTTACAAATTTTGATTTAAGGGAAAAGCTCCCAAGCTTTCAGGTTTCAGCACACCTTCCTTACTGCTGCGGTCCCTTTGGGAAAGCCTGAAAATGTTTTCAACACTGAACACAAAGAGAGGGGGTGATAGGGGTGTTGCACAGAGGTGAGATGTCCAGCTGAGGAGTAAAGTTGGGGAAAGAGCTGAGAGCTGATGATCGTGAGAGAGCGGCTCGCAGCAGGGCTGCGGTGTGAGTGACTTCCCCGAAGTGGCCGAAGCTCTTCATGCTGAGTCACCCCAACTGGGATTGTTAGATCTGATGCCTGTGCCCTGGGAACAGGGCTGCCCTGTCTCACAGCGGCATGTCCATGGGGGAGAACTGCGTGTGGGGGCTGCCCCTCTGCGGTGCTGGCTGCGGACCTGGCTGGGATGGGGTCATCCCTGTTGTGCCCAGGGTGCTGTAGACACAGAGGAGGGTTGTGAAATCACGACGTCTTCCTTCTATAAATGGCCTTTTTCAATAGTTCCAAATTCCTTTTGAAGGGGCTTTTTATGTAAAAAACCAACCACTTCAGTCTCACTACAGTAACGGCAACCGCTTCCCAGAAAGATTTAATTCTCAATAGCTGAGGAGGAGGAGGAGGAGGAGGAATGCTGGGGTGATCTGGGAGGACGGACAGTGGGAGCACGAGGTGGTCCCTTGCAGCAGAGGTGCTGCAGGCTGGAGTAACGTTGGCTTCAGCTGGGTTTGGAGGGCGCCCCGGAGCCTGGAGGTGTGAGGCTGGGATGGGAACACAGCCAGCAATTACCCGGCTACCTGGCTGGCGGAGGGAGGAGGAGAGATGTGGGGTACCAGGGGAGAAGCGGGCTGACCCCTGAGCTGGGTGTGAAGGAGGAGGGACGGGCAAAGGGCTTAACCGAGGCTGCTTCCAGGCGCAGGCAGCTGCCCTCTGTCCTGCTGGGAGCCTTCCTCGCTCCGTGCTGTTCCTGCAGTGGACGGTGAGGACTCGGAGCGTGTCTCCGCTGTGCAAGGGACGGGTGCTGCGGTATTCGGTGGCACGCCGTGTGCCCCTGCTCTGATTCTGCAAGCGGTTGCCTCCACGGTGCACGCCGGGGCAGGACGCTGGGTGCCGGCAGGGCAGAGCTCCGTGAGATGCTCCGTCCCCTGCCGTGGGGGCGGAGTGGGAGCGTTTCGGGGGCACGGCCAAAATTGGCTCCTGAACATCTGCTAAAGGACTGGTCACAAAAAAAGCAAAGCTGTGCCTCAGGAGTTGTTGTGCAGGAACCGATCAATCCACAGCAGGCAGGGAGCAGCGTGGAGGCAGATCCCTTGCCTGCACCCTTTGTGCCGCTCAGCTTTGCTGTGCTGATGGATGAGCGATGCCGGGCACTTCAGTCGCTGCTCTCTGACTTGCTGCCGGGAAAGACAGAGTCAGACCTCAGAGTTCAGCTCCAACTCCCTCCTTGCCAGGACAGGCCCCTGCCAGTACCTCTGCCGTCTGTGAGGTCACGTCTCCTTCCATGTCACTTGTCTCTGTCCTCTGCAGTTTTCTCCTCTGTTGCACCCGGTTCAGGTCGTAAACCCTCTTCCAGGAAGGGCAAAGTGCTCGGGAAGGGGAGCACTGCTGGGCTGCTGCTGGAAGTGGTTGAGCGGGTAACCCTGTATCGCAGTAACGAGCCAATACATCGCTTCTTTTAAAAGGGCATTTTATTTAGATTATTGGTTGCTGTAGCTACGCAGCTGGATCTCCAGCATGTGGTGTGTATGCCTGTTTTCTGTCAAGTGGACTTTCCTGAAAGGATCGTCCTGTCCCCGCCAGGCTGGGGGTGGGAATGGGGAGCCATGGGAGGTGACGAGGAGGAGGAGGGCTGCAACAGCAACCCTCCGCGGGGCGGTCAGCCTGCAGAGGGGAAAAGAATGAGTCGTGGACAGGGGGAACGTGAAGCAGGATGGTCCCGTGTTGGAGCGGAGGGGAGGACAGGCGGGGACAGCGGGGCTTTGGACGGCACGTGTAGCTGTTACTTGAGCACAACGTGTATTGACCGGAGATGGTAATTCAGGCGCAGTCACCGCACGCTGCGGCGTGCCGGGCAGAGGAGCCCCGGCTGCGTTAGCACATACGTATGCGTTACCTCACAGGTGGGACAGATATCTGCTTCGCTGCTGCTTGGCCAGTGTTTTCCCCGTGTGGTTTTGTCTGGGATCCTGGGCCAAGGCAGGCACGTGGCTGCACGGCGGCAGCCCCAGGGCTGAGGCTGCACCCCGGACCCTCCCAAGGTGGCAGGGGCCACCGCTTGCCCTGCCGCCCTCCCGCTGTTTCAGCTTGCGCAGGGCTGTTTTCACCTCCTGGGGTGCCTCTGCCAGGCATCGCGCTTTCCTTGCTGCCCCCGGAGATCTTCGGCGCTCTGTGCTGCAGCCGCGAGGTGCGATGGGCGCGGGAAAGATTCGTTGGCAGCAGGGCTGCAGGCATGTGGCATCCTCTCTGCTTCTGCCAGCACCTGCGCATCCCTGGATCCATCCCGGCTGGCCCGGCTCCTGTCCTTGCAGGACCACCATCCGGTGCTGCCCGGACCCTGAGCTGCTGGCGTTGCTCAGGCAGCAGGATTTTTCTGGCTTTGTGGTGGTTTTCCCTGACGTTGCGGTTGACTGATGAAGCCAGCCGGAGGACTTGGAAGCAAAACTTTCACAGCCCTTGGCGCAGCCCAGCTGTGACTCATGCGCGGGGTCTGGGTGGTTTTACTCGTGCATGAGAGGAAGCAGAAGTTTCTGTCAAGCCTTTGTAGGATTTTGGGTTTGCTCGTCTACAGCCCTGGGGAAAAAGAAGCCTTAGGACCTGAGCTGGCCCATGGAGGGGCTACCCTGCTTTCCCCACGTGCCCCTGCCGGCAGCACAGCTGGGAGTTTTGGCTGCTTCCACTGGAGGATTTTTTCCCGAAAATGTATATGAGAGGTTCAAGCTTTTAGGAAAACGGGATGCTAGGAGTGTGGATGGGTCTAATGGTGGCACAGGGAGGATGATGGAGTCCCTCCGTGCTGGCTCCTTGTTTGCTCCCAGTCATGCGGTGTGGGGGCGGGTGTCCCTCTCTCCTTTTCTAGCTGAGCCTGCTGCTAATTTTAGCATCTGCTTCGCCCCTGCGACTTGGCCATGTCGTTCAGCGAGTGGCTGCCAGTGATCCTCCTTTATCACTGTTGCACCGGGAATTATCTCCTTTCTCCCCCTGCCTCTCCCTTGCCTATTTATAAGCACCGTGGGCCATTGCTGTCGCACACCGCCGGCGCCGAAGGCTTCTTGGCTTTGCTCTGGCTTGTGCCCGGTGGCTGCAGAGCCCAGACCTCGTCCTCACTCTCAGCGGGGAGGGATGGCCCTGGCAATGGGTGCTGTGCGAATGCTGGTCGCCCTGCCCTGGGCGGCAGGAGCTCGGCTCCCCCCTGGGTGTTTGTCCCTGTGCCGGAGCGGCCTCCGGCTCTGGGGTCCTGCCCGGCTGGCGGTGGGCACGAGGGATGTCACGGCAGGTCTGGTTTGGCGGGGGACGTGCCGTGCATAACGCGGGCAGGGTATCGGTGAGGCCACGGTATGCGGCCGGGAGAGCGTGGCTGGTGGCTGACGGTCAGCAAGGAACTGGGGGGCGGGGAGGAAATGGCTCCTTAAGTCATTAACGTCATCTTCTTTATTATTCTAGAAGAGGCAGGAGGCCATCCGGCTCTGGGGACCGGGTTAAATTCCCCAAGCCCTCCGGCTGCCCCCGGCGAGGGAAGGGGGGCTGCTCCGCTGCAGACAGCAACAGCACGGGTGTGTGGAGGAGAGCTGCACGGGGGGGCTGCCAGGCGGCCCCCAGCCCTGCTCTTCCCCGTGGGTGCAGGCAGCTGCCCTGGTGCTGTGGTGTGCCCAGAGAGCTGCCCGGGGGCTCTCCTGGTGCCTCTGGTGCCCTTCGCCTGTTTCATGCCATCGGCGCTTGAGCCACGAAGCTGGAGCAAACCCTCCCACCTCCCGTGAGTCCCTCTCTTAAACCCCAGCAGGGGCACCCTGGAAGCTGCCCCAAAAAATGTACGGTCTGCTCCTGTAGGTGCAGGCAGAGGCTCCCGGCAGCCCCGGGCACGGGCAGGCTGTCAGTGGTGCTTGTTCCTTCGTCCGGGGAGCAAAATGCAAATGCCATTTCGTGTGAACCACACTTTGAAAGCATGGATGCTCTGCTCCCGGGTCCCCGCGGCTGTGGCTCCTTGGCTGCTCCTTGAAGAAGCTCCCACTCTACTTTTCTGCCAGGAAAGCTCCTGGTGCTTTCCCTCTCCCTGCCTGCATTTGCTGGGTGTTTTCCTGCTGCCTTAGGAAGCAGTTGTGTGAAGGCAGTGGGGACTGAACTGTGGGCAGGATTAGCCCCAGGGCTTTAAGCAGAGACACTCTGAGAACAGCTTTAATGCTTGGAGAAAGCTGCAAACTCCTTTATCCCATGGGGAAAGCAAAACGCTTGAATTCTTTTGCCGTTATCTTTTGGCTGTTGGTGTCCAAGAGGAGGAAACGGCCTTTGTGTGCACACGCATGTTTTCCACCTGTGCTTGGAAAGGAAGAAAAACGTTGCATTTTTGGACTTCGAGTGAATAAATGCACAGGGGAATTAGCATTATGTCTTCCTAACACCATCTGAGTGCCTGCAGTCTCTCGCGTTGCTCATGTACAAGTTCTCCCCCAAGGCGGTGGCCTTGCGGTGCCTGGGAGTGTGTGTGTCTGTGTGTGCAGGGTTACGGGGCTGGTTCGAAAAGCCAATCCTGGATCCGCTCAGGTCACTGCGAGTAAGAACTTAATAGGATTCAGATCTCGGGGAGAATCTGCAGCTTGGAAAGCAATAAACCTCTGCATTATCGCCCGTACATGGTGCCTCCCTTCAGCAGGACTGGGAGCCTGTGCAGAGGTGCCGTCTCTTGGGGCTGGCACGGGAGCTGCCCCGGCAGTGCCACCGTGCACCGCTGTTTGCCGCTGCCCCATGGCACTGGGCTTGAGCTCCCGCATGGCTCTCAGGGTATTTTGAGGTTTCATCTCCTGTAGTATGTTTTGGCACGTGCTGGCTGGGACCCTGCAGAGCCCCGTCCCTGGGGTGGGTGCAGGAGAAGGTCAGTGCTCTCGGGGCTTCCCTGGTGCCAGGGGGGCCCTGTCAGACGCGTCCCTCCATGGGGACTTGCTGGCTGGGATAACGCGTCTGCCTGCATCATGCTGTTGGTGAGCTTTTTCCTTTTCTAACGTCTGCGTTTTCCCCTCTCCTGCTCTCTCTGCAGACCTGTCAGCGGCCAAGCGCAAGTTCGCAGACTCCCTGAACGAGTTTAAATTCCGCTGCATCGGTGATGCTGAAACGGATGACGAGATCTGCATAGGTGAGTCCTGGTGCCATGGGTAGCCCTGAAGCCATGCTCCAGACCCTTGAGCTGAGCAGGGCACGGGGGATAAACATACACGAGGGTGCCAAGGGGCCTGGGAATTTGTCTGGGTGCTTTCCTGCTCTCTGGAAATGGCATGTTTCTCCTGGTTCAACATCAGCAACGCCTTCCCAAGGAAATCAGTTGTGGCTTCTTGGCCTAAATGTAGCTCTGCTAGATAGGAAAGGAATAAGATTGCCCGTATCTGAAACCATCTAGATCATCTGTCCCTTTCCCATTTTAGAGCAGGGATCTGGAGATGTGGCTATGGCAAAATACACTGCAAGGAGCTGTGATCTGAAGAAGAGGAGCAGCAGCCTTGCTGCTCGGCTGCAGGAGCAAAGGAGCCAGCAGGCACCCGCTGTGCTGGCAGAAGCCAGCAGTGCGGACCGTGGCAGTGCTCTCCCAACCGAGCCCGGCTCCACCACGGACCTTCTCGTGGTGCAGGGTAGCAGCTTCAGCTGCTTCACTCCATGTTACCCTGCTTCTGCCCCAGCTGAACTTTTAGAGCTTATTGTGCACACCGTCTGGAGCCAGAAGAGCAAATGAGCTTTAGCCCTGATTTAACTTTGCTTATTTATTCATGCCCAGTCTCTCAGCAAAAATAGCTTTCTCATCCAAGTCCACTTGCTGCGATGCACATGCTGGTGAGCTGCCACTCGTGCATCGAGCATGGCTGATGGCAGTTTTGAGCCATAGGGCTGGTCAGCCGTCGGCTGTTGAGTAGGGCAGGTTCGAGATGAAGGTGTGGTGTTTCTCTCTGGAGGTGGGAACATGGTGCTGGGAATGTTCTGCTACCAGTTGCTTCTGTAGGCAACTGGAAGCCTTTCGAGGGAGAGAGCAAAGATGATAAAAAAACCCCAAACAACCAACACCCTAAGCCCCACCAAAACACAAACAGACAAAACGCCTCTGTTCAGTGTCTCTCTTCATTTAAAAAGAAAATGAAATGTTGTTAAATGCTGACCGTGTGGGTGTGTCCCTTCCAGCCAAGTCTCTGCAGGAGTTTGCCACGGTGCTGCGGAACCTGGAGGACGAGCGGATGCGCATGGTACGGCCCCGTCCGCCGGGAGCGGGGTGGGTGGTGTGGGGCCGGGGGCACCGCGGCGTGCCGCAAGCCCCGGTGCCCCTTCCCTTGCCCAGGGCAGAGCCGCAGGCGAGAGCAGAGGGAGGGGAGGGTGAACTTGGTGGGGGGGACACGCTCGAAGAGCATCAGTAATGGTGTCTTGCTGTTGGAGAATGGCCAGCACTGGTGCCGGTAGGGCTCGCTGCGGTGAGGAGCAGGTTCGGTGCAAGCCCCTCAGCCTCCCCTGGGCTTCAGCCAGCGTAGAGCCGGGGGGGTGAAGCATGTGGGTTTCCGTGGGATGCAGGAGGGTTTCTGTGGGAAAGGCTGTTGAGCGGCTGGTGTCTGGGGTTGAGCTGGGCAAAAGGTGGCGGGTGAGTTGTGCCTGTCTTTGCCTGTAGATCGAGAACGCCAGCGAGGTGCTGATCACGCCACTGGAGAAGTTTCGCAAGGAGCAGATCGGGGCCGCTAAGGTAGGCTGCTGCCGCACCGAGCCGCCGTCTCCTCTGGGAGCCCCCGCTCGGGCTCAGGAGCAGAGCCCAGAGCCATGCGGCGATGGCCATGGTCGGGCTGGGACCTGGCGCGCTGCAGGGGTGGGCTCTGCGGGGCACAGGCATGGGAAGAGGTGCTGTGCTGCTGCAGGATGCACACGGGGACCATCCAGCTCCCGGGAAAGTGCCTCGGTCTTCTGAGTTTACCCACAACCAAGTGACGTGCCAAGGGCCAAAAATCACATGCCAGCTGAAGTGAAGATTTTTTTTCTTACTCCAAGCAAGAATTAGCATTTTCTTAGAGGGGTTCCCAGTCACCTGAGCTCCCCGGTCTGTGCTCCCCACCCCCGGTGTGTCACTGGGTGACTGCACGGGAATTTGGATGGCTTCTTGCAGGACGGGTGAGCCTGGGGAAGCACCGGTGTGGCTGAGGGCGGCTGTGAGACAGCCTGGCCCCCCCTTTCTTTCCTGCCTTTGTTCTGAAATTAAAACCGCTGTCTGCGGCTCTCCTGTTGTTATAACAACCTGCTGCTGCCTGCAAGAAGCACATGCCAGCCCGGCGGGGCCGTGTTTGCATGGCAGCGGTGTGCCCAGCTCCCCGCTGGCACGGGAGCTGCAGCGGCACCGCGATCCAGCCCAGCCCAGCCAGGCTGTCCTGGTTCATGCAGCTAAAAAAAAAAAGACAAAAAGGGGTCCTTCAGAAAGGAGCAGGTTATTAGCAGGTGTCAGTGGTGGATTTCATACTGGCGTGTCGGGGTGGCGAGGCTGGGATGAGAGGTGCAAAAGAGTAGTTAAGGTTGACATCCTACTTTAATGCTCCTGCCACAAACAGCCAAATTACTTTGTCATCATCCTGAGTGACGCATAGGATAAGCCCTTGCAAGGGACAGCAGGGGATGGGGTTGTGAAATTGTGACGATGTGCTGGTTAGCTGGTTAGCAAGCACTCTCCTCACTGTGTTGTCTTTGGACCAGCCCTGGATCTGGATGTTTTGCCGAGCCTTGGGCCCTGGGAATAGAGGAGGGGCTCCCCTGAGTCTTGGATTTTGGCAGCGTAAGCTGCTTTCCTCTAGCTGCCCGATGGTCACGGATAAAAGCAGCTTCGCCTGCTTCCAGCTGATGTCCCTTGGCCTTGGTCCCATCTCGTGCTGTGCAGAAGGGGGTTAGCTCCCGCCCGGGACTTGCGGTCCTGCCCAATGCTGTAGGGATGCTGTGGATCCTTACGGCTGCTCCAGTGCCGTTGTGTTCAGCATCACACTCTTTGTTCTGTTTTGTAGGATGCCAAAAAGAAATACGACAAGGAGACGGAGAAGTATTGTGGTGTCCTAGAAAAGCACTTAAACTTGTCTTCTAAGAAGAAAGAATCCCAGCTTCAGGAGGTGAGAGCAACCTCTGGTTTTCCATGTCCAGCAGTAACTGGTGAGCTTTTTGAATGCTTTATGCAGCTTATAGCATTGGTTCTCCTGGCTGTGAACTCATCTTTTTCCTCATTCTGGCTGTGGGTGGCGGGTTTTCCCCTCTTCCTCTAATCAAAATGGATGGAGCTGTTTTGGTGAGTGAATCAGAGAGATCCCAAAATGGATAGCCATCAAAAAGGAGAGTGAGTTTATAATTAAAGAGTGCAACAGAAAGGAACTGGTTCTGCTGCAGGCTTCCCTTCTGCCAGCACAAATCATGGATGTCTAGTTCCCTTCGCTGAAAGTGGCTGCACTGGCTTTGGGCTTCATGGGAGGAATGATCAGGCTTAGTGCTTTTAAAGTGCTTTAAGAGCCTATTACTGACTCGGGTTGTAGTTAGCTGCTGTGCCAAATGCTCTTACTGGATGAGTACACTGAGTTTTCAAAGACTTCTTCCAAGTTTGGAATTCCCTGCACTGGCCCAGAGCTGGGCTGATCCCTGCAGGATGCATGTCCTTGCTTTTGGGCATGATGCTGGTGTGTCACTGAGCCACTTCTAGGGGAACTGGTGGGCACAGGTGATGGCTCCTTCACTGGGATAGCTCAGGTGGTGGTGCGGTGCCCATCAGAATTGGGGACTCAAGGGAGCAGATGCACCTGTGGCACAAATAATCATCCTCCACCAAATCAGGGTTGAGGAGGGGTAAGAATCAGGGTTGATGTGCCTGCAAGCCAGCTTTGTCCTTGCATAGGTGTTCTGGGTTTGTAAATAACTTACCATGTGGAAGAAACCATACGTCCCAGAAGATGGAGAGTCCCATTCTCATGGCTTTTAAATAACCCTTTAAACCTCTGTCTTAGTTTGTGTTTGAAATACTATTGTGAGACAGAGGAATGGAAGGATTTCTTTCTGGGGAGGGAAGGAACCACTTGTGGCTGTCAGGTTGCAGCAGTGACTTTTAGAGGTGTGACCCCACGCCCTGGACAGACTATGGCCCTGCGGGTCTACCCGGGAGCCCAGGGCAGCAAGGCAGTGGGATGCTGTGCGGGATGCAGGCGGTGGCTGTGTGCGGGATGCGGTGTGGGATGCGGCTGCTAGTGCATGTTGAGCAGCGCTGGCTGCTGGTGCCATCTGCTGGCATTTTCCACCCCAAACGTTGACTTCGGCTTTTGCTGCGAAGGCAGGAGGAAGCTGGAGCCAGCAGGAGCCAGCTCCCAAGTTCAAGTGTTGGAGCCTTTTCCCCTGGGGCACTAAGAAGCATACACTGATTTTGGTGGCTCGAGCCCCACCAAAAAGGGCGATGCTTTTGAAAGAGCAGTCCAGCGTGTAGGTTGTGAAATGTGGATGTGGCATCCAGTGGGGCATGGGAGCGCTCACTGCATCCACCACCTCCCCTGGGGCTGCCTGCCGTGGTCCCTGCCTGCCAAGGGGCTTTCCGGGCAGAGGGCTGCAGCCAGGGCAGATGTGCGCACAGAAAAGGTGCTGATGGGATGGTAGCTTTTTAGGAAAGTTAACACTACCGGTTTGTGAGCAGTCTGAAGCTTCACTAGACGCTCTGATGTCCTAAAAGAAGAGCATTTGTGTCTGGGAGATTTGGTGTGTTATATTTCCTGACCTCCTCTTGCTGTCTACATCTGGAGGGTGATAGCAGCCACATGTGCAACTGCTGCAGCGAGGAGGGGAGAGGAGGAAACCATGGGAATTCTCTGCCGTTTTGGCTGTTGACCAATTAAATAAGACAGAGTCTAATCTGCCATTTAACTCCTGGCAAAGTTACTTGATTGCATCATATTTTCTGCTTTTCAGAACTCAGTTTGCTAAACACCTCAGCCTGTGCACCACAGGCACACAGCACAAATGCTGGTGGCAGGTCATGGGGAAAATGGGCCATTTCATGGCCGTGTCACGCAGAAAATCGGGAGTAAGCTGCTGTTCAAATATAAGCGGATATTTGCCAGCTGGGTTTTGCAGAGCGCGGGAGCGGCCGTATGTCCAACCCTGAGGGGATGTGTGGTACAGCGTATTCTCTTCCCTGGAGGTCTGGCTTTCCCCCGGGCACAGCGAGGGTCACGCTGGAGAGGGCACCCCACTGACCTTAGCTGGGACAGAATAATTTGCCTCCTGTTGAGCAATGACTCGATGGCAGTTTGCGCAGGGGGTGAGGCTCTTCGCCCAGCTGAGTTTACTGGCGCTGAGGTCAGAGAGACGGTGGGTCACCCAGACCGACCTCCCCGTGGGCACCACCAGCATCGGTGACACCCCACGTTGCTCTACGCAAAGTGTCACTTGCAAACATAGCAGCAACGTGTGCCAGGGATACCCATGTCCCTCACCCCACTTTCAGTGCAGCGGCTCTGCTCTGTGTGCGTGACAAGGTTATTTTTACGCACGGGCATTGGGGCATATCCCTGGTTTTGTTCCCTTGGGCTTTAGCTGCAAAGCAGAGGGGATTTGCTCTCTGCTGATCCACCAAAGCAACACACTTGCTGAAGAGGGTGGTGGGGCACGTGTACTGCCTGGTTTGGTCCTGGGACACTCTGGGCAGTCTCCCGTTGCGGTGCTTTCCAGAAAGCAGAGAATTGCCTTTTATTGTCAAGTATGCAGCAACTTCTCATTTTTCAAGCTTCTCAGCGTGCTTTTCTACACAGCTGTCAGGGAGGTGAGAATATGAGTCATTTTTCAGCTGATGAAAGAGCTGTGCCATCTGTCCAGCCCTGGACTGGGGTCTGAAGCTGAATTTGTTCTGCATGGACACGTTCCCATAAGACCCAGATGTCCTCTGGTCGCGAGGCCAAGTGCTCCTGGTCAGTAGTAACTTCGTATTTCCTCTTTAATCTCCCCGGCGCTTGCAGGCAGACAGCCAGGTGGACCTGGTTCGGCAGCATTTCTACGAAGTCTCCCTGGAGTATGTCTTCAAGGTGCAAGAGGTCCAGGAGAGGAAGATGTTTGAGTTCGTGGAGCCTGTAAGTGAGCACTCAAACCGCCTCAGCCTGCAAAAAATGGGGGTTTGCATGGAGAAGCTGGGGCTCGTGGGGAGCCGGGCTGCAGTGTGGGGCATCCCTGCAGTGGGATGGCTGGGGGGCTCCAACCTCACCTTGCAGCCCCTCTCTCAGAGGGAGATTTGAGGGGAGAAGGCACCCGTATGAGCCGTGGGACACACAGCCGTTAGCTTGGCAGCCACGCGTGTGCTGGAAACATTTAATTTTTAACTGTGCAGGCATCTCTGTCATGGCGGGCTAGACTGAGAGGCCTACTGGCAATTAAAAAGAAAGAACTGTAACTAATGTTCAGAAGGGAAAAAGAGCGCACGAGTGACAGAAGTAGGAAAAGAAAAGTTTTCTAAGATCTACCTTTGCTCAGGTGCTAAGTCCTTTAAAGCTCCTCCGGGAAGGGCCAAACCCCTGCAGCTCTTTGCAAAGGTAATTCCTCCTGACCGAAGAGTAACTCAGAGTCAGGAGAGGCACAACGCAGGGAACGGCAGCGTGCTGCCTGCTTTGCCCGACACCTCCCGGCTCTGCTCTCAGTGACCCCGGGGCTTGGGTGATGCAGGGAGGGGGACAGAGCTGGCGGGGGTCCTGGGGTGGGGGCTTGCCTTGGCTTTGGGGGAAGGAAGCACAGGCTCAGCTTTGGGGTCCATTCAGAGGAGGTTTTGAAAATGAAACGAGGAACAGGGCATCTTCCTAGGGACTGCCAGCAAGCCCCTCCGCCCCGGGGAGCTGCGGGGATGCTTCCCCTCGGCAGCGGTTGCTCTGAAAGCGGCTGTGGGTCTTTACTGACCGTCTTGATTCGTTTTACCCCAACGCAGCTGCTGGCCTTTCTGCAGGGGCTTTTCACTTTCTACCACCATGGCTACGAGCTTGCAAAGGACTTCAGCGATTTCAAGACAGAGCTGACAATCAGCATCCAGAACGTAAGTGTGCCATGTGCCTGTGCCACTGTGCCATGTGTCCGTCGCCGTGACTGTCCTGCAGAGCTAACTAACACTGTTGATATATTTTAATAAAGGTTTTATTCTCCTTTTTTCTGTATGCCATCAAGCAAAGGCTTTGACTGTGTTGTTGAAAGCAAATTCTTTTTTATAAATGACACTATATCATATACACGGCCTACATGGTAGTTCATTCCCTACGGCATACCAAACAGAGGCCAAGCTTCCCCAGCCAGCGGGCAGACGTCGTTGCATGCCCTGTGATTTTAGTTGAGTGTTTCAAACCATTTTTCAAGTGTTTCAAAGCGCTGTTCATCCTGGGAAGTGCAGCACTTTTTGCCGTCCCAGTCTGTGGGCTGTGGAGCGGAGCCCTTCTGCCGGCTGTGGCTGTGGCCAGCGTGCGTGCTGCCCGCACGTTGGATGTGTGTGCAGGGTTTTGGCATGTTAGCATTGCAGCTTTGCTTTCCTCTCTTGTTATAAAATTACTTTTTCTCCCAAGGATGCAGACTGGTTTCATTCTTTTGAAACAACTTTTTCACAAAACTGGTAATACAAACAACTTCCCAATTGTCATAATATTTTTCTTTTAGCTTAAATCCAGGCCCAGGAAGAAAACCTGTCCTGTGGCTGGCAGTGGGCTCCCCTGGTCCCATTTCCCACATGGGCTGTGGTGACCCAGCTCTGGGGTCCCACCCCTGCATGGTGCCTCCTCACTGCAGAGGAGGCCACGTTGGGTCCATGCGTTGGAGAAGGCAATCCTGTTTTAATTTGCAGACAAGAAATCGTTTTGAAGGAACAAGGTCAGAGGTTGAATCTTTGATGAAGAAGATGAAGGAGAATCCTCACGAGCACAAAAACATCAGCCCTTACACGATGGAGGGTTATCTCTACGTGCAGGAGAAACGTAGGTGTCTGGGTGGCGGAGCTGCCTGCCAGGGCAATGCGGCGAGTGGGCACCTGGGGAAGGTGGTTTATCAGGGCATGGAGCATGAAAGCTAATTCAGCAGGCTACAAAATCCGTGAAAGAGAGGGATTGGCCCAGTGGGTGGGATATTAAGGTGGGAATGTAGGACCCAGGTTCTCCCTGGGAGGGACAATCACTGCCAGTGTGTGATAAAAGTCTTTACCCTAAAGAGAGGGGGGGTAATAATGCTTAATCCACTTGCGAAGTCCAACAAGAACTGTAGGTACAGAAATCTGTCATGTTAAATGATTGTTAAACATACCAGGTTATTAATGGGAGGTCACTGAAACTGTACTAGTTCTGGGAATAAAAACTGCATTTGCTTTGTAGGTCACTTTGGGACTTCCTGGGTGAAGCATTACTGCACGTACCAGAGGGAATCGAAGCGGATCACGATGGTGCCGTTTGACCAGAAATCTGGAGGAAAAGGGGTGAGTGCCAACAGGCAGCAGAACTATGTCCTGAGGGTCTCTGCGGAGGAGCACTGCGGAGCTGCTGGCTGCATGCTCTCCTGGTGCTCAAAGGGAACCATTTTTAGCAAGGTGACACAAATGCAAGTGAAGTGGGTCAGATTCATTCTAGGCTGAGCAGGTGCCACATGGGAAATTAACTCTGCACCTTGTTTTTTAAAAAAAAAAAGACAAGAAACCCCCAAACCCCACAGATCTTTGGAAACTGTCAGCTGCGCTGAGAGCAGAGCCAGTTTCCCAAGCGGACAGAGCCCCTTGTTTTGTGCTCCAGCTCCATATTCCAGCTGCTTCTGGGCTGAGACTGGCCTTTTGCCTCTTGCTTTTAGGTCTGTCCTTTATTTACTTATTTCTGTTTGTGAAAGGAGAGACCTTTAAAAGCTGAAGCATGCACAGCGGCATCTTCGGTTCCGCTCTTGCTGTTCCGGGGGATGCTGGGCACACGGTGGGTCGTGCATCTGCACCATGCCCTGCGAGGCTGTGGCTGTTTCCATGGGTGGAGGTGGTGGTCAGGGCTGGGAGCGGAGTGGGGTCGTGCCACGTGCACCCACCATGCTCCAGCTCCGTGGGTGCCTGCTCCCCAGTCCCTAGTTCCTGCTTCAAGGCCTGGAGGAGAGAACCTGTTCATTATTTAGCTTCTTTCCCAATGCCTATGACTTGGCCAATGAAACTGTTTTGGTTTAGACAGAGCCACAGGAGAGCCTGGAGCTCTCTTTGGCCCCGAGGGGGTGTGGAGGAGCAGGGGAACAGTGGATGTGGGGTGTGGGGGGCCAGCGCACACCATGTGCCCCACTGCTCCTGGGGCAGCATAAGCCCAGCTGTAGCTGGGACTGGCTTTGCTCCTCTATAGGGAAGGAACAATAGACCCCCCCAGAGTGTTCCCGGCTGGGGCGGTTGGCAAACATTATCCCCTTGCAGGGGAGCACCTCAGGCAGCTGGACAGGCTGCCGCACAGCTCCGTGCTGGCAAAGGGAGCCGTCTGTGGGGAGGGCAACTTTTAAAATTAATTTCCTCTTGCCTCGGAGCATCTTCATTATACCTCGGCATTAAAATATCCCAGCCCTGTAATCATCAGCGGCTGCACTGTGTTTCATGTGGTCTCTTCCCATTTTACGGCTTCCCCTGCACCCCGGGGCACGGCCGCTGCTGGCACAACCGCCAGCCCTTCTTGTGCAGGGGAGAAGCCCTGCTCCGGTGTGCCGCGGCAGCCACCGCGCCAGCGGGGCTGCTCGCCCAAGGGCTCGTGGCTTGCACGATCCTGGCGTGAAACGCTACCTGTGCTGGGGCAGGACTACCGGGGCTGCAGAGTCTGTCAGCGGTGACCAGCGCAGGCGTCGGAGCGTGGAGCAGCCCAGGGGCTTGTGGCCGCACTGCCGGCATCTCGGGGTCCGGCTGGAGCAGGTGCCAAGCGACAGGCGATGTCGGTGCTGCAGGAGGACCCAGCGCTCGTGGGTCACAAAGGACGCCGTGCGTGGTGACACACTCGTGAACACGCCTCGGGCCGTGGCTGGAGCCGGATATTAGTGGGTTTGAAGCGGGAGCATTCCATGAATACCGGGCGGGGAGTTCGGCAGCTTGGGAGCAGCCTTGTGCCAGCAGCGGGCCGGGCTGGGGAGAACCGGGTGCAGGTGACCTCTGCTGAACCCCAGGGAGAAGCCCTGCAGGGAACTCTCTCAGGTCTGTCTTCTCGGGTCTCTTCTGGGTCCAGGAAGGCTGGACATGCTTCAAGAAGGAAATCGTAAAGGCGCAGGAGCAGGCTGTCCCCATGTGCCGAAAGACGAGCCGGTGGGGAAGAAGACCGTCCTGGCTGAACAGAGAGCTTTGGCTGGAACTCAGGGAAAAAAGAGTTTATGACCTTTGGAAGAAGGGGCAGGCAACTCGGGAGGACTACAAGGATGTTGTGAGGTTATGCAGGGAGAAAATAAGAAGGGCCAAAGCCCAACTAGAACTTCATCTAGCTACTGCTGTAAAAGACAATAAAAAATGTTTCTATAAATACATTATCAACAAAAGGAGGGCTAAGGAGAGTCTCCATCCTTTATTGGATGCAGGGGGAAACAGTGACGAAGGAAGAGGAAAAAGCTGAGGTACTTAATGCCTTCTTTGCCTCAGTCTTTAATAGTAAGACCAGTTGTTCTCCGGCTACCCAGCCCCCTCAGCTGGAAGACAGGGATGGGGAACAGAACAAGCCCCCATAATCCAAGGGGAAATGGTTAGCGACCTGCTACACCACTTAGACACACACACGTCTATGGGGTCAGATGGGATCCACCCGAGGGTACTGAGAGCACCGGCAGAAGTGCTCACCAAGCCACTTTCCATCATTTATCAGCAGTTCTGGCTAACTGGGGAGGTCCCAGCTGACTGGAGGTTAGCAAATGCGACTCCCATCTACAAGAAGGACGGGAAGGAAGATCCAGGGAACTACAGGCCTGTCAGTCTGACCTTGGTGCCAGGGAAGGTTATGGAGCAGATCATCTTGAGTGCCATCACACGGCACATAGAGAACAACCAGGCGATCAGGCCCAGTCAGCATGGGTTTACGAAAGGCAGGTCCTGCTTGACCAACCTGATCTCCTTCTGTGACAAGGTGACCCAGTTAGTGGATGAGGGAAAGGCTGTGGATGTTGTCTACCTGGACTTTAGTAAAGCCTTTGACACTCTTTGCCACAGCATTCTCCTGGAGAAACTGGCTGCTCATGGCTTGGATGAGCGTACTCTTCCCTGGGTAAAAACCTGGCTGGATGGCCGGGCCCAAAGAGTGGTGGTGAATGGAGTTAAACCCAGTTGGCATCCAGTCACAAGTGGTGTTCCCCAGGGCTCAGTACTGGGGACAGTTCTGTTTAATATCTTTATCAATGATCTGGATGAGGGGATCGAGTGCACCCTCAGTAAGTTTGCAGCTGGCACCAAGTTGGGTGGGAGTGTTGGTCTGCTGGAGGGCAGGAAGGCTCTATGGAGGGATCTGGACAGGCTGGATCGATGGGCCAAGGCCAATTCTATGAGGTTCAACAAGGCTCAGTGTCAGGTCCTGCACTTGGGTCAGAACAACCCCACAGAGCGCTACAGGCTTGGGGAAGAGTGGCTGGAAAGCTGCACGGCAGAGAAAGACCTGGGGGTGCTGGTCAACAGCCGGCTGAATATGAGCCAGCAGTGTGCCCAGGTGGCCAGGAAGGCCAACGGCATCCTGGCCTGTATCAGAAATAGTGTGGCCAGCAGGAGCAGGGCAGTGATTGTTCCCCTGTACATGGCACTGGTGAGGTGACACCTCGAGTACTCCGTTCAGTGTTGGGCCCCTCACTACAGGAAAGACATGGAGGTGCTGGAGCGTGTCCAGAGAAGGGCAACGAAGCTGGTGAAGGGTCTAGAGCACGAGTCTTATGAGGAGCGGCTGAAGGAACTGGGGTTGTTTAGTCTGGAGAAAAGAAGGCTGAGGGGAGACCTTATCGCTGTCTACAACTACCTGAAAGGAGGGTGTAGCGAGGTGGGGGTCGGTCTCTTCTCCCAAGCATCAAGTGATAGGACGAGAGGAAATGGCCTCAGGTTGTGCCAGGGGAGGTTTAGGTTGGATATTAGGAGAAATTTCTTCACCCAAAGGGTTGTCAGGCATTGGAACAAGCTGCCCAGGGAAGTGGTTGAGTCACCAGCCTTGGAGGTATTTAAAAGACATGTAGATGTGGCACTTAGGGACATGGCTGAGTGGTGGACCTGGCAGCGTTAGGTTAATGGTTGGACTTGATGATCTTAAAGGTCCTTTCCAACCTAAGCGATTCTGTGATTCTATGTTTCTAAATATGTTTCCTGGAAAAATGGTGATGTCAGGGAACAGGGTGGTCAGCCAAGGTGTCATCAAGAACAGCACAGAGAGCACAGAAAAGTGGCCATCTCCAGGAACTTGTTCAGAATTCATTTTCTGTTGAATCATCAGTGGATTTTAAAAATTGCAGAAGGAGCAATGTCTGTGCGGGCAGGGACTGAGCAGGGATTTCCTCCAGCAGAGGACAGCAGTGCACGCGGATCCTGCCGGATCGCTGCTTGGCATGTGGAAATTCAGTACAACTTGGATGCAGATGCCTGGATGGGAGAATGGTTTTGTTGTTGCTTTGTTATATAATAAACATTTTAGGATGTGTTTGCTCCCGTTAAGAGTTCTCGTGCGCAGAATGCTGCCAAAAATGCAGCCTGGAGTGAAAATTGACAGCCAGGTCTATGATGCATTGTTCAGCAATGGAAAATAAAGCTGACTTAGCCCAAAAGTTGTGGTCCAACACTCCCTGCCTGCCTGAAGCGGGGTCGCGTGATGCTTAATGCACAAATTTAATCGTGTGCATTCTGAAAGGAAGTTTCGTTGTGAAAGGGTTTAGACTAAACATGTTTGCAAGGGTGAAAAGACAAGTCCTTATGTCAGATATATAAATATATATTTCTAGCAGGCTGATATTGCCAAATCCCCCCAGGTTGGAACACGTTCATTGAAAGCGCAGTGGGTGCTGGGGACAGGCACACGGTTGGTTGATTGTTCTCGGCCTTATCTGCAATTTTATCTCTTCTCAGGGAGAAGACGAAGCTGTTATCCTCAAATCTTGCACACGGCGGAAAACCGACTCGATTGAGAAGAGGTTTTGCTTTGATGTGGAAGCTGTTGATCGGTGAGTACCAAGGGGCATCGCAGCCTCGGCGTACCTGCAGCCCGGGGTGCCGAAAGAATGCGCACGCTGGGGGTTGCACTAGCCATGCACAGGGAAAGGTTGCACTCATCTGTACTTGGCTTTCCTGGGTAGTTCTTGTGCAGTTCTGTGTTTTTCTTCTCCTTTAGTCATACCCTCTGTGAATGGAAAGCATTAGTCCATGGAAACACACTTCTCCCTAGTGCTTCTAGCCAGGTGCTCTCGATATATTCAGTTAGTGCTTCGGTTTACAAGCTGTCGAGTTTACTCAAGTCTCTCAAACTTTAATGGTGTTTTAGCACTTCTGCAATCTTTGGCGACGTGAGGTAAATGGTTGCAAGTATGGAAAAGATGCTCTGTGGGTGTTTTGGCAGGGATATGATGCCTCTTTCCAGCATTGGGTATGTGTTGGAATAACTTCAGCTTTTGTGCTGGAGAGTGGCTGTTGCTGGCGCGCTATGGATGGGCGATAATGGAAGTCCGGCTTGCACCTCCAGGCACTTTACGTTCACTTCTTTTTCCTGAAGGAGTAAAATGCTTTCTGATGTGATTTATCACGTAGCAGCTGAACCAGATGTATGTGTGGATTCAATCTATAGCACCTAGGAATGAGAGCCTGTTATCATATCTAATTAGCATCACGCATGGCTTGCATATATAAACAGGAAAACCAGGCTGGGGTTGCTATTCCAAGCGGTATTAGTCACTGCCTCATATCTTCCTTGCTGCAGGAAGTTTACATGGCTTACAAAAGCTCACTCCAGAGTCACTGAACGTCTGTGCCCTCCCAGTTGTGTGCCTGTTCATGTTCCAGCTGTCCTCCCCTCCCCTGGCCACTGCAGGAATGCCCAGGAGGTCTCGGGAAAACCCGAGTTTGTCAAAACCCAAGGTGTTGAATAACGCTGGAATAACCTGCAGTACCTTCCCCTGCTCAGCCTATGCTTCCGCAGAGTTTTGCTGCCAGCCCCTCTCGCTGCCAGCTCAAGGCAGGGAGGGGTTGGGGTGATGGAGCTCTGCCTGTGTTGGCTGAGGGATAAGATAACCCCCGGGCTGCCTCCCGCTCTCTGTAGCTGTGTTTTCCTCCAGAAAGCTGCAGTATTTTTGCTGACATGGTGATTTTTTTTCCTATGCCTTGAGGATATTTTTTTTTAATGTGAAAATCAAAATAAAACTGGGAGGAGGAGAATCCAGCCACCACAATAGTTTTCTTCTGCAGCGTGTTCAGAGGCAGCTGAACCTTTCCTTGATGTCTGGAGCCTGCTAGGCATGGGATCAAAAGCTACTCCAGAAATATGCCTACTAAATGTAAATAATGGCAGGGGAGCGGCAAAGGTGGGGAAACCTGAGAAATTGCTCATTTCATGTACACGTTCCTGCTGCAAGAGATTGCCTCTGCCCAAGAGGACAGCAAGAGCAAAAAACATGAAATAAAAGGCTGGTTTTCCCCCCAATATACAGGCAACTCTGCATATTTTTGGTATCAGAATTTGTCATCAGTTGTCTAAAATAATGGTTATTTCCAAAATAGTTAAGCTAAGAGGAAGAGCAGGCAACAGGTTTTGCCATGGCCGAAAGAGAGTGTGATGTGCCCACCCTGTCTCCCCCTGACTGGGATAGCCATGCTGAGTGTTGGGAGATTTGGCACCATCAGGGCTTCAGGTGATGCTGTCAATGGCCAGGGTTTGCTGGAGATCACCTTCACCTTGCCTGGCACTTGTGATTTGGCCTGTTTTACAAAGCGGTGTGTATCGAGGAATGGTTTCCTTGCCAGCCCGGGATTATCAGGGATTGTCAGCGTGTGGATGCCACCCTGCAGCCGTCCTGCCGAAGTCTGTCCTGGCTTTGCTGCATGGCCCTGGGGACCATGGGCGACCTGGAGCTCCTTGTGCAGAGGTGCCTGGTTGGAGCCAGAGGTGCTGGGGCTCACCTGGGCACCACGGGGAGGGAGAACTGTGCCTGCTGGTCGGGAGCTCAGCCAGGCTCGGGCAGCAGGAGGATAATGCCTCTGGAGGCATTGCTTTCCATTTCGTGCTGGAGGAGATAATCTCTGGCTTAAGGACTCAAGCACAGGCAAAAACTTCAGCCCACACTCTCCACCCAAGTCTGCTGACCACAAATGATAGGATAGCTTTGACCAAAGGCTAACTGAAGCAGTGTCTGTGTCTGTTTTTGCAGAATGGAGAAGGCTGGTTTGTGTAGTGGGCTTTTTGTCTCGGGCTGGTTTTTTTTGGGGGGGTGGGGGTGGCTTTTTGTTTTGTGTTTGTTTATTGTTTCTACTAATAGAGAAGTCAGAAACTTGATGTCTTGTTCTTCAGCCCCATGCAGGAAGTCTGGATATGATTAAGAAAAACATCCCCAAGATGCTTCTCTGTCTCACATATGTACTGTGTTTTGACTTACAGCAGTTTTCCCCTTTGTTTTCTGTATGCAACTTCTAAATGAGAATTAGACTTGTAGCCAATGTCCTGCAAGAGTCAAGTATCTCGTAACTTGATAGGTTCATGCAGTCACCTTTTGTTAAGCCAGCCCAGGAGAACACTGTGATACTGAGAAAACCACATGCATTTGTGGTGTTCAGAGGTAAGGGTGAATAATGCCACCGGAGTGCACTCCTGAAGTTTGAAACTGCCTTTCAAAAGGTTAGCTTGGAAATAGGTGGATTAAGAGAGCAGGAAGATTTTTCTGTACACATCGCTTGCTTCCTATGGACAATTAAATTGGATTGTCCCTTCTGAAGTACGTGTGGACCGAGAAGACACTGGGCTGCATGTGTGCCTTCCTCAGCTAGAGCAAGGGGCATTGCTTGCTGCTGTGGGTTTTGGCACATTTCAGTTTGTGTGTTCCCTCTGTATCTTCCCAGATACGCATCCCGTTGGTGTTTGGTTGGCTTTTCTGGGCTGTCTGCTGCGGACCCCTCCGGAGCAGTGTCACCCACTAGGGATCCATGGGCTCTGGGTTGAAACCTGTGACTGTGCAATGTACAAAGCCCATTGATGCCTCCAGCGGTGCTCGATATGTGACCGGTCGCTGCCTCCCAGCATTTGTGTCCGAAACATCTCTTACTGCTGCAACAGATTACACTTAAATAACCTTGCAAAGGCACCTGCAAGCCGGTGTCCGCGTGGGGCTCTGCGGTGGGTGCAGGTAGCCCGTGCTCCACTGCAGTGTTGCTCTGTGGATTTCAGTGAGTTACTTGTGTGCCTTGGTGCCATGGGGGCAATGTTAAGTCCACTTTCTTCCCAGGCCTTCCTAGAGCCTTAGTTCTTTGTGCACAGAGTGGCTTAGTTACCAGTTTGTTTTATTACGGCCTGACAAGTTGTGTCCATCTTACTAACTGGGGTAGGAGGAGGAAGGAGCGCCGGTGGTGCTTGGGGCCAGGGTTATTCCTCTGTCTCCTGCTGGAGCTGGCAGTATAAAACCCATATGTAGTTATAGTTTGCTTGTGTATCAAATCCCATGCTAACAGCCACACACACATATAAGTACATATGAGGAAATTTCACTTTCTACTCAAGTCTTTTTATCTCCTATCACCATAAAATTTGCGTAGCTTTTCAGGCTCTGTCCCTACTAACTTGCACGGTGTTGTAGGTTGCAGTGTAATCCCAGTGTTGTGGTGCTGACACAGACACAGGAGCGAGGGGACCATCGTCCAGCTCCTGGTTTGCTGTACAGCCTAGAGGTGGCAGCCTCGGCTGGTTCTTACCCAGTTATGTTCATCAGCACAGAAATGGGCTTGTTGTCAGTGTTGCATTTTGGGAAACTGGTATACATGCAACATGGGGTGCAGGCTTGGAGCTTTTTTAGTAACACCCAGAGAAGCTGTTGCTTGTTGGGGGGGGGAAATTTTGTTTTTTCTCCTGTAAGGATGATTCAGCACTACTGAGCTGAAAATCTTAAGCCTGATCTGTCGTTACAACATTGCTTCCTTTTCTTGTTGTCTGATAAGGAGATGCTGAAGTTCCCAATGCTGAAGACTGAAAAGCCGTGGTACAGGTGTTTGTGAGAGGTCTAAGAAATCCCTGACACTGCATTTGCAAATAGTTCTGATTTTCAATGTGGGAAGTTAGGTATATTTCATTGCTTTGTTACAGCAAAATTAGCCCCAGAATGGTGTTCTAGTGTCTGGCTGAAATACATTCCCAGTGTGATGGATACTGTGCTTTACTGTTAATGCTCTTTTTTTCTGACTAAACTTATTTGTAGTCTCTATGCATTAAATCAGTTTTGTAAACAAGGTAAACAGGGATGACAGCCAGTGTCTTACAAAATGAGCCTTAGGAGGAGGAGTATCTCGTTTGGCTGATAACAAAGGCTTTGTAATTTAGGATAATGTAGGTCATTGCTCTGGGTCAGAAGCGAAGCGCTTCTAATACCAATTGGCTTTTATGGGAACAGGAGGTATTCACAATTTGGGGGTTTTGGTGTCTTAGCTGTTCATAAAGGCAGTAAACTCTGCACATAATGCTGTTCCCCTGGGCTACCGCCTGTGTGCCCCCAAGGTGGCTGGCACCGCGCTCGGTCGGGCTACGCAATGGTTGGCATCAGGGTGGGTGAGCTGCGATGCACCTGCCCAAGCATTTCCCTGACCAGATGGTTTTCATTAGGTAGGTTGTTGGCCTTGCTCTGGGTACACACTTTACAGATCTGCGTATTTCTTTCCGAGTGCCACCCTGACTGCGGCAGGGCATGCTCCCGGCTTCCCAGCGCCGGGGCCGGGCGGCCACCCCACCTCTGCCAGTGTTCCCAGTGGCCGGCCGGCGGCTCTCGCCGGTGCTTTGGACAGCACGTGCAATACAACTTGTACTTGTTCCTCTGCTGGTGTCGCCTTTCCAGTGACCTTTTAAACAAAGCGATTCATGGGGTTTTCACAGGCGCGCTGGCAGCGAGCAGATGAAGCTCATTCGCCCCTCGGCAGCCACGGAGACCCACCTCGGTCCCTGCCCCTGTGGAGCGTGCTGGCAGTGGTTGTACAGACAGTGCTTTAAGCTATACATTGACAAGTGAGTCTTTCTGAATTCAGGAACAAAGTCTCCCCCTTATTTACATCTTTTCTCATCTTCTTTTTGGGGCCGCGTCTGGGTGCTGGTGCCTGGACCAGCACCCCACAACTGTGGGGTCCTGCCTGGGGTGCCAGCAGTGTGTGGGTACACTGCTCTGCTCAGACCGGGACTGCAAACTTCTCCGTGTGTTCAACTCCGCTCAGCCCTTGAGACCCTGTTATTAATCCACTCTCGTGTTTTTTCATTCAGCAGTTTAGATCGTCTCGGTATGATAAGCTGCTACAGGAGTTGAAAGTTCTTATCTGTTTCTATTGCTTTCATTATTTGTTTGTTTTTCTGGAAGAAGGAAAAGCTATTGGACTTTCTAATTTTCTCTGCGTGCTTAGTCATAGCTCCTTAAAACCAGGCTGTTTTTCACAAAAGCTGAGATATTGAGAAAATTCAAATTTCCTGTATGGTCTCATATGGAAAAATCTCTTTAGTTTTTAGATTGTAGCATATTGAAAATATACTTTCTTGCAAAGTGTTTACCGTGTTCTACTCTGGTCTCATGCTCCTGCATCCACTCAGTTTAGAAATAGATTCCTTCTGATCACAAAATGTCCTATTCCCCACCTTGCATCCCAGAAGAAGGCAAAGGTTTTTGGTGCCTGGAGGTTGAAATGTATGATGCAGCATCTAGTAATGAATGAGCAGGTCCTTTATCTTGTTTGCCACAACAGTTCATGTTTGTGCATCTTAGCTGTCGGGTCCAGGAGGGCGTCCTGCTGTCCCGATGCGACAGTCTCGGGGCTGGCTCAGGTGGGCAGACCCACCAGGGTAAAGGAGGCTCCTCCAGCGTGTGTCCGTGTGCATGCCACATCAGGCTTTGGGAGGGGATATGAGCCACCCAACAGCAAAACCTAGCTAAGCTCCAGTATTCAGGATCATTTGTGTGTTAGGTGAGGGAACAAAGACAGATCTGTTTTGTTTATCTTTTGGGAAAGGAAGTCAGAGAAGGGCCTTCCTTTTCGCAGGCTCTACGCTGAATAATTGAGATATCTGTAATCGAATGAGCACACTTTTGGAAATTGTTGATCTTCAAGGAAACCCTGTGAAAATGAGGCTGGCTGCGGACAGTGAGTCAAACATGGCTGCATGTTGATAGCATTAGTAGGACGCTGTTTCAGCGCCAGCCATACTACCTGACTATTAAGCACGTGGTACCCCGTGGGCATCGTCCAAATAAATAGTGAATGAGGCGTAATGTGTGGGGTGCATTTTAAATTTATCACAACTAGGAGGACAGCTCTGCTCAGGAAAGTGGTGCAATGGATGCCTTGGCAAATGAACACTGTGGGAGGAAATGCAGAGCTATTTGCAATGTAAATAGGTTTTTAATTCAGTTTCACAGCCCCTCCCCTCATGCTGTTAAATAAGTTTGACTTTGAAGTGAAGCCCAAAGAGTTGTTATCTGCTCAAAGGCAGAACAAACATTTACATGTTATCACCTTTTTGCCCTGCGCATGAGGGAACCTGGCATGCCAGATACCAGTATTGTCTCCCTAGGACCTCGTTGCTTTGCTGGGAGTCCACTGTCGAATATACCGTGAATGAATGGTTTAAATTTCTTTGTTTTAATGTCTCGACTAAAGAGACAGAAATCCCAGTATTTCCTTTTCCCGTGTCTCCCTAGTTGAGCTAGAGCCTTCCCAGGGCTTTCTGCCTGGGATATCTGTGCCTTCAGCAGCAGCTTGCCTTAAGCTCAGACTTAAGCCCTGGCTGGAAGGGGGTGCAGCTGAGACCTCTGGTCACCCAAGGAAAAGCCTGCTCCTGCTGTGAGGGAAGGATTTGCTGTCAGCCTGTAGCCAGTGCCACTGCAGCTCCTCAGGTACCAGGGACTACTCTTGAATCTCTTTGCACAACGGGGAGCTTTGTTCAGTGTTTTGAAAATATTTGGTGTTGGATGTTGAACGTTTTGTGTCTTAAATGGGGTGATGGTTAAGTGGTTTCCTCTTCTTTTCAAAATGAGTAAACTTCCAAACCACTAAGCTGGTGAGTATTGACTGACTCACCAATGGGATTAGCAGAGATCAAACATATTATGTCTGGTTTACTTGGACCTGGGACTGTTGCAAGCCTGAATGCACGGCTTCTGCTGGTGAAACAGCGCTAAGCTGGTGTGTGTGTGCCGAAAGCCAACTGTTGGGGTTGGTTGCATGGGGAGCGTAGTTAGGGAGAAGGGTTAATCCTATGTTCCTTGCTCGTAGGTACCACAGAAGCGACAGAAGATGGGCCAAACCCACCGCTATGAGAGCCCCTGTTAATGTTTTATTTTCTAACAGAGGATTGGCTCTTATCAAGGACCAAATGACTTTTGCACAGTGTTGCTGCAGCTCACGTTCTCCTACTGAATCGCTTTTGGGAAGTGCAAGTTAGAAATTACCCCTCTTCCCAGGCCTTATCAGTTTTTGAGCATTTACTACTGAAAAGAGCCTATGTGCTCTGCTGAATGCTGTCCGCAGGCGGTTGGCAGATCCCGAGGTTAAATCACTCTTCCCACCTTGTGCCACAGCAGCCCGGTGCCCCGCAAGCGGTGATCCTGGCTCTCCACTGCCTTTCTGGAGCCGCTGTGCTTTGCCGTGCATGGGAAGAGCAGCCTCAGAGGTTCTCTGCTGTCGTACTTTCAAGGGATGAAACCCCATAAGCATTACTGCAGAGGGAGCACCCATAACCACCCCGAGCATGCCGAGTCGCGCAGCGCTCTGGCCGTGCCTGCATCTCCCCCATTGCCAGGGCTTCTGCTCACTCTCCTCCTACAGAAATAGCTGCCGTGCTCTGCTAATGCATCTGAAAATAGCCCGGGAGGAAGCAGAATGACTAGACCAAACAAACAGAACACATCTCGGCTGTCTCACTGAGCCCTGGACCTCTGCCTGGTCCCCCAGGTGCTGTGCGGGGTTTGCTGGGAGCGGCAGCGGGTCGGATACAACTGCCCCTTTGGTGGCTGGAGACCCGTACCCAAAGGTGCAAGGCTGAGGAGGAGGCATAGGGCTAGCTAGGCTTTTTGTGTCCGGATCTGCTGGCTGCAAGATGTTGAGGATGGAAAGCCTGACAGGTTGCAGCCAAGTGAGATGCAGTAAATCGTCGGCCCACGACACGACCCGTGGGAGTACAGCGTTGGCTTTCGCCCTCTGCGGCATGTTCCTCTCTTGTGCAAACACACAGCCACACCTGAAGTTGTGCAAATACTCTCCACCGTGTTAAATCCATCGTGACCTCGGTGGTCATGCTTATCAGAGCTAGATAATTAAGTTTTAACTCCTTGGATGGAAGGGGCAGTCCAGGAGTGGACTTAGGGTCCACTTAGGAGTGGTGGAGGTGGTGTTGGCCCTGGGGCGAGGGCTGGACTGGTGGTGTCCCCTAGCTCCCCGTGCTTGCTTTGCTGGCACTTGGGCCTGTTCTTTCCCCTTCTCATTAAAATAAATAAGCCAACACAGCGTTATTTTTTGGAGGCTGGATTTACAGTGCAGCTGTTGTGTATGTAACACAGGCAGGGCCGGGCAGGACCAGCCGGTGCAGGAGCGAGCACCCTGGGGCACCCCGGGACTCCTCGCAGCGCCCCGCTGCAAGGCTGTTGGCAGGGGCACACGGACCAGGATCGCATCGCTGCCGTTGCTGCATGTAACATCAGTATATGGATGTGGGCAGGGAAATGGAGCAGCCCCGCTGGCACAGAAGTGTCAGGGATGAAATTCTTCACGCAGCAGAAGGTCCCCCCCACGAGCCGATGCTTGGGGTGGTGGTGGGACGTGGGGGGCTGGGATGTGTGGGTCTCCTGCTTGCTTGGTTACCTTCCTTGCCTTCTCCTGCTGTTGCATGGACGTGCTTCGCCCAAGCGCAGGTGAGCTGTCTGGCTAAAAGCCAGAGGAAGAATTTGGCATCCAGCTCTCTTACACTAAAAACACTGAAAATGGGTGTCGATTGTTGGAGATACCCTCTGCTCATTTACTGGTCCTGGTTAGGACCTGCAGGGACATCCCTGCAGAGGTCAGGCTGGGCTCAGCCCCATGCTGCTGGGGCCTGGCGAGGAAGAAGGTTCTCCTCTTTCTCTCTCTCTCTCATGGGGAATTTATCTTTGTCGTCTTTGTTTTCCATCCTGCAGTTTATTTATGGTGTTCCCTTTGTCTCCACAGGCCCGGCGTGATCACGATGCAGGCACTTTCAGAAGAGGACCGAAGGCTGTGGATGGAAGCCATGGATGGCCGGGAACCGGTGAGCAGAAATATTAGCGAAAAAGCATTGGAGAAAATTGTGGAGAGCTTTTCGTAGCCTGGGGCAGATTATTTGCTGTGAAGCAGGCTGTCACGCAGCGCCTGCCAGCCGGTGCAAGAGCTGTATCCGTGGGGCAGCTCACGCCTTCTGCCAAGAGAATAGTTTAATCCCTTGGTTAAATATTTGAGGTAATACTGTATCTCCTATGCTTGGATTGCTTGAAGGTGCAGTGGAAAGGAGGAGGGTAGGCTTGGCCAGCACAAACACGCTGCTGTGCTGTGCTGAAAGGAAAACATGGCAAAAAGAGCAGTGGAAGAAAATACGCTGTAGATTTCCAGGGCTTTTTGAATCCTGCAACTCATCTGGCAGCCGTTTCTGGGTCCTGCAGAGAATGGCAGATTTCGTATGAGCGGAGGAGGGCAGCCCCTGTTCCCCGTACTCAGCGATAGTCTCCTCGCTGCTGTGTTTGCTTCTGCCATGCCAAAGCTGCACAGGCTTCCTCACCTCTGGAAGGGATTATGGAGGTTTTCAGAAAACTCATAGTTGTTGGGTTTTTGTTTTTTAACGCGTATGCAAAATTTACTGCTGAGCTTGAAGAGTTTCGGCTGGTTCTGACTGGGTTCCTTTGGAGGAGTGCTGGTGCGGGCACCGTGCGTCGGTGGCACGGTCCTGCCTGGTTTCGGCGTGGCGGCCATCCAGCAATGAACGGCAAACTCAGCACCGCCGAGCAGCCTTTGTACTCAGAGCGAGACTAGACTGTGGGCCTCTGTGCCTCAGCGTGGCCAAAAGTGTAGCAGGATACGAAAAGAAACTTTGCGGATAGCTAGAGCAGCCAGGGCTGTTACGGGACAGCCCGTACATTTTTGGAATAGGTGTCTGTGCTTCTGGGCTTGAGTCAGGCTCTGGCAGTCGGAGGAGAGTCCATGTGGGGAGCACGGTGTCCTGTCCCAGCACCGCCTCACTGCCACAGACTGGTACTGATTTGAGCAGACCCACTCCCCCCCCCAACCACCGCCAAATTGACGAAAAGGTCCTTGTTTGTCAGAAGAAGTGTTCCTTAAAGCCAGGTGAGATGTGGATACATGCGGGCTGTTCAGTGAGTGCTGGAAAGCACATGCTGGTCTTAGTCAAGCAGCTTGCTTTTGAAATGTGCAGCGGTTCTGTATGTGTGAGGGTGCTGCCGTGTATTTCAGGTAAAACATTTCATTGTGGATTACAGCCAGGTCTCAGCCTGGAATCATAGATCCAGTGGGTAATTCAGGTGGGATGGGACCTCAGGAGGTTTCTAGTCCAACCTTCTGCTCACAGCAGATTACTCGGGGCATTGTTCAGTTGGGTGCTAAAGACATCTGAGGAAGGCGACTGCTCAGCCTCCTTGGGCTCCGGCTCTGCTGCTTGAATGTCCTCCTGGAGGAGAGTTTCTCCTGATACCCAGTCTGAACCTCTTCTGTTTCAATTTACACCTATTGTCTCTTGTCCTCCTGCCATGCACCGCTGTGAGGAGCATGGCTCTGTTTTTCTGATGCTTTCCTCGTAGGAAGGGTGCCGTCAGGTCCCCGCAAAGCTTTTCCTTCTCCAAGCTGAATAAAACCCGCTCCCTAACAGGGCACGTGCTGTGTAGCTTGGACCAACCACTGATGGTCATCACAGCTCTCTGCCACGTTGGTTTCCTCCCTGCAGCAAAATTGTCTTTCTGGGACAAAAATGCTCAGTCACACCTGCAGACGTACCATTTCCAAGAACAGGCATTGTGCAGCGTGCAGGCACAGAGGCAAAAAAGGACTGAATGTGTGTTGTGTGTGTGGGACAGCCTCTGCTCCTTTTTTCTGTCATGTGTTGAAAAGGTACCCTTGTTTGGGGGAGCCAGCCTGCTCCTCCACCTTGGGTCTTGACCTGGGTGGCCCTGCCCTGGGGCAGCTTTAGTGGGAAGACACTCAGCTGTAAGGCGTACCAACCTTTCCAGCTCCAGCGTGCAAGCTGTCTTCTTCCCTCCTAAATTAACCCCTACCTTGATTCTGGTGGCACCTGGAGACAGGATAATATTTTCAATTTCTTCAGAAACAAAATATGCATTTTTGCTCCTAGTCCGAATCAAGCCTTGTCCTCCTTCAGCCTGCTCACCTACTTCCCACTGCCTCACCTCCGCTGAGAACTGTCGTTGCAAGGATGCGAAACCCAGCCACCTGCAATGGGAGCTGCATGAATACAGTCTTCCAGTTGCATTTTGACCTGCTGATGTTACCAGGATTTGGCACAGCAGCAGAGCCAGTCTGTTAGGATCGGGTTGCAGAAGCACAGCCAGAGATTTTGCGTGCTTGTAAAGTGCTATACCTGCGAAAGGTGCTATGAAGTAACCAATGCAGGACTGCCTGGATTATCCTGTTTCAGAACCTGGTTATGTGAACTCCTTCAAAAACACACAGGTCTTCGTGCTGTCGCCTGCATATTTCTATTCTTCCCTATCATGCCCATCAGCTTAGGGTAGCTTGCTCATCCAGCACGTCAAGGATCGTTGCTGCACATTAATGCAATACCTCATGGCACTTAAATGCTAATGGTGTTTAAACCTGGCCTTCCAGGTGTGGTACGGGAGCCATGGGAATGAAGCCTGTATGGAAATGGATCCAAGAGACATTTTACTGATGGAGATGGTGCATGTTGACAGACAAGGTAGCTCCTTGTCCTCAGTTATCCTCCGTGATCCATCAAAAGTGTAGTTGTTGGTCTGTTCTGTTTGGGTTCTTATCTTGCAACACCAGGGTGTGGGATGTTACCTGCTCTGCAGAGATTTCCTTGAGCAAGAGACAAGGATTTAACCTTTAGACTCCTGGAATTGTCCATTCTATGCTTTGACTATATTTTTGTAAGCAAAAAACCCCTACTGGAAAGAATGCCTGCTTTTCCTTTGATTTGAATATTGAGTGTGGGAAAGATTGGCACAGTGGGGACAGTAATTCCATGTGCAAATTCAGGCTGTGGAGAGATTAAAGTGGACTGGAGTTTGTTTCTTAATTGTAATTAAAAAACTAAAACCAAATGTTGTATTACATTTTAATAAGATCTAAACATAGAATGTGGGCTGCATTAGCCAAGACATTTGTCACAACTTGAAAAGATTTATTATATATCTCACAGTCAAAGCAGTCTCCAGATAGCTATCGTCAGTCTGTTAACTCTTACCACTTGTTGTTAATTTGGCTAAAACCCCTGTGTTGACTTTGGGTTTTCTTTTATGTTACAGAGGCTGGAAATAGGAGAAAATACTAACTCCGTAACAGAGCAGTTGCATTCATTTTTGTTAGGATATTCAGTATAAGTTTCCAATGGTTTTTCTCCTCTGGTGATGCAGTTTGCAAATGTGGTGGAGGCCAGAGTGATTCTGAAACTTCATTAGAGCCTAAGTCAAGAATAAAAGCTGTATTGGCTCATAGCGGTGGCTGTGGTAGGCTGTAGGATTAAGAGAGGCGCAAATTAGGCTGTTTGTTTTGTGGCAAAGAACTGAACAAGATAAGCATTTTAGTAAGGTTGTGGCTTTGCTTGCCAAGTCTGCAGCGAGCATGGCAGCCAAAAGAGAGACGTCGGCGTCAGCGGTTCCTGCTATTACCTTCCGAGCAGGTCGGTAATCTTAGAAATTATTCTCACATCAGTGAGGGCAGAAGTGGGGTACTGGGTTTGAAGCGTTTGGGACATGAAAACGTTTCTCCAGGAAAGTGAGCCTCGCAATGTAAGGGTATGTAGAGTGTTAAGGATATGAAACGTGTTAGATCATATCCCTGTTGAGGTGTATTAATCCACTGTCAGTAACCTTGAGTGGTGATGGAGAAGTTAGTGTTACATGGCAAATGCAACAGCCTGTGATCCTGTCAGAGGAAATAAGACATGGAAGGGATCTGAGCAGTGCTGTTCTGGCATTCACATCATGCTGTCCCTTGCTCGATTTCTTTTGGTTTTCTTTTTTGTTCTTTAAAGCAATACAAGTCTATAAAAATACAGCCAGCATTTCATATCGGAGTTGGTTTTGTTAGTGCTGTACAGCCGAGTGCACCACGGGCTGGGGTTGAGCAGTCAGTCTCATGCCTTTGCAGGGGAGGGAGGGAGGACTCTGAAATGGAGACATATCAACAGCGCTTTCTCCTTTCCTTCTCCCCCCCTTACCCTCTCTTCGGTTCTTTGACATAATCTGCAAGTTCGCAAAGGCAAGAACAAAGTCCCTCGCGTGCTTTAGGAAGCTTGAGGCTGGTCCCTGAATGGAAAGGCAGCTCGGCAGAAGCTGGCGGGTTTTGTCCTGGGACCTCCCAGGGGTCAGACCTGTCGTACTGGAAGGGCCCTGTTCCTCTTGGCACTTCCATGACGTAGTCCTTGTGTGATGGAGCTCCATCCTCTGGAAGGAAAATGAGGTTTCTGCTCCCGTTCTGGAAGGCACTTCCAGGACCTCACTGCTCTGACGTCTAGACACCTTCCAGGGTTTCTCACCCACCCAGGTTTAGTCATGTCTGCTCCTCCGAGTGAGGCCACTGGGCTGCACGGCCATTGAGCCACGTGAAGCTGAGTGCCATGGGGGACAGCTGAGTGGTAGCGCCTGTGAACCTGCCCAAGAGCTCAGAGCCTTTCCTCGGTGGCGGCGGGTCTGATGCTGCCCCATTTTGCAGGGTGCCAAGGGCTCTTGCTTGCAGCCAGCAAGGCGCTCGGGGTGATCAGACGTATCTCGGTGGGCACGAAGGACTCGATTCCCTTTCTGCTGCCGCCTTGGAGCTGCTGGCCACGACCCGGCTCAGCAGAGCCCACCTCCTCCTCGGCTTCGCGGCTGCGAGGGCCACCCTTGCCGGGGCCGTGGTGGCCGCCGTGGCGCTGGGCGACCGGGCGACGTTGCGTCTCGGGTGTTTGGCCTCACGTCCGTACCGGTCGCGCTCCTCGTGGGCGTGCGGGCAGCACAAAATGGAGCGGGGCGGCGTGGGAGGAAGGCTGCGTGGCTGCTCTCCACTAGATGGCAAGCGGAGACCAGCCTGCTCGTTGCACTTGTGCCCCAGCGGGGCTAGGGCAGCCCCCCTGTGCCCCCAGGGGCTCTGCGGGCTGCCCGGAGCTGCCCTCGCCCACCCGCCCGCGGGGGCTGTGGGGCTGGGGGACCGCCGTGCCCCCGCCTCCACCGCAGCCCTGCCGCCCGGCTCCCGCGCTCGGCCGGGGCCGTTCGTGCCGCACGGCGTGGGGAGAGTGCTCGCTTCCCAGTTTTGTCCCCCAAACCCGGCACAGCCCCACATCGGAGCCGCTTCCCTCCTCTGTTCCTCTCTCTTCCTTCTCCGGCTGCCCCAAAACGAGCAGCTGATAATTCTGGGGGCGGGCAAGTGTTTAATCACGGTAAACTGAGGCGAGGTGAGCGCAGACCTTCAAAACTTGTAAGGTCTCTCGGCTTCTCCCTCCCTCCTTCCCCAGCCACGGGGGTCCTTCCCCTCTCCTGTCCCTCCATGGCTTCCAGGCCTGAGGCTGGGCATTTCCATGGCGACCACCACCACCATCTCGCAGTCACTCCGGTTTGGGCCTGGGGTGTCCTGGGGGCCCTTCCCGGGGTCCCTGCAGCGGGTGCCCGGGTGCCCTGCTACGGTGGGGCCTGTGCCCCCCTCAGAGCCGGCCTGCGGCGACGGTCGATTTGGTTTGGTGAAAGAAACAGGAGCGAAATAGCCGGCAGCTGGCAGCATGGCCGCCGGTCCTGGCGGCCGCGGGGCAGCAGCCTTCCCCGTGGCATTTCCCCCGCTCCGGGTCTCCAGCGATTCCTCCGCGTGGGCCGCACGGCGCCGGGTGCGGCGGCCCTTCCTCACCGTCTCCGGCCCTTCCTCGTCAGCTCCGGCCGTGCGCCGCCGAGGCCGGCGGCGGTGGGATGACGGCCACCAGTGCGGCGTGCCGGGAAGAGCCTCTGAAGCTCCCACCGCCGCGGTCCCGGTCCCGGCCCCTCGGCCGCGCTCCCCGTCGGACAGCTGTTCGGTGGTGCTGGAGCTCGTTCGGTGTTGCTGCTCTGGAAATGGAGAGTTGTGTTTTTGTAGCAAACGCCAGCGTTAACAACAAAGCCCAGCCTCGCATTCCTGTCCAACATGCAGCACCCTCGCCTCCCGCCTCCTCCTCAGATATTGCTTCTGGGAATTCTTTCCGAAATTGTTTTTCATTTTCCTTGTCTAATTATACAAAATGGTGAGAGATTAATTTCCCAGTGGAAATGATGTCTTTTGAACTCAAGCCAGTGCTTTCAACCTCGGCATTCCTGTCATTTTGGCTCATTCAAAAAATAAATTAACTTGGAGGACTTCAGTCCCGACACCCGTGCTGCCACGGGGGTATGGTTGGGCACCAACCACATGCCTTCCCAACCTTCTCAGACTGCGCCGGGACTCACTGGAAGCTGCAGATCTGCTTTATCATTTTAATTCATTTCATCTCTGACTCCTCAGAGGTCACTTTCTTCTACTATATTGGTTTTGGTACTGCACTCATTACCTCTGTAGGTAAGTGTTTCCAGCAGAGCTTGAAAAACCCTCTTTGACGGCGATGGGGACCAGCGGTTTGTGCTTTGGATGCAGTGTTCACAGCTGCTGCCGCACCAGCATCAGGCAGGACTGAGGGACCAAGCACTTTGGTTACTGATCATGTCAGCAGCACTTTTCTCTGAGGATACTGGCTGTAAATTGGTAGTCACTGAGAAAAGTGAATTATTAGAGATGGTAGAAAAACCTTCACCCAGAACGTCTTTGACGACAGATGGTGGTGTTTGGCTGTTTGCATGGGAGAGCCTGTGGGTGAGATGTCGGAGTGATCATCGTGTTTGCTCCTCCGATGGTCTCCACGGTTTGGTCCGTGTCTGTCTCTTCAGCTTGTTTCCTCACAGCCTTTTCCACGCTGATCTTTTTACCCTCTCAATCCCACAGACGTGTGTTTCTGTGGGCTTTCCAGAGAAGGATGGTTATTTGTGTATGCTTTATCTTGCAGTTTTTTCATGGCCTTCATCCTGTCTGGGTTTGTTTGCTTATGGCAAATTTTTTCTTTCTGTTCTGTTTTCCATGACCTGACTCATTCCAGTTGCTGCTTCTCCATCTCTCTGTCTTTCTGTCTTTGCTGAACAGAACATTTTTTCCCCGCTCTGCACCCTCTCAATCTCTAAGTTTCTTTTGTTTGCTTTTTCTGTTCGCCTCTAATCTGCTCTCCGACCCAGACAACCTAGTGAACTTTCCCTGAACCGAAGCTGCAGTCTTGCCCGTGCTCTCGCACCGCCTGGGAGCATCCGAACTGCCTCCGAGAGCAGCACCTCTGTCTCGGTGGAGGTACATCACATGCAGCTGCAGTGATGGTGAGCCCCACTGCTGGCTTGGCAGCAAAACCTGGCCCAGCGGAGCTCCTGCTTGGCTTTTTTGTGTCCCACAGTTCAAGATTTTTGCCCCCCAAAGTTCTTTGTCCTTTTTGGGGGCAAGGTGGTAGAAGAGGATTTTCAGAGAATCAGCCTGAGCTTTCAGGCTGAATGATAATTTGTCATGTTCCATGTTAGTTTTTGTATCACGTGCTCTTACCACTGTTCCCTTCTTCTCCCTCTCCTGTTTTGTAACCTATTTTAAGGCTATAATAATAGTAACTTTACATTGAGTTTATAAGCTTTTTTTTTGTTTCTAAAGTGCTTAAGCCAGTGAGGTCCTAAGCCTTGACTTCAGGCTTTTATGGTTCCAGCAAATGCTGCTTCAGTGGTTGATAGCTTACACAGCCAGAATCACTGCTGCTTCAGGCTGACAGTTTTTTGTCCTTTGCTTAAGAAGCTGTTTGGGTCATAAGGAGAAGGATACTGAGAGAAGCATTCTAGATCATCTTAAAAAGAGAAAAGAGCCCTCTGGACTGCTTTTACACACCTAAAAGTGTTATCCCATCCACTTTCGGAAAGTTTGTGACCTCTTCTCTTTCTTCTAGCTCTTTTGTTGGGGACATTGAGGAGAAGAGCAATAGCTTCTGTCTCTGGTTTTCATCTCTTGTTCGTGAATGTCTCATCATTTCTTTAATGCATTCTTCGCTGCAGCCAGCTTTGCCATGGCACTCTTCGTTGTGGTCTGTGCTGCACAAATTTGCTACTAAAGTTGGGCTTTACTTGGAGACTAGGGCGGTTGGTCCCATGACACGAGCTGGGTTTCGCTCTCCCTTTGGGAGAAGGTTTTGGTTCTGCTGGGGAAGCGTTGGCAGCTGTCTGTCTCCTCTTGTACTATCTTGCTGCTGATACCCACTGAGGCAAACTCACAGAGGAGTGAGGGCTGGGGATTTAAGCGTAGGTCTGGTCACACATCCACAGGACGTCGTACAACACATATCTTTGGTGTGGGACACCCACCGACTCTGCTGCAGCACGTGTTTTTCTTTTCCTTTGATTCAGGCCAGGAGGTGAGCATGGTGGTGAGAGGTGATTTGAGTTTGCAGAGTCCCTGGGGAAAGTTGGTTAATTGAACTTGAATTGCAGCGTGCTGGCGACAAGAGCAGTGTGTGTGCTAACAGGATAGATCAGCTGACATGCGGAAACTTGTTTGTAAGCCTGGGCCTGGACAGGCGAACCAGCTTAAGAAAAGGTTGCAGGGTGGTTGCATCAAGTGATTTTGTTACACTGCTTCAGTGTGAACCCGGCTGTCCACCCTCCGGCTGCATCTGTCCAGCTGTGCTGGCAGCCTCTGTGGGGAGGCACAAAGCACTCGATTGGAATGAAGGACCAAAGAGAGTATGTTCGCTTTCCTTTTCTCTCTGCTCTGACATCACCTCTGCTTAGAATTATTTGAGCAGACAATTCAAGAAACATGTAGAATTTCAGGGAATAGCTCCATGTTAGTAGAACAAACTCCCCTGCCAATTTGAATAGACTATTAGAGTATTTTTTCCACTCTAAATTAAAAATTAAAGCGGTTCATTGTGCAATCAGTCGTAAAACTGGCCTCTTTCTTTGTTTCCTCCTTTATTGGTCCTCGCATTTAATTTTAAGCAGTGATTTACTGTCCTGCTGCGGTCCCACCATGGTCCCTGACCCAGGCTTTTTCCTTCTCCTAGCTGCAGCATCAGAAGAAAAGTCTGCCCTTCAAAACTCCAAACATTTTAATCTTATTATTTCTGTACTTCTGGTCTCTCTCCCGTGCCACCCTCGGTTTGCCGTTCCTGGCAGACCCCCTGCAGCGCCATGCCCGTGTGGAGCTGGGGAGCTGGGCTGGGCTCTGGCAGGAGCAGGCGGGCTGCAGGCACAGTGCTGCCGAGAAAGGCAGCTTCTGCGCTGGGCTCAGGCTGGAGCAGCGTGCAGGGTGAACGTGCCCTTTGGCGTCTCCCAACCAGCGTTTGTTGGATGCTACATGGTAGAAATGCTCCTCGCGAGGGCTGTGCGTGCTCTCGGTGCTGTGTACGTGCTGGGGGTGAGTAGTTTCCCAGGGAGGTTATTAGCATAGTGGAATTTCAGGTCGTGTCTGGAAAGGGGTGAATGTCCTGCTGCAATTTTGGAGAGCGGCACTGAGACGATTTAAGCCTCCGCAGGGCCGGCTCCCAGCACCAGGCAGGCAAAGGGGCACTGTGAGCCCTGCGCTGCGTCCCAGGACTGCTCCGAGAAACCACCTCTGCAGCCGTGTGGGGTGTGGAGAGCAGGGTTGGCGAGGGTGGGATCATGGTCCCCTTTCTGCCGACTTTCCCGGAGCCTTGGGGTCCCCATGATGGTCTACGCTGCCGGCACACCTGGCCCCACAGCCGACCCAGCGTGTTCCCCATGAGTGGCTGTGCAAACTGAGGATTAAAAGTGGTCTTGCCTCAAAGATGTTACAGTCTTGGCATTAAACCACCAGCCATTGTTCAGAACAACTGGGCAGTGTAAAACCTCTTTTCACAGAGGAGGAACGCGAGGCATCTCTGCGTTACAGTTATTTTAAAAATAAAGATGACACTGTCATTTAAAATTAGGTTGGTTTTGATGCGTTCGGACTCCTTGTTCGTCAGTAGATGTTGAAAGGAGGAAGGGCGTGTGTGCTTGAGGGAGAGAGGGAGAGCGAGAAGCTGGCTGGACTCCAGCACAGATAGCTGGTGGAGGAGCATGTGCGAGTTGTTGCTCAAGCATCCTAGAAAACTTATGGGAAGCTGTTAAACTAGTAGAAGTTTTCACTTTTAATCAGTCACTTCAGTGACTGAACATATCTGGTCCGCTGGACTTGCTTAAAAATGCTGCTCTGTGAAACTTTAAGCGCTTTAGTTATTCAAAAAATGTATTTTTCTAAACCAATTGACCTTTAGTTACATTATTCTAGAGACTGCTGTGTATTTAACATGCTTTGTTCCCCGTCGCTTCCACCTACCGCCTTGTTTTTTCCCCCAAAGTGTCTGCTGCTTGATTTCCGTTTAACATTTGGACACAGTAGGTTGATAGTTTGACCCAGGTAATTTTTTCCTTAGGTTGACCCAGGTAATTTTTTCCTTAGGTGACAAACACGGCGGGTTATATAACTGCGCTGAGCTAAGCAGTCCAGATGGCTGGCGGGTAGCCCGGTCGGCTTCGGCTTTGGAGGCTCTTGGGAATGCCTGCACTTGTAATAAAACGTGGGCTTGTTTTTAATTAGAACCATCATTTAGTTCAGCTTGGAGAGACAGAAGAGCAAGACCCGTGTAGAGGATTCAAGCCCCCAGATGCTTCACTTTTGATAGATTTTTTTTTTTTTTTTTTTTATTTTAATCAGGCTCAGGCATCGGTGTAAGTTCCGAGCTGAAATTTATGTTGGAAGGAAGGAGGGGGAGAGAGAAAGAGGGAAGCGAGGTGGGGGGGTGGCTCCGACTGCGGTGCATTAGTTCAGCGCTGAACAGTAGGTTGGGAGGGAAGGAAGGAAGGAAGGAAGGAGCTGCCAGGGACCCTGGGCCACCCTCTTCCAAATGAACAGCCCTCGTTTGAATGACATAAACCAGCATTTCACAGCGGGTTTCTGCTGCCCTGCCAAGTCTTTCACTTGGGAAGCAAGGCATATTTTTTCCTCCCCTCCCCCTGCAGGGAGGTTTGCAGGGATGTGGGCTGGGAAGGATCTTACTCCTATCTATATCGTTCTGGCTCAGAGAGCAAGGAAGGTTATTTCTAGCCACAACACAGTGTAGTCTATCTCTGAAAATCCTGCTTGTAGTATGAAAACCTGGCTCTCGGACAAAAATAGAACAGGGTTGATAAGGCAGAGCCAGAAACAAGGGCTGATTTCATCAAGGTTGCCAGGTGTCCTGCTTTTAACAAGGCAATATGCTTTTTTGTACATGAGCCTTCCTGCTCTGTGCTTTGCTGGCATCCTGCTACTGGACTGTGTCCCAACATAGCAGCTCTGCAATGGTGTGCCAAGCTTGCTTGGGCGTCAGGTGCAGAGGATCCTGCCTGGCCATGGTATGGACCTGTGCCGATCTTGCTCTTTTCTTTTTCTCTTTCTTCCTTCTTTCCTTCCTTCCTCTTTCCCCCTTCCCTGTTGCTGCAGGGAGCAGGATATATGGTGTCCTCCCATCCCCGGGCATGCCTATACCACCTTGTGAAGGGAGCCCCAGGTGCCTGGAGGCTCTGACCCAGCTCTGGGCATTCCTGTGCACACCCTGGGAGATGGCTCTCTGCGGTGATGGGGCTGAGTCGTGTGGTGGGAAGCCAAGCAAATAGTCGCTGCCTTTCAGGGGTGTCGTGGCGTTGCACCTAATCATGTACAGCTCTGGGCATCATTCAGCAGGTTTTGGGTACAGCAGCGGGGTGTAGAGGTGCTCTCTGTCTCCAAGGGCTGGAGCTGGCTCAGGGTGTGCTTCCATCCGCTCATTGATCCATGTCTGGGCAGCTGTGGGAAGTGGGGAGCCTACTCACCTCTCCGTCCTCAACTGTTCGTTCTCTGTTTCTTTGGTGCTGGACCAAATGTTTCTGTGCCCACGCTGCGAACCTGATCCGGCTGCAGACTGTCAAGTAATAATAATACTAATAAATGGCTTGCTAGATTAATTTTCAGCTGAATCAGGCTCCCTGTGCAGCTGTGTAGGTGCTAATGCTGTCTTAACCAGCAGCAGTGGGAGAGCGTGGCTGTGAGCGTGCGGAGGGTGAGATGGTTACCTTCAGCTGCAGGATGGTGTTAGATAAACCGAAGCCAGCTGTGAAGCCGCAGTGTCATGCTGCTGCCCACGGAGCTGAGCAGGGGCAGCACGACCTCCCGCAGACACGCAGGCACGAGGACGTGGGGCATTCCACGTGCTCGGCGGCCCTGGTACCTGCCGGTGTCCCTGCCTGCCTGTACGAGGGGCAAGTGAAATGGCACAGCAGGAGCATCACCGTGACAGCAAGAGCAACAAAACGATGCACAAAGTGTTCCTGGCAAGGGAAACGCTCACCTGGGGAGTGCCATTTTTTCAGAGCAACTTCTGGGGCTCCCTGGGGCAAGCTGCCATCCGCCTACAGGGTGTCACCTTCTCCCCTCTTTCCTCCTGTGGCGTGGGAAAGCAAAGCAGAGGAGCCAGCTTCTCCGACATCACTCCCGAGGGAAAGGTGCTCATGGTCTGTGTGATGAGCGAGGGGATTTAGGGAGGACTGTAGGCTGCCTGTCTTCATGAAGGCCAGTTCTAGCATTAACACAGAAAAGACAGAAATGCAGTAATAGCCACATGAGAAGAAAAGTGAGCACTAACGTGCCTGGCCAGAAGAAATGGATAACCCACAGATTGGCCTTTCTCAGAAGTCCCTGAAAGTCCTTGCATCCGACAGCAGTTTGCAGAAGTGAGGAGGTAACTCCTTATAGTCTTCACAGTCAGAGAAAACGTGCCACCCATATATGCTAAAATTAGGCTTGAAAATGCTATTTTTTCACTTTATTTTTCTCTTGAATTGCTGTGAAAATAATGGAGTATGTGGTGGTAAAAGCAGTAGAAACTAATGCCTTATTATCTTTTAAACTGCATGTGCTCAATAATTTACTGAAGTTTTGCTCTCTTGGAGTCACTTTGAGTCACCCAAGATCTCCAAGCAAAACCTGTTTGTTGTCATTTACAGCACCTTCACTACAGTTCATCAGAGGGGACTTTTGTGTGCTGCCAAAGCTTTAGGTGAATGCAAGAGTTACTCTTCTCTGTCTGTCTCCTAAGAGCACCTGGGCACTGTGCAACATCATCCTGAAGGGATTTTTGTCCAGGCACTGTAGGATAATTTTCATAAACCTTTTCCTTAACTGTTGCTGCTTCTCAGGCTTCCAACTCCTTGCGTAGGGTTGGAAACAAATTCTCCAGGACTGATCTTGATGCGTTTCCGTCTGTTGTGCTCTGAAGGGAGTGAGGACTTTAGGATCTGGACTGCGGGGAAGCGATCAGGTACATCGTTGGTGTCCAAGTGAGAAAGAGGTTAAGAGAAAAGACTTGTTCCAAGCAGATCTTCTGTTGTCCCTCTCATGTAGGGCAATTGAACGGGTAGGCAAAGGGATGTGCAAGAGTCCCAGCACGTGGTTATTGCTGCTGGGCTGAGCGAGCCCTCGTGCAGCGGCTGCTTTGCAGCTTCAGGGTGCTGCAGCCACCACCCCGCCTAGCACGATCTGAGTCAATCTGAATGGCTGGACTCCAGTCTGCATGCTGTTTTTCACCCCATTTTCCCTCTTCATTTACAAAAAGGTTGCAAAACACCCATGTAAAATGTCTGTGCTCCTCCTGCCCATGTCTTCACAGCCTGTCCTTGGGTGGCTGGCAAGCCGGTTGGACTACCAGTTCTGAGGGAATATAATGATTTCTATTTATACTCTTTTGGCTTGTGCATCTTCTAAGCTGAAAGTTGAAAAACTCGTTCATGGTTGTTTTGAGGATTTCTGAATATGAATCACAAGGAAATTGCATAACACTGCAGCATTTCCTCCTATTGCTCAGGGCTTTACAAACACTGCACGCCTCCAGGGAGACCAAGGAAATCTGGCAGGACTGGCCCATTTTGACAGTAGTTTCAGTCTGAATGGAAAGTCTGGGTTGAAGGGTAGGTCCCAGCACTAGTAAAAGGAGCGTAAGGTGGAATCGTCCATGCCAGGGCATGGACTAGGTGATTGAAATGGTGGGTTCCTTCTCAAATGGCGATCCCTCTGTCTGTGGCTGCAAAACAGGACTGCTGGCTCGCTTGTTGGTTAGGGCTTTCTATAAATCACTGCCACCTCCCACCTCTGAGAAGCTAGACAATTCTTTCCTCTAGATTTTAGCCATTTGGGCAGAATTTCATGCTGATGTTGGAACCTGAAAGATTATGGGAACTGTGCTGAACACAGTGCAACCTCCAAGAGATGCAGCTTAGGTTGGGCCATTTTGAATTTTAAATAAAAAACTGCTTTGTATATGAACTGTAGTGTATTCTTATAAAGGATGTGTACGCACATACAATTGCCATATGAAAGCACAGTTAATTTATTATGGAGGTTAATAGACATCATGGGCAGCCCGTGTGAACCCTGAAATGAGGAAATAAACATAAAATTACTCAACATCATCTTTTCTTAGTTCCCCTTGCAAACCCCAGCTACTTCCTTTTCCTTTTCTTTTCCCACAGTCCCGTTTCATCCCAAACATCCCACGTACCTGTTTGCTCTTTGCATGCTCATGTGTGCAATTTATTTAGGATCAGGTTGGAAAACTAATGGATTGGATTCTTCTTAGTTTATCTTTGTGCAAGCAGAAGATGGTATCAGGCTGTGAATGGTGGCCATAGAAGTATTTTAGGCTGCAGATGGGGGCTGTTGGAGGATTTTTGATTACAAAAATCCACAGCTTATGTTTATATTACCCACAGTAGGTGTTTATATGTGGTAATGACAGAACTGAAGTTTGAGGTGGGGACTGGAGTGGGTACAATGGTCTGCATTGCTTCTTCTGCCCGTATTTTGGTCCACGTGATGTTGGAGACGTGAATCGAGGAGAAAGCAATCAGCTGTGGCTGTGGGTGGGATGTAAGCGAGTTACCCTCCGGCTCGTCCCACCAGCAGCGAGGGAGCAGGGCGGCTTGGCGTTGTTTCCTGGGCTGTCTGTTGTAGCTAGCACACCCTTGAACATCACAGACCTCTTAATCATCTCTATAAAACTGTTTCCTCTGCAAAACATAGTGTATATTTGGTGAAATATCTCACCAGGAAGAATTAACTTGTTCTTTGATAAATTATCTTAAATACTGAGTTAATAATTGAGCGTAGTGTAAGTGTTCTGGGGCATGGGGGAATTTTAACTTTACAGGAAAATTTCAAAATAATAATGAATTGCAGGTTCTGTTGTGTTCTTATAAAATGTATGTCTCCGGATTACTTACAGATGTATCTCAGAATTTTTCAATAGGTTGTAAAGGCCTTGCTTTAAGCCTCCAAATAGCAGTGATTCTGCAGAAATTAAGCAGCAGTAGCTTCCACTAAAAAAAGGTACGATCTGATTTTGTTCAGGATATTTGACCATCTACAGTATGAATTTAGAAAACTAAATTCAAAGCATCAAGGTCTGTGAATTTTATACTAGGTCAACATATATTTTTCTTCTACATATCACTTCTGAAACTTCCTAGTAAGGACATTTTGGCTCTGAAGATACAATCAAATGGGAATAATTAGTGAGAGCGTGATTTTTAAAATGATTGTGGTGCTGCAGGGTAGGGATTTGTCTCCAAGTTAGTCACTAGCCCCCGTTTTGTGAGTTTTATAACTGAGCCTGTTCCTACACGCGGTACGTGGGACATAGGTGCTTCACCTCTCAGCAAATGCTTTCTTCTCTCAAATTTCCTACCCTTTGCAAGTGACTAATACTGAAAAGTGAAAGAAGCTTTTTACTTCATGAGAATCTTTCTGGGTTTTGGTCGGTTTTCTCCAGAGCGTGTTAACGACAGGAAAATGGGGTGTGTGCATATGTAAAGACACGTATTTTATGGTGTTTTATCACCTGGCTCTACCCTGGGCGATGTGCACATCTGCAGAACCGCCTGTTCTCAGCAAACCTCTCACGTGCTGTCTGTTAAGTGCTGTTACCCTGCGAGGCGTAGCCGTGCTATCCCTTCGCACTTATGCTGGCACAAGCGTCAGAGCCCGGTGTCTCGGTGCTGCATCCCGCGCCGAGCTGGCACCCGGCGCTTCCCCTGCTCAGCCGTGGCAAGGCAGCCCGCAGCAAACCTTAGCGCAGGAATTGTGCACAGGCATGCAAGAGAGAGGATTTTGCGCCTCCCTCTTCAAATGTAGCGCTTGGCAGTTTTTTGGAAGAGGGTTTAGAAGAGGTTTTCGAAGGCCGTGTGCTCCCAGCCTGGCACCCATCTCTCCCGGGACAGACGTGGCCGCAGCCGCGGGTCTCGGCACCGTGCATCCACCCCGGGCACGCCGGTCCTGAGCCGCTGTGCAGCCTGTGACCCAGCGATGCCTGGCTGCGTGCTGCAAGCAGCGAGCCCGGGGTAGGACAGAGGGCATTGCCGTGGAGATCTCGCAACTATTTCATGACGGTTTTGTCCTTTGCCGTGCAAATCCTACGGGGAAATATTTTAGTCCTTTGCACAACCAAGTGAGGTGTTTCCCGCTCTGCGTGCTCGCTGTCCCTTTGGTCCTCTGCCCTGGCAGAGCAGACGTGCTGCCGTGCAGCCGGCCGAACGTGGGGGAGACTCTTGCAGCCAAAGGCTCTGCGTGTTGGCAGGCAGCGGCGGGACGGCTGCCTCTGCTGGATTCAAACGTGGCGAAGGACAAACAGCGGTGGTCGCCACGCCGGCTGCACCTGCAGACCGGTGCTTCTGCCCCAGGACGGTGGGCAGCGGTGGGCTCCGGCTGCCGGCTGGACCTGGGAGGTCAGGGGTGGCTTCACTGCTTCTGCTGGAAGAGCAGCTCCGTACGGAGAGCTTCGAAGATCTTTGTTGTCTGAACGTAGATCCAGCAACCCAATAGCTGTGGGGGTTACTGGAGGTCTCCCCGGCCATGCTGAGTTTTTCCGTATGCTGACTTTTTCTGTTCTGGACTGGGTTGCAGAGCTTGTTCACCAGAATCAGGCAGCTCAGAGAGCATGCTGTGCATGGGGAATGCCAGGGAGCGTAGGGCCTCCATTGCCTCTGTCCCTTGGCAGAAATGATTGGATTTATAATCTTCTGCGGTGCTGTAAAGATGAATTGACAGTGTAACAGTGTGATGGAATTACAAGGAAGATGGTGCAGGGGAGACATGCTCCTACCTGAACAATCCGTAACTTTATTTTTGTCAGTAATCAATGGAGACTTGGGTGTAATGAATAGTAAGAACCTCTTTAAAATTCAGCACCCTTTTGCAGGGAGGAAGGTTGGTCCATCAACTGACTGACTTGCATATGAGGCTTAATCTTAAAATGCATCCCTGTGCTTTAAGCCCTGCATATTACTAGAGCTACTTTGGAAAGAGTGGAATATTAATATCCGTAAACTCAAGCTGGGCAGGAGTGACCTTTTGCCATGCCAAGACCCTGAGGGGTCTCTGCGGGCTGGGCCAGCCCAGTCTGGCTGCACTAAGGGCACATTTTTGACAGCGGGGCAGATGATGGCCCTTAGGGCGCTGGAGGAGCTTAACTCTTGGACCTCTTACACAGCAGACCTTTCTTCAAACTCGGAAACTTTCTCTTATCCTAAAAAAAATCTCTCTCTTCAAAAGGCTTGAGGCGGTATAGGAAAAGGATTTCTTTCTAAAAGTAATGTTTTTCTTGGAAAAGGAAACAATATTACGGAATTGGGGCTTGGTTAAAACCCTGATGTTGTAGAGTGGTGTTAATGGATTAACGCACTGACAATGGATAAAAGGTTTGCCCTTAATAAGACGGAGGTAGGATGACAGTATCTCCTTGTTTTATAGTTGCATAGTTGACCTCTGCATGAAATTTCCTTTTCACTGTGTGCATAGTTTGCAATTAATGGCATAAGCATATTGTGTTCCTTGTCTGTCCTTTTCCCTTTTTTTAAAGAACATCCTCTGATGATTAACAACCTCTCCATTGTTTCATGTAACCAAACTGGAGGAGCGTATATGCAGGCAGACACATTTTTCCCTGTAGCTGATGTGCTGTGCACCATAACTTGAGCTGCATGACTGGTCCTTTAGGCCTGGGCAGCAGAGGAAACCACTGGGAGAAGGACAGCAGATAGCCAGTCTGTGCCAGGAAGCATGTCAGGTGCCAGAGCAAGTGGCTGAAACCTGGGCTGACCCTGAAGAATTGGAAAATGTTTTGGTGTCCTAAGCAGAGGAGCTGATGTGCACTCAGCAAAGGCAGTGGCGGGGCTGGGATGAGAGCCCCAGGCGAAGCAGGGTGCCGACTGGGTGGGCATCTTGTGCCATAACCCGGCTGTAACTGGAAAGCAAGGCTATAAGAGCCGAGTCACCCTCTTATTGTATATAGTGTTAACCTATATGTCTGGGGTGAGCCAGAGTGGAGTGCAGAGCTTGAAGTCTGTATGGGATCCCGAGGAAGGCCTGTGCATCTGCAAGCCCTTGAAATAAGAGTTACCTCAAGCTGTGTCCCTGCTCCCTTCAACAAGTCCTCAACGCTGGTAGCTAAAGTTGGAGCAAAAAACTTCTTTAGGGAAAGTTGACTTCATAGCCAGGGCTGCTAGACAGTACCACTGGCAAAGGAGCCTGCTGTTGGTTTCCTTCCCTCTTTTAACTTATTTTATTTTCTTGATACAAACACGAGTCCTGGAGGAAAACTCACTTGCTGACTACAACTGGTTTTGCTGCTGAATCATCCCCCAGTTTCCAGATGTGGGATGATAGATTTTCTCCTGCAAACAAAAATCTCTACTTTGTCTTGCGTTGCATAGCTAGGTGCCCTGGGAGGGGGAGAGGGAAGGTGCTCCTTGGGAAATGTTCCAGGAAGAGTGGGAATTAACATTGAGGGGTCAGTCCCTGCCGAAACCCCCAGTTTTGAGCTGTGCCGTTAGACTTGCACCTCCCTGGACGCATGCTGGGTGGCAGAGCTGATGCAAGCCGTCCTGCCACCCTCCGGCTGGTACTGGCACGGCTGGCTGTGGCCTTGCGGTGGGTGGCATCGAGGGACAGGTCTCGGTTAAAGATAAACTTCCAGAAGACAAATGAACAGATTCATTTAATTCTTTAATGCTGACAAAGCTTCCTTGTTCAGCTCACCGCCCCGACTGGTACGTGCAGCCGGCATGCGGGGCGAGAGCTGCTCGTGTCTGCTTTGCCACCGCAGGGGTGTCCGTGGAGCTGAAGCTTCAGTAGCTCTCCGCAAGGCTGGCACGATGGCCGAGAGGCAGGAGAGGACAGGAATAGCTTGTGTTTTGATGACCTCCAAGGAAGGCATCTGTTTAAGTGGCTTAATGGTGATATTGCAGAAGTGCTATGTGACGCACAGCCTTTTTGTGGGGTTTTATTTTGGTATGGGTGATGGGGATATTGGGCTGGTGTTGGGGCACCCAGGGTGAGTGTGGTGGTGAGGTCTGCTGTGGTCAGCAGTGTGCGTGTGCTGCTGCTGGCACCGATCCTTTGAGGACGTTATAGTGTCGGCATCCTGGCCTCATGCTTCTGCTGGAGCTCTCAGGGGAAATCCTGACAGCAGGGACCCCACTGGAAGCACACAGACCCTTGCACGCAGGGGCAGCTTCAGAATCTCTGTCCTCAGTGTTAATATCATTAATTGGGAGCCTGTGGTGGGAAAGGTTGAGAAACACTTGCCTGCCTGATTGCAGATCAGAGCCTCTCCTCCTCCCCGCTCCCCTCGGATGTGTCGGCCGTTGCTGCCTTGTGTGTTGCTATCAACATTGCCTTTGGAAACTTTCCTTCCCCACTTGCTATTTCTGGAAGTAGCATGTGATTAAATCAGTTCCCCGTGCTTCGCTCCCAGTGGAAGGGGGCTCCCAGCTTTGTTCCCAGCAGAGGAAGGGTGTGCACGCTGCCGGCTTTGTTTAACAGCCTACACAGGCCTTTTTTCCTGTTTTAATGGATGCTGCCATGCTTGGCTCCAGCTTGTGATGCTGATGGAGCGGCGGGGTGTGTGTGTGTGTGTTTCTGTTGGGGCTCTGGGTTGACAAAGGATTATTTTAAAACATTTTACTCTGTTGAGCTGGAGAAATACAACCTTTCTGAAGGCTGGTCTTCCTACAGCCGCAGTTTTCATTATGCTAGGCTTTTAAATCATCCTCAAACTGTGATTAAAACCTTCTGCTATTGTTTTTCCCCTTTTTATTGTATCCATTGAAACGTTACTTTAATCTAAAGTAGCTAACCTGTTGCGGTGATTGGGACAGGAGGAAGAGCACCAGTATTTGAAGACAGGAGAGTCTTGGGATGAAGCCCCAGCGTTGGCTCAGAGGATGGCTCTGTCTTGGGCAGTGTTGGGTGCATTGCCTCATCCTTCTGCTTTTCAGGTCCTTTCTAAATTAATGACATTTCTTTTCCTCTCTTACTCTTTGCCTGACTCGTTCATTCAGGCTGTAAGTACCTGTGAGTGAGGGTGGCTTCCTTCTCCTTGTCTGAGTTGCACCTACCAGATGTTACTGTAATGCCTGTAAGATGTAAAGGGAATTGTTTACTTTGCTCTGAGTTTTCATCTTTCATGTGCCTCTTTGAGAAGAGCTTGGAGGAGAGGAATGCCCACCTTCGTTTTGTTTAAAAGCCTTTTCAGCTTCTGTTTTTACCTAGTCCATCCATTTGTATTCTCTCATTTTAACAACTGTCCTAGGTGTTATTTTAATACAACTCCAAAGCTGTGGCAACCTGACGTTTTGAATGCAGAAGGCTGTGGTGGGCTTTGGGGACTGCGCTGCTGGGGGAGGTTGAGGCAAGTCCTCCTGACAGCTGTCACCAGTCAGGGTGACACCAGACATGTCAGCAGTCCCTTCCCAAGTGGAGCCAGGGTCTTCATAAGACTTTCTTCTTGTGTTTTCCAGGTCTACAACTCGAACAAAGACAACCAAAGCGAAGGCAGTAAGTATTTCCTTTCAAGCCAGACCCCCAAGAAGGTGGCTGTGCTGTATGGTGTGTGACGTTGGTGGGTCAGCAGGAGAGGCTGAGCTGCTGATGCTGGTGACACCAGGCTGTGCTGTGCACCCCTGGGCCAGGGGTGCAGGGCGACGGGGCTCAGCGTGGGGACTGCAGGTGGCCCCGGCGACAAGCTGGGTCCGGCACCCAGCAGGGAACAGATGCAGAAACTTGATGGTGGGACTCGGGACCATGGAGAGCGGTGCCGAGCCGTTCTCTTGGCGCTTCAGGGTGCATCCCCTCCTGTCTGCCCCGCACCTTGGTGTCCCTGGGCTGCAGCAGTGGGGCAGGGGGTGCTGGCATGCCTCTGGACCGGCTTTTTTTGCTTAGCAGAGCCAATGGGTGCAGGTGGCATCTTGGACCAACCAGCTCTCCTTTCTGAACCAGAGTCTGGAGGATGAGTGTGCCTTTTCCAAGGGGGAATTGGAGCAAAAATATAAAGAGTAGGGAGGTCCTGCCTAATCAGGATTGTCAAAAAGAGCCCCTAAAAATAAAGCTGTTTTTATTGTAGTTCAGGCAAAGACTTGAGTCAAGAAAGCACTTGTTTTTCTTCCTAGAGGAGTGGTTGCACCTGGTCCTGGCTCTTATGTCCTGTGTTTCAAAACCCTTAATTGAGCCATTTCCCAGTAGATCTGAATTGCCATAATTGCAATACTCAAAACTCTGATCCCTTCCCTCCTTTCCCCAAAGTCATCGGTCACACGGGAGCCCAGCCCGCATTGATGGTTAGTAAATAGTTCATTTTTATGCTGTCCCAGACAGGGCATTTTCATCTTGAGTAGAAGCATTTTTCTCACAATAATAGGTATAATTTGCAGATAATGTTCCTTGCACCAATTTTCAGCCCTGGCACAAAACAGTCTCTTCCTCCTCTCTGCTCTCTCCAACATGGCTTCTGCCTTCCCTGTTGGTCCTACATGTCATCAGCTGCACATCTGACCCTGTATGTATTCCTCTTGGCTTTGTGCGACCCAGATGATCCTCGCAGAGTTAAATGCTGTGCCTCATGCACATGAAGCACAGTATGGCTAATGGCCCAGCTGGGTATGAAGTCTGCGTAGAACAGCTCCATCTTTTCTCCATTTTCCAGAGGGGCAAAATGAGTTTTTTGAGGCACAGAGAACTGGACTTGCTCAACTCTGTCCTACCCTGGCCACGGACTGTCACTGCTCTGCGTGTTCCCTGCACAGAGCCTCTGGCTCTGCCAGGACAGTACATGGTGATTTGGGTCAAGGAACGTGTTAAAATAACCATTTTCTAAACTTCATTGAGGGGTGATGCAAAAGCAGGGAAAATGTTAGGGATGGGGATGGGAGGAAGGTTTGGTGAAGTAATTACCGCTTCTGAAAAGCGCTTGTCAAAACACGACCTTCCCATCTTACGTGCTGTCAGCCAGAAACCCTCGTGGGGCTGGAGTCATCCTGCAAAGTAACAGCGGCTCTTTAGAGATGGTAAGAGCTTGAGTCAAGTGTGTCCATGACTTTCCCAGGGTTATTTGTATTATCTAATCCTGGTCTTCAGCTGCCAAGCTTGCAACAGATCCCAGGTCGGGGCTTCTAAATGCCTCTTTAGGGTTTCCTTAGGTAAGGGCTGTCTGGGTGATGGTGCTCCCGCCCGGGCTCTTCACTGCCAGGCATTTTCTGGCCCCTGAGCCCTGGCTTCTGCCCGTGGTTGGTTGTGCACAGCCTCCTCGAGGGCCCGTGTTAGCGGAGGTGTGGGCAGGACCAGGCTGGTGTGCAGGCAGCGTGGGGCTGCCTGCTGTGGCCGCTGCTGGCATATAAATAGATGATTTTCCTGGGCTTCATCCGAGACGGGTGTACGTGTTGAAGGCGAATGTGTCACTCCGTCGGGCGCTGGGCTGACAGGGTGATGTTCGGCCGGGACGCGCTCCCCACGTGCCCGCTGCCCGGAACGGGCTGAGCGGTTCTGCTGACTGCTGCGGCAATTCGGCCACGGCGTGTGGGTGCATTGCCTTGCCAGCCACTAGACAGGTCCCCAGCTGGATGCCCGTGTGGGTTGTGCTGGAGGCCGGTGGCTTTGAGGAGAAAGCCAGTTTGTCCCCGGGCTGGGGGCAGCTCCCGTGGCTGTCTCCCGTGTCGGTTCCCAGCCCGGCCCTGGGCTGCCGGTGCCGCTTTGGAAAGTCATTTGTTTGTAGTGCTGGTAGGGAGTGCAGCCCACGTGTCGGTCGTGCCTCTCCGAAGCGGCTCAGCGTTTGGCAGTGTAGTGAGACTTTGACAAAGACACCAAATGCCAAGTTTCTCCCTGCATGTCTTCACTAGACCGAAGCTGGGGTTTAATCAGCCAAGGAGGCTTTGGCAAAGTTTCTTATCTTTTAGTACCTCTTCCATTTTGATGGTCTGTCTTAAAAATGAGAACAATCCTCCTTGTCTGCTCTGTAGACTCTCCTCCCCTGGGAGGGGGAACGCTTTGGGGAGTGCGTTGGGACCCGTGGCTGAAGGCTGCTTATGTAGCATTGCTTCTAAACGATCTGGTGGTAGTTATTTTCACGTACGGCTCTGACTGGGGCTGCCGCTGGTATGTTCAGACATCTGACTCTGCTATAACCCTCATTAAAACCATGTCTGTAGTGAACTGCTTGCCTCACCAGCTACACTTAAAATTGATTTGGAAATTGGCTTTTTGCCACGCAGCCCTTGATACAGGAGCTTCGTATAAGGACTCGAAATGAGTGCAGTGATTGAGTGGAGTCCAGATGCAATTCCTGACCCTGAAAACCTATATACCTCTGCTTCCTGCCCTGCCCGTACTTCTGTTAGTTTGAAAGAGACTCGCAGTGCTATAGTGAGGTCTGCTTTTTGGCCACTATCTAATTTTACAGAGCTTTTGGGTTTTACATCCTGCTGTGTGGCCAGATGGCCATCGGCCTTACAGGGTGATTTATCTTAATCTTCTTTGGGAGCTGGGAGGAAGCAGTGCCGAGCAGTGGGGGTGAGCGGGTGTCTGTGAACTGCTAGAGCCAGATGAATTTAGATGCACTAGTTTGCAAACCAGGAGGACTTGCCCTGCTCTGTGGAAACAAATCCTCCAGGCCATTTGTGCTTATTACATGGAAAAGCACAGAACTCCTTTCCCTTCCCCTCCCCACCATTTCCCTCTCGTTTTTCCATATCCATTTGGTTCCCCATTAGTTCAAGACCCCATTGAAAGCTGTCTTTATTTTCACAAGCTCTTCACTGACCTTGAATCCCTTGACTGCCCTGTCTGCTGGTGCGCTTGTCTGCGTGGTCTGGCCCTCCCCAGCAATCTTCATTTCCCAATCTTGGCAGTTCACTGATAGTTTGAGACTTGAAGTAAGACTTGGAAACTCATTTCTCTCTGGTCTCTGCTTCTTGGTTTCTCCCTTTCTCTGTGGCTCCTAATTTCATAAAGTCTTTGAAAGGATTCCTAACAGTTATCATCGTGGCACTTCATTGCACAGCACAGAAACGTGTGGTGGGGTATGCAGAAGGGCTTGCTTTGACCTTGCATTGCCATGACCGACTTGCACACAGCTGGAGTCAGCAAGGTTGCCTGAGGCTGAACAGAGCTGATTCAGTCTTCTTACCCCCTACTGATGCTCTGATATGCCCTACTGATGCTCTGATATGCCGTATCATCATAAAGTAAAGGAATTAATGGATTAAATAGAAATAATCTGCTAGGCAAAAATAGAACAGGATGAGACCAGCTCAGTAGCACTAGAAATATGATGCTACATGAAGGTCAGATAAGTATGTGTGTGTGTGCAACAGCTGTAATACAAGCGATGTGTATCACTTTTGCTGATGTAAAATATTTCTCTGCTAGATTACAGTATGAATACTGCATCTCAGTTGTGCATTGAAATGCTGCTCTTGTATTAAGAGCCTGTGACAGGTATCTTGGCCTGGAGTTGTGTTTCACATCTTTCCCCTGGGGAATGAGAGCCTCAAGGGAGGGGGAATAGCAGGAGGCAGGGCTGTAGGCTTTGCCCCTGCAGCAGGTTTGAATGCATGAACAGAGGAAAATGCTGCCTCTGATAATAAAATAGTTTGTAAATCCACTCCCTGTTATGGCCGAGAGGCCGTTTAAACATATAGGATGGGGATTAGGGATTCCTGTTGTGAAGCGTGGAGAAGCATGTTGGCCATGCTTTTCTGTGGCAGCCCTGAGAGTTTGCTCTTCCCCGCTGCCTCCCCTCTCTCATTTCCTGACCCCAGCCGATGGCAGGAGGCAGCTGCACAACGATTTAAATCCATCTGAGCGTGGGTTGCGGGTCCCGTCCCTCCCATACACGCGTTCCTGCCTCTGCCTTGCTGCAGCAGCAGCTCTCATTGAGGTCAGCTGGCTGAAGACTTGGGTTTGGTGGGGGTTTTGATAGAGCAGGTTTTTCTCTTTTTTTCTTTTTTTTTTTTTTTTTTTTTTTTTTTTTTTTTTTTTTCCTTTTTTCTTTTTTTTCTTTTTTTTTTTTTTTTTTTTTGTTAATCTTGCTGAACCCTCTTGCTGCACTAGTCCTGCTGTCAGAGCATGGAGGAGAGCAGGGACGAGGATGGAGCCTTAACAGGCCAGACTCCGTCCGGCCGAAGCTGCTGGGACCGTAGACCCTGCGTTTCCTATGGGCACGCTCATACAGCGTTGCTCTCCAGCCCCAAAAGGCCACCAGTTGCCCCTTCCTTTCTCCCCGCCTCCTGCCCTGCAGCTGCTATCAAACAGAAGCTAAGTGGGGTCTAAACTGCTGAATCAAAGCTCAGGGCTGTGCTGCTGGGGTGAATGGAGCAAGTGTAAGGTCTGGACAGCAGTAGATAGAAATCCGACTTTGATCTGTACTGTTGCTGAACTGAATCATTGAGTAGATGAATGAGATAAAGAGAAGCTGTTTCTGTGAGAGGGGAAATCAAGCTTTTACAATGCTCATTAAAAGTTAAATTTAAGGATGAATAAAGGCAGTTTGGATATTTAATCAGATATTATTTCTGGATATAACTACTGCAAATAAATCCCCAACCTTTCCTGATCCAGAGCTCAGCAACAAGTGGAAGAGCTTATTCATCTACTTAGGAGGATTATGCTTGGTCACTTCCATCTGGAAGGACTGCTTGGTTTCTTACCTCTGCTATTGCCAAGTGCTGTGGGAAGATGCGGTCCTAGCCCCTTGCTCGGCGGTGGAGTGGTGGGCTCTGCAGGAGGAGGGCACATGTTTGTAGGCGTCTTCTGCTCAAGTTCAAACATGCGAGGGACCGAGGGAAAACTGCTGGTTTATGGAATGGTTTGGCACTTAAAGTGTGTGGCAGAGAGCCTGAAATGGTGATACGTGTTGGCTGGACAACACCGTGCAGGGATACCGAAAAATCAGGGTTATAGCCAGTACTAAGCCAAGGCTAATAAGGCCCGCTGAACTGGGTTTGCCTGCACAAAAGGGTTTCTACATGGTGGTTTCCTGCTTCTCAGGTACCCTTGTGCTTGTGTTTATCAGTGATCTGGGGTATGGTAGGCTGTGCCCCACTGATGGATGGCACATTGATTTTATGCTGCATCTGTGCTTGGAGACTGGTTGGGAATGGTGCTGGAGAGCCCTCCAGGTGCCTAGCAAAGGGCCCTGGAGCTTCTGGATATTCGCACATCCTATGGCACAGGCGTCCTGCAACTTGTGTGCTTATGTTGGCTCAGCACTTCAGTGTGCTTGCCCAGAAAAATATAATAGAGCTGTTTTACTGTTTCACTGTTTCAGGTTCTTGTGCCATTCATCACACAAGAAACACCACCAGCAGAGAACTCAAAACAAGTGATTAGTAAGGGACTGTGCCATGCGAGCCATAGGCAGCCAGTGAGCTGGCAGCTTATCATGCACCAGCAGTGAATCTGTGTTTAAATAAGCGATGTGAACAGGAGGAATGCAAAGGAATAAAATTGCACGTGCCTTGCTGTGAGGACTGCCAGCCCGGGGCTCTGATCCCTTCCTGCTGTGCTCTTGATAAAATGCAGTTTTGTGTCTCTTGCAACACGGCATTCCCTCAAGTCTGTGCAGACGTAGTCAGTGGTCTGCTTTTAAGCTAACGCTACACCTTTTCTACCTTCTGGACTTTGACATCTTGAACCGCTCAGCCATGCTGTACGATCCTCTGTCAGGCACGGCTGGGAAAATCCCGCTCCTTCCGCGTGGCAGCCGGGGAGCGGAGCGGCTCGTGGCTCTCCCCCAGCCCCCGGCGATGCTTCTCCCGTCCGCTGGGCCCACGCTGCCGTGGGAGGTGGGAGGGCAGCGGGGACAGACGCATCCCCGCCAGCTCGAGGGCCAGCCGGGGCAAAAGGGTTTTGCTTGAGGTGGCATGTGGGAGGCGGGTGGGCTGCGTGCCCTGCCTCCCGTGTCCTCAGCCCAGGGTGCTCATCCCGGCCCCAGAGCCCGGGCTGACTTTGCACACCCTTCTGGGGCTTCTGCCATATGAAAGGCTTCCCAAACCTTTATACAGGGAGGAAGTAATTTTCCTTAACAAATAGATGTCTGCAGGCAGTGTTTTCCACGCAGTGGTGGAAAGCTGACTAAGGGATGAATTCTTCCAGCAGGTATTTGGGTCCGCGTATTAGTAATTCCTTGAAATTAAACGTGAAAACCTGCAATGGCATGAGTTAATTGAGTTTTACATTCCATTAACTTGAGTGTTTTAGGTATTACTCTCAGGCAGAGTCAGCTGCCTTCAGGATATCCTAATTTGCACCAAATAAATATTTCATTTGTGCTAACAAAAGAAGGGGCTGTTCTTGAACTGTGCACATCTGCACAGAGTGAGGGTAAATGGGATGTAACGCATAGTGTTCATGAGACAATATTGTTTAGCCGGCCTTTTGCATTGCCGAGGGGCAGGAGTGTCTGCCTCAAGTGTGGTGCAGGCATTGGTGGGGGGCCAGGGTTGGCACTGGCTGGCTCCCCAGGGCCAGGTCCCCTCCCGCTGGTCACAGAAGATGCTTCGGACAGAGGTTTCACCCGAGATTTGTTCCCATCTCCCAGTCCCTATCACTCTTGCACCGCCACACGCTCTCTCCTCTTTGTGTTATGTTTTTACCTCCACGCTTTCACCTTTCTTTTGATTTCTTTACTCCATTTTACTTCACAGTTGCTGCTCACAGTTATCTCCTGCTTCTCTCTTCCACTTGTTTTTTTTCCCAGTTCTCCTTTTACCATCACTTTTCAATGTTCTTAACCTGTCATATGGCTTGTCCTTGAAAAAACCTGCATCTGCACAAACCCACCTCAAAAGCCCCAAGAAGAAATCCAAGGCACCGAAGGCCCCTGCCCCGCTGCCCCAGGCAAAGCCTGGGAGGTCAGTCCCGGACCCCAGATATGCAGGCAGTCCCCAGTGTGGGGTGATGGAGATGGCCTCAAGATGAAGACATCTCTCCAGCACACAGATGGCTTAGTTAGCTGGGTGGAGAGCTGAAAGGATTTGTAGGAATTACCTGGGACTCATCAAGCAAGCTGCCTCGTGTGCTGTTTTCAAGGATTTGTTGTGTCATATATGATTCCTTTTTTTTCCAAGCAACCTGTTGTCAAAGACAAAGGTCTCTTCAGGTTATCTCACCTTCATCCTAAATTAATATTTTGACCAACTGCAGACGTAAATGCCTGACAGAGCCTGGGGCTCTGCTGCTCGGCAGGCGTGGGAGGTGCTGGTTCAGAGGGATGCGGAGGCTGAAATGACAGATTAGTGTTCGGCGCTTGCCTGGGTTACACCTGGTACAAGCTACCGTACTTGTGCCTTTCCTCCCTGAACACCTAATTTATCTCCTTCTCCTTCCTCCCCGCCTCGTTTGAGCAGTGGTACAGTATTGTCAGTGACGACTGTGGGATGAGCGTTGTGCTCAGTGTGAAGCCATCCCTCTGCTAGGTGTTCATCACTTCTCTCTTCTCTTCCCTTTCAGCTGCCCAGTTGGATAATATTGGCTTCAGCATTATCAAGAAATGCATACATGCTGTCGAAACAAGAGGTAGAGCAGTTCACCAGATGGTCTTGTTTTGGGGGACGGCCTTGCAGCTGTTTGTAGCGGAGCAATTGCTTACCTGCTCTTTTCATGAACAAAAATGATTCATTAACCCTCAGAGACCCACATCAAATAAACCCTGTAATATGCTCAGGCAGATGCTTTTGCTGAGACATGCGTTTGCCCTGTGGCTGGGGTTAGCAGGGGTTAAGCAAACGTCAGGGGCAGAGTTAGGAAATAATGCACTGTATGTGCAAAATGGGGGAAGGGACCGAAGCTGGGGACTTCATTTGAGCATCCCTTCATGTGGTACTGCTGCAAAGCACTTCCTCTCATGTGGGATTACAAATAGATCTGTGTTTCAATCCTTCCCCTAAATCTCTTGTGAAGACTATTTATATACAGATGGGCTATCTTGTTAGCATCTGAGCCCCTCACAGTGAAATATGGGTCTTGTTCTCACATCGTTTCTGAGAGCGCTGATGCCTGCACTAGGTAAGAAAGAGGCCTCACAGGAAACTTTGGGCTGAGTAGGGCTCTGAGCTGGCAGTATTTCTGCCCATGTTCTTTCACTGGGGTCTTCTTCCTGCCCATAGGCAACGTAATACATTGTGGGCTATTCAAATGTGACATTTTCCCCTATAATATTTGCAGCAGTACAGAAACTGCTGTCAAGAGCAAAGGAACACCTGGGGGCAAATTAAAAAAAAAGAAACAATTGGGTAGATCAGACCAAACAAGGCAAGTGCAGTTCTTGGGGAAAGTTCAGAGAACTCCAGCCGGGGAGGTACAGCACACCCAACCTGGGGTGCTTCAATGGGAAGGGGCTTCTGTCACCACGTCCTTTGGCTGTTCTCTGCCCTAGCAAGTCTTTTGGTTCAAGGCCTCGTTGTTCCCTAGATGAAGAACACGCAAAAGGCTCAGACCTCAACCTGAAGAACTTGGCACAGTAAAATTTTCCAAAACTGCCCTTGTGTTATATGTTAAGTGCAGATCCTTCATGGTGCAGCTATAGCTCCTTTGCTGACTGTGGGGTGGTGGAAAGGTGTCCTTAGATCTTTTATTCCTGAGCTAATTGGGGGTAATACTTTTAATCGATACATGAAAGCCTTGACATCAAACCCAAATTTTACCCTCTTCTATAATTTTGTATGTAGTTGGTGAGAGGGCTTTATTATTTTTGCTATTAGAGAAGCCAAAGAAATGAAAGAAATGTTAGTAGCTCTTATGACATTCTCCTAATAAGCTCTTTATTTTTCCTAGGGATCAATGAGCAAGGGCTCTACCGAATCGTTGGAGTAAACTCTAGAGTTCAAAAGCTGTTGAGTATATTAATGGGTAAGTATCTTGTATTTTTTTAAAGGCAAGTAGATTGTGCTGCTTTGAAGTCTTGCCAGCCAAGAACAGAGGCTCTTGTTGGGGTACCTAATCGTGGTGAATGAGCTTTTATGACCACATGCTGTTAGAGGCCGGGAGGTCCCGGGGCAGCACTGGCAGGTTGCTAAGGTAGGACTCATGTAGGACATTGCTTTAAAAGGTCTTCTGGTGCAGTCACTGGTGTCCTGCTCACATGCGCTATGAATTTTGGCAGCCTTCCCAAATGCGAACTAAAATCTTCAAAGAAATAGCTGAAAGCTTTGGTTTTTAATCTCATACCTGCCACGTTGTTCCCAGAATACTTTTTAATTATTTTCTCTTGTGTGTTGCATGCTGCCTGTGACTGTTCTTACTTTCCCCTTGGACCTTCTTGTGCCTGTTCTAGCACGGTCTTGCTCAGACCTTCCAAGCATGTGTTTCCCTCATGCCTAAGGCATCGGGTCCTGCAGTTCTGGGTGCTTGGGAGGAGAGAAGGTATCGGGTCACACCATGGCAGAGCTTGCTGTTGACAGTGTGGGGCTCCTCTGAGCACTGGCCCCAACGTGCAGCCACCCTGCATCTGCCCAGCAGCCCTCAGAAACCTCTCCCCACCTCTGAGATGATATGATGGCAAGATGTGGTGTTGGCTACAAGTGCCTTTGTGCTCTGAACCAGCATTCCCATGGGCCTAATCCGAGCACTGAAACATGTAGGAGCAAACAGGTCTTGTGATTGTCAGTGACCTGGTAGTTGTTCCTGGTGCAGGGCTGAGACTACTACAGCTGACTTTTCCTGGAGTGGTTCCTTGTTGTTGGTGTTTGGTTTCCATGACCCCATAGCCACGCAAAGCCCTATTTTGGGTCATGCTTATTGGTCTGCATTGGAGAATCTGTAGCCTGACTCCCAGCCCAGCTTGTGTGTCAACAACCCAGGGGTTATACTTGACCGAAAAAGAAATGTGAGGCATTTCCCTCTTTGGTCCTCATGCTGCCTTCCAAGGTCTTGGCCCCTCCAGCAGAATCTCCCCTGCTCCATGTGCCCTTGTCTGTGGTCCAGGCTGGTGCTGAGGTCGGCCATGGCTGTGTGTGACCAAATGGACCATTTCATCCCCTGAACTGGCAGGTGGCATTTCCATCCCCCAGCTGCAGCCTTGTGGGAGTCTCTCTGTCCGGACATGCATGAGAGACACATTTGAAGAACCATTTTGAGAAAACACACACTTGGGTTGGAGCAGCGGCAGCTGCCCTCCACCAGTCCCAGCTCATGCTTCTCAGACTTGGCAAAACAACTTATGAAATAGGTGTAATAATGAAGAAACAAATGCTTAATAATTTGTTAGCGCTCTTATGAATGTGTTTGCTACCCCATGGGGGAAATAAGTGACATTTGTGGTCTTCTTCCTCTTTACATTTGCTTATTATCATTCCTTTGCAACATGACTTCCTTTTCCTTGCCTTCACAAAATGCCAGTGCTCCTTTCTGTGTGTATTTCTCCTTGCAAAAAGTTTTAATCAGTTGTGTTTCACTTTCAACATCTTTCCTTCTCCTCTTCCAATTCCCCCGTCTTTTCCCACTGTTAAGATGTTCACTGAGCAAAGCCCGTGGTGGCTGTTACAGTTGTCAGCATTAACCTATGCAAAATTGATAATCTAGGGATAATTAGGAAACAGAAGGGTAGGGCTCTAAATCAGAGGCTGTCGCAAGGGGACCTCTCTGCACCAGTTTTGCCGTGGCATTTGGAAAGTTCGCTGCAGTCACAAGAGCTGGTGACTGACTCTTTTATTAGTAGAAGTTTGGCACAGGTTCTGGGGCATGTGAATATGTCCTGCTAGCCACCCAAGTACAGCAGATAAGCCAGTGCTGTCTCACGGCGCGCACATTTGGCACTATTGTGTTAGAGCATTGGTTAAAGAGCATTGCTGCCCACCGATAAAAATAGGCTGGGGATTGGGTGCCCCATGGCGCAGCAGGCCTGACGTGCCAGGTCCTCTGCTTACGCTTTTCATGCCGGTGTGCATCATCTTGCGAGCTAGCAGAGCAACTGATCCTGTTTTCTTCTTACAAGGGCGGTCTCGGGCTGTGTCAGTTCTGGGTTGAGGTGGCGGGGCTGTGACAGATGGCAAAACTTGCTTGGTTTAAGAGCTCTCCGGAGCTGGGAGGGATTCAAAGTTTTGGACACCATCCAGCATCCATTATCTCCTCAGCGACTGAAGCCACTCAGCTGTCGACCTCATGTCTCATAATGCGGTGATATATTGTCGGTGGTTTTTCTTTGTCCCAGCACATCTTCATTAGTTGTTGGTGCTGGAAGCCCCATCGGAGGCGAGTGCATGCCCGGGGCTGCTGCTCGGGTGGCCCAGTGCCTGCTGGAAGCAGGACCTCCTTTGGGGATCTCCCGTGCTGTCGATCACCGGGACGCTTTGCAAACCCCTGACTCCGTATCTTTCGCCAAATCGCAGGCGATTAAATCATCTTTGACAGTCCCAGCGTTCAGGCTGTCTGTGAAGTCAGACAACGTGTCCGTTGTCAAATCCCCTTCTGTTCTCGGCTGCCCTCGAGGCCCTGACGTCCTGCCGGTAGCGGCACCGCTCCGCTCAAACGCTTGTGTTCGGATCCAACCCTCGTGAACGGAGGAGCCAAATTGTCCTTACAACTTCAGGTTTCCCTTATATTTAGAAATGAATGTGGGCAGCGTTACTGATTCACATGCAGTTTAAATGGCAAAAAGATCAAGTTTCCCTGAGCGGTGGCTGGTGTCAGTGACGCTGCCGGGAAGGCCTTTGGCACGAGGTGTCTCTGCAGGAGGTCGGCACTGCGCTCGGCCGACGGCGGAGCAGAGCCTTCCCGTGGGCAGCAGCCGGGTCAGGGACAGCGCAGGTCTCGCGCTTGGGCAGAACAGCTTGTCTTTGTCTAAATCGGGGTGAAGCGAGGAGGGGTGCCTCCCCCAGGGCTCGTGGGAGGCAGGTCATCTGTGGCAGAGCAGGCTGCCTTTCCCTAGCCTTCACCATCACCATGCACTGTCAAAATGAGGACAGAACTCAAAAAATAAAGTTTTATCAGTCGGAGCTCCCTTGAAAGGGTTTATTGTGGAAGTGTGTGTGCACAGGACGGCGGTGGTACCAGCAGATGACACCAAGTTGAGCGGCAGTGTTGATCTGCTGGAGGGCAGGAAGGCTCTATGGAGGGATCTGGACAGGCTGGATCAATGGGCTGAGGCCAATTGTATGAGGTTCAACAAGGCTCAGTGTCGGGTCCTGCACTTGGATCACAACAACCCCATGCAGCGCTACAGGCTTGGGGAAGAGTGGCTGGAAAGCTGCACGGTGGAAAAGGACCCGGGGGTGCTGGTCGACAGCCGGCTGAATATGAGCCAGCAGTGTGCCCAGGTGGCCAAGGCGGCCAACGGCATCCTGGCCTGTATCAGAAATAGTGTGGCCAGCAGGAGCAGGGCAGTGATTGTTCCCCTGTACATGGCACTGGTGAGGTGACACCTCGAGTACTCTGTTCAGTGTTGGGCCCCTCACTACAGGAAAGACATGGAGGTGCTGGAGCATGTCCAGAGAAGGGCAACGAAGCCAGTGAAGGGTCTAGAGCACGAGTCTTATAAGGAGTGGCTGAGGGAACTGGGGTTGTTTAGTCTGGAGAAAAGAAGGCTGAGGGGAGACCTTATCGCTGTCTACAACTACCTGAAAGGAGGTTGTAGCAAGGTGGGGGTCGGTCTCTTCTCCCAAGCATCAAGTGATAGGACAAGAGGAAATGGCCTCAGGTTGTGCCAGGGGAGGTTTAGGTTGGATATTAGGAGAAATTTCTTCACCCAAAGGGTTGTCAGGCATTGGAACAGGCTGCCCAGGGAAGTGGTTGAGTCACCAGCCCTGGAGGTATTCAAAAAGCGCATAGACAAGGAACTTCAGAACATGGTTTAGTGGGCATCGTTGATGGTTGGACTTGATGATATTAAAGGTCTTTTCCAACCTAAATGATTCTATGATTCTACGATCTGCTGCTGAAACTCAGCACTAAGATGAGCAGAGTGTTACAGCGTCTGACCTGCTCTTCTTGCTCCTTCCCAACGTGAGCCATGAGGGCTGGTGAGTGGGACTTCCTATGGCCCCTTGCTGCTGGGATATAATATGCCCTACGGCTGTTTTGGAAATCTCTCGAGCCACCCAGGTGCAGGTGAGAATTACGGCTGGGTGATGAGGTGGTGCCCCAGGCGGTTCCCCTTGCCCTGGAGAAATTGGTGAGGAATTGAAACCAGCTGTCTTACGGCAGCAGCTTTCTCCATCCCAGGAAGCAGATGGAGAAGGTCCTTAGAAAGGGCTTCGGGTGATGGCCGTGTGGGATGGGCTGTGCAGCAGCCGGGGGCGGCTGCCTCGGGGAGCATCCCCGGCATTGCACGCGAGTGTCTTGCTGCGGTTCCATCATGACTGTGGGTTTGGGGGTGTCCGATCAGCCCGCGCTTCCCTCCCCGTTGCCGCGCCGCCGTGCCGTGGCCAGCCCCGTTCCCTGTCCCGTGGCACCCGTCCCATCACCTGGGGTCCGCAGGGATGAACGCGCGGAGATGAATGGGGCCCCCGTCCCCTCCGCCGCTGCTGCTGTTTGCCTCCAGGAAGAAAACAAAGCAGCAAAACTAATTTTGGGGGAATGGGAATGGATTCCTCCCACCCCTGAATTACTGTGTAGATCCTGCCATAAAAAAGCACGTTCTAATTTCTTCTTGATTTAGATCTAGAGTGCTGCAGGTCCCTTTTTTTTTTCCTCAAATATCGCCTATGTGAGGCTGTGAAAACCCCCTTTGGTTTCGCAGCTCGGGGAGAGCCAGGAAACGCTGTCCTGTGTGGCGTTTGTGACCACACAGAATGAGTGAACAGGAACGGGGGTGATGCTGCAGCAGCTGGCAGTGTCATGGGGTGAGCAAAGTGCTTTCTTCAGTCTCCGCTGGAATAAAAAGCTTGGGGAAGTTAATTTTGCACTCCCTTTCCCCCTACCCTTTCAATTCAGCCTTTTCCATATCTGCTAAGAGACGTCAGATTAGTAATTTACAGCAATAAGCAACTTCAGGGTTAATACTGAATTTGGCCTGTGGGTGCTTTTGCAGGCCCTATTTCACATTTACACCAGTTCATGTGGAAATGTGTCCTTGTGCAGAGACAGAAGTTCGCTGTGGTGCTGGCTGCAGCCATCTCTAGCTGGGGAGACAGATGCTACATCTGTAACCCACAAAGCTAACTTTTTGCAGACTCATAAATTTGAAGGTCAAGGGGAACTGATTATCTGCTCTGAGCCTTTTCATGAGACCGACCGTAGAATTTCACCTAGTGTTTCATGAATCATGGCTATAAACTCCTGGATGAGCTTTTGAAAAGACATCCAGTCTTGAGTTGTTTGTTCAACTTCAGTGGAGGCCTTGCTATTAAAAAGGTTCTTTTTAAAAAGGATTTTTTTGTTTTTCTTTTTACTATACCAAGCTTATCTTTAATCTATTAAAATTGCCTCCTTAAAAAGGTAGTGCAATAGGAAGTTGCCTTGGCATTGGTGAGGAAGGATGGTGTTCATTTGTGTGATTGCTGAGAGAGACACGTGATCTTTGTGTGAATATACATTTCTTAAATGTTTACTTTTTCAAGTGCTCCTCTTGATGGTTTTTTTTAATTAAAATAAACCCTTTGCCCTAAGGGAAAGCCTAACTCTTATTCAGTGCATTCTTCTAATTAGTTTTAAAATTACACTGTGCTTACCTATTGCTTTAAAATTCAAAAGCTCATTATACGTGTCTGTGAAAAGACAAATACCCACTGAGCTGAATCCGTGGGACCAGATGGTGTCGGCAGCTGTATCTGGCGTCAGGCTTGGCCTTGGTCGCGGTGAGTGCCTCTCTGCGCCTGCTCCGGCTCTCCAGGGACGCTTGGCACATCCGTATCACTGGAAGGACCCACAGCCGTGTCTCCCGGGTCCCTGCAGAGGTTTCCCAAGGATCTCAGTGGGAGCAGGATCCCCATTGTGTTTCCAGGTCCTGTTCACCCATGGCTTGGTGCAGTCAAAGCCTTCAGCTCCATTTGCGCTCTGGAGCGGTTGAGAGATTCCAGGACCGAGTTAGCAAAGAGCGTTCATGAAACAGCATCCAAGCAGGAGAGAAACAACATGCTTACACCTGCAAATGGGGCACGTTCGTGCCCTGCTCTTCCCTCCTACCCAGCTGCGACCGGCGCAGTGCTTCTCGCTTTTTGCATGGAGGAGTTGCTGTCTGTACTCTTGGTGCTCGGCGCTCTGCGTGAGGTATCCACGGCCGAGCCACTTAATGCCGATCTGATGGTGGCTTTCCAGATGATGGCTGTAATTGTCAGCAAAGATTAAAAAATAAACGCCATCCGCGTTGGTGGCTGCTAGGGGCGGGTGTGCAGATGGCAGCGGTCACCAAGGAGCCCCCCCCGGTGCGGCCAGCTCGGCTCCGGCCCCCGTGGCAGCAGGGTCCCAGCGTGGGTGGAGGTGCCGAAGAAGGGAGCTGTTGCTGCTTCCTGAAGGCTCTTTTATTGTCAAAGCATTAAGGTATTTTCACAGAAATCAGTAAAAATAGCACATTATTGATCTCACTGTGGAACTTTGTGCAAACAGGTCTGGCTTCCTGACCTGGGTTGGTGGTTGGCAGAAAGCAGGGAGAAGCAGAAAGCTGCAGACTCCTGTGAGCACGGTTTGCCGGTGGCTGGTTCAGATCTGCCTTGGGAAGGAACAGGCTGCTAGTCTGGAGCCTCCTATTTACTTTGTCCAGAACAGCTGCGCATTTTTTTGATTTCTTTAAAGGAATTTTTAAAAGGAAAGATAGGAGGGGAAAAAATGCAGAAAGGAAGGGAAGGCCCCGGAGGAGATGGAGAAAAGTATGCTGCAGTATTCGACAATGAAAATAGAGGCGCTTCGGAGGCTCCCTCATTCCAGATGCTTGTGCTGCACAGAGCTGGAAACCGGAGGGCAGGAGGGCAGATCCCCGGTTCCTGTGGGACCTGTGAGCCGGTGCTGTGAATCCCGGGCAGAGACGGGGTGTGGGGTAAGGGCGGGCAGTGCCGAACCCCCTCGGCACAAGCACCGAGAGCGCGGCGGGGTGCAAGGCTGGCACACGTGCAGTTTTGCATCGTGGGACTGGATTTCCTCTGGACACATTGGCGTTGCGGCTGTGCGGATGCCCTGTTCCCACAGAGCGGTGCCAGGGGCTGGAAGCGCATTGCGATGCAGAGGTGCGGAGGTGGTCCTGGGCCCCTTGCACCGAACTGCGGCCAGGCGAGCTGCTCTCCTGGGAGGCTGCTGACGCCGATTGCCGGGAAGGGCTGGCTGAGGCTGTGCGTGGCACTGCACTGGTGGTACCTCACTGCCCTCAGACCCGCCACGTGTCCTGGGGTGCCAGTTTGGCCGATGCTGGGATGGACATGCTCCAGGAGCCGTGCCGCTCCCCTCTGCCTGGCTGTGGGAGAGCGTCCTGTGGTTTCAGGATGCTCCTGCCCATCTCCTCCAGGGTCTCATTGCAAAGTTTGCATCAGGCCATTACAAAGCGTCACCCAGCATCACCATTTATACCTTTTCTGCAAGTCAGTAACGCTCTGGGTGCTGGCTCAGAACAGCCTCGTGCTGCAAAAAGCAGCTGTCAGTTGGGAAGCGCAAATCCGCACTTTTCTGCAGAGCTTGGTGCAGCCCGTCCTGCAGCCGTCCATGCGAGCTGCTGCGGGGGCCGGCCTCTGCCCTGGCCCGGGGGGGCTCGGCTGGGAGCTGGGCTGACGGGAGCCACGTTCGGAGAGTTTCCCAGGCACACGGTGCTCTGCGGGGCTGGAGAGGATCTCTTCCTCCTGCTGGTGAGGGTCCGCGGTTTGGAAAATGGCTTCAAGGCTGCGGGGTGGGAGTGATCCCAGCAGCTTTGTCAGACAGTAAATTGGGGGTTCAGCCACGCTGGAGAGCTCAGCGGGGGGATGGATGCAGTGTCTGCTCGACATCAGCGGGAAGAGGGTCTCGATGCCCGGGGCTGGGACCTCGTGGGACCTGGTGAGCATAGCCAACAGAAGCATCGTATAATGTAGCTTGTGCCTCTCTCGGGTATCCTTTGCCATTGACTTGTCAAAGCTGAAGCTGTCAGGGGAAACTAGTTATTGCCAGAAAGCGTTTTGGAGATCCATTCGTGTTTTCATCTAAGGCAGCCGTGGACGGTCAGGAGCGTGAATCCTCGGACCTCGCCTCTGCTCGATGGTGGGAACAAGGACCTGGGAAGAAGCATCCTTGGAGGATGGCAGTGCAGAGGTGTGCGCGCGTCAGCTGTAGCTTGGAGACCTTCCTCACGGGCACTACGAGAGCCGCGCTCGCCAGCTGTGCTGGCAGCCAGCTCTCCGCAGCGTTACGTGCGGAGCTTGGTGACAGGGTGGGGACGAGCCACGGCGAGGGGCTGCAGTGGGTGGATGTGGACGGCAGCTCGATCGCCGCCGTCACTCACCGATGTTGCGCACCGAGGGCCTGGAACCGTCTGGTGTGTTGTGGGGTCTGGGCTGGGTTCTCTCCATGCTGGGAGGTTTGCCATCGTACCCGATGCTCCCCGAGGCTCGCTGCTCGCGGCGGCTCAGGGGCTGTTGCGGAGCCCTGCGTCTGCCGTGGGGGTGGAGGAGGGTGAATCGGGCATTTGAAAATTAAAGATGGCAAGAAACAGCCTGCGGTGGGGAGGATGGAGGAACAGAATGGGATGACGTCAAGAGGCCAAAGGTGACAAAACAAACTGCAGCGCAGTTCTGCCGCGCCGGTGACCTTCCCAGCCGGAGCCACTGCTGCGCTCCGTGCCCTGCACCGCTTCAAAACACACCGGGTGCTTCTCCTCTCCCTCGCCGCTAGCGCAGCTCAAACCAGGCGGGAGCATCCTGGAGCAAACCAGGAGCATCGCTGCTCCCGCCGCGTACCTTGGCAGCGGCGAGAGGCTCCCGGGTCGTGGCCGTCCCCGGGGGTCCTGCGGGTATTCCTGCTCTGCGAGGTGACGGGAGCTTCCCAGTCCGAGGCCACCTCCCAGCCAGCGTCGGGCCGGCGAGGGCGGCGCGTGGTGGCACGTTCCTGGGGCGGTGAGCTGAGCGGGTAACGGCGGAGAACGTGCGAACGCCGGCTGTGCCGAGCCCGTCCGCATGCAGCAGCCCTGCTTCCTCCCTCCCGTCCAAATGAAACGCAGCCGTGGAGCCGAGGGAGCGCGGAGCTGCCTTCCCACACCCTCCGCGGGCTCCAGGGACTCTTCCCCGCCTGGGGTGGGAGGTCGAGCCGCCTCCTGTCCCCCCGCACACCCGGGCAGGGCTCCTGCCGCTGCCACCCCGTCTTGTCCTGCCGCCTGCTCGACGACCCGCCGACCGCCACGCAGGCCGTGCCGCCGTCGCTGCCGTCGCTCGCGTTGGTTTAGGCTGCGGCAATGCCTCGCAGCCTACTTGGGGCTGGGATTTTCTGCTGAGTCCTGGGGCGGGGGTGTCTCTGTTTGTCTGGGCTCCTGTCGTGTTTGTGCCCTGCCCTGTCACTACTGTCGCTGAACACCACAGTCTTCTGCGCCCTGTGTAATGTCACGCTTTGAGTCAAACTGCCAATCTCATTGCTCATGATTAATGTTTTTCTTTTCTTTTTCTCGTCCCATGCAAGTGAGCGTGGCCCGTCTCGTGTAACAAACTCTGCTTCCCTGCAGAAGTGTCTGTTGGGGATCGGTTTGTGGTCACTGGGCTGGGGAATAGCAAATAAAATGGGACGTGACAGTCTTCCCACACAGCTGAGCTGGTATGAGCTGGTATGAGCTGGCATTATCTTCACTTTGGTTCGCTTATTTTTTTTTGTCTTTTTCCTTAGATCCCAAAACAGCTACAGAAACAGAAACAGAGATCTGTGCAGAGTGGGAGATAAAGACCATTACTAGTGCACTGAAAACTTACCTGAGGTAAGGCAGAAAAGGTTCATCTGTCATGTGGCTTCAGGATGGATTCGGTGACAGGTCTGGGGCATTAGTGCCTGTTACTGCAGATTCTTAACAATAGCACTTTAACAGAAACAAAGAAGAAACTGCTCTTCAAGAATTTATTCTGGCTTTTCCCGTGACCCTCCAGCATGTTTGAGTAGGATCTGGGGAACACGATCAGCTCCCTGACAGATCCATGTATCGTACAAACATGATTTTAGAAGCTCATTCTTGCTTCCCCTGCCTTGATGTAAGCTTTTCCCTAAGCTTTTCACGATGGGCTTCCACCTAATGAGCATGTGGCAGAAGGTGAGCACAGTGCTCCTCTAAGGGCCGTGGCTGTAGTGCTTTTTCAGAACTGGGTGCTGAGCTTTATTGTAGTAATAATTTCTGTATGCAAGTTGATGCTATTATCATTGTGGGTTATCTTCCCAAAGGGTTAGTTTGTTGGCAGCAGTCAGCATCTCATTATCCACAACATGCTTCTACCTGTTGTGACTGCAGCTTCTTGCTTGCTGTTGCTGTTCTGTGTGTTGGGTTTTATTTGAGAGAGAGAGAGAGAGAGAGAGTGCACAAGAGAGAGGCTAAATCCAATTAGGGTGATGAGTATAATTAGCTTGGTGGATCTCAGCCTAGAAAAATCACAAAACACTACATAATTCTACATGATTGGCAACCTTTGCTCCAGAGTTTGAACTGTTTGCAAAGCAATGAAGAATGTCGGCAGCACCAAGATGTCCCATCGAAGGGATGTGGAAGTGGGAGGGGAGAATGGGGAATTTAATGGGAATGGTGACTGTTAAAGTTTTATGACTAGGCTTGTTTCTCTTTTTAATTAATTTTTAAACTTACTTGGAAATCATAGGCTCACTGACGTCCTGAAACTCTGTGTTACTGTGTAACTGAAGGAATGCTAAAATTAAAAACTAATTCAGTGTGGGGCAGAAAAGGGAGGAAGAATAAATCAAAGGTTCAATAGATTTTATTCCTTCTGATGGGGAGAATTAAGTAGAGTTGCTGTTGCTTAATTCTGCACTTTTAAAAATGGAGCTGAATTTATGGTAAGGGCAAAGCTTTATTTCTGTGGATTGTATTACTCAGATGTGTTTTGTGCATGTTACCTTTTTATCTTCCAGAATGCTTCCAGGGCCGCTCATGATGTACCAGTTTCAAAGGAGCTTCATCAAAGCTGCAAGTGAGTTTGTTGATGTTTATGGCACCGGTCTGAAAGAGGAGTGTAATTTGCAAGTAGCTGAGCATAACCTCTGCCCTGCTGCTTCCCCACCAACCTCCTTGTTCTTAAGTCCCGGAAAGTAGAATAAGAATGGAGAGACGAGGGGCATGTTGTTGTTTGGGACTTACCGGATGAAAAGGAAACGCAGATGGTGCAGGGGCAGCGGAGAGCTGGCTGGTGGCAGTAGCTGCTGCTGCAGCTCTGTCTTATTTTGACCATCATCTGCCAAAATGAGGCAGGCCGTTGTTCAAACACCACCTGTGGTGCTTTGATGAGATCAGTTGCGGTTCTGATGTCTGTGCCACTTTCCTTTGACCGCCCTGGGAAGGTGCTTTGTATGAGAGCAGGTAGCTCTCCGTTGGCAGCTGTGCCGCATGTGCGCACGTGGATGGGACCAGGGGGTCAGGAGGGCTCACGTAGTCCGTGGCCACATCGGCGGTGCCTTCCTTGCACGGCTCCCACTTAGGCTGTCGGGGCAAGTCTGCCAGCACCTGCGGACCCAACCAGCCTGTGGAGCACCAGATGCGACAACCTCGCCGGGCGCTGTGCTGAGCACGTCCTGACAGTGCTTGGGAACACATTGAACAGGAACGTGCTGATGTTCCCGTTGCTGGAATCGGAGAAACACTGCTTACAGCCAGCCCCTTCCCTGATCACAACTGGCTTTTCACATGGCTGGCATCTGCTCTCAGCTCACTGTTTCAGCCCATTAGTTTCTTCCTTTTGGAAACAACTGGTTGGAGTTGGCAGAAAGGAAAAGTGCTGTCGAGAGTATCCGCAGCGTGCCTGGGTGTAGGGTGGAGTAGGTCCCTAGGACGTCTGTCACTGCTAGTGTTCAGGCCTGCATGCCTCTTTCCATAATAACCCCCCTGATGCGGGGATAAATCATCTTTTCTTTCCAACACAGAACTGGAGAATCAGGAGTCGAGGGTGTCAGAGATCCACAGCCTCGTTCATCGGCTCCCAGAGAAAAACAGGCAGATGCTGCACTTGCTCATGAACCACTTGGCAAAGTACGTTTATGACTGATATGTTTTTCTCTCCTTTTTCCACTTCCTCTGAAAGTTAATAGTGGTAGAAAAGTTTCCTTGTGTGTGTATGCGGTGTTGAGTCATATCTGGTTGGCGAGTAACTGGAAACCCGTGTGTGAGCGAAACGAGGGCTGACAGAGGGAGCGGTGCAGGAGGGAGGGAGGGGGGCTTTCCCGCTGACCCACGTCCCTGCCATCCCCTGCCTGGGCGGCTGTGCTCCGGCCCCGCGGTGGCAGGAGGAACCCATAGGCTACGGGGCATATAGCATTGCTTTTAATGGCATGGTAATGGCGTTCAGCTAACCAGAAGGCAGAGAGGAGGTTAAGCTCCTCACTGGGTTTCAGATCAAGCCTAGTATTAAAGGACTAAAAGCTATTTCTTTGCTACAATAGAAGACTACTCTGGGGCATATTTTCTGCCTTTATGCAACCTGATGAATCAATACTTCTAGGTCACCTTGAAACTCTTCGAGGGCAAAGGGATTGAATAATTTTTTTTGCTTTCAGTGATAGAGCTGACCTATAATTTCCCGTCTTCTTCCTGCTCCTGCTGGTTACCATGGAAACCTTTGATTAGTGTTTGAAAAGTGAAAGCATCATCAGGTGTTTGTGCCAGCCTCAAGGCTGCGGGGTCGTCCCTGCCCTTGCTGTTTGCACCGGCGCTGCGTGAGCAGGAGGGATTAGGCAGGACTTGGAAACCTGGGGAATGAGTTAATCGACATAACCGTTTGGAAGAAGGTCTGGGAGAACCTGAAGTTATCTGTTTAAGAGAAGAAGTAACAAATGGTACTTGAAATAGGCTTAAAAATGACTCCAGATGCTTTCTTATGACACGGGTTTGTATCTGTTCCATGGACTCCCCAGCAAGGCTGTTAAAAAACAAAGAGCTGGTTTAGATCTTGGTTTCAAAACCAAGCATTTACAGGCTTAAGCCAAGGGCCAGGCAGTTCCAGGTACTCCCATCGGCCAAATATGCGTGAGGAATCTCATAACCGCTTAAGTGCTTTTCATTTAAAGGAAAACCTGGTGGTGTTTGAGTGAGAGACATGGAGTGGGGAGGCAGGTAATACAATGGGGTTCATGCTGTTTTAGTAGGGAAGGAACTAAAACAAAACACAAAGAAACAATGAGCGTAGTGGTGCGTGCTATGTTAGGAAGAGAAACAGCTCATAGTGGTTATTTAATGGGAAAAAAATTATCTCAGAGGAAGGCAGGAAGCCGAGGAGCGAGAGCCTGCTCTGCTGAGCCCGCCACCCTGCAGAAGCTCTCCCGGCCCTGGTGCTGTTCCTGGGGGGATTCCAGGCTGTGGGGGCCAGAGGAACAGCCAGCCCCGGGCACGGGCCCTCCAGCATCCCTCCTGTGTCAGTCCTGCAGCCCCTGCACAGCGGCTCTCCTGCCGTCTGCTCCGGGGCCACCCGGCAAGGAGCACCTTGCTCCAGGAGCACCCGGAGGGCAGCCTGGTCCGGGTCTCATTGCTGTGGCTCTTGTAAATGAGCCGGTTGAGGCAGAGGTACCATAAAGCCGGATTAAAGACGTTGTGGTGGAGATAAAGCTTCCCATCTGCAGAAGGTGTTTGGAGGGAGGGAGAGGGTGGCAGAAGGGATGGGGGCCTGGCTGTCCCGGGTGACCTGCATGGGGAAGGGGGATGCTCCGGGGTGGGGACCGGCCGGGGTTTGGGTGCTGCCCCGTCCCTGGCGGGGGGAGCTGAGAGCTAACACAGGCAAAACCGAAGGGCCCCTTCCTGACCCTGCCGAGCTGGGCTGCGCTTCTTGGAGGGGATTGCCTCATCTGTTTCTGTTTGGTTTTTTTTTTTTATTATTATTTTAAGTAATGTATGAATAATCAAGATTTGCATTTTTATCAGATGAGCTAAAAAAATATTTCTCACAGTATTACTGCGGAGATCTCTTACACTAATAGCAGAACTGTATCGGTCAAATAGAGAGTCTGTCCCATGTCATCTTACATCTCTTGGTTTTTTGGTTTCCGTGTTCGCTGTTGCTTACTGAAAAGTGACATGGGGCTCTTCATGTGGCATGGGGCTCCAGTTAATAACAGTAATAAAACCGTGCTAACAGAGCAGATACATTAAAAAATGGCAATTATTAACACAAATTAAATATCAGCTGGGATAAGTGCCTCTGAGGTGGTAGAGCAGTGCCCTTCCTTCTGCGCAGCAGAGAAATGTCGTGGGTTTCCCGTGGCGGCTGGGTGCCCCCCCTGCAATTCGGCGTGCGGCGAGAGGGGCTCGCACCCCAGCGGTCCCCGGGCGGGCAGGGGGACGCCGGCACTCCGGCTCCCGGGGGAAAGCACCGCTGCTCCCGGGGCACGGGAGGGGAAGGGAGAGCTGGAGACGGGGGGAGGACAGATGCCGAGGACAGGCACAGGCAGGGTGGAGGGACGGGAGTGTATAAATAGAAAATGAAGTTGATTTCTGCCTCTTACTGCACCTCTAAGCCTGTTTGCGCTGCCTCCTGTCTCACGTTCAGGTGTCCAGGCAATTACCCACTGTGAAATACAGAGAGAGCGTGAGCAATCCCTGTCCGTGCTCCTTCGTCAGGAATGTAATGCTGCAAATTTCCTCCTCTGCTCTACAGACCCCGGTTCCAGTGAAAGTTGCTATTATGTTATTCTTTGACCCATGAGTAGGTGAAACCTTTAATTTTCCTTCTTGGGACGTGCTCACGCTGTCAGGATTCCTGTGATAAACCCAGCTGTGATTTACTGTTCCTGAAAGAGAGGAGATCTCTTTGTTCTGATGTTTTTCCATGGGGATTTCTGCAGGAAAGCCTGGACACCCGCAGTCCGGACCGTCCCAGTAAGCCCCGTGCCTGCATCTGCTGGCCCTGCCAACAGGCATGTCTGAGGCTGCAGCAACTGAAGTTAGTGAGACTCTGGATGACCTTAAAAATAGCCTGGTTTCTCTTGTCTCAGGCCAGAATAGCCCATGTCTTTCAAAGAATTGAAAGGCAAACCCAACACATATCTTCTCCTGTTTCTTGTAGCTGTTTTAGTTACCAGAGTCACTATTGCTTAGTCAGTCTGTTAATCCTTGGAGCTTTTGGTGTTTGCAGGGGATGGCTGGTGAGATTGCTCCTCATCCCCTGCTTTAAAAATAAGAAATACACTTTTTAAAAAGCTACATGAAGAACCGATGCCAGTAGACGTGGCGAGCTCGCTGTGCGAGCGTGTGTGGTACCCGAGCAGCCGCGGCCGTGACGCTGCCGCTCGCCACTGCGGGCTCCCCGCTCTCCCGAATGCCTTTTCCAGCATCATTTTTTAGCAGTTTGTGCCCAGCCTTCCCTGCACCCGTCAGGGCAGCAGGCTCGAGCTCTGCATGGCGTGGAACTCCTCACGCTGTCTTCAGGCTTTTCTCTCTCTTTATTCTGGGATTTTTTTCCCCCACTGTTTCTAGCTGGGAAAGGAGGAAAACAATACTTCCTCGGTGCTGCAGAGCACCTTGGGTGCAGCAGGCTGTCCTACAGCACGTCACCTAGCAACACGCTCGTGCTCGCACGCTTCTGAGTTGTTTTGCTGCAGATATCTCCTTTTGGCCCAGCACCTATCTCCAAGAATGGCTACATGTAGTTTCAAATGCTTTTTTATCAATAGAATGTGCCATCTCTGATTAAACCAATTTTTTTTTTCTGCCAAATAAGTTAAAGCAGTTCAAAGTGAAGCGGAGGCACGCATGGTGTTGCTGAGCTTGCAGGTGGCTGCGCCAATGGTGGTGCCGGGAGTGGAGCTGGTTGCAGAAAATTGCCATTTTTGTTAGTGGAGCTGCGATATCATCACTGTCTTTTTCTTCTTTTTTTAATGTACTTTCTCACCAAGGAGTAAGTGCTTTGAAGGTGCAGAGCAGGAGGATTTCGTTCTGATTATGTTTCGAGCATTTAGGAATTTTTTTTTTTTTTTTGCACGGGACATAATTTGACATCTGAGCCTTGCCTTGTTCTTGTGGCAGTGAAATCCAGGTGCTCCGATACAGATGGTGCCGTGCTTGTGCACCCTTCGGCGGGGCTCCTGAGACCGTCCTGCGGCTCTGCATCACTCCGTGCATCGCTGCTGCTGCTCCGTGCATCCCCCCGGCCCGAGGAGCAGGGCTGCCCCTGCCTGTGCGTCCGCCCCTCTCCTGGCAAAAGGTCAAAACAATTAAGGAGGCTGCAGAAGAAATGTGTGTACGTGTATTTAGCAGAATTAATTATCTTTAATCATTCACAGCTGCAGCCTGGCCAGCAGTGACTAGTTCCCTTTTTTTTGCTGCGGTGGTGTTTTCTAATTTACGTGTTTTAACCAACATGATAGTGATTGCTATCTCCAGCACAAATTGTTTTCCACTTATCAGTGCGGATGGTTTCCATGGGCTCTGCAGGGCGGCTGCTATCAGCCACAGCCCCACAGATACAGCAAAACCCACCCTCCGATACAGCCCCTCGACGGGCCGGGGCCAGGGCTGGACGCGGAGCGAAGCGCATTTCGGAGGGCTCTCTGCTGAGCGAGGGTTTGTTGGCAAAGGAGAAGAAGAAAAAAATCCTCCAGGTCTTCTGCCTAAAAATACAACCCGGCACTTGTTTTCCTTCGCGTGGAGCAGTCCCGTCCTTGGCAGCCCCGCGCCGTGCTCCCCGGGCTGCGCTGCCCGAGCAGAGCCCCGTGGGAGCCGGGGTCGCCGGCAGCGGCGCGGCGCTCGCCATGGCGTGCTCTGGGCCCGGCGGCTTCAGGAAACCCACCGAGGCACCTGCATAGGACTCGGGGTGGCTGCTTCCCCAGAAATGTGCTTTTCCTTGGGTTGTTTTCCCCGTTTCCCCCCGAAGGTGCAGCCGGCGAGGAGGCTGACGCCTCTTGGCACAGCAGGTCTGATTTCATCCCTGTGGCAGCTGTTTATGCTGCTGTCTGGTAACTATTCATTTGCTTGATTTATGTATTACTTCCAGTAAGTCATTCTTGTCCAGGACGTTCTGGAAATTTCCACTAGCCGCTGAGGCCTCTGAGATGCATTTCTCTCATATGCTCCTCGCCTGATTTGGCTGCCAAAAGAAAATAGCGAGCAAGCTCTCTGACCTCGCGTGGCCAGGCCAGGCAGCGATCCTCCCGCGCTGCCGCCTGCTCGCCGTGCTTTGGAAATGCCGTTTTTTTCCCTGGTGCCTGTTTCTGATCCCTTTGGATCACGGCAATGCTGGGTCCTGGGTGAAGCCCAGGGAGTTCCAGTGACCCAAAGAATCTGGATGCTCCTGTGGGTAGCAGAAGGCACATCACACGAGAGGTGACTCCCCGTAGGCACGCTCTGCCGTGCAGGAGCTGGGAGAATCCTGCCTGGGGGTCATCTGTCCAGGGTCTGGCTCTTGCTGTGCTTTTTTCCCCCTCTTTCCTTTTTTTTTTCCTTTTTCTCTTCCTGGTTTGTTTCTCTGCTTTGTGTCTTGGTTTAGAGCATCAGGTCCTGGCACCTGGGGAGCTGGGATGGGTGCTGCCGGGGGCTGCAGCCTGGTGAGCGCCGAGCCTCTGTCCCGTGCTGGAGCCAGTGCCAGTCCCATGCTGGAGCTGGTACCAGTGCTGCTGGTGCTGCCGGGCACCCCCAGAGCTGCTGTGCTGAGGCATCCTCAGTCCCATCTCACCCAGTACACTGTCTTGCGAACGGCTGGTTTTAAGGGAGAAGCAGAGAGGGGATGCTGTGGGGTGCAAGCCCAGCCTGGCTGCAGCTCCCCGGAGTTTCATCCCCACCATGGCGGCCAGTGAGCACCAGTGCCTCCAGGTCCATCACCTGCTGGTGTGCGTGGAGGTGTGTATCTGTGTCGGTCCTGCTGTGTGTGCGCGTTGCCTATACGTACCCTAGGCGGGCAGGGCAAAAGGTGTGAACCAGCGTGCAGAGTAAGGAAGAAGGAAAGTTTAGGCTAACCCTGCTAAACCAAACCAAAACAAGAACATCCTTGGTTTTGAAAATACATCCTAAGCAACTCTTTTAAATCATCCTCTTCCTGATTGGAGCTAAGCCTGCTCAGATCAATAAAAATCCCTTTTGTTTTAATGCTTTGACATGATTAGCAGGTATAGCCAGTTGCCTGTTTATTTTTCTGTTCCTGCGTGGGAAAAGCCAACCAAGCCAGCAGCAATGCAGTGGGCTCCCTGCAGAAGGCAGGAGACGGGGATTGGGAAGGAGCAGCCTGGGAGGGTGGCTGAAGGGGAAGGTAACGGCTTCAGCAGCGCGCTGTGCCGAGGACCCGTCCTCGCTCCCGGCTCCGGGAAGGCAGCGTGACGTCCTCCGAGTCTCCCTCCTCCGTCGGATCGGGCTCTGTGCAAATTCTGGGGTATTTTTAACATTGGAGACAGGCAGCGGATGAGAGATTGCTCTGCAGATTAGTTTGAAATCTTAGCGCGCCCATCTTGCCTGACTAATTTAATTACAGCATTTAACTGGAACCACCTGTAGCTCTGCGGAAAGGCAAAGGCCGCGGAGGTCCGCAGGCCCCCGGCAGAGCCTCCAGCGGGAGCTGCGCTGCCTCTCGGGCTCCCCCGCGCTCACACGCCTTCCCAGCATTCATGAAATCTGCAGGGGTTTGCCCTAATGTCTCCCTTGTTTTCTTAGGTTTTGCGTTAGGCTCCTGAAGACAATTTTACGTTTTAACATAGTTTGTTAGGGGGGTAGTTTTTTCAACCAGGGAGCTTTGCAGAGAGGAAGAAGCCTGCCCCGTGCCTTCTCCTGCCTCCCCGCAGAAACCCTGTGCATGTTCAGATCCCGCAAAGGCGGAGGCAGCAGCACTTGAATGTGGTCAGTGGGCACTCAGACCTCCCCGGCCGTCACAGCGGTTTCTTAGATGGTCTTGTTCTGTTTGCAAATGGCCTGCATCCATTTTTCTTCTGCTACTACAAAATAATCCACTGGATTATTGATAATGTGCCAGTAGATTGGCTCCTTCCTCCTGCACGAGTTCAGAGTACACTACACCAGATACACAGCAGCAGCACAGGGAACGTGGTCCCGAGCTGCGTTTGCAATTAGCAGCTGGGGTGACGATGATGCTGTGACTGCATCCCCTTGTTTTCCTGGTATTTTCTCTGCTCATGACTTGCGGTGAGGGGCATCCTTTCCCACCGCTGAAGCCCTGCTGCGGGAGGCAGCCCGTGCTCAAGGAGCAGCTCTGACGTGATGCAGCGGGTCCTTATGAACCATTCGTGCTTCGGAGCCGGAGGTGTCAAAGCCTCGCGGGGCAGCCACAACACCTTCGGTTTCCCCCTGCCCTTTGCTCGTCTCTCCCTCACGTGCTTTGTTCGAGGAGCTGGCGATGCTCTCTGCAGAGCTGAGACTGCTGCGGGCTTAGCAGGTACTGGCGGGGGCACGGTGTTGATGGGTGTTCGGCTCCCTGGGGATGCGGCCCCGGGAACACCGGGCGCAGCGTGCAAAGCATGAGGCTGGGTGCATGCCCTCCCCCTCGCCAGCTCTTCTGGTTTTGTTTTTAATATGAGATTCTGCAGAATTAAAAAAAAACCAAAAAAACCCTGTAGGTGTTCACTGTGTTTTTTGGGCTTGGCTTCCTGTAATGTGTAAATTAGCAGAAGGTTTTGTTCTGCTTCTGCAAATGAACTTTTAACCTCCTTAGCCTGGGTTGTCAATAGATTAGCTGTTTACATTTTCTGGTAGCTTTTTCTTCCATGCTTCTCCAAGAAGTCCTTATATTTTCTGAAGGCTCCCCACTTTTTAGCTAGAGAGGGAGGCACTTCAGAGACTGTAGCATCTCTCTTATCAGGTTCTTCGCAACTCTTGTATCTTCATCAAGCATAAGAGTCATCTCTCTAGATACGATAATGGGTGTCTTAAATTAGACTAAAGCTTACATCACCAACGCTAGCAAGACCAATCATTTAGTAGCATGTAATGCGGCATATGCTGGGATTGCTGTGGAGTTTCTGTGGTTGAACATCTCTGCCGAGCTCCTGCCGGATGGCTGGGATCTCTGGGAGAAACACCAGGCGTTTTGCATTACTCAGGCGTGAATTCTTGCGGGCTTGCGTTTGAACTTTGTGTTGTTAGATAGAGGTCATTGATAGCACGTAATTATCTGGATTCTTTTTAATTGTTTATCACAGTGAAATTGAAACTATGTACAGAAACAAATTGAATCTAGAGTGAGCAAAAGATTTCCAATAAATAGCTGGCGTCTCTCCCTGGTGGTGCCTCCTCCGTCCCCTCAGACAGAGTGGGACTTAGACATTTTAATGAGAGGTTCTCTAGATTGCTCTTTATGCTGAACAGACCCAGTACTAAACCAAATTCAATTATATAGATTTTAGTCAAATCTTTTTTCAACAGACCAGCGCCAAGATGTCTTTGAGCTGGGGTTTTCCGTGGGATGCTGGGAGAGATCCCTGGCCAACCTGGACCTGTCTCCTCTGTCCATCTTCAAGTGACTAAACTGCACATCTAGTCGAGGTCTAGACTTTTTGTGACTTTATTTTTAACTACGTTCAAACTTAGAAGCATATGCTTTTAAAAACTTCTTCTGCTGTTGCATGTGAAAGGTGTGGGGCAGAGGGTCTGAAAGCTGCCATTTGGGGCCAGGAAGGCCGGGGGGCTCCAGGAGCCACTGCAGGAGAAAAACCGAATGCAATCACAGCTTCCATGTAGAAAAACCCTGGCGATGCTGGCACCCATGTGGGGAAAAGAGCTGGTTTGTGTAGGATGTTCTCTGGCTTGGTGGTGGTGCCAGGTGTACCAAGACTGACCTGAGGGAGCCGGTCCCGCTTTCCACGGGCTTTATGTATGTGTGTACGTACAAATGTATGTGGGGCACCGGAATCTGGAAATGTGTTTCTTGGCTCCTGCTCCCTTAATCTAACTCACCCTGTGGAGGGAGGTGGGAGGAAGGTCTGTCCATCGGCTGCACGGGTGCCCCACTGTGAAGTTGGGGATTAGCAGGCTGTTATTTATTAAAGGAAATAGTTACTGTACTCTTCCGATGTAGTTTCATGGAAGTTTGTTGCAATTCGATGGTTATCTACTGCCATGAAAAGTTGGAAGGTCATCGTGGGGTGAGTGGGTTTGCCCACATGTGTTTGGCAGCATGCACAAGATCTGGGGGGTGTTTTTCCAATCATTGGGCAAAACCTTGTTCCACTGGCAAAGATGGGACAAGCATTTTACCTGCTGTTGTTAACCATTACTTTAATTTATTCTACAAAGCTGGTTATTTCTGTATTCCCTTTCTTTCCAACAATTTTTTAGGAATTCAGTGTTTTGGAGGGAAGGGCACTGACCTTGCATTTGTGAAGTGAATGTGCTCCAAAATACCTGTAGTGTGGAAGAAAAAAAGTAAAAAACCCTGCTTTGTTACTCTTCCCTGTGGCCGATGCACTCGCATGAATATACAGGTGTACACCAGGGTAACTTCTGCTCATTACCCTGCGACCTGGCTCTCGGCTGTGAACTATTTCCCATGCCTCCCTGCAGGGACACTGGGAGCTGCACTTGCTAAAACCGGTGCTGGTTCTTGCCAGGAGGCTTTCTGGAAGCCCGTTTACTTTGGCTGTTTTCCATCTGTCAGGTAGGCTTCGGCATGTCGCTTTCCGTCGCGGCAGGTCTTTCAAGGGATTTCTTGTTAACTTATACTTGCTCTTTCAGGCTTTTATTGCCCTGCTGGCTATGTAGGTTTTCTTATTGCAAAGTGAAAGCATCGGTGATTTCTGTTTTCAGAGGAAAACCCGACCGCGCAGTGGGGGCTTTGCTGGGGGCACTGGGGCCGGTGGTGCTCGTGCACAGGACGGCTCTTGTGGGGCTGCAGGCACAGCCTGGAGCCAGCCAAAGCCCTGCTGCAGCACGAGCTGCTGCTGTTGCTAATGGGTAAAATAACTATTATTATCGTAGAGAGGAAAGATGTAATTGAGTGTAGCAGACTGAAGTTATAACCGAATGCTGTGCTTGCACGCATACAGCCAAAATTAAGGGAAGAAGCGCAAGGCTGGAGTGTGGGGTGTAGGAATTGCATTCACCTGCTGTTGCCTCTTGGTTGTGTGCTGTGAACGTGAAGTTTGCTGGCGTGGGATTGGGGTTTGGCCCCTGGAGGGAAGGGTGCAGATCCTCTGCGGTACCCAGCGTGCTGCGGTGCTGTGGGCTGCGGGAAGGGTGGCAGTCTCAAACAGAGCATCGCCATTGCAGGGTGGCAGCGGCACAGGGGACAGTGTTTGCAGCCCTGGCAGCCCCTGTTCCAGCTCTGTCCCCGGGGAACATTTGAGGGTGAAGCGCCCTTTGGCTGGCTGTATTTCTGCAGGTGGAAACTGCAGTGACATTTTAATATCAACTCGTGGCCGTGCCCGTCCGTGGCTTTCACCGGGGCGTCAGTGGAAACGTGTGGCGCTGCCGATGCCGTGCTGGGGTGTGGAGCAGGTTTGGGATCCCCCTGTCAGTACATCCCCCTAAGATCTCCCACCAAGCTCAGCTTGCCCAAAGCCAGGGAGGATGCCTTTGGAAACCGAGGCGACTTGGTCTGGAAAGCCTGAATCAGAGGAGCGTTGCAGCACCATGTGTGTTTTCCTTGCAAGTCACAGCACGTATGGTATTCACACCGATTAGGCTTACCGATACTGAACTTCACATTTGGCCTCTGCATCTGTTCAGTGTGATATGAGCACTTTTTTTTTTTCCCTGGGAGTGAACCCAAGCATCCAGCTGTGGCCACATTCACCGGGGAGAAAAAGAGAGTCTTGTTGGAGCAAGTCAACTGCCCAGAAACAGTGCAAGCGCATGTTTTGTCCCAGCTGAGCAGGGAAACCCGAGAGCAGTGCGGCTGCTTGCTGAAACCCCCTTTAATTCTCAACGTTGCATCTGAAGGTTTTGTCAGCTGCGTTCAGAAAGTTTCTCCTTGTCTTCGCTGGGAGGTTTTGTATTTCCCTGGTGATCTGTCCTCCTTTTGGATCTGCTGGCGTCCATCTGCATTCCTCAGAACTTGGCTGTCCCCGCTCCTCGCTCGAGCGGCGGTGCTGTAGAAGTTGCGGTGCTGTGAGTCTCTGCAGCCTGCAAAAGCTTGGGCTGCGTATGGTGTTGTTTTGCCCACGCTCCCGTCCCTGTTCCTGCATGCTGAGAACATGCAGTGACCACGTGGCGGCTGAGCGAGCCCAGCGAGCTCGTCCTCCCGCCGCTCCAGACTCCTTTGGCTCTTGCAGAGCTCCCCTCATCCAAGAGCAGTCCAGAAGAGCACAGGCACATCCAGAGCCTTAATAAACACGACAGGGTAAATTACGGTTATGCAATTTGTAAGTGTATCGTTTCTGTGCGTGTGTGCCCCGACTTGGGAGACGAAGTGGAGCTGGTCGTGCTCCCCGGTTCTCCGCTCCCCGCTGCTGTTCACGCCGGCATGGCTGTCTGCCACAGGCCACTGCGAATCAACCCCTCCGTCACCTCCTCCTATGCCTTTTAGGAATGATTATCCACATGCATGATTGACCGATTTAGCTACTTGGGACACCAGCGGTTAGTGCTGCAGGTGTAATTTTTTTTTTTAATGTGCCACAGCCTTTTTGGTTCTCTTATCGTGAGCGATGGGTGGCATTTGTGTTTACGAGGGCGCTTGATGGAGAATTTCTATTGCCAGTCTCCTCTGTTTCTGATATCGCAGGAGAGGAGCTTTGCTTTTTAAAAAATCTCATTTTAGTAACTTGAAATATTTTCATGATTATTGTTATTAGTCTTATTTTAAAACCTGAGCTGTTTCTTTCCTGACCCAAGTTTGCTTTTGACAAAACTCGGTATTGGGCTTCTCTGTTTTTCGGTACCAGGAACGGCAGGGATGCTAGCACCATTCCGTCTTCCTTCCGAGCACAAGGAGGTGGCCGTGCGCAGGCGGGTTTCACAAGCTCTGCGTTGCAGCGCAACGTTTTACAGTACGCCTGCAATAAAGCGCCTGCTGCGCTCCCAGCCGCCGGCCGGCGTTCCCGAGGCAGGTGGGCTCCCGGGGCTGGGTAGCCCACGGTGGGATCGAGCGAGGAGCTGCAGGGCCGCTCTCTCCCAAGGCACAGCTCCTCCGGCCCCTCGGAGAGAGCCGAGCAATGGGAGCCGCCGGCGTGGTGGCCAGCCCGGCCCTCGCCCCGCTCCTCGCCCGGCTCTCCACCTACACACTCATCAGCTGTAGCCCAATTAAACTCAATAATGTGCAGGGATGATTTGAATGCACCCAGGAACATTTCCCAGAACTCATTAGATTTTATCCGATAAATACCACCAATTGTGTGCGCTCACAGCCGCCTGCTCTCTGTCCGGCAGCGTGCGCGATCCAAATTAAATGGATGGAAACGGGGGGAGCTGGGGGGGCAGGTACACCGACTGCAGGGTGTCGCTTGAATTAAGCCGCCTACTGAAAACCTCGGCAGCCCTGCTGAACCTCTCCCCCAAGCAGGGAGCTATGCTCCCCCGGACGTGATTTTCTTTGCGAGGACTCGGTGGGAACGCGGCTGCTGTCTCGGTTGGGTCTGGCCGGCGTGGGTTAGTGCAGCTTTTCCACATACCGACTCGCTCGCCACCGAATGGATGGTGGATCCGCAGATGCCTCTGTTGCTCAGCGTGCTGTCTGCATTCACTGTGCTTTTTATCTTTCATTCATGTCCAGAGTCAAATGTGTTTAATTTGGAACAAACTCCCCAGAACAGCCTAAATAATTTTGGGGATTGCTGGCCCTCTGCACGATTGGCTTTTCACGTTAAATAGAAGCTCTAATGGTGGTGGCAGACACGAAGTGTATTTTTACCTGTAGCGACATGAATTAGCTGCATTATTTTCCATCCTATAAGGTCTTGTTAGGCCAGCCATTAACAAGCACTTTGTTTTCAAAGGTTTGTCCCAGGCATGGAAATAGAAACACTCCAGACTTTTCCTTTGTTCCCTTTCAGATGTTTGTTTTCTCAGAGATTTTTCTCTGAATCAGGGAAGATATTTGAACTAACAACAACACTCTTTGGCTGAGGCTTACATATGTGCATTTTATATATAAAATACATACACAAAGTGATTCCAGCCACAGAAAGCAGGAGTTCTGTGGGGAGCAGAGCCAGGTGCCCGAGGTGGCATCCCCTGGGCAGCTCCCACGTGCTGCACCCGAGCATTCTCCACCGCTCCCACAATACGGGTTTCTCTGTAGGTCGCTGGAGAAGCAAATGAGTTCCTTAATGGGATTTCTATGAAAATAAATATGAGCTGTTGACCAGGCTGAAGAAACTTAAATCATTAACATCTGTAAAATAAAAGAGAGCCAGCGCAGCGCTTCCCACAGCCTGCAGCACCCCTGGCTCTGCTGCATTTCTCCTCTGTTACACGATGCTCATTGCAAGCCAGTGCAACAAAGAAATATTTACTGTTCCTGTATGCTTTCCCTGCACTGAAGCTTGACTACCAATTACTCTGTATTAAATTATGTTTGGTCATGACGGTGATTATACAGTATCCAAGCAACCCAGGCATAATCTAATTTAACACACAACATGGATTTACTCTGCTCCCATCCCCCTTTGTTTTTCCGAAAGTGAATGTAAAGTGAGCGGGCGTCCACGGACACCCCCGGGAGACACAACCTGCCCATTCAGCTGCAGGGACAGCGCTCCCACGGGAGCCCTCGGCTCCCGGCCCGGGGTGTCCCCTCGGGGTGGCAGAGCTCGGTCTCCAGCTCCTTTGGCTGGGCGCTGGCAGTAGCCAGCACGCCTCTTGGGTTTGCACCAAGTGGGTCAGGTCTTCATGGAACAAAGTCCCTTTGCAGGGCTGCTCGTTGGTGATGCATTGCTGAGTGCAGATATTCCCCCGGTTGAGGGGCTCTGCAGACTGTCCCACGGTGCCAGGCTGATCTCCCGCTGATCCCGGAGACGTGTGGGAACCGTCGTGTGCTGCGAGGAGGAGGAGCAGCCAGCCCAGAGTCCAAAAGTCAGCGATAGCAAGCACCAAGCAGGAGTTAAGAGGTTGTTCTGCACTTTTCTCCATTAGTTGTTGCTTCCCACCTCCTGTTTGTGCTGGAAGTGACTTCTGCAAAGCGTGGATGGAGAGAGAACTGAAAAAGGACCCATCTAAATTAATATTAGTGCAATTGCTTTCAGAGTGCACCGAAGGCCAGGAAGAAACAGCAGGTTAAAAGCAAAATACATCGAATACTTGGAAACCTTCTGAAGGACAGCTCAGGAATGGCACTAACAATGCCTGCTGAAAAGCACCAACATCGAACACACTTTGGGATGAGAACATCTCATCTTTAGAAACTGCGGCATTATCTTCTAGTATAAAGGATGATGAAGAGGTATAATTTATAGTAAATTATCAGGTGGATAATGGATGTGGAATTTGAAGGATGTGAAAGGTGAATCATGTTTTGTAGCATAGCTTTGGTAACCAAGCGTTGTGAAGACTACTGCTGGAAAAGTACTTGTGGTACAGATCAGAAGTTCACGTGCCACCCAGGTTTATTCCAGAAAGGAACCAGACCTGCACAGTTGCAAAATGGCTTCCACACTTTACAAATTCAAAGCAAACACAGTCAGGAGGAGTTTGGTGCCAGCTGCGGGAAAGAGGCGAGGGCCAGCGCTTGTGTCTGGGCACGTGGGCATTCCTCGGGCAAAGGGCAGAGCCGGGTCTGCGGCTGGTGCTGCTGGACCATGTCTTGGTTGGGAAGCCATTAATAGTTTAGTCTGAAATAATTAACAGGACCGTGCACAGCTGCCTAGCCGTAATGAGTCAATGACAATGCAATTTATTAGAGTGATGTATTACATGGTAACGGTAATGAGAAATGGAGGGACCTAATATTGTAAGACTTAGATCAATTCAGTTGTTTTTTTATAAATGAACATTGTTTTACTAACCACAGAAGATCATTAAAATTATTATTTTATTAGTACTTTTCAAAACTATTTGAATTACAGCTGCTTTTTTGAAAATCCAAATAGGAGCATATGAACACGTCTGAAATATAGATGTTGTTGCAATGTAAAAATGTCATTGGCATTTCTAAGTGTCTTGATGAGGAGGTGGGTTGGAGTGGGGAAAAGGTTTGAATCCCTGTGTAAGTAGGAGGTTTCTTCCTGTAAGTAAGCAAGTTTTTTCCTAAATAAGAATTTGTCTCCTGTTGGACTTCTGCCTTTCTCTCGGCTCCGCAAGGTTGTGACCCCCTAAGGAAAGTTTGCTTCTACCCTCCCAGCTCTGCCGGTCGGGAGGCTGGTGCCGGCGTCGCTGTGCGCGCAGCTTGTCCCGCTCTCGCCGTCGTCGGTGAGGACGGGGAGAGGCTCGGAGCCCGCCCGGGGACGGGGATGGCCAGCCGGGCTGCGTGGAGGCGATGGGGAGAGCTGGGGGGCAGCGGCCGTGCCGGGCAGTGCGTCGCCTCGCCGCCGGCACGGGGCTCCTTCCTCCTCAGGGAATCGTCTCTGTAGCCGGAGCCTTTCTCTGGGGCAGCCCATCTCCTCCAGCGCTGCACGGCAGATTTCTCGGACACTTGTGATAAAATATTCAGAGCTTCCTGACAGTGGGGGAAGTTACAGGTAAGAGGGAGGTTCCGCAAGCTCCCGAGGGATTTTCACCAGGACCTCTGCACCTTTGAAGTTGTAAACCCAAGCCCAGATTTGGTGGAGGTGACAGGTCTGCACATTCTCCAGGGGTATAACAGGCACCAGGGGTGACACTTGCCTGGGCGGTAAATAGGGCTGAAGTTGCTGGGGGAGGGAGCTAAGCCAGCAGTCCTGAGCCCCTGAGCATCCCTTGGTGACGAGGTCCTCTTCTGCTGCCTGAAAAGCCGTGTGTAGGGATGAGGAATGAGGAGTTCTTTGCTGGATCAAGTGAGATTTGGATGAAAAAGGACGGAAAGCATCTTTTCTTCAAAGCCAGCCCTAGCTTACGCTGTGCTGAAATAAGCCAAGCATGCGCAGAAACGAGCACTGTGGTGTCTTGGCCCTGAGATCAATAATAAAAGCTCACGGCAGTAACTTTTTGGGACAATCCAGCAAGATCTGAGTCTCAGCCTCACTTTGTGCTAGCCTAGTGTGTTTGTCCAGGGAAAACGGGAGAGAAAGAGTAAAGGGAAAAACACTTAAAGAACCCCTTAAGCTAAGATCGCGATTGCGCTGCCTGAAGTTGTAGAGTTTCCTGGTTGAAGAGGTCAGGAGAAAACCACAAGAAAGAGTCGCGGCGACAGGGCTGCAGGGCTCCCACCGCAGGTCCTCGTTGCGTCACCCGCGCACGTGTCATCGCGTTACCGTCGTTGTGCGACTCCAGCACGTGTCTCAGGCGGAGTCCGTGGTACTCGGCGAGGTTGGTCCGTGCCTCAACCAGGCGTTCGCCGCAGAGCGGCCGAGCACCCCGGGTGCCCTGGCACCCGCAGTCGGACGCAGCCCAGGGACCTCCGGGCTGCGTCCCGCATTGCGGCGTGCCCTCGGTGCGTGGCGGCGGGGTCTCTGGGGCTGAGCCGGGGCAGAGGATGTGCCCCATTAGGGCTGCTGGTGCTTTGCACCACTAAGGTCAGGGGCCAGACCGGAGCTACTCCAAAGTAACCCCCCCTCCAAAGTAACACGAGCCACGGTACCAGGTCCCCAGCCCGAGCTGTTTCACTTTGCTGAACTGATCTGCTCCCACTGGGCTGCAATACTTGCGAACGTAAAAATAGATGGAGACGACAGGGAGGAAGGCTCAGGTGTCAGTGGATCCCTGGGAGAGCCGGTGTCCATGTCGCGCGGATTCCTTGGCGGGGTGGAGAAGGACGCGTGTGCGTGCACGTGGGTCCGGGGGTAGAGCCCGATCTTCGCCTTCCAGCCTGATGTGGTTGGGCTGGATGGGGCTGACCTCTGGTGCAGGCAAAAGCTTAAATGGGTGAGAAGGAGTTGGATTTTGGAACGTATTAGGTCACTCATTCAGTTGGAGAGCAGCGTGTGTCAGAGGTCCAACAATTTGTTTTTAGAAGGGTTTTAAGCATTAATGATTCAAGATGTTTTCCTGGGAGTGGTTTGCAACATGAGACTCAGTGGCCAGCGTAGTGTTGGGGTTTTATGGGATTAGTCAATTCGCTGAGGCTGAAAGGTCTCTAGTAACACAATAGTTAAATTTGTACTTTTCCACATGGCTGAGCCTTCAAGGAGCTCACCAGGAGTGTAAAAAATGTAAACAGCATTGTAAGCTTTGTGCCAGCCATGAGGCAGGGAGGGGGTTTCCATGCGGATTAGTTCTATCACCTACTTTTTTTTTTTTCCTCCAGAGTTGCAAATAATCACAAGCAGAACCTGATGACTGTTGCTAATCTGGGTGTGGTATTTGGGCCAACACTGCTTCGACCTCAAGAGGAAACAGTCGCTGCCATTATGGACATCAAGTTTCAGAACATTGTGATTGAAATTTTAATAGAAAACCATGAGAAGGTAATGGCTTTACTTGCTTCTTTCAGTGCAGTTAATTTGTGGAAATGAATTTGTCTCTCTTTGCAAACTGCAGCCCCCTCTCCCAGGGCCCCCTTTGCTCCCCGTGGGCAGCAGCACCAGCGGAGGCGGCTATGCTGCAGGCAGTGGGGTTGTGCCGGGCAGAACGGCACCTGGTACCTCCCAGGCGTTCCGACCAGCGATGGACACAACTCGGGATATGGTGTAGAGGCTCCAAAACTGACAGTTCTTAGGCTGTAGTCGTGTAACCAGCGCAGCTGGTAACCAGCCTTTTTTATGGTCATCTTGGTGTGTCTCGGCATGGCCGTGTCTCCGTTAAAGAAATCCCCCTTTCTTTCCCCTTTCCATTGCTTAATAAGAATTTGTCCTTAGTTTCAAGAGAGATGAGCGCTAAAAGAAACAGTGTGAGATGCACGCCTAGGCTGGCTTCCTGCTTTTCTGACTAAATCCGTGTTTATTCAAGTACTGGCTTTATCCACAAAGCTGATCTCCTAAATTATGATGCATTTGTGTTTGTCCGCTGTAAGGGTGTTCTTGTCTGCCGGTGGAGCAGAGGCAGCTCGGTGGGGCCGTGGTGCTGGCTGTCTCTCCCAGCTGGCCACGTGGGGTGGCTGCATGCAAACGGCAGTGCTAAAAAAATGCCATTTTCTTCTAAATTCAAACAGTTCCCTGATTACGATCTTTTGTTCGCCTGGTTTTGGTTGGAAAGAAATAACTAATTTGTGCATTCAGGCTGCAAAGAAAGAAGTAGAGGCAGGCTTGCCCCCAGCCGGGGCTGCCGTGGCAGGGTGGCATCGCGGCTCTGGCGTGGAGCTTTGCTTGTAGATGTCTTGAATGGGTTTCTTGCAGGTTAAGGTGCAAAGCTGAGCCTCTGGTACGGGCGGTGTGGGCAGCAGTACCGGGGCATGGCTGTGTGGGGCTGCAAAGGGGCATCAAGTGCGCAGCCGGTGGGGATGGGGGGACAGCGTCCGTTGTTGTATGTTCTTGGAGAAATTGCTTCCACAGGCACATAAAGGCCATGGTATTTATTTAGGACATAAGAGCTATTTTCTTCTCTTCTGCATGGAATGTAATGGCAATGGTGGCTTAATGATGAGCTGCTGTGCAGAGGGATGTGCAAGCAGAGGTGATGAACCTGCAGTTGTGAGCAAAGCCAGGCTCCCCCAGCCTTGGTCCTGCATGGAGGAACTGGCATGAAACCTCATGTCGGCCTTTGATGGTCACCTCTGTCCGTCTGTCATCTCTGTGTTGGTACAGGGAAGCATTCACCACCTCTCCCTGGTGGTGATGAGCTCTTTGGCTGTGCCGCCTGCGTCACGAGCAGCACGGCGTCGCTGCGAGCGTGTTTTATCTCCCTTTCCCTCGCTGTGCTTTATGGAGCCCTTCCCTCATGGGCCCTTATAGAAACACATCTTTAGACATTGATTTTTTTCTGCCTGAATCTAGTCGCTTGCTGTGGCAGCCGAGCCCTCCGTCAGCTGGCATCTGTGGAGGAATCGATGACAGATTTCTGCAATGATCGCATCTGGGTGGGCTGCAGGGCTCATCTCTGCTCACCAGCCAAATTACAGCTCCTATGCCAGGGGGTCCTGGCACTTCAGTGGTTCCCCCTCCTTAGAAGTAATTTACGGCACCAGCAGAAGGGTGAATCTGCAAGTTGGCTACATACATTTGTCACCAGTTGATTCTGCGGGTGGGTGTACCTGCTGCCTGGGGTGCCCGGGTGCAGCAAGGGCTGAAGTTGCAGGGTGCCGAGCTGCCCTCGCGGAGCTCACGGGGCTCACGGGGCCGGGGCCGGCTGCGGCTGCCACTTCGCACAAGGAGGCTATGAGTGAAACGCCTGCGAACCTGTGTCCCTGTCTCTCCAGGGCTCTTGGGAAAAGATCCCGGGAAGGAGGGAGATAGGAAGAGGTGACTCCGGGAGAGGAAAATGTTTTAAATGCAGTGTTAGTGCCGGTTCAGCTCCCGCTTTAGGATTGTTTCGTTTCAGTGTATTTCTTAATTTGAATTGATTCGAGCTCGTTGAAGGTTCCCCACAGGAGCTGCCGTGGGTGATTAGCAATATGCACGTTGCCTGCGCTTGTGCTGCTGGTGCTTTATATTGTTTTACATCGGTGACTCACAGACACTGTTTATGATTAAGTACATTCGCAGGGAAAATGTAATTGATTTGAATGGTTCCTGGCAATCAGCAACTGTCTGGTATTACATTATATTTCCCCCAGGTAAGTGGAATGCCTCTCCTGTCAAAATTACTGTTGTCATTGTGTAGCCAAAGAAATAAAAGCAAGCTTGGTGATGACATCTCTTGGTCTGAATAACTGCTGGCAGCTTGTTTACAAGGTTGCTTCAGTGGGCTTATCTGATTGCCAGGGCAGTGGAGAGCGTTTCAGGGGGGTTAGTCAGCGTTCCCTGCTCACCTGCCTGCATTTTCAGTCACCCCACCTGAGATTTGGCTCATCTTCCACGTGAGATTACCCCTTGGGAAAAACATTTGTCCCGAAGCCATGAAAGTATCAGAGAAGGATGCTGCAGGATACGGCGCTGATGGTCCCGTGCCTTCACTCGTTAACACGAACTTGCGCTCCCTTTGGCGGTACCTCTGGATTAACGTGTGCCCTGCACGCGCAATGTTTCCGATGCGCCTTGGGAGCGATGTGCAGTTTGGAGTCGTAGTCAGCAAAACAGGGACTTTCTGAAGGTTCCCGAAATGACTGGTAAATTATGGTTTTCTCTATGTTGCCAGAGCGTCTGACACAGACCATTAAACGCTGTGTGTAATCCAAAAAGTTAAATTGTTTCTGGAGATTTAACAGGTTTCCAGGTCTTGGATCCAAATTGTTTGTTATACTCGCAATAGCAGCAGTAAACTCTGAGACAGTTTTTAAAGCTTCTCAGACATGTTCTCCTCGAGAAGGTCTCTGCTGTCACTGGGAACTGCTGCACTTTGGGTGATCTCCCATGGGTTATACTGGCACCAGATCTTCTGGAAATGTAGAATAGCGTTGGGATGAGTGTAGAATTGGGGCTTGGGGAGGAGGGGACGATGGCTCCATTTGCCTGCCAGATGTTCCAATGCAGCAAACAGGAACCCTGAGAAAGCTGAGTGGAAGCAATGTGCCCAGCTCTCAACTGCCCAGCGCTACCCAACAAACCAACAAAATGTCAAATTGCTACTTAATAAGATATATCCATTAGCGATTCTCAGCCTTTTCTGTGTATGTTTGTGAATACAATACATTAAGGTAATGTTTTATAAAATATATCCTGATGATATATAACTAAATGGATAAAATGATTCTTCTCCTATGGCTCTGGATGTTGCCATGACAGGCAAACCAAGAATGTATCCTGTGCAAAAAAAAAATAAGGATGCTGTGTTGTATGCCTGGTTACTCAAGTGATTGCCATTTAAGACCGTATTTCTGACTTAAAAATTAAATGTTAGCCAAAAGTAATATTGAATTATTATTACATCTGACAATTGCGGATGTCCATCCATTTTCTCTTCCAAAGCTTAAATTTTATAGCTCTCTGGAAAAGACCATTGTTCTGAAGTGTTACAAAATTAAGAGATCGATTTACTGTCTTGATGATGTTCCCTCCAGACAAAAGATTGACCAGGTGAAATGTTAATGCAGCCAGTATTGATGACAAGTAGGAGACTAGTTTATGCAGGGAATCACAGATACGCGAACACTAACCTCAGTAAATGGTAAGGACTAATACTAAAGTCAAAGCCCTTAGCACCTCATCTTCTTTTTATTCTTTTCTGTAATTAGCTGAAATTTTTAGTGATGCTGTTGGCAGTTTTAGGTGGTCCTTGTATAAGACTTAGTACCACCGACATTTTGAACGTCACGACAGCTTCTTATTCTCCAAGTTCCTTGAGCGAGTGCAGATGCAGCTTTGTGCATGGGAATACACCAAGCTGTTGGCCGGAGCAGAGACCAGGGGGTGGACCTTTATATGCTGTTATATCGCATCCCTCTGATTTGGGCAGGATACCTAATCCGTCTGGTTTTCACCTTCCTTGTAATAAAATGGGCATAATGGGGTAATTAGCACCAAGCACGAGGAGGTCCTCCAGTGCGTGCCAGGGTGTGGGAAGGGAAGGAGGGCTCTGACGGGGGGGACACCATCCCTGGCCCCACCAGCACCCCCAGTGCAAGCGTGGGCGGCCTGGCAGCAGGGAGCAATTCCTCCGAAACCCATGGGAAGCGCGCGTGCCTTATCCCTCTCCTTGCACAGAGCAGCCGTCGGTGCTGGGGGGGCACCCTCGGTCCTCAGTGCTGGTGATGGGGCCATGGCCGGTGTCTCTGGAAGAGGTGCAGGATAAAGGATGTAGCAGGACCTGGATGTGTTTCATTCAGAGGTGGGAGAGAGGTTTAAAAAAGCCTCTAAACTAACATCTGAGATGAGGTGCTGCCGGGTCTTTGCCGTTTTGCAGACAGGGGAGAAGGTGTGGAGCCACGAAATTGCCGCCTGCATCAGGCTGAGCGAGCGAGCACGGTACGGCTGTAAATGTGATTTATGAATCCTGGCTGCTTCTCTCCCACTCTGGCTATTAAACTGTCTCTCTCTCCCCATTAATTGGGCTCTGTGACTGGGAGAGCTGTAACACAGGTTTGCGTAGTGAGGAGCATGTCTCGGCTATTCTTGTTAAATTAAAAAATGAAACAAACCTGAGAAACTTTCCTGTGAAGAAGAGTGGGGGTTTTGTGCAAGCGATGTCTCAGCTGAGGGAGATGGAGTAGGAAGTTTTGGTCCAGCAGTGCCGGTTTCCTGTGCTGCTGAAGAGATCTGTGCCGTTTCCTGGTGCACAATTATGGCAAAGTCGCATCTACAGTGAGCTATTTATCTTGCAGTTCTTGGCGTCTCTCCTTAGACCTTCAAAATCAGCGTTGTGCTTTTTTAAATGTAGCTGTTAATTGACTTTTCTCCATTGTGAGCGGCTAAATTCAGCCCGTGTGCTTTGTGCTCAGAGGTGGTAGAGAGAGCGGCTTTTAATAGTCCTGCCTCCGCCTCCACGTTGCTTCTGCTCCCCCCTCTCTGCCTTTGTCTTGGTGGAGATGCCGTAGCGGGCTCGGGACACCGAGGAGATCCGTGGGTGAGGACCATCTTGGAGAAACACCGGTGTTTCTGCTTCATCAGGAGGCCGTGTCACGCTGTCGTCGCCACGGCGTGCCGGCCAGAGCCGCGGCTCTCGGTCCTGCTGCAGCGTGGGCTGCCGGCCGTGCCACTGGGGCAGCGGGTGTTCCTCTGGGGAGCTCGCTGCTCGAGGGGCGAAGGGTGCTCATGGAAGAGGTTGTGGCTTGCTAAAAGAAGTGTACAAGGTAGCCAGAAGTGTATTTACTGAGTCCTTAGGTTGCAGTTGTGTCAGTGCCTGAAGCGCCGGCTGTAAACCCAAGGGCTCGAGTGGAGCACGAGCACATCGGAGCCTGCGGTGGGAAGGGCGGGCGGGAGGAGATGGTGGGCTGCGTGTGGGCGCAGGCTGCCTGCCCCCTGCCTCCTGCGCTGCCTGCGCGTCTCCCTGCCTCCGCGAGAGCGGCCGGGGAGCGTGCGGCACGAGGGTGCAGTGCAGGGGCATCCGCAGTGCGGATATTGGGGCTGAGGAGGCATTTTAACTGAAATACGAAGTTGGTTATGGTAAGTTGGAGTGTGCAAGATGTCAGGTGCTGAAGCTTTTTAGTAAAATTGTTTCATAATGGCATCCCAGCTGCATTTAAAAATGCAGCCTCCTTATGAGCTGGGGCTGGTTTTAGTCACTGAGTTCATAATTTAAGAGTATATATATCTTCTCTTATTAAAGACCAAAAAAAGGAGGCGAAAACCTGCAAGTTTATTTTCAGGTGTGCTGTGGGAAATCATTGCATAAAATGCAATTCATAAATCAATACTTTTATCTTGCTTGATTTATATATTTCATTGTAGTTCCCAATTAGAATTTACTATTGAAAAGCAATTTGAAAGCAAGAGCATGTTAAAGCAGGCAGTGGCTGTGCCAGGTATGGGCAACGGAGCGCAGGGCAGGCAAGGTGCCCCTGGTACCGATTTTGCCCCCCCGCCCATGCTGAGGATCCTGCCCCAGAGAAGCTGTATTTAGCACGCAGAGCGAAGGGCTCACGGCTCGGGTCCCAGCAGCCGGGACAGGCACCTGAAGCATGTGCAGCTGTGTAGCGTTTTAGCATGGTAAGCAATGCGCTACGAATAGCCCTTCTAAGCGGGACCTGCGAGCTGGGCTGAGCGCCGGTGCCTGTGCTGGGGAGGGCCCTCGGGGTGCTGGGGAGGGCTGGTGGGTGCAGGGAGCGGGGTGCGGCAGCCCTGTGGGAGGCTGGCGAGCCACTGGCCCCCAAACTCCTGTGGGGAGCCTGGGAAACAGCCGCTTCGGAGGTGGGAACGGCTGCGGGCAGGCGTGCGTGGGGTGAAAACGAGCGGTGCCGCATGCAGAAAGCGTGGCATGGGCTGCTTCTCCCTCCGCTAATCCATAAGCCCAGGAGGAATGTGTGAATGAGCTCAGCAGAGCTCTCCAGGAAGGGTTGCAGTAGGACTCCATAATCCATCCATCTGTTTCACAGCATGCCCGACTATGCACAGTCGGATTCAACTGCTCACTTGGTCGGGGCCGGGGCCGGGGCCCGCCGTGCGCGCAGGAGCTTTGCACGGTGATTCATCGCTGCCTCCTGCGCCTCACCCCGTCTGCGGGCTCCGAAGCCAAACCTGAGCCCGGGCAGCGAGTCCCTGCGAATAGAGAGGTTGGGGAGCGATGTCCTTAGCCGCGAGGTGTTTGATTCATTGAGGACGGTTCATTAGTTCCTCTCCGAGGGCCGTCAGTACTGCCCTTCACACCCACCTCTTCACGCTTTTGGGGAGAGATGCGACATTAAAATTTTTGGCTGATGCATCTTGGCTCTTTAGCGTTTATTTGTACAAATTGGCACGGAGGGTTTATGTGTGTGTGTGAGGATTTTGTTGTTGTTCCATGAAACAAACCAATTAACTGCTGGCAGCCGGTCCCCCTTGCTGGCAGGTGGCATACAATGGCTTTCTGCAAGGCAAGGGCTGCCGGTGACCAGCGGCGACGGCTGCCTGCTCCGGAGGAGTCACCCCAGTGCTGCGGCGGGCAGCGAGCTGCCTCTGAAATACGGTTTTCCTCTTGGTCACCCCCGGCAGTGCTGGTCAGCTGTCTGGCAGCGGCAGGTAGAGCAGGGAAAGACACTGAGGGGTGGTGTTTAATATACTCTAGCGAAGGGAAGCCTTGAGAGAGCTGGTCTTGAGGCAACGCTGCTGTTGTCTGAGCCTGGGGTTCCGGAAAAGAAACAATAAATAACCAAACATCAACAACAAACAAAGCTGCTGCACTTTAGGTTTGTGCAGTTTTAAAATTCCATCCCCTTGAGAAAAATGTGATTACTCGGTTTTCTGACAGCTGTGGCTGGAAGTCGCGGAGACTTTCCCAAGCTGGTCGGCATCGGTGGGTGCGAGGGTGCCGAGGGCTGCACTGCGGGTAAGCGTGCGTGGGGACACACCGATTTGTCTCGTCATCACCCCCTGAGGCACCACGCACCCTCGAAAACTCAGCAGAGTGCCAGAGTGTCGGGGTTCTTCCCATCTTGCAACACGCATCTTGGGTGAAGATTAGAGAAAAGGAGTGCAGACAGGCTGGGAATGCAGAATTTAGGAAATTGTACCCAAAATGTCGCCTTGTTGAATGCATGTCTTCCTTAGACGCTGCTCTGCAGAGCGGTCGCAGAGCAGTGCAGGCCAGGCAGGTAGACAGCTGTTCTGTTCGAAGAGGTGATGCCAAAGAACAACTTGTTTATTATTTTTAACAGATATTTAACACGGTGCCAGAGACTCCGCCATCAAACTCGCAGCTGCTGCTATCTCGCAAGAAGAGCACGGACTCGAAGCCTCCCTCCTGCAGTGAGAGACCACTGACGCTCTTCCACACAGCACAGCCCAACGAGAAGCGTAAGTGTGCCGAACCGCAGCTCCCGGCTTTCCCACTTGACAAAGTTTTTGCCCTAATCGTGACTAATGGATTGTAATTCCCATGCCATTCCCATGCAATTTTACTGGTGTCAGTGGAAGAGACGATTCCCATAACAGGGTCAGGCTTCAGTTTCCTCTACTGCCACATTGATAGGGAGTGTGAAGATTGCCTGGCTTCCAAGCCCTTAGCCAGGGGCTTGAAAAGAGGCTGCATTAGCACAGTATAAAGTGTTGCTGTCCCTTCCCCACCTGACAGTCCCTGCACATTCCTGTTCTCATGTTCTTTGACCCCCGTCCTCGCCAACATCAGCTGCCGAGACGCGCTCCTGCATGCAGGGCGCAACACATGGGGCAAGGGTGGAGACCCACCTGCATCTCCAAAAGGTGACCCTTTTTGGATGCCCTGAGGCACTTTGCCTTTTACAGACTCGAAAACTCAGCCAGGAGGTTCTGCATTTTTCTGAGGATTATGTGCTATGGCAGTTTAAAAATGTTGAAGATCATCTTTCCATTTCTGTCACTGATTGATACTCCAGATATTTAGGTGAAAGAGTCAGTGCCCCATCCCTACTCATAGGGTGGCAGAGATGTGTCTGCTCAGGCTGTTGCTTCACGTTACAGCATAAGCCCAATTCCCAGCTCTCCGGTTCCTCCTGGCCATGCGCTCCCAACCCTTGCCTCGGGCTGCTCCTGGAACTGGCCAGTTGCACAGGGAACTGTCCCAGTTTGCTAAAAGAGCAGGAGAGTAACCTGGTGAGCAGAGCAAGTGCTCAGGAGCTCGACTTGCTTTGCTTGGGCAGGTGGGTGAGTGCGGAGAGCGAGGGGCAGGGGAAGGTGGGAGTAAACCCGTCTCCCCAGGACTTAAAACTGCCGGGTGCACGGAGTGGTTGCTGTGTACTTTGCTGACTCTCAAAACATGTGGGCTTGTCTGCCTCTGATTGAGTTACCATTAATTATCAGGCACGCTCATTTCGGAGGATGTCATAATGATACACGTGGGTTTAAGGAAGCAGTGGTAGCACCAAAGCGTGCTCTGGAAATAGCGTATCGCACGACTCTCAGTGGAGCCTCAAATATCAAAAGCTGCTTTTGAAAAATTTCAGCCTAAGTAATTTATTTACTGCTAACTAAGCAGTTGCTTGTTAGATTCTAGAGTCACCTGGCTGCCAGAGCCTTCGTGTACCATCCTCCCCTTGCCTAGAAGAGGAACTGAGTTCATTTATTTATTTCCGCATTTATTTATTGCCACAAGAAGCAATGTTTTCTCAACTTTCCACCTGACAGTCTGTAATCTCCTGTGTCTATGGGAAGCCACTACCATTTTATTCAACGTATGCCATCCCTGCTGCACATGTCAGTTGAGGAATAACGTGAGGTTTCCTTTCTTACCGGTCCGGATACGGGCCAAAGCTCTAAGTCAGGCTGAAGCGTGAGGGCTTGGACAGCAGCTGAAGCCGAGCGGAGTGCCACATCTGCATCATGTCCTGAGCTGTGACACAGAAATATCTCCGCTGTGACACAGAAACAGCTGGCACCTTCAGCAGCCTCCCCGCTGCAGAGCGCTGGCTGCACCCGGCTTTGGTGGAAGCCCCTCTTTCCTTTGCAGGTGGCTGTCTGGGGGGCGAGGGACAGGGAGCCCTGAAGTACGTGGTCACTTTGGTGCTCGTGCTTCAAAAGATGTATTGGAAGAGGTAAAGACGGTTCAGAGGAGCCCCAAACACAACAGGAGCACTGAACGCATGCCACAGCAGTCATTCCTCTATGAAACAAAGACATAATAAGATCTAATAGCTGGAAATTGAAGCTAGAGATGTTCAAAATAGAAACGGAGTGCATATTTTTTAAGACTGAGAGCAATTTGACCGTAAGAAGTTAAGTGGGACAGTGAATTTGTCATTACTTGAAATCTGTTCATTGAAGTCAAATATCCTTCTCATATTTTCACTAAAATTCATTATACAAAGCTGTGTGTAAGTCCAAAATTATAATGTTCAACAGACAGGATCATGCAAGAGAGCAGATTAGCTAATTATAGTGATTATTTCGTTGCTAAACATTCACATTTTTGTCCACAACTGACCCAGGAACTGAGACTGAGTGCATATTGTGAAACCAGTGTCATTAACACAGCAAATGCACCATTTTGTTCCTTGTTAGTTCTTCATTATAAACAGTGTTTTGGGACTTTGCTTGTATTTTGTTATGCACAGTGCTTTTGTCATCACCTCTGTGGTCCCTGTGGATAACTTTCACCAAAGTGCCCTAGATCAGGTCATCAGCCAGAAGCTGCTGCTCTGCTCTCTGGCAAGGTGTGTGTGGTGTTTGCTGGAGGAGAGCCCGGAGAAGCCGGAGGCTTTGGTGAGGCTCCTGCGGCTCTGCCCGACTTACTTTTCATTAAGGTTCACAAGGGTTTGGGTAAGTGGTGAAAACTCAAACTCAAATTCACTTTGATGTGTTGCTGGTTCTTGAGCTGGAAGAGAGGGAACTTGCGCTGGCTGAGCAGTTCAGCGATGGGAGAGTTTGTTGTTTAGCGAAGGGAGGACTGCAAAAAATGTCCAAGAGCAGCTCTCCCTTAAGCCCTTCCTTTCCAGGAAGGTAGTTCTGGGGCTCTTGGAGAGAAGTTGCTGGTTTGGTTTATTGACAGTAGCTCTCTCAGCGATGAGAATGGGCCACGGTGCCAGCAGAGAAGAGACGCAGCCAGGAGCTGGGGCCAGCAGCAGGGGCTGGGGCTGTCCTGCGAGGGGGATGCCGGTGGTCTGCAACGAGAGCGTGGCCGGCTGTGACCCCCCTCGCACCCGGCTGTGCCGGCGGTTTGCAAAGCGGCTCTTCTGCCTTCTGTGTGGTGGAGAAGAAACACGCTTTAGGTGATGGGCGGTTCTGCTCTTGTAAGACCAAATTACATCTCACAGCAAAGAATCCTTCACATAAGCTTTTAAAAACATGAAGCAAAATACAGTATCAGCCTTTCAAAAGGAGGAAACAAAACGAAACAGGAGTTTCAGATTCTGCCCTTCATCTCCCTTCCTCTTTAGATGAAACACTTCCAGTTTCTTGACTGATAGGGACTTTAATTCAATATTGGCTGGTAGCTAGCTCTGAGATTAGGCAGACAATTGACACTGATTTGTTAGGCTTACGGAGCTTATTTTTGGACTTCAGCCTTCAGCAGAAAATGTTTGGAGATAATAAGATGTAGCGTTAGACCACACTCCATCGGCTCAGATCCGTGCTCCTCACAGCCTCCGGTACGGCCGTTGAGTCCAGTGGGGCTCAGTGTGGGCCAACCCTGGGCTTGGCCTTCTTTATACGCATCGGCGGTGGTCTGTCATGGCACTGCTTAAAACCTGTTCGGGCAGATGCAAAAATCGAGGAGTGATTTGGATTGGCCTTTGGGGTTTTTTAGATCCTTAGGCAGCTTAATTTCTCTCTTATTTCATCTGCTGGCTCCCGCGTCTGCCTGTCAATATTTGTGGAGGTCAGCGCTCTGCTTTTCTTCACTTGTGCCTCTTTTTATCTTCTGCATGGATAATCTTTTTCATCACAAAGTGCTTATGCCTTCTGAGTCCAGGGGGGCTTTTGCCAGCTCGTAGCTTCGTATCAGAGGACCTGCCCTGGCTCCGGCCGGACTTGGTGCGCTCTCCTCCGTCAGCCGGTCCCGCTGTGCGACACCCGCAGCCTCCGGCTGAATTGCGGCTCCAGCACCAAACTGATCACCTGCTGCCGGTGCTGGGCGTAAAGCATGGGCCAATAAATGTCTTTAAATTGGGCACTCTGGGGAAATCGCTCTTGTTACGAGGTTTTCTGATGGCTTAGGGAAAGCATGGCTTGTTGTTTGAGCCACTGTATGGCTCAAAGCTGACGAGATAGTTCGTATTTTCCTTTTGGCACGTCAGACGGTGGCGAGTTGGAAACCATGGCTGGGCAAAAAATCCTATTAGGCACACTGGAGGAACAAAGTTGGGGACAGAGAGGCGTATGTGCTGCTTGTTCCCTTGGGGGCTTATTGGAGATCAAGATTAATGAAATGCAATTTCAGGAACGTGTTGACATGTATCAACATAATTAACACATCTTTGGCTTTGGCTAATCTCTGAAAGACAAGCGCAACCTGAGCTAAACCAAGTTTTAGCCCTGTCTTGCTGCCATGTAGGCGCTGATTTTGTCCAGGTACCAGGAAAATGCAGCAGCTCTAGCGAAGGAGTGTGACAAGGAGCATTAGACCCGGCTCTTCCCCCTGGCATCCACAAACCTTTTGCTAATGTGGACTTTTCTCTTTGAAGTGGTGGCAAAGACTTGCCACAACACCATGCTCGTCTGCGCCTGAGACAATGCTGCTGCCAAGCTATGTTACAGAAATACAGGCGGTTTCTTTCTGCTGTATGTTCAGGATTAACTTTTCATATATCCCAGGAGTTCTTCTTGCACTCTTTTATCCTTCTTTAAATGTGTACAGCATATGGATGAATATCACACGTTCTCCTTCTAACACAAGCAGAGGTGTACAATTTAAAGGGATTGAGTATAAGGGGTTCCCTATTTCTATGTGCTTTTTGGTAGTAATTTGTTCATATTAGTGTGTACTGGAAAAATAATTTTTGAAAGATTTATCATTGAAGTAGGACTCATTATGTTTTCCAGCAGATGCCTATTTTTCAGGAAAACGTCAACACAGAAGTAACAATTCTCTGCAACAGGGCTGCTTTCCATGCCATCAGTAATGATAATTGCTTCTCACAATTACAATTACTGCTTATACGGAAAAGGCATCTTACGAAAATGAATTAATGTGATTTTAGGTAATCGGCGTAGAGCTGAGGAGGGAGCCCATGCTGCGGATGTGGGTTTGGGATGCATAATATTTTCACTCCTCACTGCTGAAGTTACACAAATAAGGGGGAAATCTTTTAACAGGATATGATCGGGGAAACAAGAAACTCTTAAGAAACCTCCAGATTGTCAGCAGAGCAGTGCCAGCATTTCCCCAACGCAGTACAGCCGGCACTACAGCAGGAGCGGGCATGAGGCACTATTTTGGATCAGATATAAAGCCAAGTTTCTGACCCACAGCTGCTCTGTTTTTCAGAAGAGCTGAGCTGAAATGGAGCGGAGGCCCCGTCCCCTTTCTCCTTATAGACCTGGCCAGGAAAGATCGATAGTAGTTGACGTCAAGTCCTAGGCTGAAGCATTTTTTGCTGAGATAAACTTCGGGGTGATCTGTCCTTTTCTTGTTCTAAAATGTTGTCCTACTCTGTCATACAAATGCTCAGACCCTTGGCAGCTGATTTCAGTCACAGAGAAATGCATTCCTGTATGTAGTTTGCATTTTAATTTTTTTCAGTTTGTGTAGTACTGTGGATGTCTTTGGGAATATAAAATATTAATGCCTTGAGAAAAATGAGTATTTTCTTACTAAAAAAGGTATTAATTTAAAACATAGCTGCATCTTAAAGGAAAAAAAAAAGAGCACCTGGTATTCCTTATAGTTTATTGTATAATATCTCTGTAAACTAACTGCCTGTCTTCTGAGATCTGGGAAGCTGCTGCCCTATTTGCATTAGGGCAAGGATTACTACTAGGAACGCTTGATGCCTTTGCAGCAGTATGCTCTTTATTTTGTATGCAATGGCAGCTGTGTGTGATGGCTAACGATTCTTGGGTTTTGATTTTTTTAGAGGAGAACAGGAACAGTATCATCAACTCCAGCTTGGAATCCGTCATCTCTTCAAACGTAAACAGCTTCCTCAACTCCAACAGCGCTCCCCAGCCCAGCCTGAACTCAAGTGATCTTGAACTAGAAGTAATTAAACCCAACAGGCCAAATTCACTGTAAGTACAGTGGTAATTAGTGTTTTATAAGCTCTCCGTCCTTAATCTTTAATCAGGGCTGTTTCTTACTCTGAATCCCAGCAGTTTGTTGAAGAATACAATTTAACATTTTAATTTTTAATGGGTGTCTAGCATGTGCCCTGCATTTTTAACTCGGTCTAAGCGGTGGAATTAGTGACTGTGGGTTATATCTGCCGGCGAGTTTCAGCTCTGATTATTTTGCACATGTGGAATATTTTTCGAGCAGAACTCCACACTGCTGCTTGAACTGCTCGACCCATCTGGTGATAACTCCAGCAAACACAAAGGACTTTTCTTCTGAGTTAAATTCTATGACTGTTGTCAGTACAGTTGATCTCGGGCCAAATCTGTGCCATTGCTTCTGCTATTGCTTCCTTCATCTGGAAAGTTCAAGGGAAAAAATAGCGACCTTAGCAATGACTCCCTGGGGACGGCCGAGTTATTTATGAAGTCCCCTGAACTTGACACAGCTGAGCCCTCGCGCCGATGGCCGTCTCTGCTGGGGGAATTTCCTTCCTGCCGCGGCTCTGCCGGGCCCGATAGCATTTTCCCACAGAACCTCCCCTCCTCGTACATGTGAAGATCTGCTCAGATCTTCAAGAGCCATTGCAGTCCTTGCAAGCCGAAGCCAATTTTCCCCCCAGCGCTCCTCGGCACGCCCCTGCCCGTCCCTATGGATCAGCCGGGAGGAATGCTGCTCCTGCCACAGCAGTTTATGGCCTTGCTGTATGCGGCGACCTTCTCAATTAAGGCAGACCTTCCTTCCCACCCCTCCAGTCCTCCCACAGGCTCTGAACACTTCCAGTTCCCACTCAACCGTAGAAGCCCCCAGTCCCTTGAGAGCAGACAGCAACATTTTTGCTTTAGCTGCTTTCTTCTGGTTATCAGCAGAGGGATTGCTAAGGGCTCGAAATGGATGAGTACCGGGGCAGGTACTGGTAGAGATGGTGAAACTTGTTGCTGTTGGCTTGGTAGAGAGCAGGGGTTGGGGTTTGGGGGGTCTGGGGCGCAGCCCTCGCTGCCAGCATGCGGGGACCCGTGCCTGCGGCGGTTTGCACGGGCAGAAAGGTAAGTACGGAGCGGGCAGCTGGCACTACTGCCTGCGTGAGCGTGTGTGTGAACAGAGGACAGGCTCTGGCTTTCATCCATCTGCTCTGCCCCTCTCCTCACCATTACTGCCACTAAAACCGTGAGCTGCATGAGTACCAAACCAGCCCAGCCTCTTGTTGGCCTCTCCTGGCGTTGGCTCCGGGAGCGGGGTGCGTAAGGCTCAGCTCTGTGCCTCGCCTGCTGCCTGTGGATTTACCTACTGCGAGAAAGCCGCCTGCAAGGAGTGTTGTGGTGGCAGAATAGAGCACCCAAAAGGTAGGATGCCTCTAAATTAAGGTTGTGCGTTACATATATTATGTACCACATAAAGATGCGTCGATATCCCATGCCCGTACTTTTGGTTGAAGCTCTGGAAGTCAGTCACATACCATTCCCCCAACAGGATGTTTTTAGTTTATTTATCCTTTGAGGGTAAAAAAAATGATGTGACTTATAATACAGCAAGGTTTGTGAGCCTGAGTCTTGCTGTGACCTTACAGGAATTGTTTGCCAAATTCGCAGTTTTTCAGATTCCAAGAGTTGCCTCTTCCAATAATTTCTTTTTTAAAGGAAGTCATAAAGAAGTTCAGCAGAATAAATCAGCTAAAGCTATGCGAGGCTTTGGGGAACAGAGGCATCTTGCTGTTACTGAGGAATTAAGTGAGCAGACTGGCAGTGAAACCATTTGCTTGCCGCCAGTTAAGGGGCCTTTACAATTTTGCGAAGTGAAATAGTGATTAGCAGGGTAGCACCGGCAGCTCTTATGGCTCTGATGGTGTTTGTGGCATTCGGTGCTTTTCCTCAAATCCAGTGATTATGTGATCATTTCTACACATGCAGGAATACACAAATTTTCAGTCCATGTTGAGCTAAAGGTTGAGAAGTGAGTCTTAAGGTGAATAATACCACAAGGCCAATATTTTCTTCTCTATAACCCCAAATATTTAAATCAAGTATCTTTAATCCAATCTTTGAATGAGAAATGAAGTATCTGACGTCATTTTATTCTCTTTAAAGAGCATGTATGGATGTCACTTCAGCCCCTCTGTGCCTGCTTACACACGAGCACAAGTCTGTGCCCATGGTTTTGGCAGGTCCGTGGTGTTTTGCCCTCAGTGGTCAGTGCTCTGTGGGGGGTGTTGGTTTGCAGTCGCGAGGATGAGGAGGGTAAGGAGGGCTGCCAGCAGCAGGTTTATCCCCCAGGCCTGCCCCCCGGCTCTTTACAGGCTGCAGTCTGGGTCAGGGCAGGGTGTCTGAATGGTGCCAGTATCCCGGCGGCTTTGTCATTGCTGCTCTGCGGGACTACCCAAATAATATCTGTATAAAGCCGCTTCTGTTTTTTTAACCAGCTGAGTAATTTGGGCTTTGCAGGAAGCCTTGGGCAGCTACACACACTGCAGTCGGTCTGTAGTATCTGTCACTGCTGTGCAAGGGGTTCTGGTGCTCCCCTGTAATTACCAGACCCACAATTAGGGTATATGGCAGTGGGGAGGGTCTCAGGGTGCCTTGCCCTTTGCAATCCTTCAAATACTCTGCCAAATTCTCTGTTGGTCCCGTGAGACCCATCTTTGAGCTCTGCTTCAGGACTTTGGGTTTTTTCTTGTGTTCTTCACTGTTTTCTCTAATTTTTCGGCTGTGGGCCAGGGCCATCCTGTTTGAGGACCCGTTTAGGAGGGGTTGGCTTTCCTGGCAGCCTGCCCACGAGTTGATCAGCTGCCTGAGCTGGGAGCCAGTGCTCGCCAAAATTCAAACCCTGCAGCTGAAGAGCTGTAAAATTCCAGGTGTGCGGAGGCCAGGAAGTGCTGCTTTCCTCCTTGAAAGAAAAAGGGATTTCTTTCTGAACAAGAAACTCTTTAAGAGAACAAGTACAAAAGAATCCTGGATTCAGTGTTTCCTTCCCTTCGAGAAAGGGACCTCTGCTTCCCTAATGGGACAACAGCAAAGGTTAGTAAATTAAAAATTACTCCCGACCAGAATTTGATCTACTCCTTATTTTCTGCTAAATGCATCGCTGGAAAAAATGGGCTGATGGAGACTTCCGTGCAGGGGAAATGCCTTCATTAATTAGGGCCTTTTCCTGCTTTATTCTGAGGTTTGGTGCCTTTAGGTGTTGGTGCGTCTCTCGCCCTTTGCCCGCGTGGGCAGGGTGGGCACGGTGACCCCAGTGTCCTGTCCAGCCTCACCGTCCCGCCAGGCCCCAGTCTCAGCTGAAGTTGTCCTGAGATGGGTGCCCACCTGGGGAGGGCGATGAGCAGAACGGGCACACGATGAGCCTTTCGACATTAATGTCGCTTTAAAATCTTTGCTTATGTTGTCTCGCGGCATCAGTGCCTTTGCGTCACCTTCTCACACGTGCTGCGAAGCGGGCAGAGCGTGACAGCTGTGAAGGGGAAAACACGTGTTTTCTGCTGGTCACAAGGTACCAAACTCTGGTCTGTGCTCAGGGAAAGCTGTGCCATTGTGTTGCCCCAAAGTGATGTCCACCTTGGAGCTGCTCTCCAGCCCAGCCAACGGCAGAGGCAGCGGTGTGCCTGAGACCATCAAACCTTCCCGTCATTAGTTGCCTGCTCCCCACAGGCTGCAGCTGGATGCAGTGCTTCCACCTTCGTCCTTTAAGCCTTGTAGAGCCCAAGTGGGGTGTCCCCACACGTGACGTTTCACGTTGGGCACGGTGGCTCCTGACTGCATGGGAGCTGTGGCACACCTGCTCGCCCTCTGTAAAAGCGCTTTGGGAAACTGCAGGGAAAGGAGCTGGGTCATTTTGATGTTCTTGCTTCTTATTAAGCTGATAACTGATGTTCTTGTGGAAATAACTCCTGTTGATCTCAGTGGGAGACTTGTTGGAGTACAAATGTTAAGGACTGCAAGTCGGGGGGGTTTCTTGTTTTCCTTTTGTTGCAGTGAGCGCCGATGCATTCAAAGGTTGACTTTAAATGTGCAATGCTAAAAATTGTGAGCACTATCTGTGAAATTAGGGATGTTTGTTTGAGCTTTTGTTTACAAAAGCTTCTTGGCTCCCTTCTGAATGCTCATGTCTCCCCCAGATCTGCTCCACGGGGAGCTGAGCCGATTCCTAAATCTCACTCTTGTGTGCCGCTTTGTCCCTAACTTCTGGGTGTGATGAGTGTTACAGCAGTGACCGTGCTGGGGCCGAGGTGTCCCCACCTCGGTGCTGTTACCCCTGTCCTCCTCCCAAGGGGAACGCGGTTGTTCTCAGGCTTGCCTTCACTCAAACATGGTCCTCCTTCACCAACCGGGAGGGAAATTGTTTTGCTGCAGGGCAAAGGCTCTTCCTTCCCAGCCACCAATCGGGGTTTTACTATGGGAATGCATTTATTTATTAGGGCTGGTTTTATTTTTATGGAAAAACTGCTCTGGGCGGGAGTTGTACTCGGTGAGTCATCAGGACTGCTGTCCCATGCCAGGAGCTGTCACTGCGGCGGCAGGGTGCGGAGGGACCGGGGCCGGCTGCCCGGGGCCACCAAAGCTCCAGGGAGGGGGATTTGTTTCTAAAGGAGCATCGGTTTCTTTATCCTGCCCTTGCAGAAAATGCCTGCCTTAGAAAACATGGCAAAACGAGAACCAGAAAGTGCTGTGTTTCTAGCATAGATACATACTTCAGCTGAACCGGGGGAATTTTTCAAGCTTAATTGTGTGATCATGAAAAACAGAAGATTTAAGATTGCTGGTTTTAAAATCCTTTAAATAAAAGCATCTTGCCATGGTGGCTCTGTAATGCATACCTGTGAAGCCTCTGATGTAGGGTGTATCACTGCAGATAACCGACCCCTTGATTGGTGCTTGCTTTGTATTTTTTCTTCCCTTTTTTATTTATTAGTCTCACCTGTGTCCCCTGTATTGTTCAAAGACCTCTGCTGCGTGCAGGGCCCTGCTGTGCTGGGGGCATGGGCGACCGCTCTGAGTGCTTAAATCCGGCTGAGACCAAATCAGAGGTGGGTGCTGCAAACACAGGCAGCGGTAGCCAGATTGCGTTACACAGCCTCGTTAGAATCACCTTTTAGTGCTTAAAATAAGTGTAATGCCCTAAATCAGCTGTTGGGTATAGTACTGGGTGCTTCTGGCTGGCTTCCTACCAGCGACTTGCTGCAAGGTTTTACAGTTGTTTGCAAAGCTGAACAACTAGTGTGTTACAGTTTGGAAAATAAACAGCAGCCTAAACTTACTGGAGGAGGTAGATGGAGTCGCGAGGGTTTCAGTTTCTCCTCTCACAGTAATTTCTTGTCGTGCAGGACTGTGTTGAAGGTGGGGTGGGGCCAGATGATGTTTAGCCTGGTAACTAGATGAGCTTGCATTTTTGCATTGTGACTCCACGAAATTGCCAGCCTGCACTCTTGTAAGTATGAATGTGCAAATGATACCCAGGGGCCTTCTGCCCCTTCTTTTTGAAGGGGAGGTGAGCAGCAGAAGCGCACGGGAAGGGCTGGGGTGGGTGGCAGAGCACCCGAGATTTGCAGCTAGCCCGAGGGATGCTTGCCCGGGTCCTGCAGGTGCCCCATTTCAGCGATAGCCGTGCACCCCGCTGTCAACTGGCTGCAGGCAAGTGCCGGGATGACCTGCTCCATCCACACCGTCCTGCTGCTTCTCCCAGGGAGAGGAGCGGTGGGTGGCTGTTGTTGGGAGGACAGGCTGGCTGCTATTTCGTGCCCAGCAAATGGGACTAGAATACAAAAGCTGGACACTTTTATTTTTTTAAAGTCCTTGGCCATGTCTTTGCAGAAATGTTTCCCAGAGGTGGCTTTGAGTGCTTATTTTATACCCCCACGCCCTTTTAAATTTTATGCTGCCACTGAAGGACTGCTCCACTACCTCTGCTGAAGTGAAGCGCAGCCAGACAGCACTTCTGGGATGTTTCTGAACAGTTGCTTCTTACAGGTTTCTAATGCTCTCTTAGAGGCTTGTTGATTTCTGAAGTTATAAGACCCTCTGTCTCTGTTGGAAGATTATTTCGCAGTGTTCTCAGAGGCAAAAACATCCCATTTCTGGGCTGCCTTGGTGGCCAGGAGGACCTGGCCATTACTGCTCGCCTGACCTTTCCTTCCCCAGCCGCGGGCAGGGATTCGTGCAAACCCGCCTGTCCGCCTTCAGCATCGCGAGTCCTGCGGTACGTGCCGTGTCACCGCTGAACGGGGCTGAACGGGCAGCGCTCTGCCCGTAGCTCAGCCTGCCTCCATGGCGGTTGCATCCGAGATGCTGCGCGCCCGGCCCCGCTTAGAGAGAAGAGACCTTCCCGCAAGTCATCCCGAGACCGGGGGCTGTCCCCCACCGCGCGTTCGCTCCCGCTCTCTGCCGGCGCTTGGCTGGTTTTCGCCTGCGGCATGGCTTGGGTTTCAACGCCCCGAGGAAGCGCCGCGGGTGCGAGGCGTGCGTCAGCTTGGGTGTCGAGCAGGCGGCCGGGAGCTGGGCAGGCAGCGCCTGGGTCTGGGGTCCGCGGGGCTGGGCTCAGCCTGGGGCCAGCGGGGTGGGAGCGGGATGAGTCGGGGGAGGCGCAGGAGGAGGCTTTGTCTGCAGAGCAGGCTCAGAAATACGCCTTCTTCTGTGGGGTGGGACTCAAGCGTCAGCTGTGTGAGTGGGTGTCTCTAAAAATAGCGGGGACCGAGCTATTAAACAGCCCAGACCTCGGGCACCGACAGGCTCAGCCCTGCCTGGGGCTGACCCGGCACGACCCTGCTCGGTCTGGTTTGCTTCTCTGAAGCCCTGAGAAGCCCCTCGACTTTGGAAGGGAATCCCCCGAGGTTGGGGGTCCCCATGCACGAGGAAATGCCCAGAACTAAAGCTGCCTTAATTTCCCTGCCCTCACGCATATGTGATCTGTCCTTTAACGCTCCTTGCTTTCCCTCGGGGAGGCGGTGGGGCCCGGTGCGTGCCCGGCCAGCGGGCAGCCAAAGGGCGAAGCTTCACCCGTGCTCTGGTGCTGACTTGTTTCAGCATTTCCCAGCTTTGGAGCACAGGGCTTGGCAATCTCGATGTCCTTTTAACGTAGGACGAGTTCAGTGTCTGCTCAGTTTTCTGCCAGCGTGGTAATTACAGAGCAGCTCCCTTCACAAAATCAACGCCTTTACCGGTTGCCCTCGGAATTCTCTTAGGTGCAAGCCAAGTCAAAAACAATGAATGCAGGAAAAAAAAAAAAAATCACTTGACGAAGGAAGTATCATCTGTTGCTCCCTCAAAATGAAATACTATCGGGCATTGTTGCCTGATTTCTCAAGGAGATAGCAACCAGCCTATATTGGCTGTATTGGACGGTGTCTCCCCCTCTCCACACCTTTCTGGGCCCATCGGCGATCCCGGTGGTGTGGCGGGGGCCTTCGAAGTCGGGGTTTTTCCCAGGTGACAGGGAATTCGGGCCCGGCCGGGGAGGCTGTGCCCATCGCCGAGGCTCACGGCGGGGACCGATGGCGGCACCCGTCCTCACCCGCAGGCTCCGGGAACCTGGGGCGCTGGGGGCTGCGGGGCAGGTCGAGCCCCCCGCTCCGCCACCCAGCCCTGACACACGCTGTTTGCCGCACCTCCTTCACCCCGGGGACTCTGCCTTTAGGGAAATAAGAGCTTTGGGAAACTTGGATTTAGTCATCACGTGTCTATTTGCATTTTACTTTATTTTCTCGTTGACCAAGTATGGCCATTTCTTGCCCTCCGCGGGTATGGAAAGAAATGAGGAGCAGATCTAAGGTCTAGTGGTCATGAAAAAAATAACCCAGTTAGTCTAAGGAGGAGAGGTTATTCCCATGTGCTTTTGATTTACAGGACCAGAATAAATCTTCATTAGGCATCCCGGTTAAAACTTGAACATTTCTCCTCCCCTGCTCGACAACGAGAGAAATCTCAAGTATTAATGTATTTGCAAAACGGCCTCCATCAGTGCCGCCTTACCGGTCCTGGGCTGAGCGGCCGGGAGGGGAGCCGCGGGCTGGCGGCGGGGCAGGGGGGCCGGCGTGCTGAAGCCGCGGTGCTGGTGGCCGTGACGTGCCGTCTGAAGGCCTGCGCCTTCTCCCCGTGGCCCCGTCCCTGTGCTCTGCTCTGAAGTCCCTCGCCATCCCAAATCCACGTCTAGCAGTAGACAAACCAGTGCAGCATCATCAATGTATCAAACAGGATAGGACAGTATTTTTTGGAATAAATAATCTCTTAAAAATGCAAACAGCTTTGGCAGTTATCAGCTGTGACACACGTAAGCAAAAGCATGTGAGAAGTAAATAGACCTTCAAATGCTGCTGGTTCCTCGCAGAATTTAAGTCACTTTTTCCATTCTGAAAAATAACTACGTAAACATGACACAGCCTTATTCAGCAGCTCTGTTCCCTGTACCCGCGCAGAATGCAGATCTCTGCGGCAAAAATAAATTGTTTAGTTTTGCTTTTCTTTTTTTTTTAACTTTTGTGGAGTCATCAGTAGTAGGAGTGATACGAACTTTACTGCACACTGCTTCATTAGTCAGATTACTGTAAGAACAAATCCTTCTTATTTCAGGAGCCACGTCCCTACACTGTCAGCAGGAAGATTAGCCAGGTGTAAAGGGCAGCAGAAGCTGGTGTTGGTTAGGAATTCAGGGGAGAGTTTCTTGGTTTCTGGATGCTGTGTGAAGTTGGCAGCTAGAACAAACTTTTTTTATTTACAGAAAGACCCCCCTGAAGGCACACAGAGAGCATGTCTGGGGAGTTGCTTGCAGGCTGTGAAAGCCCAAGAACTCTTTACAGCCATATTCAGCTTTTATTTTATTCGGCACAGAGAAGTTGTGAGACAGTGCCATTTTATTCTCTGAGCAGAGCTTGGTGAAAGCACAGCAAAGAGGTTATGTGTGCGAGTGCTCCAAGGAATGCTGCTCCCAGTGGGTGATACAGCGGTCGCCCTGGCACCCTGACTCTAGGCCAGTTTAACTCATACAGTGGAAGAAACCTATCCTCAAGAGTGGATCTATTTTCCTATAAAACACAGTGCTTTAAAACACTGGTAAGCTTGTGCAGTCCTGGCAAAGCTGAGCTTTCTCGTGGCCGCAGAGGCAACCCGTGGTTACTGTCAGTGATGATAGCCGTGTCTGTCAGCTGCTGTCGCATAATACTGTCATTTCTGCCTTTATAGTTAAAGTTCTAGAAATGCGCAGCCACTTCTTAGTTTCATTTGGGTTTTTTTTACAGATATTTGTGATATATTATATTGAGTGTCTAGTTGGGTAGAGTCGGAGAGGCCAAGGCGGTTTGTCTGAGGGGCAGCACCAGCAGCAGCATCTTGACTCTGCCCTCTGTCCTGCCCTGGGATTTGCATCCTAAAACTAAATCCCATCTTTATCACACTGGATTCGGCAGTAAGAGCTGGGATGGCAGCTGCTCAGAAGTGTTTGGTTGAAGTTACTAATTCGGACAGTGGTGTTGGATGAGCCATTGGGTGAAGTGGAACCAGCCGGTCTTGCAGGAGAGATGCTCGTTAGTCACTGCTGCGTTTTTCATACCTTTAAAATGCAAAAGAAGATGGTTAATAACGAACTGTTGCATTCACCAGATAACATCTTGCTGACTCGGCAAAAAGATTTGCCATCTTTGTCAGCTGAATGCTTCTGCTGGGTGTCAGAAGGAGCAAGAGGAGGTCATCTCCTGTGATGAATAAGGGGGTATGGTGCCAGCAGGCTACCGAGGCTCTGGTCTGCACCTTGGGTCACAGAGTCGGCGGCAGCAGAGCAGGTTGTTCGGGGTGTATCTGCAGGCCAGCTGAGCCAGCTGCCGCTCTCATCGCAGCGGGCCATGGTGACAGGGCTTCGGCGCTGGGGACACGTGCTGCCAGCACAGAGCAGGATCACCTCCAGTCTGTCCTTGGGACAGAGCCGTGTGCTTGGGCCACATCCCGGTCTGGCAGTTTTGTTTCGTGTCAGGCTGTTGCTGCCCTGTTTGGTGTGGCCCAGCCCTTGCAAGGGCGTTGGGAGCTGGCAGGTTATATATACATCCTCGGTAACATCCATGTGAAATGTCTCTTCCCCCTTTCTCTCCCTCTTTCACTACCCATTCCTGTCTTCTGCTGGAATTGTACAAATAATTCTGGCATTAACTGCAAAGCCCCATTAGTCTTGGGGTCTGAGCTTTGGACCGATCCAGAGCCGCCACTCTGCAAACAGCGATACAGAATTTCATTTTCCCATTGCTGACGTACGGGTCAAATTTGCACAGTTTAAAGTTCAGCTGGCTTTTCTGGCCACCACTGTCATGTGCCGAAGGTGGGATCCCCCATCCGAGTTGAGATTAGTCCTCTCCAGATTCCGCATCCCTGGAGGCGACACAGGTGGAACACGGGCATCCTGCGAGTGCCGGGGACGCGGCTCCTGCAGCTCCTTCTCGCACATCCCGCGCAGAGCTGCGGAGCCCAGGAGCGCAGCGTGCCGGAGGAGCGGATCACCTCCCGCCGGTCTCGGCAGTGGTTTTGTGCTCGAAGCTGTGCTCACCCCTGCTTGCTGATGCATGCGGGTAGGAAGAAGGGTGTGCATGCAGCCAAAGCCCCTTTGAGTTGTTTATTCCTCTTCTGCTTATTAAAGCCCTCCCTGCTGTTTAACTGGTCACAGGTAACTGGTTTGAGAGCAACTCCGGGATCAGGCAGCAGCTGGTTCTCCTTGGCAGGGTGCGGTGAGCGTGGCAGTGCCAGGGGCGAGGAATAGCCTCCGAGCATGGACCTGCCAGGGAATTTTTGAGCTTCTGTTTCCCTCTGTGCACCAGCTTTTCTTGGAGGTCAGGCTTACAGGTCAGAATATTTCTGAAATAATCCCCTCCCTGTTATCAAATGATGTAAGTGAGGTGCAGAACTGATGCGCTTCATGGTTTCGAGCTCTATTTTCCATATAAGTATATTGCCCATTTTGGAAGGATGAAGGACGTTCAGGAGATAGGAGCCCAGCAATGCTTTTAAAAGGAAAAAAAATTATCTATAGATTAACGTAAGACCATACAGAGACCGTCAGCCAGAGGATCTGCCCTGCATATGACCAGGGGAGCTGGTGAACCCTCGACACAGTGCTGATAAGGGGCTGGGGCTCGGGGCGGGCTGGCAGAGGGTCCGGCTGCCCCACGCAGGGGCGAGCTGGATGGAGCAGGCAGGAGAGAGCAGGCAGCGGCCACCATGCTGCGTCTGCCCGTCCGTCCTCCGTCCAGAGGGGGTTGTGGTGTGTCAGAAATGAGCCCTCAACCTGCACAACCTCTTCAGTTCCTCTCCCTTCTGCTCACTTGCCCTTGTTCTGCAGAGGCTTTCGTGGCTCTCTTTTCTTTTGCTCATGTTGTTTATACTCCTGAATAATAATGGCAATTAGAGGTGCAGGAGCGGGTCCCACCCTCACCCTGCCTTCCCCTCAGCCACTTTGGGAGTGTCTCTCTGAAATGGCATCTCTGGGACTTCTGTTTAAGAAATTTTCTCTTAAATCAAGTACTCCTGTCCCTGAGAAACCTGGATTCTTACCCGCTCTCCCCCCAACCCAATATTCATCCCCACTTTTAATTTGGAAAAAGACTGGGAAAAGGTACTGGGGTTTTGTATTGGTGTGTGTCGCTGTAAAAATGGAGTAATTTGTGCTCAGAGGGGTCCTCTTCCTCCTGGGTGGGAGAGCTGGTGCCCAGGAGGGTGTCCCAGGGGATGGCAGCTGGCAGAGTTGGGGCCACCAGCCTGCTTGGGAGGTTCCCACATTGCATCAAATTCTTAATGCCATCCTAGCTGTGCTTGCTGTAGTAAAGACGTTTCTTTTTACTTTAGCTTCATTTTCTAGTTCTCTCTGTTCATACGAAACTGCAAAGAAAACCTTGTCATAGGCGCAGGGTGTCTGGACTCTTACATGGTGATAGAAACTGCCTGGTGCATTTTGGGTAGGTAAAGTGGGACCGCGAGGAAATAGAAACTTGATTAATTGTGAGGCTTTGGGCAAAACAAAGCCGTTTCTTCTTCCTTCCACCACATTGTGGCCGGCTGGCCAGGAGCCACTGCGGCTCCGGCGAAAGCCAAGAGCTGGGAGAGGCGTTGTTGGGGCCAGCGATCAGAGCCAGGCCCCCCCCGGGACCCTCCTCCACCACCGCGGGTCCTCTGCTGCCCTTCACTGGGGACGATTACAGCGCTGAGCGCCTGGTCTCTGCCTGGCACCGTTAGGTGGAACACAGCGAACCGCAGCTGGTAACTGCTGGGGCTGGAGAGAAGCGTCTCCCACTAGCCCTGCTCTGTGCAGCCACGCAAAGCTCAGCCCAGACCCTGAAATGCTGGTCTTTTGCCTAATCTGGGTTTTAATTGCGAAGGCCAGCCTCAAGGGGCGGATCTGCTGACTGCCAAACAAAAAAATGGCATTTTTTAGGGATTAGGTAAAATCTTGTGATCATAGCTCCTCTGGAAAAGCCTTATCTGAATTTCTTTTTAAGATGAGCAGACCTGTTCCTGACTGCAGTCATATGCTGGGATTGGGGGCTTTACACTCGGCATATGTGGTCCCAGCAGGGTGGGATGGCCCGGAGCTGGTGTGAGAGGTGCCCTGGGTGGTCCCCAACCCTTGGTCACCAACCCCAGGTCCCCAGGGAAACTGCTGCTCAAAGCATTGCCTTCCAAGCAGTGTCATGATACACAATTATTTCGTCTTTCCTTCCCTCGATACCTCCTCATACGTCTGGTTGGGGTTTGCGTCTTTTCCGTCTCCTAACAGAGCTGTGAGGTGCTGCTGTGTTGCTCATGGAAATGGGGAAGAGCCCTGGGACGCCCCTAATAACTGATCTGCACAGAATTTTGTCTGGAGGGGCAGAGGGTTCTCAGCCATGAAACTGCCTGTGGCATTTGACGCAGATTGGGGTGAAGTTACCCCAAATGTAATTGTTTCCTCTCCTGTTTGGAGTCACAGGAAATATTAAAAGGCTACAAGAGCAAGATTGGGGACAGCACAGCAAAAATGAGGTGTCAGGTTCTGTGCCAGCAAGAAAAATGAGTTTGCTGCAGAGGCTCACCATTAGCGTGGTTTGAAGGGCACTTGGTGGCACTGCAGGGTGGGCTGGGACCTGGGGAGAGGGGAAAATGCCAAATTTCTGCAACAAAAAGGCAGATAGTCCAGCCGGCAAAGCGAGCTTCCTACTCCAGTTATCTGCCGGAGGACCCAGGGGCGCTTCTCTGCGCTGGGCCAGGCAGGGGGATTTAGGCAGATGTCTCTGGGGGTTGCACGTTGTATTTTAGACGTGGGGTTGGCTTTGTGCTCAAGACGGGTAGAGATTATTTCCAGTTTAAAACAGAAACCGCCTATCTCCTAGTTTTCTTACTTGAGAAAAGATCCTAAAATTCCCAATCTGTTGCTTGGCTTATTCCAGATGACATAATATTCAAAGTATCTTATGACTTATTTTTTTTGGTGCAGACTGTTATAATGGTGTCTGTTTGTTTTTTTTAAAGCAGTTTTAACTTGGGAGTCCTAGATTGTGCCTGCAGTTAGAAAGCTCCATAAACTTTAGTGACTCAAGGATCTGGCAAACATCCTTAAACCTGTTTCATGAAAAACACAAGCAGCGTACTCAGTAGGCTCTGCAGATAAATATACTTGAGGCTTAGTTGCTGATGGCAATACATTTGAAAACTTGCATATATATACCTGTATATGTATATATTTCATAATTCTTTCCTGTGTTGTGTTTAAAAAATCCTGGATTTATTTTCTAAGCATCTGTACGCTTCCATGAGGTATTTTAAGATACATGAAAAAGAACGATGCTTGTAGGCGACAGAGCAGTGATCTTGTTTTGGGAGGGCAGAGGGAAATTACAAACTTCCATTTGAGGTGAGATATTTAAGGCTGTTTGGCCAAGAGGAAAAGTCCAGCACTGAAAGAATGCCAGCCTCCTCCAGCACCTCAGCTCGGCGGGCTCGTTGCTTTGGGCTCGTGGAAGGAAAAGGTCGAAGATGGATGGTTTATCTGTTTTTCTGCTGTGTGGGCTTTTCATATCCCCCAGAGTTTGGCATAACAACTTTTCAAAGCTTTAGCTCTTTCACTTTTTAGTTGGCTCTTGGTCTAGAAACTTTCCACAAATTGAACTTGAAAATTAAGCCAAATATTCTCATAAAATAAGTCTCCAGTTCTGTGGCTAACCCCATGTGAACTAGTAGTCATACGTCAAAATATTTTCTACAGGCTCATCGATTAAAACAAAGGTAATTTGTCAGGCTAAGAGCCCTTTTACTAATGGGATCAGGCGCCTATCTTCCCTTTCTCAGCAGGAATGAGTTATGTGGTTGCTCTGAATCTGCTGCTTTGCAGTTACCGTGGGTGTGCTCCTCTGGGTGCTGTCGCCTCTGTGGGGTGTATGGGCGGTTGCAGACAGACGGACGGACGGACGGACAGCCTCTTCAGAGGCTCCGTGTTCCAGGCCGTCCCGCAGGTCCTCCAGCCTGACTCCCGCCGTCCGCAGCTTTTCCCAGTGCTGCCTTTCGGGAGACTTTTCAGAAGTTTCTGCCTTTGAACAGCACCGCTCTGTGTGATTTGCTCTGGGAACATCTAAGGGTGCTTCTCGCAAACTGAATTAAATTAGATCTCCCTCCAAAAGATCTGAAAAAGCACCTTAAACTTCAGTGGCACATATGCGTTAGACAGCTTTCATGAAAGCCCGGGAAAGAAAATACGGACATTGTGCTTTCATTGCTTTCTTAATTCATGTAATTAGTGTGGAGATAGCTGCATAGCAGTATTTTCTTCAAAGAAACTGCCTCAGACAAATATTGGCTAATGGAAATTTTACTTTCAAATAAAGCAGTATTTGAAAATACATTACGGCCATTGTGGGGAAATGGATGCAGGAATCGAAGATGCTACAACAAAGCCTTCGCTGGGGCAGCCAGCAGAACAGTCTGTATTTTGTTATGAGCTGATGTGCAGATCTCAGACTCATCTCCTTGCTGGCCAGTCCTTTCTTTTTTGTGTCCCCCTTCTCCCCCTTGATTTCGGCCGAGCTGTGGGTCCCAGGGTGTGTTTTGCTCCGTGGCTGCCATGCAGCGCTCGCCCCAGCCCGCTCAGCCCCTGCATCGCGGCTCTACTTCAAGCACCTCTGCTCAGTCTGCATCCAAGTTTCTTTTGGGCAGAATGTCTCAAGCGTGAGCCTAGCCAAATTTTTTACTGAGACTGCTGAAAGCGAAATGATAGTAAATTAGGTCTTTCTGCCACCTATAAATGTCACCACAGTCAAAATATTTTAAAGAAACGGCCGAATGCATTCTTTGTTTCCTCTTTCTGCAGGCAGATTTAATTCAAAATCAAGGATGTAGCCTAGACTCTCCCTTGTAAAAGTCTTTTGACGAATGTGGGAGTGTTTTCTGAAGGCAGTGCTGGTTTCCAGCCGTACCACACAGGCACTGAAAATGCTGAAAACGTACCAAACCTCCCCAGTCGTCCAGCAGCTACAACTGCCAGGGCTGGGAATGAGCTGGGGCGGGCGGAGGAGCGGCGCGTGAGCGGGGTTCAGATGGGGACCACCTCCGGGGGTGGCTGTCCCGGGGCCGGCCACCCCCTCCTCCCACGCGATCCGATTTCCCAGCAGAAAGCTGACAATTTCCCCCAAAGGGGCAGGAGGAAAACAGGGCTGCTCGCTCACAAAGACATCCTGTCTCCCTCTGAAAGAAGATCCTTGTGCCTAATTAACTTCATAAATTAGCTGGAGCTATAACGCCACCACTTTAACCTAAAATGGAGGTAACCCAATCTCCCTGGTCCTTTCTGCCGCCGTAAGGGATCCTGCCCGCCGATTAATCTGCCCTTGTCCGCTTTCCGTCCAGCTGCACGTTGGCTGTGCACAAGCTGCTGTGCAGACACTGTTGACAGGGCTGTGCTAAGCTGGGAAATTATCAGTAGCATAAGAACCGCCGCTAATTATTCGCCTGCCCCCGCGCGCTGGCATCGCTCCCCCCTTCGCCCGGCTCAGCCCTGCGGCTGCCGGCACCTGGCCGCGGTGGCAGCCGGCACCGACGAGGCCGGCCGGGTTTGAAGCGATCTGCAGGCTTCCTGCAGTGAAGGTGTCCCAGCTGGGTTTACCGGACAGCGGGAGAGGAAATCATGGGAGGAAGGAGCAGTATTTCGTCTTTTGTTGTTGTCTGCACCGGCGCTTGGAAAAACACGAACGCAAGCAGCCGCGTCCCCTGCGGAGGAGAGGAAAATCCCCTCTGGCTTCTGCCGACGCCGGGCTGAAGGGGTGGGAGTGGGGGGAGAGGAGAGGGAGCCGCAGGCGTGGAAATGGAGCCGCCTGCTTTAAACAAATGCCCAAACCTCGCTCCTGGAGACCCTGCCGGGGAGGGAAAATTTATCCCCTCTTTAATTTATCCCCTCTTTAAGCGCAGCCGGGATGCCCATCCATCTGCAGGCTGCCGCGTGGCATCGTGGTGCTGGCGGATGCGGGAAAGCTTCTGCAGCCTTCCGCGTGCTCTTCAACGGCATCAGCCTTCGGCTAGCGGCATGGACCTTGCCCCTGCCTCCCTGATGGCACTGCTGTAATCTGGAGGAGCGGTGCCTGAGTCAGGAAGGGTTTGCGGAGCCGTGTTCGCGTCAGCTTGAAGGCGAAGAGGTTTCCACGTGACAAAGCCAAGGCTGAGCCTCAGCTGTGCGCTGAGGACCACTGGGCAGTTGGGGCTCTTCAGCCCATGCTGGTTTGCCCCAAAACCGCTGCTTCTTCAAATAATGACACCAACTAATCATCTCTGTCCAATATATCTGTAGCTTTTAAGTATGGCAGCCCAAGGTGGGACTTGAAGTTATGTGTCTTTCTGCGGCTTTAGTTACGTTTGACATGACAAAAAGTGTTCTTCAGGCCTCTTACAAGAGCCAGACTCTTCCACGTGTAATGGTGTAATACTAACATGGTATCCATGCCTGCAGTCTCCGTCCTCGGAGGTTTCCAAGCCCCGGTGGATCGACCCGCCCCAGTCTCACAGCCCCCCCCCGCCTGAGCAGGAGGTTGGGTCAGAGACCTCCCAGGGTCCCCCCAAAAAACCTCGGGTGCTCTGGCCACGGCAGTGGGTGCAGCCCACAGGGAGACTTGGGAAAGCACATGAAATGTTACAAGTAGAAGTGAAACAATAACCAAACAAAAAAAAAGTTAATTGAATGTATTAATCTTTGCTGTATTTGATTAATGGGAAGGGAGAAAAGGCTACATTTTCAGCTTGATTGCAGGCAGAGGAATTGAGGTTGGGCCAGTAAACTGGGAGGGTTGTCGTGCTCACACCTCCCAGCTGGGCTGCACTGGGAGGGGATGTGCAACTGGAGGAGGAGGATTTTACTGATGAGAGCTGATGAGACAAAAATGTTATTGCAAAGTTCGGGCTTTTCAAGTGAAAAAAAGATGAAAAAAGAAAGAACAGAACAAAAACGGAACTTCTTTTGATAAGTATGATCAAACTGGATCATTTCAGTATTGTAGTCTTTGGGTTTTGGAGTGAAATGTTCTGATCAGCTCTCTAGAACTGATGTTTGCAGAATACTTGCAAAAAAAAGCAGCACAAGAAATATACAAACGGAAATCAGGCAAATCAAGTAAATGCAGAAAATTATTATGCGGTGACTTTACTCACCCATTATTCTCAAATTACTTTTACAGGCCAAAATAATCCTCATTGTTTTTCCCAATGTGTATGACTTATGTGGGCAGGTGTTAGTTCTTTACGCTGCATGAGGAATATTTGCATGATACAAAAATAAGAGTTTTAGCTTGTGGTGCTGATGAAGGCTGAAATAAACGGTCTTTGTTTTTTGTTAGGATTTGAGTCTGGAAATGGCCTTCTATCAAATTATGCGAGGAAGATTACTTAGCCAGGAATTAATTTTTTACGGTGTGCAGTAGCTTTTCTGACCATTTCCAGAAATTACTTAAAAAGTAAAAGAAACTTTTCTTCCTTTGGAGAGCTGACAGTAACAGCTTGTGGGGTAGGTTGCTGCTGCCTGTCCCGTAATGACTGACCTCCTTCGGCATTTGCAGAACATTACTTTTTCTTTGGGGCTCATGTTAGAGTCTGAGAGCGTATGGGGCAAAACAGTCAGCTCCTGGCATCTCCCTCCATAGCTGTCCCTGCCGCCCTGCGGGCAGTACGGTCGTCCCCTCGATGGCTCCCTGCAGCAGGACATCTCTGCCAGCAAAAGGGAGTTTTGGTTTTGGGAAATAAAGACCGATTTCCCTTGCCCTGAGCCTGAAGCCGGGCTGCTGCGGGCTCCTGGGGCCGGGGCGATGGGGCGATGCGGGGCTGGGGCTGCGGTGCAGGTCCTCCAGGAGCCTCGGGCAGAGGGCTGGGGGAGTCCTGCCCTGGGTTCAGGGTGACGAGAGCTGGCAGCAAGGACAGGCTCGTTACGTATCGGTCAGCTTTCCTTCGGCTCCGACTTCCCGTAACGAGGCCACCCTCAACTGCGTACGGTGGGTTTGAGACGCTTATGGTTGGCAAACCCTGCGAAGCAGCGAAGCAGGGCCGCCCTGTGCACAGGATGTGTTTACCTCAAATATTTGATCCTACCAAACACCCCCCAGCTGATCTGGGAGCTGTGATCCCACAGGGACTTTAATTGCCTTCATTTTCCAAGAATCCCATATGGTTGCTGGGGTGGCAGATGGGAGAGTTTTCTTTTCTGGGGGACGTAAGATAGCAGTGGATTGAATGCCAGAGAAAAATGAGAGATTTCAGGAGGAGTGTCGAGTTCTCCTTAATTGTGAATACAATTTGTTGGTGACTAATGCATCCAGACTTGCAGAATTACCTCATGTATTAGAAGCAGTGGCGTGATGGAAAAGATATGACTAAGATGCTGGCTCCTGATTTACCAACACTTCCCTCCTAAACTGCTGTTTGGCTTCCTACTGGCACATTATAACTTTTCTATTAATAATTAAGAGCTTTGACACCGTTTGAAAGCACTTGGTTCAACATAAAATCTGCCAGCTTGATTTTTAGTCTGCTGAGAGCCTTTTGAGCAGAGAGGAAGCAGGGAGGGGGTGCAGAAAATAGAGCTGCTGAGCAAATGGTGGAGCGAGGCAGAATATGTTGTGTCCAGGCTAGGTGCCGTGAAGGACCCAGACACACGTTAGCGTGGACCTGTGGTTGCCTCTGTTCCACTGCCCTGCCCCATTTCTTCCCGCCTGACCCCCTTCCAGTGCTGGTATGACGTTTCTGTAAGAGCGGTGACTGGTGGGTTGGTAACTTGCTCATGATACTGCAAATTCTCTGTTTCAAATGAGTTGTACAACTGTTAATGAAATGCTGTTTCATATTAAGACGGCACGATGCTCCCATCGCCTGGATCCCACCCACTGGGGAAAACACCTACGCACCAGTCCAGAGAGCTTCCTTTCTGCAGAGCCTCCAACGCTTCCACATGCTGAAAATGCATCCATTTCTGATCCTTTGCTTATTCACTCAGCCTTTCTCCAGCATTAACATCAGTCTCTAAGCTTCATGCCAGAAGGCTACACCAAACCAGCAATGTCATTGCATCCCTTTGAAACATCAAGCATCATCTGTCTGTATCTGGAAATGGAAATGTCTATTAAGCAGGACAACAAAAACTCTAGCTCTCCTTCCCAAAGTCAGAACTCTTCCCATTCTCTCTTTTATTCAAGCGGAAAAGCTTTTAGATGGTTTATGAAATTACTAAAGCAGGGAAATATTTCTACCTATGGGAAATAAGTCAAGCAGCAAAGTGACAAGGGAAACCAATGTGCTGGGTATCTTCAAGATTGCAAAGAGAGACACGTCCATATTATTGAAAAGAAGATTCTGTAATCTGTGCTTATGGAGACAGAGGAACTAGTAAATGGAGATGTGGGGAAAGTCCACGCTGAAGAAGTTGAACTTTTTTGGACCTGTTTGGTCAAGTGATGTTGACCACGATGCATTTTGGCTGCTTATTTCCCTAAGTGTGTCATTATTTTTCACCTGAATCATTATGCAGCAAGATAACTCCTGAAAGAATAACACTGGAGAGAGTTTAACATAATTTTTCTTGCATTTAAAGTCCCAGAGGAAGAATCCTGCCAATCTGAAGCCCTGTGAGCTAATGGTCATGTGTGGGGTCATGTGTGGTACCATCACTAACCTGCAGTGCAGCCAGAACTTGGGGAATTGCTTGCTAGAGCCCATCTATCTGCACTCTGAGCTTTGCTAGGATGTGCAGCATTGCATGAACTTCATGAGCTTCTCAACCCAAGGCTGCCTCCCATTTCATTTAGGCAACAGAGCCATGTCCGCTGGTGAGCTGCAATCTTGGCCTTGCATTAGAAGAGTTTAAGTGCCCTGGCATTAAATGATGCTATAATACTTCGTTCTGGTTAGCTTTGAGAAAAGCCTTATGTTCTGCAGCTTTGTTTTACAGGAATGGATCAGGAGGTAAAGGACTGGGTGGTTCTTGATGTATTTTAATGCAGTCAGGTATTGATAATGTCAGAATGGGAATATTGTTATTTATTCTTGAAGTGATTTCATGAAAGGGCTTTAATTCATCAGTAGACTATGCCCATTCATAGTTGTTAGATGTTCTGTGTCAGAAATAGCCCTGAGTTCCACAAGAATAAAGAACAAGTTGTAAACATTTTTGAAGTGGAACTGATGTCCTCTCAGCCAGAAGAACAAAGCAGCAGAAGTTGTCTGGAAACCCTGCTGAGAATAACTCTTCAGACCTGTAAATGCCTTGAGGACTTGAGCTGTACAAAGAAAGTGCCAGAGGCAGTCTGGGTAGGCAGAGGAATTGAAAAGAAGCAGGTTATGAGAAGGGATTAGAAAAGAGATTTTTTAGCTACAGCAACTGGAAAGGAGACTGGAGTCTGGAAATGAGAATTGCTGCTTTTTTTGCATGTTCAGGCAGCAAACTAAACATCAGAATGGGAAAGGCAGCGTGTACAGCAGGCATGGGAAGCAGGGAGGAGGATTTCGCTTCTAAAGAGGTTTCTAAGTACACTTGTTCTAAGTACACTGGACTAGTGGGATTGCCAAAGGGGCAGTCGGGAGTTGAAGGCGCCGGTGCCCCCGCAGCTGGTGGGCTGACCGCTGCGACACGACGTCCTCCGGCAGCCTGCCCTTTCCAGGGCAGTTTGACCTCCTCGCTGGGTTGCAGGTCACGGCTGCTGCTTTCGAGGGGCACAGACGGACTGACAGGAAAGGTGAAAGTCTCGGGACATGTTGGGCTACGGACTTGTGGAGTTCCCTCTGCTGCTTCTGTTGGGGAAAAGTCCATACCTGCCTCGGAAGACACTAATTTTAGCCACTTCTTTGTTTCCCGCTTCTGGTATTTTTGGTTCTTAGCATTTTTTTCTCTGTTTTGTTTCCCACTCTGCACCCAACAGGAAGAGCCTCTCGCAAAGTCCTCCACAGTAAGAAGAAGGAAAAAAAAAAGGTCCAGATGACATTTGCTTTCTGCAGGCAGAACTGAAAGCAGGCAGCAGCCAACATTTCCCCAAAGCCTCTCACCACCTCTGCTCTTTCCATGAGAAACAGGAAGGAAATTGGATCCTACAAGAAAACCATTTTCCAAAATGCCAGAGACCTCAGACTAGTCTGTTCGCTCGCGTGCACTGACTTCTCCAGCGAGACAGGACTCAGGTCTTGCAGTCACATAAGCTCAAAAAGGTGATATTCAAGCAGTATCTTGAAAATAAATAGCTGTATTTCATGGAAGGGAGATGAACCCTTCGTGCGCATCATAGCCCCGAGGTCTGTAGGTGCTGGGAGGGCCAGCTCAGGCGGGGTCCTGAAACGTCCTTTTGTTCTTCTTGAGGAGATGTGCTGGAAAGACTTGCAGAGCAGGACCGTGAGGCTATGCAGGGGTAGCTCGGTCATCGTAGGATCACGTTCATCTCTTCTGTGAGGAACCTGATTGAAACAGGATGGTCTTCATACTTAAAAATCCACATGCTGTCATTAGTTAATAGCTCCCTCAGTTGCTTTGGTGGGGATGGAGAGTGTTTTCCTTGCTACCAGGGATCCAAAGACACCAAAATCCCGCTCCAAATTATTGATAGCTTCTTAGATAGAGGCCGGCCCGAGTGTTGGTTCTTGCTGTAAGGCTTTTTTACCGCAACATCACAGAAATAACTCTCTTCTCTGAGAATCGTATTGATTGCATTACGCACTGTAATTAGTGTAGCAGGCTGTGCAGTTGGTGGAGCGATGACAGAGCCGACTTTATGAGTAGCGAGAGCTGCATTCTTTTAAAGTGATTTCATCTCAAAAAGTGCATTGGGAATTTCTAGTCCCAGAGCCCTGCGCGGTCGGATATTCCCTCCGTCGTGCAGTGGGGAGGACCGGGGTCGGCAGCGGAGGGGCTGGCCGTCCCGCGCTGCGGGCACACCGCCGCCGGCACACCCAGCGAGATGTCTCCTTGCCCCCGGAGCCCGCTGGCCGCGGTGGTGGTGGGAGCTACGGCAGGAGGGCTGGTGGCTGTCGGTGGCTGCTCTCGGGGGGACGAGCCCAGCCACGTTTCAGTCACCAGCTCATCGTCCCCTCCAAGGCCCACCTTGACCGTGGGCCAAGGTCCTCTTTGAGAAGGGCATTTGCGTTTGCTCTCTCCTACCCCCGTGTGGGGCCTCTGCGGTCCATTAGATACTGCTGCCTGCTGGATGTCTAACCAGTGAGAAGATGGGCTGATGGCTAGAGGTGTTTAAGCTGTCTTAGGACTCATCCTGCCCTGCAGACGGTTCAGTGGAAAGGAACCTCACTGGAGCCGGGGGCTGGAGGCTGGGAGGTTTGCTTCCCAAGGTAACGCTCCTTGCCTACAGAAAATCCGTGCATGGAGCAGGTAACGTGCATCTTGATGAAGAGCTTTTTGAGATCACCAGGATGGAGGAGTCTACGTGAACAGTGAGAGGCCGTGGTAAGACGAAAGGCACACCTAGCAGGTCCTCTGCCTTCCAGGTGATAAACTCATCCATTCATATTCCATTTACCATGCAGACATGTACCGTCTTGGAGGCTTGCTATAGTAGCTTAGCTGTATAGAGCCAGAGAACATTGCATACAGGTATTACAACCGACAGGCTCTGGCTTCCAATATACTGGTTCTTCTTGCAGTACTAACAGTGAAGGAAATGTTCTAGTTCCTGCTGCCCAGAGGAGAGCACTCTCCATGTCTTCAAATGCATCTAACATGCTCTCTCCATTAGAGGGCAGAAGCATGCTTATGCACGGATAAAATAAAACAAAATTACCTGCCCTATGTGCCATATAGCTTGTTGCGTTAAGGGAAGGTAGGGCATTATCACGAATGACCAGACAACTACACCTGCTAGAAAGAAAAAGAAGCAGCAAGAACTGGTGCTTCAAGGGTTAATTTCTTCGATTTGGGCTAACTTGGTGGTCTTTGTAGCACCTCCTTCTGTTTAAAGTTGGAAATAGATTTGATATGTGGTAAGTACCAATATCTAACAGATTTGTTAAAGACCAAGTAATACAGGTAATTACTTATTTTCCAGAAGACTGACAATTTTAATGATAGAAAAATGCAAAAAGATTGTTTTTAAATAGTGACAATTATTAGGAGAATATTTTGAGGATTTCTGTAATAGTCTGCCTGTGAACATCCCCTGTTTTACAGCCCTCCTGTGAAAGTTGTGATGCACTGCTGTATCTCATTTCTATATGCATGTAATCCTCTGATGTAATAAAGGTATTGCCCATAATTACAAAGGGAAAGCATTAGTTTCTGTTGAATCCAGTGACACAGCTTCTGCGAAGAGTAAAGAAGCCAAGAGTTTGGCCTTAAGCAGATACAGACCTCAGAGTAGTTCAGGCCAACAATTTAACCTTCTTTAGTGTCCTCTAGGTGCCATTGCGGTGGTGGTATTTATGACATGGACACTTTCCCCCTAGAAATTGGACTAAATCCACAGCCCTATCCTTTCAATTTTGAGTTGTCACCATCAGAGCATGCCAGGGAGTGCCGGCTGCCAGTTTCACTCGCGGGCACGTGGAAGGGCACGCGGGAACCGCCGGCGAGAGTCACCGGCCTCTTGGCAAGTGCCGGCACTGGTGGAAGACCCAGATACCCAGAGATGAGCCTGGTGCAGGCGAGGAAGGCTTCAGGGTGTTGGTTGTGCAGATGCGTGAACTGGAGGGAAGCTGGTGTGCCAAGAGTGACATTTTAGTTTTAAGGTGCAAAATCGTAACTAAACTGAAGGGAAGAAAATTACAAGAAAACACAAAATTCAAGATTAATCATAAATATTTCCTGGAAACCCTCTCAGATGTTGGGGGAGGTTGATTCTTTTAAATAACAGAGGTTGACATTTTACATTCGGCTTGAAATGGAAGAAAAATGTTTATTATATTCTCTTCTTTGTTAATATATGAAACGTTTCATTCTGGGCTTAAAGAGCAGAAGCCAGGGACTGAAACAATGAACTTCTGCTGTTGTGATCTAACAGGTATTGAATGATCATGGATTAACCCATTACCCTTTTTACAGAGACTTTATCTTTTTGTTAAAGGTTTAAGAGGCAGCGTAGGCTCCCCTGGCTGCTGCCCACACATGAGCCTGCCCACACTTTGTCCCACTGTGTGTGCGCTGGTGCTGCCCATTTTGTTCATTTTGGAGAGGAGGGGGTTGCTTTCGTCCTTTCTGGACGTTGGGGTTTTTTTCCAAGTTCGCTACTGGTCCAAGCCATGCTCCTCGGGAGGCTTCTCCTCAAGCATGAAGGAGGCACATCGCTGCACACCGCACCCTGACAAGAGGAAATCTGAGTTAAAACACATCTAGAAGATGTTTTTATAATCCCAGGCAGGTATTTGGAACAAATTATATTTACAGCCTGGAGCTGAGAGGGAGGGCTTTGCCCCTTTCCACGCATGGACCACCTTTCCCTCTACCTTGGGACTTACCCTGGTGCTGTCAGAAAGCAGCTCAGCAGCTTCATCCCGTTCCCCTCAGAGAAGTGCCAGTTCCCTGAGATGAGGGAGGAGAGGTGAAGCGATGGCCTCTGACATGCTGTTAGTCCTGGTGCAGCCCTTTCCCTCCCTCCAACATCCATTTGGTCTGGTGGGACCCGTAAACCTCTGTTACTGCAAGGCTGAGGTTTTCCCGCATGCTCTGGAGCCCTCTCCTCCCCGTATCCCTCCCCTCTCTCTCAGGACCCCCCAGCTCGGGGATAGGGATGGGGATGAGGACGGGGACGAGGACAGCCCAGGGATTGCCTGTGGGGTAGCACCCTATCCCCACCTCATCACAGACCCGTGTGATCAGAGGTATCATCCCTCTCAACAAAAAAACATAAATCACGATGCTTTTGCAAAACTTCTTGTTTTTACAGAAGCACTTTCAGTGTGGAGAGGTTCTTCTGGTGTTTTATAAGGGATGGAGTTTACAATCTGAATTAGACAGAGAATACAGATGAGTTGCTAAGCATGGAAACAGTAGAAGATGAATCAGACTCAAATTGGTATTTTAGTACAATAATTGCTTTCCGGTGAACCTGAGAATGACCTAAATTGAACAGTTTTGAAGGAACCAAACACTTCTCGCTTGACTTCTGCATGCATTTACTAGTGCAGTAACTGGATTCAACTTCTGTTGACAGCCGTAGCTTAAAAGTGAGGAATCAAGAGCATTTTGCATGAGGGGAGAAAAAAGTTCTTCAGTGTAAAATGTGGAAAACAGATCAGTTAAGTTTTATAGTACCAAATGCATAAGCACGGCAGGAGCCCTGGAGCATTGGTTACCTCGATGTGAGCCCTTTGCATGACCTGTAAGGCGGCCGGCTCACACTGGGGTCCCAGCACAGCCCTCTGATGCTGCTGACCCTTGTGGGGTGGTGTGGGCTCAAGATTTCCTCCTACTAGTTGTCTTCAGATGGATGATAGCATGCAAACGCCAGCCCTGGCCGTCTCCATCCTGTAGATAACGAACTCCTCTGGGCTCCCAGCCTCTGAGACCCGTTTGGTTAGAAATGTAAACAGGCGGTTGTGGCTGGGCACTGTGGATCGCAGCCCGGACTCTGATGCCACAACAACTGACATGCAAAAGGGGGATGGAGGCTGCTCACAAGCATTGTTAACATCCAGAAATACCATCAACTATTTCTGGCAGCAGTGGGGGAAATAAAATAAGGCAGGTAAGTGGCTGGGCTGCCAGCAGCAAGCAGCGAGACAGCTCTTGCACACAGGGTATCGGGCTCACTGGACGGGATGACGGAGCAGGGTTTAATTGGAAGATCCAGCTCTTGTTGTCCAGAGAAATGCAGATCTGGCCTTGAAACATTTCCCAAGGTCTTGGCACTTCATTTTGTAGCTGTGTCTCATGCTCTGAATATTCCCCAAGGCACTCGCTATCGTCGAATGTCGTCTGACTGTCTCTTGGTTGCTGTTTGTTTCTGTGGTTGCACGTTGATAAGGTATCTGGTTATGTCTTGCAGCCCTCAGAATCCAAGCCCAACGTCACCCCTCTCACCGTCCTGGCCCATGTTCTCCGCGCCATCAAGTCCTATGCCCACCTCCTCTACGTCCAGCGACTCATCCCCCATCAGGTCTGTTGCAGAATTCGCTTTGCTTTTTGTTGCTTTCGCTATTTTCTGTTTAATTTACTCGGTTTCCCCCCCGCTTCACTTTCCTTTTCTCTTTGCATCCTGCTCAAACTCCCCCAATGCAGCTATCTGCATTCAGCAAGAGAGGAGCTTTCAAATGCCTTCTGCCCCAGGGGAGACCCTTTGAATCCTCCCTTTGACCCCCCCGGCGGGTGCCCGCTGGCCCCCGTGGTCAGGCGAGCGGGAGCCAGCGCTCGCAGGTCACACTCGGAGTGCTCGGTGTCGGTGATGGTTTCTGTGGTTTTGCCCAGCCGTTTCAGCTCTTGCGGTTTGCTTTACTCCGCTCTGCAACAGGTAAGATGTGTACTGCCTTCCCAGGTGCTGCAAGGAATAACAAGCCTTTGTAAAACGCTGTGATACCTCATTTTCTGGCCACTTCCTTTTCTTATCTGGAGTCTAAGGAAGGTAAAGAACATGGGCCAGCACAGACATTTGCCTGCTGGGTGCCCGTGTCTCAGGTGGTTGGGCGTCGCTGGAGTAAATCGGTCCTGAAAGTTACAGACAGACTAACGGAAGATTTCCAGTGGAACCCCGGAGCAGCAGGTCAGGCTGTGCTGCACGCCAGCCCCGCGGGGCAGGAGGATGGACGACCCCCCTTCGCCCTGGGGTGCGAGACGCCGCTGGCTGCGGCACAGCGGGAGCAGGCACTGCCTGGGGGTCCCGTGGCTTTTGGGATCGGAGGTGCAGTCGTGCCGTGAGCGCAGCATGGGGGGATGCTCACATGGGGGAAGCCAGGGCAGCATCGCCTCTGGTCTGCGCACAGGGTGCCCGTGGGTGGGATTTCTCTCCTCTGAGCCCGTGGCTGGCGCAGTGGAGCAAGATGCCGTTGTCGTTGCTGGCAGAGCGCAGCTCCCAGCCCCTTGGCAGGTGCAAGCGTGGGGCCGGGGCACCAATCCGTCCTCTTAGAGAGATGTGTCAAACCTGTTTGTTCATCACAGGCACAGACCGAGCTCTTCCCCTGCACCTACAGCCACACAAATGCTGCCTGTACGACGGCTGCCTGTTTGGCAGAGTTATTTATTTGTTTTGCTACGCATCTGCAAAGGCTGACAATGGTGTAATAACCATCCAAGCAGCCTTCCTCTTCTGGGGGAGAGGGGCTTATCATCCCCGAAACTGCACAAGGGAAGATGGGTGAAGCTCCTGAGTGCTTTTCTGGCCTTGTGTCATGCTTGGAGGCAGAAACCTAACATGAGCGATCGCTGGGGTCCAGTGTTTCGGTCCCTGAAAGCCCCATGGAGCTCTGACGGGTGCAGTTGCAGCCCGGAGAGCAGCCGGCAGGCGAAGGGGCAGGCTGGGGCCATGGGGACACAGGGCTGCAGAGGTCATTTTAGGGAGAAAAACAACAACTTGAATAATTCAAGGTAGTAAGCCTGAAAATACCTTTTATTTTTCATCTGACAGTCTCCTCAAGCACTCTGCGTGAGCAGTGCCTCCCCAGCAGCAAAGGACCCTCTCTGGAGCGGGAGGAGTGTTTGCCCATCCTGGTTTTTAAGTGTTTGGCAGCTGCTTGTGTCAGGCAGCTGGAATTCAGAGAGGAGAGACCTCTGCTTTGGGGCTGTCTTCACAGCAAAACCAAAACCATTCACAGCTTCCCTGGTTTGTGGTTTGTGTGTGAAGGTGAACCGCTTTCACCACGAGGTGAAAGTGTGCCGCTTCCCTGGGCTCACTTGGAGAGAATTCAGAATAAGTTCAAGTCCTTGGAAAGATAAAAGTTGGTGAAACCGCTGAACTGAGAAATGGTGATGCCTTGTTCATTACCCCAGCAGCTCTTGGGGGTGCTTCCATCACTTTGCTTGGCCGTACCATAGCCAAGTAGTCTGCTGCAGCGCTGGATGCGGCCGGACGGCCGGATGGCCCAGTGCCTGGGCAGGTTTGCATGTCACCGTCACCGTGGCCTGGCCGTGTCCCAGCTTTCCACCAGCCTTGCCCGAGCCCAAACCCGGGAAGGATGGGTAGGAGGCTCTGGGCACAGAGGACAGCTCTGTGTGCCTGTGGTTTGCTGGTGGGGTCCTGAGGTCCTTCATTTTCTCCCTGTGTCTGCTGGTGACTTGCTCCATTTCTGGATCTCTCTGCTCTAATTCACTCCCCCGCAGTGTGGGCACGCTGACACTTCCCCAGTAAAATCTAATGGTTGTTAAATCTTTTATCCTCAGGTACAGTCTCTAAAGAAGTGCAGCAAATTCTTCATGGACCTACTTGTTTTTCTGTTTTGAAATACCCTTCCCCAAGTGCTAATTCTTCCTCATGAAACTCTGCTTGTGGTTGCAGCTGCACTCGGAGAGCGATGGGTTTGGCAGCGAGCGGGGCCAGTGGGCAGCGGGTTGCTGCCAGCACCTGCTGCCCACCTTTGCTCCGCGCCAGCCCTCCAGTCAGTTATGGCCCTTCAAAGACTCACAAAACATTTCCAGCTCCCTGATGTACTTCTCCTGTCTAGCGCCCAGAGCTCTGCCGGGAACCCCTGTGGGCACCGGGCACCAGCTCTGGTCCTGGCAGTGCCAGCTGGGCTTGGACTGGGATTTGCAGCGTGGTGAAATGTGGCGCTGGAGGCTCATTCCCGAGAGCCTTCAGCCTCCTCTGGCATCTTCCTCACCCTTGCCCTGAGCAGTGTAACCTTGGACCCTTGCAGAGCGGTAGAGGTCCTTGGACCCCTCTTCGACACAGTGGGGAGGGGAGTGCTGCTGTGTACGAGTAGAGTATTTTTTATGCCAATAAATGCTTTCTTTTTGCAGCTCACCGCTGCGGAAAGCCCGAGCTTTGTACGCCTGTAAAGCAGAACACGACTCGGAACTCTCCTTCACGGCAGGCACTGTGTTTGATAATGGTGAGTCCTCGACCTGGAGGGAGGGCACGGGGCAGTGCCAGGCACCTCGTGGGGGCGGGAGGAGATGGGCTCATTTTTCAGTGCAGTGTTCGGGCTGTGGTTCCCGGTGTCCTGGGAAAGCTGGATTGGGAGAGCTGCACCCGGTGCTGTAGGAGCCGCGCTTGCTCCATGCCCGGTGCTGGGCTTCCACGGAGCAAACCTGGAGCAGCGTTTGCTGCAGAGCAAGGGCAGAGCACCGTGGGAGGGTGGGGGACGTACCGAGGGTGTTTGTAACACACCATCGAATTAGCTTCCTTCTAACGACCGTGACATTGCCTGTCGCTGGCAGCCACCCACCTCGCCTGCCAGGGAAGCGCTGTGGGAAGCCGAGAGTGCAGCTCTTAGCCTGGGTGGTAGATAGGCAGGAGACTTCCCCTTCACCTCAAAATGGACACTCTTCTTCTGTAACAGCATCTCTCCTTTCATGTAACGTACGTGTGAGATGCTACAGAGCCAGTATTAACAGCAATACGGATAAAGCTACAGGGAAGGACACTTGGCTATTACTATTTTTAGCACTGAGTTTTGCAAATTACTGGTTTTCTTCCTGTGACCCAGGGAATGATTTGACTCTCAATTCACAGCTTTCCTTTTAGTCCTCTGTTTAAGGACTATCCCATTTCCACCACTAGAAATCCCATGAAAGAAGAAAGCAGAAATATTTGAAACACAGAGACATTCAATCCAAGGTGAATCTTGCCTTACTTTCATATCCATGCTGAAAGCAGCTGATTATCCAGCCCCCTTTTAGGATCAGTGTGAAAACTGCCTTTCTGAGATCCTGATTTATTTCATCCTAAGGGAGACGTGTAAAATAGGAGGGATGAATAGGGGCGATACCCCTCCTCTCCCCCAGAGGAGAGCACGGGAGGCCACTCCGGCAGAGATGTCCACTTTGCCACCTGCAGCCTGGGTCAGCGGGTCCCGCTCCACGTCCCACTCATCGCCCTGCCTGTGCCCGCGGTGTCCGAGCCGCCAGCCTGGGGTGACGGGTATTTTGGCCCCGGCAGTGGAAGTGGCCGCGCATCCACAGGGCACAAGGCGAGGGCGAGACTGTGTGTGTCTAGGTCAGAGCTGTGTTTTGGCGGGTTGGTAGGGGAAGGCGCAGCCTTGCGTGGAGGGTGTGCAGAGGTTCTCCAGGCTACGCTTGGGCGTACAAAGTGCAGGCTCTGATCCAAAGAAGAAAATACAAGGAAGAAGTTTGGCGAGGCACGGCGTCACCTCTGTGCCATGCTACGTCAACGGCGGGTCGCGGAGCACGGACCGGTGCCCAGTGCCGACCCCAGGTTCTGCGCCGTTTGCCTTCCTGGCAGCTGCCCGACGCTCCAGCTGGTCGCTGAAGTTATCCGAGACCTTGCAGTACACAGACCCCGGCTCTTTACCGCAGCGATACGCGGCACGCCGCCCGTGCTGCAGCAGGCAGCGCTGCCGGCGGAGCGAGGTGCTCGCGCCGCGCCGGTGGGACCGCGCAGAGCCCGGTGCGCCTGTGCCGTGCGCTGCGCCGGGCTGCGCGGCCGCGCCGGCCTCCCTCCTATGGGCACGGACCCTTAATCTAAACGTAAGGGAGAAACTGGTGAGCGGTTCACTGACACCAGCGTTTACCATATACAGAGCCATTCCTCAATGGTTTTCTGGGTAGGAGAGATTAGTTTCCAAGTATCAGCACCAGAAATACTCTATGCAGTTGCCATAATGTTTCATGCAGGAGATGGAAAAGCAGCATGTGTGCTTTTTGCCTCTGGATACTGAGAGCTGGAATAGGTGGGCTCTGGTTAGATTTTTTGAGATGATGTTAATGAACATAGATTTTCTGTTTCCTGCATCAGGGGAAAGAGACTGTGCCCCATGGAATTAAGCTGCTCTGTTTTAGATATAATCCCAATGTAAAGAAAAGACTTTTTACTACTTTCCAAGTAGTTCTTGGCTTTTATATGTTAAGCATTGTCATTTGGGAAACTGCTACCACGTGCACTGGTTTTGCCCTGGGATATATATGAGAATATAGCAGAAGGGGGAAGAGAATGAATACATGTGAATTAAAGAAAATACTTTTCCTAAGCAGCTCCATAGATATCTTATAAATAAACATGGTCTCCCCTTTGAGAGCCTGTGGGAATTAAAGCAGCTAGGAGGGGAACAAGTTTGAATTAAATACATTGTGTTTGCTAGATAAAAATCAATGGATTATTCAAGGGAAAAAATATACAGCATGTTCTAATCACTTAGCAGCATAGCCGAGGCTCACGTTAGCTGGGGGGAAGTGAGTTAGAAACAGCAGTGCTTGGTAGAAATGTTATGATGAAGGGGTTTTACAAAACCCAGCAAAAGCAAATGGCTCTTGGAAATACTTAGAGACAGGTTCTTGTCCGACTCTAAGGTTCTCTGAGCTTGCACATGGCAGAGCAGCATCTCAGTCTGACTGGGACATTGAGGTGCTGCTGCCCACACCGAGCGGCATCCACATAGTAAATAACACCATGTTTTGAGAAGCACATTTAAACTCCGTAGCATTGTTCCTTTTAGTTACATGAAACCTGGATTTTCCAGCAGATCTTGTGCACTTGATAGTTGCATGCCCTTGTGGTGCTGAATGGGAGGGACGTCCTGGGTCTGTGGAGGCCTGAAATCGGGGAAGGTGAGAGTCACGGGTCAGGAAAGGGATGCTCACGTGTGTGTTTAACTAGCAATTGCCCCTGAAATGGAAAACGCCATATTCTGAAGCAATGAACCGCCAACCTGTGCTGCTGCTGCTAGATACTGAAGTTTTATGCTATATTAGGAAAGTTGTGTTGCATTTGTGCTCTAATTCTGTGAGAGAGGACGAGATTCTCCTCCCTATCTGCTCATGTGCCCTGCTCTATCTGACAGTACCTACACAGAAATAAATGGCTGTCTTTGGGACATAAGTGATTTTTGAAGGGAAAAGCAATAGCTGGAACTCACGTGACTTTTGGTTAAAGCATTTTCCCAGCCCGTTTGCTGAGACCAGAGGGCTGAAGACACAGACACACACACACATACCACTTACAATTTCTTTTCTCTTGATGGCCATCGTCCACTGGTGGGGCACTGTGAAGCCTTTAGTCCCACCCAAAGGGAGGTAACGCAATAGCTTTTAATGCAGTTTTGCCCTGGGGGCTTTCATTGCAGGCTGGAGGTGGCATTTTTCCTCTGTGCAGACTGCCTTAGCCTTTGGTAATAGAAAAGTCCCAAGACTTGGGTGTGAGAGGGTGTACACATGGAAAAAGAAGTTGGCACAAGTAAAACCCGAAGATGGTAAACACTTTATTCTAGGAGCCAGAACACTGTGGCTCTTAAAACTAGTTTTCTGTGGTTTGGATTCTTTTTTCCTTACTACATTACTACGTGCAATACTGCTCTGCAGGCATAGCCAGTAGTGATGGACTTTGCCACACTGGTGAGGACTGGTGTCTCCCAAAGCATGGAGATATTTGGACTTAAAACACTTCTGTCTTTCTGACTCTTTCTCACCGGTCAATGTCAGTGGTGACTTTTGCAGAGAAAATGGTCATCCTGCAATAGATGGGGCTGTCAGAGGAGAATAGGCACGCAGAGGAACCTGAAGCCCTGCTCTGCTGTGCTCTGCTGGTTTGATGAGCAGCACACCTGTGTTTGCCATTGGGTGAAGACGACTCTGTTTTTAAACATTTGTTTCTGCTCTGACTCTGCCGGAGCCTTGGTGTGGCCTGTACCTGCTGGCTGGGGGCTGGCTGCATGCGCGGAGCCCATCCCCGCAGCTCTGCTCTGGGGGGATGTAGGCCCCGTGCAGCGGTCGGAGCCGTTTCTGGGGTGGAAACACGGTCGCATTTGTACTGAAATGTGAATTTTCAACACATTTCACCCCCCCAGCTGAGCGAGGGTGGGCTGGAGGGTGCCTGGATGGAGAGCCGGGGAGCAGCGGGGAGCGCAGGCACCGTGCTGGCAGGGCAGGGGAGCGGGCAGGGGGTATGGTGGGGTTGGGGCAGGGGGGACTCGCTTCGCTTTTGCAGTTGGTGCCAGACAACGTGTAAGTGAGCGGACCTGCAGAGAGTCACGGGAAGCTTGGGTGGCTCTGAAATACTGGCTTGCCACCATTTCTTGTGGGAGGTGTGGGGAATATTCTCCTGCCTGCGTTGGCATAACCCTGGTTCCTGTAAAATCAGCAAATTTTCAGTAGTTGATTGAATAAAGAAGTCTTTTGAGGACTGATCAGGTTTCTCGTTTGATAGAAATAAGATTGCAGTGTTTGCTTTCCTGCCGGCAGCGTTTGCTAATGCATTTTCTCTCTCAGCCTGGTGCGAGGCCAAGCCGGGACGTGCAGGGTTACGAGGCGATGGAGTTAACCACGTTCTCTCGAACTTCAAAGAGATTTTAGCCCAAATCTGGAGGAAGTTTTGAGCCCCTGTTCTTATCCCAAATGCTTCACTTACACCAGCCCTGCAGCACCAGCTAGTATTTGGAAACCCAGTCCATAGCTGAGTGCGCAGCTCACGTGGTCCTTCTGTTGGTTTCGCTGTGTGATCTCTGACACTTTGATAAAGGGGATGCAGAGGAGTCCCATGAGTGAGCGGGAGAGAGCACTTCAGCTTTCTGAGCTCCTTAGCATATTAGTTTCCTTACTTTAAAATAAACAGGAATTAAACGTCTTGCTGTCTCCCAAGAGCAACTTTGACATTGTCAGCACACAAAGAGCAACAGCCCCTACACCATAATCCCCCTCCTGTAGTAACCTGCCTTTTCCTTCTCTCCTCAAGTTCATCCATCCCAGGAGCCCGGCTGGCTGGAAGGGACCCTCAACGGGAAGACAGGATTAATCCCCGAGAACTACGTCGAGTTCCTATAACTTTGGCCATAAGAAGTGCCACTGCTGAGCTTTACATGGTATCCATGGCAGCTGCTGGCAGGAGTCCTGCAGACCATTTTGCTCTTTGCCACTGTGCGACGCAGGGTGAGGACTTGCCCGTACCCACTGAGATGAATGTTTGCGCGGATAATAACGTTCGTGTCTCCTGCCGCGCTCCTGTGGCGCGTGCCGGGGCTGCGGGGGGAACGGTCCTGGCGAGATGTCTCGACTCCTCCAGCCCCGAGCAGAGGCCGGCGATGCCCAAAGCCCACATCCCAGCTGGGAGCCCTCACAGCAATCAAAAAAACCCAGCAACGCAGCAGCTCCGCGCCGCAGCCCGAGTGCTTCGTAGGGGACGAGCCTGCAAACTGTGAACCGGCACGAGAGAGCCACCGAGCCCGATGTCCCCTGCGGTGAGACGGTTTACCAGCTGTGAAGAGCGTTAGTGGGAGCTGAGGGACCCCAACCCATCACCTCCCCGCCGGAGGAAGAGAGGTCAGCAGCGAGGAGTCCTGTCCTCCCGGGCCCTTCTCCGCTTTCCGACCAGCCCGAGCGAAGCTCTCCCATGCAGCCGGGGAGCGAACCCAGCCCTTTCCCGCGCCGCTGCGGCAGGGGAAGGGCTGAGGTGTTTTTTTTCGGCTGATGCCAAACCACGGGCTGTGTCTGCAGCAGCCGTTTGCATGAGGGTGAGCTTCCCACGGCAGGTCGGGGGCAGCCCTGGCGAGGCGGCAGCCGTCCTGCCGTGCCACGGCAGAGCTCTGCTCTTGCGGGCGAGAGCGAGAAGCTCAGTGGGCTCTGCAGGGTGGGCACGGTACCCGGCGGGAGCTGTCAGGACTCGGCAGGCGTCAGCACAGTGGAGGGGAGAATATTTTGGACCAAATCTCTCAAACTTTTTTTTTTTTTTTTTTAAAGATTAAGATTTTTGCGAGGTAAACATCTGTTATCTCTGCAGTCTGCGTTTCCTTCCTGGAGGGCAAGATGCAGCTCCAGATAAATACCACTCCTTTTGTTTGACTGGCTGTTTTGTATCTCCTCTTTCCAATGCACATTGCACAGAGACATCCATGCTTTCGCGAACGCCCAGGCCGCTGATGTGCCATTTTGGAGCTGCGTTTGCCACTCTCCACCGTTGCTTTTTCGGTGGTCACCTTGCTTGCAGCCTGGCGTGTAGTCTGTCCGTGCCAAGTCTGTGCAGTACTGGTTGTGCAAGGTAAATTATTTCCATACTCACAGGACATTTGTTGTTGGTGTGGCCAACCTACAGTCTACAGAAAACAAAGGACGAGCCCTTCGGCTCCAGCACCCCTCTGTTCCTGCCCTGGAGAGGATGCTTGTGCCTCCGTGGACATGTGGCGAGTGGTCAGCAGAGCGAGTTTGCAAATCCCTCGCCATTTCGGGTTGTTTTTAAGGGGGAGGGTGGGAGAAGAAGCCCTGCATGACTGCAGAGCCAGGCTGGCCGGGTGGCATGTCAAGAACTGGAATGATTATATTTTGTCATAGAAAATCGTGAAAGAAACCCCAGCCTGTTGGCAGAGAGACTCTGTTGTGCAGAAGCGACACTGTCGCACGCTGGTGGGGGATGGATGTCGTGTCTTTTTGTAATAATTTTAAAGACTCTGAGTGACTGAATTGCTGTATGTGTCACTTTATTTTTGAAAGAATTAATGTATAAATAGAGTATCTTAAAATATTATGAGGGAAAGATCTATATTTGATATTTTTAGAAGACCTGTAACAAGAGAAGTGAAGGACATTTGAAACCGGTTACAGAAAAGCGCTTGCAAACACACTCGCATCCACAACCACCCTCCGGGCCTTGGGCTGCCTTTTCATTCGCTTCGTGGTGTCACTTAGAAATGAGGGAAACAACTGAAATTTCAGACCTCTTTACATTTCTTTCGCAGTAATTAAACTTCCTGGACTTTTGTCTTGGGGAAAAAAAAAAAAAAAGAAGAAAAAGTCGGATCTTTTTTTTCCTGATTTCTAGGGCGGGTGTGGTACAGCTCATCTCCTCGGCATTATAACCTCTCCATAAGCGACACACGGACCCCTCTGGGGATGCCATGGGCACATCACCTGGCTGGTGCTGTTTGGGTAGGGGTGAAGCCTCCAAACTGTCCCATGTTTTCTGCTTTAAGGTGTTGGATGAAGAGGACCAAGAGGTTTGTAGGGATAAAAGCCAGTGTTTCACTGGCAAGTTGCTGGTTCATGTTCATCCTTGGATTTAATAGTGAACATTTGTACCATTTGTTGATTTTCCTGAAGCGGGGGACCAGGCTGGGCTTTATCCAGCCCCAGCAGTCGCTGCGGTGCTGCCGGCCGGTACTGGGACCGCAGGGGGGCTGCTCCGAGCTGGCTCTGGCACCGGCACTGCTCGGGGCAGGCAGTACAGAAACCCCCTTCCAGGGGTGTAGGAGAGGGAGAGGAAGGACTAAATGGAAAGGAGAAAAAAAGAAAAAAAAAGGCTAAATATTTCATCTGTCAGCACTAGTTGCTTGTGTTTGGGACTGTCCCATCCCGAGCCGCTCCTCCAACGGGATCCCTGCTGCCTTCCTGGGACGCTGCCGGAGCCGGTGGCTTTCAGCTCAGATGGGGGTTTTCCAGCACGGCCTTCTGTCTCAAATGTGACTCTTAGCCTTTGAACAGAAAGTGTACTATGGACAAATGAGCATTTGAAACCCATCAGAAACACCTTAAAAGGCACATTTAAGGGCTACGGTATTTAGGGACCTCTTTAGTAATGCTGCACGAGCACCAGCACAGGCTGCTCTGCGCCAGCAGGCTGCTGCCGGTCCTTATCCCCAGAAAACCTTTTAGTGCTGTGTCCCCCTTTGGCTCTTCAGATGCTTGAGTTATTCTGAGACAGTAGTAAATTCCTTTTCCTAGGCATTTAGGAGCTTTTGGATACGCTACCTAGAGAGTTACTGGGAACAGAAGTCCCACGCAAACATATTTGCAAGGTGCCTTCTGGAGGAAAGGAAAATAAAGCATAAGCAGAAGTTATTGCTCTTACAGCAGAGCTGGCGGAATATTTTTTTTTAATTAGAACTTTCCAAAAAGAAAAATTTGGCTGAAACGCTTACTAAATGTTCCCATTTTGGGCCAGCTTTAATACTGGAGTAAGCATTGGTTTATTCCAAGAGAAATTAAAGATAGAAAATATTTTTTTAAACCAGCTTGACATGGCATTTAATGCTTAATATTAAAGTCATCAGTCAAAATTATAAGAAAGCAAGGATAGCCAGACTTGCCGATAGGTGGAGTCTCTCCTGTATTCCTTGTCCCATCATTTTAGGTATTAAACCAAAAAAAAAAAAGACACGGTGCAATAATATCCGTTGAAACAATGTCAGACAAGTCTCGGGGTGCAGTCCTGACACGTTTCAAGTCAATGGCACAAGTCCCACGGGTTGGCTGTGGCCAGGCCACCCTGCAGCAGCCTTGGTCCCCGTGTCCCGGCGGCCACCGACACGCATGGCGTTTCAGAGGTCCCCACGGGCCCATGTTCGAGCTGCTGGCCCTTGCCTCTTTACTGATTTTGCGGGGTTTTGCAGCAGGAAGTGAAGCGCCTCGGATGGTTTGGGAGCACCCAGGCTCCTGCCAGTGCTCCTGTCACCTCCCAGTGCCCTACTGGGGGCTTGGGGCGGGATGTGTTGGGTTGGGTTGGATTGAATTGTTTTGGATCGGGTTGGATTGGATTGGATTGGGTTGGGTTGCGGTTGATGTTGGGGTTGGCTTGGCTGGCTTTTTTCAAGCAGGCTATTACTCAGTAAGAGCAACAATTTCAGACTCTGGCCATGAATTTTTCAGATTCCCATCTGGCTCCGCAGTCAGACAAAACATCCTCCTGGTAATTGTCTTGTCTCGAGAAGACTTCTGCCGCGTTCGGTGGCCTGAATAGCAGCCCAGACCATTACAGCTAATTACAGCCGTGCTCCTTAGTCGCTCGCAGTGCTCCGTTACTGCTGTAACACGGGGGTATGTGGATGCTCAGTCCTCGGCGCCAACGCTTTAAGCTGCAGACGGGCTCTTGCAGGGCCCTGCTGCTGCTTAATGCAGGCTTAGACGGAACGGCCGTCGTACGCTGGATGGAGTTAGATGCTGTGAACGTCTATCAAAATGTCACAGCTCCTCTGGGCGCCGGAGGGATGGGACCTTCCTGCACGAGTGCCCTCCGGCTGCGGACGGGACCACATGGGTGCGTACGCAGCCGTGTGTCCATGTGTCCGTCTGCACTGGGACATGGCAAGACAAACGCCTTCATTTCGGGGAGCGGACTGCACTCTGTGATCCTGACACAGAAGTTTTGTGATGTTTCTTTCAGGCTCTGCTGCCGCTTTATTTTGTAAGTTGCAGTTGAAAGCACTGGAATTTTCCCTCGAAGAGGGATATTGCTTATTTAGGTTCACTTCTGCTGACAGCCTAAAAGAGGGTGCCAGGGAGGGATGGGAGGAGGCTGCTCGTTAGAGCCTCGCAGCGCTGTCACGTCTGGGTCCCGCAGCAGCCCTGTTTAAATACTGCAGAGGAATTATTCTGATTTATCTGAGAGATTTCACAGCACAAGTCCAAACAGCTTCAAGTAATAGTTGTCCCCGGGGTGCCTCCAGGAGCCTTTTCTTTATTTCTGGTCACGGTCTGCCCCGAGGAGCGCTGGGCTGCAGGTGATGCTCAGGCACGAGGAGCTGCATTCCCCTCATCTTTTTCTTTTAGATTACTCTTCAGGAGGATTTCGTTTGGCATTAGGACTCTACTCTGCCGGCCTGCACCCCTCTCAGGACAGTACTGGGGAAGCGGGGAGTTTCCTGGGAGCTGCTGTCCAGGGAAGGGTGGGATTCGGTCAGTGGGCTCATCACAGCCAGCCGAAACACCGTGCTGGATGTTGCCCTTCTCCCTTGACACCTGCGGCCGTCCTGGTGTCAGGGAGCCACAAGCAGCGGACAAATGTCAGGAAATTAAAAAAGCAAAACACTTGGTCAGAGGAGGTGCAGTGGGTGAGAGCTCATGGAATGGGTTTTTTTCACAGATAGATACACTACTTTAGCCTGTTGTTTTGATGCCCAAAGTCAGAACTCTTTAAGCTGTAAGCATGAGTTGATGGCCACCATACAAAAGTTGAAAAATCAGTATCGTCCTTTGCCATGGGAAAATGAAAAGGGTCTTCTGCTTCTCCCCATGTCCACAGAAATCTCTGCCACGCACTTTCTAGCAATATTGACCTTTTCAAGCTGTGTTTGCTGAAAGGGGACCCTCCACCCCAGACCCCACCGGGGCTCCCGGGCTCATCCAGCCCGTGCGAGGCTCCTGAGACCCAGCGGAGCACCCGCCGCTCCCCAGCACCCCTGAGAAAGCCAGGCAGGCTTTGAAAAGCTAACTTATAGCTGCTGCTTCACAAGAAGGAGAAAGGAATAAGAAAAAAAACCCAAACCACCCCAAACCCTGATTTTTCTTGTCCCAAAGCATTCTCAGAAAGGCTCTTTCCCTCTCTGCAGTGACACATCTTTCTTACAGTGATGCCATTCATATTCTTTTCAGCCTTCAAGTGCATGGTCCTGAAAAGGCCAAAAAAACAAATGTTCCTCAGCACCGAGGAAACCCTTTTCCCCCGTCAAGCTCAGCACTATCCCTCTGTCACCCAGCGGAGTGGTCCCTGCTCCCGTCTGACAGCCTTTGGGGAAATCGGCCCCCAATCCCTGCTTCTTATCAGTGTTTGGTGTGATCTCCAGAAATGATTGAAATATAGTGCAAAACTCGTGATTCCAGTGCTCTCAGGAGCAGCGCGCAATAAATCACGGTCAGCCTGGAATAGCGCTTGGTAACAGAATACAGAGCACAGAAATATCCTCCCGGCCGGGCCGCCGGCGAGCGGCTGTGCCTGCCGTGCAGCGGGACACGGGAACAGATTCCGACAGAAAAGCAAACCTGTGTTTCTACTCAAAACAAGGAAACTTCATTTCCCTGGAAGTAGGTGCAGGCTTGATTACCCATAAGCTTTTTTCCACTGGCTGAGAAGGCATTTGCTCAGCATTTCCGAGGCCGTTCCAGCAGCCTTGCTGGGCACCAGCAGGGCCCCATCCCTGCCCCATCCCGCAGCCGCCCCGGGGAGCCCTGTCCCTTTAGCAGGGCATCCGCACCTGGGGCTGCCAGAGGCATCTGCCCCATGGGACCTGGGACACAAGTCTCTTCTTTTTCCCTTTTTTTTTTTTGTTTTTTTTTTTTTTTTTAATCTTTTTTCCAGCAGCATTTCAACATTGTCACTTGCTTCGGAGTCAGGGATGGAGGCGTGAACAAAGCAAGCGATGCCAGCGTGAAAAAAAAAAAAAAAAAGAGGCTTTTGCATGTTCAGCCCACAATCCGTGTCAGTGGGTCAGAGAGGGCTCTGCGTGATGTGCTTTGAACGGGATTAAAAGGGAGTGGAGCCAGGGAAGGGGAAGGCTCTCCCTCGCCCGTGGCCCCGGGCACCCGTGGAGCTGCCAGTGGGTGCGTCGTCCCCGCGGAGCAGGGACGGCTGTGCCGGCTGCAGGCAGAGGCACGAGCATCCTCCAGCACCCTTCTGGGAAGATTTTTGAATTTTATTTTAATAGCTGTTCATATTTAAAGGCCAAAGGAGCCCAGCATCTGCCATCACCTCTCTGGGGCGGGAGGGCATGCTCTAAAAGAAGCACTGGGGTATTTTTTTATGCTGCAGCAGTGACACCCCATAGACCTGCTTGACAAAACACAAGCCCGGCCCCGCGACCCGCACCGGGACGGGCTGCAGGGCCGTGGTGGGTGCTCGGTCCCACCACCCCCCAAACGGCGCCTGCCCACGGCAGCACCCCGGCAGACCCGCATCCCTGCTGGGCGGCTGGGGCGAGGCGGGAGGGGAGCGGCGTGATTTTCTCTCCCGTGTCGGGGGGACCTGGCGGTGCCTGAGCGGGAGCCGGCCGGGCCATTCCTGATGGATGACGGCACTTGGCAGGAGGTGCTGGCTGTGGCTGCGCCCTCCCTGTGCTCAGTTTAGGAGTTTATCGCTGCCGGGATGCTCACTTGCTTTTCGCCTTAAGAAATCCCATCTCCCCCAGTTTTTAAATCCCATAAATACATGCTAGACTTTCAGCGGGCACGTGGCTGTGAAAGGCCGTGCTTCCCAGGCGGTGGTGTCCGAGGGGAAGCAACACGTCCCTCCCCACCCAGACCCGCAGGAGCAGGAGGGAGCGACGGCTCCGCGCCGCGGCGGGGCCCTCGCATTCCGTGGGGTTTAATCAAGCAGATGGGACACACCAAGCGTGCGTGTCGTTGCTTAAGGTGTGAGGAACCGCGCGTGGTATTGCTCCATCCGTCCCACCCGTGGTGACACACGAGGACGGGAACGGTGGATGCTCCAGCCGGCTCAGCGTGGACCACGTGCTCTCCGATCCCGCAGTCCTGGTGATTCCCGCGAGCACCAAGCAATCCCCCCTGCAGCCATCCCGCAAGGGCAGGGTCAGGCTGCATCCCCACGCTGCTCTCCCCGCCGGATCCTGGGCGTCTGCTGCTCCAGCTCCGCGGGAAGCGGGATGGCCAGGACCACGCAGCTTCGCCTAACGCGGGGATCCACGGCCGGCTGGCACCCGCGGGACGGGGCTGCACGGGTGGCTGACGGCGAGAGCCCAAGCAGCACCTGCGCCCGTCAAATTTTCGCCCATTCAGTGCAGCATTGACTGGAGTCAGATTGGTCTGTAGCTGAGGAAAGTTACCTATGCAAAAAAAGAAAGCCCAGTGCTGAGGGGACATGTTCTCCTTAGCAAGTGCATGGTATTTTAATTATTCTAACGAACCAGAAACCTCAAAGCAATTATAGTTTGTACATTTGGGCTAATTCAAATTTTTAGCTTTTGGGAAATGAAGATTAAAAGCAAGGGGTTTTTTTTTAAGAAATAGCCATTTAAAGTTCTATTCTCTGGGTGAGGAGCTGATTATTTGAAGACAAGCACAGCAAAGCAGCTTGTAATTTAGCACAACTGTTTGACGGCTCGTGAGGTAGCACCTAGCTATTACTTATTATAAATCCTCCCTTCTGTTAATGAAGCTTATTCTTGCTTCTAAACCTCAGACAAAGGGGTCCAGAAAATCGCACCTGTGCTCTAAAACTCACTGACGCACTCAGGAAGGGGAAAAAAAGCCGCAGCAGCCCAGCACCCTGGAAGTCTGCCACAGGCTCAAATTATATGGGGAAGACAGGGAAGATGGTCTGGATGTGGGAGCACTGGCAGAGTTCAAATAAATCCATTTCCATAGCGAGATTTCTGTGTCCCTGCCGACGCGTGGCCCATCTCCCCGGGAGCCCCCCACAGCTCCCCGGCTCCGCAAGAGCATCGTGACCCACCTGCTGCTCCCCCTTCCCTGCTTTACACCAAGGTCGAGCCGATTACCCTAGACAATTAGATAATTAAATATCTGCAAATTGATCAGAGCTCTCGTTAACAACCACCTGTGAGTTAAGACTAGAGAAGAAGCAATGGGCAATGACAAAAGCACCGCAAGGAGCACCAGAGCGGCCGAGAGGGGAATCAGGGCGACGGCAGACCCCCCCACTGCGAGCGGTGCTGCGGCGCGGGGGGGTTCGGTGCCCAGCCTGGCCCCTTTGCTCTGCTCGGTTTTAATCCCAGCTCTCGTTTCGGACGACATCCCGCTCAGGGGCACGGGGAGGCTCTGCCCGGGTGGGGAGCGGCGGCACGGCCGCCCCGGTGCTGGCGTGTCCGGCTGCGGCGGACGGCACGGTCGCCTCTGCGAAAGCCGTCGGACCCCGACAGGGCTTCACATCGTGCCCTTTCACGTCCACCATCCCTCTGCCCTCGCAGCTCGCTGGGGTGTCTTGCTACGGCTGCAGCAGGCTCAGAAAGCATTAAAATGGAATTAGAAGCAAGTTCTCCTGTTAACCAAAGCAAACAATTAGCTCCATGCAAAACTTGCTGGGAGAACATAAACGCAAGTTTTTATTTGTAGTCAATGGGACAACACCGTCAACCTCCCTGGCCGGTTCCTGCTATTTCAGGCAGCCAGCAAAGAGGTTTTCTCAAGGCTGCCTTGAGAAATGCCGCCGGGGCTCGCTCTGCTGTGGCAGAAGGTGCCCAGGGCCAGCACAGAGGGGTTGGGGCCGGTGGGGCCAGTGACCCCGCAGCCCGGCCAGCCGGACCTGCTGCTCCTGCTGCAGCAGGTGGTTGTGGGTTTTGGTTTTTAACTCGTATTTCCAGCTGCTGTTAGAGCAGCTCTTGTGCAAACAAGCTTATTCTAATGTTGTTTACCTATAACTTAACTCCTGAGGGAGGACTACCGTCCTGGCCGGCAGCCAGGGCTGGCTGTTGCAGCAGAGTGTCACGCCGTGCCCTCCTCGTCCCGCCGGAGCCCGGGATGGTGGCTCCTCTGCCCCGGGTCCGGCTCACGGCGAGGGGCTGGAAGGTGTCCCGGGGCGGCTGCGGGAGCAGGGCTGTGCTCCCCCACCCTGGTCCTGGCTGCCAGAGCTCTCCGTCATGGAGCCGCATGCATAGGAGAGGGACGGAAAAACACCATCCCTGCCTGATAGATAGTTCTGCACGTGCCTTTTTAGAGCTTATTAATTTTGCTGCAGTCATCATCTATCATAAATATTTCTGGGCCTGGGAAATGCGCGTGCGTTGTCTGGCCTGCGCCTGCCTTTATTTTATTTGTTTTTTCTTTTTAATTTGGTTTTGGTTGGGTTTTTTTGTTAAATAAATGTTGCTCTGCGTTGGCCTGGTACCTGAAACGCCTGCTCCTCCGAAACACCCGGGGACGGCCCTCCAGCGACGGTAAGGAGAACCAATTAAACCAAAAGATCATAATCACTCCTCTGTTTATTATTTATTTCCCCAGCAACAATGATATATTTAGACCAACAGCTTTGAGCTTTTTCAGACCCATTATGCTCAGCAAATCCCAGCAGCCACGGGTGGCTGCGACAGGAGCGAGCAGTGGCCATGGGGAGGGGGGACACCAAAGGGTGCCGGTGCCATGAGCCCCCCAGTTCCCAAAGATGGAACCCCCCAGCCCCAGCAGCTGGGGAGAGCCTGTGGCACTGGCAGCCCCTCGCCCTGGAGCGGGGCAGGTTTGGCCGCGGGGCAGGGGGGTGCAGGTTGGCGAGAGGTCTGACCCACACCTGGGAATAAGCGTCTCCACAAAAGGGAGACGGTGTGGAAGCAACATCCATCAAGTTTCTATTGGTTTGCTAAGCATTGGGTTGGTTGGATTTTTTTAATTTTTTTGGTAATTGCTCTGGTTTGAGCCTTGTAGAAAGGTACTTTTTTTGTTTGTGGTAGGAACTGTGCAGTTCTGCTGCAGCTCGGCTAAAGCTGCAAGCCAAAAAGGAAAAAAAAAAGAAGAGAGTATGAGAGAAATGAGGAATTAAAAAATGCTGGGTTTTAATTTAGCATTGCTTCTTGCAGGAGCACAACTGCGGATGTGGTGGGGCAGTGGCCAAGGCAAGCACCCGTGGTGGGACGGGGCCAGCGGGCTCAGCCCTCTGTGACCTGGTGGCAGAGATGTGTCTCTGCCCGCACCCCTCCTGCTCCGCGGTGGATGGCAGTGGTTCGGACACAGCTGCAATTAAAGGGTGACTGATGGCTCAGTAATTTGAAAAACATGAGTCGACCATTTGTAGAGCAGCATTAATAACACCATCTATAAGGGGAAACGGCAAAAGTGCTGTACTTCTGGCAAGGGAAAAATATTTGTCAAACTGTTTGTGAATATTATTTAGGCAGATAATATTTCTTAATAGCTTATTGGACAAATATTATGGTTCCAGAGCTCCTGATTCCCTTGGCAGCTCTGTTTTCCCTCGTTCATTACTGTATCAGTGACTTCATCCCGGTCCAACTCGCTGGGACGGTCCGTGTCCCATGTCCCCCGCTGTGTTGCTGCTGGGGGACAGGGAAGCCCTTCCATGCCGACGGCCTGGCAGCACCGGCAGCCGCGAGTCCTGCGGGTAAAGCACGTGCCCGGTGTTTGCCCTGTGCTCCCGGTGCCTTCCAGCACATCAGCAGCGCGGTGCGGCCGTCGGTGCCGGGGGCTCAGGGGATGGGATGGGGCCAGGATGAGCCCGGTCCTCCCTCTTGGTGGGTGCAACCACCCAGGGCCTCCCAGGCAGCTCCCCCAGCCAGAGCCGGGGTGCCCGTGCCCGGCCGGGACGGAGTGGGCAGCTCCCCGCCGCAGCAGCCGGGACACAGGGGTTTGAAGGACTCGGCGCCTTGTGCACGGTCTCGTTAGCTGCCGGGCTGATTAACACCCGCTCCCATGGGACGTCTCGGGCAGCAGGAGAGCGGGGCAAGACCCGAGCCTGTTGAGTGGTGTTTCGCCGGGGCAGCCCGTCGGTGGGCAGCTCGGCAGGGCTGTCGTGTGACCTGGCAAGTTAGCCTTCTCTTTGGGCTGGTTTTTGCCCTTCTTTTTGCTGCTCTCTCGAAGTGAAGCTCGTTTGGGAGGTGTTTGACTAATCACCCATCCATGCATTATTGTATTTCGCAGAAGGGGCTCTTCGGTTATGCTGCACAAAGCGTTATTCCCCCTCCCAGAGGCACTCATTGACGCTGCTGCACCCCGAAGCCCCCGCACCCCCCCCCCGCTTTGTGCCCATTTATTGTCAGCCTTTGTAACTGAGTGGGGCTGCTTTGCTTTTAGTGCCTGCTCACAGTCATCTTCAAACTAAGGTGGCACGTTTCTACTAAGGTAATTAATTAGAAAGACATGCGTAGCAAACTACATAGGGCATTCACCTGGGGCTCACTGTGCGGCAATGGCTGTTCCCACTGGAAAGAAAATCCCTACCTGGGGGACAGGGTGGCTGCGCGGAGCCGGGCCCCCCCCCCCTCGGGGTGTGGGGCTGCAGCGGGGTGGGAGGGGAGCGGGGATGCACATGGACCAGCTACCAAACCCGAAACACCTACAGAGGGTTCTTCTGATGAGATGTATATAACATAATCTGTATATATGCTGCATAAAACTTTTAGATATTAATATTATTCTTAGTAATAAATATTTTACATACACACACAGAACAGGCAGGAGCGTCTGCAGCAAGAGGATGGAGTGCAACCACAGCACAAGAGATGTCCCTGGTACCTGCCCTTTACCTGCACGTCCCCCCGCTCCTCAGTGTCCCAGGCAGTGACCAGGGATGCTTTCCTGCGGCAGGAGCAGCGCGATGGTTCCCATGAAACGCCCTCGCTGCAGAGAGCAGAGGGGCTTCTCGCCATCGTTCAGCGGGATTAACGCTCTGCTGGATTTTACTGCATTATTCGTAACCGCTGGGATTCAGTTCACAGTCCCTCAGGCCAGAGTTTGGTTTATTTGGGTTCCCCCCCCCTTGCAAATACTGTCAGCGCTGAAGTACAGGCACATGTGTGTGCAGCGGGGGCTGCGGCATCGCTCGCTGCTGCAGGGTGATGTACGGCACCGGGGTGCAGGGCGGTGGGTGGGTGGGTGTGCACGGCCCCCCCCCCGAACAGCCCCACCACCCTGGAGAGGGGAGCAGCCACGGGACAGTCACGGAATAAATACACATATAGCTATGACAAGAGAGATATATATATATAGAGAGAGAGACTTGTACACACCTAAGTTTGTGTGTGTGAAAGCCTTGTGACTGCAAAGCACCGGCGCTGGCCTTGCCCTCCCTCAGACACCAGCCGTGAGCAGAGGGGACTTGTCACTGTCACTGTAATTTGTCTGGACTAAAGAAAAAGGGAATGGGACGCTGGGTGCACGCGGGAAAGCTGGGAAGTGCTGTGCGTTGGATGCAACCTGGCCTGCTTCAGTAAAAAGAAGAGAATAAAAAGAAGATGGGGAGGAAAAAGAAAGGAAGGAGGAAAAAAGAAAAGAAAGGAGAAAAAAAAAGTCTTGAAAAGAGTTTAGAAATGATGCCCTGGCCCTGCTGGGTCATGCCCCCATTGGAGGGGGCACTGGGGTAGCTGAGCTGGCCCCGCTCCCCGGCGTCCCAAGCACTGCGTGGCTCTCACCGGGGATGCTACCGAGCAGGAGTTTGCCGTCCCTGCGAGCACGAGTCCTTCCCACTGCGGCTCGCTGGACCCGAGAGCTTTGCCCAGGGCCGGGGAGCAGAGTCCTGCAGCCCGGTGCCGAGCCCACTCGCACTCATTCTTCTTAAAGAAACATCCCACTTGAGCCAAAACTAAGAAAACCTCCCAGCAAGTGTTAGGAAAGAAAAAAAAAAAAAAAAAAAAAAACAAGCATGGATTTTCTGAGCTGCCGGGGGGAGCAGAAGCTGCGTTTGTCAGCGGGCTGGGAGGGGATCCACATCCCCCCTGCTCAGCTCCTCCTGCAGTTGCAGCTCTGTCCACTGAAAGCCAGCTCCCAGCCATGCCCACCTCACTTAATTGGGCACAATGGGTCACTTTTTTCAGCATGTATCACATCAAGCAGAAAGTATAACCCCTGTCCTAGCGCATTAGCAACGCAATTAGTAGCTGTATTAGATGCTGCATCAGCAGTTTTCCCTCAGTCTTTTCATGTGGCTTGATCTTGAATGAACAGAGCCTATAATTAGAAGGATTCCACTTACTTGTTATTTTTTAAACTTAAAGTTCCCTGTTGTGACCTCAGAGAATATCCTTAATTATGTTTTGGAGCTGTGCCAAGCCTATGATGTATTGAATAAGAATATTTACCACCGCCATCGCTCCTTGACTCTTGCTTCAGAGCAAGTTTTTATCAGGTATTCCATGGGCTCGAGCATTTGAGATCAACAAACTTTTAATCCCCTGCAGAGGGTTTCTCTAGTTACCGCTCCTCCAGTCATGCTTTGCCAAGTTCAATATTTACCCTTTTTTTGTTTTAAAAGGTACATGTCCTAGATATAATATTTTCAGGTCCACCATTAAATGAAATTATTGGTAATCTTGATAAGGAAACGAACCGAACTTGTTGACGCGTGACCCTGTGGCAGCGAAGCCGGCCGGTGCCCTCGTGGGGCACGCGGTCCAACGCCAGGTACCCGGCGGGTTGTCACCGACGGGCGCCCGCCCGGCGCACGGCCCCGAGGGACAGCGGCCGTTTGGGTCTCCTCCGCGTCTTCACCTTCAGCTGCCCCGGCAAAGCCCCCCGAAGATGCTCCTGAAAGGTCTGTGCTGCACCCGTGCAGGGTGCCGGGATGCAGTTGCCTTCTCCCAGGGCAGGAGCCGGGCAGGGTTGGAGCAGGCAGGGATGCTGGTGCCCGGGAGCTCAGCCCCACAGCTCCTCTGCCCGGGCAGTGTTGGGGGCATCAGGAGGGACCCCCCCATGTGCTGTCGGACACAGCAAGCCCCTTCTCCTGGCAAGGAGTCACCATCCCACAGCCAGTAAGTCATTCAAGCTTCGGTTGTCGCCTCCCGGGGCTGGAAGTGATCCAGGGGGGAGCTGGGGTCGGGGCAGCGGGTAGATGACCGGAGGGATGCTGGAGCCAGCCTGGGCACACACGCACCTGCGGCACGGGAGATGGTCTGATGGGCACCAGGATCAGCACGTTCGGAGGCACCAGGGCAGCCCGGGAGCCCCGGGGGCCTCATCCTGGGCCGGTCTGAGCGTGCGGCTCCCTTGGGGCTGGGTCTAAGGGGCAGGACAGGGTGAGCAGTGGGAGCCCGAGGACCAGCATCGCGCTGCTTGCTGGTTCCGGGGGACGGGGCACAGGTACCGGCAGAAACAGGCACCCCAGAATGAGGGGCAGCTGGATGACATGAAGGAGGCAGCAATGACAAAATCTTGGATTTATGGACGTGAAAGGGTTGGGATCGCTACGGCAGCACTGCAGAACCTGAGCCCGAGGAGTCCTCCAAGGCCGGTCCCTCAACGGGAGCTTGGCAAAAGCACCAGCGCTAGGAACAACTTGGAGCCTGCGATGGGATAACTAGTAACTGTCCAGCCAAGGAGACTTTTTTTTTTCTCTGTAAAATCCCAGTGCTTGTGCCTTACGTAGCAAAACTGTCTGTGTGCCCAGAGCACAGCACACGCTCACACTGAAGCGGGAGAACAGCTAAGGATAAATCGGCATGTTGTGGGCTGTCCCAGAGGCAAACACAAAGTCAAGAGTGCTCGAGCTGGGACATCTTCAATGACAAAACCGTATAAATGGCATTTAATGGCACCTTTTCCAAACCAGTCTGAAATGCCATCATTTTATTGGGCTAGTGTGAACAAAACAAAAATCGCAAATTTCAATCTCATGCTGGGTTTCATCCCAGTTTCCTGGAAGATGAAGACAGAGCCCACGACAGCATTGCAAAGTAAGATGGCAGGTGAGAGGAGAGCTGCCCGTCTCCCTGCGGCTCAGCACCACGCACACCGAACCCACCCTGCCAGGGCAGGACAGCTCCGCATCCCCTTCGGACACGCTCCAAGCAACGGCCAACATTGTGGGAAGGGTACATGGGAGACGCAGAAACCCTACAACGAAACGGATTCTGGTTTTGTACCACTTGTTTCACAGATACTTTTCATGTAAATGATTTTTTAAATACAATAGGACAAATCAGATTTTGGGTGGAATGTGAAGACATCTAGTAAGTGATGTACTCTGCCATGAAGTGTATTGGAGACTATGAGTTGGTACTGTAGCCATAAAGCGGTTATTTTATCTTAATAGCTGATGTATCTCCTTAAAGCAGTTTTTCATAATTGTTACACGAATAAACGTAGTTATCATAAATCCTGTTGTATCACCTCTGACCCCAATCTACAGCCATCCTGCTTGGAAAGTACCAAAGTAAAATTTATGTAAGCCTTTGTTTTAATTGCAAACAATTCAAAGAAATCATTCCCTGCTGGGAAGTTGGCATTTTATGTTGCTATTAAATGAGATTTTATTATAGCATGAATCTCACATTGCCATTCAATAGGGGTAAAGGCATGAGCTATGTTAAGGAAAAAAAAAAAATCACCAGTTTTATTTACTGATGGTTTGAAGCCACATTGCTTTTTAAAAACTCAGTCACATGGCAAGAAAGGAATTTTATGGCAGCATTTTTTGTTCCGGGGCTGTGAGACTTTCTCAGTACAAAGTTCAACATCTTTACCACCCATCCAAAGCTGAACAGAGGTATTTTTCAGCATTGCTAATTTAGGAAATACTTTTTCACAAGTTCAGTTAAGTTCTGCTTTTGGGAAGTTACGACCTCGTTACGCAGGGTCCCGTCCCAAGGGCAGTTTAACCCCTTAGGCTGGATTCCCGCAGCCCGGCCCCTGATCCCCCAAAACCAAAAATCCCCCAGAGCAAACGTACCATGCAAAGTACCCCAGCGCCAATGGGAGGGTTTAAAGGCAGCGGCGGGACAGCCCAGCACGGGCAGACACCCGAGCGACGACGCGACCACGGCCGCTCGGGGAGGGATCTAAACCCGGACTGGGACCCCAGCGGGGAGGGGGGTCCGGAGAGCCGCCCCCGCCCCGCTGCTGTCCTTTGATTACCGCTCCGCAATTCTAGGCCACTCCGCGAGTCGAAATCATGCCCGAATAGGTACGAAGGCAGAGACGCATGGCAAACATGAAGACTTACAATGTGAACACCCAATGCTTTGTGTTATATTTTGTTTTCCCTCTATCGCTAACTTTTAGGCATCCGGTACCTGCCTTGGTAAGGAGCGGTCATCAACGTTCTGACAACTATGAGATGGTTAAGAAGCATTGCAGTAACAAAATAAATTTTTAGTCAATTATTTTTCTTTTTATAAATACACTGCGTGCTGTTTTTCTTAGTTTAATTGTCCTGACAGCTTTACGCCCATCTATCTGATGTGTGCACAAGTAAATTTGCTCAGATGCACAGCCCTGCTGTTGATTTGATTAGAAAACTGTGGTACAGACTCCCCTCCAGAAAATGGATTTATGAATGCAATGGCAAACCCGGCAAGGTTTGGGAAATGCAAGTAATGATTTTCAATTAAATTGTTAATCTGAACTTAATTCTCAGAAATTCCCCCACTCTAGAACTTAACTGTGGCAGCAATTAGCTTTAGTATAAATAAATTTTGCATGAGGTGAATAATGAAAACAACATAAACAAACTGACTCGGTTGTCAGAACCAATCCTTTCCAGGTACACAGCAAAAACTCTACAAAAGCATTTTGGAGCCATTTAATGAAAAAAGCAGAATTTTATTATATGGTTTCTGTCCATTATTCGGCATTGCTGTAAATGGCTCACATTTACTGCAACTTCTGTACAGATGTGTGGCTTTGTATTACCAGAACAGCAAATTTAAATGAAAAAATAAATGTTCAACAATTCCACACAAGCTTTTACAGTCCAACATTTCACTGAGTAGGTGAAAACTACAGACTTGTTACTACAGAATTATTCAGCATGAATAAAAAACTACAACTTTTATTTTTAAACAGGAGTCACTGGTTTAATTTTTTTATGCTGTTTAAAATTACTGTGATAAAAATAATGATTTTTTAATAATGCCATACACCGGTATGATATAGGATTTGTCCCCAGTATATATCTTTTGTTTAATATACAAAATAGAATAATGACACATCGCTGACTCTATGCTGTTACGCGAGTTAGTTTGGAGGTGGGGGATATTTTCATACACACAGCCTTTCATCAGAAAACGAGTGCTTCTTGCTGTTTTAAAGGGGCCCTAATCCTTTCCTGAAAATTTGGTTCCTATGTAACATCGATGGCTCAGCAACACCCGGTTGCAGACTGGACTAGGGATAGAGCTTAACTAGTATGTAATACATATGGACTTTTAAAAATCTCACTCTACGGTATGGCCCTGAAGTCCTCACTCGCGGAAGTTCGACTACGGGAAACGGGATTGAGCTGACGTTCATCCAGGCACTTCCTCCCGTTTTCTAGCTTCTTCTGTGAAAATGTCGAGGTCCTTTTTCGGCTTCCATTGGCACCTATTCCCAGCCCGCTCCCTCCCAGCTGCAAAGCTCCTAACCCCCTCGGTTTCTGCCGCTGCGGCGCGGGGCGATACCCCGGCTGTGCGAGGCCGGCAGCAGCTCCCTCTCCATCCCCGCTCCCTGGCTGCTCCCACGTAAGGCCATTCCTAGCGTTTGTTATGTGCAAGTTCCACCACGCAGCACGTGTGTGTCCTGAGCTGCCGGCGGCGGCCGTCCCTCGGTCGGATGCATGCACTTTGTGATAAGGCACTGAAGAGACGAAGTCAGAATTCTCCCTGCTTTATCCAGAGTGCAGATACTACCCACTGCTACAAGGACTACGGATACACAGAACATGGACTTCTCACTGCCTACTAAAGCACTACGTATTTTTAATTGTGAAGTTCAAAACTCAACAGCACGTACAGGACGATTGCTTTCTTCTAACATCACAGTTTCCTCTTTTTTTTTTTTTTTTTTTCCTCCTTAAACCCATAAGCTAAAAATGAATATACAGGCATATAGACAAAAAGGGGGTAGAGAGCCTCTCTTCTCCTATGTTACCAGTTCTCTCAAGGTGGTGATAATTTGTTCGTGTTCACTGTAGTTACTTTTCTGCTGGCAAAAAAAGAAAAAAAAGTTTTGTATCTTCGTGTATACAAATGCGCAAATGTTTGCACACGTGCACGCATGCACACCCGCACCCACTCTTTCACGCAAGCTCAAATCGAGGTATCTGGGGATGCAATTTTTAAAAACATTTTCTAAAATAAAAACAGTTTTCCTTTTAACCGAAGAGCCCACCTGAAACCAAACAGTATGAAACTCCTATCTGTATCTCAAACGGGTCGCGTGAATATTCTCATTGAGTTGGGCTGAAAGTAGTAATTAAAATACTGAACTTTACCTTAACTGTTACAAAATGTACATATTCTTTACAGATCAAAGAGAAGAGAACGATTACGTTTTTTTTTTATTAAAGATGATATTTTACTCCAAAGTACTGAATATAGTATCTTTTTTTAATAGGTATAACATTCAAAAAGAGATTTAAGAAAGGATGAAAATTTAGTTTCTTATTTCACTTGGAAACAAACTTTTGCTGAACAATAGAAACGTACTAGTGTATTGTGAACAACCTATGCTCTATATTTACATATTGCTGGTACCTGTATGCCTATTATTGCCAAATTTTTCAAGCTGTTTTTGCTGTGGTAGGTGAGGCTGTATATGAAATTAACCCCGTATGTTCAAAGCTGTATGTATGCATGCGAACACACGCATCTTTCTGGCTTACATTTTTTGCAGTGGAGGTCTGATTTAGCAACGAATCGTGAATGGTAACCAACCATACAGATAGGAGTATTCCATCCAAGCTCCAACTTGAATTTTTACACAGTGATTTGATAAACATAAAATCAACCCTAAAAACATCCACTGAACACAGGTTTTCCTTTCTAAACAGAGTACTTCTTTGGATACTAAACACCGATGCCTTCAGTACTACCTCCAGACAAACCACAACTTGTACGGGTTACCATTCAGCATACTTGTGACCCCTACAAAAAATATAATTACATGTATCATGATAAAGCAATCTGTCATCTAAAAATCATCCTTATTATACACTATACAAGCTATTTTACAATCGTTTAATAAATTGCTTTTAAAGCTGCAGTAGCCCTTCCCTTCTTTTCTCCGATCAGCGAATATACCGATTATACATATTTGAAACTATAACTAAATATAAAAATATATTAGGTTTTGTATTTTATCAGGTGATCTTTCTCATTTCTATTACACAAATAATCTGGCCACTTTGAGTAAAAATCAAATTTTAGAGTGGCTTAGTAAATATTTAAATTTTGAGATACAGAAAATTGTTAAGGTGCACGTAGAAAAGGCTACTACAGCTTCTAAACGTTTTAAAATATAGTTATCAATGGCAACAAGGAGAAATTCACAAGACCTATGGTAATTTTATGGCACGCTAGTAATTTGATATGAAGGGATGCAGCCTTACAAAGACAGAAAATTTGACATACGACTCTAAGACCACAAAATCAGTAGCGGAGCTTTCCTGCTCTCCAGGAAAGAGGATGAACCGGTCAGTGACAGGTGGAGATGTGAAAATGGGTCTCTAACCACACGAGTTTGGAGCCTGTATATCCAGAGTTACAGTCAGTCAGCGCAGCTGCTCTGCTTTACTGCCTGCATGACGGTAAACATCTCACCGAAGAAAAGATCTCTAGAATCGATACAAGAAAACAGAACAAAACCAAACCACTGGGCATAATTACACGTCTGCCTCTTAACTCAATGGTATTTTTCCATATATACTTGTATGATGATAGATTTAAGTGTATATAAAATGTGAGTTTCTCCACACAGAAGTAAACTTTTCTTAAGCTATGCATATTTTCCTGAAAATTTCCTGATGGGCAGTCAGGACTGATCTTCTTGGCATCAATGCAGCCCATGACTCTTATAGTTATGGCTGTTGCACTATATGCAAAAATCAGGCTTTTTTTTTTTTTTTCAATATATAAAATAACCTGCTCATTTACATCCAGTTAGGACTGGGTTAATTTTCTATGAATCTGCATATCCAACACTTTTGCACATATACCAAAAGTATTTGTTTCATTGGCATCTATTTAAATTAGATTTGAGAGTGTTCTCCCACCCACCCCGGCCCTTACAAAATGCCAAATTTTTACGGTCACTTTGACAGTTCAAAGCTATTAGGTTAGAAAAGCCCAACCCATTTTCACATGAATATACTCAAAGATTACGGTCTAGAGGTCATTTAGGAAAGCTACGAGCTGCCCCACCTTAAAAAACCAGCTGTACAATAGGCATCTTGAAGTATTACAAAAAAATTATGTAAGAAAAAATGAACAAGCCTAGTTCACGGTATATAAAGTTAAAGGAAATTGCTAAAACCAGACAGTAATAGCTATAAAAGGCACAACTTCCCTTTTCTGATATACACTTGTAAACTTTCTTCAGGTTACATGCATAAACCAAAATGCTACCTTAACTTTAAAAAAAAAAAAAATCCGAAACACTTTACTAAAAAAAAAAAAAAAAAAAAAAAAAAAAAGCCTAGAAAATTGTCTCCAGCCAACTGCAGAAATTAATTAGCAGAATGTTCGTAACACAGCCTCAGATCTTGTCACCGGTGGTTTTGATGCATCCATGGATGTTGCACGAGGGGAGAGAGATAATTTCTGACAAATAAGATCTATTTTCCTTTCCTTTCTCCCCAGTTATTTACCAAATGTGAGAAATCCGCTGCTTCTATAGCCTAAATCTTGGCCCTCTGTAAACCACATGTAGTGCATAATTACAAAAGGAACACGCTGCAAGGACAAAATTAACAAGTTCTGTAGGTTTTTTGTTTACAAAAAAAGCGCGATCATTTTGACATTTTCTTAAGGCAACCCTTTTATATTAAGGCAGTCACTTTTGATGAAATAAGAGCTTCTTGATATTTCCATTTGAATATTTTGGTATCTGATTGCTGATGATTTCTGCCAACATTTCTGGGAACTCAATACTTGTGGATTTATCCAAAAATGTCTGGAAGCAAAAGCTCAGAAGACTTTCAACCACCTACAAGTGATAAAGCAAAGAATTACTTTCACACAAATACATACAGAAGAACTATTAACCTACATCCTTCCTTTTTCCTAACTTCTGCCTGCGCTACAATGCGCAGGCCAGCTACCTGCCCTAAGTACGCCTCACACCCTGCTCAGATAATAAATTGCAACGCAGGGCAGACGTGCACAGTTATCCTCAATTTAATTGTAAGTCTTGTAAATGGCATTCTAATATAGAAGAAATGAAGAGATTGGGCAAGATCTTTACAAATACTGAAGAGATTTTGTATCAATTCCCATTCTAGCATATAAATAACATATATACGGATAAGCTTAATAAGATCTTTCCAGGTGTTTGTTACACTAACAAGAAAAAATTTTGAGGTCTCAAAGTTTCCTTTGCCTTATCCAGCTTAAAGACTACTTGGACTACTTTCTACTATATGCACAATTTAGAGTACATATTGCAAAAAGGAGACAGCTTGAATTCTGAAACTCCTTGCAAAATTAGACCGCTACTAATACTAAAAATAGCACTGATGCATTATTTTAATGTATTTTCAAACAATTCCACAGATTCTTGAACAGTTTGCCTCTGAGATAGTACTGTTTTTACACTTCACATCTCTGCTACTACTGCAAAATCATTTACAATTTCCGAGTTCCTCCATTTTAAAGCAACATCATTTCTAAAAACTAAAGACACTGAAAATTGTATTAATTATAAAATTAATTGCTGGGGAGTCCACTGCAAAAGTAGTCTGAAAGCACCATGTTCACCTCTTTAAATTAGCCTTTAGTTAGACAGTAGGGGAGCAGGACCACCTCTTCCACCCCACCCCTTCCAGATATTTATCCCTTTAAATAAAAGGATAGAGGAGATTACTGTCATATCCCCAAACTTATTTATCTGGAACGTCTACAGCATTCCTTTAAGAACTTACATCATGCATAGAGTCCAACAGTTTAGTCAGTTGATAGAATCGCTGCCAGTTCTGGCTTGAGTTCCCTTCTCTCTTCACTATGGCCTTTCCCAGCTCTTTAATGTACGTCATACGGATTTCTTCAAACAAAGATTGACTCTTCAGGCCTTCCTTAGGAACTGTAACATTGATATGAACCTTTAAGACATTATACATCTATGAATTGTGTCATTATTTAAGTTCTCTTACATTAGTTACACAAAAATGACCAAAAGGAAAAGGACTTGGACTTAATGAAATGATAGCTGAGAGATAAGGAAAGAGAGCAGAAACTGAGAGAGATGACTAGTTGAACAAATAGCATAGGACTGCTGGCAAAATAAAAATAAAACACCCCCAAAGGCAACCCTACAAGAAATAGAGGGAAGGGAACCAGACCATGGAGGCAACAACACTAAGCCCTGGAAGTGCCCTGATGAAGAACCACCAGGGCTGGAGCTCCTGTGTTCTCAAAGCCTGGGGAAACGTCACACTGGAAAGATTCCCTAAAAAGTCTGTGTGCGAAGGGAAGAACAAGGGTAGGATCACAGGATGGCTTGGCTTGGAAAGGATCCTGAAAGATCATCTAGTTCCAAGCCTCCTGACATGGATCAAGTAACACGTCCAGGCAAGGCAGTAACAGCGACTGGACAACAAAGTGACTGCCCAAGCCAAAGAGGACGCTGGTCCCAGGCGGAGCTTCTTAGAATAGGGATGGGACATCGAGATGGCACTGAAGAGATGAAGAGCTGTGGGTTAGAGACCCAAGGTGTGGGGACCGAGGCCCGTATTCACTCAAATCCATGTTAAGTTCCTGTGCCTACATTCTCCTACTAGGATGGTCCTTCTAAAGGCCAAGGACTAATGAACAAATCAGGACAAATCAAGCATATGGACTCCAGTGGTCCTTAAGATGCTTGATTTGAAGCCTTTGATTACCTTGGTGAAGTGAATGGAAAGAGCTGAAGATAGAGAAGCGAGAGAGCTGAGACAAAGCTGACTGAAAGCAACAGAAGAGGAAAGAGGCGACTAAAGCACACTTCCATCCTCAAAAAAAAATCCAACCCTCACTATACTGTCAGCATCCATGAGATGTTGGAGTGAAGTATCTTGACTGCCTTGCCTACACAGAAGATGACAACATGTCAACTGTTGCTTCAATAATTTAAATGGAAAAGGCCTGTGAGCTACATCTATGTGTGAGCTATGTGTCTAGACCCGCGTGGGATTCCTGTTTTACTCCTCCTCCTCTTCTCTTGGAAAACTTACACAGAAACACAATAAACAGAAATTAAAATTGTGAAGTCATGGATTAAAAAGCTGTACAAATTTCAGCTATTCAATTTTCAGAAGCTCCACAATGTACCACTTACACAATGTATGTACTCAAAAAGAGATGTGAAAATATATTGTCTTTCACTGTAAATATAACAAAGAGGCCTTCTGCTGGTTAGCGCCAGTGCTTGTCATACTTCACTTATGAATGGGCTTAATTCTACGAGTGTTGCCTCTTCACCATTTCTGCCATGGAAATTCCTTTAAGGAAATTTCCAGTTCCTGCAAGGAAAGTTGGCCTACGCCACATCCAAAACACTTGAGGAATTTTCGGGAGAGATTTCAGAAACTGCTTTAAATCTGCAGTTTTGGGGAAGTTTCAAGTTCCTACAAAGCTCGTGGCAGTGTGGAGCTGAAAGTTTCCTCTGAAAAGAGCCCTTGTCCCAGTTCTGGGTTTGGCAGGCGAGGCTGTGTTGGTCCTTGCCAGGCTGCCGAGGTGACGGGCCCGGGGAGGAACTGGTCACGGCAGCGTACCGCATCCGACATCTCTCCTGCCTGCACGCGTCACCTGGGGCTTTGCAGTGCCTACCGCGCAAGATCCTCCTGCTTTCATTAGGGAAAAGCCCAAAGCTACCAAGTTCTCATTTGTTTCCAAGAATTAATGCTGTTATTCACTGGAAATATTAAAGAAGGAATGTTTGAGCCCTCAGTGTAATGAACTGTCTAAAATATTTAAAACTATGTATTTTTAATCGTGTAGAAGTACTATGCTGAAAAGTCTTTACTTGCATTGTTGCTCTTACTGATACTTTTAAAACATACTAGCATACCTGTCGCTACACTAAAGCAAAAATAATCTTCTGTCAAGCAGAAGCAGCAACGGCTCCAGGGAAACTACAGTCACTGCCTCAGACATGGCGTTCTCAGTCCTGTGGGACCGTGGGTGTCGGTGTGACGGCCACGGGACGGGATTTCTCCAGGCCAGGCACACGCTGTAACGGCTCAGACAGACCGAGTGGTGCAAGGCGAGGTGCCTGGCTCATGCCTACACGCGCACACAGACACACACTTTACTACTGAGAGTCCCTGGATTGCAACAAGGCAGGGTTACAACTGAGCTTCCTCAGGTGGCTACAGCCCTACCGTGCACGAAGAGGAAAAAACCACCCACCAGGTACCAACGAGTATGAATGCAGGGTAAAAATAACACTGTCAGTGTTTCATATTGGTGTATGTCTGTGTATTCTAAAAAGGACTATTTTGACACTGACGTTTCATGCAGTACAGACAACAGAATTTTGCTAAGCTGTGACTTGTTTTAACAACAAGCATATCCTATCAAAGACATAAAAACCATCATGTAATAGATTAGATAGATTAGATGGCTTTAGTATATTAGATAAATCTATCTTATGATACCTACCATAAAACTACCATATACTTTTAAGATGCAAATGCAAAAAGCTGTAGTTGTATTTAACAATTTTAAGTTAAGTTCTGGGGGAGTTTGATAACTTTTTTGGGAGAAACTGCTTCACTGGATCAGAACTTCCTTGCAGGTGGTGGTGAGGTTTTTTTTTTGTCTGGGTTTTTTTTTTTTGTTGTTTTGGTGTTTTTCTTTTTCTGTTTTTGTTGTTATTTTGGTGTTTGCGTTTTTTTGCTTGTTTGAGTGTTGTTGGGTTTGGGGTTTTTTTAAAGTATTTTATGGGCACAAAGTCATAGCTTTGCCCATTTCTTTTGGTCCTGAACTCCTCAGCCAGTTTGTGATTTATGTGTTTTTGAAGAATTTCAGATTACAATTTTGAGTTAGGCCCCTCTGTTGCACTTGGGAAGTTTTGAACACAATCCATAATATCTTAGCACGAATGTCTGGCATCTGCTAAAAGCAGAATTTCCTTCACTAACCCTATATGATCAGGTGCCAAGCAGAACATTTTGACTTTTATATGCTATCAGATACCTAAACACAATTTTAAACTACACATGCACACTCAGAATACTGGCAAGTTAAACTTACATTGTTCACATAGGTATTTAACTATTCACCTACCAGTAGAGAGGAGAAGCAACGTTTTCATGCAGAGATACTCTTCATATGAGACTTGAAGCCGTGATAGCTCTCGGGCAACCATAAGCATATGTTTGCATTGTTCGTACATACAGGGTAGATTCATTCTCTGCCTGAGAAATAAGAGTATAAAAATTAGTTAAATGTCCAGCCATCTAAAAATTCTAAATCTAACTTTTTCCATGTTTCATTCAAGAGCAGCAGGGGTTGTAGAGGCAGATGACAAACTAGTATGTATCTATCTTGCAGCAAAACAATCTTTGGTTTTCTCTAGTGAACACATTCAGGGCAATTGCCTTTGTCACCACATATAAACACTGGCCTAGAACTGCAGCATGAGGGGAGAATGACGTATGAAATCCCAGTGTTATAAAGGAAGACAAGGACTGATCAGAAAGCTCTGTTATCAACAGACAACACATAACAGTTCATCACAAACTTGACAAAAAAAATCAACTTTAGGCACTGTGCGACCAACTTCTTGAAGTCTGGCAGTCCCAAAGTATTTAATCCATATAAAGAAACATGATGGTATACTATACTAAGAGATGAGATGAGATTTCTCTAATTCTGTCAATACCTTTGAGAAATCCACCTACATTTAATACATATTTGCTCACTAGTGATAGCATCACCTTGCCACAACTTCTCGATTTTCAAAGTGACTTTAGACTTCTCATGTTCCTTTTATGTTCTTAAGAAGATGCCTAGTATTGCAATTAAATTTTGTTACCTTTATACAGTAACAATAAGGTTTCTAACCATAAATGGAAAGACATGTTGACAACCAAAGGAAAATCTTGGAAAGCACTTCCTTGGAATCAAGACAGGAACCCCTCCTTTTATTTAGTGCCTCACCTGGCACAACAATCCTCTTTACATGTACTTTTATAGCTGGTTACTGCGAATACTGCAGAATTACAGTTTTGGGTGGGAAATAAAAAAGAACAGATTAAATTCTGAAAAGCGTAAGAGAGATTTGTGCTTTTCCATGTAAACTTTTGGAGAGAAAAAGATAGGCAAAATAGTACATTTCAAATGCAATGACTACACAAGCTCTCTACAGTGATGCCAGCAATTTATTTCTCATTACTGATGTGTCACCTTTCCTAAGACATTACCTATTCAATATTATAACCTAAACAAAGACACAGATAGAACTGAACCCCAGTATAAGTTGAGAGTAAGACTGGGTTTTGAAACTACACCAGTTCCTCCAAAGCTGCTATCATTTTTCAGTTCTCCCTTCCTTAGCCCTGCAAGAGAATTATATAATGTACCCTCACAAGCATCCTAAGAAACCCTAAGTGAAAGCAAGAAGAAACACACACCTTTCTCAAGGTGCAAAAACCTAAGAATAATAGGAATTCACATGGGCTTTGAAAGACATAAAGCAATACAAGCTATTGAAACTGTACTAAACCCAAATCAAGTACAAGTCTAAAACCCCGTCATTTCCAAATGCATGCTGTTGGACAATTCCTTCTGGGTATAACAGGACTACGTGCGCCACTGCCTTATACACAAATGGTATCTACAGCTATACACACGTATGCACATACACAAACCTAGAAACACCGGCATTGTGTTAGACTTCAATAATCAAGGAGTAACAGAGAGAATACAAAGTACACATGAGGTAAGTTGCACGAAATACGAATAAGTGCAAGATGCTCAGTTGTAGGATGTTTCTCAGGGCACTTGACAGAAAGCCACTATTTGGCTGTTTGGCAAATTTTCTCCTAACTTCTCTGGGTTGTATCAAAGGGCATCTTAGATGTTTCAAATTGAGTAATTTAAACACATTGTAACACAGGGCTCAGCAGTTTTCCTCATGTAAAACTATTACCATTTCTGGGCAGAAGGTTAAAATAAACATTATGAAATGGGTTAGCCTGTCATTTATTTCTATCTGCTATAAGTGCAATCACATCTGCAAGTCTGAGAACCTATATGAAGACATGCGGATTTTTGGTAATACCACGGCTATGCAAATTGCAGTCCTCAAAAACCGAGAATAAAACACGGCCCCCCTCCCTTCAGGGAAGCATGAGTGCACAGATGAGCTCTGCACTATGCCCTGGAGGGCAGCGGATCCAGGCTGTGTCAGAACAAGAGGGAAGCTGATTCACTGGGTAGTCCTTAATGCTGGCGAAGGGTCTGGGAAGAGGTCCCAGACATTTCCCCCCGCAGATCTCCTGGCCAGAGTGCATCAGATGATCTCAGCTGCCACAGGGCTGTGCGCCGAGGGAGGCCGTCCAAGGGTCCAGGTCGAGTCACGGACCAAAGACCCAGCGAAAAGCAGGGGCTTCGGGGCTCTCGTCTTGCTCCCTGCTCGGTTTCACTGGTACCCCTCCCTATAGAGGGCATTTAGTAACTTTATGAATTAATTTACCCACACATAAACCAGATATAATACTTAAACTAGGTACCATACTGAGCTAAGTAAAATAGATATTATACTTAGCGATGACATCACACACGATTTCTTCTTAGCAGAAGCTACCTACAGAACCATACTGACTTTGTGGAGCCTTCAAGCAAAGCCCTGGTGATAACCAGGATAATATGGATTGTGTTCAAAAGCTCGGGAGCCGCTGAGGCAGGCGGCAGAGCCGGTGCCGAGGCCCGGGGGAGCACCAGCGAGCTCCCCGGTGACATGGGGTGGATCGCAGCACCTTGATGCTTTTGCAATTATTGCCACTCATATAAACTGAGACTTAAACGGCCGACTGACAGCTTTTTATCACTTTTGAAGTGATCCTGCTTTAGCGATTGTAAATCTAGTCCGATTTGAATCGCCTTCTTGTTCTATAAGTATCTAATATTCCTCTGCTTTTGTAACCAGCTACCCTAGAAAAGAGCACACAAGTCGGGCATTAGCTGCAAGTTTTAGCTCAGTGAAAGCCCATGTAAGGTACACGGGCTGTACATATGCATTCTGTGTGGGATGCATGTTGATGATAAAAGCATGTGATGATTTTCAACACTGCTGTGAGTCATTCAGTTCAGCTAAGTCTATAAAAGATTAAAATCAGTAAACAAGATGCTGGTATTCTGAAAAACAGATGATACTGATTCCACAGAATTAGTTACAAGAGTACATTCGGAAAAAATTCTGGGAATAAGAGAACTGATAAAACATTGCTTATAAACTGTAATCGCTTGTTATTTTCTTTCTATTCAAATAATACAAATACAGAAATTCTGTATGACATATAATATTAGAAGGACAAATGAGACCAAGGAGTTGACCTTAAACAAAACAGAGCAAAGAGCTAAGATAAGCATGCAAACAGAGTCAAAATCCTAAGACACGGAACTTCCAAGAACTTATTTCTAAAGCTAGGCAGCAATTCAATGGCATTTGCTACTTGATGAACACAACCGTGCACTACTTACTGTTGCTCACTGTAATTTCATGTACACTGTGACATATCTAGAGACCTAAAGCTGATATAATGATAGTGCCAGTTCCAACAAAAGCATGTTGCGAATCAAAAATTGTGGAAACGATTATACAATACTACAAAATCACAGGTTTATACACTCTCCAAATACTAAATGATGGTTTAAAGCCTAAGATTTATTAAGCTGCCAAACTTTTCAACAACTTGAAATGAGGAGGGCTTTTTGTGTGTATATACCTCTATCTCTAAAAAGATACATACATTATATATGAAATTGCCAGCTGATATAGACATAACTCCATAAAAAAGTAATTCTTGTTTTGAAATGTAAAATGAGCTTACTGAATAGTCACACACTAATCCATTAAAGTATATTATTTCTATCCAGAAATGAAGTATAGAAATGTAAGTCTAAAATATTTTCCAAAGCTTTAAAATAACTTAAAATACATTTTTGCCCCTCCCTTGATGAAGACCTGAATAAGACTTCCCTCTCCCCGTTTGGAGATTAAAACCCATCACTGGCTGCTCTGTAGTTTTTCCCGGTGCAGAGCATTAGCTGGGGAAGGAAATACCAGTTTTACACACTAGAGGACTAAGGTGTGCCTATGCAATGCAGTGGCAGCTTTTCTATCGACTGAAGTGGAAACGGGATCGGAGAGTAATCGCCATCCAACAGATTATCGACCCAAGGGAGCACTAAATGTTTGCCATTTTCCTGCCCAGGTCTACCAGCACCAGCTCTTCAAGTCTGGAGCCCTCGATGCCGTTCCCTCCCTGAAGGCTGCGGCAGAACTGGCTGCGGGACCACTGCTACCTTCACTGCCTCATCGGGTGAGCATCCGCAGCACGCTGCTCGGATCACCCCACCTCCAGCTACAACCAGTTAGTTGTAAGAGGGAGAGAGAGAAAGAGGCTTTCATTTCAAGACCTCAATCGACTGGACAAGCCAGGAGTGCAGAAAAAACGGAAGCAGGAAGAATGATGAAGTGACCTGTATTCTTGTAGAAATGATAGCTGCATCTTCAGAAACTCATCTTTCCCTCTTTTTGGTTTTGCAGACAAAAAAGTTAGAAGCTGTACAGATGCAGCATAAGCATATGAAGTGAAAACAATGCTATGTATATGTATGGTGAAGCGTTTTGCACTCAACAAATTCTATGGGAAATAATTTATTTTCATACCACAGCAACTTTATAATCCACCCTACTCAACCCTATCAGATGTATTAACTTAGGATAGCCAGTACATGATAAACGTTACTCAAATATATTGGATGTTTTTCTCTTTGTTTTTGTCCCCCCTGCCAATAAATGATAGGAGTACAGACATAAAAATGGAATACTCAATAAATATTCAATTTTTATGAGAAGACTGGTCAAATGACTAGGCTACCAGCTTAAGACTTAAGAAGATAAGATACAACAGAGTTTAATTCTCTTTCCCGCCACAGACTGCATCGAGGATACTCGGAAAATTCAATTATGGAGGAATCTACAAGGGTACTAATGAATAGTGGCATTCAGCACTACCACAGCGAAAGCTACCTGAGCACTAAGCAAAACAAATCCACTGATTTCTGGGAAGCTTTTTGTGCATTCACAGTAAGATATTTATAAATGCTAAGGATCTGTTAGCTGAAAACGTAGCATGACAAACATCTTAACAGGATAGACAGGCTCTTTATGTACAGCCCAGTCACACACAGTTGCCTGAAAAGTGGCAACATGAGCCAGTGGATCTTGCTACTCCATGTAAGTAAGTAGTAACTACACAGGAATAATACTGGACACAGGGTTGGTGCAAGGATAAATGCATGAAAGACTGATGTTGCTCTGATGCTTGAGCAGATACATGAAACTAAAGAAAGTCTTACTATCCCTATAAAGAATTCAATCTTAAAAAAATATTTTGCAGTTATGTTCATTTAAATCACCTAGGCTTAGAGAACCCTTCAAAGATAGAGTTTCTCTTCCTGAAGCTGAAGACACTGAATTGTACCAAATATGAGGACAAGTCTTTAAAGGTCAGAAACTGAATACAATAAATGGTTTCTAGAAATCCATATAAAACCTGAAGAAAATTAAAATAGAAGTAATTGCACTTACCTGTAACCATTCAACTAACACAGCAGAAGGCACTGTATGCTCTGTTGTTACATATTATTCCCCCTGCCCCCATTAACATTAGCTATGTGACCTTAGCTCTTAGCAGCAGATATAAAGTATTACTGACTTCTCTGCAACCACTACTCAGTAACTTATCCTGCATTCGCATTCCTGAATAGTTCACCTGCGTTGTGCTGCTGCAAGCTACAGGTAACAGTGGCACAGTGGAAGTGGTTTGAGACCAACTTTAGTTTATTGCTGTAATGAAGATACAAAGAAATATAAAGAAATAATGTGATTATAAGATGCTTGTCTGTTCCACTTCTTGATTTACGTTGTATGTAATAACGCCTATACTTTTCTTACGACCCTTCTGAAGGTCAATTGTTTGCATGTAAAAGTAAAGGAATTTGGGGGGTGAAAAGTAGGCTAAATATATTTTTAAAAAAATCATACTAATTGAGATTCGAGTATGTGTAATTCCATATACACAGTGAGATGTTTATCACTTATAGCATAATGTGATACATACAATTTTGTTTGATACGTAAACTCAAATTACACAACAGAATTGAAAACCCATCCATGTGAATATTTGCCACTATTTTGTTAAGGCTGAAACGACACAAGTCTGCATGAAGGGCTCATGTGAGGCTTGCAAGTTTTTGCCAACTCCTCAACTTGTTTATACTTCCATTTAAGAAAAACAAGTACATCATCAATCTAAAGGCTGTGGCTTGAAGGATGGAAGACCTTCTGGAATTATTGTATTCTAGCACAGTATGGGTAAAGACTTATAGTTTTGCTCTAGTCCTCCACTGAAATAATGCTTTGAAGCTGCAATTAATAAATATGAAGCCAGAACAAATTCTTAGTTACAAATGAAAAATGTTCATATAAAGAAGAGACCTGTAAAAATGTCATTTGCAGATATCAAAAATTACAAGTTTGAACAACTTATACCTCTTTATCTGCATGCAGAAATCTGAAACTACTGAATAGGAAGCCAAAAATCTGATGCAGACGGCTTCAGTTAACTGTAAAAGTGACCATGATCCTAGATTTCAGACAATCAAAATGAAGGTTCTGATTCTGTTACACACACAACACCTATGCGTAACTGTATTTAGTGGAATCAAGCTTTAAAATTCATGAGGAAAACTCACTTTTTTCCTATTATTCCAGAGAATTCACTGTAATGATATTAAATATTACATTTGTTTTTAGATTATCAAATAATGGAGTTGTTTTGACTTTTATAGGATGCTACCTTACCTATTTATTTTCTAATTGTTAATGTGTTTTAATAAATATCTGATTCTTACATCAAATAAAGTTAACTTATTACTCTACCTTGGACCTATTTCTAGCATACCTAAAACATTAAGCAAGAGCTTTAGGGGTGGTGGGAGGGTGAGGGGTGGAAAGGAGTTGTTGGGTGAAAGATCACTAAGATGCATACCAAACCCCTGAGTGGTTTTTAGGGAATGTTATGTACCGCAGTACTATCTTTTGAATGATGTATCAAGCAGAGAGAGTGGACACATCTGATCATTTAAATCCAAGTGCATTTTTTTCTTGATGTCCATGATGTCTCTCTTGCCCTACCAAACATTTTAGCACCAGCAAGGCTTCCGCAATAGCACTGCCCCTCTGCCCTTCCCTGCGGTACTGCGCTTCCTAAGCTTCTTACAACTTACATGGTGGTTTTATGTATTATTCAGTAGTGGTCACATTTAACTTGGAGGTGGCTGTATTTTATTGATGAATGGTACATAAGAAGTTATGACCAGAGAGTTTTATGGGGAACCTGTAGCACACTGGAGAAGAAATTGCAGTTCGCTCAGTCTACATATTTTATTGAAAACAAGTGTCATTTTGATAAACAATTTATGTACCAAAACTGTAACTAGAATGAATTTGAGAATTAATATTTAGTATAATAGGATTACCCTTGCACGTGGGTTTTCTGCGGGGGGTTGGGGGGTGTTGGTTTGGTTTGTTGGTTGTTTTTTTGTTTGTTTGTTTTTGTTTTTTAAGAGTACCAACACATACTTAGCTGTAAAGCTCTATGGTTTTGACCCATTGATAAAACAGCAGGAGACCTCTGACTTAAAGCAAATTAGATGTTATTAGGCTTATTAGTCACAACCATCAATTATTTCAATTCCACCATACAGAGACTATTTTACTCCAGAGACACATTCTAAGAACTTTCATAAACATAAGTACACAGATGGGCCCTTGCCTGTCATCTGCTCCTCACCTTTTTTTGAAAAATTATTATTTTAAAGAAATGATTACACTTTATAAAATCCTGGACAAATATTTACATTGAAAAAAATAAAGGCAAAAAATAAACATGAAAAAGAATTAGTCTGAAATGTAAATGGCTAATCTCATAGCAAATGCAACAATTTTTATTTTTTTTTTTAAACAGAGAAAAGATTTGGGAGATCTGATACTGAAGTGCAATAGGAACAAAAATATTAAGACTACTGTCTCAAAGCATGCCAAAGGGTATTAGTATTGCCATCATTTTAAAGACATGAAAGCAGAGACATGAATAAAACCTTATCACTTGCATCACTTTTTAAATTATTGTCAGTGAAATTGTGATGCTAAAAAAGTTTTTTGATTGTATATGTCAAAGGCCCCATGTAATTGTATTTATTAGTTTTAGTTCCCACAAATGGACTAAGCCATTTCATGAAAAAAGAAATGGCAAATCCATAGTGATAGCATCATATTAATAGGAATCTGCAGATGGGTAACCTAGATTTTGAATGGCTCTGGCCAGCAACCTCAAAGATTTATATCCACAGAATATTTCCAGCAACTAATTTAAAACACAGACAGAATGCCTTGACAGGCTTTATGACTACTGCTAGCATCACTGGAATTACAAGACTGAAAGATCACTTGAAACGTTTGTTACAGACTACGCAGACACTCTTCCACCTGCTTGAAGAAGCTGCTTTTTAAAATATCAGCTAAAGGACACAGTTGCTAAATGGCTTCAAAGTAAAAGGCGGGAGAGTGTGACAGTCCATCGGGACTGATTCCCAAATACATCCCTACAGGAAAGGGTTTAGACAAAATGTTTGCTTTCCAGACCGGAGGCAGAAAGGCATAACCTAAACTGATCTGCTACTATACCTTTGAAATAGTGTATAGAAAGTAATATAACTATGCATATTTCTGTGCAAAATGTTTATCCCCACTGCAACTCCAATTAAGCCTTCCGCCCAGCACCTCAACAACCCTGAATTCCCTCTTTCACTCCTCTGCGACACAGAATTACTGCACAACATGAATTTGAAAAATACAAGGAAAATCATGCACAGTGCAAGAAAAAAAGATGTCCAAATATTCTAGCAAATTCAACTTATCTCAAAAATTGACAACAAAGTTCAACAAGAAAATAGAAATCAGGCTAGTTTTACCATTTGTAACCTTGTCTTTTTAGCCAGATTTTAATCAGGCTCAGATATAAATGTTTAACTGATCAAGAACTCTGTGAAACTGGTAGGACCATACTATCACTTTTATACAATAAACATACAGAACATTATGCAATTTGCCAAACTTTTCTCTCCATCACAGATATATTTTTTGCTTCAACTGTGCTGGCTCTGATAAAAGGAATTATTATAATGAATGGTGCAGGAACAGTCACAATATGGAACATTTCAGTACAAACATCTCCCACAAAAACTTCTTGATATAAATACACTTAATATCTAAAATACCTTTCTTTCATTTGACTTACTTAAAAACGCTAAGCAATCTGCTAAAAGAAAAACAAGTTGCAAATGACAGACTGATTTGTGATCTCTGCACAAATTTGCTACCCAGTGATTCACCTCTCAAGTGCAAAACCCAGAAATACTGCGCAGAGTCTTGTATCACCCCAAGAAACCTGGAAAATGACTCATGTCTTACTTACTCGTTAATAATCAGATCTGGTGCAAAGCACAGGAGATTTCCATTTGATTGTTTATATGATCTCCATCCTAAAGCAAAAGCCATTAGGAACATCCATGAGTACTGCAGAAGGGTCATTTGGTCATCCAGATGTAAATTTCGGAAACCTGGAAAAATAAAAATTGAGGTGTGACAGTACCAGTTGCAAAAAATAAGAAAAAACCTCCCATAACTTGGAAAAGGACCATGGTTATCATCAGTACAACTTCTGTATCACCAATGTAGATTACCACTTTTAAAAGTGTATTTCATAAAAGTTTCTGTAACTGCGATCACTGTACCTGAAATAACAACAAAATTTCTTGCCATATTACAATCATCTGATTGATTCAATCAAGTATTTTAGATTAGATTTTTGGCAGAAGAAAAAAAGAAATTAGAACAGTAAGAGGTTTCTTATGAGAATGTTCTTGCTGGACAACAAAAATGCACTTTAAAAGGGGTGCAAAATTTCAGTGACATTTTCCAGCTACTAAAGTTACATTCAAATACTTAGCATACCATTAGGGAATCCTTTGTCTATTCAAAATTTTGCATAGGTAGAAATGAAGTGTTTGTAACCATAGGACTCCAGTTATGTCTTCTGGACAATATGACTACATACGAGACTTGAAAGGTTTGAATAGAAAGCTCCAGTATAACTCAACCCTGAGCTGGTTTGAATGTGTAACTGTCAAGCATACAAAACATATATAACACAGAAAAATAGGCAAAAGAGAGCAACAGAAAGAGTAACTCTTGAACTTTGCATTATACTTTATATTCACACTTAACCTATATACATTCAAAAATAAATTCTCAGCACCCCATCTACAAAACTGCATGCACACTGAAAGCTCTGGACCCTGACAGCCATGATGTTAGTTACGTTCTGGACGGACAGAGTACCAGATGGATAATTCATGGTAGGTACTACATGTAGTAAAAGGGGATGTAACATTTAAAAAAAAATAAATAAAAAAAAAAAAAAATCAGAGTATATGCATGTGCTTATCTGGAACTGATGGTCAGTTAGACAGATTACTAAAGACAACAATTGTATTTAATATAAACTATAATTTCGCAGGCTATCTTCCAAAAATAACAGTATTTTTTACTGTTTGTGAGAGCAGTCCACTAGACAATAAACGGTTTAATGTCAAATTTTGTTCTTACTCAACAACAATTGTACTCTGAACTTACAAAATATGATTGCATTAGTTACCATCATTAACTGCTTCTAATCTCACAAGAACATGTAGCATGGACAGAGCCAATTAAACAATGAGGAAATGTGTAAAATCTGAAAATTGGTCTCTTAAACAGTCTTAAAATGTAGGCAGCTTTTAATTTGCAACACTAGTTCCTATTAGGTCCTGCCTACATTTAACAAGAAAATACTGTACCATATTGAATCATTACTAAAGTCTGAATTCAAGTTGATTTTATTTAATTTCATTAAGTATCTGACATCTAAAGAGCTCGTAACAGTGCTGCTTCCTGAAGATGCGTAAATAGATAGCATTCAGTAGATGGATATATAACAAAACTTGATATGTCTGATTGCTTCAAAAAAAGCTTCTGGCTTTGGAGACAGCAGTAACTACTATTTACTACCCCTAAAATACAAGCAAAGTGTTTCAAAGTTATTTCAAACTTACTGGATCCAATCTTGAAATCTTTGCCCAAACCCTCCTCAGGAAAAGGTTGTTTTGAAATCCCAACTAAAGGGTTTGGCAACCAATGCTGGCTTACTGTTAGTATGTCTGATGGTGTACAACTAGCAGAAGTATATACAAATTAAATACTCATGAAGAACCACCTTAGCAACCAAAAAGAAGAAGATAAGAAAATGATAAGAATAGTTCCTATTAATAGAATTATTAAAGAGAAGATTGGCATTTTCATTAAGAGCTACGTTCTAACCTGCAGGGTTTGTCTAATCAGGGAAACTGTTCAGAAGAGATTATGAACACAGAACTGCTTTATAAAAATGGTATCTAAATTTGTATTTGCAAATACCAGATGGTCTCCTAAAGACTTATCCCAGAAGAAAGCACATGCACTTGAAGTTTTCCTAATATAGACCTTAGCTAATTCAGCGTAATTCCCCATTGCAGAAAAGCCCTGACAGACATACAAATCTCTCTATTCACATCTCTGCTGAACATACATATTTGAGTTTACTAGCCTTTCTTTCCTACTATTAATTTATTTCCCCTGTCTCAAAAGAGACACCATTATGACTCATAAATTTCATTATCAGACTTTTTTTTTCTTTTTTTGCAGACCTGTTATGTGATGTTATTCTTGGGCATCATATGCATTATGGAGGTGTTTTTGCTAGGGTTTTTGAAATCAGGTAGTTAACGGTACTGAGAATTGAAAGGGAGAAAAACACTAGCCTTTGTTCTGTCAGGAATAAAAAGATCTTCAGCTTTACTTTCGGCCCTGGCCTTTCCCAATGGCATACTACAGGATGCATTATGTCCAAGGCTGATTTGACACCACTTCTCCTGTAAGGCAACTGCTAGCTGTGTCTTCAGGTGGGAGCCAAAATAGCAACAAACCTTCCACATTCCCCAGGTGACAGGCAGTTTAATCGTGTAGCTACAGTGCTTGAGAGAAAATGAACATCTTGACTTCCACTACGGGACTGGACACTGAAATGCCTATGGCCAGTCAAGAAGAAACTACAGATATGGTGAGGGGTAGTGAAAAAAGAACCATCCATGAATGCAGACCCAGACAAGCCAGTACAGCAGCACCAGTCTATTAAAGTCAAGAAAACCTCATTGCCAAAAATATTCAAGAAATAATTATCTAAGAGGTGCAGCTAGAGCTAATAAAAATAGTTCTCTATATTACTCTTAAAAACACATCTCCATTTGAATATAAATTTTAACACTCAATGGTCAAAGGGTTCAAGTAAAATGACCTAATTTGTAACTACAGTAAATAAATTTTTGCATCTGCATTTTTTTCTGCTTCTCCACTCCAAAAGTATTTGTGACACAAATTAGCTCAGATACTACTAAAACTTCATCTGTGAAGGCTTCAAAGGACACCAAATACAAAGACAGACTTTAAGTACAATAAAAAGACTGCACTTTGTAACGAATGTATTTGCGTATTACCTGGTATTGCCTTTGCCCACTTTACTGCAGCTACTACTTGCCGTCCCCCCAGCATGTTGAGAGTTGACAGTATCCGCCAGCTGGAGTCCGGGAGCGTGCTGTCGTAGCCTGAGTACAGCACCTCCGGCTCAATCACTTCCAGCAGAGAAACCAGGGTCGGGGTCAGCTGCGGCAGGGATGCAGGAACGATGCTCTTGTTTCCAGGCGTTTCAGAAACATCCCGCGTTCCTGTTACGTTAGTCTGCTGAATTCCTTTTATCTTCTTCTTTGTTTTTCGAGCTAGGAAAGTTTTGGTAAGGCACAGGTTAGATAATGGAAAGTGACCACACAGCAATAAAAACCTAACAGAGGAAATGCTGCTTTCATTTTCCTGCAGTTGTAGATCAGGCAATTGAAACTTTTAAAGCATTTTTTCATAGAACTGTAAGTAATTTCACATTAATTCTAATTAAACTCCCCATGAAAATAAGTTTATTTTCTGTTTTAATGAAAGTCACATTTATGTTAATGTTTCAAAATGTTAAATAAAGTCTGCAGGTACATTACAAGGCTGATCCTACAATACAAGGCCTGATCCTACGATTTCTATTACATGAAAAATTTCAGTGAAACTTCATGTGACAGCACGACACCTGTCTGGAAATATTTGCAGGACTGCACACTTATTAAGTTCCTTAAAATATCAAGTAGGGAAAACATGCAGAAGAAAGGAGAAAAAAATACATTTAATAGGTAAGAATAGGTACTCAATCTCTCAAGCCAGGGAAAACATTTTTTTGAAAATGCTGGGCCGAAGGAGATTTTTCTCTTGCCAACTCTCTTGCATATAAATCATTGCTGCGTAATTAAACCATAAAACTCATTTGCCAAACAAATAAAACATCACACAGAGATGTTAACTCAAAAAATTGGAGCAACAATTTTATTAGCATATTGTCAGTAATGGAGTCTCCTACTTGGCTTTCAGCTCTCCTGGATGCAGTCTGCTACACTCAACACACTATTTAACGGAGACCAAAATGAAACCCAGTTCTTTTCCTGTGTCTCAATTAATTAATTGATTTCTGTTCTGGAACTTCCGAGATAAATCCATAGCACATAAAAGCATCATGTAATGTGGTTTCACAGTCAAAGTTTCTACTGACCTATTCAGAATCTCTCATCATCAGAAATACACCAACTCTGTAGCTTAACAACATATAAAACCCCCCTCCTGACCCCTTTTCTCCCACTGGCTAGGACAGACTTCAGAAACTAACTGCTAAAGATAAGAAATTCTCTATGGACCTTGTATAAATTGCAGTTTCCCAGAGGCTTATACACTGGCCACATTTGCCAAGACTGTCATGGGGGAATAGCAACAGTTACGTCCTTGGAGCAAAAAGCTTCTTGCTATTCTCATCTAAATTTTGAAATAGCTGCTCCAAATCCGTTCACCATTCTGGCATTTTTTGCCCTATTATCCTTGTTCTCAAAAGCAAACAAACTGCTTTGACTTAAATTTACATGCACATGCCTTCAGCTTAATGCAGACACCTGGTATGGAGTATTTCCAGCCCAGAAAGTCTGGTAAAATTATAATCAAAAGAAATATATCTGATAAGACAAAGTATTATGCAAGAATTTTTATTAGGCTATGCTACCAGACCTGACTTTGATACATAGTTGTAACTCACAAAAAAACCAATGCTGAGATAATGTATTTCTTTACAATTTATTTTCAAATATAAAAATACCACAAATTTAAAACCACCTCCTTAGCACAAATTACAGATGATAATCCATACAGATAAACTCGGCATGGAAATAAAAGCATCCAAGATTTTCTGTTAAAAACAAACAACTCCCCCAAACCCCAACCCCCTGCAGTCTGGCATCCAACAAGGTTGTACAGGCTTCCTATTTTATTGCACATATTTCCTGCCCGTTGGGCAGATGGCCTGTGCACCTGAACCACGCAGGCAGTTCACCATCCTGGGAGGTGATGAAATGTTCCCATTACCATGCCGAAGACCAAGCACTGCCAGATAGACATGGAGACCATGCACTTCACTTCTAAAATGGGATTTAGAATGACAAAAAACACTGCACTTGCAGAGCAGGGCAATGAATATTATTAGAAAGTGGAAGAGATCCTTCAAAAAATCAAAATAAATTCAAAATGAAGATGACAGAAAAACCCCATAAATGGCCAACTATAAAATGCAGTCGGAAAGGCCAAGAAAATTATGAGATTACTTTTTACAAGCATAAAACCCAACAATAGATCTTTTTTTCAAACACATCAGAAAGGGTGCCAAGTAATGCCTCAGGTCAATTAACGATGAAAGCGGAAATGAAAATTCAAAGAAATAAAGGCTACAGTACAAAATATCATTATTCTACTGTATAAATCTCTGGTACCTGCAGCTTGATAGTTTTATGTTTCTCCAGTCCCCTACATGCAAAAACCCCATGTAACAGAAACAAGAAAGTTCCAGAAAAGGGTGGTAAGTAGGGACAAAGGTATGACTGATGATAAACCAGACCATAACAGAAGATTATCAAGTAACATGTTTCTACTGTACAAGGAGCCACTTTTTTCTAAGCAGAAGAGCCGGTAAGAATTAAAATACTGCATGGTAAATTCTATTTATTTATTTATAAATAAGTTAGTCTTCTACCCAATACTTAACAGTGAAATTCACTGCTGGTAGTAGAACCTAGAGATATTAAAAACGTGACTGGACAGATTCATGGAAGAAATCTACCGGCAAGTAAGGCTAAGTGAAAGGGCCCTTCAGACTGACATGCTAGGATATTTTGATCTCTTGCTATTCATTAACTGGTTTGCTCATAACCATTATTTACTCAGCGAGGATACACCTGATGACTTTTCAAAAAGAAATTCCTGTCTAAAAAGTATGCAAATTTAATTATCTTTTAAACAACAGTAATTCCTGAACTGTGACCCTAAAATAGCCAAGATAAAAGGAACTCTTTTTCAGTCTCTTCTGCACCTTATGCTGCCTTCCAGTTTTCTTTTCTATGAGTTCTTCTGTATGACCAATTTACCATCTGTTCAGATCTGTCCAATAAATTGCCATTTTCATGGTTGTTTTTCCCTGCTTCACACTACCTTAGGTTCTTCCATTTTTGCATTGCTGAGTTTCTAGATCTCTTTTCCCTCTCAGTCATAAAAACCCCCCCCCTTCCTTTTTCCAACAACTTATGTAACAATATCCATCCTCCAGAAAGTCACTATTCTCTAGGATTCTCTGTGCCAAAATTCAGGCAAACAAACTATAGTTGGAAGGGCTCCAAACTACATGCGGAAAAGTGGCAAGTATCAGACATCATTCAGTTTTAATTTTCTTTGGTGCAGAAAGGCAACTCAAATAACATGTCCTAGAGCCTGAGATAGCTATATTCGTGTCTACTTTAAAAAGAGTTCACATAAATTGATGCGGAAAGGCTTACTATTATAGAGTAATATACATAGTAAGGTGCTTTATTCATATAGTTAGATATACGAATATATGTATTTTGAACACAACTATGGAGAGAAGAAAGTAGAAAAAAGTCTTAAACCAAAATGTATTCTTTCCTACCCAAAAGTGAAAATTGTGGGGTTTTGCATTATTCTAAATTTTCTTTAGGCTTTGCTGTTACCTCTACTTGATACTGGCCACACCAGCCCCAGCAGGGCATTGCATCTTTCCACCATTGGAAACCAAGAGTAGGCAAGTGGACTACCCTGCTATTATCTCTGAAGTTGCAAGGTTCAGCCCACTGGGAGTACCTAAAAGCTAAATCTAGCTCCAGGGAGACACTCGCTGACAACCTCATGTACTTTAAGGATTTATTTTAGAACCCACTATTGTAGATTTTGGCTATTAAGGGATGTAACCTCACACCCTGCACACAGATCACAGTAACACCTCAACAAACTGACCAGCAACCTCCTCTCTTCCCTGCAAATCTCTACCATGAAGCATGGGATGTACTTGCAAGCGTGTCATGGGAGGGGAAGCATTTCAGACTGTTGGGTTTCTTCCCTTTGCTCTGAAGGAAGGGGCATGTCGAGCCACCTGCAGGGCAGAAAAACTGGTGATTCATCATCCTGATAGAGGTTGGAAGCAGAAGAGGAAGAAACGATGTGCTAACAGAGACTCCAATATGCGTATCATCTATCCCTTTAACATAATGCACCACTTACATTTTACCAAAGGATATTATCACTGACTGAAATGAAACTGTTCATATTTCTATCTGACAAATAAATTTTTGACATTTTTATTTTATCTGACAATTTTGATTATACAAGTATCACCATGATAACTATGCTAGTAAATACTGTATTAATCTCTACAGCTCAAGGAAAAAATATCAAGCATAAAATGTAGCTGACACTAATAAAAATGTTTTATCCCATTTTACAACTGCTGCTAAATCTCTAGTCGATGTGGTTTTCAGTTTCTCATAAGCCATACAGGAGTTAGCAGAGAACAAATATGTACTGGTACATTTACATTTATTTATTTAACCTGTCTTTTCTAGAGAGATTCTGACAGACGTTTAAGAAGAATCCACAGCAAGAACAAAAATAATTTCCTTTTGTTCAGCTTGAAGATATAAGCCCCACTCCAACTTTAGATCTGTGTCTCTGGGCTTTCCCTCTGATCTGCAGTTTCAGTGTCAGGTCACTCTCCTGAGTAAGGATGGACAGGCATCACACTTCCCTACAGGAGTTCTAGAGTTCTGTCGTCTCAGATTCAGTGAAAAAGCAACAAGATGTATGTGCTGACAGGAATAAAAAAAATTAGCCCTGTTCTGTGTGTATGACTCGCTTCTGCTGAACATAGTGAGAGAGAGTGCAGTTGAGTACAGTTAGGGAAGTGTAACAGAAAAATCTTGATTTTCATTAAAATGCTAATACACACCCTAAAATGCAATACTTACTTTTAACATATTAAAGTGATGCTCAAATAACTGTTTTAGCTTCATAAGCATGAACCTTTATTGTCTAGGACTCAAAACTGAAAAAGGGATTTGAACATTTTAAGTTACCTTCGAGGTTCATGCCAGCTTGAAGACATTTCCGGTAGCGGCATGCTGGACAGTTTTTCCTCCGAATTTTGTCAATAATGCAATCGTTTCTCCCAGCGCACAGATAGTTGTGCTGCCCTGTATTCACAAAGACAAACAAAATAACCATAAGCTCTACAATTATAGTAGTAGATGAAGTCATTCATTCTTTCAGTAACCTTAAGGATCTGGGGACTACGGAATACCTTTACTTACTGTACTTCGTTTCTTGCAAAAATATGATCAGTATCCATATGATTTCATATATCTATACACCAAACAGATTTCTCATATTTAGACACCAAAGCCAATAAATTTAAGTAGAAGTCCTATTTTCTATTTGTTAATATCAGACAAATTCTATTTTTAAAACTATTTTTCTCTTACAGTTCTCAAAGCTGTCTATTATAGCATGTTTCCGATTTCCCTAAAGAGTTTCACAAGAGATGTAAGTAATGTTAATAAACACATTTTGAAAGTATACATGTAAACATTTCTACAGATACATAGACACAGCTTTCATCATTTTGAAAGTCATGACACCTCCTCCTTGTTTAACTTGGAGTCCGAACTGGACAAACCAAGTTTTTCTGATATTTTTATGGATTCACAGATTCAGAGCAGAACGGACCCTAGAAATATGGTAACTTGAACTACATAAATGAAAATAACTGTATTAGCTGTTATGAGCAGGGCAACAGAAGAGTAGTATCTATTCTTAATTATTTGAATTATATGAATAAATGTCTCAATATAACTTATTTAGCAAAAGGTATTACTAAAAGATACATCCTTCTCCCAGACAGGGACCAAGAAACATATTTCTTTAGAGAGCAGAAAGCTGCAACCTAGGCTTTTACACTATATTTCAAATTCCTGATAGCATAATATTGCAAGAACAAACATATTTTCCAAATACCGAGTTATTAACAACAGAGTCTTAAGAGTCTTCTCACAGAAAAAGAGGAAGGTTGAGGAATTTGTTTCAAGTCAGCTGTGAAAATTATGGGTATGTGGAGTCCATTACTATGGCTTTAGTTGAACTTCTCCAGTGAAGTGTTTCAAGTTGATATTCCAAGGAAGCCCTGAACATTTTTCTGAATGAACACCCCTACCTTTTTCATTTGAAGAAGAGGAAGCCTTACTGACCCTTGTATAATCTTTGTGTTTAAGGTAACTTAGAAAATAGATGCATGAATCACAATTCTGTTTGCCTTTAGCATACTAATATGTATAGAACAAATACACATGCATGCACAGATGAAATATAAACTGATGAGTATCTGTCATCATTGTAGTAGAACAGAGGCTACAATTTCATGTCTCACAAAGATGTTCAATGAGACCATGGTTTCACATAGTCAATACAGATGCTTCAGGTGTAGATTTTCCTGAGCTGTTCCATTTTTTTTCCTAACAAAGAGCTTCATCTCCGTGAAGGTACTGTTTGGTTTCTTGGATTCACTACTTAACTATTCTTGCCTTTTTTAGGTGAAAGCTGCACTATTTCTTTGTATTACGTTATATTAAAGCCTTCTTGTCACATGAACATTTTGTGGAAAAATGAAGGGAAGGTGATGCCACCTTCTGCTTCATGTCTGACTGCTGCCCAGAGGACATGCCAGTTGCACAGAGGAATGCATTTCAGTTATCTTTGCTGCTCAAAAATCAAAGACACTTCACAAACAATACACTGGTATAAACCGGTAGTGAGCAAATGGAGATGTTTCCAAGGGGATTTATGGCAGACAGGGGCATTTTACAGAGAGGCCGGACACTCTTCAACGTTGCAGCACCCACAGCCCAAGTCAGCACCTGGGGCTCTGAAGCACTACGAGACTGAACGAGTCTTTGCTCGTTTGAGCACACCAGTGTGTAAAAAGGTCAGAAATTACAGAAGAAGGGTTTGGGGAGATGGAATTAAAAATGCCGAAGAACAAGGACAAGCTGGAGCACAGCAGGAGGCAGAGGTGTTGGGGGAATCTGAAGCAGAGGGGAGGCGTGAGGAGCTGAAGCAAGGCGAGGAAGCGGAGGTGGAGAGACGCGGTGAAGATCTGGGTTGGCAGCAGGGTGGGGGTAACACGCCGGGAGGTGAACAGGGTTGGTTCTGGGACCAGAGAAACTGGGTCAGGAGGGCTCTGAAGGACCACAAAAATAAGAACTAGAATAAGATGGCTTTGGCCACCCTGGGTTCCCGAACAAAGGCCTGTTTGTGTGAAGAACTGCGTACAAATACACAGTTGCTGTCCCACCTTCAGCCTTCCTCTTCTCTCATTCTACTCTTCGCTGAAAGAAATACATTTTATATTGATTTTCTAGATACTTCCAGGTTCTGAGACTATTTCTATCACAGTACACGTATATGTAGACGAAGGTACAAGAAAGGGTTTCAGGCTAAAGGCTGGATAACCAATGTGCAGACTCAGCTTGATCTGTATACTAACAGGTGCCTGGCAGCTATTAATAAAAAGGATATTGCAGAAACAAATTCTTTTTACATATGTTCCTAATAAGAAAAATGCCTGTAAGAGACAAAAGCAAATTATTTGTTCCTTAAAGTGAATACTAGAACTAACAGATCCTGGAAGAGATCCATGATATCTAAATCAGAAGGATTAAGGTTGGGATAATCTGTGGAACAATAAAAAAATGAAAGTGGAGGTAAGCCTTGAGGAATCTGTTGCAATTTTTCAGCTACAAGCCTGCTTACGTTTTTAACATTAATACAGTTGATATAAGATGCGGCAAGTCACATCACTGATCAAAAGGAATTACTGGGTTGACTTCTTCATGTATCGATACTTTTGTGATTTGTTTTAAGCTTAAGGACAGGTAAAACCATCGCTATGACATATATCCAGCTGCCATGTAATACTTCTTCTGAGGCATACCCAGTGGCCTTATTTTAATCAAAGGTACAGATGATTATTTGCTTCAAATAAAGAGCCTGGCTCTAAATGGGAGACTCCCGACAGGACTAGTTGGGAGTCATGGAGAGTCCAAGCAGCTCAGTGCTTTGCACTTGAGCTCTTATTGTCTTGTTATACTTCAGAAACAGCCTCAGCTTCCCACAGAACTGACATCCTTTCCCCTTGTGACTACAAAAACTGTGATATGAACTTGACTCTTCCGATCCCTCCGAGAGGCTCTGCATTTCCATGGAGCTCCCTATTGCATCCAGTGAGCTGGGAATTGGGAGAAAGTGCTTCTTCTGAAGGACTGAATTGTCTTTGTCAAAACAGCCTTCCCTCTTCTCCAGTGAAACCCAACTTGCAAAAACGTTAGCAAAAAATGATAGTCTGATTCACTTCAAAAAACCCAGTAAATAGCTGCATTAAGAAGGCACAAGACAGGAAACCCTGTAAGGTTGTAACTAAGAATGACAATTTCAGAATAGAGGAATCGCTATCCTCTCAGAGACACTGAGAATATACTCTAACTTTTCTGCATCTCTCTGAGACTGCAGCAAAGAGCCAGATATTGAGGTACAACCTAGTTATTTACAAAATGGCTACTTATGCAGCCCAAAAATCACAGATTACTTATTCCGCCATACGCACTACATTCACATTTAGTTTTCCATCATCTGCTTTCCAGAATTATTTTCTTCCTGTGATCAGAGAGAAATCTCGATGATCCAAAACCACACACATGTTCCTGTTACCTATCTACCCCTGCAAATAATACACATGGACACGTATGTAATTTAACCAATATTGCTTATAGGAAAAATTGTAATACTATCATAATCTCACATACAACAGTTTTATCAAGTTTCACGTACAGTTTTATACACAAAACAGCTAACATTAAACTTAAAAATCACAAACTTTACAAAACTAATGCACACAGACAAATATCTGTATGTAAATAGGACAAACAAACAAAAACAACAGTGAAAGAAAACAAAAGAAACAAAAAACCAAAACAACAATACATCCTTTTACACTGTGAGTGAATGGGAGCATTTTATAAATGTAAATGGAATCTATGCTTCGGATAATACACCATTATCAATGTTATTTACTATGAAAAGATCAGTGATATAATGGATGGGATTTTCCAGTAGGATTCTAGCAAAAACATGGATTCCATTACGATTAGACTGCTTTTGAATGTGGATGATATGTACGTGGATTTTACATTTTTAAACAGCAAATTCATCAAAACATGTCTTACCTTCCACAGCTCTTTTGAAGAACACTTTGCAGCTGCCACAAGTAAGAACACCATAATGACACCCAGAGGCCTCATCAGAGCAAACAAGACAAAGCTTGGGAGGTGGTCCCGTAGTTGCTGAGGTTGTGGATGGAGAAGAGCTTACATCTGATCTCATTCCAGGGCTAAAAAAAAAAAAAAAAAAGGCATAAAAATACTTTTAATTAAGATCTGTGGGATATGGGCAAACATAATATTAGTAACTGCAAGAAATGATTGCCCTTATCCTTAAATATTACACTTCTGCACACAAAGTTCACTAGACTCTGAAACAGTTAAACAATGAATTTTGTAAAACGTAAGTAAATCTGTATGGATTTTTCACAGCCTATTTGACTAGGTGAAGATTACTTCCCTTATGCATTTCTGAAGCCAAGTTTCTTGCACAATTATCCTAGCTTTTAAAATTTGACTCTTCAAACACGCTCTTATTCCATATTGTTTTCATTACTGTCACATTCCCTGCAGTCTGCATTGACTCCTACAAGAGCTTCATTTCCAGTCTCATCACAGAGTTGTCAACTGGGATACTATTATGCAAGAAGCTGTGCAAATTAAGCCATCTATTGATATATATTCACAGCAATAAATGATCATTTCACCCCAGCATTTTAGAAAAAGAATATATATTCCTAATTTCAGGATCTGGTTTTCCTGCATAAACTATAAAGGCCATCTACAAATGAAGGGTTAGTTAGTTAACAACAACAAAAAATCATCATTAGAACAATAGACAATCTATTGTAATCACCTTCGAGCTGCTTCTAATCATAAGGGCTGAACCAACAGTGGTTGTGCGAAAGTTCAGAGGCTAATCTTATTCAGCATGTGTAAACAATATAGCCAAAAACCTCATGCATTACCTGTTAAAGGCTGCCTCAACACCTCCTGTTATAAGGCCCATTTTGTTGAGTTTATTTTCACAAAGTTTTACACTATTAAAATGCCATTTCTATACCGTATGCTTAACTTAAAGTGATTTTCACAGAAAATTTTGTCCAACAGGCTTCCAGCCACTTTCCAGATGAAGCTAGAAAATAACACTTTTTTAAAGACTTTGGTGCCTTTACTCGGAAACTCTCCAGAACCTCCACGTTCCCTGGTGTGGGCTCAACATTCGTATGTGGGCTGCCTTTTGCATGGAAAATTCCTTTTCCTCTCCTCAAGAAAGTCTGACCACATTTGGTCACACATTTGAAAAAAAACAACACAGTTCTCATTCACAAAAACCTTAAAATTCCAGCCCAAATTAAAACACTCCAACACCTGGGAGGCTTTACTTTTGAACAGGTCACCTCCATATGCCCCATCCCCAGAGAGCAATTGAGAAATGGCCTGTCCAGCGATTCAAAGGACTTTTGCTGTCGTGTTTGTTCTCATCGAGAGGGAATTTGATAATAAAAGCAGACAAGGAGTGGGAATCCTACCACTCGAATACAGAGGGATAAAGTCAAACCATAATAAATGTGTCAATGAAGTCCACGCTTCCACTACGGAACCAGGTGCCAGAGAAAAGTGAGAATTACTTGTGTTAGGGGAAAAAAAATGAGACAGTACAGGCATGCAAAGACGTAAGGTACATGTAGAACCCCCCCAAAAAAACAATCTGTCATCAGCTAGGGGAGAAGGTGAGCTGTAACTAAGCTAGAGCAGAGAGGGCTGAGCAGAAGAGTGAAAAACAGACAAGATCACAGCAACAGCTCAAACATGCTGGGATGGCTGTGGGAAAAAGGAGAGAAGAATAAGACCAGAACAAGGGTGAAGGTTTCAGTAAGAAAGGCTGGCAATGGGAATGAAGTAGAATGAGTCAACTTTGAGGAAAAAGGGAAGAAGAAAACCCATCCAGGAAAGAATGCTTTCTAGAACTTGGAAAAGACCTCAAATCCATCACATCACTCCTTTGCGTTCAGAAAATATTTGTGAAATGCTGCAACTCTTCTACTCTATTACTCTACAAAGAGGCTGACAACCATCATTAGCTAGTCTGTCAAGTAAAGTGGCAGTCACTGATAGATTGTAATCCTGTTTATGATCCATATGATGGCTTTTCTGTGTTTCCCAATTAATTTGTCTTCTTTTAAAGAGCAGAAAGCTATAATAAAATACTAAGGTTGCACAATCCAGCACTCAACATCCAAGTAATGGCAGAATGTAATACAACCCAGTTACATTTATTTGATGCCCTTACAGACACGCACCTTTAAGTACACGCTCATCCTAGTTTCTACAAAGCACGCCTGCCTTCCTCAGTGCAGAGACACTCTAGGAATGAATACTGTAATGACAGAAGCAGCCATTTGCATGGCCCCATCGCCTCCAATGAAGAAATCTGCTGATAGAAGCTAATGGCTATGGGTTTGCAGGAAAAGAAACCTCAAGGTTAAGGAAGCTTAGGATTCAAATCTACTTCTGCCTCTTATCACAAAGCTCTGTGTGGTGGTATTTGGTTAATACAAAACAGCCTTTTCAGAAATCCTGCCTTCTTAACACACAGCTTGAGGTCTGGCACATACTTTGAAGAAAGGCATGCTACAGCCTCAAGTCAACAGAGCTGTGCTTTGAGCTGAGTGATGCCCAGCTCCTCTGGTTGAAAAGACCCTTCCCCGCCACACGACTGGAACTGGAGCACATGTTCAACACGGATCACAGTTTAGGCGCTCCTGCCTTTCCCAGAAGATCTCAGCTTCACTCAGCATGCACATCTTCGCACTGGGGCAGGTCTGCTGCTCCACTAAGATTTCAGAAGGAATCCGGAGACGAGAGGGCAACCTCAGGCTTGAGAACCCGTACCTGGTTCTTCACTCCCTCACAGCCTTCCTGTCTAATTAGACAAATAATTTTGACTACAAAGCTTTGATTCCTTTCATGCAATACATAATTACTATCTTCTGTTGTTTGGTTTGTTGTGGTGGGATTCTTTTTTTTGTTTGCTTTCCCCAGCTCACTGATCCATTTGGAAAAAGGAATTAAATTGTTTGTCCACTTACCGTGTCATATGCAAAAAAAACCCAACAACAACAACAAAACCCAAAACCAACACTTACCTTAAGAACAAACAAACCCCCGCTATTAAAAACAGTAATCACTGGCCAGTCAAAAGTTACTGTAAGTTGCCTTATTTTCTCTAAAGTTTTAGGCCCACTAGCTCCTTTTCTTACACTAAAGATCTCAGTTTAAACACTGAAATACAGGCTAGGAGCCTGTGATTTTAAATAAGGAATATATAACTGGAGAACTCAATTTCATTAAAATGATTAAAACTAGAAAAATATGGAAACATCTTTCTATGCATAGTTTTGAAGACAGCTAAGTTAGCAAAAATGAAACTCTTTATACCTTACGAATTTCCAACAAAAGCATTTTTAAGGAAACATTCATCAACTGTCAGAAACTCTGGTGTGCCAAACATATTCCACTGAAACTTTTCAGTCACCTTTAATTTTTAAACAGGGCTCATTTTCTGTACCAGTACCATAGAAAACGTAACATGAGAAAGAAAACAGATGATATGACTTACAAAACTAAAAATAAATTATTACATTGATTAATAAAGCAGTAGTCAGCAATCTAATCTGGGCTTCTGGCATATCTTTTCAAGCCTGGCTACATCAGATAAGGCCAATATTTACTAACTGTGTAGAGAGCTGCCAGACACTGACAGTCCCCTGGTTGTGTAAAACGCAATTTTGCTTGCCTGAAACATGGAGAACAGGAGGGATTATAGTGCATAAGGACTCCTGCAAGAGCTACAACAAACCGGCTTGAGGTTTGATATAAATCTTTTACCTATAAAGTTATACGTAGTAAAAGACAAACAGCCACTTCCTAAGGAAGAGGTAAGGGAGGGACATTACACTCCGAGATAATATAATAATAAAAGTTACCTTTCAGTTATTTGCAGAAATGTTTTTAAACTCAGCAAAACCCCAATAAACTATGAATCTCATCTAAACAAAAGTCAAGAAGCATAGATGAGAGAGGAAAAAAATTCCAAATTTTAAGGGTTCCAAATTTGTAAAAACTTTAATTAAATTTTATTTTGGGAGGCAAGTGTTATTTGTTTAAGGGTACTGAGCTCCATTCCCGTGTACTTTCAGAAACTATTTATATATAACCTAATTCTATTTGTTTGTATAGATCCATTTATTGTTCCCAGTCAAGGAAATGTATGGGAGTAAAATGGAAAGACTTAAAGAAAAGAAGATGCAGCCACAGTAATGAGCTCTGTAGAAGTCCAAGTTGCTTAACCAAAGCCATTTCTGTGTTAATCATTTACCAGAGACTTTCAAACTAAGCTCAAGGTTCAAACTTCAATAAAGTCAGGTGTGGTAAGGTTTATGGCGGTGTGAATTTTCCTTTCTCGGGGTCCCCATCCACTGTGGGTCACGTCATCCTCCCGTGGAGGGACACACTCACAGGGGCCGGGTGAGTCCCTCGCACCAGCACCACGCTCCTCCGGCAAGGCTATTACGGCCGGGATATCAGATACGGGTGGCCAGAAACTCACAGCTCTGTAATCAGCTATAAACGTTTGAGCAGAAAGATGTGGCAGAGAAAGTTATTCGCTCTTCTGAAGAAACCCTCCTCCAGCATAGTCTTTCATTACTGAAGAAAACATTTGCTTTTTCCTCTTTCTTCTATCTTTACTGTGAAGAATATAAAACCTCCCCGATGCAACACAGGATGCACATACTCCCATTCGCCTAACATACTAACACTATAGTATTATTTAAAAACTATACAACCTTCCTGTCACTTTACATTATTAAACAGAAAAAACCTCTAGTAAGATAATGGAGACAAATAACTTTCAGCAACTAGAAGTATTAGTCATTTACAGTCTACAACTTGCAACTCTTTACCAATGCATGAAAGCTTAGGATGATCAGCCTTGATCACATTTTGTCTGAAACAGTGCCCAGCCCTAGCACAGTTCTGCTGAAGGGTAAATTCTTTTAAAAAATGCAAATTAAATTAGCACCAATACCAAGTTACACACATGCAATGAGAAGAGAACTTGGTTAACAATTTAAAAAATAATTGTATTTAAGGAAAACGGCTGCAAGCTACAGAACAGGGGAAGAAGCAGCTCGGGAAATCTGTGGGGCTGCTAGGCAAAGAAGCAGCTGTCACCTTAGCAATTTTCACCTTTTAAAAAAAAATCTACCCTGAAGACAAGGTCAGGGGAAATGCATAGTACAAGTTTTTTTCAGACATATGGACAGCTAAGGTATTCCCTGGTGCTGTTATAAATTACAAACCCATAACACTTGCAACTGGCTCCTAAAAACGTCTAGCAAAATGCTATTCATGTCCAACTGCTAACTCCAAGGAAAGAAATGGATGCAATATGTCTAGGGTGGGAAGAAACAGCTCAAAATTTGACTTCATTTAAGTTTAAAGCAGAGTAAAAAGACTATTCATTTTGCTCCTACCTTTAACCTATTGCTTCACAAATATGAGTTGCATTCGCTCTGCATGATATAGACCACAAAATACTGCACACCGTAAGTCTTGGTTCTCCAGCATAAGTCACCTTAGTATTGAACTAACACATTCTTAAAAACGAGTTACTTATCTGCTTAAGTAGTATCACCAAACTAACAGTAAAGAAACGATTTTCAATGTCATTGCCATCTGGGCCTCATTCTTATCTTCTAGCCATGTGAACAATGTAAACACTCAGCTGTATACACCAATTGATTACATTTTTTTAATTGCTTGCTTATTTCTTCATTAAATAGAGAAAGTACTAATTATTTTTTATACCGTCTTAGGCAGGAAAGTAGTTTTCAGTTCAAGCCCGAAAAAAATTTAAAACGTTACTGATACTATACTTTTCATTACAGTATTAAAATAAAAGTATATTTGCCAATTGAAAATAATTTCAAAAATGCATTTTGCTGAGAACCTGAACCACTGGTTACAACAGTCTCTTCTGTCTCTTGCAATGTACTCACTGAAGTTTAAAGAGACTGAAAATTGGTACGAGCTGGTAAGAACCAAAGTTTTCCTCCCAGGCTGCCTACAAACTCTATGCAGGTACACACACAGCCCTTGGTTTGTCCAGCCACTGCCGAGGGTGCACACAGCGCAACTATTGTCGGTGGGCATTAAACACACGGCAATTTACCCAAAGTCAAAGGTGTCTTGGGGTGCTGACTCAAACATTCCTGCTGACTGCCTGAATGTACAAAACACCCACAAACCCACAAAACAAACAAACAAACAAGCCCTCCAAATAACTTAAGAATAGCTAGGTTCTGTATAAAAGTTTTCTTTCCTGTTTCGTACTTAAAACAGAGAACTGAACTGCTTTGGTAAAAACGCTGTTCTTGATTACCAGCATGTCCCCAGTGATGCCACAGTAAATTGAAAATCTACTACAGATTACAGTATTTAACCAAAGCCTGTGAATAAAAGCAACCAGTATTACTGGTTTACAGCCCCTCTGAAAGCCAAGATGATTAACACCATTTCCTATATCACATACCCAGATAAATGCCATATCATGAGTTGATAAACCAGGAAACCAGATTTTGAACTAACGGTCTGGTTTTGTGCACATGCCTATAACAAGACCAAGATAACACCAACATTAGGAATAAGTCACCCAGAAAGGCCGTGGCCAAATTTGCTTCATTGCTGGATGCTGAAACTCATGGCAGAGAAACATGTTATTTTACAATCAGATGGGCAGGTAACCATCGTGCCTCCTCCTGACATTGTCTCTACATGAGGATAAATTTTATCTCTAACTTACAACGGAGTACTGGGATTCTAATTCACAGAAATATTTAAAATATGAGACATACCTAAAGCACCAAGGTCTCATAATTAACCTCTCCATCTGCAGAGCAACATACATTTTACCATCCCTTTAATACAGCTAAAGCAGACTGTAGGATTCATTGTTGTGTATAAAGTCACCTCAAATACCATAAACGTTTTTGCTTATGTTTCCAACAACTCGGGTACATCATAACAAGGACATTGACCAAAGTATCCAGGCTGAGTTCAGAACAAAAAAGTGACTTCAGTTCACACCAAGAAAAGGCTTTACATATATCTGTTATGAAAGATTTTATGTATAAAAATACACTTATGGTTGGCAAACAAAATAAATTGGAATTAGTATCTTTCCCGTAAGTATTTTTGTATAGAACCAGTCAAACCTTGGCACTGCCGAGGTTTTGATCCCTGTACAGTCCAGAGGTCTTAAGAAGAACCTGAATTGCAAACCTAAGCTCTGCTCTCCGTAAGTATATGAAGAAATAGTATTTAACTAGAAAACCCAGTACAGGCAAGCTTTGAATGTACAGGAGCTCCTGCCTTCTCCCATGACCGTCCCAAGCCCGCACCTCCACACCGAGCGCTCTCCCAGCAGCTCGCCAGAGCGGCGGCAGCACGGGCACCGCAGCGGACCGCGGCTGCTGGAGAGGGGACACGCACACCCCCCGGCACGGGAACACTGCTCACACACACCCCCAACACCACGGGCTGGCTGACACAATCTGCCACTCTGGAGAAGCAGATATAGTAATTACACGTGTTTAGTAGAGCTTCAGTGACAAACACGTGTTGTTAAGAACAGGCTTCACAGGGAGCTTGTGTCGCTCTACTGCTAGGCAGACGCAGCAAGAACTATCATTCGAAGCGCTGTCGTTTCATTTCTCATAAATTATACTCCATTAAACAAAAATAAACCCTGAGAGCATAGACAAATACAAATAGCATGTTAACAGAATAATAATTTGGAGAGATTCCCGATGTAGCGCAAGGGAAGTAAACCCACCATATTAAATAGCGCAGGTTCCCTGTGGGCATCGGGCCCTTTCATCTCTCCAAGTCTGCATGATATTTATTCCAAAACCTGAGGACGAGCGTCCTACCGCAGGTGACTCGGCGCTCTCTTTAATTAACACGCCAGCGCCGGGCAGGCTCGGAGGAGCCTCCGGCAGCTCCAGAGCCACTGGCACCAAAGACACCCCTTCTCCCCGCTCCGAAATGGCGTCCGCTACCATTTTAGAGCTCGCACAGGAGCGAGAAAGAAACACTAACGCAAGTGAGCGACGCGACTTTTTTTTTTTCCCCTTTTGGATACTCTCCAGAATGTAAAGGTTTCAAGGGCACAGGCAAAGCTTTCTTGGAATGGATAAATGGTAATTGATGTTGCAGCTGCAACCTTAGCTAGAGCTCTTGGGATTTCAAATGTACTACAGCCCTGAAGTATTTATGACCAGAATATGATAATTAAATTATATGTTCTAAACTTTTACATTTATTACAGTGCTCCAGTAAAGCAGCCAAAAAGTCTTACCTTCAAGGGTAGGACTTAATTTCTAGATGAATCAATTTATGCATGTTTTTCCAAAGGTTTGTTTTATTGTTTTTGTTTAAGTTTCATTGTGCATCCTTGCTTCCTTAAATAAAGAGGCAGGGGAAAAAAAAAAAAAAAAAGTAAGACAGAAGCCAGTACCTTTATACTTAAATAAAAACTTTACATAAAAATATGGAATCAAATCATCCTGGGCCATCCTAATTCTTTAAGCTTTGCTGGGTAACAAAATACGCGTTTGATCTACCTATATTTACAGACAGGTTGTGGATCATCTAAAAACTTGATTTTCAAGAACTCAATCTTGGCGATACATCCAGCTTTCTATGCATACATATGCACTCTGCATTTACAAACTAAGGTGCAAGCAGGTGTCTGCAAAAAGAGAGCCTAATTAGGAAGGCTGCAAGACTCATATGTGCTCAGTAGAAGAAAGCTCAAAAATCGAATCAGAATTAGATTTGTAATTTTTTTTTTCTTCCCATTTTAAGCACAATACATGAAATTGTTCCTAGTCCACTCAATCTCTGAATGCAGGAAGCACCGTTTCCGATCTCAACAGCTACAGAGGTATGTTTTACCTGTGCCACACTTTCTTGGAAGCAGTTTCTTAGTTTTCTGAACCTTGCAAACTAACCAAGAGCCAGTATACCCACCAAAAATTTATTAGCTTAACATAGGTCCTTTAACATACTAATTTCATTTGCTAGCACACCGAATTCAACAAGACAGCACACCTCTTGCATACAGATATTCTGTTGTTATTAGAACAGACCCTGAGCTTAGATCAGTCACAGCATTTTGGCTTATCCTATACAGTCCGCATGTATAGGAAAAGTATTTTACTCCTTATTACAGCACCCTTATTAACGTGGTACCAGAGGAACTGAACTCAAAATATAAACAGGATTTGTTCCATTAATGACCTTAGCGTGAGCTATATACGTTGCTCTGGTCGTCTTAATGTGAATGCTTGTGTCAATCAAAGGACTGCAGTCACAGGCTGCCAAAAAGATGTTGCTAGGAAAGAAGGCAAGACACATCTGGAAAGCTGACTCTAACGTACATGGGAAAATATTAATGGTACTGTAAGAAATGCAGTAAAAGATTAAACTAAAACTGCCATAGTCACAGAATAGTATTTTAAAAGCTGCAGGATAATACTTGCATAGTCAAATTGAGTCATAAAGCTATAAATAAATTTAGACCGGTAATTAGAAAGTTCCTTTCTGCTATTTTGAAAAAAAAAAAAAATCAAGACTCTTCTGCTGCCAGTGTAACCCTTCAGCAGTAATTCAGACACTGATTTTTATCAAGGTGTACACACAGACTTATTCAACACAGTTTGTGCTTTTATTAGCACTAACTATTTTCTGCTTTGCTGAGAAAAATAACAATTAAAAGAAATACAAATCAATAAACACAAACAAGAAAGTAGAAATAAAACCTTAACTCTGAGGAGGAGGAGGAAGAGGAGGAGTGAAAGATGGCAACAGGGCAAGAGAAGCAAAAAGGAATGTTTCTTCCTTAATTCCTTCTACAGACCTTCAAGGAAGCTCTGTTTAAAAGTGGAACTGATACTAAAGGAAAGTCAAGATGGTAAATTCTTCAGTGCACAACCTCCATCTTCTTGCCAGTCTGTATGAAGCCTTGCACAATGTGTCTTTACCCTTAGCACAGGCTTTCACACTTTTTTTGTCAATGAAAATAATACATTTACATGCGGAGCAGTTTATTATGGAGTATTAACCAATGTGTTGCATTCTGGGCTCTGCTTCAGTGGAAATATATGGAGAAGAGGGACGGGGATGTGTGCCAATTTTAGGTTTTGGCCTCAGTCCATTTGATGCGGATCCAGGATGACTTAGTTGACTGTTGAGTCATAGGTTGGTTCAATTGACATTATTTTACATTTGACTAGTTATTGTGCTTTAAACTTTGAACAGGAGTCCAGAAGCTCAAAAACCACCAGTGAACCAAAAAGAAAGGGGCCAAAGCAGAGTTTAAACAAGATTCTTAAGCAAGAAATCTACTCTCCTTAAATGACATCTACCTTTAGCAGAGATAGCTAAAAAACCAAAAACCTACCTCACAATTTAAAAAATTTCTGTTATATTACCAAGTATCTGTAACATACAGTATTAACTTCAGAATTACTGAAGAGGTTCCGAGATATCCTCCTCCCCCCATTAACATAAAGGTGGGAAGGAGAAGCAAACATTTTCCCCTCCAAAATAAATAAATCAGTGAATGAGTACTATATTTTTAACAGCTATAACAGTAATATACTCCTGAAATATTAGATCACCAATGTGCATACTGTTAATTCACTTCAGCCAATACTCAATCTAAAACTGAAAATGAAAAAATTTAAACCCCAAAAGTTACTGTTTCAGTACTGAAGGTAGACTTCTATTTGGGGTAAGAGAAGCTCATAAATACTATCCGTCTATGTTTTTAAACATAGGTGTGTTTCACATGGATGTGATCAGAAATGAACTTGTTATACAGATGCATTGCATTTAACAGAAATTTTTTTGATTGCACTTATTTTCAACATGTCTACTTGACTCATGTTCTTCCACTCCACTGTACCCCAATTTCAGATAGCAGGTATGTTTTCAGTAGGTTTTGATCCCCTGTGAGGGAAATTCAATGTTACAGTCCCTTCTTTCCAGAAAACTGATCAGCAGCTAAAGAAACAAGCAGAGGAAAAACTCTGAGCTATCTTTAATAAGAGAAATGCAGTGTGAAGGGAGACCGGGCTTTGTTACAATAATCTAGCAAGGAGGGAATTGGCTTTCATAACAACTTCCAAGAGCATGAAAAACAAACAAAAAACAATAAAAACATCATATCTTGGGTAGTTCGCTGGAAGACAAAAATACTTCTGATGATTTTTGAGATCCTAGTCACAGAGGAGGATGACGACAAGATGTTCTTCTCAGTACTAAAGGCCAGAATTGAGGTTCAGCGCCAACTTAGTATAAAGAATTGTGTAAGGTGCTCCCCCCGATGCATGTGGATTATGTTCCCCACTTAGTCATGAGCAGTAACTTCACTTGAAAGGGTAAAGATTCTTTTCTACCACATTAGAGACAGAACAGTAATTCTTGCAGGAAAGATAAGGAGTAAATACAAAATTCTCGGTGACTTAAAAGTCAGAAAGTTGCTGAAGGGCAAAAACGCTGTGATGGCACGCTGCGAAGTTCCCCAAGGGAGAGGCTAAGATCTCCCACTCTGAACGCTACTAAAAGGTTTTCTGTCGTGTTTTACGTGTAGGCTTTGGTGCATTTTATCCTTCATATCCAGACCTGCGTGTGTACATGACATAGCTTAAAACGAAGCAAACCTGTCTAAAAGGTATTCTCCAAAGCCTTACAAACACTTTTAACACTCTTAAGAACAAAATTTTATTTCATTTCATCTGGCCTCTGACACATTTGATGCAAAGAATATATATGAAACCACTCCTCCCCACATGAACAGGAAGACGACCATATAGTAAGTTTGTTTATTGACACAACATCAGCCATCTAAACTTGTGTAATATTTTCATAAGGACAAGCAACAAGTAGTACCACAGACCTGTAAGATGTGTATAGATATTGTATGTAATTTTCATGGCACTTTTAAGTCACCTTTATTAATTATCTAGTAGACTGCTATAATTACTTTTGTCAACACTGTTAAGCAACTACAGATACAATTTCTGCTATACCATGCATACGGAGTAGGTTATTATCTGCTTTTATTTCCACTTGGCATCCATGTCGCACACTCAAGACTATCAAGATGTTTCATCACATCCCTCTTGTTGCATACTCCTGGACTTTACAAGCACTTTTTGTCTTGTTCTGCTCCCCCCCCCGCTCCGATACTTTTAGGCCTTGCCTTCTTTCTCTCTCCTGGATTTCTCATATTATTTTACCAACTTTCCTCTGTCCTCTTCCTTTACCCCTCCCTGTCAGATGAAGGAAGCTCTATTCCTTCCTTGCTGAACCTCACAGGGTTTCCTGGCCACATTGTTCATCTCTGCCTCTTTGTATATTTTCTCTTCCTGAGCAGCACTGGGAACCCCTCCCAGTTTAAACTCCATCTGTAAACTTCATTAACAGGCTGTTTACCTCTCTCACATAACTATCATGAAGGTGACTAGTCAGATAATCCTAGAGTCCGTACACACCTATCTCCCCATCACCTCTTCTCTCTGAGAGCATCTTGTGTGTCTTAAGGACTGCTCTGCATATTGTGCAGTTATTTCAAATTTCAAACAGTGGGAACTCCAACACTCTTTCAGAAAAGTACTAGAAACTTTCCTGGCAGGATACTATGTTTTCTTTTCCTGATTTTCAGTGTTCATTACAACTAGATGCACTCTTACAAAGGTCCTGATGGCCATTACAAATCTTTTACAACCCATCACTACCTATCATTATCTTTCAGTATCTTTCACTAACAATTTGGTCACTCAGATTTGCTAGTAGAATAGGTCACAATATCTCAAACAGAAAATTTTAACTATGCTCATTGTTCAAGATTTACTTAATGCAAAGTGTATTGCGTTCACATCTGCAAGAAGTTTTTAAGTCATTGCCATTTAGTTTATAAATTCTGTTCCAGTAATGGAGTTTTAGTATTCTTTATGGAAAGATGGAAAGCTGTGTACTACTGAAATATGGTATAAGGCAGAATTCACTGCATGATGATTTTAAAGAGGCTAGAGATCATTCTACTCGCCACCATCTGAAGAAAGTAGGTGTTTAATTCAGCTTTTATTCAGACTATGGATTAGCCACTAGGTCCTTACCTCCTCACGAAAATGTAATTATAAAGGCTACTGATAAAACAGGTATTTCATCATATTTTTCATGAAACCAAACAATACAAAAATACTGGGTTTTGAGCTGCAGCTAGGAACGGGTTCAAAGCACAGAAGGTGCTATAAAAACCTGAAAAGAGCATACAAGAGATGAAAATCTGGCAAAGGCAAAGACACAGGATAGGGGAGGAAAAAAAATGAAGGTTCATCTGCCAAGTCTTTCAAACATTTCTGTTAACTGTCAGATGAACAGTCAATCAAATCTACCTTTTAAAAATATTTACATAAAGCAAAGGGGGGGGGAAGTTAATTTCAATCAGACATTATTGAGAAGACCCCACTGTGATACAACTTTCATTTACAGAAGTCCTAGCTTCACAATCAGCTTTTTCAGTAGCGAGTACTACAAAACCAAAACACACCAGCATTCAAACTCCCACAGTGCAGACCCCATAGAAGTGCAGAAAATCATACACACAGGAACAAGCTTTTTACTACAAATAATTTACTGTTACAGTTTTAGATAGTTGAGCACACCTTCTAAGACAAAGTCAATGGACACGCAAACATTTCCTGCTCTGATGGACACTCGCAGCAGGCAGTGCTCTTCAGTATATACTGATGCCCTGTTCCTAGATACACTAAAGAGATCCATCAAGACCCCTGTGCCATGATCAAGAGAATACCTGCACCTCTTTCTGCCCTCAGCATCAGTTGTTGAGTCTGGCTTTGGTTTTTAAGTCAAGTCCATAACTGATACTTAAACATACAGACAGCGTTTAATAGAGAAGAGATGCTGACATTCAGAAAGTCTTGATTTTTCAAATAAAAAGCACATTATAGCACTTTTATCTAAAACACAACATTCTGATTTTAAATACGCATTTCTCGTATTGCAGTAACAATAACTTGTACTGCTACTGCATCTTCAAGAGACATCGATCAAATGGTTCAGCAAACTTCAAAGTTGTATGAGATTCTCTCTCATACAAAAGCTTTTTTACCCTTGTAAAACATTTCTCAGATTCACAGAGCTTCAGATAAATTAATTCAATAACAAAACATCTTTATAAAACAGGAAAGTGGTTAATCTTTGCTTATTTTTAACAGAGGTTGAGACCGAAGCAGCACATAAGCTTCCAGACATGTCAACAAAAACAGGGTTCCAAAACTAGAGGGCAACCAGGATCAGTCTGGTTCCTCCAGAGCACTGCTCTCTCCCAATCCAGATTCTCAATAGCCCCTGATACCATGTAATCACTAAAGGACTATTTTTAAGGTAAAATAAATAACTGTATGATCAAAGACTTGCATTTTTTTCCACTTTGTACTAAAATTTGTTAGACTATATAGTCTTTGAAGCAATGACCAAGCCCAACATTTCTGTTATGTCACTTACATGTTTCATCTGAGACACATTAAACAAAGGTCAAACTGACAAACAAAGTTTGCTAATAGGAACAAACTGAACATTGATTGCACACTTAACTCTTTTGTTTCAGTAAGCTCTTCTTAAAGCCTGTGGTTAAGCCCATGTTTAAAAAGGGATTCACTTTGCACAAGTTTATGGTTGTACATGCAGTTCCACTGTCGTTACACAACGAGGTGTTGTGAATCTCTGCTATGCTGGCCCTTCCCAGGAGAAAAGGAGCCTTTCTTTCATTTTTATGGAGTCATCCCACTGCACAGGCAGTGTTTTTGGTTTTCACCTTGCCTGGGGAAGTCTCCTCAATTTAATATACTCATAACAATATAATAACAGGATCTAGCCAAGAGAGACAAACCAGATTTTAAGTGTTAAAGCAATATCTGAACCATGCAAAATGGACACCCTCTTAATGTTTCAGTGTATCAAATAACTGATTTTTAAAATATAACTGAGTGGTATCAACAAATAAACCACCACCACCGAAAATGAAAAATGAAAGTAACTAAGAACTAACACATCCTAAGAATAAAGTTTTTAAAAAGTTAAAATTTAGGGTCAGACTTACAGTCCAAAATAACTTCACCTAACTTGAGGAACCAAAGGAGGTACTAATTTTAGAAGCATTGCTACAATGAACACTTACCTAGTCAATACAGAGAAATACTAAACAGCAAAGAATAACGCAAACCTGCTTCTCACCCCCACTGCCTAATGTAGAAAACTGAACTTTGGATAATTATGCTCTTAAATTTGAGACCTCAGCAAATCTAAATTTAGATGCGATTAACCAAGGCCTAGATATAAATTATACTCAAATTGATAAGAAGGAATTATTTTCTTAAGTTTTTTATTTTTTTATTTCTGATGCTGAATGCATAATCATTATATATAGTTTTTCCTACCTGTAATACAGATTTTCCTGTTAACCCCTATTCTGTTGTTCAAGACATAAGAATTGATTCTCCAAGGTGTTGACCTAGTGTCACTTCCCAGTGGCTTCTAAAGCTATCGAGACTGAGGACTCCCTAGCTCCAGAAGAAAACCAAAGCAAGCACCATGAGAGAAATACAATAATTGTCTCTAACTGATAACATTAAAATAACAAAACCACCAACTTCCATTATTTATGCTACTTCTTTGTATTTTGGAAGCTGTGGTGTTTCAAAAAGCTTGGAACGGTCATGACTTAAACCATTTTTCCACTGCAACAATCCATAAAGAAATAACAAATAGAGCCAAAGGTCTGTAGTTTTTCATCTTAGTTGTAGATGGCTCGAGTGAGGCCAAGAACTGGAGATAAGCAGGCCAGCCTTTTCAAGGAGAGAATGATAAGTGTTTCCCTATATTTCTTATTCTTGCAATTTTAATCACAAGTCTTGCGGCATCTGGCACTTTTCCTTTAGCTACGCTTAAGGGCTTACAATTGTGACAATCTCTCTTTTTTCTGTACTGAGCTGAAAAATATAGGCACTGAAGGGTTAAAAAAGTAAAGCAGCATGTCCACTTGAGTAATTTTCAGCATCTCATGATTAAGTTGAGCCTCAAACCATGGCACTGGCAGTGGTCTTAAGCTTTAAAAGAAAAACTTAAAATATTTTAAGGACTGTGATGAAGGAGGAAACAAATTCCACAGCTCTCTGCTAACACTGTGCAAGAAATTCCAGCTCCAGACCGACAGAGCACGTTGTTAACGGACCTCAAGCAGTTAACGACCAGACTTGAGGGCATGTACGTGTGGCTGTGTACACGTGCACACACCCTAGATATACGTGCAGGTATTTTCCACGCTCTGTGTATTATGGGAATATAATGCGTTCAGATGCCTGAAGCCCTTCAGAGATTACATATCGCAGAGCCTGGCAGAGGACTAATTACAGCCTTAACTGCATCCAGTAATGTGTGTGCTCATCTTTAGCTTTCTTCCCCTAAAACCTCTAAAGACATGGAATAAACCAATCTTTACTGCTCTCCTACTGCACCACCAGTAGCTTCTTTACCCCAGCTGACAGTCACTTGAGAGCACTGTAAAGTCAGAAATAACAGAATTAATTCCTTTCAGACTGACTTTTTCTGTTCAACATTTTTTAATAAAGCCACCAAGCAAAAACCATAGTTCTATAAACATTACAGGGACTGTCATTTACACAAACCAAGGCCTTGAAAAGACCAGAGAAACCACTAAGTAATCTTAACTTGATTGTGGAGACAGGAAATGGACTGGATATGCTCTAAAGTGTTGAAGTGTTAAAATGGAAAATTAATAATGAAGAAAACCATCCAAAATACTCAAAGCCAGTTTCTACTAAGGTCTATTGCTTTCAAAAGCATCCTTTAAATTCAGTCCTGAATTACAATATAAAAAGAAAGTTTTCACACACAAGTTTAAAGGAGAGCCTCCTCACACCCTTCTCGTGTAAAATAAGCATTTTACTTCACATTTATTTGAAGTAACTGGAAAAGAAGGCGGCTCCTATAATCAATCTCCACTCTTCTAAAAATCTCTGCTATTTTTATTTTCCAGGATGCAGAACATTGGGTCTCTTCCTTAGACTTTCTAAAGCCTTGCAAGAAACTCAGAAAATGCATCCGTTTGTTAATATCCAGAATTTCGCTCCCCAACCATTGTCACTGCAAACAAGCGTGACTGACTGCCTGTGTTCATAGTCAGCTCTGTTACCCCCAAGAAGGCAAAACAAGCCCAGTAGTTGCCAGAAGTGCAACTGCTAGTACAAGCCAGCATTACTTGGATGAAGGTAGTCTTTTTTTAAACAGATATACACCTATGCAGATCACAGAAAGAGATAAAATTAAGTTGGAAATAGGGTTCTATAGAATAAGTAAATTAACCACAAGAATACCTGTGTCGCTGTTTCAATTGTATTGCCAAGGCATCCTCTGACTTCTTTTTGACCTCAAACTAAAGGCCAAGAAAACAGATTATATTTAAGACTGCTGTTTAAGAAACAATTACTGTAAAGTTCCTTGTAAAAGCAGATTTACTTTAACATCCAGTCCTAATTCCTTGGTGCATGTAACACTGGGTGAAAGGATGCCATCAAAATAACCTGTCCATACATTTATCTCAGACTGAAGAATTCATGAGCTGGAATGAATAACATACACATTGTGTTGCTGCCTTTGAAAAAATCCTTCTCTCTTCAAAGAGGGGAGCCACAACCATGAGCCTCAGTCCACGTGCTGAAGCTTTCCTAGTGTAAGTATTTTGTTTTGGAGTATGTGAGCATATTTAGATGAGGGAAGGAAAGGGACGCGAGAAAGGAAGCAAGTTTCCTGGCAGATCTTTAGTGTAATGACACAGGCAAAAAGATCAATTACAGACATTCATTCAGGCTAATTATTCTCCAGCTTACAGCGTAGACATATTTAACTTAACATTACATAGATTAGATCACTCAAATATTGGAAGAAATCTAGCCACACAAGTGCAAAATGCCAGGTTATTCTGGCCAGATGTGTCTTGGTACCTAGAGTGCTTCATTTAACCTTTTGAGTTGTCGTTCCCCACCTCGTTATTTCAAAATACACAGAAAATACTATTGTGAAAGGTGATTTTCAAAGTAGAGTAAGCTCTCGGTTTCAAGTACATGGAAAGCAAGCAGTCAGGCAGCAGCCCCGAGGAGCTGTGCACGAGTGGCCAAGTGCCGGCTTGGCCATGCGCTCCCCCAGCATCCGTCACCTACAGAGGGCTAGCCGAGACTCTGTATGTGCCCTGAATACCTCCCTCTGGGGCAAGCATAGTTTTCACAAACAATGAATGTCTCAACTAGAGAAAGAAAATCAGTGTAAAACTGCTCCATAATTAAAAAAAAAAAAAAAAAAAAAAAAAAAAGGAATTTCAAGACCAGCCACTTCTCAGTCCAGCATTTGCAAGACCGTTTCTTGAAGGCTTCTAAGCAAAGGTCAAAAGCTTCCTTCCAAAATGCATAAGACCCAGTATCTGAGTAGCTCTACTATCTTTCCCTAATTTTAATATTTAGGCCAGGAAAGCTATTTAATTGGAGGGGAAAAAAGTTTTATTTTTTGTATTTGAAAGGAAAGGAAATGACCAAGTAAAAAGGCATTCTTCTGAGCCTGAATGCAAGTCACAAGTTGCAGGATAGTTGGAGGCCAGCTGGCACGCAGCCCATTTACAGTAAGTTGTTTACTTGTTGTCTAACCACTGATAACTATTGAGAGTGGATCCATGAATCCAAAAAAGAACTAAGTTTTCTGTTCAGAGAACAACAAAAAAAGCAGACAATGATAAAAATATTCACCACTGATGGCTACTACAGTCACATCTGAATTTTTAAAAAAAATTGACTAAAAAAAACTTAATGTAAAATTAAAGCCCTTATGTATCAAACAAGGCAAAAACATTTAGATACAGGAAGGAACTGTATGACTAAAGAGAAACAATGCTGCTACGTACATGTCCCTCATTTAAAACTCTAGCTTTCAGGGGTCTGTGCTCCTCGAACAAGTACAAAGTATGTGCGAAACTGAAGAAGATACACATCACAGACATTGAATTCCTTCTAAGAATTCTCAGTTATTTAAGACTAAGTTTAACCTTGTGATTCAAGAGAAAAAAAACCTGCTGATGGGCGCTTGTGAATATCCCAAATGCTGAAAGGCAGGTAAAACCGACCATACATATAAAGCTTTCTCGGCAGTTTTATTGAACATGAAGTTTCGGAGTTGCAGCTCTGTTGCCCAGGTACCGGCTTCACCAGACGGTGCGTGCCATCCTGCCGGTGAGAGCTGCAGCCTTGGGATCACTGCGGGAACCGTGGGAAGCACCCCTGTCCCTCCCAAACAGGGAGCAGCGGTTCAAGACTGTTCCAAGGAGCTCCTTTTCCCTTCTTCTAGGGAGACAGAGTGGACAAAGCTCTGGGGTCTGAGCCACTCACTGGCCCTGTAGGCACTGGGGTAGCGGCTGCTGCTCAAACGTGCCCTAAGGACTCTTTTGGGAAGAGCAGCCGTGGAAGCGTCTTGGGCACTGCCTGCCAGCTGGTCCGTGGTGACCAATAGCACAGACTGCTGTAAACCAGCAACCCCATCCCGGCATTTTTAAGCCAAATGGAAAGCTACAGCGTAAAAACACCACTGACTCAAAAAACCATTACTAATGTTATGGATATTCTGTTAATAAGCCTAAAAGGCATCACAGATGTAAAGAGATAGGGAGAAGATGTTTGATCCTTACTCTGTTAGTCATTTACAGAGCAGCAGGTGCTGCTGTGTTGAATTCGCATCTGCATTTGATGTCAGTCAGCACACACTAATCCCACTCCCGTGATTACAGCCAGAAACTTTGTCTTGGTTGAGAGGTGATAAGTAGCTGACAGGTGATATCCGCTTAGATCTCCTCTTGCTTTAGATGGACAGTTACAAAAATTGTAGTTGGTTGAAGAAAAAGACTTTATTCTAAACTATCTTTCACAAGATAAACTAATCCTTGTCTTACATGCTGGGACTAACCAACAGACTTCAAACCCATGACTCAAAATGTTTGTCTTACATTTGCATGTCTACACCAAGACAAAACTGGCATGTTACTTCTCTAAATAATATTACGTATCAAATATCACCCTTCTATATGTACCTTCTAATCTAATTAAATGTAAGTTTCATTCTGAAAATTTTAAAATATACTTGCATATAGTTTCAGTAATTGCCAGCTCGTGATACAACAGAAAAAAAACATTACTCCGATGGGAACAAAGCAGTTTTCATTGCCAAAATACTTCATCAGGTGAATTCCAACATGCCTATCCTGTCAATTGCAAACCTAGAAATTGTGCTATTGTGTTTGATAAATAAGCAATCTAGACCGATTGGCCTGCAGAAAGCTGAAATTTGGACTAGCAAAAGGTTACATGTAAGAAGACAAAAAGACACAGGTAATAAAGAAGGTGTCAAGACAAGAGGAAGAGGTCAAGCTGGATGCCTCAATACACTCCAGCTCAGAAAAAGAGATATTAAATCCAGAAGTACAGGTAGCAGAAAAGTTTCAGTTCAAGCTCAGTAGAAGAGGAGGAAGCAGAAGACATCATCACTGTGCGCATACGGCTGTGTGGAAGCCCAGGAGGTGATCCCACAAGTGGGCTGTCTTCCCACAGCAGCTGGGTGATTGATTAGCAATGCATCCAGGGACGCAGGGCAGTAACAGATCTGAAGAGCTTATACAGCGTATGGCTGTTCGGTTACTTATTATTTGCATTTATGCATAAATAAGAGACAGAGGAAGTTGAATATGCAAAAATTGTGTTGTCTGAATGCTCAATATAGCTTTAACTTTCTAAATTAATGATCACTGTAATTTTTAGAAATTTAAGGTTAGTCTTCTACACTGAGAATTCCCTGCACCCCACTGAGGATTCACCTGCCTGCACGCCTGGCAGAACAGAAATCATGTACAACTCATGTTTTGGGTCCGTCTCCCCCCAGTTACCAACTTATCTTCTCCCCTTTCTATTGCCCTCTTTCTCCATTTCACCTGTCCATTCTCCTCCTCCTCCAAATCCTATTTTGTCTTGATTTTAAAATACTGGCTGACATACACCTGGCTCATACCTCCTAACAATGTTTTTTTCCTCATTATCTGTGCTTCTCCCAATAGGCAAATTCAGATTTAAGAAACACACATGCCCTGTAGCAAACATACACTGCTTAGTTTTCAAAGACCTTCTGAAGGCGAAAGCAAAAAAGGATTTATTAGAAATATTTTTATCTAGTTTTCATGAGTACATAAAAGGAGATACAATTAATCTCAATTTCCATTTGTCTTTCTCAGCAGTACCATGAGGATGGTAGTTAGCTTTTAAACGTGGCTAAACTCAACAGTAAAGAGGTCTAAGATACCACCATCTGTAAGGTACAGCAATATCCTTTTGCATGTATATGTGTAAATTTTTACATTTTTCTGCATCTTTGTTCATATGAACTATTTTTATGTCAATAGCTTCCAGAAGGATTAAAACAAAAAAGCACTGAACTAAATAAAGCATCCCCTGTCTGCAAAAGCTAGTGTATACATTGAGAGTGATCTTGTCTTCATTGTGCTGCCAATAACAGAAAAAGGAAGCAGAGACTTGACTAACTCAGAGATCCAAAATAAAAGGTGAATGTGTCAATGTTAACGAGTGTTACAAAATTATAATCAAATACTTGACTTCAGATTTTTGAGATGCAGGATGGTAATAACTACAGCAACCTCCACCAAATGGCAACAGTTTGGTGAGCGTGATGCTACAAAAGTATTAATAAAAGCAGATGACAACACAGACACCTGCAGAAAGAGGAAAGTAATAATGTTCTCCAGTTTACAATCATCTTACTCAGCAACGTAAACAGAAAATAATGGAGACAAACTAACATGAACACTTACTGCTGGAGAAGTCAAAAGTTTAAATTCAAACACACAGACCAAGAGACAGGGCTGTGAAAAGAAGGATCTCAGGTAGTCCAGGGCAGTGAGAAAGGTAAAACACCTCTTCCTTGAGAAACTGCTGTACAATGTGGAGTTACACAGCTTTGGTTTTCCATTTCTATGAACAAACTGTGACATATTACAGTAAGGACCTGACTGCTCAAAGACTAATTTAAAAAAATATTTCTTTTGAAGTTATCTGAAAATAGTACTTGACTGAGCTCCAGAAATATGAGCAAGAGAGCACAGCAACGCACACTGGAGCGAAGCAACATCCAGCAAGGATGGTGCCATTAGCTACTCCCAGCCTGGTCTCATTTACGGGCATGAGAAGTTCTTCAAAATACAAGCTGGAGAAGCTAATAATTCTCACTTCAACAGCAACATCTACCAACACAACATCTAGTCATCAGCTTGTTTGAATTACTCTTAACTTTCCACATGTTGTGTAAGGGTAAGTCCAAGCAATTAATACTTTCCAGTATCTGCACGATGATTCTTTCAGCTTAGAAAGAGTTAGAAAAAACCCTCACGGAAGAAACACACAAAAGATTCGCAACACCATTCCCTGCTTATGCATCAAGAACAGCATTACTCGCTGAAATTACAATTCTGGGGAAACTATTACAGATTCACTGTCATGGGAAACATACAGAAGTAACACAAGGTACTGCACGCAAGGAGAATGTGTGAAGAGGGATCTGACCAGTCCTCTCGGATCTGCGCCGGGTAACGACAACTGCCGGGATCCCATGGCAACAGGCTGCTGTCGACCTGCCCGACAGCACTGACTCTGCACCTCCAGACCCAAACCAAACCGTTTTCCAAAATGGACACAACTCTACAGCTGAAATATCTGGCTAGAAGCTCTTTCCCAATAGCCAATTTTTTCACCTTGCAAAACCCCCCAGATGTAATGCATCTTCGAAACTAGGAGTTTAGAAGCACCAGAAAGCTTTGCTAACAAAGGAACAACAAACATAATCATCTTCCCTAGGAAAGAACGATTATAAATACAAGATCACTGAGTTCTATCCTTTGCTATTAGAAAATAAACATAAATAAATTATTGGAATAGCTAAAACATTGTCAATTTCTAATTTTTCTTGACTGACAATATCTGCTGTATTTGTGGAAAATACTTCTAAATATTACATTTAGATTTGTAAAAATTTGTATTAAATCTATTAAGTTTATATTTATTCTGTTACTATGAATGCATTGCAGTTGGAGAGAAAGCAGCGATGTAAGTGGTAAGAATTTTTATTTTTGCAGAACTGTGGGTCTGACTGCTTTTGATGATGGGTCTGGCAGCAGCACAGGAGTCAAAACAACGTTCTTCAGCACTGCTACAGCAATCTGAGTGTGTGTGGCGAGGGCGGTGCGGGGGGGACAATAGGGACAGCTAGGGAAAATTACTGACGATAATATATATGACAGAGCAACCTATCTCTATAATTGAAGATTTTAATTTCTTAGATGTCTTTGAAACTATGACTACCATATGAAACAAGTGAAGGATAGCTTTCAAGCATGTAGGAATTTCCCTAGGCAGCAGTTTGAATAGCCTGCTTCCTATAATTACCTTGATTTATTTGCAATTTTAAAGACAAAATGAAGTATGGAATTTAACACATGGGGTGGGGGGAATACACACACACGTGAATATAGCAGTATTAACAATGAGAAAAAAAAATGTTGTGCAGGAATACATCGCTACAACCACCATAGATTTCACTAATGTTTAATACTACCATACGTTGCATTCTCTTTGCTGACACTTTTCCCCTCCATTTTGTCTGTTTAGCTTGTTGACATTTGGGGACGATTTCTTAAGCATTGGAGACAAATACGTCTGACAAAAGCGTTCTGGTAGTAAATTAAAAACTTAACCCAACCCTCCTCAAGAACAGGCAGTATGGAGCGGACAAGTATAGCACGGGGATGCGAGCGCACCAAGGCTCACAAAGCACAAGCCGGAGGCCACTCTTGGTAATAAACCCCCTCGTTTACCTTTTGGGCTGCTCTAGCACACTGAGCTAAGATTTCACAAAACCATCAGTGACAACTCAGAACCCCTTCCCAAGTCCCAGCTGCCAGCTCCGAGCTCCGTGCTGTACAAGCAATGTATAGATAATACCCCCTAGACACCCAACCTTACATTTTCTAGATGGAGGCTCCCCCGTTGGCTTGTCCCTGTGCTCACTGCGCTTTCAGAGAGCTTTCTAGCCTGGCACTCAACTACCCAAAATAGCTTCGTATCAGCTAGCCCAGAAACCTCTCCGCACGCTCCCTTTTCAGGCCCCCGTCTCAGCACTGACCCGCAGGGAACCAGGCGGTCGACTTCTCATCCTGAAAAGCAACCACTAAATCCTACCCTTCGCTTCCAATTCTCTAACCAGCTCTCAAGCCCACAAAAGAACCACTCTTCCAGTTCCATGACAACTTGGGGGGTTTTGTTGGTTTCTTTCTTTTTAAATGGCCTCTGGCAAGGAAGCATGTCAAAGACTTAAAAGGAAAAAAAAAAAATTCAAATATATTCAGGTCAATTGGATTTCCCCTGTCCACAGGCTCACTGACAACCTCACAGAAACCCAGGACATCGGGTGAGGTGGTGTTTTCCTTCCAGGAGCGAGGACAGCTCTTTCCCAAGGGACTCACGTGCTCAGTGACCTTACAGCTTTACAATCTGCCACCTTGCCAAGGGCAGAAGTCGGACTCATGAACCCACACCACTCTAGGTCCCGCGGAGCCACATTTTGAACGGGAGGCACACCGGCAGCCCCGTCACGGTGGCTGGTTTGTCGGAGAGACCGTCTTTGCTGGCTGGCAGGTCCTTCAGGACTCCTGGGCGAATGCCACCCAGGCCCTGTGGCTCATTAACCCTGCACTGACCTGTCCGGCCGTCCCTCAGCCTGACGGAGGCCCCCCCTGCCTGTGCCAAAGGGGCCCAGCGCAGCCAGGGGCAGAGGACGTGCCCAGCGGCCCCACCAGGCGATGGCTGGGCTCCAGCCATCCCTCGCCTGCCCACCCGCTGCCCCACATCCTTCCACCGCTTCCCACTCCAGCCTCCTCGCCAGCTGGGTTCGGGGAGCTGCCTGCCGGGTTGAGCACCTTTCGCAAGGCACTTGGCAAACTCCTTCTTTTAATCCCTCTCAATTTCCTATTTACAGTGGAACTTGCATTTTCTACGGGATTTTTGTTCACCACATTTGGGCAAGCTTTTCCCTGTTTTAAAAGGATAATTTTTTTTTTTTTGATTTTTTTTTATTAAATGGAGCTACTTGGAGCTATCAGTGTATCACAAAGTGATACAATTCTGGCACACAATATTGTTAGCCAGTCTCTGAGCTGTTTAGGGGTTCCTTGGTATTGGTGCCGTTTCTTTAAGTTTTGGCTTGGGGCAGGGGGAGCTGTTTTTTAAGCCAATTGCCTCATTTGCATATAGTTCCCTCTTTTTACAATTGTCTGTATGCTGGACTTACTTGGCTTGCTCTCTCCATCAACAGTGCCTACCTCAGTAGCCTTATGATGGCTACTGCAAAGCAGGTCTCCTACCAGGACCCTCTTCAGCCAGCTTATGGCATCACTCGAAACCAAATCTGGAAGTCTGCCTTTCCTTGCTGCATTACACACAGACTTTCAGGACATCTCAAGCAAGCTGTACCAAATGAGGCCATGCCAGTTCCAGCAAGGAGAGTTTGATGCAGCCAGTGACACACCATTGGGGTAAGACAGCTGTATCTGTACCACGGACAGAAACTTCCCAGAAATACAAAGTGATCAATGTGTCTGTGGACCCCTCCATAGTCTGTGGAAGGCCGTTAGCTTCCCAATCCCATAAATATCCTGACATAGTTTACTGTTTAGTTATGGAGTTTCTTACAATATGATAGTGAATCATCATTGCTAAACCATGGGATTTAAACACAATTTGGAAAAAATCTACCTTGCAATTAGCACCCAACGAACAGGCATCATTTCATAAGCAAGTTACATGTGTTTAGAAGGGATACTCCAAAGTCACAAGTCGTCGTATGTGGCACCCAACCACCTTTTGCATCTTTGAGGGTTTTTAAAACTCTAGAGATCTTTTGAATACACAGCCAAACCAAAGCCAAAAATCTGATCCCATCCCACAGAAGAACATCATCCCGTGACAGTGGCTTCTATCAGAGTGGGGACATGCACCGTAATGCTCAGACCACATTTTCAAAGTCATTATTTCAACTTCCAATGCACGGACAAGGAGTTACACCATCTTCACAAAAGCAGAACCATCACAAATAGCTTTGAATAGGAAAGACACGAGTGAACAAAAAACGTTGTAGCACTTATTTCCCTTTTTTAATACAGAACCTAGAAAGAGACTCCCAAAAAGGATCCCAAGTTTGATCCAAAAAAAGGAACCCAAGTTTGTTCTTAAACAAAGAATGGGCCAAAAGAATATGCATCCCCCTCAAGACAAGAGCAGGAACAGTTTGGGAAATAAACATCTCTGTGATTGTTGAAATAGAATGTTTTGGATGTTTTTGATAAAATTTGGAATTGGAGTTCTGCTGTCTATTTCCATGAAGTTTTAGGGGCTTCCCTTGTTAGGTATATGTTCTGTTTCATTTTTAAATTAGGACAGCAGTTTTAAGATGTCCACGTCTTGAAACGCTGCATACAGGAAGACAGAGTTGGTAGCACTTACGAATGCTTGGAAAGATTCAAAGAGCTAAATGTTGCATTTCCTTTAAAGCTCTTCCTCGGTTTAGAGGCTAGGGTCAGCCAGGAATAGAAACATAACTCACTTCCTCCCTCCCCAATGGTATGGTATGCCGTGCAACTTAACCATATAGTTTCGATCTGCAAGATGGAACAAACCAAGTCACAAAAACAAGTGGACTGTTAGCAATATTCCAACCTCCTGATTGTTATTTAATAAAATACCAGATGTTCCAACCTTTAACGTGTTAAAAGAGTCATTAAAGAAGAACCTTTAAAGTGATAAAATAGGTCCAAGCTCATTTGTCAAACCAGTTGCTCTGGTTGGAAAGTAGCTGTCAAATATCTAGTGTGACTAAGAATGTAATCTTGCAGGCATCCTAATATTAACTACTCAAAATAAAAAAAGGAATGCTCTGCTACTCAAAATAAAGAACTCTGAGCATTCAGATTTTTACAACATTTACATTTTATACAAGGAATTCTAGCACTAAATTTCATTTTTATTAAATCATGCACATAACTCGCAAATAACATGGCACTTCATTTGAACAGACTTGTCTTCAACTATGGAAAGCTAATTCACTACAAAACTTGTTAGATTGGTTTTGTTAAAAATGAAGGTGTCAGAAAAGCTTCCTGGTCAGTTTAGAAAATGGCAGATAATGTGGGGCTTAGTAGAAATACATGTTCAGGAAGGGCAGAATTCATAAAGCTGTATGAAAATGAAACCAAGGGACTTTACAACAGACCAGGACTCAGATTTTAAAAAAAGATTACTTCCCACTACAATCAGTGTGGCCAAATGACCTTTAAGAAGCCTGGTCTAGGCTGTGAAAGGAGAACAGGTTAGAGAAAATGCTTTTTCCGAAATATGTATTCAAGTAGCAGCTCTCTTGTCTATCGGCAGCATCAAGGGAGACTATTTGTGATACAGGATCTCTTCCATACTTTGTGCTACTTCAAATAATAGAGGGAGAGCATACAATTTAATGTTCATTTTTCTTTTAAACCTTAAGCTTATCACAGTATCATTGGGTCAAAGCAAGTAACACAAAGTATTACAAGTCTCCCCTTTCCTCCAAAAAGGGATTACAAAAAGGGATTTATAAAATTAATAGGCAAAAAAAGACATACCATCATTCTTTACAAATTCACGTTTAATCTATGTTTGTTTGGAAATCTGAGTCAGGTAGTGAAAACAAACTTGCTTAATGTATTTTCAAGTAAGTATAACTTACAACCTTTCACTTTTTCTTTCTTTATATTTTATTCCATTTTAAACCACTCTTTTCATAGCAGGTATCTCTTCAATACAATAATTTAGCATATTCTTAAAACCTAATCCTACTGAGCTGAATGAAAACACAGTAATTTCTTTTACTGGAATTAAAGAATTAGGAAAAAGTGGTACAACCCTTCAGCCTCATCATAGTTGTTTTCCTCTGGAATCTACCTGAGATGATCATTGAAATAAATAAATGAAAACAGCATACTAAAAATAATTCAATAGTATGTCTTTGGAGTTAACTTATCAAGATCTTAAAACATTTTAAAACTTAAGCTTGCTAACAGAACAGTTTCTTGCATTCATGAGAAAACTGTTACACAGAGGTGAACCTGTTTCTAATAGTACTTACGGTAAAAAAAAAAGCTACTTTCTTTAGGCTATTTTAAATGAACCCCCAGCTTTCAGATATAACTCAGGACAGTCTTTAACTCCATCTCTTGCCACTGAAAACTTCTCTATCTTCTGCTTTTTGAGCACAGGCCCTTACCCTCAGCCCCCCTTCTTCACAAACACTGTCATTCCCCTGACCCCCAGGTCCCCGCGGCAGGGGCGCACATCACGTACCACACAGGGCCATGACCGTCGGCCTCTCCACACCGATAAAAGGCTATATAAGCACATAAGGCCCTAAATCTTTAAAGAGAAAGTCCTAATAGCATTCGTCTGTTCTTGCCACTTCTAGTTTCTCTTTGAATACACGAGGTAGAGCCCCATATATTACATAATTCAATTACCCTCCATATTTGGTTTTCACTTGCGTTATAGAAGGACAGCATATCTACCCCAGAAAATTCTGAATTTGCAGTTTCGTTCAGACTTGCATTGAATATAGCTCAAATCAAACTGCAAGCACCTCGCTGGTGAGTGTTGGCCCTAACGCCTACTCACAGCAGGCTCACCAGCAACATGCCAGCAGCAAGCGTCAACCTCCACATGGCTTCTCTGTAAGGCCACCATACTGAAATCCGTGGCAATTTTAAGAGCCTACAGACAAGTAAGGCACCTATACTGGACAGAAGATTTCTATTTGGTGCAAGTTCTGTGTCACCACTTGTCAACACAAAAAATGGCAGTAGGGTTTGTGAGTTGCACTGATTACAAAGGTACAACAGAAGGGGCTGGGTTTGAGGATCCCCAAAGGCCCCTCCAATCCCATCATTTGCGTTACTGTGTCCGCTTACAAACTGGCAATGTATTCCACCCTCCTCTAGTTATTAGCCTATGCACTCAGTGTTCGCACTACCTGGCTTCCACAAACTGCTGATTCTTGCCTGAGAAACCAGGACCCTGCCTGAAGGAGAGGGCTCCTTTGCCTGCCCCCAGCTCTTGCTGCTGCTGCAAACCATGCCAATTGATTTCACCCAACTCACCTGTTGAATTAATCTTCGCTTTAAGTAAAGTTTTTCCCACTGATTAAAGACCTATTTATAAGGAATTCTAACATTCAGAAAGAATCCGAATTGGTCATTTCACATGCAGTCTGCTATCATTTCAATAAACATTTATTATCTTACTAAAATTAAACTGTGAAGTGAAATTCCATACTCCTTCACTCATCTCCAGCATCCAAAAGCTCTTCTGGATACCAAGTTCAGGATCTCTAATTTTTAAAGCCTTTTAAAATGCCTGTTCTCAGATAAGACTGTTTTTCTTAAATAGTTTATATTGGCTTATATTCTAATCTACTCCATGTTTTAAGAGAACCAAGATGCAGAGTTCTTTTAAAAAAAAAAAAAAAAAGGTCATAATTATATTACAAGTACCTCATCCTCATACTGGGACGATGCAACTAATTTTGGAGCAATTCATACATAGCACAAGATTAACATAAATTCAACAGGCAAAATAAACCATCAAAGGACCTGACAGCAAAAGAAACCCAAGAAAAAAATATGAGAGAGAAAAGAACAGCTAGTAATATGCAAAGTGAAACCAGGACATGAAACAATGAAGTCTGCAAGTATGTATTTTCTTTAAGTTAACATCATGAACTGCATTCTTGCATAACACATGCACACGTGTGCATGCAGCACATGCGCATTTTCAGCACTGATTTGTTAAAAAGCTTTAGCTGATGCCTTTAGTAAGTTATTGCTTCAGAAAGGTAACAGAAAACTCTTAGAAAGAAACAAAAATAAGCAAGAGGAAAAAATACATGGGTACACAGCAATACATAACATGCCTATGGAAATGTATTGATTTAAAATATATTGTTATTAATTTACATCATCTGATCAAATGAAAAGGTACAGAAAAACTACACATTTTATTTACAATAGCACATTATAACTGTATTCATACACACCTCATTTTTAAGTGATATGATAGATCACACAATCCTTTCCTGACAATGCATCGATTTGACATTCAACCTCCTTCAAAGCCACACCATGCATCTTCATCTCTTAAAAGTGTCAGTGAATGAATTAAAAGTGGTTAAAAACTGCTTAGGAAAGCAGCATAGAAACAGGCTCCAACACAGACTATTAAAGTCCAGTGCCACACCACATTCAATTTACCGTGACAAACACCCCAAGTGTGACTTGTGTTTCATGGAGATGCTCTACCATGCAGCAATTGTCATTTGCAGCATCTGACGTGTTCATTCTGGCAGCACTATCCTGGCAGAGCTCTCCTTCCACACGAAGTTGTACCGAAGCCGTACCAGACCCTATTACTACATCATCACATAGGATCACACACACACCAGGTGAGCAGGTTCTCCAAGTGATGACAACAAAAACAAGCTGCATCAGCTGCTCTTCTCTGTCACAGATACCAGCCTCTCAGCTCAGGACAGACCGGGATGCAGCAGAGCAGCCCTTTTGAAGCTTGGCAACAAAAATGACAAAGAACCCCAGAACTTCACACTTGTGCTCTCAAAAGCAGGTTATGACGGCATGGGATGGCATGGTTTAGAGACACACCATGCAGGGTTTAGAGAACTCACAGATGCACCAAAGCCAAAAGCAAGGCCAGATGCCCACACACCCCCAGCAGCAGTGTCCTCCTTCAACGTCCAGCTGGGAAGGAAGAGAGCAAACGAAGCCCTCCCCGGTCACACACAATTCACACAGCTGGAAAGGAGTCATAAAATGGCTGGAGGATTCTCATCCAAGACCAAAAATGCATTTTCTAAACATTTCACAGAATTTCCAACCACAGGCACCCCGTTTTCATGCCCCTCTCACCCCACCAGAGAGATGCAGCCAAGCTACTGCCTACTTGTGAACAAAGAGGTCATCCACCTTCGAACCCCTCTTCTCAGTGAGTACTTCCATGAGAAGCAGGTATTCAAATATTCAGAGACAGGAACACACACATAAACCCCAAAACACGGCCCCCCACACCTCCCAAGTTCCTAATACAAGACAAGACCAAAGTCCTTGATGCAGCCAGAAGCCCACCACAACACATCTTTTAGATAAGGACAATTACAGGACTTTTCCCAGTTTTATTGAGAGGCTGATAATCAAAGCATCAGATCTCAGATCCTCCAAAATAAAACCAAAATGAACAAAAAAGAAAACTAAGCCACAAAGCTATAAAATCATTTCCATTATTTGCTTATTTGAATAAACTACATACTTCATCAATACTCAATTATTTGCTTTTACCTTACAATACAGCAAGTTTCCCAGATAGTATTTTGAGGCAAATTATTCATTTCTGACCTGATTTCTTTTTTAAAAGAAAACCAGCATCCTGAGCAGTACTTCCTTACTTAAAACTTAGTTACACAAATGAAAGCAACCAGAAATATGAAGTATCTGAATAAAGCAACAGAAGAGTAAATTGTGTCCTGCTGCTCAGACGTTTCATATTAAATCTTGTGTGACCATGATGCATAAATACGATCATGATCTCCAGCTGTTTTCTGACACACAGTAACTGTACAAACCTATTACAAATAGTATGAAGAATGTATTACTGTAAAATCTAATATGGAACTCAGTTTCTTAACTAAATTACAGTAGCAGTGAACTGAATTCAAGAAAGACATTATTATTATTTTGGAAATCCTTCCCCAACAGCAGTTTTGCCTTTGTGACCTCAGGATAGTTGAGATCTTTGATTAAAAAGTGGAAGTTGCATATAATGTTGCATCTCCACAACAAAATATTAGCAGCTTGTGGGATATGAATTTTCAAATTGCATCAGAATTGTAATTTTCTAGGAGGACTTAACATGGACTGAGAGCTCCATAGGTACATATGGAATATGGAGCTTTAATTATAACCAATTGATACAGACTATATTAAGAACGCAGTTGGCTAGCACAGAAATATACTTTATAAGAATATGTCAAGATGGCTTCTGAAGAGCAAGATTTCCTCCAGAAATCCACACAATTGTAGTGATTATTGATTTAAGGAACCATTATTCTAAAACTCTACATGATATCCTGGATAAGTAACACTGTGTCCTGGAATCTAAACTTAAGTCTCACATAACAGCAGCAAGAAAAACTGACATCATCTACATTACAAAATTGAACTCCAGGTGCTAGCCAGCATTACCTCTCCCTGAGCTCGTGACGCTGCAGTTACACCTCACCACTGCTGCCAAAACGCACCTCTGGGACACGTGAAACAGCCATGTGATAAATCCACTGGTGCGGGCCACAAAACTAGATGGGATGTGCTTTTGCCACAGTACACATAGTTATTGTATTTCAAGCAATACAGTGCATAGCTTGCATGCAGGAAGACATTGTTTCAGCCAGGAAAATAATTCTAGCAGAAAACGTCACAGTGGAGATTAGTGTTAAGCTGAGTCAGGTAAGGACGTAGGAGGCATATGCACAACATTACACCTTCTTTGTAGTGAAGATGAGGTAAGAAGAAAAACCTCCAAGAGAGACAAAGTAATTGCACTAAATTGTTTTCCCAACCCGACACACTGCTTCTGGAAGCACAATTACTCACCCCTCCAGTAACTACCATAATTCAAGATGCTGGACTTGTTATGCACGGGGGACAACCCGCACCTTCCTGTACTCCTGCAAAAAGGCAGCGAGAGTTGCACGTCCACAGTCTTTCGGTTTCCTTTTAATTAAGTCTACAATACTTAAGTGCTCCAACACGCAGATAGAGTACACTCTGTGCAGGTTACCGTACTTCTGCTTAGATTCCTTTGCAGGTGACCAGCAAAGCGATAGTCACAATTTCTCTCACCCTCAGATATGGATAAAGTTAACTATAATTTTTGCATTTCATTTTTTTCCGACAGATAATTGAAACTAGTTGATGTGAAGTCAGTGCCAAGACAATGAGCTGAAATAATTTTTTTTCTTTTTTTGCGTGCCATCTATTCCAGCTGTATTGGTTCACTTCTGTCCCATGGGGATGAGGCCATCCACTGACAGTATCTGCCTAGTATTTCCAGAACCCAGCACTGAGATCAGGATTAACTCCTGGTCTACAAATGTCTTGGTTATTTAAGCAAAGGCTGTATTTTAAATGGGTATCATACTACAGTGAATCAGTCAGAAAACTGCTGTAATGAGAACGTGAATAATCTGTACTTGCAACAATGCAATACATTAATACTTCAGTAAATCAGATTAAAATTTGTGTATACTGCCAGACTCTGGGAGACAAACACTATAAAACCAAAGAGAGCTTAATATAACAAGCTCCCTGGGTCTGTTGTGCAGTGTACTGTACAGTTAAATATTCTTCCCAGAAACTACCTTGTTGCACACACACTTGTTTCTGTGTTTCTAAGCAGTTAGAAGTTGATCATTTTATGAATACATTCTAAAATTCATTTCTGTAGACCAGAGGTGACATGCTTTCAGTTATTTCAATAACACAAAACCAAGATAATTGTAACTACAGCTCTACAAAGCTTTTCCCATTGCTTATAACTTGGATTGAAAACAGGGTTTTATTGGTACGTTATTTATGTCAAGAATAATGACATTGGAACCACTTGCAGCATACATACATTATACTACACCAGCACATCAGTGGTAGGGTATTGGCTTAGGCAGTCTTCACCTACCCCAGAAAATGAATGGAGATATAACTGTGTCTTGCAATATTCCACATGCAAGGGTTTTGTGAGGAGAAAAGTTACTACCGAGAAACATATGTTTATTTCTCCCAGGCAAATTTCTGAGTGCTGAGTACTTGCTCTCCTCTTGTAAAGCTTGTGGAGAAGACACTGATCGTAACATCCAATGGTGTGGGAATGAGCATTTCTCAGGCCAGTGGTAAAAAGATTTAAACAAAATGTCCTAAGAAAAAGGCTCCAAGACATTTTGCACTAAAGTGCCAACACTGGATCCCTCATTTGCTCCAAAAAGAAGCACTCTGAAGAGACCACAGTAGCTGCAGATTACTAAAAAAACCCAAACCAAACAACAACAAAAACCCAAAACCAAAACAAAAACCACACAACTATTAGCTTCTTTTTATGACCAGCTTACAATAGGTAAGAGGATAATGAGTTAAAAGTTTTCTTTCTTGATTAAATATTGTACCTCAATAAAAAAGAAAATATAAAGGAGCATGGCTGAAGTTTTTGCAACCACCATATCAGAGGAGTCAAAGTCGTCAGTACAGCATCCGTTCCACTGAACCACATGTTATGAAAGAGGCAGTGAAGAGTTATGAAGGTATCCTTACTTGAGCCCAAAGACACTCTGGTAGGAGCACTGCCTTTCCCATCACACTGCAGACTAACTGCGAGTTTTGATTGCTAGAACAACAGTATCTGCCTTGGAAACAATTAAGTTAAGCATATGCACTGGTAAACAGTACTCAGGGACAGACACACTGAAACTGGCGTGGAAATAAGAGAAACAACATATCTAATTTTGCAAAGTGTAACAAACCAACAGTCCAACTTTGGTATAAGCATTATATTCAAGGCAACAGTGCCAGGTTCTTCCTCTACGATTTTCACTACTTGAAGTCAGGCAACATTCAAAAAAAAAAAACCAAAAAAAAAACCAATGAAGCCCCCTAAAGCCCACCTGCTAGGTGGGGGCTATAAAAGGGGACCTAGGAAGAAAGGAAGACTTGGTAACCTTTTAAAACATAGAAATCATCCAGGTTACAGTTACATGTATGTACAGAGGAGCTAACCACTTGTTCGTTACCAGAATGAGCGGCAACAGTCAAAGTAAGAAGTGACATTTGCATCCCCAAGACAATTAACTTTCACTGTGTAAAAGTCATCTTTAACACAGTAACTATATGATGGAGGAGTTGTGTAATACATGTATTTCACATTTATGAGAAGATTCCTGAGTAGAGCTGGTTCAACTATAGTTTTGCTTTCACTGCCAGCAGAAGAGTACAGGGGGTTCAACCATTATTTAAAATGGATTAAAAAACTGCAATGGGCAACAAAAATCAACTTGTGTTTTATAAGCTAGAGCTAGGCTTAAAATAGAGATCATTGTAGGGGGAAATAAATCAGCAGAAATTAACAATTTGGGTTGCACTTACAAAAACCTCCTCAGCTATCAGCTAGCTGAATTGATCGGCTAAAATCTGAAAAAGTGGATTACATCTCACGTGGATTATATCTTACATGACCTATCATTTATCTAGCTACCTTTTCATAGTGCCTTATAGCGCATTCTGCAGGACATTCCCAATTCATCCCTTTCTGCCAAAACAATTAGATTTTTTGTTGTGCATTTCCAAGACTCAAAACCCAAGTACAGTATTACATTAAGCTGACAAATCACAACATAGACTACTGAAACCCTGAGCACTCCCTCCAAATAACAAGTCTGTTTTTTATATCAAAATAGAATTATGAAAAAAGACATATTTCCATATGTACCACACATTATATACTGCTGAGTCAGACAACATTTAAAGTACTATATCCAACCGTGCCAAGCCACTGGCCTTGGCCAAAAGCCAAGCTGAAAAAATGCAGTAAGACAAACGGACAACTGACCTTTACCATTTCTAGCAAAAGATCACTTTCCCCCCCCCCTTCCTTCTAGTAAATGTCCGCGTCCAAGAAGAACCCCAGCTAAAGAGTGAAGGCAGAAAGGCACTTCTCCTGGAAGCAAGGCTTTGGACTGCGACCGACCAGCAAAACTTTTTTCCCCCTTCCAGATTCTCCTCCTCTTTCATGGCTTCTCTCAGCTCTTGCCCTTTCTTAAACTTCCTTAATGATCCTTATCCCCCACAAGCTTAAGTACTAGGAATGATTTCAAATGTAATAAGAGAAGCCGTAACACTGCCAGTGGGGCCCAGTTTTTGTAAATTCTGGCTGTAGGCTCAGAGAAAAAGCACACAGAAACCCCTGCGTCGCTGTGTTGTTTCTCATCGTCCTTCACTCCCCCCAAAACAAGCCACATCTCCAGGAAGTCAGAGGAATAAAAAAGTTGAGCAATGGATTTAATGTATATACCACGCAAGAGTCCTACGAGCGTGCGTTGCTAAAATAATTTCCTCGAAACTTAACAGTTTTCACTGGTGCTTGTGTAATAAATCACAAATAATATCCCATCAGACACCATCAAATCCTCTAATTCTTCAGTGAAGCATTTACCAAATGCTTTCAGCCTGTTTTACTCCTCTTCCAGATGCTGTCTCACTTCTACTAAAGAAAATCTAAGGCAAATTGTCTCAGCCTACTTTTTTCCTCCCTCTTATTCTATCCACCTTCTCCTTAGTTCACTCCACTGCAATCAGTCAGCAGCTTGCTTGCTCAGATGGGAGACCTCACCAAAGCAACCCCAGAATGAAGCTGTCCTGCCCTCTTTGGAGTTTTGCTCCTGCTCAAGAAGATTTTGAGTGTTAGCTGCTGAAGCACTGAGCTGCAGCTCCAAGCTTTGCACATCAGCACAAGCACTGGCAGACTCTTCTACAACCCTGAGATACAGACAGCAATTTAACGACTATTGCAGATTCATTCATATCGAACAAATTTCTGAAGTTCGTATTTTGCTTGTTATCTTCAGAATCTCTCCTACTTTTCATAGGAAAATTGATTAGTTTTCTCAGTCCTGATTATCACTTGTCTCATTAAAGACAGCACACTGTGCTGTCCTTAGAAGCAAAATCACTCAAAAATTACATGACATCAATTCAAGACTGTGTGTCTATAAAGAGACATTACATGCTTTCCATTAAAACAGTCAGATTAAATACTACCTGAACACCAGGACAGAACTGCAGTTTTTCTTTGCATATGTTTAGTATAGAATTATTTTCTGTATAGTCAAATAATTCTACCAACACCAAGAAACACTTCCTACTGGAAATTGAAGTTTAGCAATTCTGAATTCTCAAAATCCCAGCCTTCATCTCACACAATTAGTACCAAAAAGGAAAAAAAAAAAAAAAAAAAAAAAGACCACAGGAACCTGGCAAGATAGTCCTTCCTTTGTTTCTAAAACAAATGCCAATTTTGTTAAGTCTTCTGTAAGTTAAACAAACAAATCCACAATGCATCACCTTAAACTAACCCAGTTTAGACCAAATATTACTGACAATGTTCAGGAAGAAAGAGAATTCCTGCTTCAAACCAAGGGTTCATTAGTATCTCAAACATCTTAAAAAGAAGATGGAGTTACCTCTATTTTATGGGGGGTGGGGGTGGAGGTGGGGAAGAAAACTCAAACAATGTTGTTTTTAGAATTGGACTTTGTAGTTTTAGTGTGTAAAAATCCTTGGGAAATAAGAACAGCTTCCATAAAGGCTAGAAATAATAAATTTTTATGCAAAACTCAACTAGGAGCCACCCCAAAATTCTTTACACATTCCTTAAATTAAGAAAAAAAACCCCCTCAATTATCTTAAGGCAAGACAAAGCAATAAAATGTAAGACAACCTTTCAGGAAGCAAGAACGTAAACACTTGCAGCACAACGTTGTTAATACTATCCGGTGGTGGAGGCTGACTTTTGCCTGCGATGCTGAGGATGCTCCCTCACCTACAACAGGAGCTCCGCCGAGGGCTTCTGCCAGCTCTCCCCAGCACGCCTGCCTATTGCTGCCTGCTCAGCTCCAACACAAACACACTCCTCAAATTTGCTTCATAAAAGCAATGATAACATTTAGCACTGCTGTCCTTTTTACTCTAGGATCAGATGTATTCTGTACACATTAGTAGCTTGAGTGGGTTTTTCATCACAACATTATCAGAAACATAATATATAAAATCAGCGTTTATGAAATTCCCCAAAAGCTGGACAAAGATCTACGTGTAAACCATTCACCTATGAATGCGCTTGGTTCTACCTAAATAGTTCTGCAAAATAGTAACAATGCATGACCTTTACAGAAGTATTCTCAAAAGCGACATTTCCATTATCTACAAGGAGTCTGTTTACTTAAACAGTCACTGAAATTCACCTCCAACTCAGAAACAGTTCTTCTTGCTTTGATACAGATTTTATGATGATTGCCGTTAAAGAGATAGCGAGAGCAAAATAAAAAAAAAAAAAACACCAAAAAACCCCCATGAAACAAACTAACATGGAAGTTGGACTGATTATGCAAAAGGTTAGCACAAAGGATTTCTACTCTGTCAAAATAAACGATAAGGCACATTCAATATTTACGTATCAAAGTGGAATTTATCCACAAATTCCAATTTTCCTTTCTAGATTCCTTACATTACAAATTGCTTTAAACACTTCACAGAAAAAAACCCCACATCTTCACTATGAAAATCAAAAACTATGAAAGAAATCTAGAATAAAAGAAAGTTAAAAGTTGTCTTCCTGAAACAAAGAAGAAATCCTCACACACCTCATTCCAACTGTGGCAAATGGAGCAAATAACATGTGGGGAGAGCCCCGGGACTGGCAGCTAACGCTCTGGGGATCAATTGTCAGCGGGGAAATAAAAAAAGAAAGTTAAAACAGATACTTCATTAGAAGCCTACAATCACTGGTTTTACATATATGGACTTGAAGAACCATTTTCTAACTAAGACTCCACAGAAACACAGCAAAAATCTCTTCCTCCATTGAGACCAAACACTGTGCTTGTGCAAGTATATGTTAAACAAAGAACAGCTAAGGAAAATATACAAGTAGGTGTTCATACTGAAACCAGAACCCGTCCCCAGCTGTGAGAGGAGATGTACACAGCTACCCATTGAGAAAGCTGCCACCATTGCACTTACTCCTGAAGGGCAGAGGAAACATGTTTTACTTGAATATCTGCACCATCAAATTACTTGTAGGAAACACTACTACAAAGTCACTTCAAATACGTACTAACCAGCTCCCCTAAAATACCCTGCTTTCAAAAAACCACCTATAAGCAAGACCTCCCGCAGTTCTATTTAAGAGCTAAATTCCAGGTACGTTTAAAACTTACTGCAAATATTCTTATCTCTTTAAATCCAGTTATTAAACAAACGGCTGAATATTTCCTACTCTGAATCTCCTTGTCCATGTAAGGTAAATGCAATACCAAGTAAAGCTAAAACTCTAGTTCAGCTTAAATGTAATTCTAGAAATTTACCCAGCAACCAAGTTATTTTTGTGCATAACATTTAAGTAAAACTAGGAAGAAAAGAACCCCCACAGTGATTGATCCTCTAACCCTTGAGAATGAAGTAGCTTTTGTATATGCTTAAATACTTCCTTCTATACTGCCTTCCTTCTATACTGCCTTGTGTGCAGATCCTTCTACCACGTACTCAATTTTCCCTCTAGGTTGTATCTTAGAATTTTTATTGTTATCCATTTATTTCTTTTTTAAAGCATGCCAGCTCCCCTCCTCTTTTCTTCCCTTTAATACCAATAGTTGAGTACTTGGTTAAAGCTACTATCGTACTACGGAATAAATATACACCAGTGATGTCTGATCAGGCACCCATACATAACAAACGAAAAAGGGATGACTGACTTCAAAATGAAAAACAAACAAACAAACAAACAACAAAAAAACCCAAACCAGCACACATGCAGTTGTGCTAAACATACTTGTAGTATTTTAATAAAGAGCAACAAAAACTAATTACCTTGAATAGCCATTAGAGAAAGCAGGTCTGCCAGAAAGGTTGAGCGTTCCCAAAGGAGCCAACGTCTCATCCCCTGATCCCTGGCACCTATTCCAATTTTCTGAACCGGCAGGAAGAGATGGAATGATATTAAAAATTGGTTTCTGATCCTGCTGCTGAGAGAGCGATGCAGTATTTAAATCATAGTGATACATTTGTCCCCCAGAGGTACTGACACCATGGATAGATATGGCAGAGACTTTAGTACCCAGCAGATTAGACCCAGAGAAGTTTGCCTGACAATAAATTGGGCCCATGTTTTCTTGCTTTATCCCAGGAGTACAGAGTTCAATGAAGTCTTCCTTCTCTGTTTTCACTTGAGGCATTGGCATTTTGGAACTGGGTAAAAGGTCACCACGGTCATTAATTTTAGGTTTAGTGTCAGATAAAATAGGAGGCTTGCAGTCTTCACCGAGATTTCCTTCCAGGAGAAATGAATCATCTGCAGATATAGGGGACAGCAAGCCACCGTCATCTAGCAACGGGTCAAGCCTCCACGGGCTCCCATTGGGCTCTTTGCCAGGCGACACCGGCGGCAATTCTAAATCCTGGAGAATATCCAGGGTGCTTTGGTCTTCAGAGAATAACTTCAAGTTGCCACCATTCGAGCCAACCTGGCTTTGGACTGCAGTTCCTGACTCTAAAGGGACATTGCGGCCAGCCATGCCTGGGAAACCCGGCTCCAGCGGCACCTCAGAAGATATTGCTCCCTTTGCGTCCTCAACCAGGCTCGAGGACTTGTTCAAGCTTGCAATACTTTCTTCCAGGAGCCTGAAGTCTGTTTCTCCAGAAGACATGCCGATTTGGCCCTGCTGTGAAAATCCAAGGTCATTTCCCATCACTTTTGCATCTGTTTCACCCATGTACAGTCCCATCGAGAGCGATACTGCCTTGGAAAGATCTGGCTGAGGCACATTGTTTACTAATCCTTTTGAAAAGTCAGCCAAAGCAGGTTGCTGATTGGAATCTGACTGAGAAGACACAGGGAGAGGAGATGTAGACACAGGGGCTTGTACAGTAGCTCCACCCCTGAAGGGTGGATGAAAGTCCATCACAATCCCTCCTTTGGTACTGATGAGCGCATTTTTCCGTGTTTCGTCTTGATCCGACGAGTTAAGCAATTCTTTGGAATCCATTACTGTAACATTAGCTATAAAAAGATCAGAAGCATTCAAAGTTAGCACGGCAAGGATATTTTAATAACATCTTAAAAAATAAAGTCTAAATCATTAGCCTGGCAAACCTGGTTCAGCTGCCCTGAGAATGAAAGCACAGCAAATCAAGCTACGAACTGACATGTGCCACATCCTTCTCAAACCCACTGGTTTTGTTTTTGGTTTTTTTGTTTAGTTGGGTTTTTTTGGTTTGGGGTTTTTGGGGGGTTTTGTTTTTTGTTTTGTTTTGTTTTTAATTTCTGACTGGTAACAAGAAAGTGTATTTTTTAAAGCTTTGCTAAACCTGGATGAAGGGGTAAGTCTGCCTGCATGCAACTAACAATCAGACTACAGCACAAGACATCTTTCTGAACACGCTCTGTAGCTCTGTTACGCATCCTAGCAAGTAAGGAAGCATAAGAATTGTTAAAAGTATCCAATTTACAAATTTTGGAAGGTAACTTTCCCTGGTATTTAATTACATCTTGAGCAGGGCAGGGGAGAAGGACATTGATCACCTTTCCCGAGTCATTTCCCTCTCTGCAGGTTCAGATGCATCACCCACAACAGGTACTGAAGCCTCCCGAGCCAGCTCTCAAAGGCGGTACCTACCAGCCAGACAAAATCTAAGCGGCTTGTTATTGTCCAGGAGTTAGACAACCTCCTTGCCACAAAACAGAAAGTTTGCTATCTTTGCATAGGTTCAGCTTAAAATGCAACTCGTGAATCTTGAAATAAACTCAACACAATTCCTTAAATAGATCTCAAATTTATAAATAAGAACTAACTAAAAATAAAGTAGTTTTTATTAGCTTCAAACACTTCAACAGCTCACAGCTATTCTCCAAACACATCTAACACTGAAAACAAATCTCCTAAATGTAGTAAATACAAACAGATGAAACTTATTTTCAGCACAGAGCATAAATATTTAGAGAATAACGGTAAATTCTTAGGCAAGCTTTCTATACTGTTTGTCTATGGCCTAACACTAACAGCAAACAGCCAACAGTGATCAGCTCACACTCCCTCCCCAACCCGTAAGAGGAGGCAATGCCCAAGTTGAAGCCTGGCCACGGAATTATCCATTAAACCGAGCGACCCAAGAGTGCTCACAACAAGTTTATGGTCGTCTTAATTATAAACCCGCCGTCTCTGCCGCCCATTTTCTCCCGGCTGCCGATGAACGCTGCTGCTTTCTGTATGCCAAAGTTAAGACTGAGATCAACAAAAAGTCCCCACGTGTAAAAATTTTAAGGTGGCCCCAGCAAGCTTCAGCCTGGGTGAAAGCGTCCAGAGTGGGAGAATCTCAATGCGAAAACCCTTCTCGGTCCTTTGACACCATTGCGTACAGCCGTTCCCTGTGCCCGAGCAGAGGGTCCCTTACCCGTGCTCGCGGAGGCGCAGGGTCTCCAGGGTCATGCCCGGCGAGCCACGCTCCCACCAGCCGCCTGCCAACCGGGACCACAGCACGCAGCGCCAAACGGGAATGGGGCAGCCCCCCCCGAAATCTCACAGATTGCAAATGGCACGGGAATATTGCTGGGCCGTTTAAGGAGGACACGGCAACAGCGACCGGAAAAAAAAATTGTAGCTATCTACCTCCAGTTTCGCTGCTCTTTTTTTTTTTTTTTTTTTTTTTACATGAAGGGGAGGAAAAATGTCCTTATTCCATTTGACAATTTCCCCCCCAAAATTTCCAAAAAAAGCAGCGGCCCATCCAGCGTAGGAAACGCGTCAAAAATCAGATGCGAGAGCCTGCCCAAAGGAGGAAAAAGCTGCGAATACTTAAAATCGGCCGGATTACAATAAATTCTCCTTCGCAAAGTATAGTTTTCAGAGAAATGTGTCGAGACCTGTTGAGCCGTCTCCCTGGCACACCCACTTCTGCAAAATAAGACCAGCCCATGGCTGCAAGGCTGCACTCCGGGCTCGGCTCCCCCTCCTCACCCCCCCAACCCCCCCCGGCCGAGCGGACCCCGCGCCGCTTTCCCCCAAAACAACAGACAAGCAGCCCGGCCGGCCGAGGGGCGGCCGAAGGGCAGGGGCGGGCAGGCTGACGGGCCGGCGACGGACGCCCCGCGGCTCGGGGTGGGGGGGGAGCGGGGGTCCCTGCCTCCCCCGGCCGCGGACCCCGCCGCCACCCCGGGCACCCACCTCGCGGGGGGACGCCGCGCAGCTCCGGGCACCGCCGTGCCCCCCCTCCCGTCCCGTCCCACCCCGGGATCCTTCCGGGGGCGGCTCGGTTCCCCCCCCCGAAGCGCTCAGGGCATTCCTGCGGGGCCACCGCCTCCCCCCCCCCCGGGGAACTTGCCGGGGCGAAGTCCCGCAGAACGGCTCGGCCCCCTGCCCCCCGCGGGACCCCCACCTCCCTTACCTCGTCCAGGGGGGGGCGCTGGGGCTCCTTCAGCCGCCAACTGCCATCGCGCACCGCGGCGGGGGGGGGACGGCAGCCGGCTGCAAGGGGCGAGAGAGCGGGCGGGAGGAAGTCAACAGCCGCCCCTCACGGGGGCCGCGGCGGCCAGCACCGCTCCCCCCGCCGCCGCTGCTCCTCCTCCTCCTCCTCCTCCTCTTCTCCCGCCGACCCGAGACCCTGACCTAGTCCCGTCCCCGCCCGCTACCGCCACCACCACTGCGGCGCCCTCTCCGTTAATTGGCGCTAATTGCCTCCGCGGACTTCGCCCCCCCCCCCCCCCCCCCCGCTCCTGCCTTCCCTCCGCCGGGCAGCGCCGCGCTCGGCGGTGCTCTGCCCCCGCCACAAAATGGAGGACGGCGGCGGCGGCCTCCTCCCCCTCCCTCCCTCCCTCCCTCCTCCCGCCTCCCCGACGTGGAGAGGGAGTGGAGACAGCCGGCACGGAGAGGGGCGGCAGCGGCAGCAGCGCGCCCGCTCCCGCCGCCCCGCGCCCCGCCACACGCCTCAGCCTCAGCCCGGCACGGTGCGACACAGCGCAGCCCGCCGGTGCCGGCCGCCCCCCGTTCGGCTCCGCTGGGCAGCGCCCGCCGGGCCCAAGGGAGGGGGAACGGTGCAACCTGTTGGCTGAGGCGGGCAACTGCAGCCTGCGCGGAGGGGCCGCCCGTCGCTTCTCCTGTCAGGCGGCTCTCGCCTACTCCCCGATGGCCGCGGCTGACAGTCCCCCCCCCCACACACACACGCCCCCGGTGCCGTGGAGGGGGCGCGGGGAGCCGGCGGGCGACGGCCCGGGGTGACCGCGCCGAGGAAGCCGCGAGGCCGCCCCGTTTCTTTCCTCTTTCACTTCCTCAACTTCCAACCGAAGGCGGGGGGCGGGGGGGAGCGCCCCGGGCGGCAGCTCTGAGGCGGCCGGGCCGCCCTCCCCCGGGCCTCGGCGGCTTCCCCGCGGCTCTCGCCCCCGGCCCGGCCAGCGGACACCTTCCACCTGTGCCGCGAGGGCTGCCCGGGCTGTCCCCGCCACGGGGGAAGGGACGAGCCCCCGCGCGTGGGCCCCGCTCCCCTCCCGGGGGCAGCCCGCTTCCCCGTGGGCAGTGCCTCTCCGCGAAGCGAAGTTGCGGGGAGTTGGGGGGCTGCGCTGGAGAGGGGCAAAAAGTCATGGGAAAGCCACCGTGGAGCTTGCTGGACAGCTCTAGGGGCGGGTAGGAGCTGGGATGGAGGGCTTGGGGGCAAATCCGTGAAAAGAGACAAACCCCCCCCCAAACCCTCAAAGTAGCTGAGGGAACGAGAAGAGGCACCGAGGGGGCAGGGAGAGACACACGTTGGTCCCCTGGCAAGCGCTGGAAGTCTGGGTGTTTTCACTGAGAAACAGGACTAAACTCCACAAATTACGGTAGCATTTCACTGAGAAATTAACAGATTTGGGCATTTTTTAAATAAAAAAACCCAAGCAGGTCGTGCGCTGGTCTGAAGTTGGATTTAGACCACAGAGGCATCGAAGGGCTGATGGTGGGACATGGTGCCCGCTCCGGGGACAGCCCTGCTTCACCAGCCGCTCCTGTCCGACACATTTTTGGGCAAGAAAAGACCAGAAATTGTCAGTACGGAAGCAGACCGGAAGTTAAAAATATCAATAAAGTAAAACAGCAAAGTAGGAAATTCTGCTGCCTTGGAGAAGTGGGGAAAGAGCTGAGGGGGAAGAGGTTGCCCATTCAGTGTAGAACAAGCGATCCTCTTGGTTTTGGCTTTCCCTGGAACTGTCAGAAATTCAGGTGATGGGGGAAGAGAAACGGCAAGCATCCGTTTATGAAGATATCCATCGTTCTGATTTGGGACAATTAAATGAGCTGGGAGATAACGACCAGATAATGCTTGCACTGGGACTGTGTTGACAAGCAGTTAGTATCTAGAAATGCTTATTATGGCACCCGATAAATTGCTTTACATAATATAGGTTACATTAATGAAAGATGTTTTTGTCTCTCCAGCTGTTTAAATAGAGATTTGGGGATTCTTCTACAAGGAATGGCAAGGCCAAGTAAACGCACAGATTTTAAAGCACAATTAATCTACCCTAATTTTTTTTAAGTTACAAGTTTTTTACATGTCCCATTCACTTTTAGAAGATGCTGATTTACTTTAAAAATGCAAAATAAATGCATGCAATGTTAGCTTAATATTTGTTTATTTCACGAATTATGAAAAAGGGTTCTAAAAATTCTAGATATTCCACTGCAATGTCCCTTAATCTAGTGCATTTTTGAAAGATGTATTTAAAATAGACTCAAAACTGTCTTCTGGTGCTTTTTGAGTGACGCAATGAATTTACAGCTAACAGGAAACACTTCTTCCCATACAAGGGAAATAGAATAGCAGAAGTCAGACTATTCACAAATGCCATGAAATCTTTGTTACCAGGTACAGGAATGTTGCAGAGGTCCTTGATATTAAAGGCAAGAATGTCTCTCGAAGCATGAAATCCTAATGTGCTTCTGCGACTATACCTGGAAAGTTTACTTCACTTTATTGCTCTGTGAATATTCTACCACAGGAACTGTCTTGCATTTGGGGACCTCTCCTACTACTGAAATTTGGTAAACCCAAATATAGGGTATGTATGGGAGGACATCAGCCTGCGGAGGAGAGCTGTAACACCGCTGGATGTTAGCTTCACTTAACTTTCTGTAGTTTGAGAGAACTTGTATAACAAAGCTGTTTATTTCTAAGACATTTAGATGAGAACATCTGTTTATAAACACACACTCAGATGCTTAATTACAGCTGGATTTGCATGGTAATGGGTAGGACGTTCCTTCTCTAATGAATAATTCCATATCTTAATATCATCTTTTATCCAAAAGGACCCAATTTTAGATCGCTATACAGAATTTATTCACCAGCATCGGCCAGGGACACCGTACAACAGTGCAAAAGAGTGAGCAGAGGACATCTTACAGGCTTTTCATGCCGGGAATACCGAGGCAGGCCAGAGTGCAACATGTGCAGAAGTGGGATCTGGCCAGGGCAGAACGATTCACGTTCTTACTGTCCTGAAGGATGTTTTTCACTTGTTGCTAAGCGCAGCAGCATTCATTGCAAGGTTGTTGTTGGTAAAACTCAGGATTTGTCGCTAAACTGTGTAGCACCGGTCATGTTCAACTACAAAGTTAGATTTGTTCATTGTCTTCAAGCTGCTACAATACATGTGAATGCTGCCTCTTAGATTTGTTCCCTTTTAAATGTTTGGTATTGAACTGAGCAGATGAAAAACCACAGATATTTTCTCCTTCTAGTATATAAAGCCAGGCAAAGAATATTACTGATTCTCACTTCTTTTAGCTACAAGTGCTACTGAAACAGAACGAGCGCAAAGCCTGGAGGAGGACGCACGGCAGTGTCAGAGGAATAATTCTGCTACGTGGCTTTGGACAACTCTTTCTGGCTTCATGTGAGTTATCCCATGTGACTGAACAACCCGAACATACCATCTCTCTTTGTTCTCCTTCAGACAGAAATGTTCCCCAGGGCACTCCTACATTGTAAAAATAAATGTAATGTAAAAACTTGGTAAGCGTGCATGTTTTGGCTAACATTTTACAATAGTAACATGCTACCCTGTACATAACAACTTAAAATGCATTATATGATGATGGCCAGAGTTAAATAAAACCCATCTTTGCTAGTTTATAAAAAAGTATGAAGTAAGTTAGGCTTTAAAAGACGTGCGATTTTTGTTCCTGTTCAACTAAATGTTTAGAAGGTGAAGAAGTTGACTGGCTGAAAGTCTGTGGCTTGCATTATGCTGCTGATTATTTTGTTCCCTAAAAATCTATGACTTTCTTAAACAACTGGTATTGACAACTCTTCTTGGAACATAATCAACCTTCGAAATAATTTAATTACCAAATATGAGTTTTCTATTTCTTGAGTTCAACCTGTTTTATTTTACATTCACATTTAAAATACATAAATGCTTATTATGGTCAGATGAAAATGAAGGTGGTGTTAGGTTTTAGAAGCGAGTGCACTGTTGTTACAAACTGTACTCAAAATCCTCTGTTAATAGATTTCCCAACCCTGATATCAAGATATCTTGACACTGATCAGAAAGCATACCTCATCCCTCCCAGAGTACAGCTGGCAGTAGCACTGCTGCTCTGTCTCTTACCACAGGAACCTCACTAGTCCCCGGAAGAAAAAATATTAAGAAAATTCTTACTGCAACCTCAGAATATGTGGTTCATCTTATCCTGTGTCAGTCCAGCACAGGATTTCTCCACCCCACTGAAAGTGTCAACATAGGTAGTGAGTTTTGTTTGGGGTAACAGTTTTTATGGCTTTGGCTCCTGTTTGATACAAATCTTAAGAAGACCATGTCTTCCACAAAATGTCAAGCATTGTTCTATTATTTTCTACTAACCTGAGCAGAGTGGTAATTTGGTAAAATTTGTATATTCTTTCTTAAAATTTAGAGGTGAAGGTTTGGGTATGGTTTGGGGGGGGGGGGGGGGGGGTTGTTTGGTTGGTTGGGGTTTTTTTGTTTGTTTTTTTCAAAAATTCCACCAGTTCTCTTCTAAATACACAAGTTATGCACTATAACAATCATCATAAGAATACTGTGGCTGTTTTACAGATGAATAGTTAATTAACTAAAGATTTCAACTACAGGAGTTTTTTGTCCATTTCAAAATGTCTACAAATGGCATGTGTATTAATATTCTGTGTAGAGAATAAAATATATTTGGAAAATAGAGGGAAGAATTATTTCCACAAGCTAGGAAATTTGAGGAAGAACTAATAAATATCCTGAGAAAAACAGGATCAAGAGAAGGACTGAAATATAGTTTCAGCTACCGCATCATATTGACAATGAAAATTCTGGCTGCAGATCAATGCCTAATTTTGAAAGAGAATTTCAGCAAATGGAACTGCAGGTCTGGTGAGTATCCAGCTTAGCCAGTAGTTCTGTGGAGCCACAGGAAGGGAAGAGTGGTATGAATTGCCATATAATAGATTTTAAAAATATATAAATGACTGCGCATTCCTATGCCACAATGTAATAATATTGCAAAGATAATGATCTTCAACCTTAACAAACACTAAATATAGGCATTAAAATATATATCTAAGTGGAGACCATTATTAAATCGTTACAATATAATTATGACTCTCATAGAGGAGATCAGGCAATGCATCAGGAAACTGAGAACCGACTTCAGATTTGTGTACAGCCTTCCAAACCAAATGTCAGAAAGAAACATCTGATGCACCGAAGGGAACTCTCGTGGCTGCCAGATGCAGGCCCAAATCTGTCTTTCTGGAGGGTAGCATGGACAATACAGAGGACCTGAAGAGAAGCAGATCATGCCACATGCAACTTTGAAGTGAGCATGCATAACATAATTCACAGGAAATATCTAGGTATAAAAATGGTCTGGAGTCACACTGGGAAAAAAATTAACTCCCTCTAGACTCTAGGAAACAAATAACTGTAAAATGATCATACACAAGTACATTTACAATATGGGGAAATTTCTTTGGTTATGAACTGCTGACAGGCCCAGTAAGAATAGAACTGACACATGGGTCCCTGTTGGCAAACATATATAGGCCACTGTGGATCTGTACTAAATCATTTTTAGTGCTAGAAGAAAAATGATTGAAGTTTTTCCAGATGAAGTGATGTGCTCATGAAATAGAACAGCAACAACTTTCTCTGTAACCTTCAAGAAATCAGTGTATGAAATGGCGCTAGCAATTAATGGAGATCAGGTTTAATTGGTTGGATCTACTTTACCTTGGTAGGACAGAGAAGTTTGCAGGCTAAGGGATTGGCTTACCAGTATTTCACTCAAAGTACTGAAATGGACACAAATGATATCTTTGATCTCTGAGGCAATTAATAAAGATAAGCTAAAGGAAAAAAACAGATGCCGAAGAACAAGAACTACATATCAAAGACAACAGGGAATGGAAAGAATTTAGTCAAACCAAGGACATGGTAGCACCAGTGACAAAAAGTCGCATCAATGAAATAAAATCTTACTGAAGTATTTGCAGAGATATCAGGAATTGGAAGATAATTGTTCAGAATTATACACAACAAAGAATTTGCACTTTTGCAATAAATACTATATGGAGTCCACAAATAACAAATCATAAAGTCCTTAAGCCTACTTGGAAGTACTTCCAAAAATACGGGTTTGCGTTGTCATTTCCTATGAAATGCTAATTCTGTAGCTGTGCATCAAAGACAGCTCATGTAAAGCTACAATTTTATAGGAAGAACTCTTCCTCCCTTTGCAATCTGTTGTCTCTCTACAAAAAAGCAGTGATATGCCCGGTGTCTAATGCTCTTCACAAACATCAGTCTTTTAAGATCTTAGTTGTCTTGTAAGGAGGTCAGTTTTGTTTCCTATCAGCTTGTAAGTAATTCTGTTTAATTCTTGAATATACATCAAAGTCATTCAGCCAGTGACTGCAGCCTGTCAATACTTTTCCAGCTAAGCCAGAATGGAAAAACAATGTTCCCCAGCTGCTGTTTCCACAGGCGCAGGAGCACGCTTCCTTACGAGTATGCGATGAGCAGCATCCTCATGACTGCAAATTTATTTGTCAGAGGGGACTCCTGGGTCCAAACTCAATCCAAGTATGCTTTTGCTATTAACTTTAGTAGGTCATAGATTGAGGCACAGAGGGTCTGTGCCATGCCCTCCTTCATCCTCTTCAGGTTAATAACTCTTTGTATTTTTTCTCCTGTCTTCGTGTTTTTTCCTGTCTTTATTTCCTGTGCTAGTCCTCCGTCTGTTGTGATATATTTTGTACTTTGATTTCCCATCAGGTCCTTCACTTCTACATGAACCACTGTTTTAGTTCTTCCACTGTGCCGTTCTCCTTCCTGGATCCTTCCTCTTTACATGTGTTGATCTGCTTCATCTTGAATCCCTTTATTTCTTTCCCTTCTCTCCCAGAGTTTTCATTCTCCATTTGAGAACAGAATACGTCCCCTCCGGAGTCCTTCCCTCTCCCAGAGTTGGAGTCTGACACATCCTTCCCCAGACCACAGCCACCTTCCACCTTCGCTGCCTTTAATGGAGGTGTCTTGGGGCAGTGAGCTCTGCCAGCTTCTCAAGGCATGCCTTAGCTTACACAAGTTGTGATTAGATTGAGGCTAGAAACATGTTAATCTGCTAACTCAGAAAAGTGAACAGTGAAAGACTGCACGGGCATTGCTAATTGCCATATAGCGGTATTAAGCAGTCAGTGTGAAGTGCAGAACTGTAACCAGGGCAGGTGAAGTCTGTTGGCCCCTCTCAGGCTCATGCCTGAATAGAGCAAAATCTTAAAATAGAAAAGAGTACAGAGGGAAACTTTGTGTGTAACAATACAATGAAATAGAACTCATGACAAACGCCTGAATAAAACACACCTTCAATCTTCATCGTGAACTGGAAAAAACTGAAGCCTGTATCCAACTGATAAAGCCCCACATGGGGTTAAATCTCTTTCTGGCATAATGTGATATCAACTCCTAGTTCCATCAGCAGAGAGTTTGGCCCTTGGTGTTTATTGAAGCCATAAGAACAATTGCGAGCGCTGAATCCGCCTGTCTCTGGATCTATATTGACAAAACATTGAGGGCTGCTTTCTTCTGCAGCTGTTTTGTGTAAAAAAGACATCACAACTGCAACTGGAAATTAATCTGAGGAGGTTATGGTCCTATTGAGCTTTTCTGAATGCTAGGACATAGATCTGTAACAAACGGCTGAAATTCTAAAATGTTGGGACAAACAGACAATGGAAATGCACTGTTCAGAAATGGGGGGAGAATTAATTGGGTTAATTGAGGAGGAGGAGGAGCACTTTGCAACAGGCATTGGGGTGAAGTCATATGTAAGTACACACAAATAACTTTGTTGTTTTTAAGTTTTGCAGACACATCTGGCAACAACATGCAAGGAAGAGGAAACTTTTGTTTTCTGCATCAAGACCTCTCTATGAAGAAAAGAAAACTTTAGCTAATTACAGGATGCCTGCAAGAAAAGAACCACCTTTGATTTCACCAGTATTTTTTCCTGCAACACAATGCCTAATAAAAATCAGTAGCCCGTGACACACAGATTCTAACACAGTCTGGGCTATGTGGCATTACCCGTGCATCTCCTCCACCAGACAGGAAGGTTGTACAGGCTCTTCATGTTATAGAAGCCCGACTGCGGCTCTGTACGGCGGGGAGCAGGGTCTGTGCACAGACCTTTGCACCCCCTCGCATGCTCATGAGCCCACACGGCAAAAATACTGGTACGAGCAGGAGGGAATGCAGGGCCAGGAGCATTGCCTTGCTGCTGCTGGAGGTGTGGGGCGGTCGGTGCCTCGCTCTGCCGCGTTGGTGCGTGGCTAGTACCTGTGTGCGGCAGAGAAATCAGTGTGGGAACACCCTGTGCTGCTGCGGAGTCTTCTCGGCTCAACTGTCGTTTGGTACAGGTAGAAGTTACCTAGGCAGGTAAATCTTACTGCGGGATGAAGGTCTGACCTTGCTCACCAGTTTTTGTGAGAGGTCCATGAATTGCCATGTGTTAAAGAGCTAGTCAAGTGGAAACGATAAAAAATAGGATTTGACGTTCCTTTGTTTGCTCTGGAATGCTTTGGTGGTAAAGGTGCCGCAAAGGGGCAAATCAACACACAATTCCAAGGCAGCCGCAGTACCAACATGCTGGGAACGTGTGTGAATGGAGGTGTGTATTACCGTGTAATTCTGACATGACAGACACATCTCAGGAGTGCACAACACAGTAGGCTTGCACTTCTTTTGTTTTAAAGCAAGTCATACTTTTCCATGTTAGCGATTTCAAACCACGTTCTCTAAATTTAGGGGTTGTCAGCAATAAAACAATTATATGCAACTGGGTTCTCTAATGAAAACAAATTCAGGATGTGATGCTGTGCAAGTTTTAAGCTCAGACTCATGAGTAAAATATACAAGTAAAGGCATAAGCAAAAGAGAAATGTTACCACTAAAAACATGTTTTATGAAATGTCATATACCTTGTAAAACATCTGTCTTTACTGCAAGAGATATGACACCTCTTTAAATTGAAAACATAATTCCAAACTCTGCCACATTTAATACCACAGATGGGTCCTAATTTAGAGTCTGACCCAAACCCAGGAGCCGAAGGGAAGAATTCTTTGAATTGCAGTAGGTGCTATGTATGAAGAAAGGATTTTTAAATCTTTTCTTAAATATCACACACCTAAAATGGAAGAATTCATAGGGAGTTAAGTAAGGAGATGCGACGTGAAAATTAAAATGCTTTTCTTGAAAGAAAAAAAGAACACAGTATAAATGAATTTGAGACAAGGTCTTGATCTTTTAAGTTCTTACGGAAAAAGTGTTTGTAGACAATTGTCCTTATGCTTTGTGCTCCATCTTACTTACTCCCTGTGTTTTACTGTTACAGTATTTACATGAACATAACTTTTAAAGGACTTCAGTTTTAAACAGGCTTCTTCTGTGATTTTAGTTGGGAGATCTAATAAAAAACCTGATGACTTAAAAGGGTATTTCCTTGTTAAGATTATACTTGGCATCAGTCTGACATCACAGAAATTGGTGCTGAAATTGCAGTGTCAAAAAGAGAGACAAATAAAAAGAAAATCGTATTGCCTCTTATTTAGCAGTAAGGTAAGTTTAAAGACGATCTAAACATTGTGGTAATGCAAAGCACTTTAAAACAGCTGCTTATTTTCCCACCTGAGAGGTTCTGCATTACCAGGAGCACTGAGACCCAGGCTCATCAGTGGATCCTAAACACTTCAGCATAATGAACAGACAGCTCTATCAGAAACAGTTTCACTTAAAATATTTTAGAGAGTAGTGCCTCTCCCACTTTTTGTTCAGAAATAGCCTGAAACCAGCCACCTTCGGCTCAGATTTTTCTCCTCCGAACGTGTGACAGTGGCGGGGGCTGGGTGATGTAATAAGAACATCTTGGCTTGCAGCTTGTGGTTTACGATGTGTTACACAGCTGTGCCTCGGTTCAGCCTGGGCATCTGGGGTTTTATTTTAAGTTTTATCGAGGGATGTGGGAACAATGGCACCCTTGCAGGCACGCTCTCACCTATGTGGGTATTATGCCATGCAATATGTCACAAAGTTCACGTGAGTACAGTAGAAGGGAGCCTCGTCCCTATTTCCAACACCAAGGAACACGGAATCACACAGGAATGTAGTGGCTAAACTGGATCAGACCGAGTGTCTGCCGAGGCTCTAAGCCTGTCCCTGAAAGCAGCCCGCGACAGCAGCAGCCGACGACAGAACGAGCGCGGGGCTGTCGGTCCGTAGACGCTTCTGATGGCGTGAGCTGGCACTGATGCCACAGGGAGCCGTCCTCATCCAGGCTCCGTCCCCTCCCAGCAAGTTAAATGCTTATTTTCAGCCAGGCGGTCACCCAAGCAGCTGCACTGGCACAAGGGGAAAATCAGGAGAGGGAACGAGCAGACAAAACTAGCAGGCAGCTGGGCCATTTCGTCATGTTGGCAAAGCCCAAAGGTCGTCATACGGCATCACTTCTGGGGGTGCATCCTCCAGCCCTCTGCAGCCCGGAGACGCAGCGTCAGGGCTTCTTGAATTGGCGTAGTTGGGGGTAGTAATCACTGACGGATTTTTCTGCAATTTCTCTTTCTAAAACTTCTTATTCTTTGTTATCTACTACATCTTGCAGCAGTAAGTTCCACAGTTTGATTACACTCTGGGTGAAAAAAAATTGCTTCCTTTTGTTTGCTCTGTGCTGCAAATGATAACTTAATGCTGCTAACTTGTTTGTCTATTAGAAAGAGCAGGTAATTGTTCCCTATCCTCCTGACAGATCTGTCTTAGAGGTCTCTTATCTTATAGACCTCCCACTGCTACCCCTTTTCTCCTCTGAGGCTTCCCTTCTTTTCAGACTCTCAGAAGCTGTTCTTTTGCTTTAATCATATTTCTTGACCTTTTCTCTACCTTTTCTAGTTCTAGAATATACTTGCTGAGATGGGCAACCAGAAGTACATACAATACACAAGACGTGGTAACACAATGATGTTCTCTGTTTTGTTCTCTCTTCCTTCCCTCATAATTCCGAACATTCCAGTTGATTTTTCTGACAGCCAGCAGTAAGTCTATGTTTCCATAGAACTACGTATCTCCAGTAACTCTTTCCTTGGTGTAATACCTAATTTACAGCTTGTCATTGCACACATTCATACATTTTTCCTTGTGCATTTTGCTTTTCCTTGTGTGTATTATAATTTACTGCCAGTAAATTCAGCCTGGCATTTTATCACCTGGTCACACAGTATGTGGTGAGATACTTCTGCAACTCTTTACAGTTAGATTTTGGTTTTATTACTTTGAATAATTTGCTTTCAGCAGCCAACTTTGTCACCTCCTGCCACGTCCTCCCCTTTCCCAAGTCACTTATGAATATTTGGAATGGCACAGGTCCCTGTGGGACTCCACTAATAATCTCCTTTTGCTGTGAAATGATCTATTTCTTCCTACCTTTTGCTTCCATATTTTAACCACCTTTTGACCCTTTAAAGAATCTTCTCACTTTCCCTGGATAGCTCAATTCTTCTTACGTGAGTGCTGTCTTGAATTAGCAAGAAATAGAAAGCAGAGGAACGAATCTGACCTTTCATTAAAAAACCAGCAAAGACAGATGATAGGCCCACTTCTGCTGTCTGCAGTGTCAGTATGGAGCTGGAGTAGCTTTGGGGAAATCACTAGATTCATGCTGAGATGAACAAGAGCCTGACTTACCCCTGCAGACAAATGACAGCGATTCTCAGCTCCTGGCTAATTAGGAAGAATCGGATGTTTTGCCCAAGCACAGGCTCGCTTGCAGGATTTAAACTCCTGAATTTGCAAACTTCTACGCAAGAGTATGTTAGTGAGGTTACTTGGGTTGGAAATACTAACAGAGCTGTAGACTTTGACTCTCCTGGATCAATGCAAAACCTTCTAAAAAAAAATGTTTCTCCTACGAAACAGGTTTTCTCTGTTTTTTTCAGGTATGGTGCGAACCTACTCATTAATTCGCGGGTAACAGCCAGACACACCCATGCTGTCACAACAGAAGAGGTTACGCGATGGCAGAAGTCCTGCAAGTGTGATGGTTTACGGGGCTTACCACAGACGAAGAGAAGGCGAGGCTTATTACTCGCTATGAATTATTACAACAATTTCTCGCCCAGAGCTGGTGAGGCTGCAGGTGCTTCCCACCCGCGCTCAGCACGACGTGCACGGCTCCCGGCCAGCTCGCAGAGGAGACGCACGCCGGAGCCCGGCAGCTCTGGCTCTGCACCTCCTTTATTTTGGAAAGCTGCTTCATCTCGTAGGAGCTGAAGCCCATGCGGTGCTTTGAATGGTCAAATATTAAGCCTTGCTACATCGCTTATCTATGAGAGATGATCTGATGCCAACCAAACGTTAATATTGCTTGTTTTTTGCGGTGTATTAGTTAGCAGCCCTGCAACGTCACCTGCATCCATGGGCACAGTCTCTTCAAAGTATTCCGAGGGCTCACAGTGTGCATTTGGCTCATCCGGGAAAGCCAAGGGAAACGTTAACTGCCTTATGGTTCCGATCAAGGCCATTTGGGATGTGACAAATTTCTGGAGTGCGGAGTAAAACAAACCAGAGAGCGAATAACAACAGAGGAAAAAAACCCCAAACCCAGAAAATCAAAATGGATATGATCGACCATGTTTCCAAATGCGAGCTTCCAGAGGACTGCAGGACAGTAGGATCAAAGTGCAGCATAACTATCAAACTGTTTTCTTAAACCTAAACATCCTTGGCCCCTACAGCACGCTATTATTAGACGCAGAGTGTGGAGCTGTGTGTGTAGGAGGAGCCTCGGCTTTGCCTGCAGCTGCGTGAGCCTTGCAGGATTTTGCAGCGATTTTGCGCGGTTGGTCGCAGGGCCAGCTGGGCAGCAGGCGTAGCTGAGGCAGCACTAACTCTGCCGCAGGGTAGAGCGGGGCTCGATGCCTTTCTCCTCCAGGTCACTGGAGAGCAGTTGGTGTCACACAAGATAAAGTGCTACAGAGAACTAGGGAAGGGAAAGAGAAAAGGAGCAGTTTAAGAGGGTGCTACCAAGTGAGCGCATGTGACTGAGAAATATCACATCCCTTCTCTCCCAAAGCATTCCTTCTGGAAGTGCGGAGAAGGGGGTGGGAACAGCAGGCAGCTGGGCATGCCTGCTTGCTGCAAAGAGGGTACCAGTGCCCAGGAACCCGCAGGGCAGTCCCCAGAGGTACCAGTGGGGCAACCACAGCCGGCATCTGCCTTGGCAGAAAAACATACGAGCAACTAACGCAATTCAGGAAAGGGTCCAGTGAGAAATTTACGCTCTGTCTTCTCACTTCAGATTTACTCTTCAGATTCACAATTCGGGAATCACCATGTTGGTCACAGCCCTTTGTTATAGAATTTAAAAATGGGAGGAATACATTGAATGATTAAGGCTGAAGGCAGAGAGGCTTGATGCCTCAGCTCTGCCTTCTACAAACTTGCATTGCTTCACAAGACTAATAGAAGATTTGTAACAGCTTATAATTGTGAAGCTCCTTGTGATCCACAGAAGGTAGGGACTAGAGAAATATCAATAAAACAATGCATACTAATTTTAGAAAAACTTTCAGTCACCATCAAAGAGGAAGGAAAGAGCAGATTATGAACTGTAACTTATATACAGACTTCTGTAGGAACTACAGGAATCGTCAGAGGTTAATATATTGCCCCCAAAGGCTCTTTTGTGCTTATACAAAAGGTCAGTATTTGACTTCTTCCATTACTGCATAACAAGGCACAAGACTTGAAACAATTGCAAAAGGAAAGAAAAAGGCATGACGGTATAGTCTCCTTGCCAAAACGCTGCTATGCCTGTAGCCCTCAAAGAGCCGAGATAAAGAGACAAGAAAATTAGAGGCCGGATGACAGCAATTGCCATCATCGCTCTGATCAGCCTGACTCAGAGCTGTCTCGGGGCTCAGGGGCTCCCAGCCGCCTCCACCGTAGCCGGGCCACCGGCTCCTCCGGGACAGCCCTTCGTAAAACGCTCAATCAACTAATGCAGCAGGTTTTAGTGCCTTTATTCAGCTATTGCCACAAAGCGATACTGCAACCGAGAGCATCTACCCCTCTCGTCACCCAGAATGAAAGTGAAACTCGACAGGTTATTTTTGTCCCCCCTTACCCCCAGCAGCAGGACAAGCCACCCTGCTGTCCCTCCGCAGGGGGGACACGGACGCTCAGCCCCAGCCCTTGCCTCGCTGTCGGCAGCGGGGTTCTCTCTAGGATGCTGGACTGCGTGAGAAGGCATCTCCCCGGAGGGACCGGTGGCTATTTTTGTTGAGAGACCTTTCTAAATAACTGACAAAGAAAACAGGAAACCACAGCGCTGTGGAGCGGAGCCCGGTGCGTTCCCATGCATCTGCCCTTTCTCGCCGCTGTCGTACTGCTCCGGCGACCCCGAGGCAACGCACGCCAGCGGGGATGCTCGCTCGCGAGGAGATGAAGTAAACCTATTAAATCGCCTTATCTTTTTACCTGTACTGCCGCTGGCCGAGCGGGATGTTCCCTCAAAATTCATGACACTCATACAGGCCAGTCCTCAAGAGGTAACATTTCAGATAACGTTCCCAGTAAGTCACAAAGAAATAGCCTTATTAGAGCTGAATGGCGAGGAAGAGCTGGAGTAGACGCACGGCAAATTGCCTGGGCAAGGGACAGAAATGATGGGCTATATTAACCGGAAAAGCAATTTGCTGTCAGTGTCTTCACAGTGCGTTGTATACCCTTGGCATTTTATAAAGAGTTAATAATAACTGGTCAGGAGAACAGCAACACAAATCAATGTACAAATTCAATTAGGAAGAGAAAATAAAAATATTATGTGAATTACTAAGCTAACCTGATACATTTTAGCCTTGAGTTCAGAATTTGTTTGGTTTAGATGAGAAGTTCTAATCAGATTTAAAGCAGGCTTCAAAACATTAATAACAGATGTGAATGAAATAGATAATGATTTTCATTCCTGATTATATGACCAAGGTTATAGATAGGGGGAGGGAGTTTAATGAAAATAATTTGGCTAGTGTGCTTATAGCCTTTCTGATAAAGACTAGCACTTTACAGCTTTCTCTCATTTAGCAAGGTGAAGAGTGATCAATCCCCAATTGATCTGAACACAGATATAAAAATTGACAACCTCAGTTTCCTACTGCTTTCTTCAAAATTTAATCAGTATCCGAATGATGCGATTTCGTTCTGTTGAAGGACAAAATACCTTCTGTAGAGGGAAGCAATATCGGGGTTATCTTTCAATATGAGAGGATGCTAAATCTTCAAACCCCTACATGAAGAGCTGCATGTTGCTTAGATGGCCAGTAAAGCAACTCATTGCCACGTAGAAGGCAAAAGAAAGGGAGAAAATACAGGCCAGATCCTTAGACAGGGCTAATCATTGCATTTTCCTGACGTGGAGCTGCACACATTGAGCGTATGAAGTTTTCAGCTCAGAGGCTCAGGGAGCGCACGCACACACGGCATCAGCACCTGCTCTCTGCAACCAAACATTTCTTGATGAAAATATTTATTATTATTCCAGAAAAAAACAAAAATCAAAGAAAGCATATGTAAGACCACATGCAGCAGAGTGCATGAAGCCTCGAGGGGGTCTGGGAACTGTCACTTCAGAATGGAGGCCCAGAGATAATTGAATTTCTGAAACTATTTCATTCTGCATGTGGAAGAAGAGAATTTGTGGATTGTTCCATTTTACTAATAAGCACAACTCAGAGAGGGACCAGTTGGGTTCAATGGTGAGACACCATCACATATTTCCTGGCTTTGCTCCCCCTGTCCAAAAGGAGAAAAAAGCGATGGTAAGGACTTTCCATCAGTCCATGAAATGGCTGAGGAATCATGACGAAGGAGACTGGTGAAATGCAGAGAACGATAGCATTGTTTCTGAACACCTATGGAGTCCTTAGCGAGCATCATCAGATTGTTGTGTTTTAAATACTTAACCTGGCACAGGACTGCTACTTCTTACCCTCACTTGAAAAAGCCTCTCACGACACACTTAGATACAGGTGTGGGTAAAAGCCTTGGAGCCCTCTATGGCTCCGATGACTTCATGTCAAGAAACGCAGCCTTGCACGTGAGAGAACAAGACTGACCCCTGCATTTTCAGGCTACTTCATGGTATTTTACCAACTGCATTTTTCAGATGTTCTATAATTTTCTGAATGCTCAAGACTACAAGAGAAATTTTGGTAAATAATTCAAATAATCTCTTTAGAACATGACCAAGCTAATAGACTGAGGGGTAAGCGATTTTAACCTTCCCTTCCCCTACCATTTCACATTTACTTATTTGTGTTTAGGATCTTTAACCATCGGAGTGAAGAGAGAATACAGAGACAAATATGTTGTTTGTTTTCCCAGTGCCAGATGGATGGATTCAATTTTCAGATTCTTTAAACTGCCAACACTGAAAAGTCGTAAAAAAAAAAGGCAAAAAAAAAAAAAAGCATTTGTTTTAAAGATCTGTCATGGTTTCTATAAACTGCATAGAAATTTTTTGGCATTTATAACAAAATTGATGTCACATGTATGTTCTATCAGTTGCATTAGCGAGAAGTTTAAGTAAGGTTAAAAAAAAAAAGTGAATACAGTGCTTCTGTTTTCCTACCACCTTCATTTTAACAACAGGGACAACTCTATCCAGGATCTTTGGATTTTTTGAAGAAGCCCCTTTACGTTCGCCTTGTTCATATTTCTGCGGCACGGAGGATACAAGTCACGATACTAATGTTATTAGGCAGCACGCTTCAGGACACACTTGTTTTCTCGGCAGCCTCTTTGGCGACTGCATTCCCGATCTATTCTGCGGTACCGATGCTGCAGCAAGCGCAGTTCCCAGGCCCCGAGCTTGGGAAGGGGCCGGGGGCACCGTGTGCCCACCCCGGGGCACGCCGACCCCGCGCCTGCTCCGGGCTGCTGGAGCCCAACCCTCGGGCACTGCCTGGCCACCGGCCTCAGTCTCCCGGGGGATTTCTCCTCTCCCGCAGACGTTTCCCCTTTGCCGTCCCCCCTACCCCTCGCGCACGGAGCATCCTTACAGCCGCGCTGGCGCTCAGGGCGGTTGCGTTTCCTTCCCTCTCCACGTTTGCCGGGACCGGCCGCGGTGCCCTCGCGGCAGCGGCCGGGCTGGAGCCGATAGAGCCGCCATGGGCACGCTCAGTGGACAGAAATGAAGCTGGAACGTGTTTAATGGCGAAGAGAATAAATTTTATTACGTATCTGACTAAAGCACTGCTGCTTTCCAAGGGAAACACCTTGCACTCATTCCGGTCTGCCACTTACCTTAACCAATGGTGTTTGACAAGCGCAGTTGGAACAGCTACGTGCATCACATGTTGCTTCTAAAAAGCGGTAATTTTTTCCCCCTACTGAACACTTTTCACAGCTGTGCACTGTGGAGAGAGGCAAGCTGGAAGAGGTGGTGGGGAAGCACGCAGAAAAGAGAGGTCATTACTGTGAAGCTCTTTACTTCCCGTCTTAAATTTGTATTAATTTAGATTAAGATTTTTAAACAAAATTCAGTCACCGAGAATTGGATGAAGTTCCTCTGCTTCCCTGACAACTTTCCACCTTAGACAGGGAGAAGCCCAGCCTTCTTTATTTTCAAAGTTCCTTTAAGTTGGTATTTTTCTTACTACGTGAGTTTCACAAAACACAGATCTTCTGGGTATGAAGCGGAGTTACACTGCAAGCATGAAAAGCCCCGAGCAGGATGGTGTCTTGGACAGCGGGAGAGGGAGCGATTTCCCAGCCAGGACAAGGATAAAAGATTAAATGTGGAGCTGTTACTCCAGAGAGCCTTGCTTCAATAAAAGGACCAGTTCAGTTTAAGGGCTGACTGTCGATAGGAACGAATGTTTATAGGAATGCTAAAAATAGCTCACAGTATAACATATGTGCTGAAGGGATAATTTACAAAGGATACAGCAAACAATTAGGGCTATGTAATTCATTGAGTGTAGAGCCACTTGTGATCATCCAAAATGGTCACCAAACGACCAAAGGCAATGCAATTAATTTCTTTATTGGGGGGGTTTGGGGGGGTGTGGGGGGGTGTATTACACAGACACAGTAACAACATATCTATATGTAAAAAAAAGTCTAATTTTAAATGCTTTTTTTTCAGTGGCAGAGACTTCTGCACAGGCATCTTAGCGCCTGCTGTGGCAAGCTTCCTTCAAAATTGAAAGTATTGGCCTGTCTCTCTCAGAATTAGTCTAACTCTCACTTCTAGGCATTGGGTTTCATTGCACCTTTGGTTTCAAGACAGAAGGCCATCAATTTAATAATCTGATGGTAAATCCATGTACTGCTCCAAGGGCTACACATTTCATTGTGAATAATGTAGATCTAATCACTTGGAATGATTACTGCGAGTTCTGGAATAAGTTTGATGCATTTAGAGTGGTGGTTGATGCATTAAATCTGCTCTTGCCCTGGAAGGCCTGGAAAGCGTTTGTGACCTCCACATTGCTATATCCCAATATGGAATCCTTGCAAAATGTATTAGCTGTAGTCCCTCAGCGCTCATCGTGTTACTTTAACGTGACACTAGTACCCAGAACGACAGTGCATGTGTAGAGCAGGGGTACGTACTGTTAATAAAAGGTTGCCTTGTTTCTTGCTATTTGTTAGGAAATAGAGGTAACCAGGTGCAAGCTAGACTGATTACTTAAACATCAAGAAGTCACATTAGAGAAAAATGAGTACCAATAAAAGAAGATGTAAACCTCCAGTTTTCAATCCAGTTTTGAAGAACCAGACTACTTTAGTCTTTCCAAACTGAAGGTGAATACATTTTTCGTTCTTTCTCTTGCTTTTAAGTCACAAGATCTATTTTCCGTTCTGCCTTTCATCTTAACTCACAAGGACTTAAACAAAAAGTTTTTTTATGCAGTTGGTAATTTTCTGCAAAAGAGTATTTGAGAAAATCTAACGAGGTAGAGCAAACCCTATCAGCTTCCACTGGCACACATCTGTCTTTTTTTGAGTTTTGTTTCCTTAAAGGAAATAGAATCATTCTGCTTAGAGACCTTTTACTCCTCCTGGGTGTACATGCCACAGAAAGGTAATTAATATGTAATCACAGAATAATTAAATATGTTATTTTATGTTTTGTATTTATGAATCATGCCTGAACTCCCAGGTCAATGTACGTCTTTATCCTCTACTGCTGTCATGTTTTCTGGATTCCTATCATAGTCATGTGCTTTAGATGCTTTATTTTATATACTTTTAAAGTACTATGCTGTGCATTTCAGACAGACAATAGTGCTTATTGATCAGTGCAACTCTTGCAACAGAAGTGGAAAAAGAGGGACCAAAGACAGGACGCATCTTCCATGGCTGGTACCTGGTGATCCTGCCTGCAGCCTAAGTGGTGTTTTAAACGCCTTCGAAAAGACTTCCTCAACAAGCAGAATCCCTTATTAAATATTAAATCAGATGATGATACATGGTAACCTACCTCAGCCTAATTGCCTCTTTTTTAAGCATAATTTTGTTCTTCCTAGCTGCAAACACTTGGGGTAAATTTTCTTTTACTCTGCCTAGAGGGTAGCTGGAAAACACGGGGCCTTGCAGCCTGCACATGAGCAAGATTTCATCGGAAAAAAAAAAGAAACTTCATTGTCTTTCCGTCTAAATTACATAGATCACAAGCTTTTATAAAATAGCGTCCAGGGGTTTTGGCTTTAGTTTTTGGTTTGGTTTTTTGTCCGTTTGTTTTTGGTTTTGTTTTGTTGACTGTTTTTTTTTTTTTAATAAGGCTCTTGCAGCTGCAGAGCAGTAGGCAAAACACTTCCCACCCTGCCTTGGGAGTCAGTAGCACACCTGGGCTGTCCACGAACGCACCCGTCAGGGACCGGGTCCCGTGCTCCCCGGGTTTCCCCGTGCCCCCTCTGCACGCCCGTGGAGCGCGGGCGGCCGTGCTCGTGGCCGAGCCGTACCCTCTGCCCGCCGTGCCGATGAAAGTCCTCAGGTAGCAGCAAAAACTGCGTGGAAGACTTATTTTAAAATGTGGATGCTTTATTCACAAATATGCTTTGTAACCCATAGTGCATTTTAAAAAGACGTTCTCACTAACAGTCTACTGAAGTCTTGTGTGAATCACTAAACTATCACAACAATCTGGAATAATTGGCAGTTTTCCACTCAGAAAACCTATTTTACTTCGCTTGTGTCTGCTGGGTCTGAAAAGAGCTGTTTTTGTACAACATCCAGAATTCCAGGAAAACCTGCAGTTCCCATTACACAGCCATTTCTCCGTTTCCAGAAACAATCTGCCACTAATGCGATAAGAGTCTTTTTAATAATTCTGCTGGTTTGTCACTTTTGGCCTTCTAACTGGGTAATGGTTGTAACAGCTGAGACGTTTGCCCTTCCCTTTATAATGAAGTTACTCAGTGAGGTTAATCGCCTCCTTTTAACCTCGCAGACCTCAACCAGTTCCCCTCCAAATCACCCGCATCCTTTAACTCTCCATTCTGGTTGCGAGCAGCACCCCGCGCTTCCACGCAGGGGAGGGTTAAAGCTACGAATCTGGCCCCGCAGCCTTCGTGGTTTCCATTCCCAATTTCACGCAGACACTGTCCCTGATTGCAGACGCCGGCTCGAGCCCTGCGCTGCCAGCAGCCCTGCCCTCATGCCAGGGCAGCATCCTCAGCAAAACTCACGGCATCACTTGGAAAAGGAAAAAAATAAGGCTTAAAAAGATCAAATTCAGTTCTGAAGTGTCTGCCTCCCAGACCAGGGTAGAGATGAGGGCGAAGGCATTGCCTCCTTCTGTGAGGAAACCATAGACCATGCGGCTAATTACGTAGGGATTAATATTCTTACTGGGCATGGTTAAAAACTGCACGCAGTTTGGAAGAAGCAGCAGCCTAGTAAAAAATTTGCATGGGATTGCTGGCGCGGGTACTTCAGCCGGTGTAAGTGACCAGCCCCATCCCCTCCCGGCCACCCCGACCGTCCCTCACGTCCTCGGATCCCCGACCCCCAGCGTCCCTGCCCAGGCGTTTGGCCTCCGTCCCCGCCGGGCACTCATCCCTCCTGCTGCGGGTCGCGGGCGCCGAGCCCCTGCCGCCGGCCGCGGCGGGGACCCGAGCCCCCCGGGCTGGTCGCGGGCTCCTCTGGGCTCAGCTTTCCCCTCCTCCCCGCCACCACCCGTCTCCATCCTCTGCCGGTGCCGGAGCTTCGCCGTGCCGCTGCCGTTTCCCTTCCACCCGAGTCACTTCCCGCGTGCCGCCGGCCGTCGCGACACGCGCGCCGACGGCGCAAAGACCTCTGCGCTCGCAGCGGCTCCTTCCAAGCATGAGAACGTTTCTCTCTCTGCAGCACAACACCAATTTTTGCAAACCAGCCTGTTCTTGTATACACAAAACCTGTTGAACGTGTAAACACTTGATTTGTTACTGTTTTTCTTGGGGCAGAAGGTTTTGTAAATAGTTCTCTTTACTGGCCAGCCCAGCAAACCACAACAATCAGTTCCCCACCCACTCCCTGGTTTGGTCCCTGCAAATTGCATAATAACAAGTAAATTTCCACCATGGGGATAAACTACTGCCCTGTGGAAGTCAATAGGAGCCTTAGGGCTTGATATTCTCAAAGCAAGCTTATAGATTATTTGAAAACATTCTGTACCAAATATGGTGCTAAATCTCCATTTAGTGGAATTATTTGGGTCTTTTCTAGATGGAGTCTCCTGCCTTAAAAAAAGATAAGAAAGCTTTTTACCTTCTCTTATCTTCCTTTCTCCTTTTGCCTTTTAACCCACTTCGTACTAGATGGAACATCATTAAGATAAAGCTGAGCTTTACGCAGCAATGTGTCTGACAAGGGCTGCACTAATTACACCGCTTTCTCTGAAGACGCACGCATGCACGTGGAGAGCAGCTGAGACCTTGTCTTGCTTTTATCTGGGCTGAGCGTAAAGCCCTCAGAAGAGATGTGACAAGGCAAGGGGATCATGAAGGAGCCTCAGGGGTTCAGACAGGAACACGGTCTGGATTCTTCAGATTCCAGACCTTTTCCTCTGTCTAGAGAAAACATGTACTCCTGAGCATGTAGGTTTGCAGGATCAGGCCCTTTTCGCCAAGGATGAGGTCAAGCAGAGGAGCAGAACCGAAACTCCTGCGGAAATTGCCCCCAGCGCAATTTTCAGGGCAGCGTTTCTCTGCAGGAGCCAGTAGGGAGCAATGCCCGGTGCCATACTCCCAAGGCCAACCGAGAACCAGGTTGTTATCACCTGGCGATGGAAGCCTTTGGCCAAAAATCACATTACAGAGCGGTCTGCTGGCCTTTCAGCGGCGGTGTAAGGACTTTACAGGGCCAGTGCTCTCAAAGTGGAGCTCGGTCATTTAACGGAGAAGACTAATGAGGACCCCCCTCCCAGTCCTACGAGACCGTTAGACCAGAGAAGGACACACCGAGGGCAGAACAGCCCCCAGAGAAACCCGAGCAACCTCCTCGGTCCCCGTCTCTCTGCGTGACCTCGGACCAGGCTCCACACTGCAGGATCCACGTGCAAAGGGAAACAGCAGACACCCAGCGGCAGGCGAGGCACAGCCACGAAACGCTCCCGAAACAGAGGCAAAGGCAGGGATTAAAGGCAGCACGCGGCTGCACCAGGGCTGCGGTCCAGGTGTGAACGGCGGTGACTTCTCCTGGCCGAGCAACGCTTCTCGGCACCCGGAGTATTTACTGAGCGGTGAAAAGGGTTAACAAAGTGAAAGTACACGAAGGTCACGGGGAAGGAACAGTTGGACTCCGGTCATTTCATTTATGGGAGTTTAAATAGTTGCTGAATGACATTGTGGACTACTGAGTTAATTGCCTAAGTGACCTTTTGGAAAATGTGTAAACTACTTAGGGAAGGAGCAACTGGAGAAGCAGACTAAGCAACGCGCACACGCACACATCTATGCATTTATACACATCTGGTGACTGCAGCTAGCGCAGATGTCGGCAACGCACCCGTCGAGAGTGACGGGGCTGGCACAGGGGACCTGATATCCCCACACACATCCCCCCGGCACTGGGGCCTCTCCCACGCAGGCAGCTCTGCCCTGGGACCTCAGGCATCCTGGCTCCTCTTCTGGCAATTCTTATTTCCCCACCAAATTAGATAAAAAATATCCCCTGCAAGCCGTTTGTCAGAAGGAGTCATATTTCCACATGAAGTGTTGGTGGTTTGAAAAAGTTCAAAATTTCCACCAAAAAATGTATTTTCTTGTCCTGTTTTATTTATCAAAACTTTCTTCACTTTACCAGTTATAGACTGAAACTCTACCACCTTAAGGCCGGATCATGTTTTTTCTCCCTGTGGAGGCAGGTCTCGGACTGCTCTGCCACTACAATAAGGCCTAAATCATTTTACTTTCAATAATACCGTGAACAGTTCTGCCATGGGACTTCATTAACTACAAGTTACGCATCAGCAAAGTTACAATGAAAAAGGAAGCATGGTGACAGAATTGGAAATTGTTTCATTTACAGTTTGCACTAAAGATCTAACATTTTCTATTAGTGGACCATTTTGAATGAAATAAAACGCCAACACTTTAGATTAAAAAAAGAGGATACTTTCAACTGGATGTAACTGAGAGTTCAAAGAGTTAAGTCAGTTTTTAAAGTAGGTCTGCAAGGGCTCAGCTAGAGAGTGTAAATTGCTGGCAAAACAATTCACTGCTGTTCAAGTAGAATTATATAAGCAGATTTATGTGGATATAATCAGATAATAGTGCCAAATGTAAGGTGCTTTCAGGCTATTTGTATATACAATGTGGATTTTCTTTCCCCTGTGAAGAGAAGTAGAATAATACAAAAGACCTGTAGGTGCTAATGCTTGTACATACTCTGTGAAGCTAAGCAGGAAGCTTTTTGGGGTTTGGTTTGTTTTGTACAGTAATTGAACATTTCTAAACCTGCAAGGCAAAGGAAGCAAAACTGGGTTCAAATAGCCTTATTCAAATTTAACTAATACATCTTTTTTTTTTTTTTTTTTTTTAACCAAAAAAGCTTTGACCATGTATTGGTAGAGAAGGGTTACTACTGGCTTGAGCAGCAGTAACTTATGAATCTGACTTACATGGTTTATTCACTTATTTTCTCTGATGACATAAAAAAAAATGCGTATTTGCTATTCATGTCAGGATACCAATTCAAATATAAAGGGCTTCTCTTCCGAAGACCCTCTAAGGTCACTGCTGCACTTAAATCTTTCAGGGACAGAATGTACACAATTCACTGAGAGAGGGACTTTTTGATATATTTTAAAAGCAATGTGGTCTCTCGCTGCAGAAGTAATATACTAAAACTCTTCCTTTGGTAGGATTCCCCCCCCCCCCCCCCCCCAACAGTAGGAGAATATTTGTAACAGCTTTTGCCTGGCTAAAATATAGATGAAATTGTATGTATTCCAAGGGTTTAGAGAGATATTAATAAGTGCTGGGAAAAATAAAAAAGAAAAAAAGAACAGGTCATTTAAATTAGTACCTTAACAACCTTAATTTATGGTGGGAATATTTGATAGAACCTAGATATTTGATCTAGGTGTCAGTTTTGGGTTTTTTTGAGGAGCTACAATAATTGAAATTCATCTTGGCCAAATCAGGATGTTGTCAGCAAGTCATCTGTGACTGGGGAACCTGAACCTGGCTTCATGCACAACTCCTACTTCTGCAAAGACCTTTTCCAAGAAATGAAGTTATGATGAATAGTCTGTCAATGGGCAGTAGCCCAACACGATAAGTGAGAGGAGGCTTAACTCTGCAACTGAAATAGCTCTTCTACAGGGCATATTTAATTGCTATACAATTAAGTAGTTTTAGAATATAGACAGCAAGAGGGACAACAACAAAATGAATTTCACCTAACCTAAAGAAGTGGAGCTCCCCGGGACAGGGTATTGCGCTGGTCACGAACAGGTGAAGGGCTGAAGAAGTTCGGAGATGGCAGGTCGTGCAGAACAGCTCTAGGATTGCACAAAACCACCGACAGCCCTGGCCCAAGCTGCACCCGCCGGCACAGAAGTTGAGCTCACATGGGCCGGGCATTACTCTGCATGACTCATGCGTGACCACTGGTACAAAGAACATGACTCCTGTCATGCAGTCACCACATTTCCGGGCACTGCTGAGCTTTGTGGCCTGAGAAGAGCTTTTTTTTTGGTGAAATGTCCTTTCTGTGGGGTGCAGAGGCAGTGCCGGCTGGAGGCATGCTCAGGGCACCATGTGTGCAGATCCACTGCAATTAACGCCGGGGCATTTGCCTGTTAACAGGCCCATAACGACAGTAACCCGTGGTAGTGCTGGCCGAAACAGAGGAACAGGCATTGCATTGCGCTGTCCAGATCAGGGCTCAGATGGGCACGGTGTTTTCAAGTGGAAAATGGCTGTGTCAGAAACAAAAAGACGTTTACTGTAGCTGCTCTGGGGAATAGTTTGGTTCCCTTGCCGCAGCCCAGCAGGCAGAGCTGTGAAACGGTGGCACATCCCAGCCAAATGTCTTGCAATCAAATAGCCTCTCCGCTGGGGAATGCTGTCACTTTTGCATTTGGTGAGGCAGCGGTACGGCACTACGGCGTTTCCTTGATGCTGCCTCTCTCTTACACAGCAAGAGCTCTCCTCGCATTGAGAGCATCTGTCGTTTTGGTCCTCGGAAGGCTTGGCCACCAGAAGAGTATGTATTAAGTCCGCATACGCTAAAATACAGCATCCATTGGGTTGCTAAATATTTTAAATAGTGAGACATAGAATCATGGAAACAGCAAGCACATTATTGACACAATTTTGTCAGTTTTACTGATTGCCTTGGTGGCCAAGCTGTTTAGGGAGTGTTGTCTATCTATTCAGGAAGATGCTATCTACCCGAAGAAGGAACATTAGCTGGTTATCATAGCTTGCCACTATATTGCAATTCCCTACATAAACTTCTCTCGCTGGGCAGCGCTCGGGAAAGGCAGCTGGGCAGCTACACAACCCATCTGTTTTTTCCTTATGTGTCCCGTCTGTTTTGACAATCTGTTTTTCCTTAGGTAAAAACTAGCTCACATCCGAGTCCAAAGAGCACCCCGGCAAGCCGCAGCGCCGTCCCGGCCACCGCAGAACGCACACAGAGAGCAAAGGGCAACCCCTCGCCGTGCCCCGGCTCTGCCTGAGCTCCGTCCAGGATACACAGAGACTCCAGACAGCCCCTGCCTTGTAGAAACAGAGACATTCAACCCGCAGTGACTAACTCATGCAAATTTTCTGACTACTGTTAATGTCATGAATGAGTGAGCTAATTATCTGCCTGAGCGACCGTAGGAGCAATCCTAACAGCTTGGCATCCTGAATTTTCTAGGTCCCGTATTTTACAGTTTACAATAAAATGCAGGCTGGAAACTAGCTCCATCTTCCTCACCGCCCGGGGTCTAGCACAGGAGTTTTCCAGTCCTTACCCTGTTTTTTGGTTACTGCCCCGGCCCATTTACTATGAGAAGGAAACACAACAAAGTCGGAGGCAACAACTGTCTGGAGAACAAGCCTGGCTTTGTGTCATTTGCTTTGTCTTTGCAGTAAATCCCATTCTAACTTCCCCAAGCCAAATACTAAGAGAGAACAAACTACAACACTCACAAAATTTTGCAAAAGTTAAAACACTTTGTAGATCAAGCATGAACAAATGTGCGATGAAAGGCTAAACAAGTTAAAAGAAAGATGGGTTTGCTCAACAAGATTATGCATTTAATAAGAAACTTCTAAAGAAACTGCTCTTTTCATCTTTAAAAGAAACAATCCATGTGTCAGTGTGATCATGCTCTGCTGCCGAAAAGCAGCAGACAGCTCTGCACAAAATCGGAGAGCCCTCAGTGCACAGTGCCTGCCAGCATCGCTCGCAGGAGGAGGTGAGGCAGGTGCACGCTGTAGGATGCTTTAGATCTGAAAACAATATTACTGGGTAATGAAAAGAGTAAACATAATTATGACAGATCTCAGTGCTTAAGAAGAAGTTTCAGGGATGGAAACGTCAACAACCAAGAGCATCATTACAGCAACATTTTTGCCACGAGACGTTCCACAGCATTCAGGCGCTTGAGGTACAAGGCTTTCCCAGACCAAACTCTGGTCCAATAAACTTCAACAAGAACCTTACCTGGGCTTTAAATCTGTATTTGGGATTTCAGATGACATGTAACCTGAAACAAAGGAAAATTAACTCCTTACCCACGTATGACAGCAATCAACAGGAGTAATTTGCCTTTGGAAGAGAGCGGGCTTGAGCGCACGGCTTTGGTGCTGCTGTTGAAGGGGCAGTGTCCCAGCTCTCGCTGGATGCTTGCACAGCAAAGGATCACTGTTCTGTTGATGGAGGGCTGTAAAGCACACTCCATACACGTTTGCTTTGGCAAGTAGCTATATAATTGAAAAAAAAAAAAAAATCAGAAATGCATCTGTAAGGGTTAAGCTGAGAAAATTTTTCAGAGCTGCCAGACTGCTTTGTTTGAGGTGTCACCCGAAAGGTGACCCAGAGCACCCAGAAAGCAGCTCTTGGCCCCTCTCGGTTCCCGTTTGACACCGCTGTGGTTCAGGTGGGTGGGCAGTGGTGTCTGCGGAGGCGAGCTGCCGTCCCAGCACTCGCTGCCTGGCGTTTCCCACGTGTCTGCCAGGCAGGTGTTTATTTGCACACTGAGGATGGCTTGGGAGTTACAGGATAACAAGAAATGTAAAGAGAAAATGCATACCAACCTCCTGCAAAACACAAAAAAAGAGGAGCCTTCTGCTTGGATGCAGACTGGCAATGTGACTGGTGAGAAGTTTCTCACAAGCTCTTAGAGACCCTGTTCTCTTTTTTTAATATTTAAAGCATTGCATGTTTCCTTTCATCCCCCTGGTCTCCTTCAGCTGTTAAAGCTGAATCTATTTTGTATTTCCATTTCTTTTGCACTTACAGATTAGCTTGTAATTATGGAATTGCAATTATGGGAACCAGAAAACTGGCCCAGAAGATGTCTTTAGTATTTTTGTACACAGACTCTGGGAGAAAACATCTTTTAAATCTAGAGTATCTACAATTTGGTCTTCAGAAAACAAACCCAAGTGTTTTTAAATAACATCTGTCACTGGCCTTAGACTAACATTAATTCTAGTATATTGAAAAAAAATATTTTAAAATGAAACCTGACTCCATGTTGCAAACTCACTCCTCTGTTCACAGCCATTTTGATGTTTTTAAAAATATCAATGATAGAGCACACTCACTGATCCTGACTTTGTTCCCTGAGCCTGCACAATTATGTAGTTTCATTTTCCCTTTTCCAATCCTACTTAAAAAAAAAAGAGAGCAGGCAAGCACACAGCAGAAACTAAAGGGCCAAAACAGGGAGCATGTGGGGCCATGGCTCCAGGGGGGCTGGACCCCCCCGGGATCCCCCCCACCCTCCAGCCAGGACCTGCACAGTAGGAGCCGTCGCCGCAAGGGGACAAGCTCCTGCGTTTCACCGGAGTGGGTGTACCACAAGAACGATGCTCTCGGCACTTACTGGTGACCCTCAAACATGCGATGGTCAGAGAAATAACTCTCCTCACCACTACTTAGGGTAGAAATAACATTGAGAACATTTTGTGCATCAGCCCCAGAACAGGCAAATACAAACTACATGGGTTTGATTTTTTTTTTTTTTGCTTCTTGCTGAAGTTGCTGATAGTAGAGGCAATTAACTGCCAACCGGCTGGTTTGCTCTTGCACTGGTCCTTCTGACTCATCATGTGCATTCTGTACAGAGGAGCAACCAGCGGCGCCGGTGCCGTCCCCTGCTGAGGAATCGGCGCGGGGCAGTTGGCGCGTTCAGGACAGGCACAACCACGTACGACCCCGGCTGCGGTTACTGTTTTTCCCATTTGGGGTCCGGCACTTGGGGCATGCGAGCACAGCGGTGGGACTCTGTTGTCCTCCAGAGAACTACAAAATGGCAAAACTCCCCAGCAATCGGCTCCGGATGCCTCAGCAGTTGGCACAGTTAGAGAAGAACGTGGGAGAAAACTCAGACACTAGCTTGTGCATGTCTCCAGCACCTCTTCAGTCTGTCCATTTAGTTCTAGGCATAGTTCAGGCCACAAGCCAAGCCTGGGCTCCTCATCAGTCAGGATCATCCCTCCCTGCCTCTGAATATTTGTTTATACAAGCATAATGACTCCAGAAGACACAGAGATGCTTTAACTCGAATGGCTAAAAGACCACTTATAGAAGCACTTGTTTACTCCGAGACATGTGTTATGGGCTTAAGGATTTACCAGATGCTGTTTTCCTCTGCATCTGTTGTGGCGAGGAGCAGATTATATGGTGATGGCAGAAGCCATAAAAGCCCAGGCCCCCGTGCCCCAGCTGAGGACACAGCACCCTGCCACCCTCAGGTCCCCCACACCAGGTGCTGCTTGGTACGACACAGCTTTGCAGAGGATGATGCAAGTTTTTTCCTGAACTTGTTGGTCTCTCCCCCAGGTCTATTATATAAACCCACCCATGAGTCCTTCCTATTCTAAAAAAGATTATTTGATGCGATATCCCCGTTGTGTGCCGCCACTGCAGTGCCAGAAGATGGAGGTGCCCACCCCTGCTCACCTCCCCAGCGCGGAACTGCAGGGACACGTCCCGTTTCTGCCGGGGGAGCGATGGGGACAACGTGGTGCAATACATCGTTGACCACTGAAAGTGTATTTTAACATTTGTTTCTGGAATAATTTATCTCTGTCACATTAGGAAGTCACTAAACGGAACTGTGCTAGAGAGAAATAATTGCCTTCCCATCAAAATGAATACAGATGTATGATTAAGACGACATGGTATTTATATAATATTCTCGTATCATATAAATAGAGTTGCTGTGTAGAGACAGAGCCTGTGAATCATTCATTTGGTTTATGAGATTGAATAAGCTTTGGCTCTATCAGTATTATCAGCACCAAAGGAACAAGACTGACACTGGAAGAAACTATTTACCACGGATTCATTTACAAGAATTATTCAAGTTAGATATAAACCAAAATACATTATTTCAAATTACGTCCAAAAATAAATACTTTTAGTTTAAGCGTAAGGTAACAGATGCTTCCAAACATTGAAGTTGTCAGCAATGCCTTTCATTCCTTAGGAAGGCTTTACATGTGTTTGAAGTCAGTGGGACTCTGAATTAAGTGGAATTAGTCATTTAAACAAAAATATTATTTCTAAAGTGTCCTACCACTGTTTTTCAGGTAAGCCCATCGCTAGAGTAATGCTATAGAAAGTGTCACCTTTCAGGATCCCAGTGCCATACTGGCCATGCAGCAGGCACAGCTCATGCTGCCTAGAGCTGCAAGAAGCAGGCCAAAAAAAGGAGGAAGAAAAAAAAAAAAAAAAAAAAAGAAAAGCTGTACACACCGGTCTAGAGATGTATTTGTTTTTTGGCTTCATAAATAACCACACTAAGACTTGAGTGCAACCAACCCTCCCATAGAATTACCTTCCATAAATTCTATGAGGTAAAAGCCCCCAGGAGGGTCAGAAGTCTGAAACACACTTTATTTACTCATTCAGCATAAAGGCATTAGCTGCAGATAGGGGAAGACTCAAGCTCAGCAATCAGCGTGTTTGCCTCCAGCTCCCGAGCACTGAGAGAGGCTAATGCCCAAAATATTTCCATAGGAGCCAGTCCCCACTGGATCAGGGAATTTGCTGTCTGTACCTGCAGCCAAGAGGATTGCGCTGACAGGACCAGCGGAAGAAATCCGAGCAGACTTCATACGAAAATAAAATCCACCAGAAGGCATGTTCTATAAATGTAACTTAACTAGGGTCATCCGAACTGAATCGACCCGGGTGAGAGCTGCCGTTTGCTGAACCAAAGAGGATCCTCCCAGGCAGGCGGCTCCCGACCCCGGCAGTGCCGCAGGAGTGGTTATCCCCGATACCGCACGCCCGGGGTCCGGGTCTGGCAGCCGGGGCTCTGCTCGGGCTGGACCCCCCGCGGGACCCTGCTCCCAGCTCCGGCCGGGGCACGGCCCCTCTTTCCTGCACCCAGCACGGCTTGCTCGCCCTTAAGCCTCTGTGGATTTCACTGTAGTTTTGGGGAAAGCGATGAAGAAATTCCCTTGGATTTCAGCTCTAGCTCTGGCTTTGACCCTGGGCTGGCAGCCAATCTCCCTCCCGCCCTGGGGCTGGAGAAACCCCCATTGCATTTCTCTGTCACAACATCCTTCTATCAGGCAGGAAGCGATCCGAGTCCTGAAAACCAAATCTGGATGCGGGTGTTTGCTTATAATCCCCAATTATGAAACTGCCAGTTGTGGTCAGTGAGCTCTGTATTGCCAGCAGTTCACAGCACCAGCTCCTACTGTAGCATCCTCTGCTATTAGCATAAAACATTTGGGTTTGGCTGCTGCCCTGTACCTTACTGCACAGCTAAGATGAAACTCGGGGGTTACTAAATGGTCACAGATTTGTTGCAATAATTTACTGGTAGCTTGTGAAAAGATCAAGTGCATTAAAATGTTTAAATGGGAAACTTTCATCATAACAGGAAACCCGACTGCAAACTGAACCAGGAATTGCTCTAATTTAGACTCGCTTGGGTGATTTTTTGTTTCCACTTCGACCACTTTTCTATTTTGGCTACTAAGTTTGAAAAACCTGCACAGCGATGCCGCTACTGTGGGCAGCCCCGGCCCGTTGCTCAGAGCGCACACAGGGAGGGATGCAATTTTTCCCAGTCACATCTAATTACCGTGGAGGGCTGCCCCGCAGCCAGAGGGATACGTATTCCCTGTTTGCTTTCGTGCTGGGAGGAAAATCCATTTCACTCAATTAACATTGACCAGAGTTATTTCACCACTGACCTTGCTCCTGCTCCCCCAGCAAGAAACAAGGCGGGGGTCAGGCTTCTGAACCCCTCACGGGAGTGCACTCGGGTACCTGCTTATTTCAGCTCCGTGCAGGCAAAGCCCTTGGCATACATTTAAACCCCGGGATATGCTTAAATTATTTCCTTAATTAGGGCTTGGAATTTTTTTGAAATTATTTCTGGCTGCCTGGGATAGTTATTCATTAAAAAAAAAAAATCTTTAAATCTGCAGTGACTTACAGTACAATTTTATTGACTTAATATTTTTGTATATATTACCTGACTCCAATAAGGCTGCAGAGGGAATTACAAGTCAGGCCAGAACATATTTCCAGCTAAGACAAGCATAAGAACTTTTAAAAATATATATAATTCAATACTAAATGCATCATTTAAAAAGAACTGCAATAATTAGCTGAGAGGGGAAAAGCTGCAGAACAATAGCTGGAAAACGAATGCCATAGCCCGTATTGTTGGAAGGGCCTGAAGAAATCAATGCTTGTATTCTGCAGCAGTACAAGTTGGTATTTTAAGGAACATCAAGAAATATTTAAGCAAACATTCACATATGAACGGACTTAAATACGATTAAGTTTATCTCTGTAGTCACTGAAGATTCATAGACTGTACTTAAACAGCTTTACCGAAGTTCCCTCCCCGTGTCAAGTTGGCTGCGCGGTGTCCCAGCTCAGCCCGTAGCTCTGAAGGCGCCGGCTCCTCCTGCCAGGAGACAGCGGCTGCCAAAGGGGTTTCTCCCGCTGTGGGAATTCACAGCACCCCAGTCCTGGGCGACGGACCTCGGTACCAGCCTTGCCCACGAGCCCGCAAGCTTTTTTCATAGCAAGTAACGAGCACATCTTGAAAACCATCTCGGCATCAGTTTCAACAATAAGGCAGATAAGCACAAAAAATTAATCTGCTTTATTCTATCCCAAATCAAGCCTAAATACACTGGAAATAAAGTTACAAAAAGGGAAAACACCAAAAGACGTTATCAATAGCTACCTGAAACTTCAGCTCTATCCTTAGCATCCGCTTCACAGCTCAAGGGACGATTGGTCATGAGGGAAAACGCTGGCAGGCACTTTCCTCGTCAGAGCCTCGCTGCAGGAAAAAACAGGTCATCGCAGCCACCGAAAGGGAGGCCTGACTCATACGGCAGCATCTGGTCTGCGAGATGCTGCCCGAGAGCACGAGCTCCTGCTTCAGCTGCAGCTCCGGCGGCGGGACGGGCACCCAGCGCCGGGCACCCAGCGCCGGGCAGCCTGCCGCGGGTCCCGCGGTCCTGCTCTGTCAGAACAGAGGTGCAGCATCAAAGCTGCTTGCAGCAAGCTATTAGTGCAAGGGTAACGTCAGCGAAGCAGAGATGCTCTTCTCAGCAGGTGTTACCTTGGCTACTCCAAGCACTTCTTAAGAAACTATTGGCATACCATATGAATCACGCAGTGAGGCATTCATCATATAAAAATGTGAAATTACTCTACAGTGCAAAAATGACAACTAATAATAAGGGGGTTTTTGTTTGTTTGTGTCTTTTGGTGTGTGGTTGGGGTTTTCTTTAAGTAATTGAGGACTTTCCCTAAACTAATATTGATAATTAGTTAGGGTAGATAAGAGTGATCTAATCGCACAAGCCGTTTCCAACAGAAAAGCAGCATTTGGAGCAGCAAGGCGTTTAGGCATCCTGGCCATCACAGATTGTTTTTTACTACCATGTGTCCTCCAGGCACAAGCACATATTTACCTTTTCTTTCCCCGAGTATCAGTAATAGCCAAAGCTCAGACCTGCCTCCATTTGCACCCTTGTCTCTCACCATGTTCTGGCCAAGGCTCCCAGGAATCCTTGAACAGGGATTTTACTTGTTCCTAAATGTTGCCTTACAATGAAAAAAGTGTCAGTTCCCTGAAGGAGCTGCTTGCTAGAACTGGAGAGGACAACTTTTTAATACAGAGTTCCAGGGGACGAGAACACAGTCTCTGAGCACAAAGGGCTTTGCAGTATCTAAATGCCAATTCTTAGTTCAGAGTTTTAACTAAAGTAGAACTTAATTTGAGAGAACTTTTCTACTCAATTAGTGAATGTGTTACTGCTTTTGTACAAACGAAACTGGAAATTCAGTTTTTGATGAATAGGTTGAAAGTACCTAATATTAACAAAAAGGGTTTTCTCATAAAAGAAAAAGCACAATAGTTTTTTGAACATTAAAAAAATTGATAAAAAGTTATTGACTGGCCTCACTTCTGATGCTTATAACTGGCCAAGAGGGAACAAACATTTTATTGCCCTAAATCTTTCACATATGGCATGTCATTTCCTATTTTTCTCAAATGAGGCTTGAATCACGTAGAAGTGAATACTTCACCGTTCAAACAGACGAGGAGCGAGTGAATGAGCTAAGTCACTCGGGCAGTGCAATTGTGCGATTGTTTCTAGCAATGCAGCAAAGCGAGACGTGTTGAGCAACGGCAGCTTGGCCGGTCCTTTGATTGCAAGAGCTTCCTCGATCTGGGGCAGCTGAAGAAAAGAATGTGAATTTGCTTCCAGGGGAAAAGCGAGCGACACCAGGACTCGGTGGGACCGGCGGGATGAGGGTTTGCGTTTCAGGCGCCGGGTGCCATCCTGCCCACGCCGCAGCGGGCACCCGCAGCAGGGTCCTGCCTCCCTCGAGACCACCAAGGGCTTGGTTAAGCTGGTTAGTACCTGGTACTTGTTTGAGGATTTTCTGCCATACAGCTGAAGTGTTCCTCATTTGGTGCTCTAAAAGCAGTTTTACCAGATTGCAAAATTTATAGCCCAGCTCAAGCAGTTTGCAAATCCCTGCCTAACCAGCTGTGCTCTCGGGGCTCCTTTGCTTATTCAGAAGACCTGAGAGTTTTCTGGGTGATCCTCTGCCTCCCTTGGCACCAGCTCTGCAAAGAGCACCCAGCCTGTCCTGTTACCAGATCTGCCACTTTAATTTCTTCTGCCTGTTGTATCTAGTCATCAGAGTAGGAAAAATAAATATCAGAGTAGTTACCCGAGTAATAGGAATGAACTTGATACAGCTGAAGAGACTCATCCTCTTTCAAACTATCTTACTTCTACCTTCCAACAGTGAAATGAGTCAGCTTCTCTTTCTTTTAGGATTTTTATACATACGTATATATAAACACACACACACACACATACATATGTGTATATATAAAAATTACCAAACATCGTTGCATTTGTGGCTGATCTTACCAGGTTCAAGAAGAGAAAGTGCAAGGGAATCGACCCCAGGTGCAAGAGAGAGAACAGAAAGCGTGGGCTCAGCCCGGTGAGCACAAGGCCATTTTTTGGGTGACCTCCACATCGATCCTCTCCCTGTGAGCGTGCACAGGCAGCCTGGGTTTTGTAGGACCAGGCACCGGGCAGCCTCGCTGGCCTCCTTTACCAACCCGTTCAGGTCACTGGGGCCCTCATTAGTTGCATTCTTAGATCTCCATACGGTTGGATTTCAGTACTAAAACACACAAATCGATTTTAAAAATACAATATCTTCACCTGTCTCCTCCGGGAGAGCAAAAGGCAGCTTTTCCTGGCAGACCTGACCCGCAGGGAACAGCATCACCTCTGTCTCCGTAGGGATGGTCTTCACCCCCTCGGCTGAGCCTCGGTTTCTCTTTTCTAGGGGTGCAGGGCTGGGGCCAGATCGCAGAGGGACGGACGGACTGGCCGCAGCTGCCTGCCCTCCGGCTCGCTGGTCCTCGCTCCGCTCGGCCGCACGCCTCCATCCTCCCGCAGCCGGCGGGGTTTCCCTCCAGGTTGTAGCCCTCGCGCGAGGACCGTTGGACGAGAACCCAACGTGCTTTTCCCTATTGCTTGGAGAGTCCTCCACCCTTCGCTCCGGGGAGCGAGCCGATTCCTCCTGGCAATTTGGTAACTACTCTGGTTTACAGACCACGAGCTGTTCCGGCAAATAATTAGAAGAGAGTATAGCACAGCATTTCAAAAACCTGAGTATTCCTGCAGATAAAGAGCTATGGTGACTTACAAGTGAACAGGGTGTCCTTCCTGCACTGCCCCTTTCCCCCCTCAGTACCAAGGGTAAATGTGCAATCCTGCCTGAGGATTTTTCAGTGAAATGATTTTCTGTTGGAATAAACTGAGCTTTCAAAAAGAAATACCCCCCCCGCCACGTTGAAGCACACGTGGGCATCTCTGAGTCCTGTGAAGAAGCACAGTGAGTGCAGAGTGGGGTTTCTGACACAGCCCCCCCTTATTTCCCAGTTTACAGCCCTTGCATGACATCGTGCAGTTCACAGCTCAAGACCCTCTTCAGCATCAGTTGCTTGACTTCATGCCAGGCTATGAGGTCAGCCTGTCTAGCTTCACAGATATTTCTTCTTCTTCATGTTTCCAAAGGATGGAGGGTAGGGGAATCAACTCACCCCCAGAGGACAGACATTCCTGCTCACGTCCAGCAGAATTTGGGATTCCTGGGCTGTGGAGATGTGGCACAGGCCTGTCACGCTCTGTTATTTGGGATGTGCATGCACATCCACACGTCACATTTTTCATTTTTTTTTTTTTTTTAAAGCACTCTGTTATGTTCAACATGCATTGACAACAAATTTCAAAGTCTTAAAGTCTTCCAGAAAATGACATTCTTGTGTTCTAGCCAGCTCTACTCCATTCTAGCAAATACAGTATTTTGATAACACTGTTAGGGCTTAGCATGGTTGGATGAGTAATAAATTGGCCAAGAAGTGAAACTGATTTTAAAATCACCCTTTCCAAAGATATACCCTTTGCAGAAACTCTTTATGTTCTCAACTTGAAGAAATGGCTTGAATTTCTTATCACTTTTATAACTTTAGACAAGCAGAGAAAAAACTAGTCTTTTATGAAGGCAGAGATGGGCACCTTGATGGAAGTACACGCCAAAAAGCACATTCATTAACCTTCTCACAGGCGGGGGGAGCAGAGACTTTACAACACCTCCCTCAGACTCCCCCGTCTTCCTCTGTGCAACAAAAATTTAACTGAAGATAATTGGAAAAAAAATTCATTGACAGAAGTAGTTTGTGCTTTGCTCAGCACAGCAAAAAAAAAAAAAAAAAAAATTGGTCACAGATACCAGATATAATTATTGGTAAGCACGGTGACCCAGCAAAGCCACACTGTTAACACTCCAGAGCTGGCTTGGCAAGGAATTAAAATTAAAATAGTGGGGAGGAAGTGAACTGGCCAGAAGGAAGGTTCAGGCTAAAAGCTCCCAGATACAGAACTGGAAAAATACATCTTTAAGCAGTAGAAAAGGTTACCGAGTAACATTTATTTATTATCTGCTGTGTGGGGACAGATGTCCTGCAAGTGATTCTCTGCCTCAGATCTGGAGGGGGAAATACTTTCCCTTTCCCTATCCCCTTAAGTGTATGCTAACATATGAGGTGCTGCAGAGACAGGCACTTGCCCTGGAGGAAAACTCCAAAAAATTAACATAGAGAAAACCCCACATGATGTTTGGGAGGCCAGGTCAGTGGGAATAACACCACATAGCACCCTGATAACAACCTACTCCAGAAACTGGAGTCAAATCCGCTTCCAGGCTTAGTTAGCTAGAATACAAAATAAGTTATAAAAGTTATAAGATCATATTCCTTTATGGTCCACAAAAATCAGTGACGCTCAATTCCTGCTTCCTCACGTTTGACTATACATGGTTTGGATGAGAGGTGGTGCAGACCTGGAAGGAGAACCGGATTAAGATATGAAAAGAGACTTTGGAGCCGAGCATAGTGAACTTGGCATTCGTGACATACTCCAGACTCCCCCGTGCCCGATCCCGCACGCCTGCAAAGCTTGCGGGATCTCCAGGGGCTCCACAGCACAGTCCTGAGCACAGCGCAGATGAATCTTTCTGGAAGACGTACAGTATACATGCTTGCATCTGCCAAAGGGTGAGGTCATTTTGGAAGGAATTTTATTTATTCAGGAAATATTTCTGGAAATATTTACATGTCAAGATTACATGTTTAAATTTTTTGACAAAGCAAGCTCTGGGCCACATGCAAAATTTCTAAAGAGCTTTGCAAGTATTTCTTCAGGTTTTCCTACACAACAAAAGCTTTTACTGCATCACCATTCTGGTGGAAGCAACAGATCCTTTCTCTAAAATAAGGAGATGAAGTCCTGCAGACTCCAGTCTGAGCAGGAGGCTGCAATTTCTATTCAGTGCAAAGACAAGGAAAGGGAGTTGCTTCATACGCTTGGGCTCAGAACGATGCGTGCAACCACATCCTCTATCAGTGCAGAGATGTAAATTCAGTAAAGTTCCTGCCTGGGAGAGGGCATCCAGACCTGCCAGGGTCAGCACATCCAAGCAGAGGAGCCCTGGGAAGATCCCCTTACCCCAGGCACAGCTAATATTTAGTGACTAACAAGGCCTTCCAAGTGCTTTAGAATTTGACCTACTGACAGAACCTAGGCAGTAGTATGGGGGATAAAATTTATCCTCTTTAAATATATACATGTATACATATTTTAAATAAAGTAGTTTGCAACTCTGCAAGGCTATTACCCAGCACTAAAAGCAGGCACTTGAAGGATACACTCCTGTCCTGGAAAAAGACATAATCAACCCCTCCCACCGTTGTGTTTTCTGTCCATGAGAGTAGCTTACTATTTCACTTGATCCCTATAAGAGAGAAGAAAGAGACAAGCAAAGGTATGAAATAGCTTCTGTATGAGAAATGACTAGACAGACTATGACTTCAGGCTGCAAGAGAGACTGCTGGGTGGGGGACGGGGAATATGACAGAAGCCGGTAAAATAAGTGGGAAAGAAGACTAACAGGGAACAAGTTCATCACAGTGTCTCACAGTCTGAGAACCAGAGGCATCAGATGAAGTCATCACGTCGCAGTTCCCACGCAAACAGCACCTCTGCACACAATACAGGCTGGGGAAGGCTGCCACAGATGATACCACAAGCTTACACTTGTTCAAAGGCTCTTTCACAGGTCTTTAGAAGAGAGAAAAAAAAAAAAGTCCATCTAGAGTTACTAAGCCTAAAACCACCACCCTGGTTTAGGAGGACCCGAAGCTGCAAGTCAGCAGGCAGCGCAGGAGGGAAGTGCCAGCTCCTGTCCACCCTGCTCTTCCCAGGCACCCACCACCGGCAGCATCCTACAGGGACATTCCCTTATTTGTGCTAAATAATAAGTAGTAAGTGATTTTCAGCCAGAAAGTGAAGTTAGCATGAACTGATGATAGTATGTGTTGGTTCCAGTTTTCCAACATGCTGTGATATCTACTCAACTCTTCCTCAGTTATTGCCATATTTGCAAGGTTGATGTGGAATTCCAAGTACAGAGGAATTGTGGCACAACACAGCCTTTTAACAGATTCAGCAGTGTTATTCCTGGAGTTACATACAGTATTTCTGAAGTTATATCCAGATCTAAGTCTCTACACTCTGCCTGAAGGGAAAAAAATTAGGCTAATTAAATACCGGAACGGAAGATGACTGCACAGTAAGAGTGAGATTATTCAGAAAGCTTAAGGCAACACCACTTTATCTGGTTAATCACAGTCATTGGCATGAAAAAGAAATGCACAAACACTTCCTCAGGCTTGAAAGCTTTGAACTCAACCTCTATTCATGGCTCAGCTTCACCAAGCACAAGTTTACCTTGGGCAGACTCAAACATATATACAAAGTATTCATGGAAACCCTTTTTTTAAAAAAAAAAAACCAAACAACCCAAACAAAAATAAACCACAACAAATGCACCACCAGAATAACTCTTATGTTTTATAACACTGGATGGCTTTGCTTTGCCCAAGTATCCATCCTATAGTGAGGTATCAATACCATTTCTACCTGAGGAGCTACAGTTCAGCAAGGATTTTCCACTTGCGCTACCTACTTGGAGACTGCAATAAGCATCATGCAATTCCTCTCTGCGAGGCCCTTAGGGAAGGGAAAATCATCTCTGAACTCTGTTCCCCTGCCTTGACCCTGGGGCTCACTCAGGACATAGAGATACCCGCAACCCCTTCCAAGGCATATGGACTACCAGCCCACAAGAACACAAACAACAGCTCTGCTTTGTTTTAGACTTGCCCTAAGCAATGGCACTTACACAGAGATTATCTGAAAGTGATTACCTCATGCACAAATACACTTTTTTCTTTTTAGTGCCTCTTATCTGCTAGTTGGGTACTATTCCAGGTCTTTCGCTTTCCATCTGGAGAGGTGCAGCTATCAGCACAGCGTTTTGGCTGGCACTGATAATAGCTTTATTTCCTTCATATCTTGCAAAGCTGAAAAAGACACATTTGGAAAACATACTAGAAAGGCACTTGCTCCTAGGAAGTAGGTTTTGTGCATTTGACAATGAAAACCCAAGTTCATTGTCAATGCTCTCAGAAGCGCGCAACCGAGGGAGTTGTGACTAAACAGTCTCAGGTTTACGAAAGGAAAAGGACATTTAAACAAGACACTCAGCAAAAAGAGAGACTTCACATAGCCTCACGTGATGCTGTCAGCCTTGTTTTCGCATTCAACCAGCATTTTATACCAGCTTTGGCAGCAAGAGGCAGGAGGAGAGGGGCAGAGGGGTCCCAGCCACACGGCCACCAGCACTCCCCCACTGCCTCTCCTCATTTAACCAAGCACCAGTTGCAGAGCTGTGAAGCTTTGGAAGATGATTTCCCCACACTATCCCAGAACAAACCAAACATAGCAACCTTGTCATTCACCCTGTAAAACACCTGTTTGGATCCTTCAGAACTAGGGATGTGCTTCTTAAATTGTCTTATAGAAAATTTAAATAAGTTTACATGAGAGGTAGTTCTAGGATCTGAGCTTTCTATTGTTAAGCACATAAATATTTTACCTCATTTTCCCAAGTAGTCATTTCCTCCAGTTCTTCAAGTCCCTGCCAGTAAGTCATTCCTATATTTGCATTCTTCCCACAGCCATTTTCTTCACCCTGCCCTCTGCAGAGGAGCACTACCCCCTCCAAGCCACCCCACACCCACAATCCCTTTTCACCCAAGCCTAATGCTTAATTTATATCAGCTGACCTTCCCAGGCCTATGATTACTCCTTGATTACCTTCACTTCTGCCTTAACAGCTGTGGTGGGTCTCCCTTCATCAGGACAGTTAACTTGCATTGCTCATAGAGAGGAATTAGTATCTGCTCCTGAGGTGGAGCGTCTATGTATACTTGCACTGGGGAATTTTTTTTCTTATAGGCAAAACATACATTTATAATCCGAATTTACTTTTAATTAAATCAAAACAAAAAAAAGTAAAAGAAAGGAAGTCTACATGAAGAAATGGAGTGCTGGTTTCCTTTGAAATAGCCTGCCCTTATTTGACTGTAGGATGCCTACACGTATCACGTACAGTTCTTCACACCTCCCTGAAAACTTATTCTAACTATTGCTCGGATGCTCATCAGCATTATTTATGGGATACATATGAAGATAAATACAACAATATATTCTTGAAAGAATATAATTCTGATGAGATTGGGGAGATGCTAAAATATAGGAGCCCTGGGATTAACAGCCCGAACTAATATCGCAATTGTCACCACATTAAAAGGATCTCGGGAGACTGGAATATTGATATAACTATGGTGTGAAATCAAAATCTTGTCATTTATAAAGGGGGAAAAAAAATTGTTCCTGGCATGCAGACAGCTAGTTATGCGTGAGTGTAGCACATACAAACCACAATGTTAGAAAAGCCCCAAGAGATGCTATAATTCTGCAAATATAACTATTCAGTATATTCAAATGAAAAAAAAAACATCTTTACCACACTCCTCAATCAGTTATTTACATAATTTTAGGGGCCTGTTATTCTATCTATTTTTCCTTTGATATTCCTTATTTCTTATCATCGTGCATTTGTGGTAATTGAGCTGCATGAAAGACCTTAATATAAGCTAAAAAACATTGTCTACTTGACTGTGAGGGACAGTAAACAGCAGTCGTTTGCTGCCACAAACAGCTTCATTATAATTATCCTTTAGCGAAGAGTTGAATTGTGAATGTTTTCACTTCTCTTAAAAAAGAACCGTTAAGTTTTGCCTGCACAATCAATTCCTCAGACAGTCCACTAAGCAACATTAGCAAAGCTACTTCACCCAAAAACTCATTTTAACACCATTTTACCAGCTCATAATTTCTAAAGAAAAGAACTAACCAGGGAAACAAGCTGTTTGTAATTCCCCATTGATTTTGAATGCAGGCAGCTGCCCGTGTGCTTATCAACCTCCCAAAAACAAGGGCCAAGCGACTCTGCTGTGGTTCATGCCTGTGGCTGGGATGGTTTGTGCCCATAGATCAGGAAGGTACCGGCCAGCTTGTCGCATCCTACGTGCAAGTTTTAAATACATTGAACAGAGCGTGCGCATCCCAACAAACTGCGATGCCCGACAGAGCGGACTGAGAGCCCCGGTCCCCTGAACAGCTGATGGGCAAAGACCGCGTGCCCGCAGGTCGTACGCAGACGGGCTTCGGACCTGGTGCTCGCTCTGCGGTACCTTGCTCTCCGCGTACACGTCGCACGTACGCAGTGACTATATGGACTCCGATCAACTGCGCTTCTAAAATAGGCACTTAAAGTTAGTTTTCGTGCCACATCCAGTCCAATCTAAATAAAAAAATGCACTGCTTTGTCTGGCATCTTGCTCCACAGTTGTTTCCCGTAAACGCATATTGCCTCAGGAGGAGGAGTAAGGGTGTCATTTAGAAACTCCTGCCTCAGTGGTCCCTTCCTCCGGCTCTCCTAAGAGCCATCAGTTCAATTTGCCTCAGGGAGTAAAACCCCAGAACAGACCTTCTATTTAGCAAGAAAATATTTGGTCTCTGACTAGATGAGATCATGGTTTGCGATAACAATTGCATTCTTTTTATTCCCATCCCAAAACAAAATCTGGATTGTAGCCACCTGTGTAAACAGTGCTCGCTGCTACCGGGAGAGCCCGGGCGCATCCTCGAGGGCTCCCACCTCCGGCACCGCACGGCTGCCGCCCGAGTCGGTGTCGATGTGCAGGTAACCGAGAAGGAACGCTGATGCTGGCGTAACAACCTGGGGTCCCGACATAAGGGGAACGTCCCCTTGCAGATCCATGCTGGGGAATTGTTTCTTGTGATCACAACTCCTCCGCCCCCATTTTGTCTTGTTTCACAAAGAACAGGACACAAAACTGAGGTAGAAGGTGGTTTTTTGCTTAGCTAACTAGGTTTCTGTTGCCTGTAGAAGACAGAAAGCTGTCTTTTAAATGTCATTACAAGGGAGGCAGGAAAATGCAGCGACTTGGATACTCCTGGAAATGCCCTTCTGAATAACTGTCTGAAGATGGGAGTAATTTGAAGAGAGATGCTAAATGGCACCTGTACCTTTTACATTTTTCCAGTCTTAATTATAAAATAGACGTGAAATCTGGATACTTATCTTAGAAAATGTGCATCTATAATGAATAGAGCTGACAAGTAAATGACGAAAGTGAAGTAAGTGCTCATTTCTTCATGACTTGAATGTAGAATGAGAAAATAGGTATTTTACCTGCTAATATTCAATGCAACCTAAAGCCTAATTATTCTGGTTGCCAACATCCTGAGTGAAATTAGTATTTTATTAGCTATTTCATTTGTATTGTCTCCTCTTGGAAAGGAAAACTGATTTGGAACTCTTTGATCTTTCCATAAGGGAGCTGGGAAATGCCAAGGTCTATGGATGGAATAAAGTACTCCAGCTATTCTAGCGCTCTCTCTTAGAAACACATCGTAAGTGGAAATGCAAATACCGTTTGCTCTTATTGAGGTTGTAATTAATGTATTTGGGAAAGGAACCAATGTAAATTATTTTTCATAACAGTGAGCCTTTATATAAGGTTGGACTATTTAAAAGCATGCCCACTGTGTAAAGGCAGAGAAGGAAGTGCCAGGCCATATTTATGAACAGTCAAGGTTGAGTTGATTTTCATAAAACTCTTCAGGAATGGTTTCTAATTCTGACACTACGCTTAAGGGCCCAGGAGCTCAGGTCTTCTCAATGGCTGATAAAGCATCTTTAAAATTCAGACGTGAGTTATGCTCCGCACCCTCGGGGGTGGGTCACCTTACCCATTCCCAGGCCCGAAGATGCTGGACAGATTGGTAAAAGTTTTAGTGAAGCTAGTATTTTGAATAGCTGTAGGTATTCAGCGCTGCTCCCCAGTTCCCAGCACTCCGTCCTGCAGAAAGGGGACCTTCTCGGCGTGTCCCCCAGGACTCCTCGCCCACCAGCTCCTGGGATTCACCCCCCAGGAGCCCACCCTCAGCTTTATCTTCATTTTAACGGCACCCCGCGGGCGCACGCCGAGGCGGCCCCACGCCGGGTACCGGCGCACGGCGGTGGGGACGGGCGGGAGATGCAGCCAGAGGCACCCGCCGTGCTGGTGTCGGCGTCCGCGGCGAGCACCGTCCAGCTGGTGGGAGAGGCCACCCAGCAATGGAAATCAAAGCAGCAGATGATGCTTGGTGGGACTTTTCATGTTGAAATATGCTATTAATATTAATAGAGTTATAATCTGATGAAATGTGTTTTTTGTAAGAAGGATTAAGTGTACCCTGATTCCATTGGCTCTTTGCAACACGGCGAAGTTTAAAATTCTTGCTTTTGCAGGCAAAGGACGGCTCTCGCGCCTCTGTCCCTGCAGGAGGAGATGGCAAAGGCTGAGACAAGGGGCAGGCTGAGCCGGTGGAAGCTCCTCCTGTGCATCGCCTGTATGGGAGTACGCAGCCATGGCTCTCCAAAACTCTAGCATATACTTCCCAGGAGAGGAGAAATTAGTATTAAAAATTTCATGCATCAGAAGGAGATGATTGATTTTCTTCCAACTAATTAATGAAATGAGATAATTTTCCACCTACTGATCCGTAGTCCCGCAAGATCAGCAAAAAGACTGGTATTGACTTAGGAGGATTTTGCACCAGTGTCATTTTATGGTTCACTTCAGCAGAATGATACATTTATATTGGGAAAGGGAGGTTATAGGATTTTCTAGGAACAAGATCATTTTTCAGAAAGAAGGATGTTTACCTACATTTTCTCTGCTGCTAAGGCAACTGAAAGAGAGCATTGTTGTTTTGTTTTTAATTAAAGTTTTTAACATTCATCTCAGCCACTGTATTGACTTTTTAATATATGAATAAATATTAAAAAGCACATACATTTTATACTCCCTGCTCTGCATTTATTCACTGCAACTTACAGGATTCTTTCCAGCAAACTGAGTTACACATTTTCAGCAGCATCCTGCCACATCTTAAAAAAAAAGAAAAAAAAGTAGGGCAGAAAAACCACCACATTAACCCACTGTGTCCCGAAATGAGTGTGCGCTCTGTTCAGAGCAGACTTCATCATTAATAGGTTTCGTACCTATTTATAACGAGGAGGCTACAGCATTTCCGAAACATCCTGTAAACATTAATCCCCTGCACACCCCCACAATGTGGCCAAGTATCATTTTCCTGCTTTCAAAATACAGGGATTGATTCCCAGACATAAACATCAGCTCTCAGATACCACAGTGATGGGCTCCAAGTGAAAACCGCCTTTGCCATTGACAGAGCTCAGGGCAGAGCTCAGGGATCCCAGGTGCCACGGGCTGGGGGTCTGCAGAGAAAAAAAAAGAGGTTTTTTGTCAGAAAATGCCACTTGATGGAAACCAAAGCAGTCTGGAGAAACGTGCTGGTTTTGAGACGCTTTCCACAAGCCTCTCAGCAGTCTGCCCGTTCACCTGAGCTCCCCGGGAGCGGGGTCCGACCCAGCCCTCCCAAAGCCGCTTTGGACATTGAGGTGCACCGAGGCACCCAGAACCCCTTTTAATTTTCAGCCTGAGACACCTGAGTGTTTTCAGAGCAGACCCGTCATGCCTCTGAATAATTAGATGCAGATGAATAAACAGTGCAACAGTTTCAATTTCCTAAGAAACAGGTTTTCTCGGAAAACAGCACGCTTGGTGCTGGGCGAGGGCTGGAAGATACAGCTCTTGCTCGGCTGCGCCTGCCGTCTAACGCCGTGGCACGGGGAGCATGGGGCAGCAGGTAATTTCTCCTCCGATCCTGGTGCGTACGCGGAGGGATTTGCTGGAGCTCCGTGTTAGTGCCTTGCAGTGCTGGGGCTGCGCGGTTCGAGTTTAAAGGTGTGGAGAGCACGGATATTGCATAAAGAAAGTGACTTGTATTAATAAGGTGATAAGCTACGGAATAGAAAGTTAGATGGGCTTCATGTTGAAAGGTTAATTAAACCAGCAAAGCTTATATGCATTGCGCACAACAGAATTGCTACGGCTCTTTTCCCTTTAAATATTTTGCATACTAAATTAAACTTAATCCCCTCCCTGCACACACACAAATAAATAAATAAATGTAGTGAATCAAGTCAACCATAATTCCAATTAGTCCCAGCTGTTATTTCACCATCCTTTAAGGCCTTGTCTGCCGCACTCAGAAATAGGTTACGCATGGCCTCATGAAAGGAGACATGAAATAATTGCTTCAATCTGAATGAACAGTAACTAATTTTGTTCATGTATTATTCAGAATGACAGGGACATTACTGTAATAATTCCTGACTTGTTCAATATTCTCAAGAATGGTGGAGAAAAAAATGCATTTGCAGCCACACGAAGTGGTATGAACTGTGTCTCCGGGCTGAACCTCTGCCTGCTTCCCTATTTATTTTTAACAACATTTCCAAATCACACTTTAATGATACTGCTTTTTACAGCTAAGATTCTTTTTGACTGGAAGTATAAGGAGAGCTCTTCTTGAGCCAATGTGACCTGCTACTGATTTAGCAAAAATAGATGATGTCACTGGAAATGAATGACTCTTTAGTATTTCTTCTTTCACTGTTTTCCTCCTAAAGAAAGAACGAACAACTTTGGTAAGTCAGTTAGCAATAAAATTAGTAAATGACTCTAAGAAAATCTGTTTGGAGAGGACACCTTTAGATGCTAATAAACAAATTTATTTGTTAGCTACTTATGACTGTGTACATTGTAGCCTAACTTGAAAAAATTTGCATTATGATTTAATGAACTGGCAATGAGTTTAAAAAAAAATAAATTGTAAGAAAGAAAATAAGCAGGGATAAAAATAAAATAAAAATCAAAAGAGGTACAAGACATGAAAGATTGCAGTGGGTGGGCTTAGACACACATCTGTATGTCAGCTTTGTAATGGAAAGAAAAATGATAAAAATCTTAAATAAGTTTCTTTGTATAAGCTTCAAAAGTTTTACTGGTTTGAAATTTCTCGGTGACTGATGAAATGTTGGGTTTTTTCTTTCCCACCCCGTGTATAAATTAACAGGAATGAGGAGCAAAGAATGGAAAGAAAGACTGAAATTACAGTTTTGATTACAAAAGGTAGTGTTACAAGAAGTATCTGGAAACAGTCTATTTCTGATGAGAAATTCTAACTTAAATGGATGTGTGAACGTATATTCATGCACGCGCACACCGAATCGCAGAGCTGCAGGCACAGCGGGGCAATCGCTTTTTTCTGACTTGATTTCGGTAGTCGAGCGGTTGGGTCAGGGCCAGATCAGGCAGCGCAGAAGGAGATGAAGCAAGATCCAGGGTTTAAGCAGTTGTGTTTGAAACTCAGAGAGAGCCAACAAATAGGTAACTGGCAAATGAATCAAAAGATGCGCATGGTTTCTAATTATGTCGTACACGTAGGTTAGGGAAAAGGAGAGCTGAAATAATACTTTGCTACTTGGTCGTGAATGGTGACATGAAAAGCCGAAGGCGTTTCAGGCCCGGCTGGGTTCCCCGGCTGTCGGTCCCCAGCTCGGGAAGTTGAGTACGTGCAGATAGAGCACTCTGGGGCTAGTGACAGAGGGTGCAAGAGAACGAGTTCCAGCTAATCGATTTGAATATTTACTAATTAGTTGGTATACAGGGACCTTGAAATCAGTCAGCACGTGGCAGGTTGTCTGGTCAAAACTAAGCAACAGAAACAGCTAAACAGCTGAGCAAAACCAGAAGGATAAAGGTTGTTCCCTAAATATCAGTGTTATGCAAAAATTTATAAGACATTAGAAATTGGTTGAAAAATAACACACTTTTTTTTTAAAGCACACACAGGCGGGTTGGCAGATGTGTGTCAGTGCCTGCACACATGTAATGTCAGGTGCCGGTTTCCAGCGGTTCTCAGTGACTAATTACAGCCTTTGCAATTACCGCAGTACTGTTATGATTCTTTAAAACAATAACATTTTGTTTACTGAATGCTGAAAACTTAATTTACTTATCTCATTGCTTTCAATGGTGAAACAATAAGGAGACTGAGGGTGACCCACTTTTTTTCCCCTAAACAGTCAGGTGGTCCGTCAACAGAGAAAGGTCAAGAAACTCTGCTATAAGAGAATCCATGGTTTGTAAAACCTCATTCCCATCGACAGAGCTTGCTCACACCAGTTCAGTATTAGCTCAGTGCTAAAAGTTCACCCAAAGTTCTCTATGGAAAATGTGCAAGCTGCAAGACGGCTAACTCTGCAGGATTAGATGGTGTCTTACGGACAGACCACCCAGCTGTGAAAACTTTCTGCAATTTCTTTTCTGTTGCATTTCCCAGTCAGTCCGAAGTATTTCACTGCAATTTAAGGGCTTACGTAATATGTTAAAACAACATATTGTATTAAAACAGAAAGAATTTTATGTATCATATGAGTCTTTGAAATACGGCTAAGGAAAGCACTGCCGTGAAATTCATAATGAGATCTCACAAGTTGGACACCCTGAGACTAAATGTGGGTAAGTGTCAAGTTAGAAACCGAAGTGCTCCTTGCTGACAGACCATTTTCAAGCTGGATCCATTGTCACTGTCTTCACCCACATTCCCAGTACAAAGTACTCCTCTCAATGTTGCCTTCTGCCATGGTGCAGATCCCGTTTCTGCAAATATTGAGGTGTCTCTTTCCTTGTTGAACACCTTATGGGATACTGTATTAAATGAAACCCTGTTGTCAAGTCACCTTCTTCTATTTATGCAATTTCTGTCCCCTCGATTTTCAGGAATAACCAGCGATTTTAAGGGTTCCCGTATTGGAGTACTTGGTGTTGGGTCTCACAGAGCACTCTGTGAGATGCAGGAGCATCGGCCCTAATTTATCCTGGGGTCTTGCAAGTATTGGCTTAGCTGGGTCTCCCCAGAAGGCCTGTGCTCACCCACCAACCCCTCTCCCCCTCCTGCACCAGTGCTCGGCTCGAGCCCAGCATGGCAGCCTGCCCAGCCCAGCCCAGCGTGCCCGCTCATTCCCAGACCTCGCGCCCGTCCCACCGGTACCTGCCATCCGACAGATCCCCAGGCAGCCTCCCGTCACTCCCGAGGCATCCGTCGTTGATCCCAAATACCAATCCTGCCCTCTGCCACCTCTAATGTGCCCCAAGCGCTAGCTCGGGGCTGACCACGAGCCTCCGAAGGAGCCAACACCCACCTGGGACTAGTTGCTACTAAAACCCGACCATAGCATTGAGCTCAGCTCAAACCGCATTTTTCTGCAGTTTATACCTCCTGGAGCCGATCCATACTGCCTGTAACTTGGGATGACTGCTCAGTCCCAAATCTAACCCTTATGTATGCGAGTATATACCAGTTGGCTCCAACCTCAAACGCGAGCTCGTGTTGGGTAAGGATTCAGCTATGCAGGACAGTCTGTAAAACCCTCCGAGTACAATAGGCAGTTTTGCCGTAGCGCTCGCTGAAACCCAGCCAGAAATCCTTCACAAATGTATATGCAATTATTCTCATGTTCCCTGGCCTTGCGTGAACCTCCCAAGTGTCCGCAGGGGAACGAGCTTCCAGCAGACCAGTGAGCCCTGCAGACGGGGTACGGGCTCCCCGCTGCCGTGCCCGGGCACAGGGGTGCCCTTCGTCCGTCCCGTGACCGCCGGACCCGCCGCGGCATTTGGCTCGGGCTGACCACTGCAGGGAGCGCGGCAGGGTTGGGAAGAGGCATGAGGGTTTTTTGCCCCAAAAGTACAGCAAAAGTTTCTTTCCTCATGATCACCATCAACAGGGCTGCATAAATTGTCCCTGGGCTGGATAAATTTCCATGGCAGTGCTCAAGTGCACATCACGATACGGCTCTGAACTGTCACCCCTTCCGTGGTGTCACCTCTCCACTTGCTGGCTTTAGGAATATTAAGTTACGTTTTGATCCGGGTACTACCGCTGCTCATCTCGCCTTGTTTCCGCTCTCAGCTGCTGAGAACATTCTTACAGATTTGTCAGGTAAGGCTTTATTTCTTTAAAAAATAAATTAGTAAAGCCATCTGGACTATTTTTTTAAAATCAACTCGAACTCCTCCAGCTGTTGTGTGACCTCATCCTTTATTAATTTCTGTAGACTCGTATTTACCATTGAGATCAACCCTACAAGTGTATAATTTCCTGATTTCTTTCCAGCTACTTTATTAAAGATTGGGGTTAGAGATTCGCTCCCCTTGAGTCCCTTGATAACCCTCCTTCTCTCGCAGGAGTTGTTAAGGAGCAGATGATGCATCACAGGTTCCTTTATAGCAACAATAATTGTTCTGCTTCAGAAGCAACTGTGGCTTATATACCGCAGTTTTTCTGAAATTGTTTTTCTTCTTTCCCTTATTGCTAAGGAAGATATTGGCACCAAAATGTGATTTGAGAGCTCATGTTCTCTTATTTTCTTCCCTACCTGAAGCCAGTGCAGATGCTACGTTTGCGATGCCACCACTGACATCTGTGTAACTGAATCCAGCCTTATAAACAGGAAGCAGAAGTGACAGCAGCAATTTCAATAGGTGCTTTTCTTCTGCTGAAACCATTATTTCAGACAGGATATATAAATCACACCGTCTCTGAAGTGTCCGGTTCCAAGTCTATGGCAATCTTCAGCTACATGGATATGCCCCAGCCCTTTGCCTCGCTGACAGCCTGGCTGCTTTCCCCGAGGCATTTGGAGTTGGCAGTTCCCTGGTTTGGGGGAGGAAAAGGGAGGGTGAGCGTCATTACAAAAGACCATAAGATGATTTTTGTGCCTGTCAGCTAGGGCCGTCTGTTTCTGCAGAAGCAGAAGTATTCATAAACACTTCCAGTGTGGGTATGGGTTCAGTACCCAAATCCCAGACTGGTTTTCCTGCCCCAGATGTCTGGCCGCATGCTCTGGATGTGCCGCCAGCCTCCCGGGCCAGGCCACCAGCCAGGGCATCCTTCAGGGAGGCTCATTTATTCGGTGCTTACTCTGTTTAATTACGGCCACTGATCTCCCATCTTCGATCTCATAGCTGGTATTTTCAATGGTGTATGTCAGACCTCAGCACTCAAAAGCCTTGGGCAAAGGAGACTCTCCACCCACTGTAGCCAACATCACCCTCTGAAGCAAAGATAAAATGTGAGTATAATCGCAGTTCCTCCCCTTTTCTGCTGAAGCAGCACTGAGCTAACACACTCCCGCCGGCACCACTAGATCTTAAATGACACCGTGGGTGAATGGCACATGCTGGATCAGAGGCACGGGCCGCTTCCCTCATCACAGTGGGAAGCTGATTGATAGATAAAAAATGCAGAAATGGACAGGAATAAAGAAAAAAACATGTCTGAAATATATAAAATCTGTATCAGGGTGAGAAATCTTACCGTTCATAATATTTAGAATTTACAATACATTATAATCAAATGTCTTATCTCAACTTCTAATTCTCCATCTTTTCTACACTAGTGGCAGGGTACCACTCAGTAGCCCAGGGCAGATCTTAAAATGGCAGTATAATGACACGACGTGTTAGTTGTGTAATTTATATTTATTAAATTTTTCTTTATGTAAATACAATTTATATTCACACGGGTCCTCAAATAACTGCACAATGTAATATTCCAGAAATGTGAACATTTCATTACTTCTGGTTTGCAGAAGAGGGAGAAGAAAAGCCACCTCATCCAGGAAAGCCACACAACAGTCCAGGACGAGAAGTGATTGAAACAACAGCAAAAAGGGGCCGAAGGGCTGTGTTAGTGCAGGGTGGGCAGAGGGAGGGGGAGGATGGTATTAGTGAAACTGGAAGTTGGTAAATGATTTTGTCTTCATTGCATTTCAACACTTGGAGCCTTGAGGGAATTTTTTTTTTTTTTTTTTTTGGTTCAATTTTCCCAGTACATCACTAAAAGTTTAAGGAAGAGGACATCCTCCTCCTCCTCCTCCTCAAAGGCAGGGGATGCCAGCCTACATCCACAGCCGGGAATCGCAGAGCCTGAGACGGGCACACAGGCTGTGGCAAAGCATCGCTTATCCCAGACAGCCTGACGTGAGAAATGTGCAAGGGCGGCCTCGCCATCGGCTCAGCTTCCAGGAGGGGTATCTGAGCCGGCTCGCACCCAGGACAAAGAGCCTTCCTCCGGCCCCCCGCTCAGCCCAGCTGGGGAAAGGGAGATAGCGGGCAGCATTTGTTTAAGCTTTATTGGAAACACAGAGATTGCATTTAATGTATCAACGGGCATAAAATAAATGGGTGATTTATAAATATTTGCATCCTATAATTGTCTTTAGGAAAGATCAGCTGGGTTAAATCGCACTGGGGCCATTTTTTCCGTGAGGAACAGCAGAATTGTTAACAAGTTTCATTTCCACCACTCAAGCAGCTAATGTGCAATCCCTCAGTCTGATCACACTTCTGCTTCAAAATGGCACTTCACGAGGGAGCACCTCTAATCGGACATGTTCTTTCAACATTTTGTATGGGAAATATCTTTCCAGACTATCTGAAGGTTGCTGGGATGAGTCTTACTGTTATGAGATGGTACTCCTGAGTGATAGGAAGCAAAGTATATGGCTCTTTGTGGGGAAGAGAAAACAAAGAGCTGGAAATTAATGTGGACTCGGCTGCTAATCTGCAAACTCTTTCTGGGAACAGTGAAGGGAGCTGAACGGGTCTGGGTCACACCTTTTAAGGTCTTAATGGTTTTCAATACCATAATACCTGATAAAGCTACGTCTTGTGTTTAAGGGTTAATTCTGAGTTTAATGAATCAATTCCAAACAGTTACTGAGGCCAGTCTAAAGTGGGGACTAGTGAAAGTAGCACAACATTACATTGCATTTCTCCTGGCTATGAAGATAGGAGCCTCTGAGACTTCCCTGAAGACATAAAGATAGTGACTTATGGACATGATCAAATATTTAAATCTTCTTCTGTAGCTGTCCTTTTTCTGCTAGGAGGTACTTTTTCCAACATTTCAACCACATTGCAGAGGGCTGCAAATGAAGAAGAGAAGCAAAAGACTGGGGAAAAGGTGAGGACAATGTAACCTTGTAGGTGACATTAACCTCATGAACCATTTTTGCATTTAGATTCCAAAGCCAGAGGAGCTTCAACCCAAACCCAGACTCCTGGCCTTGGGAGACCTGGCCTTGGGTGCAAATGCTGTGGCTTGGGCTCGACATCAGTTCAAAACTCCTTTTTTATATGGAATTAATAACCTCCAGAATCTGTCCAGTTCTGAGTGGTAGATATTGCAGTGCACACTCTGTATTGACCCACAGCTGCATCATCAGGTAAGAAACTTTGAAGGACTGCAATGGATGGAAGAAAAAGCTGTCATGCTAAAAGACCATTCCTATATTTACATTATAACCAGTGCTTCTGGAAAGAGGCCATAAGTAATACAATATTTGCTAAAGAGATAACAAAATAAGAGCAAAAACTCCACTCTTCAGTCAGAGCATGAACAAAATTTGTGTCTTTTCAATAAGCAATAGGAAAAAAAAGATGCTTATCCTAAGAAATGCTAACTGCCCTCACTCCTCCTGCCTGCTGAGGATTTTTAGGACCTTCATATATTATGGGCATATTTAATTGATCCAGAACTTCACAGCTGAGGGACAAAGTCTGGTTCCAGTGAAGCCAGTTGTCTTTTGGCCTCATCTCCAACACAGACAGGACTTCACGCTAAATACTCTGCTCTAACTCTGCAAATCTTTGGCTCAGGCAGAGAAGTCTGTTGTTGATCTGACTGTGGAAACACAATGTGGGGTAGGGGATGAAATACCAAGGGAAGATTGGAGGATTTTAATAATGCCTATTTTTATATCTACTAGACGCCAACCATCTGAGCTAATAGAATATAATTGGAAGACTAGATTTAGTCATTTTCTTTATTATTAGGTCTTGATGTACTTCTGTCAACTCCAAAATACTCATTACATGTAATTAGGAAGAAGATTAGAGTGCTGTTAAGATGCAGAATAATGATGCATCTCAACAAGGGCCAGTGGAAAAAACAACCCACTTAGGAAAATGTCTCAAAAGTGCTGAGCAGAAGAGGGCATTAAAATAAAATTATAAAGATGAGAGCTGGTGCTAAATAATGAAGATGAGACTTTGAAGTGGGAAAGAGTTGATATGCAGAATCAAAGCATTTGGTGACTCTGCCTCCCTCTAAAATGAATCCCTTGTGTTTATTTAGATGGCTGAAGTAACATTAGTAAGATAATTCCCTAAGAACCACCCTCTGTGTCTTTTTCATAAAGTCCCACCCCAAATAGCATAATTAATTTTGCAGTTGTATAGAAGAATAATAAGAAAAAATCCATCCTTTGGGAGGTAGGTGGTAATTTCTATTTGATAGAAATTGTGAGGTAGGTGGTAATTTCTATTTGATAGAAATTGTGATTAGACACAGCATATAAAACTTTCTGATAACTGATTTACCAGAAATTGCCATATTATACCTATCAGAGGGCTGGTGAGATGAAACTTAACAAGCTGATATTTCACTCTGATTTCCTCTAGCATGGTCCAATTTATTAAATCAAAATTCTAGATTAGCTTTAATACGAAATAAAATTTTTATATTGCAGAGTAATGTATGTCAGAATGCACGAAACAGATAATGGGATAGCTAACAGTAATTAAGTTGTATGCAGCACTGAAAGACAGGTTAAGAAGAAAAAGAAAAAATTTTCTGAAAATTTCTGTCTAACTAGGGGATAAAAGACAAGAAAACGGAGCAAGCCTGTCTGTAACACCGTACAAAGCAGCACACCACAAGGCATTACCGATATGGGAATCTATTTCTGGTTCTATCACCAACTCCCCATATGACAGCAGATGAATCATTTCAGGGCAGAATTGCCTTTCCAATAGATACGTATTAAATAGCAGAAGAGCTGTTAAAATGCAGTGGCAGTCTCCCCTCTCGCCCCGGCCGATGCCTCGCTGCACGCGGGGTCCCACCGTGGCAGCACAGCATCCCGGCGCTGGTGCCGACGGCCGTCCCCGACGGGTGCCGTTTGCCCGCGATGGACTGCTGCCCCCAGCGCGCCCCTCACGGGCTCTGCGTAGGTCTTGCGTTTATTTTGTTTATCGCTTCTTTTTGTTTTGTTCGCTAGTTTGGGTCGTTTTGCGAGGCCCCTGGTTTTGCTCCGTCCCTCGCCGCCCCTCGGCGGAGCTGGAGCGAGGGTGGAAGGAGAAGGCGGCGTGGCTGGAGCAGCGTGTGCCGTGCAGAGGTGCTGGGGACGGGTCTCCCACGGGTGGGAGGAGGGTTCTCCTGCCCAGCCCTGTGCCGTGGGTGCTGGGGCGGGCACCCTCGCCCTGCGCGAGACCCCGCTTCTTCCAGCCCCGCTGCTCCCTGCACAGCTAAGCAAGCGAACGGGAAGAGTTTGGGGCGAAAGGAAGCCTCTCTCCTAGCAAAGACACAGCGTAACAGCCAAGGGACCGTAAATGTCCTTTTCTTTCCTTCCTCAAATTTGCAGAACAGCAGACACCATCTGGTTCCCTGCCTGCAACTGGAAAGGCAGAAAACACACGTGCCTTGCAGTGGCTGCAGAGGGGGGAGCGGAGTGTGACAGTACTGATGACAATCACCGTATCACGGCTGGGAATGGACCAAAATGCAGAGGATTAACCCCAAAATGGCACCGGGGGGGACAGTGCTGCCCGTGCCCAAGCCCCCGACAATCAGCCATCGCTGCCGCCACGCTGCCCGCACGGAGCAGGGTGCCGTGGTCAGGGACCTCGCCGTGTTTGGGTGGTTACTGCTGCAGCCCAATCAATCTCCTCTGCTTGTTTATAAGTATCTGTGATTCACAGACGTTTTTCCTGCTCCTTAATTGCCAGTTTCCTGAGAAACCATTGCAGCCAGCCAATCGGCTGCAGAATTATGACTTAGTGACTGGATACAATTGGGAAAAATAAATACAGCATTATTGGTAAATTGAACAGAACTTCTCTAAGTACATCATGTATTTATAAACAACACATACATCTGCAGAAACTGAGAACCCCCTTGCCTTTCTAAAGGAGGTCTCCGAAGGTCTTATTCCAAGAAGCAGCGCCCACTCCCCTCTGCCTATCTACCCGTCCGTGTGATGAAGGATGCGTGCAGCGGGTACGTCGGTGGCCCGTGCCTGGGGACCCTGCACTCCCCGCGAGCCACGGCAGAGTGCCCGGCACCGGCAGCTCGCTTGGACTGGCACTGGCACCCATGTAAGCCTGGAGGAGCCTGGACCAGGAAGGTGACTTGGCTGAAGATCTCCTCTCCTGCCCAGGGTTACTGTCCAGCTGGAGACGTCGCCCGTGCCGGCTCATCACCTCGTTGCACAGAGGGGAGGGGACTGGGGGTGGGAAAGGGAAAGGGACAGGGACAGGGAGAGAGCAGCGACTGGTGCAGCAGGAGGGATGCTGGCTTCAGGCCAGTCACCGAATCTCCGTACTTTGATCTCCGCATCCATAAAATGGGACCAATAATACAGGGATTTGCCAGAACTGGGCACCAGTTTGCACCCTTTTGGCCTGGGCTTGACGTTTAACAGCAGATTGCGGATGAGGGCAATGAGGCGCCGAGCACACTACGGCTCGCTGGGAGAAAAAAACCGGCAGCCCCATCCCAGGGCAGAGCCTGCGGCTCAGGCAGATGCTGCAGCCAACGATGGGCCGAGCGGGGTGAACCCCCCGCCTCGCCCCGGCTTTGCTCGCTCCGCTGCCCTTCCCTGCTCCCCGTGGCACGGGGGGGCCCTGGGGGGGCATGGCCGGGGTGCTGCGGGGTGTGCGCCCCGGCACGGCAGGCAGGGAAGGGGAGCGCAGCTGCCCATTTTGGCAGCAGCAAGCTGTCCCACCGGCTCAGCTCTCTCATCTGGCTCTCCCCTACGTTTCTCAATCCCGATTTGAATCCTGTATCTCCTAAACCGTGCCGGCTTCCTAAAAGCCCTTATGGATTGGTACAGTAATTTTAATAAACAGACTGAAATCCTTGGAGAAACCGCACTACAGTAGTATTATTATTTTTATTATTCAGCATTGTTATAAAAGTGATGCACAAGATCTAAACAAGAGAGAGAAGACAATCTCTGCCTTCAGTATTAGTCACTGCTCAATTACAGCTTCACTCAAAGCCATTAATTGGTAGAAAGAAATAAGCCTGTGAAGTCACTCTAGCACAGCATGTTATTTCCTTTATTCTTTTAATACGTGATTATGTTTGGGAAGCTTGAAAGTCTTTTTTAGCAATCATTTGGTAAAACCACTCTAATAGTTGTTAAAAGGCTAGGAAACACAATGTTGGTTAATTTTGGATGAGATCATAGGGAACTAGGGGAAAGGATATAAAAAACCGTAATGGCATAAAAGAAAATGATAAGTTGGAGGAGTGCAGCACCTAAACAACTGCATGAGACGTTCAATGATTCAGCCAGGCAGGCAAGGTAATTGGAGAGTTGTGTACTGATAAGTTTTCTCCAAAGAGTACTAGCAGCCAATGTACCCACGTCCTCGCTCCCCGCAGCTGGATGTCAGAACTGCCTGTCTGCAGACCTCAGATTGCGAGTACCTTTGGTACTTCAATTATTGAACATTATGATAGTGGGCAGCGTGAATCCTTTGCTCCTTCTTCCAGCGCTTGAATCAGACCGATATGAAACCCTCCCATCCTCCTCCTGCTGCCGGCACAGCTGGGAAACTGAGGCAGGAGGCCAAGGGACTGGCTCGAGGCCAGGATTACTGTCTCTCCGCAGGGAGCATCCTTCCATTGATGTGGTGAGCGGAGACGGGTGTCTGTGGGGAATGGCCACCCTGAGGAATGCCAGACAGTCCCTGCGAGTCTTGTGCTCGCAAAGGTAACGTCAACGCTAATGGGCTGAAGATGAGGAGCTGGGGCACCAGCTCTTCTGCGCTGGAGCTGGAAGTCCCTCTCTGGAGGATAGCTTTTATCAGTTATCTAAAATTCGTATCTCTGCTTCGAATGCTCTGAAAACCTGCGTGTTTCAGCTGGGCACGGAGCAGACTTAGAGCCCTGGACTTGGAATAATTTCATCTAGGGGTCTTGGAAATAAGGACTTCAGTTCCTTTCTTCCCCCAAACCAAATACATCATTTTTCTGCAGGATGACACTTAATCTTTGTCTTTGCCCTCAGACCCAGAGCTCAAACTGTGGTTCTGATCAAGATCAAAATAATTTCAGCTGGCCAACACTCACCATTTGACATTCCACCTGTTTGAAGCAAAATTGGAAATGGTATTTATGATGAAGATTAGCTCATGGCCATTAAGTGGTCTGGGCTGAAGATGGATATTTGCTGTCAAAGTGGCGGTGGTGATTTATCTCAGCTGAATGTTTCTCCAGCTATATGAAGTTACTGCCACAGAGACCTTCTGGCAGAAGAAATCTGTGAATGTTCCTGAGCTGCATTTTTGCAAAGCTGAAGAACTGACCCCAAAATGCTTTTGTAAAGGCAAGAGGGGATATCTTGCACTTTCCCTTTCTCAGACTGAGTTGTCAGAATTACTCAGTACTGGAGCAGTATGAAACAGCTGGGGGGAAAAAAAAAAAGAAAAGGAAATGAATTGTTTCTACAATCTTCATTGGTCAAAGAATAAGGGTTTTAAAACAGATCTGACTGTTGGAGAAAATTCAAACTAGGTATTAAGCTATATATTAAAAAAAATTGCCCCGCAAGTGATTGCAGCGAGGGAGCAACAGACCGTCTGTGCTGGATCAGCCCACACGGTCAATCTCCTCCAGGATCTTCTCTCTACTGCAAGCAGCAGCAGATAGTGGATGCTGGGACAGAAGCACTACGCTTTTTCCCCAGACGTGCTCCTGTCCTCTGGCACTCAGGGGCAGAAGGAGTTGGGGAGCAGAAGCTGTCACCTCTTTCATGGTCTTTCAGAGTCACCATGTTTAGCGTGTGCTTGATGGAAAAAGGAATAATAAACCTCTTTGTTGCCCAGTCTTTCCCTCTCCACTGTAAGTCTGCCCTTCTGGGCAGGGAGGCAGAAACAGGCGCTACGCAAATGGCATCCAGAGCAGAGATGATGCTGAGGTGCTGTGTAGAAGGTGAGGTGCCATGTAGAAGGACATGTCCTGCTACAGACCCTCCACCAGTGCTGGGGAAGAGGGAGACAAGAACCACCGCTGAGATGAACGGTCCTATTCACACCTCACTGCATTACTGTTTCCAGCAACATTCGTCTCGTCTTTCAGATTAAATCACCATATTGGAGTGGATGGATTTCTTCACACTTCTCTTAAAAACCATTTCTGTTTGAGTGTCTGATTTCCCACATACCAGACCGTTGGCAGTGCTATTGCAGATTCCTGCGGGAGAAGGACATCATGGGAATAGGTTATTGATCACATCATTTAGATCATTTGTGCAAGAGATTTCCAAAAGAGAGACTGTTTCCTTCTTTCCCACAGCAGCATTTTTTGAAATCTCCTACCACATTTTTCTTCCTGAATAAAACCAGACAAAACTGCCTCAAGAGGGTTTTGCCATCTTTACATTTACTCCAGCATAGAAATCTTTTATCTTCTATGAAGAAAAAATATTGAAGCAGCTCAGTGAAGCGCTGAGCAGACAGGCACAAACCTAAAGATGGATATACAAGTTCAAACCTTTCAAACCCAGAAAATAAATCAAGATGACAACAGTCCCAAAACATCAGAAAACCTCAAACTTATGAAAACCAGAATATCATAAGTTAAGACATTTCTAACTCAAGTCTCTGGAAACCATGAAATGTGTTTCATATTGCATACAGGCGAGCAACAGCAGCCTGTCTCCCAGAGACTGCTGGCTGCCTTCAGCCCTGATCCCAAAGGACAGGGGTGGAACACGGGCAGACAAGTGAGGAGAAGCCGTGGGGTGGTGGTCAGGGAACTTGCTATGCCTGTGTCAAACCTTGCAGAAAAGCCAGGGAATCTACGCCTAAAGCTTAACTGCTCCAAGGGACAGCACTGACACCTTAAAAAGCAGAGGGGACAGTGTGGTGTTCCCGGGATAACGCCTGGACCTGCCATAATTTGCAGATGTCGGCGTGCTCTGGAGGCAACGTGTGCGTGTTGAGTCCTGGTCGCGATGCCTGCCAGGTTTTACCGTACCAGCTAGGGAGGTAGTCATGGTAGTTGGGTGCAAAGCCAGAGCCGGCAGCCTGGTTTAATGGCTGTGCGCTGTGCATCGCCTCAGCCCGTCATCTGACATGTCATCCCACATCAGGTGTAGGTCCTCTCCCAGCCACCCCGCAGCGCGGGCAGGAGCCCACGTCTGCTCCAAGGTTACGTCCTGTGCAGCAGAGCCCCGCTGCTCAGACAGGGCTTCCCAGCCTGCTGCCCTCTGCCTCGCTGCGGCAGGACGGCTCTGAGATTTTGATGTAAAATTATGTACGGAGCCTACTCTGTACCTAAACACACACCTCTCTTCCTGGAAAATTTTGTTGAAGAGGATATTAAAACTGTCTCTTCCAATTCTGTTCAGGGAATCTCTAGCCAGTATGTCAATAAGGCCATGTAATAATAATCAGATGTTTCAACTTGGCCTAGATAAATTAGCTACGGGAGAGCAGCCAGTCTGCTTTCATTCATGAAAGTTAGATGCCAACTAGTAATGAAGAATGATGATAAAAACTAAATCTCTTTAGTTTTATCTAAACGTTAAAATTAGGAACCAAACCAAAATACATGTTCTTGGGCAAAGTCTTATTGACTTAGTTTAGGTTTGGTTACAGAGGTTGGAATAAAATGCATGCAGATATTACTTAACATAAAATTGTATTCAGTAATGTCAAGGAAGAAACCCATGCAGTCACGTTTTCCTAACACCTTTCCCAAGTCCTCAGCACTGTGCCACAAACCTCAGCAAGACAACGGACGAGGGCCACCTGTGTCTGTGCGCCTCGACTCACGTGCACGATTGATTTGGCCTTTCAAGTCCTAATGCTCAAAATCACAGCTGTTCTACAATAAGATGGAGGCAAAAACTCAATATAGAGCAGTTTGATGTTTACAGTGAAATTGCAGTTTCTGAAACTTCAGTTGCAGAGCTGACTATACGTGATATAACTTTTTTTTTTAAATTTCCTTCTGATTACTAGAGGCTATGCACAGACTGAAGGAATGTGCATCTTCCGTGTGGGTCATCCTTCGTAGGTCATCATTTCTCATGCAATGTATTTCCTATGACTCATGTAACCTTCATTAGCATCTAGACACAAGCAGTTAAAGGCTCACTAAGCAACAAAGCCTTGCTGAAGAACTGAGAGGAAACTGAGAAGAATGAGTTCTGGAAACAATATTCTGAAAGATCTTGAAAAGAAACTCCATTAAAGCAATCATAGTATTTTTCATGGATGCCTAAGCCAGTAGCCACATAATAATTATAACGACGTATACTGGCAATCAGTTGTTCAGTAAAAGGACACAAGAATCAGTGTTAATCTCATTATTTGATTGCCTTCTCTCTTTAGACTTAGATTAATTATAAACAGGCAAATGGAAAAGAATCATTCTGAAATTCTAACCTTAGTATAAACTCACATAGTGAGTTTAGTGGCATAAAGTCACTGAAGTAATGGAGCAGTTCAGGTACAGCAGCCACTTTTCACCGTGTTTTACATTTTCTATAGAAGGGGAGAGTAAAGGGTTATATTCAGAATAAATGTTTAATGAACATAGTAATTTCCATAACTATGCCTCTGTTCCATTATTACACTAACTGTTCCCCACTGCTCAATAGCATTTCCTTAGGCCTTTAAATGGGTACGCCACTTAAATTAACTTTAAAAACCTATTTCTTTTCACATTTCTCACATCATCTTATATCAACCCGGCTTGTGCAGATGGAATATGAAGTAACTTAACATTGGCATCAAAGGATGGACAATAGCTGTCATTGCTGACGCCACGGGAGAGTATTATGGGCTTTGCTCATGGCAAAGGGTTGCAAATATTATATGTGATAGTGGTCTGCTGAAACCTGAGACTAATCGTTCGACAAAGTTCAGCTAATTGCATTGATTAGCTCTGCATTGCCAAGCCAGTTATTACTGAATTGTCTGCATCACTCTCCTGAAGCATCCTTTGGATTTGGAGATGCTAATAGGTACTCGGAGCCATGTGAAGCTTTTGTCATTTGACTTTTACCCAGGCTCGAGCCCAGTGCTAGATGTACAGGCAACAACTGCAGAAAGCAATTTTAATGTAGAAGATTTTTAATTGCCTTAAAGATTCTGATAGCGCCTCAGTTTGATTCTTTTAGCAAACATAATTATTTAGTAGAGGTACATTAATATTATTTATTACTCTTTAACTGAATCCCGAAGGACCTGATTCTGTTCTTCTGTTACTTTTGCATAGGGTGGACTCCAAGATTTGATCCTCGTGTACAAACATTGACATGAAGCACATTCAGAATCTGGCTCTACATTGACATTGTAGCTTGCAACAAAAACTGTCTTTTGGCATTTTGAGGACTGGAGAGAGCAGCAGTTTTAAATAATCATCCATCACATAGGAAAACATTCAGCTGTAAATCTGAAGTAGAAACCTTAAGGCATGAAGCTGCACAAACATTTTGGCTGAAATCCACCATTAGGATTGTTAGAATAAATATTAAAAAGAGTTTTGTATTCAGCTAAAATATCTGTTTACAGATTTCTTTTGCTGAAGCCGCATATTGTACAATGAAATGAGATCTCCAAAAACATTTTTGTTCTAATAACTTTATAAACTCTGCTATATATTTTATGGAATTTGAACGTATGAGTAGTTGGCCTAGAACTACTTCTGCAGGAGATTATTGGGAGAAAACATTACCATATGTCAGTAGAATGGCAACATCCCATAGATATTCAAGAGGATCTCAGGCTCAACCCAGCTCTTGTGTTTATAATGTGGCAATATTTCCATACTTCATATATTGGTACCTCTGCTTATATAAACAATATTATGGCAATGATTGTCAAAGACACTTACAGGATTCCAATGAAAATAAAAGTAAATTTCTTCTTACATATTTTCAAGAAAGCATGCTTCTGCTAGCACAGCTCTGCTGGTGAGAGATCACAGGCCTCCATCACTATGCCCAACACGGCTATACTGGAAAAAGTCTGTAATGTAGACCTGGCCCAAATGTTTTCTTCATGTTTGCCTGGGTGGTCTATCCATAAGACACCATTAATTCTGCAGAGCTAGCCTTCTTGCAGCTCGCACGTTTTCCATGGAGAACTGTGATGACCATGATTTTAAACCATTTGGCCATCACCGAGCACGTTCCGGGGCTTTACGAAAACTCTTCGGCACTTGGTGTTCATTGATTGGGTTCTCGGAAGATAGTTCTTTTCCTCCTCTGAACAACTGTGCGTTCTTCTTCACTGCGTAGTCCGATGCCATCCCTGAACCACTGCATGCAGTTAGCAGGCAAAGTCTGCGGTGGCCGGGATCGCTCTTCTCCTGCCGTTCAGGAGCTGCTGGTCTCCAGGCTTGGGAAGCGGTACAGACCTACGTCTCAGGCAGTGACCTGCTGACACGGAGGTGAACATGATCCATAAACTGCCTGATCCAGAATGCTGGGATCGAAGTGACAGCTCAGTACTCATAGAGTACAATCTGCCCTTGCACAGAGTACACATTTCCCTTGCTCAGCGATTTTTATGATACTTTTTGAACACAACCAAGTCGTGCAGCTACATATCTTTCCAAATGCACTTGCTATTATAGTTTCTTTCATTGTGTAAGTGCAAAAAATGATAACAAGAGGCTTAATCAAACCTTTGTCTCCTAAAGGAATAAATGAGGTATTTTTTCCAGCTGCTCCAGAGCACACCTCAGCACAAGAGTGGCCATTTATGTTTAAGCACACTTGTGGTTTGCTTTTACTGTCAAAAAAGACATTTGTAATGACTAATAGTTATACAAGCATCACCTCAGGAAAGAACTTTAAGGAAGGCTTTGTCATGGAAGCACTGTAATTGCATGGTTCATGCTATGCTACACAAGAACAGAGCTAAGCATTTATTTGAGAATAAAACATATATTTGGGAATACTGAACATAGCCTGGACGAACAGAACAACTTTTCCTATAAAACAATAATTGTACAATGTCAAAAATGACAAAGTAGCAACTTGTTAATACAGTTTTCAGCAAAGATATGAAAAATGTATTTGCTAATAAAATAGGTATGGGAAAGCATTACAAGTTGAAGGAGGATCTGATGACAGATGGGGAAATTGGAGATCAATTGTTCTTCCCTTGGACACTGGGGTAACTTCAGAGAAAGATCGACCTTACAAAATATCCTTTGCCAGGTAACAGTCTGAGAACTTCGGGACAACTAGCTTGAGACTGCCGTTTCTAATCTCGCCAGCAAAAGCAAAGCTGGGCTGTGGAGTAGCTGCAAGAGCTCCTTGTATTCAGAGGTTTGCCCAAAAGTGCCAGTTCGGACTCTTGAGGAAGCAGCACCTAGAGGTGGCCAGCAATGTCACTGGGGATTCACAAACAGTTCTTACTCCCAACAAAGGCAGATGCATTTTGTAAGAAAAATAAACAGTTTCCTACTCTGGTAATAAAGCACTTTTAACTTAGATTTTAATGGTTTCCACTGGATCAATTTGAGATTGATATGCCCAATTAATATCACTAATTAGTATCTGATCCTTTTTAATCGGGTAAAATTAGAGACTGGGAGATGTTTTATGTTATTTACTTGACCTTTCTGTGTAAATTCCAGCAGTTCCCTAAGGACAGAACAGTGACGGCGGCTGCAGCAACTGCTCCGTTTTGTTTCCTTGGACAAACACCTTTTGTGCACGGGCAGTGAATGGGAATGAACAGCCACATTATTGTCATCCTCAAGTCCTGCATAGAGGCCAGACCAGAATAATCCAGGCAATTCTTGCTAAAAGCCTGTCTTTTAGCATTTTTATACAAATTGATTTCACCTCTGCACTGTGGTGAGGTCTAGTCCAGTACATTAATTTGCGTTTCTAGAAATAATCGTCTCCAAGACAGGAGCCAAACAGAAGTCAGATTTCTTGCTTTCTGTGTAGATTATCCCTATTTAAGAGGCAGCCTTTCCTCCTACTTACTTAACATTTATTACTAGGCCAAAATTCTTCACTTGAATATCAGGCTGACTATGTAAACCTTTCCATGGCTTTTCAACAAAGCAACAATTACAAGTGTGTAATATCTAATTTATTCTTTGAGCAGAGATCTTTTACAGTCTCAACACCCCCACTTTGGTACAACTGTAGTGGAACAAGAGTAAAAGTCATGTAGCTAAAGTTAGCCAGAATTTACTCTCCTTTTCCACCACGGGGGAATGTCAGGTCCCCAATTCTAGCTGTCCTGTGTCTTTTATAAGTGTTTGCAAAGCAGTGTATGATGCCTGTCTAGTTTTGATGTAAATTGTTCATATAAGTTGTAGCTTTTCAGGGGGGAGGCAGTTACAAAGCTCAGACCATTAAATTCTTGTTCCTCTGAAATTTCAGAATCATTTCTTGGCAAGAAAGAATTTTTCTGCTTTTCATTACTTTTCAGTGACAGAAATCCCAGAGAATGGATCCAACCACTGTAGACAAGGGTCGGTATATGAACATAAATCTTACATACTATCTTAGGGCCTGGCAATCCTCCTGACCCATCATCAAAAATATTTGGAACGTGACAGGTGAACAACTTCAGAAGTACAGTTTACAAAACTGTTATGATGAAAGCATTCAACTTCTCCCCTCACAGCACACTGAAAAGCACTAATTATTCGGGCTTGTGCAGTATCCAGGATTTACGAATGGTAACAAGGATCATCTGTAATTCAGAGATTAACAAGATAAAATACTGAGTTGCTAAGGAAGGTTAGATGGAGTTGCGCTCTGCAGCACCTTTTAAAATAGATTAGTCACCTCCCATCCCAGCGGTGCAACGTGCTTGTTGTGGTAGTAGAGCAGCAGCCTGCTGTGATGGTTTTTCACACGCACACGTGATTTCATCACCAACTGAATAATCACATAGATTCCCCATAATACTGTAATTTGCTCTGCTAACGTGAGCAAAACAAAAGCTGCGTTCTTACATTATGAAGTGCAAATCCATCAGGGGTAAGTCATTTCGTCAGGTGCAAGCTTCAGGTGTCACCAACATCTGGCAATCCATCGCCAGTTGGAAAATGGGATCCAAAGCGGTCAGCGGCAGAGGGAGGTGCTGCCTAAGGGAGCCGACTGCCCCGGCTCGCTCCGGCGGGAAGGGACAAAGCTTTGGGAAAGCGGCACGGAGGGAAGGCTGAGGTGGGAGAGGGGCACACTGCTGCATGGCCGGTAGCAAGAGGAGCGGGGAGCGATGCAACCGAAAGGGCAAAGGCAGGTGAACAGTTCAGTGTGAACATTTGTGCTGGTTTTAAAAAACCTGACGTGTGTTTCCTGTGACTCTGAGGTAATGAATTGTTCCTCTGGCCTGACGTGTTTCATCTTCCAGCTCCTGTGTTGTGGGTAACCATAGAGAATACACAGCTCGCGATTTCCCACTGGTAGCTGTTTCTAATAACAGCTGTGCTGGCGTTACAGCACAGGCGTTAGATGCCTGTCACACTGAAGGGCTGTTAAATACCAGACAGAGAAATGGCAGTTTTCTTTATTTTTGGTACTTCTATTCAATCAGATGGATTTGGAGTAAATTAGAACTCTGGAAAAACATGCCCCTGAGTGTGTATATGCGAAACATGGAGAGAGAAAGAAAAGGAGTCAAAGAAAAAAGAAACCTACTGCCCTTTCTCTGTGAGAATTTAAAACTGTGGTTATCTATTTATTTTTCTCCAGGTCCATGCAGTGGGTTCACTGCCCAGGCTACAAACCACGCTCAGTGAGGTTGCTTCTGTACACCCCCAGATTTTATGTTTGTCCCAACACATCCAGTTTTTGAAGACACAGAACAGTGCTGACCTTTCTAGCAGCCCTTTAGTTTGGAAAGAAAGATATCAGAAAGAGAAATTTATTTTAGCAATGCTCTCTACTCTTCTCTGCCAATTGTAGCTGGATTTAGAAATTCAACGATTATTCAACAACTCCTCGTTTTACTCCCCAAACAATGGCAGTGGTCTCTCCTGCGACTCCCCATCAGAGTTTCAAATAGACGATGTCACTTTCTAAGGGACAATAAAACATTCCTTGGTGTATTTTTCCATCCTATAGCTGATGATGCCAGCAAGAAAAAAATATTTGCTATCAAAACTATCAAACAATAACTGTCCTATTACTGGGTGACCTTTCCGTGCATCCGCGTTGGAGGACACACCTCGCTCTGGTGTGAAGTACAGTAGAAGAGGGAGCAAAGCCAAAGCAAACAACCCCACGGGGAGCTTGCGGGCTGCTTGCGTGATCCAAGGCGTGTGCCTTGGGAGGTGGAAGACAGAAATGGGTCTGAAAAGGTCCTTTAACTGGCTGTCAGGTAGCAGAAGTTAAAGACAAGGTGGTTCTTTTTGGTATTTAGCAAGGGACCTGGACCAGAGAAAGACTCACCCAAGGTGTTTTGATAGCAGCGGGTAGCAGTGCGTCACCCCTGCCCTGTTGACTCTCTTCACCCTCATGGGACCACCAGCTCAGAGAGACCTTGAGGTGTCCTGCAACCGTGAGCATTGCTTTGCGGGACTCAAGGTACTGACTCACGGGTGAGTCTGCATCCATAACAACTAATGCAAGAGCTTCTGAAAACATCTTGTGGCTTTTCAATCAGTTTTTGAAATAGCTGGCATTAACCAAAAAAACTCAACTAACCAACCAAAAACTGCTGACTAAATACTGCAGCCTTTTTTCACGTGTGAACCTGTACTATATATGAACAAATGGTTTAATTTGTACCAGAGCAAACAGCATTAGCCTGTGCCTCAGCTGTCAGTCTCCTCATTAGCGCTACTTCATCAGTACCCAGCATGTAACAGAGCCTGTATTTTTACACTGCTCCGGTGGCATGACCCTATGTTCTTTACCTTGTTTCAACTCGTTATTTACCTTGGACCCAAATCCAGATCTCGACTGCTACTGCTTTCACCTCAGCAGTGTTAATATCATCTGGAGTTCCCTGCACTTAGCCTCAACCCACAAGCACAACCCGGTATTTAGGCGAGCGCTGCCTCACCTCTGGTGAGGATATCCTTCCTGCAGTGCCACAGGAAAGGGGTGTTCCCCGCAGCGAGCAACGGCCCCCGCGCACGCTGCAGCAACCAGCAGCGCACGCTCAGAGCCCAGCCTGCATTTCAAGGACAGCCACTGCTCTACCTTTTATTTTTAATTTTTTTTTTTTTTTAAGCAAATTTGCAAAAACCTCAGGACTTCAGGACAGTTGCTGTTGAGCTGCACGTTGATGAACTTGGAACACTCCAGCAAGGTTTGCATTTTCTGATTTGAGAAAGACGCCCCTCCAAGTATTAGCGATATTGATCACGTCTATAATTTGCAAGCAGCCCAGCTCTCCCTAGGACACGTGTACGGAGCAAGTCTGCGGACAGGCTTGAGAATCCCCCAGGCTGTGTTCTTCAGCCCCTCTGAAGTCACTGCTTACTTTCGGTCACTTTTCCATCACAAGGAACTCACAATATATGCCTCTGCTTTATGTGTTTTCAATTAAACCCAGTCAAATCTTCCATCGGCTATTTCCGTTGGCAGCGCCTGTGACTGTCCCAGATTTCTCCCTGCACACTTCAGTACTGGCACAGACAACAGCTCATTTTTCACTTGAGCAAAGAGTCTAAATACACTTTACATGGTGCAAAGACCACAGTTTATCCTCGGCTAAGCATAAAATAAAAGAATGACCAGAGAAAATGATGAACAGTCAGCAGCGTTTTAATTTGGCTTCCAAGCAGATACAAGAACCATCCAAAAACTGGTTCCTTTTTAACATTCCTTTTTACCCAAGATGAAAGAGAAGCTGCTTTACCTAGACGGTGCCGCATGCTATTTTCCTCACGGTAGTACAGAAGCAGATCTTTGGTTAGGTGTCTTTCGATCACCCAAATGAAGACATTAAACAAGTTAAGGATTTCTATTCCTTGGAGCTGTCACCAAGAGAAATGTAATGGCTCTGGAAATAAGGAACAAGTGAATTGCTCCATTTCTTGCAGGAGATTAAATATACGCTATCCAAAAATAGCTAATGTACATACTTGTCTCTGGAAAATGGAGACAACTTCCAAAATCAAAGGTGTCAGCCAGGGATAGAATTGATGCTGCAGAGGCAGCACAGCCAGTCAATGGAGCTGTGAGCAATTTTCATAGCAAAACCCTGGCAAAACATATCCAGTTTTGAATATGATCACAAACCCAAACCTCAACTCAGGCTCATGAAGCTTTCGGCCAAGCTAAGCCTTATAAGAGCGAATTTCAGCAGGATGCTGCCTAGCTGTGGAGTTCAGTCCCTAGTAGGTGGGGAAGAAATAGCTCAGCACTTTTCCAAGGCTTCCCTTCGGTCCCCTGCGAGTACCCCGTCCGGGGGAGCAGTGGCCGTGTCTCTGCGGAGCAGGAGAGGCAAGCAGTCATTTTGCTAAGCCTTAGCGTGGGGCTTAGGGAGGCTTGCTAAGCATGGCAGAATTGGCAGATATCTCTGGCATATAGAAAATGTAGTTGTTCATAAGACAGATTTACAGTTGGAGGGGACAGTAACTACTTTCAGACAGGTTGATGATTAAAAGTTTCCATTTTGCAGGTGTGTCTTCAGTCTGCAAAGAAGAGCCATGGCTTTCTCAAGGAGCTGGCAGTGGCTCACAGACACTGCAGGTAAGGGCTTACTTTGGGCAACAGCCTGAGCAAGGTGATCTCACTGGAGCAGGAGGATGGACTAGAGATCTCTGGAGGTCCCTGCCAACCAAAATTATTCCATGATTCTGTAGGGTTTCACTCCTTCCCTCTGCCCTAATAAGACATATATGAGAACAGAAAACTGCACATTAATATTTTCTTTGTTCCTATCGCCCATTTCTCACCTAAAGCTATGGTTTTTAGTGATCACACAATCATTTCCACAGCTGCTAGCTGAGATGTCACACACACAGAGCATAATGAATTCCAAGGGGAAAATATACAGCAATGAAATACCAGGACCGAGAAATACATTAAAAGTACGAATCAGTAGAAGTGGTTTCAATCAACCTTACATCTGGTTTCATCATTTCTTTCACCATATCTGACTGCCTTTAGCTATTCCACGATGCCAAAGTCCTAGCACATCCATCTCACGAGAGGCAAGGCACTGACACGTCGTCAGCTTCTAGGTTTTTCCTTACTCTTTTCATTGGGAGCATTTTACCTTGAGAAATGGGGAAAGGGAGACTTAAATTTCAGAGTGGAGTCTAAGAAAAAACAATGGGAGATAATTTTTTTTTTTGGACATGTTTAAGTATTTTGCAGCTGTGTAGATAAGGAGTAGCTGAAGCTAAATTCTGAAAAACATTTAATGCATGGCTGCAGAGTTTTATAGAGCAAAGCCCACTATGCTTTCCCACAGCCAGAAGCAGAGCGCTACCTTAGTGACCCAACCGCAGACCTCTTCTACTTGTATTTCCAGTTTGAAGGCAAACAGACCTTCAGAAGAAACAGCCGTATCTTTCCGGTGTCTTTAAAAGATGTTTATAGTGAGCAAGCCATAGAGAGTAAGGACTGGGCAACGTGCCTGATGCCTTCAAACCTCAGCTCTTTGTGCACCTCCGCTGCCTGTGCAAGGATGCAGATGCTTGCAGAGCAGGTGGTGAAGTGTGAGTTACTTGTGCACAAATAATGAGTTAGAAATAACAGGAGATGCTGATTCTTTATCTTTCTCAAAGGCTGGACCCTTGAAGGCTCTGAAGCTGGGTGGGTGGAGCACTTAAGTGCCTAGCTCCAGCTGATTTGGCCAGAAACACTGTATAAAATATCTGAATTAGAAGTGGAGAGAGCTGCTTCCTCATCATCGACTCAGGTTCTTCTCTACATAGTTTCCCCATGCATAACCTATGTTGTGAAGTGAATGGAGAAAATCAGGGTCTGAATGTAGCTGGATAACCACAGGACTTCATGGAGATTAAACATTTTTGAAAATCTGATCTTGTAAGTACCAAGCATATTTGGTACCGGTCCTCCTGCTCCCTGTGGCAAAGTGGGGATGGCAATTAGTTACTGGACATAGCCATTAACTAAAAAAAGTGAGAAAATGGTTTTGCACATAAAATGTTACTAACCGTTCAGGTGTTTTGCAGACTTTCAGGACTGTGAGATAGCTCTGAGGTGGGAAACGAGCTTTGCTGCTCTTACGTGAGCTTGGCTGCAAGTTCACGAGTGTCAAAGAGCGAGCTAGGCTGGAGTCAGTGAACTTATACAGGGGTGGATTTAAATGTTTTTAAAGGTACATGGTTAAAACCTTTATGTGCTCTTCCTAAAGGTACATGGTTACAACCTTTATGCGCTCTTCCCTCATTTCTTGGCCTGGCCTAGGTCAATGGATGTCATTTTCTGAAAAGTGTCCTCGCCTGGAAAAGCTGCCGCAAAATAAAACCCAGGGTGGTTTTGTTTGGCAAAAGCTCATCAGGCAAGTTTTTCACATCCTAAAGCCAAAATCATTTGTGTGGTTTGCATAAATATTCTATTTTAATTCCAACCTGCAAAGTCACAGGGATTTGGAAAGTAACTCAAGCTTTGGCCCATCTCTATCAGGAAATATTAGCTAGTGTATATCTGTTATTAGTATTGCAGATTTCACTGGTTATTGTCTCAGGCTTGCAAAGCCTTCAATGAGCAGGACTACCCTCTGCCACCAAAAGGCCACCTCCCGGCCAGCCAAATGCTCACCAAGAACAAACCCCTTTTCCACAGCCAGGTGATCTCCTTCAACCAAATCACGCCCAAAGTTTCCCACTTCCACACACACCCGGACCCCAGCTTTGGCTTTTCACCAGGTACGGCTTCTATTCCTCAGACCTGGAATCCATCCATCACCACCAGCTTTACGGTCGTAGAAGAGATGCTGCTAATGAGCGATTCTGTGCCAGATGGGCAACTCTCCAGAAGAGCTGCCCGGTGTGTTGGACAACTCGGTGTCCTGTTTCTGCAACAGACGGGGTTTGGGTAGCGTCAGGCCACTGACAAAACTTGTGATGGAGGCTCTAAACATTTGTCCCTGCTATCAGGGTAAACCTATTTTGCTTCTGAACAGTAATATTTACACTTGAACAAGCCAAAATAAAATGTCTGAAAGGAATGATAAATATGTTTAAGAGAAGACACACAGTATTTGTTCTGATTTGGGGTTATTTGGTTATTCTGAATACTCAGAATGCCTGTGCGTATGAATTTTAGGTGTGAAAGGCAGTTGTTTTCAGATTGCTGTCTCTCTTCTGTCCATCACTGCACTAAGAGAAACAGGAAGCAATCCGTAAATTTTACATCTTCTTTTGGATGCATCTTAATGCATTTTAATACACAAGGCTAAAATACTGATTCTGAACATAGAAAGTTGCATATAAATATATGTATGTTCATTGAGTTTGGAGAAGCAAATGTAAAGAATGACTAATAGTATTGCTTTTTTAAATTAGAAAATGAGCAAATTATAAATTTCATCAAGGTTTTAAAGGTCAAAGATACCATCAGCATTCTGCATCAGTTTTGCTGTTAGTCAGTTCACTCATGTATTTAATAAAACAGCCCTCAAGACAACATTTCAAGGTAGTGCATGCTCTTTGCCTGCACAATGAGTCATTTTCTGAATGCTCAGCTCTTCCTTTAAGTTCAGTTGAATAATATTTGTTTAAAACACTTTCTGTTCTAATTCTTATTTGTGGAAATAAAAGGCTTGGCTCAGCCTTGCTCTGCAAAGTGGCTCCAGCTCTGCTCCTTTCAGTACAATTGCCTAGGTTTTGGCATCAGTGGGGAAACAGCAACTCAAGGTAGCTGTTTGCAATACAACAAACATATTAAGCAACAGGAGGAGAAGGAAAAATATTTAAATTTTTAGGGAGGTGGAGCTACATCCTCAAGAGGTTTAGACCTTGACATGTGACATAAATTACAAAGTGTGCTCAACTATTTGCACGTTCAGTTGAAATTTAGTAAAATATTCCCTTAGAAAGAGAGGAAGGAACATTTGGTAATACTGAACCATCTAAATTCAACTTTTTTTTAGAATTTCCTGGAAATCATGCAAAACAAGAAAGAAGAAATCATCCAGTCCATTCTCTTGCTCCAAGTCAAGATCAATTATAGCTAAATCATTCCTGATAACAGCTGCCAAACTTATTCTTAAAGACTTCCCATGATGGAGTTTCCTTAAGCTCTCCTGGCAACCCATAGCAGTGCCTCACTATTTTAATCATTAGCTAGGTTTTCCTGATGTCTCGCCTAAATTGCCCTCACTGAAATGGGATGTTTCATCAGGTCTGCTTTCTTGAATAGAGAGCTTGATTATATTAAAAGGGATTTGTGTACACAAATCAAATATTTCATTTGTAGGAAACCGTTCGATTAGGAAAAAAGTTCACAGATGCTCAATGCAAAAGCCAAAGGAACTGTATGACTGATGCCAGTGCTCATCTAAGAAATGAGAGAGTCTAGCCAGCTAAATTGCTGTTTTGCTTACAATTAACACACAAAAGAAATAAATTTCACACTCTGGAATATCCTGTAGCTTATTAGGCTACTGTTTGGACAGGTGAGCTTATAACCTGGCCCCCAAAAAGGGGTCTGGGATAGGAGAGCAAAATAAGTTAAAATTATTTCTCAAAACTCAGGGTGTGTGAATTAAGCAGCTCTTTATCTGGGAGGAAAAAAAACCTGACACGCTTTTGCACCTGAGCTTTCCCACCTTGCTCCAGAAGAACAATTTCTGGCTAAGAATAAGGAGGAAATCTCTGCTCCTGCCTGACCTAGCGATGGGCATCCTTCCTGGAGAAGCAGTGCCCCAAACCTCTGGGCACAGTTCCCCTGCCTGGCTGGGAGGACCCCCTCCAGCCGGCTGCTGGGGCACACCAGCTCTTCCCACCTCGCCTGCGGGACGTACGGCATCTGAGCTGGAAAGGGGACAACGTGTCTTTGGCCAGGCTGCCGTAGAGCCTGTCCACTGTGTCATAAGCGAAGCTGGGTATTTACTGCGAGAGTTCATAACACATTTTAAAATGAACTGAATTCACAGGCTGGAGGTCTTTGCATTTTCCTGCAATGAGCACGTGGCTGGTCCCCAGCTAGTGAGCGGTGGAGGCTGCCCTGCAGGTAAGGTACCTGCGTCCGAGGCTCTTTTCTCAGCAGCTCCTCCTCAGAGCGAGGACCAGCAGGTCCACTTGCTCTGGGCTCTTCCCTGAGGCCACCAGCCGAGGCACAAGTCTGCCTCAGCAGCAATAGCATCCAATAACAAGCGCACGCAACCCTTTTCACCGTTTCCACCAGCACTTTGGGTGAACCCCATTTGCAGCTCCCCGAGAGGGACAGTCCTGCCTGTGGCATTCCCCAGCAAAAGCCTCACCTCCCGCAGCGTGGAGATGGCACCAACCGCAAACCTGTTAGTTTTAGAGGATGGCAAGGGGATGTGTGCAGCGTCAAGAACACGAATAGGTCAGGCAGGTGTATAACGAGCATAGCTTTTGGATTAAAAACATCAAAACTAAACAAGGAAATCAAAGAGTACTTGATATCTGCTCGTCGGAATGTGTACGGCTTCACGCATCCGGAGGTGTCCTGGCGAAGAGGAGAGCCTGGACACCGGTGCAGAGAGTGCCTCGGTGCGTGGGACTGCATGCCGCAGGCAGCACAGCCCCAAAAGTTCAGGTATGGCACTGCAGGAATCAGCCCCAGGTCTCCACTTAACTCAGCACTGCTGCCTGGATATGGCTTTGCTGCTGTTGTTTCGGTCTGATCTACCCATCTCCGTCCTAAAATGAGTCTACGTTAGCATGACAAGGTGCAAGCGAGTGCACACAGACGCTGCAGGGTGCAATAAGCTGTACAAAGTACTGTAAAAGAGAGATCAGTTTCCTTACAATCAGTGGAACTGGGCCAGCCTGTAACTGAAGCAAAAAAGATCAGAATTGGGACCACATCACTTATTTACCAGCTACAACAATTAGGCAGTGCAGAGACAGTTGAAGGCTTTTGGGTTTTTTAATGTGGTGATTTAGTCCAATTCTTCAAACAGTTGAAGTAAACCAGATAAATACTATTTTAATCAAGGATTTGAACAAATTATAAATTTAATGATTTAAATACCATTTAGTGATTCTCAGCCTGCCCCCTTCTTGTTTAGTGCCTTACAAGAGATAATTGCTCTCAGATTCCTTGAAATGAATAGAAGCTGCTTTTGTACTTTAAAACTAGTCTAGGAGAAGAAAATTGCAAGAACATTTTCAGGTTAATGAATATGAGCTGCAAAATGCAAGATGACATGACACTGATCGCTAAATCAATGCAACTCAGAGCACAGTTTCACCCTGCAAGTCTCTTCCTCTAGTTATTGTGACAGTGTGCAAAGAAATATTTGTCAAATAAATTACATTTTAAAAAAAAGAACATGGATTTCATCAAATCCTGCAAGAATTATTATGTTACCAGTCCCAATGATAAACACTTGGGGCAAATTATGAGGGATTTGGAGACAGCTTGGGAATTATCTTGCCTTATTTCTAATGGACACTGCCTGGGTCTCTATGCTGTTGTTTATGGCAGATCACTTGCTGTGGAGCCGGTGCAGAAGGAATCATGCAGAAACTGGCCTAAAGTATAAGGAGCATCCAAAGCAGCAGGTGACACGCTAGCCAGGGTGAGAAGGATTTGTTGGCCTCGGGCATGACAGCGTAACTGCTTTGCCAATGGTGAGAAGCGGTAGAGATGCCACTGATGAGCTGAAGAAGACCTGTTCTGGAGATGGGCCAGTGAACCCTACAGTGCCACAGGCACGCTCACGGTGACACACTCGCCACCCGAGAGAGCTGGAAGAGCTGTGCCCACACTGAGGTTTACGGGGATGCCAAGCACAGATGCAGCAGCATTTGCCCAGGTCTCCATTTAAAGTTGCCCTTTGATCACCGCAACCCCCTTGACAAATGAATTATATATTTCTTCCCCTTGCTGAAAAAGCCACTTCAGCATCACCTCCTATGGTGACGAGGGTTCCAGGGTGGGAGGAGGGTGCAGGTGCCAGCGTCTCTCGGCACGGTGGCCGGACCACTGAGCACCACTGCGCATCACCTCCAGCTTCGAAACAGCCCAGGGTGCCTCAGACCCCACGGCTCCCCGGGGCTTTCGGCTAGGGTGGGATTAATGCACAGCACAGCTTGCATCCCTCCAGAGCTCCTCGCAGGAGCAAGCGGAGAGCTGCCAGGGAAAACCACTTTCCCCGTAGAGCACCAGGCCCTCCAAACCCCAGATATTAAGCTGTGTATTCTTGAGTGCCATCTACTGGCACCGTCTCCGATACCGTTTGATATCTATACACGCACCCCCCACCTTTCCCCAACCGCAGGGGGGTGAGGTGGCATCACAGCAGCTTTTCAAAAAGCTGTAAGCAGAGGGAAGAGCAAGTGGCCAAAAGCCCCTGACTGCGATGCTGCCCCAGCGCCTGGTCCCCACGCAGCCCCGGCTCCCCGCTGCGGGATGGGGACCGCTGGCCCGAGGTGCTGGTCTGGGATGGGCTCTTCCTCAGGCACTGCCTTCCCCTGCATGGGTGAGACCAGGAGGAAATAGGAGAAGGGAAAAGCTTCTCTGTAGACAGCTTACAAAGACAGCACTGCAATCTCTAGCACTCTAGCCCTTATTTTTACAGATGCTTTAATAGCAGCAATATATTTGAGGGAATTTGACGTGCAAAAACCATCAGCACTACTCAGGAGTATTATCATTTTGTCAAGAAACCAAGCAGCAATATTGGACTCTGAGCAGCCAGTTGCAGTTGCCTACAAAGTCACATCTCTGAGTGCCAGGGATACTCCTGCCCCCTGCTTGAAACAGCTACACGTCACCTTTCAAAGGCAGGAGCTGGGATTTGGTGAATCCAAAAGAAAGGCAGAGCAAGTGTGCAGTCCAGCTAAAACCCCAGGAAAGGGCAGATTAAGGCATTAAGTACTAATTCTCTTTGGGATGCAACAAGATCTACCCAGCCACCTCCCAGCTGGATGGATTTCACTACACAATGTCCACGCTGCTCTTCCCCCTTCTCTGACAGCCCCCCAAACACTGCCAAGGACTGCTTAATTTTTGCCTCTTCCCAGGTGGGATGGGGAACCAGGAGGATCCCTGCCCTCGCTGTCGGCCGGCTCTTCCCGGGAAGGAGAAGGTGGAGCGGCTCATTGCTCCAAGATCTTCAATGGGACACTCAGTACACCACAGAAACGCCTTTGTTTGTCCCAATTCAGTCATAGCTTCAACAACAGAAATGTTCCTAGAGAGGGGGTGGTAGGGTTTCGTGGTTGAGCCCCTCGGAGCTCCTGCCAGGAGGCATCAGCTCCTTTTCAGTCCCCTTTACTACGGCTCAGCCCCGCAGCTCTGGGCCTGAAGGAACATTTCTCTGCCCACCGGTACGTGCTTGCTACAGCATTCAGCCAGTCAGAAAGCTTCCCCCGAAGTAAGAGGGACCAATTTTAAATATTAAGTGACACATACGTTCTTCTTGGGGGAAAAACTGAACACAGAAATGAGTCCTGTGTCATCCTTCAAAGAGAGGGTCAGAGTTTGTAAGTCCAGAAAAGGGAATAACAGCCAATCTTTTTGCTGAAGGCCACCTTCTGCCACGTTCAAACCCAAGACAGTCAGCAAAAGCATCAAAGCTCATTCCCCCTTTGCAGGGGTTAGAAATAAAAAGCCAAAACCAAGCAACCTAGAGTGGCCCAGCATCCCCAAAGCCATTACGGAGTTAGGTTATTGCTTTTTAAAAGCTGAGCATGGCAGTTAAAGGCAAATAGGAAATTGTTCTAGGGGATAGGACCATAATGCAACTTCTAGCTGCTAAGCAGACAGTTGACATTTCCAAGTACTCTGTATTTTGAAAATATAATTCAGTAAGTGGTATTTTCCATGAGTATTTTTTGCATCCTCCCCTCTACCCTGCAAACATTTTTCTCAGGCACTTTTACTACAAGAGAAGTGTCTAGTACTGGAGAAAACTCGGGTTTGTACTTTCAAATGCAAATATTAACACAAGCAGTCTGGCTTATATTTCTTCTTTTGGCAACACAACATGAGTTTTTTCACCCAGAAGCATAGCTGTTGCAGCCTGAACAGCAAATATTAAATAACTGTGGAAAAATATTCAGAATGAATTCAGTGAAATAAAAATAGGGAAAAAATATTATCCCAGTATCACAGGAGGAGGAAAATAGAGTAAATTGGTAAAATTAGAACAACAGAGCTCAAGTTTCACAGGTTAGAAACTAGAAGACACTCTCCAAATTGTTAAATTCCTATGGGGCCAGTACTGTAGGTTGGAGCCGTTGATTTCTGTCTCCCGTTGAGTACATTCTGGTCTTGTTCCATACAAGGTGAATGTTTTTTAGTCTTTTCAGTCCCCTTTAATCTTATTCAAATGTGTTTTTGAAGCCAAGCATGTCAACTTATCTACAAAAAGCCTTTTGTTATTATTTTCAGTTTCTAATTACATACAAACAGTAGGGGGAAAAAAAAATCCTCCAAGGATGAGCTGCAAGATTATGTTCTTTTGGACCTGCATTCTGATTACCTTCTTTTCTCAGAAACCAGTTGGTTTCAGGTGGTACATTAGGAAGCTTAGCCCCTTAAGTGGTAAGAAACTTGGTTAAAGGCTTCATCGTGGTGGTGGTACTGGTGCTCCTCCGCCATCACGAGATCTCGGTGCTGCCTGTGCAGAGCTACAAACAGTCACACAAAGGCAGCTTCAAGACACGCTGTGCATCAGCCCGGGGTGAGGACAATAACCTTGCACACAGAGAACGTGCCCAAGAACCGGTATTACATACACAATTCCCTTTATTGCTAACCATACAGGGTGTAAGGTCCCGCGTGGCCCCGTGCTGAGCAGGGAGACCTCGTGTGCTCAGCGCAGCCTGTCTGGCTCTTGGCTAGAAAGGAAAGCTGGGTCTCTTCCTAGAAAGGAAATTGGTCTAATGGCACGTTGCAAGTTTTGCAAAGGAATGATTAAAAATCCATTTCACCTCATTTGCTTTTGCCGGCTTCAGCTTCCAGCTATCGGTGGGTCCTGTCCTTTCATTTCTGAGGAGTCTCTTCAGGAGCGTGCCAGACTTTGCATTATTTTTCTTATTCATTCCTGACATTGCTTCTAGATTTTTAAATATCATTTTAAACTTGAGGACACCAGAAGCCAGAGAGGCACCAGTGTATCACTAAAGCCCTCGGGAGGGGATGGCGTGGGGCAGCAGGGCTGGCCAAGTCCCCAGCCCCAGTCCTCTCAACCACCCCCAGCCACAGTCCCCGGTCCCAAGCAAGGAATGATGATATTTATCACCCCGCGTGCGCTCAGGGGATGCCCAGATGATGGATGAGAGATGCCTGCGAGGAGCGGTGCGGGCAGGTGGGTTCATCAACGTCAGGAGCCTCAGCAGCTCCTCAGCCCCGGGGCTGAGCCTGCTCTCAGGACTCTTCTGAGCATCTGTCTTAATACTTGAAAGCCAGGCAAGCGCTGGACTGCTGCTTCTTCCTTTCTGTAAACAAAGAACTTAAACTTTGGCTACACCTGGGGCCGGTGGGGCTTTTCCTGCCGGACCTGCTGCTCCACAGGGCGCCTGGGCAGGCACAGCCCGTTCTTGCTGCCTGATGCCCATCCGAGGCACCTTCCGTGCCTGTGGCTGCAGTGGCTTAATGGTTTCAACCAGGGTACAGTAATTTCGTTTGTATGGTAAATATGTACTTTCTAGCTAGCAGGAGACATTCACTATTTATTTTTTGTGACCTCCTCCGATTTCATGTTGAAGTTTCTTGCGGCGTCTCTGCAGAAACAGTATCACACACATATTTGCTGTGACTTCAGCATTGAAATCACTGCACCAGGAACACCTGTGAACAGAGGGGAGATGCCAGGGTTGGCAGGACAGCTGCATCGTGCTAGCAGAGGACTTGCCGTTGTCCATCGGTGCGGGGAAGGCTGGCGTTAAGCACGTCCCGACGCTTCCGAAGCAATGAAGAGATGAGCTCGGGATGGGGCACAGCCTGGCTTTGATGCAAGAGGCTGTAAAAAGAGGTCCTGGCTCAGCAGCCCTCGCATCGTGCTATATTTAGGCACTGCAGACTGCCTCACCACCTCAGCAGCAGCAGTCCGTAGAACATATATTCAGTAGTGCACTTGTTGGTAGATGAAACCGTTTCCATCACCTCCCTGGCTGAGAGTGAACATGTCCCAGCCCTGGGCTCCCACCCCACAGCTCTGCAAACAGCCGTGCCAGGACCAGGGCTGAAGGGCTCAGAGGAACTCAGGGTGGCTCATGCCCAGCTTTTAATTCAATGCTACCCTCCTGCTCATGTATATTGATCAAAATGTCCTATTTCATGTTGTCTTTGATGAAATTTTACGATGAAAAATTATTTTCAGAAGGCAGAAGGGACTATTTTAAAACAATAATTCAAATTTTGTTCTGAAGCGATACATTTTAATGTATAACTCATTGTTACATGACTAGGAAAATGCTGCTAAAAGTTGAGATACCCTGTTGGTTGCTTATGAACTTTGAATTTCCATGATCACAGCTGAAGTTTCTTATACTCAAAATTCAGAATTGAAATTAATTGTTGTTGAGAGCAGTGTTCAGTTTCTAAAATTCAATTTTAATTTTGACTTTTGCAGCCATAATAATTTTCACTGCAGGTTCTCCTTCAAGTCTCTTCTCAGGACTCAGCCAGAAGATGCCAGAACAGAAACACTCCTCTTACCTTCTGAACAGGGAGCGCAACCTCCTAACAGAGCAGTAAAGTCTGGTGTGTTGTCACAAGTTTGAACACTGATGTAAGTTCACTTAGTGGTCACCCATCCATCAGATACTTGTAATGAAGCTTAAAAGCTTGTCCCTCACTTAAAATAAATATTGTGCTTTGCTTTTAATGTAATGTAACTTAGTTCAGAAGAGACAAAACCTGGGAACAAATACATTCATAAAACTCTAAGCCAACAACTAAAAATTCAGAGGGTTTTTTTTTCCCCACCTATCTATTTATGATCAAATAAAGAGCCTGGAGTTTTAAAATGTAATTTAGGAGAGTTGGGTTCATGGTCATATAAGAAGAAACATGCCTTTTTATTGATTTGCCACTGTTACTCATCGTCTTTTTACTGTTATCAACAAGACAGGAATAGAATGAACAGACAGCTAAACAATAAGGAAGAGTTCTGCAGCTGCTTAAAGCCAATAAAATAACTGTATTATTGACGAGGTTATCAAAATGTCAGATGTGCCAGCTCAGCTGGCATTCTTCTCTGCCTTTTTATTAAAATCTCATTACAAAGTAGAACAGTCAAGCAGAGAGTTTAGCATTCAGTTCCTTTTCTGACCTAATTGTTTTGGATATCTTTCTAAAGATTGGTTTTCAATTTGCATCTGTACATTAAAAAAATGCATACAGATTAATGGCCTCATTGATTTGGTTTGGGATTTGGGTTTTTTTGATGTGCAAGAATCACGTCTCTGCTGTAGACGCACATACGTGCTCTCTCTCCCCCCATGGTCCTGAGAGGAACAGCAGGCTTGTGAAAGAATATTTTATTTCCGGGCTAAGTTTAGAATTTATATTGCTGCTCTGTACAAACACACTCCTAAGATGAACACAGGCGAGATGCAAGATGGATGCACACTTCGCTCTTGTCCACTCGAGAGGTTCCTGGCATAGACACGGAGCACTGCGTCATCCTGCATCCCTGGCAGGCTTTTTTAGCAACGCGCTGTGTTGCAACACGAGAGCCTAGTTCTTCCAATGGCTGCTTTCATGTCTCAGCCAAAAATATCAGGAAAGCCAAATTCACCAGGTTTAGCTAAAGAAACCTGACTTTGACTCTTCTACCCTTGTTCACTAAACTTACCCAAATAAGTAAAAAAAAACCCCAAACAACCAACCCTACAAAAAAAGCTGAGTTTAAAACGAAGATGCCGATGACAACAAAACACATTACACCTCTGTTGCCTGGTGTGAAAGTCCTAAAATTTGTAGTTCCCAGCACAGGTCTGTCTGCTGCGATCTATGGCAATAAATGTGGCATTGCCTTGGCAACATTTTTTATACTTTGATTAAGGAGCAACCGATGCAATATTTCAGGAGACGGGGAAAAAAAGGTTTGATACTGAGAAAAACATTCTGGCTGTTCTGTATTGTCCTTGAGGACTTTACTGTGTGCCGTCACTAACTGCTTAGCAACAGATTGATAGTGGCTTGCAAATCAATCTTTTCAGAGCAGAAAGCACAGTATACAATGCTGCATGTTCCAATTCAAGAGATGCTATTGGGAAGCTATATAAGCATCAATTATGGTTTTTTAGATGTAGTTAATTATAGCAGGGAGAACTCTGATCACAAATCAGCTTTCCTTACTCTCCCTCCTGCCTTTTAAAAAATCGCAAGAGAATTACTATAGATTAGCAAATTAGAAATCGCAAAAATGTAATTATCCAAAATTAAGATGAGTTGGCAAGCACTGTTTCTGAATGGATTTGTGCCAGAAAAGCAAAGGAAAATAAAACTGGCATCCTTTAAAAAGTTTTAAATTTAATTGTAATTGTTTTGCTGCTTGGTTTTTGATTTTGGTTTTTTTGTTGTTGTTGTTGTTTTTTTAAATATGAAGTAGTATTTAAATGGGGTTCTATTCCCAAAAATGTATGCCAACATCAAACTAGAAAAAAGTGGGCAATTTAGGTAATATGGAATGGAGAGAAATTAAGGAGAATAAAACCATCAAAATAACACATGCCCACCAGCCCTAGAAGCATCCCAACTGCCAAGGACCTTGGGTGGCAAATCCCTCAGATCCCTCCCGGCATACCCCTTCCCGGCAGGGCCAGGCGGCACAAGGATTTCCCTCCCCCCCAGTGGTGCAAAACGCAGCTTCCCCAGCCCACGGCTGAATTCGACTCGGCCAAAACCGAAGCGAGGGGTGCGGGCGAAGCCTTCCCCGCGCTCGTCCCGGCCGGCTGCTGCCTGGTCCCTCCTCGCCGCATCTGCTCGCCGGCGCCTTGGCTCGCGTGGGAAACGCGGCGGGAATATTTCCATCAACTCAGCAAACACCTTCCAGCCCCTGCCCGCTGCTACCGCTGAGCTGGTTGCTGCGATTGAGACGGATGCCGGGACTGCGGGCAGGAGGAAAGCTGCTCACGCATATCGACACAGACATTTCTGAGCAATTCCTTGGTCTATATCAACATTTATCTTAAAGTGTTAATATTCAAAATCATAGAAGAGTAGCACATAAATGAAGTGAGTTCATGTACTAAAGTATACCTGATGAGCTGCTTTATACCTTTTCAGTAGTTTGGCAGATAGATATTTGGGGTGCTTTACACCAGCTCATTCAATGAAACACCAGTTTTCCAGCTGATGAGCTGCTACGGGAGGAGAAAGGCTCCTTCTTCCTTCCTGAGGGAAACCACAGTATTACAAAAACCAGAACAGTGGCTCAGAGACATACTTCTGCCTTCGGTTGTGCACTTCTGACTGCAGCAGGCAAGTGTGATTAAAATGTTAAAAAAAACCAATGGGTGAGCGGGAAAGGCAGGAGAGCGCCAGGGCAGGGGCGGCACCGTCTCCCACGGTCCCGACGCAGGATGCTCTGCGGTGGTGACCGCTGCTGCCCAAGAGCGTCTGCAGCTCTACGTACAGCTACACCAGAGAGGGAACGCAATGCACCGAGCATATTTCCAGAGCTCTCTAAATAATGAGAATTTACCTCCTGTAGAAGAACAGGATAGCGGCGATACCTAGTCAAAAGGCTACAATTTCAAAAAAGTCTAAGTGCCCAATCCCCACTGAGAGCAGAGCCCCTAAAGCTTTTAAGAGCCTTGGAAAATCCTGTCTAAAAGCCAGGCACAACGTGCACAAAGTCTCTTCAAGGCATGGGTGCACAGGAGCAATGCAGTTCCTGATCTGGTTTCCAGAATGAGATTTTGCTACAAGTGCACCCTACAGCGTAACTTACCTATTCCCTTTCAAGGACGGCATTACACCTTTAATGCATGCTCACTTTATACACAATGCATTTATCATTTAGCACTCGATACACATCTCCCCATATTGCTTCAGTGGCTTTGGTAGAAGTCTGGCACACAATTCACAGTCAGTATGAGGACTGGTTCATCTGCTCTTCTACCCACGAGGACAGCTTTTCACTCTGTGTGAATTTTATTTTATTTTTTTTTAATAAAGAAATCTTAAAATATTATTTTAATGGTAGCAATTATCACTGCTGCAACCGCAGGGCAGACATGCTAGGAGTCAGAGAGATCTTCATGGTGGTGCTGCTGAATATTCTCCCCAAGTGAGATCAGCCTGAGCTAAATCTTGCTTTGCAAATCTATACTCCACCTCCATAAACCTACCAGCAGTTTAAAATAAGAAATGGCTGCATTTGTGTGCAGTAAAAGGAACACAGTCGGTCTCCTTACTGATTTCTGAGTGCTTGCCTAAATTTCTTGCAGTTGCAAAAGTATTCTGGAAATCAGGCCACCTAATGGGATTTCTCATCTGTCTTGCTTTTGAGTGAGTGAAAATGATGGAAGTGGCATTTTGACACTTTGAAGTCTTAGCCAGTACCTAAAGAATTCAACAACATGTGAACTTACAAATACACCCCATGACTTTTTAATTCCTGAAGGTTTTATTGCTTTGTTTAAATTCTGGCTGATTAAGAGTTTGTCTGAAATAACAAAATAATTAGAAATTACAGTGCATTAATATAAAGGAATCTCATTTGTGCACATGTATTCAAAGGGAATTTATTTTCTCTTTTGGAGAAAAATTTCTCCTGGTTTAAAACCTTGAAATTGAGACTTAAAGCTTCCCTTTCCTGACTGCATCTTATCAAACACAATTTCATATCTCTGTAGCTTTCTAGAATCCCTCAACTATATTCCTTTAAATTCTGTGCTAACTGAATTTAAAATTAGTCCCCAGTGGGGACTAAGTAGAAGCCAAGTAATTTAATGGTCAGACAATTAACAGCTCTGCATTAACTAGAGCTTCTGAACAACAAATGTTTTTACTAAAGCAGGCAGACTGTCATACTGGGCATGCTTTTTCCTTTCCTTAAGAAGTGAGAACCACAGTTCAGTGCTATTACTGAAAAATGCCAGTTTCACTGCCATGGAATGATTAAATGCTGATTTTTTTTTTCCCCCCCCAGACAGAAGCAGCTTTGTGGGCTTCCTCCGTTGCTTTTCCTCTTAGTAACTTCTTGCTCAATTTTCATGTGTGATAACCATATCTGTGCCATTTTAAGTATTTTCACTGCAGATTGGGCAAAACATTATGCCTTCTGTAGCAGACAAACGTTTGGTCATATCACAGTATTAATTCAAATCAGCATTTGAAATGGAGTTTCCATCTACGCTGTACATTTTGGAGCCATGGAAATGTCAGCATTTTTAAAAACAGAAGACATCCCACATGGATGCAAATATAACAGCATAGCTGCACCTCATGTGGGTATGCAAAACCACATCTAAAACATAAAATAAACTCTCCTGGAGAGGCTATTACTAGTAGCTGCTTCTACAACAGAGGCTCACTTACATCTCTCAGGGTCCATGACTTTATACCCTCCATTAATTTAGCTACACTAGTGGAAATCCAGTACGGGCTTCAACTTCAGAAGAGACTCCACAGAGGACAGAACCATTTGTTTAACCTTTTCCCAGAAGTTTTCCCCATGTTAGGCATGACTTCACCACACTGTCTTTTAGACCAATACTTTCTTACACTTGTATTTAGATGCATTACAACAAAATATTATTTCCTCAAATAAGTTACAACTCTTTATTCACCGTGCATTAGACTTCGGTATTGCAATTCATGGTCTGTTACCCCAGACTGCTCCAGGTGGGTCCAGCCCTACTGTGAAATAACCCAACCCAGCAATGCCCTGTGAGCCACTACAGTTTGCACCGTGTCAGACCAGCTGTAAGGCTTCACCTTTCAAATGCTCCCAAGCATTTTAATTTTTCTTTCATTACTAGTTTCATTTATTTGGAAGTAATGAAGTTAAGAGGTGCTCAAGAGCCTGTAGGGTGAAAGTCTTACAGCTTAAAGAGAGTTATCGGAAGTGACTTACACAGCCTCCTCCCTACCTGCTCCACAGGAACATCAAATTCCCTTCCCCTCCTCCCAAAGTATCAAAAATGCCTTCAAAAACTCCTTTCCAACATGAAGATCCAGCAATAAGGTGGTCATACCTTTAATACCATCTTCTCTGATAGAACAGACTGTACCACCATTATAACTCTTCAGTTGTGAAACACACAGACAGCACAAATAAAAAAAAAATACCGAGTCCTTTCATGAAATACATATACTTTTTTTTTTTTTTTTTTTTAGAGTCTCATTCACTGCATTATGGCCTAACCAGGAACAAAGGTGTATTTAATATTTTTGGTCTATTTTCCTACCACTGATGCCCCTGTTTCTACTTGTCTTTGGTGGTTTGGCCCTTACGATGGGTGCCTAGCACCGCATTTTTCCCTACTTGGAAGGGAAGGCACAGGCATAGTGGAGCCTGACCTGCTGGAAAGCTTTCCGAGTTTGGAAGGATTGCACAAATAGAGGTGGTAGATATCTAATAACATTAGCAAAGAGAGCAGCTGAAAACATATCCCCCCTTCTAGACGCACAAGAAGTTAGGACAAGATCTTAACCATCTTAATGCCAGAACAAGAACATGACTTGTACTATTTTACTCATATAAAATAATACTCCATTATTTTCCTTATATTCATTACGCCTTGGTAGATGCCATAACTACAGAGAGCAAAGTTATAGTTAATGATAACTAATTAGGAGGGGGACCAAAACAAAACAGAACCACCACCTGTTATTCTACCCTCAGAGTCCACACACCTCTGCGGTGACCTTTTAAATAGGGCTGAAACTGCAGAGAGAAGGATCACCTTCAGTACAGCTGCTCTTCACTTAAGAAAGGCATTTTTGGGTGAACATGACATTGCCTGAAACACCAGCACACCCTGCGTGTCTTGGCGTTTGACACAAACTGGTGGTCGAAGAACTGCCCGCCAGTGAAGGCTGGGTGACACCATGGAAAGCGGGAGTGATTTTTGTATATTGCAATCTAAAATACGAAACCCCATTTCTTCGCTACAATTAGGCAAACCTTTTCTCACCGACGACACTCGACCAGGTGAAGCACAGAGCAGCGACTCTCCTTCCCTTCTCCGCTGGCTGGCGCACGGCGTGCCTGCCGAGGGAGAGCGGCGGGAGCACAGTGCCCTACGCAGCCTTCAGCCACGATGTTTACATTCATATTCCACCACCCTATAGAAGGAACAAGATTCATTTCAGCTGCTAAGGCCGAGCTGGTGTTTAACTGCAATCATTCTTTCCTTAGCTTAACACCTCCAGTTCATAATTAAGCAGTATGGTAGAGAAAGGACTTTAAGCTCCTAATTGCGCGTGTTCGTGTGAGGGCAAATCATTGAAGCACAAGTGAAACAGGCTTGCCCTTTAAAAAGAATAAACAACTACTTTTTGATAAAATGAATCTGTCACAATCAGAACACGTATTCTCTAAATGCATTTCTTTTCTAAAAAAATCTTCAGCATCAGCTTTTGAAGATTCCTTATCTGACCAGTCACAAGGAGCCATTCTTTCATCTTGGGAAAGGCAGTTCTCACTGCTCTAAATGTGATTCAGACCTCCCCTAAATACTGCCAGAGAGCTCGTTATTTCCCTGGCAGACCCCACGCAGCAGCAGCAGGCTCGGTCCTGCTGCCGGGGAAGCACCTACCACCATACCCAGATCTCTGCACGCCATGGTGCCAGTCTTCAAGAGAGAGGACCAAACCTTTCACCCTGAGTCAAAGCACCCAAGCCTAACTCCCCCCAGACCCTTCTGCTTAAGCCCACCCCAGCAGCCACCTTTTCTACCCCCTGCCCCTGGCTCCCAGCTGCACCCCATGATTGCCTGGGGCTGGCTGGCTCAAGCTGCACCATTCACTCCCCCAAACCTAGTTTTACTCAAATAGTTTTCTATATTGCTAATTGGTTAAGAAAATGTTAACCTCACAGATTCTTGGAAACTCCGCCTTCCACCCCCCCCAAGGAAAACCATGCTCCTATGCACCGTTGTGGTGCTTCTGACACAAGTGTCTTCTTGATCCTCAACCAAAACCATCTTCACGCTGCTCAAGTCAGCATTTTCAAAACCAAACATTCAGCATGGGTTCTGTATTTATTCTCTTCTCTCTTTCTCAGATTTACAACTTGCCACATGTAATACACTTAAAATTTAAAATTACCTACTTCCATCAAATATTCTATACAAAGCATAAAGGCATTTCTTAGCTGCCTTCTAGGTCTGCTGCTAATTGGAAAGAGACAGTTATTAGAAATCACCTTAGTGTCTTGCCTACAAATAAACACCATCAAACACAAGCCCAAAATATTATTTCTCTATGGAATGTGTATAAAAAAGGAGGATCTTAAATTCAGTAAGGGGAAGTCTGTGCTGACTTCACAGTGCACGAGCAGTATATTCACCAGAATTTGTTGGCAACGATCCAGTGGCAGCTTTGGAAAGCTTTGAGCCAGACCGGACTGACTGACCTCTCCCGCTCCCTTCCAACCTCTATTTCCATCCTCTGGCGGCCGTAACTGCTGCTCCTCTGCCAGTGCTAGGAGCAGGTCTGGCACGGAGGCACCGCTCGGCCACCCTCTCCGGAGAGGAACTTTGCAACCGGACTGTCAGGGGAGCTGTAAACAGATGTGTCAAGGCTGCGAAATGGGCATTTGCCACAAGTAAAACTGTTGGGATTTTAGGAAACTATAAGAAACGGATTATTATTCTATAAACACTTCACAGGTCAGCTGTTGTCTTATGATAGAGCCATCACTATTCTCTGCTCTCTATTCCACTGACTCCTTTCTTCTGGCTCCTGATGGCAGGAGCTTTGTTTTTATTCTGCTGGCAGCAAGTGCCATTTATAACTCAGACAGACTGTTTCCATTTTTACTTAGACAGAACTCCACTGGTTTCTGCAGCGAAATCCCCGAGTTTAAGGATGTGAGTTAAACTCTTGGGCTTTACTGAGATATTTATTCATTTTTTTTACAGTGTTCCATCTTTTTTGATGGTGTAAAAGGCACATCTGAAGAATAAGAAAAGGCAAATGGAATGAGCTTAGTGTGAATGTAGGAGGTGATAAATGGGCATATAATCAATTTTGCAGAAGGAAGAAACCTGATCTAATGTAATGCTATGTACAGAGCTGCACCTTTCTCATTTAAACCATGCAAATACCGCTCTCTCCATCGTTCTGCCTAAAGTACCTCTCACCCTGGTATCTTGGTGTGCGGAGGAGCATCCACCGCCAGTGGAAGCAAACGCGATGTTTGCGTCGAGAGCAGTGTGATGCAACACATTCGGGTCTGGCCCAAATTTGTAACTTCCTCCAGCACTCCCGCTGCAGATTGCCAAAATCACAGAGCATCAGCAGGGTGGTTAACACTAGTTACATCTGCATTTCATTCTCACTGAATCCTGCATGGGGACTATCTAACTCCTCAACTTTCCTTTGAAGCTGCAGCCTCATGATTTTATAAGAGAAGCAGAAAAAAATAGTTTCAACCACTTTAAAATTAATAAAGATTTTTCATTACGTACTAACGCTCGGTTTAATCAGTGTGTTCCCAACATCTGATAAACAGATCCTGATGTACCCCCTCAGAAAAAATAGGTAAATTAAGGAGAAAATAATTACAGCATCCTCATGAATATATCAGCATTTTACCTTAAATTGTAACAGTAAAGAAAATAGAGTGCAGTAAGTATAAATTCAATGTGGTTGCACAGTTCAATGTGTAGGAAAATACTCTGTCCTGCCACCAAATGGATAAGAAATGACTGCAGAGAAGTGGAGCTGGCGGGTGGGGTGTGGGGGCTGAGCTGCTTGCTACTTCTGGAAAATGCCAGCATGCGTCCCTGGAGACCTGGAGGATATTCTGATTTTGGGGGGAACCCTGTTGCAGTCCTAGCCCCTTCCTCATGCCCCCAGGCTGTGTCCCAGGAGGGCACGCGCTGGGCTGGCCCATGCCCCAACGAGAGGGTCCTGGGGGTCTGCTCTAAATTCATATTTTGACCCAGGCTCTTCCCATAGCAGTGCACCGAGGCAAGATGAGGCTGCGGCAGGGCAGGCAGCTGCGGCAGAGCGGCTGTGCTTGCAGGGAGAGCGAGGGGGGTCCTCTTAATGGCAGAGGAAGAAGGGACTTGGGGGAAGGAACCTGAGGGCTTTCCACAGACCTTCATAATTGTTTAATGTCTAAAAAACCTGAGTGAAATGAGCTGGGAAATCTCCAGAGGAAATCATAGCGAGTACCAGATTTCCATGGAACTGGATTTGCTGAATGTTTTTTTCATCCCAGGACTTTGGATCTCCCTCCTCAAGGATCCTTGGCTTAATCGATTCTTGTAAAAATGTTATATCCGTATTTCAGTTTATATGTTAAGAGATAATAATTTTACATTACGTATTTGTTTGCGTAGCTGCTGGTCCAGACAAAATGGCATACGGTCATTTGCTGCATGGAGCAAAAAAAGAGAGAAAGAAAAGAAAAAACCACAAACTTTGCAGGTCCTACTTTTAAATCAGAGTCAGCAAGAGATCCTTGTGAGACTGCTGGGGGGGAGGGTGTCTTTGCATTTCAACGCATAATCAAGACAAAGAAAAATCTACCGCGCTGGCGTGAGGTTTCGGGGAAGGAGGACCCCGCGGTGCCGAGCGGCCGACCCTGCCGCGGGCAAGCTCCAGGGCTGCTGCGCGGGGCGGCGGAGCTGCTCCTGCCACCGCCTCCATCCCGGCGGAGCTGGAGAGGCGTCCAGCCCGCCCGGCCCTGCCCCTGCGAGACCTGGAGCTCGCGGAGGCTTTGGCTGCGGGGCCGGCGTCGAATAGTCAGGATCGTGAAGGGTTTCCAGTTCTGGGCTGTGTTCTCAAGTTTAGCCAGGGTTTGGCTTCGGTCTAAACTTTCAAACTGGAAGGAAGACTTTGTGTTTGAATTCTGGTGTTGCCTGACGTGGTTTTTGATCAACACGGCACCTCCTCACCGGCGGAACGCAGGACCAGCCCGGTGACCTGAGTGTGCACAAACTTTTAAACAAAACCTAGGCTTTCTCTCCAAGTCCCTTGCTCCCTTACAAAGAAGAGTAATGGAAGTGCGGTTCTCCATGGTTCTCGCTGATCAATGGCAGCAGTTTTCATTATCAGAACGATTACGTCTTGGATGGACAAAAGGTGGTGGTGCATGAAAAATAAGTGAAAATATTTTATTTAAGAGACATCTTTAGGTGAACTAATTTCCTTTTGCATGGTATTAATTTTTTAATCTCTCTGCTGCTGCTTTTCTTCCACTTCACTTTACAACAGTTAGTTAAAGCTTCACTTTACGGTAAAAATCCCTATGCAAAATTTTAAATAGATATTAATGCATCATTAAGTATCAATTAATAAATGCTTTCCATGTATCATTGCTATTAATTTCCCTTTGAAGATAGCTCTTACCGTCTCTGCACGTAGCAAGTTTTTGCATTCCAACACCATTGATTCACGTACGGAACTGTTTCTGCTGCTCCATTTGCAGTTGGACTGGGCATAATAAATTCTAGAGATTCAACAAAATCAAGAAAATCAAGAGCCCGAGCACTAGAAGGCTCCTGGAGACTGTACTCACTCACTCACTATTTCAGCCCAGAATATTCCTCAGAGAAACACCCTGTATCTATATTGTTATGGCTGAGCAGACAGAAAAAGTTTTCCTTTTAACTGCATCATAGTGAAACATTCAGAAATTTCCATGCCTTGGTGAACCATTAGCTACAGAGAAAATACAGCATTTTCAGCCAAAGTCTATGAATTTTCCCCTAACTGAAAGAGAAACTAACTTACTATTGGCAAGCTGTGACGCTTCCAGCTCACCAGGAGAGATAATTTTAGCCCTCGGTGGGTCTGAGGACACAGCTCTGTTGACCCTCGTACCACAGGCACTCTTTCTGTGTCGATGACTGTGCACAGATTTAATGGCACGCTCTCATTGCTGCTATAACAGAAAACTTCTTTGATTACTGATTAGCCACAAAAACTGTTTCAAGAATTTTATTCTTAGAAACTATGGTCCCAAGGTTTATGTTAAAATATCTGCTCTGTTTGCATGTTGCCTTACAGCTGACAATCTATCAAGGGCAGCTAAGAAATTCTGTATAAACTACAACAAGCCTTATGCCAACAATAATTGCTATCTTTACTAATACAGGCAAAAGAACATTGCCATTCATTCCAAGAAATGCATACTTTCCACTTCTTTTTAAGAGATGTGCCTTGGAGAAGTTTTTTTCCGTTATACTGTTTTTTTATTTGAGCTAACACTGCAAGAAGATGCATTTGCGGTAATTGCATTATTTGTACTCTAGGGGTACAATGTAGCCTCATGAAAACACCCAGATTTTTTTTTTTTTTTTTTTCCTTTTTTTCTGATTTTGGGTTAATTTTTGTTGCAAGATTGGGGGTCTTCAGTCTGAATTCTGCATTAATATAGCATTTATATGAACAGTCACATTTCATATTTTTGACTCTGTAAAGGTTTTTACTATTTTATTCACTTAGCTTTCCTTCTACTCTCCACATAACGGAGAAAATAAAGGGTGTCGTTTAAGACAAATTATGGACGGTTACCTTTCCTGTTCCAAACACATATTTTTCTGAGCAGCCAGTGACTAATGCTTTAGTTACACTGTTGACAACTATTAGATTGACACTACTACAGGAATTTATTCTGGGCATACAATAATGACTTGCAGGGTGTGCTTCCTCTTGTAACATCTAATACTTAAGGAACTATTTTCACTTCTGACCTAATTAATTACATCCAGTTAAAAGAGAACTCAAACACTTTATTTGTAATTTTAAGTTATTTGACCTTCTAGGAATATTAAATCTGGAGCCGGTTGCCTTTACTCGCTATGGAGCTCTTCTCACATGTTGTAGCTGGTATTTCAAAGCCTTGGATTTTAAAAGAATTAACCCATGGGGAATAATTCCAACCTGAGGATTGATAGACATGAGTTATTTTTAAATTAGATGAGGCTGTATCTGTATTTGTTTTCTCGCCTTTGGTATTCAATATTTTATAATTTTAATTTTGTAACAAACTGGAGTAAGTTTACATGCACACAACTTCTGCAAACCATATTTCCTAAAGGGATGTTTTCAGCCTTGACCAGGGAAACCCATTCCTGCAATGACCCAAAGGAAATTAAGTACGATATGAAGACAGTGGAGCCTTGTTGAGCTTTCCCTGGTGTACGGTTATTGAGGCCAAAGCACACTTCAGCCTCAGCAGCAGCTCAGGTAACTCTAACATTTATTTCCAGTACATATAATTTAGCATCTGTGAATTGGAAAAATGCAGAGAAGCACATGATGAAGCCCAAATGAAAACAGCAGTTTCCTCTGAATCAGAGTGGTGGAACAAAAAAGCTTCTGAAGTGTAAGAAAGAATGAAGTTGTAGGTGTTGGAAAAAAGCAGTAGTAACCTGTATGTTCTACAAATGAAACAACCTGGTGCATGCGTAAGTTGGTGGAAGGGTTATTTAACAGGACTAAGCATTTTAAACAAACTCTCTTAACAAAACCGAGTTACCGCTGAAATGGAGTATAGAGTGTTAACAGCGTTCATACCTTTTATTCATGCCCTTCATTCTCACACAGCTCAGTTTTGTTTACGTAATACATCCTCTGGAAAGAAAGCGCGCAACAGGGGTTGTTCTGGTATAGTTCTGTCCTTTGGAGATGTAAAATGATGTCCGTGTCACTAGAGAGGGCTAAAGAAGGGAAATAAGCAGAATCTGGCAGAAGGGAATGCCAGTGTCCCTTCTGATCGGAGAAAGGGAAGCAACCAACCCCCAAAGCACCAGATAGAATACGTGTTATGGAAAAGAAGTGGTAAAAAAGTAAAATCCAGCAGTGTTTTGTAAATCTGGTATCTCTGCTTATCTGAGCTGAGAGATTATTTTCTGATAAGGCTACTTCAGATAAAGGAATGAGACCCAGAGGTGTATTTGGAAAGTTTAGGATAATTGGAAATGATTTAAGGGGATTGTAATTTACCCTGCAGTGGTTAAGAGTGTACTTAGAGTACACTTTCCATGTTAAAAAGCATGCAGGAGGCACGTATTTTTATAATCTGAGAAAGAAATGGACACATTAAGGTTAGCTAAAACTGGAATGACTTCATTTGCTTTAAATACTTTAAAGGTAAGCTAAGAATACTGGAGTGTGCCTCATTTAACCAAGGGCCATGGGCAGCCTGGCTGAGGGCAGAAGAGCAAGATGAGCCCGGAGAAGAGCCACGAAGCTCTTGTCAACTGCTCTTTAAGTGTTCTAATGAGTAGTGTTTAAATATTTTACAGATGCAGTCACTTAACCATGAGGGATAAATGTTTGCTAGAGATCTCACGAGAAAGTCAACAGATTAGGACAAAAGTTCAGGTCTTCCTAATTGCATTGTCGTCAGCCTCCTGGATCAAAGAAATCCCAACCTCATCTTCACGCAAGTGCTTATGGACAAACGCCAGTGTCTGATGCTAATAGCTAATAAGCTAATCTCAATTAACACCCTGAATATTTCAGAACTGTGTTGCATTTATTTCAGGGGTCAGGAGGCAGGGACCCAGCACGCTGTCTTTGACAGTCTACAGAAGTACACCTATGCTTTACTGTTTTCTGAATTCTTGCCACTACTGTGTAACAGATTTTATTTAAATTTGCGTTAAATGCTTTATTTGACCTCAAAATTTTAATTTTTTTTTCATTTCAGTTGCTGATTGATATCTAAATCCATATAAACTCCTGAACTAAAACATTTTCAAATAGTTTATTTGCATATTTTAAAAAAATCTCAAAACCTAAAACCTTCTCTAAAACAAATACAAGTCTCATTGGGGTTTTCTGAAATTTTTATCCCATTTTTTTTTCAATGAAATTAGCTGCTAACATAAGTCCCAAATAGGTTTTTGTCACTTGAACGGAAACTTCACACCTGAACTTGAATAGATATTCATATATATCCTTCATATGTTATAGAATAAACCAGTTACAAAAATGAATTCAGATTTGTCCATTTGTACCTGAGTGTGATAAGTAAAACTTTTAAGAGCAAGGAAGGAGCTTTCTCTCTTCAGATTTTTGAGTCTTTTCCTTGTAAAGAGAAAGCAGACATTTTTCAGCAATTCAGTCAGCCTGGACACTTCATTAAAAACAAACAAACAATATAAATTCTAGGATAAATTATTATTGTTCAACCTGGCACTAATTCTATATAGGTAATTGTGAATATGTAACTATCTTAAATACTTGTATTAATAGCCACTTTTCATAAGTTTGAGGTATGCACAGCATACATGGCAGCAATGCAGAATATAAAACAGAACACCTGGGAGACACAGATAAACTTGCTGGACTACAACATAAAATAAACTTGTTTGGGTTATGAAAGCTATTCTTTCCCTGTTCCTGGAGCCCTAGCCAAGGATTTGTGGGGTCCATAACACTTTAAACTGGTAATCAATATATTTTGAGTAACCTGAAGATATTTCAATGCCAAGCCACGTAAGAGAGAGAAGTTGGCAGTTAGTATTTTTGAAGGACTTGGCATCCAAGCTGGTTATCATGGCATTTTTGCTGATCAGTAAACACAGTGTAATTTGTGTCATAGAGATGATTTGCAATTAAAAATTTATTAACAAAGTGCAATGATAACAAGAGGGATAAAATGCCAAGATGTGGAATTGCTTAATTATGTGAAATAGTTCTACCAAACCCAGGGCTCCGCGGAACATTTTTTCCTCTCTCTAATGAACAATCAGTTCTCACTGAATTCTAATTAGCCTCAACAATGTTGATCCCACTCAAGTATTAGTGGCAGAAAATGCAAACTGAACGTTTCCATTAAACAACTGCCTTCAGGTACAACTGTGCTGTGCAAATCATACAGCAAGTTGCAGAACATTGATGTCCCAGGCAGTCTTCGAAAATGACAGAGTTATCTTCAGAGGACGGGAGGGCACCTGTGATATGCAGAGTGATCTATTGTCACGTCTAGCGTGTTGCCCAATCTATACCCTTCAAGCAGATTAAGTCTGTGAGCTTATCCAGACCTGTTTTAAAGCCTATTTGATCTTGAAATAAGACTGAAGAATCTAACAAGAAGAGGCTTGTAGGAGATTTTCTTGTTTAATCAACATTGGAAATGCAAGAATTGGAAACTCAAGAATAGACCCCCTTCAGCACCTTCCTTTTGCCAAGATTACAAAGTACTGAAGTATATGAAAATGAGAAGATGACAACTCTTCTAATCTGCCAAGCCTGAACTGCTCCCCATCTCCAGTAATGAACAAGCAAATCAAAATACAACTCTTGAGAAAGTTCTGGTAATTTTCGCATTACAGATGCCAGACCCCTCATCCTTCTCTCTGCGTCACATTTCTTCTTTGCTCGGGGAGATGAGCCCTAGCCTTGTTATTTCTGCTAATCCCCTTTGCTTTAGCATTCGCAGTAGCTGCACCACGCTCAGCCACCCTCGGCTGCCTCTTGCACCCTTCGTCCCCTCCTTGGGGATGCCACTGGCACCGCAGTGCCTGAGGACCCGAGCTGAACCCCCCAGTGTCCCCTCCTCTCAGGGATGCTCTCGCAGTATCACACACCAGTGACCGCGGCACGGGCAGCGCCAACGGCTCCGGTGCTGTGAAAGGGTGCGTTTCACATGCACGCACACGTGCACACACTCGTAGCTTGCACAGGCAAACATCTAGGCCAGCCTGGGCAAAATCAGCTGCTGCAAAGGAATTTCCTTCCTCTAAAGCCCTTGTTATGTTTGAGAGTCCCTAAATTCTCTTCATGCCTTTCTTAGAAAGCAAAAGCCTCCCTCCCCCCCGATTCTGACAAAGTCTTCCTGGTGTCTCCCCACGAGGAAAGAAAATATAATGTTGTATTAAATAGTAGTGGAGATCTACAATGTAGCTTACAAACAAAAGAGAAGCAAGAAACAATTCACGTGCTCCCATGCAGTTCCAGCACTGTTTTATTCCTGAAAGTAGGAGGGAATTTAATTAATATTTTAACTGACAAAGTTCAATATATCTATCTGCAAAATACATAAGTGGTTGGTTGTTAATGATGTCCACAGCAACAAGGATTGAGATTTTAGTGATTTCCTAGTGCTGAATATCCTCAGTATTACAAGAAAGTTTTAATTTTGCAAAAACAAATTTGTTATCGCAACCATCTGAAATGGTGCATAAGACAGCAGATGAAGTCCCTACACATGAGAATATTTGTGGAAAGGGTCTTTCCCACATTATTGGGTTGGTCGTCAGAAATATTTAATTTTAAACTGAAACAAAATCAGATCCCATCCCTTTAACAAAATTCTTTCAGACTCCAGTAACAGCATGAGTCGCTCCCTCATACTTCAAGCACTTGAACTGGAACAAAGCACTCTCTCTTGATCTACTTTCTCCCACTCCTCCTTGCCAGCCTCTGCTTTTTTTAGTGTACTGAGGCATTAACCCATGCAGATTTGCTGCTTTATATGTCCCAGCAGTGAAGAGAAATGAAACACATGCTAAAAGAGGAATAAAATCCAATTTAAGCAAAAGTCTGTAAGAGGACTGGGTTTCTTTGTATTTAAAAAAAAAAAGAGGGGGGGGGGGGGGGAAAAAAACCCTCTCCCTATAATAACTTACTATGGGTCAGACCACATGAATGGAGTGGTAAGTGCTGCAAGTCCCCACAATATGTTAAGCCTTTACACAGAGATGGAAAATAGCTGTTTGTGTTTAACGTCAACCAGTCGGACATGCCTGCCGCAGAATACAGGCTTTGTTCTCCCCCATGCTGAACTGGCTCACTCCAACTCTGAAATATTTTACCATACAATATTTTTAGTTATGTAACCATACCAATGAGATCTAAATTAAAATAATTCCTTTCGAGGCCATTTCTGGTGTTCAGACAGAAGCACAAGATGAAGTCATGCCATTTCAAAGCCATGTTATGGTTGAGAACAGTTATTGGAAAAGTGCTCCCAGGGCACTTTTTCCTTGCCTCTGAGGGTGTAGGAGGCACGAACCCATGCAGTGATGCCATTAGCATCATGCCACAAATTCTGCACGAGAGCTGTAAGGATCCTGCTTCAGGTTCTTTACTTGAGGAAAACAGCAAAGCCAGAGCAATGGCCAGATCTTCCTCCGCTCGGACAGCAGCTCTGCTCAGAGCCGGTATTTCTTACTGCAGGGGCTGGTCATGCTCTCCTCTCAGTTTCCTTCCACGTCGAGGATGATTTACTTAGATGGGTCAGTGCTCATTTCTCTGCATATCATTCATGGAGTCTTTCAGACTTCAGACATAAACTCCTTCCTATTGCTTTGGCATTTCAATCCTATGCGCAATTTTCTTCCTTCCTGGGTTTTGTCCAAAACTCATAAATTAATGTGCGTTAGCACCTAATCTGCGTACATCTTCTACAGCCTATTCACACTCGATTACCTCACCTTATCCAATGTACAGCTCATCTCCCTTTCCAAAACATCTTGCCTTACTTACCTTCCATGATGCAATCACTTTCTCATTTCTTCTTCTGTTTTAAGGCTCAAGAGATCTTTGCCGTTGTCAATTTTACTTTTGACAGCAATTCACATGGGAGATAGAAGAGCCTAATATTTTTTAGAGGACCCCAGATTTCTTTCACACCTGGAACCATGGCATTAGCTCAGTCCCCTCCCCATATATATAAATATATATGTATACACACCTGTGTGTGAATGTAAGTGAACCCATGTTGATTTCTTAAGCCTTCGGGTGTATACGTTTGTGTAATAAAAGGCACTAACACAATAGCAGTAAATTAAATGCCTAATTCACATACGCACACACCTTTATTGCTTTGCTGCTCCGGTCCCCAGGACGCCACAGGGTGCTGGTGGGTACGTTACCCAGATGCACTGGCCTTGGCTTCAGACTTTTCCCGAGAAGCAAAGGACACCCAGGCTCTGCCCAGCAGATGAGGTTTCCGAGTCCAGCTCCTTTCCCAGATGACTTGACTGAGCATCCTCCAGGGATCAGTTTTATTGAGGCAACTGGAAAACACGTGTTGAAGTTCACAAGACATGCAGCTAGTTTGGAGAAAACATCAGTTCAGTAAAGAATAGGGCAAAATACACATCCTTTTACTTTATATTTTAAAATACAAAGTTTATACATCTATAAATATGTATTTTTCAGCACAATAACTGCATATACATGACACCTTTTGTGGGATATTGAAATGAAAAGGGACACAGGAAACTCAATAAAATCAAACAAAAGTGAAAAAGAAGGCGAAATGGCAAGGAGGAACACAAGTAAACCTTTTCTCCTGGCAAGTTGGTATGTGTCTCCCAATGGATTTAAAAGTCCATTTGACTCCTATGACCTCATACATCAGTAGTGAAACAAATAGCCATGTAGCCCACTTGCCCAGCAAAAATTTGTTGAGCCAATTATTCAGAAAGTCAGCAGCTTTTCATTTTTCATATTTTTTTTTTTTAAAAAAAGCATGCAAACAGTGACTTCTGTTCAAATCAATTATTCAAATCTATTGACTTGCAAAGTCAATACATATTCTACAGCAGCAATTTATGACACACAAAACCAGCCCAATTCTCTGTTGTTGATATTGGCTCTGGATAAAAACTATCACGAATGAGACAGTGATGAACATTTCTTTGAATACATGCTATAAAGTTTCTTCATTTCTATAGGTGACACCCTATCCTTACTCTCAGTAAGTACTAGTATTAGCACAGTTCTGTTTGGAAAATTACAGAGCAAAAACGTTTTTCAGTAGCCCCATTTAGGCAAATGCTGTAACTGCCTTGGCATCTTGGGAGCCCTCCCCAGATCCAACGGCCTGGTCAGCACACAGACTGGGTTAGCATCGCCTGGCACAGCAAAAACAAAGCAATCCCCCAGGCCAGTACCGATGCCTGGATTTCATACCCGCCTCCGCTTCTGGATAAGCAGCTCTCTAGAAGCATCAAGTCCCTTCAGTAATCTCTGATTTCATTTTAGCAAAGCGTAACATTGCTCAGGCTTGACAATGCTTTTTTCTTTTTTTTTTTCTTTTATTTTGAAGTCTCCCCTCCAAAGGCCCCAGCAGAGCTGCCAGGAGAAAGTTATAGAGGAAGACTGCTACGAGAGCAGAGACACAGCAACATCACGTCTTACAGTCACCTTTCCCCTGTCTTTGCCTTATGCTATGTGACAAACTATAACAACTCGCTTCACCGCTGATTTTCTTTCTGTGCTACTCTTCCTTCTTCTTGTTTTTAAAGGATCGTGACGAACCCTTCACTAATGCTAGCAAACAAAGAACTGACCAATGCATGCTGTATTTTTCTCTTGGGCTGTTTTCATTGAGCACTTGTGTGATACAAAAATAAACCAATAACGAGACTGAAAATCAATGACAGCAAAGCTATTAAAGACACAAGGTCACAAAGAGGGCAGAAGTTAAGTTTAAAAAGTATGTGGTGCTGCTGTAAGAGCACACCAGTCTCGCCAGACCAGCGAGTCACGTCCTTCCAGGCTGAAGTCCTCAGAAGTTATTGACATTCACTTGAAAAGGTTTTAAGAGGCCAAATTTTCAGGTGGCAGATGGAAAACAGGCACCGAAGCTTCCCGAGGCTGGGCATCGGGACATTCCCACTCGGTCCCCTCTGCCAGGTAAAACCCGGTGTCCCTCCAGATAGGCGCTGAGCAGCCGTAACAGCTTCTCCCTAGAAAGTTTTTATTTCTGCCCCTCACCTCAAAACTGGGACACTCGATGGGACACGGGGGCCTCAGATGGGGGGAGGCGTGGACCCTGGCTGAGGTCCTACCCGGGGACCATCATCCCACCTGAGCCACAGGTACGCAGGGAGCGCGTGAAGAGGTCTGGCAGCTCGAAACCTGAGGATTTCTTTTAGGCCGCAGGAGGATGGTCAACGGTATCACAGATGTTTGTGATTTCCTAAATTACACTTATCCTATATCGCAGACCAGCGGAGCGGGTGAAGGGAAGGAACCTGCACCACCTCCGCCAGCGCCGACTCTTCGCTCCACCGCAGGACCCCACGACCGTGGTTTCCCATCAAGCGATGCTCGGCACCGCCACGCAATCACCCGTGTCCATAAGCCCCGGCTCTCCTGTCCCACCAGCAGCGCTGGGCGCTTGCCTCTGCTGTGGTGCCACGGGCACCTCGGCTGGGTGTTCAGATCATGTTTCAAAGTCACTAAGACACGTGGTGAATATAAGGTGGGCACAGTCATGTATGTATTCTTTCCCTAAGGAATCACGACATAATTGCTTACAAGCATTTGCTTATCCAGTGAGTGAAGTAATTAACTACCAAACAAATCATGTTAGGCAATACACAGTCAATTACCCACCGGTTTAGAAAAAAAGTAGTTATGTACTGCAGTAAGCTAATTTTACTATTATTCTTCTCAGATACTTAGATCACAGTTAAACAGCATAATTAGCTAATTAGAATCAGAACCAAATGAAATCAAAGTCTGAGATATCTAAAATAAATATTGCTTCTCTAATAAAATTTGGTAAGTAACCCAACAAAATATCGCCTTGGAAATTTTTTATGTTACCTCAGAACGAAAGCACATCCTACAGCGAGGGTTTTCTGGCGCAGTCACGTGGCACCGCTCGAAATTATGAGAAGTCACAGGAAATCTGCACGCACGGGCTGATGCAGCTCAGAGTAGCTAACAGATTTGCCTTGTGCGCTTTGAGTTACTTATTTCACAATAAAGTTGATGAAACACAGAGCATGCAAACCCCATAGCACTCAGCAATGACATTTTATATATTCCAGTTGTTTCTCAGCAGCCCCTTTTTAATGTTAAGCTTCCCTGTGCAAATCCAGCGCTGAGCAGGTCTCCCCTGCAGCATGTGCAATGCCTCACACCTCCGGAACGCAAAGAGCCGCTTTGTTTTCATGAGGTTTGAAGCAAGAAGCGAGGAGAACTTGACAGCAGGCTGTTAATGCCTGGCTTGCCAAAAGGTCATATTCAGTGTGATACCACCAGTTTTGCAGACACTTGTCGTCTTTAGCATCGCCCACAGAGAAAATCCTAAATTTAAATGCTAAGTAGTACTTACAAAGATGCTATAAATTCAGACTCCCACTCTGACACAGTTTAAGGCAGGCTAATGCTGATTTCAAGCTAAAACTTTGCCTGGTTTCTCCTGCTTATATATCACTTTTCTCCCTGAGTGCGTGACAGCGGCTTTGCTGCACAGAAAACGAGTGATTCTCTACCATGGGTATCATGCAGAAATATTTGCAGTTGGATAACTGTCTCTGCTTTCATATGCACATCAGATGAATGGAGGTCATTAAAGAATAAATTGATCATTAAACCAGGTTGCACGTGGGAACTGAAGAACCTCTGATAGCTGGGTGAATACATGGTCTTCTCTGGGGCCGCTGAGCCCATTCATTACCCCCGAGGCTTCCCCAGGAGTTTACTACCAGTCTTTCAGCGAGGCCCTGAGATGTTAATCGGGATTTTGCACTGGGTTTTAGCGTGTTTGGTGGGATAGAGCCCGGCTCAGCCACTCCACGCACTGCTGAAGTACCAGTAATAAGTCACTGTCCTCGTGACCGCGGGGCGAACTCTGCAGAGATGATTTAATTGGGTTCAGCTCTCTGCAGCAGCCAGCTCTCTCCTGCTGCCGAAGGTTTGCTCTCTAGCTCGGAGGATTTTTTTTACTTGTTCAGGCAAAGCCGACCAACTTGCAAAGTTCCTGTAGAGATGCTGCAAGAGATTTGCAAAGGTGAAAACGCAAGCAGCAACCTCTGCTTGCCGCCGGCAGACGCACCGGTCTGGTCCTCGGCCACCCCGGTGCCCTCGGTACGGAGGTGTTTCACTCCCGGTGATTTCTGAGCCGGGTGCCTCTGGACTCCTTCCAGCGATGAGCTCAACTCTTCATACTAATGACCTGCGCCTTATTAGTAAACAGCGCCGTGTCGCTGGGGGACGCAGGCTGCATAACACAGACGGTGTCACCTCCGACGGACAAAGGCACTGTTCACACCACATATGGGTATTCCTATTATAATTCCTAAAGACACCTAAATATTTTTCAAGTGTATTTTTAAATGAAAAAAAAAAAAAAAAGCTCATGCTTACAAACCCACTGTTCAGTAGGGACATGCAAGCACAGCGCTTAGCACTGCTAGTGGTATTTTCTCATACGGTTCTTCTTTGGATATTTCCTTTCCAACCTGCACAAACCAGTTGGTTAATGGGAAAGCATACTGAAAATCACAACTGACTGGGAAATTCCCAGCAAAGTGCATTCACACGCTCACCATAATCTCACACATCCCCTTGGCAAACAGACAGATATTTTTCAACACATCTTTCATGCAACTATTTACTTTAATTAGTGACTACGTGTATTCCTGGCTGTATCTGAAAGTAGGAATTAAAATGTAATCCCTAAATAAAGAGAAGTCAGTTATTCCGAGACCTGAGGATTCTCCACCTCTCACACCACTCTGCACTCGGGTTTATCTGATCCTGCCTTGCACACAGAGTCTTCTGTTACAGAAAACGCTGTGCAGAGCTGAGACCGAGCGCGGTTTGTTTCGGTCCAAGAGCCGGATCCAACAGCAATTCGTTTCAGTTAGCCCTTACTCTACTTGGCTGCTTTTCCCGGTGCAACGCTGCATGCGCTGCCCTCCGCTGTAATCTCCAACATCAATTTCCAGATTTGCAATAGGTATAAAGTGGCTCTCTGCCTTCCAAGCCCTGAAGAACTACTTGCTTTGCAGGACAGAATAAATACTTTTAAGCAGATTTTGTTCAATTCTACAGTCCGTGGGTCAAAATGCTGGGCTGCTGCAGAAGTACAATCACCTATTTGTTCCATTTTAGTAACCTCTAAAATAAAAACTATCCACTAAAACTTTGAAATGACCTTAGCCAATCTTCTAGAAATCTTACAATCCCTTAATCTGATGAAGCATTTTGACCTCTGAGCATTGGATGGATTAGTGCCTTGACTGCATTTGCAATAATTACTCCGCAAAGCCTCACAGAAAGCAAAACATTTCAAAATGGCAAGTTTAGTCTAAACTCTTTTTTGTCTAGTAAAAGAAGCCCCTACCTTTTTCTGAGGTAACAATCATTTACCCCAGATTTTCTTCTCCATTCGTTTTGCATCATGTTACTGCCTACTCTGCCACTTCCCAGCTAGTTTGAAATGCAAAAATAATGCCATTGTTTTAAATTCTTCATTAAAAATTAATAAAAAAAATATCGCACATATTCATGGCTTCTCTCTTTTCACTTACAGCAAGGAGGCAACGTTTTAATTTCCTGGTAAACATCACTGGATATTACTGTATTCTAAATCATTTTTTCCTAATAGAGGGAGCTTGTTTTTGTCAACAGCTAGTAAGATATCATTAGCAGGACACCTTTTTAAGGCTTCTGTTAATTTTTTGCCAACTTTGACCAATGAAAATACTATTGATTTGGATACCTGTACCATAGGAAATACAAAGTGTTTATACCATCCCACTAGCCAAATTGCGTTAGGAGAAAAATCCAGTAATATTATCTTCAGATGTTTCTGGCGTAGCCTAAAGAAACTAAAGTCTGCAATTCAAAAATGGGGTTAATTTATAATCCCTTTTTAAAAAGGCCCAAAGGCTACATCCCTAAGGGAGAGAGTACGTCCCTGGCAGGCACTGCCTACAGCACTCCCTTCAGGGAGAAGTTATGGAAGGCGGCGAGCACCAAGTTGTGTAAGAGAATGTTGATCATCCAGATGACCCTGTTGTTTTGTTCCCCCCATCATTCTCTTATTGCAAGTGAAAAGTGAATCTGCATTAGGCGTATATTGGAGTAAAAATAATTTCTGTAACTTTTGGCCAGCCAAAGTAGATATTCCAGGCTTAGGAGTCTAATGCACCTTCTGCTCACAGGGTGGTTTGCCAAGAGCTCTGAATGGCTCTTCCGTGGCCGCAGTGCTGTGGTACAAGCAGATTCAGCCGCCTGTATCAGACTTGTAAAGATCCCTTGTGAATCTCTGCAAAGAAATGATTATTGCAACATTTCAAACGCTATGGATTTTATTCCAGGCTCTGTGATGGATTTGCAGAGTGACTTCAGGCATGGCATTTCACTGCACTGTACCCCAGCTGCTCCCATCAAAAACACGATCCCTACATTTAGAAGTCACTTTGCCACCTCCTAAGAAAAAAAGAAAACATTTTAAAATTCAGGCATTATCAATTCTAAATCACGGTGAATGATAACTTTGGTGGCAGTCCTCCTGCAGCACTGCCGTATGGAGGTACTGACGTGCAGACTTGACTTCTTCCCTTCTGTTTTGCTTCTCATTATCTCGCTATTCTTCAGTAATCAGCTGGAAGCTACAATTTCCATTCTAAATCGCGAGGGTAAGCCGGGACTCACTAGACCATTTCTGTCCGCAAGCCATAACAGTAAGAAAGAGGTTGGTAATCTGTCTCCACAACCCAGCTATAGCAGTTAGAGAAATGCACCAAGGGAAAACAAGCAAGGTCATTTGGCCAAGCCATATACATTACAAACAAACAACATAAAGCAAATATTTTGACATAGTTCAAATTTCTGTAGTTGTACTGGTCCTGCTCTAAGCCACAGAACAAGCTCTGACCAGTACTTTTAATTAATTCTTATTTACAACATCTTATGGCATTTATTACATCTTTAGACTGGACCTCGGAGAAAATACTTTTCATTTGCTATCATCATGTTCATGATGACTAGACACGTTTTAAGACCACAGCCATCTTCACAAATTAATTCATTACTCCTACAACTGTAAGGTTTCCTCACTGGGAATAACAAGTGTGAACTACAGAAAGAAGATCTGATTGATTACAGCTTGATTTCTTTATTACAGTGTTTGGAGAACTAAATAAACAGCATCTACAAAATGAAGGTGCTTAAAACCCCCAATTGTTAGATAAAAGCTCACAAAGGGGCCTTTACGTTATATTGGCATTATCCTCATCTTGTGCATACCTATTTTGTGTTAAAAGCACCTTTTTATTCCAATCTGATACAACACACACACCATCTGGCCTTCCTCAGATGCCTGGTCATTCTCAAAGCAATTTTTCACAGAAGCAGAAACATTTGGTTTGCAGCTACCAAATGAAGCAGGCAAATTTATGTCGTCAGAGAAGAAGTCTGCCTATGGATTGTGGATCTTGTAATCTAAATTGCACTGCGCTGTACCACTGCCTGAGCAGTGGAGAAATTCAAGTTAAATCAAAGTTCTCCCGCATTCCCTTTGCGGGGGCCTGAAATTTCCTTGAACAACCTGAGCAAAATTATTCACTGAACACTTTCAAATTTCATAGCCAGCAAAGGGGGGAATCTTGCAGCCTATGCTATTTGAAATTAGTAGAGATACTTGCCTCAGTTATCCAGTTAGGAAACTGTGGGTAATGCAAGCACGTGGGGATTTTGGAAGCCCGTTTCTTCCCAATGCGGGCTGCTCTCCCAGCACACTAAGGCAGCGTGCGAGGACTGACCCATCATCCAGCTGTGACACTGCAGCATTTTCTATTCTCAGTCATGCACTTCTCAGCACATAAAGTAAGACTAATATCAATCCTACCTGACACGTCTGATTACTGCTGAAGACGTGTCATCTATTATCCTACAAGGATCCTGAAAAATCCCAAGATGCCATAAGTTCAGCCCTCCCAGGACCCCCCTCCGGTCCTTTCCATCTCTTCCTAGGCACAGATGCCTGTTTCTAGCTGTGAAGCTTGTCCTCACCTGGGTCAGGTCTGCCATCTCCTCTCTTAGGAAGGTCAACAGATAAACCTCTCTGTTCTTCCTCCATCTTTCTTGAGGAAGCTCCTGGAGACAGCCTGCTGACATCTGCCTGCTGCCTGCCCTCCCAGCCAAATCCAGCCGGAAAGCACTTGTCCTCCTGAAGGTGGGGTGGGCATCTTCAACGGGGCCAGCCTCGCTGCCTTATCCAGATTTAGGGCTTTATGTCACAATCACAGCACAGGTTGCTGGGAGCTCAAACAGTTATAGGACATGAAAAGGTGAACCCTGATCTTCTGGCAGAAGTCAGTGGTGCAGATGGCTTTTCAGATTTCCTGCTGGGGAAAAAAAAAAAAAAAAAAGTTGGATAAAATTTTAATGTAGCAGTATTTATAACTTGTATTGCAATGCCCATATCAAAAGGACTTGGACAATAACATACAGATAAAAGGCATCTAGCATAGACATTTCTTAAAGAACAGAAAAAATTTTTTCTTCAGTCATGACTGACTCACTAGTGTTTTGCAGGTAAATCTCAGATCATAAAATGAAAGTGCAAGCTTTATTGTAAAACCTCTCTGCGCATGGTAGTTATTATACTTCAGGTTTTCCATGTCATTCTGTGCTGAGGAGGACAAGAAATCTTGTTGCTGTTCTCTGAAAACCCAAAGTCCCCAAATTCATTATTGGAGTCAACAACCCTCCTTTGAGCACTGTGCACCGTCATTCATTTCTCCAGCCCCCACCTGGATTTAGTTAATGAAAGTAAAACTTTCAGGAAATATCTTTTAAAATCAAAGAATCTGTTAAAGTTGGTATTTAATTTTATTGCAAGCAGTGTCCTCTATTTGTTAAATTGAAAAGTATTTTCACCTGATACTTTGGAAATGAAGTCACGACCTTTAATAACTCCATTTAGTCTAAATGAATAAATAGAGCTCGAAGTGAATTGAAAGTCTTTCCAAGTGCTAACCAGAGTATATCCTATATATCTTGCAGTCATTAATAGCTGATGAATTCAGCTAATAATGTCAGAGGACATTGTCAAGGTTGATGGACCCAAAACTTGTCCTTGTTTTGACAGTACTTCTATAGAAGAGAGCTCTCTTTGGGAAAGCAATTACCCCAGAGAGTGAGACTGGTTAATAGTGGACTTCTTAAAGAAGATTTGGATGGACGGGCAGTGGTAAATGGATATAACAGGAATATTTTTTTTCTTTTCTTTTAAAAGCACAAATTGTGATTCACCCTAATTTTCAGTTCTGGTTATTTGCCAGTATTCAGTGACAACTAATATTACCACAGGCCTTATGACTCCCCAGGGTGTCATGAACAGCAAAGCGGAGAAAACTCCTCCAAAATTTTGTCATGATTTGTTGCCTGGTCTTTACTTTCTTAATCTTCTGTCACCCAGGTCCTTTTGGACTCCTTTTCAAGAACTATGGACAAGTTTCCCTTGCCGGAAATACAATCCTAAATAAAAAGGAAGTTCCAAGAAGAAAACATTGTGTGTTGACGGAGTGCCTTTTTTACTTGCAGCAGAGCATGATTTTATAGAGTCATTTAGGTTGGAAAAGACCTTCAAGATCATCGAGTCCAACCATCATCCATGCCCACTAAACCATGTCATGGAGTACCCCGTCTACGTGCTTTTCGAATACCTCCAGGGATGGAGACTCAACCACTTCCCTGGGCAGCCTCTTCCAATGCCTGACAACCCTCTCAGTAAAGAAATTTTTTGTTCGTGTTTCTGAAAGATCTGGGGATCGCTGAAAGATGTGCCTTGGGGACAGCAATGGCAACGCCACGGTGTGGGTGCAGCCTCTTTTAAGAATGAACACTGCACATTTGTGTGAAAACAGGGGCAGAAGGGAACAGGCAATGCTGCAGAGAAAGCAGGGAAGAAGGGAGGTTCAGCAAGAACCAGCACAAGCCTGTCGCGATGCTACGGGGCAAGTTACTACCGTGGCGAGGAAATTTCTGCTCCAGCTGCGGGGCAGCATCAGCTTCCATCGACACGGACAATACTGGTCATGCAGGTTAAGTCTGAGCTAATTGCATCGTTTCCTTTGAGATGTCATTTTAGCTAAAGCGGTTTGGCACCCAGCTATCACCTGATCACCGGCCATGGCGAGGAGCCCCGTAGGCAGGTGCCGTGTAAAGGGCTGCGCACACGTGTGTGCACAGCGTGGCAGAGCCTGCGGTGACGGCCGAGACACCCACTCTGATCAGCCAGATTGCCTTTAGCTTCCTTCAACATTCATTACATTAATTATTGTCTGGAACGGGCTCAGTATCTCCACGAGGATTAAAGCATTATCCCTGCAACTGACTGCTGGCATACGGGTGTCGTGGGGCTGAAGCTCACGACAACGCCGGCACGGCCTTTTGTTTTTCATGCATGGCATGCACGCCTTTTCCTTTACTGAGTGTTTTAATGCACCATTGGTGGGGTTATTTGGAAAAAATTTAACACCATTTAAAAATAAATAAATAGGCAAGCACCAAGGAAATCATCAATCAAGAGTAATAAAGACTAACTACAAAGATTCCACTGACAACTCTAAAAGGATGCGCTGACAACTCAGATAAGGTAAAGTGCAAAATTCCAATGTTAGTAACATCAGCTCACCTGAGTATATCACTAAGATAGTGTCTGCTAATCTAACTTTCTATATTTAGCACAGTGACCTGACTTCAACCAAATATTCACATCCCATTAAACTCAATGGGATTTAAGCAAGTACCTAAGTGCTTCACTGACTGAGGGTGGCTTGTTCATATGTTTTAATGTAACTGGATACTAATTACATTGCTAAATCAGGGACTAGGATTGGAATATGAAATTCAAAAGTGATTTACATGAATCTAGAGGACCTTTACATTTACAGGAAAAAAAAAATATTTGTTTTGCCAAATTTTTTATCTAAAGCCACTTTACTTGTCAGGGAAATAAGAATTGTGGCTATAAATCACTGAGCATTGGTATGGAGAAACAAAAAGATATTGGACATGTTTATATGTTTTTCATATTTTCTGTGCAAGATAAGGTCTTACATTATTTGGAGTAATCTCTACCTTTATCTTCCCAATGAAACAAAAAGGCTTGGTAAAGTCAGGAGGAAAAATGTATTTGTAGACTTACTGAAGAACACTAAAGATGGAAATAAAAAATGGAGCACAAGGAGTATAGACTATCAGCATGAAAACTGTGTTGGTGTTTGTTGCCTTCTGATTCACAACAGAGTGCAGTAAAGAGAAAAATATTGAAGCACTTTGATCTAATTTCAGAGTTGCAAATATCTATTCTTTTGCAGTTATGTAGTCAGAGGAAATAAATCTCTAGAAAGGTGTCATTTTACTCCTTTTTCTTTTTTCCTTTCCTACTTGCAGGTGTAAAAATGAAGTATAACACCTACAAGCACGAAAATCCCACAAGAATGCTCATTAGGGCAGTGCCTGTGCTCCAGAATCCCTCCGGTGCCTCGGGGAGGTTGTGCACAAACACCTCCTTGGGGCTGCCTTGCTGCTTCCTCCGAACGCCTGCACGCCTGCACAGCACCTCCAAAAAAAGCTTATTAAGTGTGGACATCAGCTTTCCTATTTCCTTACCAGAACAGACTTTCTCTCTTAAAACAACTGAATAAAATATGCAAGTTGGCAGCTTTCTGGGCTTTGCTTCTGCCCAGACCTAGTGGGCGCAGAGACCCAGCAGGTTCTCCCCATTCCCCCCAAAAGGCGAGCGTGATGCTTCGGCAGCCGGAGGGAGGCTTTCTGGGGATCCTGCTCGAGATGCAGGAGCTCAGTGAGTCAATGCTCTGTTCTTTCGCTCATCTCATTCCTATTCTAGCCTTACCTCAGGTCACTGCAACAGCATTTGCACACACAGGCTTTAGAGAGCCATTAGGCATCAGCGCCAGTGAAAAGCAATTCGGTATTGATGTCTAATGGGGCCTGGGCATGCAAAAACGCACCAGAAGGGTGAACGTGGGAGGACCTGCAAGAGCCAATTCTGACCTCTGTATCCTTACCTGGATTATTCTTTTTTCAGTGTGGTCTTACGACAATTTGCAGGAAGAGCACATACAACTGTGCACCCATATGCCTGTGCAGTGCAGGAGTCCACAAGTTTGGACTGTTTTTAATAACCTAGAACATAGAATTGTAGAATGGTTTGGGTTGGAAGGGACCTTGAAAGGTCATCTAGTCCAGCTCTCCTGCAATGAGCAGGGACATCTTCAACTAGATCAGTTTGCTCAGAGCCCTGTCCAACCTGACCCTGAACATTTCCAGGGATGGGGCAAATGATAATGTCATCTAGAGTATGGTTGCATATGAAAAAAACTACGAACACCGAAATACATGGGAATTTTGTCCTTATAAAGTGAAGATTTTCTCATGTTTTGCCTACAAGAGGGCTCTCTGTTTATGGAGTTTTAAATTTTGTGGCACCTACTAAACTATGATTATGTTATAAAGTGAACTTTTATAAATCAGTAACCATTAAATATAATGTTTTGAACTGGCAACTGTTAAATGTCATTATACAACATGCACTCTCATCATTTAAATCAGAGCCCAGCTTCCTATCTCAATACCAGTATCAACTCAAAGTAAATCCATTATTATAGTGGGGAATTACTGTAGACTTACATGAGCACAGCTGAGATTAAAACCTGGCCCCTGGTTTTCAAGCTCTAATGAAGTTCAATTGCACAGAGTACTTTTTTTTTTTTTTTTTTTAAAAGTCTGTAGTGTGTACAATCAGGAACATTGGTCATTTAAAAGATAAAAAAGCTAAACACAAAACCTGAACATATGTAGATGTTTAGGCCACCGGGAATAAAATTCTCCAATTAAAATACTAATAAATGCAGAATATCCCCTCCCTTAATTGGTTGGTTAAATAAACAGTGAGACTAGGTGAAATACTTCTATGATTATTTAACACTGAGAAAAATCAAGAAGGTTGACTGAATAACAATTCCTCAATTAACACACAATGAAGAACATTTGAGTTTTAATTAATCCTTATTGGCACTGCAGTAACTTCCACAGAGAATCTATTCCGACTCATTTCATAGGCAGGCGTTTCAAGTTTAGGTAATTTTAACATTTGGTGTCCAATATAAATCTACTTATTAAAACTGATAGAAATACATGGGATTAAAATCAGATACAAAGGGCAAGTACACTTTGGGAGTTAATTTCTCTACACAGAGCATCGCGGCTGTTGACAGAACATGGCACACTTCATTTCCTTGCCCTGCTGATGCAAAATGGTTTGATTTTCTATTATCATTATTTGGGGGGTTAAATCCTTTCTTGTAAACAGTCAGGAATAGATAAACTGAACAAGTCTGAGCTGGTAGGTGGGACTAATAGCACAGGCAGTGACCAACACGGTCGGCCACCGGTGCTCTGCTCAAAGGGTCAAGGATGAGCAGAAGAGCGGGGTGTATAGCGTACGCACACCTGAAATCTTGGCTTTTGTTGTAGACATGCTGTAGGAGTCAGTGCAACGCTGGCATCCTCTCTGCTCCTGCAAACAATACCAGGGCTGCAGCTGCCTTCTCCCTCCAGATGGCTGCCAGTTGGAGCAGCTCTTGCAAGAAAGTCTTATAAAATTTAATACACTTAACTAATAGGTTTCCACAGAAGTTTGTTTAAAAGTCATATAAATTTAATAGAGTTCACTGTTTTATCAAAGACACATAATTTTCTATTGCATTCTTCAGAATCGCCCAGAACACCTACAGCTTTGTAGCTGTCATCTGCAGACCTTTTTTGACTCAGGAGCTGCTCTGCAGGGGATCATAAAAGGTAACTAAAGATAGCAAAACTATTTTCAGTGGTGCTAAATTCACAGCAAAGAGGTCCGTGTTTCCACTAGAAAAAAAAATTGAAAATGGCTGATCTAAAAGCAGGGTTTTCCACTGAGCTCTGTAAGACCCATTCCACTTGCTAGTCATCCAAAATCTACCAAACTCCACATCACGAGGGAGCCAGCCTGCTATCAAAGAAGCAAGAAATGAATAATTTTTTATCTGTGTTTTTTGTTGACACAAACACAGGTAGTCTAATGGAACAAATATTTAGACACGCTTAATGACAACACTCAATTTTACAGGTAGGACTAGATAACAAATATTTTAAAAGACCTTTCAAATAAGATACAACAACTCAATAACATTAGTTTTTTATGAAAAACACCTGCAGCGGTTTTGCTGTTGTGCTGCATTTCAATCCTCATACCAATTTTTGAGTTGTATGTTACAAAGCTAACAAAATAGCTTCTTGTCCTTCAATGATACAGCAGACTTTTTAATTTTAAGTTCTAATCTTTCATAAACTTAATTTCTTTTTCTTCCTCAACAAAAGTATATATGTTTGGATTTATAGCTATCTCACAGAATTTCTTTTTATATTCTAGACTGGGAAACTGTGAAGTCTGTGATATATCGTACTGCTGATCCGATCTAGAGACAGGATCACACTGGTGCTGGACAGGGATAAGAAAGTCTGGAGATCTCTTTATCTCCTTAAAACACAGCAAGGTGAGCGTTTGTCTCCCTCTTGACACTTGGAGAATTTTTGTGGGGGTTTTGGCTCTGATCTTATGTTATTACCATGTGTTTGCTTAGGGCTAAGACATGCTCAAAACAATTCAATAACATAAGAAATTCAACACCATACTAATTTCATAAACAAAAGTAGGATGGTCAACAGAAGGGCAGAGAAAGTCTTCAGAAAAGCCACAGAGAACAGATTTTCCCCAAACTAAAACATGCTTGGAAGAGAGCCCATTTAGAAATTTAAATCGCTTGTTTATTTAGCTCTGGATGATGCATCCCACTTACCCTATTTCAAACCCTTCATGGGGAGAAGCTGTTGAGTTTATCCAGGGGTCTGGTCCCCTTTCAGTGCGCAGAAACATTCCGCTGAACCGGCTGCCAGCCCGGGAGCACACGACGTCCGTACGTGGGGTTTGCGGAGGGGAGCAGAGCCGCCTGCGCTGCCGTTCGTGCGCGCTGGGCACGTTTCTGGAGGTTCGGTAACGCGGGGCATTCACAGGAGCCTGGCGTGAGGTGGAAGGCGAAGGCTTAGCTTGCTTGTCCATTTTTTTTTTTTCCAGGGCAATGCAAAACCCCACAGGTAGCTTTGACCTGGCCTCTCAGTTCAATTCTACTTTAGATACACAAGAGCAAGCTAAGGGGAAATGCAAAGATCCAACGGGAGGAGTCATCTCCAATTCCCCGTGAAGTCCCTGAGACTTCCCAAGCTACACTTTTTAAGTGCCCTCTCTATATGCAGTTGATACCATTGTCTATAGCAAACACAAAGCAGCATGTACACCTTCGCAGCCGCCTGGAAAGGCACCCCGTGCCCTCAGCAAGGAACGGGCCAGGAGAGCGTGAGCACAGAGCAGATGAACAAACCGGCTGCAGTCAACAAGGAGCCAGCAGCGAAGCCCTTGGGCAAAACCTTGTCTTGTGATTCAAGGCCCTCTCTCCTCACCATTGGGATGTGTTGCTTCAGTTACGAGGAAATTAATGTGTGTTTTCACGCTGGTCAGAGGAATTACCCGCTGCAATAGTCCTTTCAGCCCCAGCCCGACGTTCGGTCTTGCAAAAGCGCTGGCAGCCGTCACTTGCAACGGCAAGAGCTGGCCTTACCGTCGCCGTGCCAGGGGCCACGCCAGCTCCGATCCAGACGGCGAGCCTTGCTCCTGCCTTTCAGGGCAAGCCTGAGGCCGGCTGTATTAAGTGGAAGCGATCAAACCAGGTGGATTTCAGTTCACTTGTTCCATGCAATGCCTCATATTTGCACAGCTGTGGCTCTTTGCTAAATACGAGCACTTTCTGAGGGGCTCAGCATTTTCACCTCACTTCTTTTTCAGGAAACCTAATGCCCAAATGGGAAAGCTGAAAATATATCCGTAGTGGGGATGCATGAATGTACGAATCAAATCACCCCTTCAGAAAAAGGGGCTTTTATACAAGAAATGCCACAGCAGAGGGTTTTTTTTTTTCAGGGGCATGTTTACATTACAGATGAAAAAGCCTGTCTCATAATCGAATACGAACCAGAAGAACATGGCTTCCTAGAAGGCGTGCTTGTCTAGACAGCCCATCAGCAGGCTAACCACAGAACGGGCCCAATGGCAGCTGCAAAGCTGTCAAAACAGCTCCTTGTATAGTCTGTCATTGAGCCATACCCGAAGCAAAGCCTCTGCGCTCGGCGGTTATTGTACAAAGATGGGGAACAGCAGTAATACAATGCATGAGGAAACTGCACTCTGCCACAGCCTGTTTGGACAGTTTCTTCAAAAATGTAATCACAGCATTGACTGGGCTCATGCATTTCAAATGGCTGTCAATTATGGTTGGCAACAGGACCACAAAAGCTTTCCCAAAAAAGCCTGGACTTAGTTATTATGCTTCATTAAGAGCCCTGCAATACTAAAGCGAGAGTTGTGTGAAAGTGTTTGCAAGCAGCAAAATACTTGAAATCCATCCTTGACTGTAATTTGGTAAAGATCAAGCATGAGGATATTTATTGGCTTTTCTGGGAACATAAATGTTTTAGGAAGGAAGGCTTGAAAAACTGCAGCGTGCTAAAAGCACGCTGTGCCTCCAACACTGTGCAAACACAATTTTGGTCTCTCTAGTTTGCATACCTGCCTGCAACGGGGAATGCTGGAGCCGCTCCCCGGCTTGTGTGCTGGCTAACAGCACAAGGAAGATTAGTTTTATAAGCGTATGCTACTTAACTAATTCTTTAAGGGTGCTCTCTCAGCCATGCTACTCTCCATCTAGCTTTTTTGCTAATACATATGCAAAATATACAGAGTGATTTATTCCACACCCTTCCCTGCTTTCTCATCCTACCAAATTCTGTGCAGGTTTTTTAGTAAGTGATAGCAGCAGCCTGTGTTGAATTACTGAGTCTGTAAGAGCCTACTGAACTCTGTTTTCAAATCAGCCCAAAAAATGTACATGCTGTTGAAGTGGGAGCATTTTTTTACCCCCCTTGTTGCCTTAATTCTGTTGGATGGCTTAATTTCAAAGTTTGTTTTGCTTATCTTTAACTCCCAAACTCCTACACCAGGACATCCCATTCCTCATTCTTCATCTGGAGTGCAATGGTTTCTTTGTTATTATTTTCTTCAGAAACGTAAGTCTCTGTAAGAGCTGAACCCCTGCAGAGCTGCTTCAACAGTTTAACACACAACTTGGAGAATATTAAGCAATATATGTGTTAAGATCTTGTTTAATTCAGTCTCTTTGTGCAGTAAAATGTCTTTGTGCATCCCATAAACGTTCAATAATAGAAATATGAGGTCAGACACATACAGTTTGGGGGCCCTGAAAAGGGAAATAAAATCACAAAACTACCTCAAAAAAAAAAAAAAAAATCTTCTTAAACATTAGCAGGCAAGGTAGCTCTAAGCAAATAAAGAGATCTCAGGGAATCTCCATCACATATCCTGCACAAGTTTCACAGAACTCATTGCAGAGTAAATGACTTTCTTACAAGTACAGTATTAAAGCAAAGAGTAAGGAATGAGGACGACACATTCAGCCTGGAAAGCAACCTGCCAAAAACCTCCTCAGATGTTATTCTCAGTGTAGTCCTTCAGCATCCCCCTCCGGTTTGAAATGAGGTTTGGGCTGAAGAAACCCGAGGTGATGGGTGGGTTCGCAGGCCCATGGACAACCAAGAGCTGCCTAATAATAGTGACTGGCTCGCGGCAGGCTTGGCACAGATTTTGCACAGGTTGGTCCACCGAGCCACTGAAAATACCATTTCCTTGTTAACAGCACCTGGAAGTTGGGAAATTGCAATACAGAATAACCCTTTTCAAGACGCACACCCCTCCCAAGGAGAAATAACACTCCTGTATTCACAGCCAGGGATTTGTGTCATGTTATGTCACAGCTACAAAGATTTTCTAACTTAGTCAGGTTTGAGTGATTTATTATCGGGTGAATTTAGAAGCAGTTTCAGTTTGCAGAGAAGCCTCTCTTTTGCAGGGAGACTGCAGACAGTCTACAAAGAAAGCGAGAAAGTCAGACCCTGGGAGATTGGAGCTGTAAGAGAAGGAGATTAAATTCCCTTTGTACTTAGTCATGTCCACGAGAAGGGAGAGATGCTCCAGAAGTTTCAAAAATATTAAAAGAACCTGGGTCCAGGCTCAGTGGGAACCTGTCATTGCTTGCCAGCTGGGTCACATAGGTCAGAAAGGATTTATCTCCATCTATAAACCTTCATGATAACATGAAACAGCTTGTGAGGAGGATTCCTGTTTTATTTAAGCGTGTCCTCCAGCTGCTCCTTAGCAGCAGAGCCGCATTCCTGTGAATCCTGCCTATAAATGATGCAGCTCTTTGCGTGACCAGAAATTGTAAAGAAATCCGTGTAAGGGCAGACAGGCAGTATTGAATGCACAAAATCAACAACATATTTTATACCCTGTTTTAAGGCAGAAAAAGAGCCTGCGTCTGGAAAAACTTTGTTGGCCCACCCAAAACTCTGATTTCAGCAGAGGATGCAGCAATCGAGGCTGGTCCCAGCACAGCACTTCCTAATGCTGTTGTTTTCAAGACGCGGTTCAGACGCTGTTCCATTCTGTGTAGAAAGAGCCATTTCCACATTAACTGTACAAAACCTGTTGCTTAGGTGACCGCTCATCAAGCACAAATAGCACCGACCCAAAGCAGCAGCCGGCGCTCGCTGCCGGCCACCCGCTCGCAGGTGAGCTTCGCAGGGTCAGTGGCGTGTTATTCGCAGCAAATAATCTGATCAGCTCTAACTAGGAGACGTGCACAGATGGTAATATTGTGGTGGTAGCTTAGGTGTAAGATGACAATGTATTTCCAGAAGTAGCGCGTAGAAGGATCGGGTGTTCCATCAAAAAGCATCTATGGCTTTACTCAAAGGTTTTTAAGTGCCTCAGTGTAACTCCTGTAGATTTCCACAGACACAAGTGTTTATGACAGCTGCGTAAATCATAGAAATAACTGGAGATATTACAATACCAAATCTGAGAAATGAGATATTTGACCTAGGTTTGAATGCCAACCATCATATTTAGTAACTACAGTGAGCCTATTTCTTTGGCTTTCCCAACATCCATGGCAGTGCTCTCTACTGTTTGTGCATGAAAAAAAGTGGGATTTTTTTTTTTTTTTTTTTTTTTTTTTTGTAGACCATCAAGCTGTTAGGCAGCAGATTAAATTATCAACATCTAGTTTTGGCAATATATCAGGAACGTGAATATTTGTTCCTTACCCTTTTTCTCCCTGTAGTTTACAATACCAAGCTAGGGGCACAGCACACACACAGCTAAGTCTGTATAGGCATAAGCCCTCCCTGGTGAAGCACAAAGAGAAGACATTTAGAACAGGAAGATAAGAGGGGTTGCCACATCCTTTAGTTACGTTTAATATTTCTGCAGAGTCAAGAAACCATGAGGAAAGAAATTGCAGCTAAGTTCTGGCAACCACCACTACCGCTGCACCCATTTACAACATATTGTTCAACCTCAAACCTCATTTTCTTAAACCTCTTGTTTTTATTCTGCTGGTACATACACCATCATTCTCATCAATATGTGGGACTTCTTTCTGTTGTTTACAAACCCAAAATTAATCAGATTTCTCAGCTTCCCTTGCCAGCATCTTGCCCCTTAACACAGCAATAACAGCATCTCACTCACTGTAGGTAACTACTGCAAATATCCACAGAAACAAAACCCAGGAGCAAAGCCCTGTTGGTAAATGGAACTGAATGATTCATGCCTCCTAAAGCTAAAAAATTTAAGAGGAAAATAAATTAAACACCTACTCAGAAATTAGAAGGTTTTAGGCCCTAGCAACAACAAAGCACACAACACATGTTTTGATTTTAAAACCACGTTGGGCTCCATCCCCCATCGGCACCGCTGGCAGGCGCGGACCGCGCTGCCGGCAGCGGGACCGGCCGCGGTGACTCACGGCGATGCAACCCCATCTGCTCTCCTCCGGGCAGTTTGCAGCGCTCGTCTCAAATCCCGTTCCTCCCCCAAGCTGAGTTCAAAGGAGCCCTGAATTTTATAGCCAGGAGAGACTCCGACGTTTTACGAAATGCCAAGGAACGTCAGTGAAATTCCTGGCTGTGCCGCAGCGTCACGTTCGTCTCCGCCCGGGACACCTGGTGCACCTTCAGGCTAAACGTTGGGCAGAGGAGGCAGAGCGTGAAGGAGGGCTTGAGAAGACTTATCTGCTGCTCTAAACCCCTCCAGCCACTATTCATCTAAAATATTTGCATTGATGCTTCCTACAATATGAGGGTAAGAAGAGCCATCGCAGGTCACACCAACTCTCTCTGCTCTCCCTGCAGTGCCCGGCGCCTTCGTGGAGACCCAGGGACGGGTGGCAGGACCTGGTGAGCCTGTCCACGTCCCTGGGTCACCTGGATGGACACGGACTGTGAGCCAGAGGGAAGGCCTGTCTCTGATAGCCCTTGGGTTTTCCTTCCATCAAGTTACCCAGATCTCTCTCGAATCCATGTCAGCCTTCAGCCTCCACGACACCCTCTGGGAAGAGGATCTACAGCTGTAGAGCATGCTCTGAAAACACTCTTTGGTTTGCCCAAGGCTGCTAGTTTTATTTGGTAACTCTTAGTTCTACAGATTCCTATCAATCATCTCCATGACACTGATGATTTTATAGACCACTCTTTTATTCCCCATCAGTCATCGCTCTTCAAGGCTGAAAAGCCTAACCTATTCAGATGTTCCTTAAAAAAAAAAAAAAAAAAATTACATAACTGTTGTCCTCAATAACCCCCTCCATACCTTTTTTACTTCCAGAGTCTCTTAGTTAATATAGGAGTATGCAAGATGCATCAATGGCATAACCATGTTTTCTATGTTCTTTTTCTGTCCTAAGTTTCCTACTCCTAATCCTCTGCATGTTTTGTGAGCACCTCTGAGCACCGAGTTGACATTTTTGTAAAACTATCTACTGTAGCCCTGAGATCTGGTCCTTCAGTGGAACCAGTCGGCCCAAATCCCATCAATATATTTCTGCAAGTCAGACTGCATTTCCTTCCCCCTTTACATTGACTTTACATTTATTTACACTAAATTACATCTGCCCTTTCATCACCTAGTCATTTGGCATTAGGAGGACCTTCCCCATTTATTTGCAGTCAGCTTTTATCCTCACTGACCTGGTTAACTCAGTAATGTCAACAAACTTGGTCATCATTTCCAGATCAGGCATGTCTTGCACTGCGCACTCACCTACGTTGCTGTTTAGAAAACAGCAGCGTTGTCACGGTTAAAGCGTGTTGCTCCGTTGCTGCAGCATAATTACATCAGCAGCAGTAAAATGCATACTCTGCAGATTTGTACCTCTTCTCCCAATGTCATTTCATTAATTAGACCTTACGTCACCACAGTTAAAATAGTATTGTGACCGGGCAAAAGCATTGCTTTAAAAATAATTATATAAATTACATAAATTTTATCCCTTGTTACATTTCTTACACCCCTAGCGATTTTAACTTCCCAGCAAGACGTACCCCTTAAACTCTACTGCACTGTTTTGGCAATACTGGAAATCAAATATTGATCTCTTTCCTCCTGTTCTGTATCTTTTTTATTGGATGCTTTAAGGACAGTATCAGCCCTGCTCTGAAGGGACGGAGGTGCCGCTCGGCCGCCCATTGCCACGGAGGGGCTCTGGGCACGGCCCCTCTCCCCAGCCCCCTGCTCAGCACCGTCACCGAGCAGCAGCAGCGAGAAGCGACCAAGCGGCTGCCCCTGCCAGCACGCCCTTTGCCGTCGACCCCCGGGACAGCACGGCCGACAGTCTGTTTCCTTTCCTTTATCCCTACAGACAAAACACTCCCAGTGGCAGCAAGCTTCTCGTCCTTTTTATACGATTGGATTATACGACCAAAAATGAATTTACATATATTTGACCAAGCCAAGGAGGAAAACTTACAAGCAGACCTTGAATGATACAGGATGTCTCCTAGTAGGTTAACAAAGAAGATTCATTAAGGAGTAATTGAAGAGTACAGAAACATCTCTTTGCTAAATATTTTATTCCAGCTGAGACTTTAATCAAGCTTCTAAAGAACGTCTCCTAAGGCTTCACAAGTTGCTAAAAAGATTTGCATAGGTAAAAACCACTGCACTGAAAAGAATTGTTTTTTAAATGTCAGTAATGTAAATATTTTCCTTCTTAGGCTTTTCTTTTTTGTAAACACAAATTTATGTTGGTAAGACTGCTGTACTGTGTTAGGAAAATCAAAATAAGAGGTGAATAATGAAGACAGCAATTTGCATACATAACAGAAGCAAAAAGCAGACTATTCATGTCATTATCAATCTCGTATCAACTCTTATAACCCAGAAAAAAAATCAAATTTCTGCCATTCTGTGTAAATTCAAATTGTTCTGAATGAACAGAACATGTTTTTACATTAGGACTGGATGAATTTTCACTGGTTGGTGAACTGATTCCCATGAACAGCCACGCTTCAGTTTTAAACCTACAAGCAATTTAGTACATGCCACAAAAATGCTATATAAATCAATGAATAACAATAATAGTATTTACTATTTACCTAGCTCTTTACAAAAACATGCAGCCTGAATCTCAACTACACTGTCCTGTTGTACGTGCCTCTCCAAAAGGCTTCATTTTCACTCCTTCAAGATTCCCTAAGAACATGAACAGTCTTAAATGAATATCACTTCCTAATCTTTAAAGCAATTTTCAAACATTAATATTTTATTATAAATACTGAGTAATCTCACAAAGCAATGAGAACAGCTAGGGTGAATAAAACCCAATCTCAGTCAGGCATTGGGAAGGTGGGAGCTGTGTCACATGTGGGCAGTGCTAATGGGGACACCAGGAGCTCCACTATTACCCCGATAAATTCTCAGAAAAGGATTTTGAACCACCACAGACTCCAAGAAAGAAGAGCAGAAGCTATTCAGGTGGTTGTAGCACAGCAGGAGGCCAGGGCAGAGTCATGGGGATGGCTGTGGGCACTGGCCATGGCTTTCTCAAGCTTGAGGCATCCATTATGGGATTCACCTATTTAGCACACTTCTTATTGCATGATAAACCTAATCACCTACTTCCCATGAGCTGACACCATCTTTTAATCTGACAAGTCAGTGCTGACCAGCCAGCAGCACTTTCTCCAAAAACCAGGAACAGATCTTGAAGGCAACACAACTCTGGCAGCTCCCTTATCCCCTCCAAGTAACAACTTCTGAGGACTTTGACCAGTTGTCTGGAAGATGCAATCTTTTTCACCAATTCTTGTTTTGTATATAAGGTTATTTTATAGTACATTGTTCATAATTCAAATGATAGTCTTCATGATTCAAATTCCTAGTTTCTTTACAACCATGTTATTTTTCTTCTCTTAGAGGTAAGACCCTGCTCCCCACTCTTTTGCCATGCCCAACAGTCTCATGACAAACAGGATGGTTTCATGTTGAACAGCTGCCCGGTGCAGCAGAGCAGTTCATGGTCACGCTGCCACCTCCAGCACATCTCACACCCGTGATCTCCGAGTTGCGATTAAACTGTAACCATGCATACAACAATAAATAGGAGAGAAGCATTTATGTCGTAGAAGTGTAGTCAAAAAGTACTTGGAAGTAATTGCTTAAGATTTTTAGAAAATCCAATGCAGTACAACAGCTACAGAGACTCTCCCAACCCCAACACGTTCCTCAGCAGAGGCTGCATTGACTGGATCTACTCAAGCTGAGCAATGCCTTGCTAAAACCAGCCAAAATTACTTCTGGCAGCACAGCCATGTGCCACACGGACAAGCAGGAGGACAGGCACACAACCTGAGCATGGCTGCAAGTGGGAGAAACACTCACGAACAGTATGGTGTGTCTCCATTGCTGATACACACACTCTGCCCGAATGAAAACATTTTCGGTTTGGCCATTCTCACTTTCGAATCGTTTATACAAAATTATCTGTTACAAACAATGCAATGCAAAGGCAAACGTTCGGATGTACGGATCTGAGAAATCACCTAATTCTGAATTCACAGACAGAAGCCCAAATCCTCCCTTAAAAAAAAGAACAGGGGGGTGGGGGGAATCCAGCCTGATGAAAACCTAAACACAAATCAGCACGAACAATTCTGAAATCATCATCAAGCACAAAGAAATTTCCCAGTCAGAAAGCTTCTCATCCCACCTTTCAGCCATAGGGAAACCTGACCTTTCCGAAGCCAGGGCACATTCTGTTTTTCAGAGAATACACACACATTTTCACATTATTTTCACAGCTATTTTTTGCAGAAAAGTTTGAACTCTCCCCAGGTTTTAGACATGAACATGCAGAATTACTTCCCCAGAATTGAATCATTAGCTTTTATAGATCCAGTGGCAACAATTTAAAATAATGACCAAGCCATTATTCATTCCTATGACATTTATTTTAATAACATTAATCATAATGAACTCATTTGGTATTAATGTAGGTGTCATAAGGCCTTCTATAGAATTCCTAGGGCATTAATTAGCTAGGCCATTATTTTTATTATTTTTCTAAAAGTTAATTTAACTGTGCCTGAAAGGTGCTGGACTGGCAGAACCCGGTAAAGAGTTCTCTGTTTACCCAGGAAACAAATAAAAATCACTTCCTAAAGAGTAGATGCTTTTTGGCTGGATTTTGATGGGATATGGGGCCAAGAATCATCTCCCTTTCCAATGCCCAGCCGAGCAGCAGGACGCCAGGCATCTCGCTCCATCCTGTGCCTCTGCTCTCCACGGCTCGATGTCCTGCCTCCGGGTCTGCTATTGCCTTCGGGCTTGCCTGAGCACTTGGAGCCCAGCATAACTTGTGGCATTCAGATGCTACCCTAATCATAACTATTTTATAAGTATGTATATTTATAACCTTTTTTTTGCAAGGCTTGGACATGTTGCCAAGGAACTGAGGACTGGTGCCAAATCCTGTATCTTTGCAGGAAGCTGTAAAATGAACCTCTTCTTTCTTTGGGCTACTTTTTAATCAAGCATGTTCTATGGAATCAAAGCTGTAAGATGTTATCTTAAGAGTATACCCATGCTCGTAATATTCATTCTCTTAAAAAGATAAGCAATGCAGCTGATCCAGACTCTTCATTCCCTAATCCAAACACTGCCTCGTCCATAAATATTTGTGTTTCAAAGCTCCTCACGTTGCCAGGAGCTAGCAGGGAGGAAAAAAAAAAAAACCAAAACCATTCTAGACTTTGAAACTGAAGACTAGAAATTCTGAGACAGAAACCTTCTCTTTAGGTACATAATTTTCACTCTTAAGGGACAAGCAATCACATTTTGACCTGGTTCTCGTCAGAAAAGGGTGTAGCCATCTAATGATGGAAAGCTCAGTTGGCTTTCAGATCTCAGAACCCAATGCAGGGACCTGAGCAGAAGAGAGAAATTAGGGTAAAAACCACAAAAAGAATGGTAGGAGAGATAAATTAGGATAAAAACCACAAAAAGAATGGTAGGAGAGATAAATTAGGGTAAAAACCACAAAAAGAACCCCCCCACTACTGCTGAAGTCTCTCCAGCTTAATTTTAATTCAACAGCCGTGTGTGCCCCTTGGACGACAGCTCCATTGAGGTGTAGGAGAACAATGAAATAATACAAATTCTGGCTCCTTTCTCTGCTTTATGGCACATTCCAAGAGAGAGTTTATAAGCCCCCATGTCTTTGAAATTCTTGGATTGTCATAATCTTGGAGAAAATACCCGAAAAATCCAGTAGCAAGACATTAAAAGACTGGTTTTCAGCTAGAAAAAAATTAAATGTGAAGACAAGGCAGACTACAGATTTGTGTGTGATGAGAATCTCAATTTTGGCAGTTACCAAAAACACATACATGGTAGCAGGAACAAGTTTAACACTTACTACGGCTTTTGCAGTTGTGGAATTAGTGTTGCACAGACAGGACCTACTTTTACAACACGCTGCATATTATCTTAGACAGTTTACAATCAGAATATTTTCAGTTTTATATTCCAAGCCTCCGCAGAAGGAGCTTTCCAGTAATAACACTGTGAATAAAATGCCTACATAATCCTGGAATGAGTCAACCTGAATGCAGCAGCTAATGAAACAGGAACCCAAACTGTTCAGTAGTTAGACCGCAGTCCGTTTTCCACCTGTCTCTGAAAAGGCATGAGAAGAGAAAGACGCTCGACAGTTACACATCTCTGATACCTATCAAAAAAGCAGGGATGGCTCTGTACCCAAATACCTGTGTGAGCTATGGTTCAGTGACTTTCCTACCAGATGAGATCAGTCCCGGTCCCTGTGAACAAGCGGAAAGGCTACGAGCAGTCGGGTAGCACTTTAATTTGTGCTCCAGCAGAACCCACTTCCAAGGAACAAACTCCCCCAGCAAGGAGGCCGGTGGAGAAACCGCACCAAGGCAGGACTTGATGATAAGGTCTATTTCTGGAAATGGTATAGGGGGGGAAAAAAAAAAAAAAAAAAAAAAAAAAAAAAAGGAGAGGGGAAAAAAAGCTGTGCTCTGTCTGCAGGTTGTGATCTGAAGCATCCTTTCAGCTGGGACTATGACACCAAGTGTGACAAATTTACACCTGCTCTTTCATGCCAGGCTGCTCACTGCCTGAGATGGAATCAGTTTAGCAAAATTCACCAGGCAGAGGATAAAACTGGGTCTGCAGGAGGAAGAACAGCTCTTTTCTTTTCACATTGCAGCCTTACTAATCTCCTTGCAGTCAGGTGTGAGCTTTGCTTGGAGCAGCAGTCCCCCCCGAGACATCGGTTCAGCACAGAAGTTACCCACGACATGGCAGCCCCACCAGAGCCAGCCCGGCCCGTGGGCTCTCCACAGGCTTCCAGCAGAGCCAAAAACCTGTACCCCGATACGAGGGCAGGCCCCTCGCTTGGTAGCCCTGATCGAGTCGTCAGATTAGGAGTAAGAAGTTAAATCACATCAGACCCAAGAGAACAAAGTTCAAGGGAAGGGGGAGTCGGGAGCAGCCAGCCTGTCCGTCAACAGATGCTAATGGGTGTATTTGTGTGTGCAGCATCAGAATAACGCCAGACAGGCATTTATGAGGTTTTCTCCAATTCGATTTAGAAAACGATCTACCTCACACCACTCCTCCTTTCAGATCTACAGCTTTTCTCCCACCTATGGAATACTTTATGATGTTACATTCATTAAACTGCTCTAAGCCTCAGCACCAGTTACCATAACTGCTACAGGTTAATATGTTTTCTTTCCCCTCTCCTATGGACTTTCTATTAAACCATGACTGTTACCACAAATTTATTAGCAGACATTGTATATACAAATCTCATATTTCAGGGGTTTCAGCTTACATAAGCACCACTTTACACTTAGAACAGCGTGTTTTATTTAACAGTGATAACATTTGCCCAGACAAAGAGGACACTTGCATCTCTACTATGATGCGCATTTAAATTCTGCAAAACCAAGGCACATTTAAGTACTCCTGCAAAGGGGATTGTTAACTTCTGATTAAACCTGAGCCCCAGATGCAGCAGTGTACCCTCCACTTCTGCTTTCAGCTCTGGGGGTGCATCCCCCACACACCTCCCTGCAAGCTTCAGTGTCTGAATACCCCGCAGGCTGCTCTCGGTCTCCGGGCCACCTCCGCCCCCCGTGCCTGAAGAGGGGATGGGAAGCCTCTTGTACATTCGAAAAGTATTTCTTTTTTATTTGTTTCCTGTCTTGCTCAAGTACCCAGTCTTTAGCCTAGGCTACAATGGAAAGACAAAGAAATAAAGAAAAACTGCAGCTTTTTGGTGAAAAAAAATAATCCAATAATATATATTTATTTTTTTTAATATAAAAAAATATTTCGGTGACATTTGGGGTATTCCATTATTTCACTTAAAATTGCTCATTTATTCACTAGAACTATTAACAACAAAGAAAACAGCTTCACTGGTGGTGCTAGGCAGGACACCTTTTTCACTTTGGTTCACAAATGATCAAGAAATAACGAGAAGAACTGAAGCATTTGAATCTCAAAACTTTATTTCAAGATGAGAGGCATATTTTACAGATGTGTAGGCCTGAACTTTACAATACTGGACTCTGATATAAGCTGACACTTGCTTATGAAAAAAAGATAAAAAGATAATTGAGTCTTAAAAAAGTCTTTCAAAAATGGAAAGACACTTTGAAAGGTAGTACTGAAACATTTCATTCAAAAAATGTCGAAATAGGACGTTTGACATTACCTGAATTTATCATCTTCTTAGTGCCTTCACCCTCTTCAAAATTAAGTTTTCAGCAATGACAGCATGATTACATGAAGCATTTTAATTTCAACTGATCTGCACTTTGACAGAGATGTTCATCAGTTTTTCCAGCTAGGTCTACACATAGCACAAAGGTAGCTTTTAGAATTTTTTTATATGTTGTCTGTAGAACAATCACTACTAAATCTATTACCACTTCCATTTCTAGCTTTTGGGGAAGAGTTCTGGACACCTGTGGAGTCCATAAGCATATGTGTCCACATGCATGATGAGAAAAGAAGTATCCTAAACATGTCCAAATCACGAAAACATTGATTTATAGTTCTTCTATTTGTTAGGATACAATGTATGAGAATACTTTATTAGAGAAGCTTCAAAAATAAAACCATCATTAAACAAATCGTATGCTGAGAAATTGATGTAAAACAAAAAATGCCATTAGTGTATACTAAGCAATGAAAGTTTCTGATTTACATCAATTTCTTAGCTTCAATTACTTAACTTTTCATCAGTACTTGCCATCCCAGTGACACTTCCTATTTCTCTATTACAGGCAGCCAGAAAAATCTTTATATGTTTTTTGGACACTTCTTCATTAACCAGGCTTAGAAGAAGAAATTTTAGTGTCAGAGTAGTTATGCAGGCATCCTCAAAAAGTTTTTGATAGAGGAGATGAAATTCCAGGAGCAAGCAAGTTTTAAAATATGCTCTCATATTTTGGCAATGGCATTTGAAATCAATATTTTCCATTACCTCTATAAATGGTGACGGCATGTAGGGTAACGTTTCAGCTGCTAATATCGTACGGTCTGATCTATACAGAATACCTATTTTTTGTGGTCTGATTGCATCGATTCCTCATTCAACATACAAATGAAGCTTACGAGTTCATTAAAAAAAGGAAAAACAATTGCACAGTAGTTTATACTTGTCACTCAGGAGACCGAGTTAGATTTCGGCAAACTTACGGGTGAGCAATAATTGCGAGCATGTGCACACTTGTCTTCGGAAGCTGCATAAATCTTTCTATAAAACCTGTTCCAGGTTTTCTCTAGCTTTAATGCCTGAAACACTGAAATAGCGTCTCTTGGCTGCAGTAAAAAACACGAGACACCCCCGCCAAACCCAACACACCTAACAATACGCCAAAATAAGTTTTCCTGACTTTCTCTCAACAGCCACATTCAATGAAAACACAGCAATGCCGTACTGCCTGCAACACTCCTCCAAGTGATTTGTGGAGACAGAGAATGGCAGAATATTTTCAACAAAAGCATAAAGTACAGATGAGCATGTCAGGCCTTCTCTTCTGCCTGTTCTACAAAGGTTTTTCTTCTACAACTGAAACTGAGCCTGAAAGGTTACAGACCGGGAACCTGGAATTCATTTTCCTATTTTAGGGCCATCCACAGCACCACTCCGGTATCACACAGAGAAATCACACAGCGGGGAGGAACAATCCCTCCACGTTACAACTGCCACCTCCTATACATCCAAAGGAAAGAAACGCTTCTACTGCTGACAACGATTCCGACGGATTGACTTGTGGCTTGTGATTTGCTCATTAAGATTCCTCTGTATGTGCCTGGTAACGGAGACGTGTGGCTCAGCCTCTACCAGAGCCTTTGTGAACAGCTCTTACAAACCCTGAGGCTCAGGGAACGTCGTCATCAAGTACAGCTTTCACTTTCAGGCAATGGAGGGCAGGAATCTGGTGGCCTTCCCATTGGTACTGCTTGATCCAACCCCAAGGAAAGTAAATCCTGCAACTTTAAGGTACATCACACACAGGTTTTAAGCATCGTAACAGGAAGCTGTTAAACTGTCAACTTTGGATGACAAAAAGCCTATTTTTCACTCATGGAATGAAAAGATGAAATACCAGTGGGATGGATGGACGTCTGAACCAAGATTTCAGGAAAAGCAGTTTAGTTTCCAGGGCCCAGGCTTTGACCTCTGATTTGGAGCTGATGTCTGTCAATCCTGTTAGAGGCTCAGACTGGTCTAATATTTAATGGGATTTTGAAAATTGCAACTCCAATATGCTCATGCAGAACCCTCAAAAAATACCAAGTAGGAACAATCTCTGTCATTATGGAGCTGTGCTAATTTGGATTAATAAATCAGAGGAAAACACCTATAAATCATTACCAATTTTGTACCCTTCTTTGCTGTAGGAATAAGGATACCGATTTTTAAAATTACAGCAACCTAGAAGAAGAACTTGAGACAAACCATCAGTACATAATGAACACAGCCGTGTCATTTCCAAGGCTCGGCATGAAAGTGAAAGAGATGCATTAGGTACATTTATGTCTTGCATTACGGAGTTTCAGCATACTCTAGATAGAAGGCTCCCAATACTTTTAAAAACTATGTCCTTGAGAAGGTAATGACTATATCAGGCAATGAAGTTAAAATAAGAAATGTGAGAGTAATAAAACACTATCCATAAGTCGCAGCAGGTGTCCAACCTTTTCACCTGCTGACATGCCGAAATGTCTTTTTTTTCTAGAAGATAAGCTGTGAGAGATGACTATTCTAGAAATTACATTTTAGCTCCAATGAATCACATTTTCCAGCTTGAAGTCACTCACAGTGAAAGTACTATGTGCCCAAGGACTCTTATTTCCAGAAATAATGCTTGGAGTGGCTGGGAACAAAAAATAAGGCTCCAGTGGCTCTAGGGATGCATGGATGCTATTTAGATGTACCTCAAAATTTCCCCCAAAAGACCACGATCATCCCTCTATTTTTAATCTTCCAGAGACTTTAGCAAAGGGAACTTAGGCTCCCCTTTAAAACGTTACACCCCAGACTGTTACAGACATCTCCTCCCAGCCCTGAACTATCCAAAATCATCTGAGAAGTAATACTGTGCCTCTGTCCTCTCTTGCTAGCCATGCTTTATTCAAAAATAAGTCCATCTATTTCATTCGTCCCATCCACGCAGCAATCACCTAAAGCATCCTCAGCTCCCTCCACAGCCTCCCCCCGTGCTGGTCTGGGTCCCACAGCAGAGTTTCTGTCCCACCCCAGGCAGCAGCAGCCCCAGCAGCGTTCCTGCCAGCTCCCCTCTGCAGCACACCCTCCCAGTTCACATCCAGCTCCCACTCCTCACCCATCCTTATCTGCGCTGCAGCTCAACTGCTGCCTCCCTTTACACCCCAAAACATCTCCTTCTCCTTTTAATGCTATGCCCGGCCCAGGCTTATAAATACACGGACGTAACACCAGTGCTGCTCTCTCTCTGGGGAGATAACTATAGAAATAGTAGAGTAACGCAGACAAATTGTCTTGTCTTGATGCTTTCACATAATTTACCTTAACACTTTCTTTCTATACGTTGTTTTCCCTTTCTGTTGTCTTCTACATGTTCTACTGGTGAGGGTAATTATGGTTTTAAATGCAAGATGAAAGGGACTTAGCTACTTGCAGAAAATGATAGTGCTTTATGTATTCATGTAATTGAATGTTTTCCTTTTCTTGGATATTTACATGAGCTATTAATTTTATTTTCTTTTAGGTATGGAAGTTGGAGCTTCAAAATAATCATTTGGCTTGTTTATTTGCAAAAGATTCTCCAATTTAATTATTTATAATAATTATGAATTGAGAATGATGAATAAACATGCGTGACAATTAATAGATTCTTTGTTGAATTCTCATATGGAACCAGATGGTCTACTGATGCATGTAAACAGATCATTTATTTCATTTGGAAATCTGAATATTGAACAAGAAATTAGATATTTGAAGTTGAAGACCTTACCAAATGTTGAAGCTAATTCAGAACAGCATTGGGGAATGGATTGTACGCTGCCATATGAAAATAAATCCAGGGGCCTCTTCAGAACGATCAGCATAGTTTAACACATGAGCTCATCACAAATGCTCAATATGCATGGAAGAAAAATATTTGTCTATCTGAAGCTTTTAATCATCACATTTTACATCAGAAGTATTTATTTTGTCTCACTAGCCGGCAAGCTGCTGACATAATATACAAAGTTTACTGGGGGTTATTAACCTCCAGTTTTTACAGGACTGCTTCAAACAGAAACTGTTTACAAGTTGATCACACTGTGAGAAGTTAGAGTTGGATGGAAAAAAGACAAACTGAACAGCACCGAAGGTACATTTGTTCTTTGACATGCCAGCATCACTGCTTTTCAAGACATATTTTTAAGAAAAGAAAAACAACATGTACATGAAACCTAGACACTCAAATGATGCTGCTGTGACATGTTTGCAAATAACCACAGCAACAACAGTAACTCAGATACCAGTCACTGCGGTTTAACGGCTAAATAGTACACACATGCCTTGAAGTCATTGATAAACTCACAGATGCACTGTAAAACCGATTTTCACTGCCCACTTTAATAGCAGAAAAGGTAAATATGACTGTGACCTTTCTGCAGATCAGTAGAGTACCAGCACTCTAATTAATTGACTCTGCATATTTTTCAGAATCTGTTATCACAGTGACCCTGGAAAGGTAATTTACGTACATGGGTAGAAAGAGCCAGCTCTCATCTTGCTAAAACTAGCATAAATCAGGTACCAGTGAGAGTACGCCGGGGCCAAGCCGCGTAATCGAGAGGAGAAGCAGGTCCCACGCCTGCAGCCAGATCCTCCACGGCACAGGGGCACGGAAGCCGACAGCCGGGACCTCGGCGACGCTCCGGCCGAGGCCACACACTGCCCATCCCGCACGGAGCACAGGGATGCTCGGGAGGTGGATGGGAGGGCTGGGAGCCCGGCGAGCTGAGCAGAGGGAATCGCTCTGACCGCAGGACACCCTTTCAGCAGCTGAGCAGATTGATTTTTCTTAAATGGGAAGGAGGAAATTACTCCTGGGACTAGAGCTTTTTGAAGCCTGTCTCAAGTTTAATATTTAAAATGATCAGTTTCAGGTATATTAACACCTCTCAGCTTTCTCATGGAATAAAGCTGATAGTGCATTTGTAGCATAGCAACATGCCTGCGGGCACACTCGAGTTGCCACGGGCGTAGATCAAACCCCCACCTTGGCTTGCACCAGCTTTTTCCAGAGAATAGGAAAATACCACTGGTGGGTAAATCTAAGGTGGCTCCAGAGTGCAGGGGGGTCAGTCTGGCTTTCCTGTGGTATGGCCAAAGTAATCTTATTTTCTAGGCTTTCTAAAACCAAGAATTTTGGTACCTGGCACCTCGTAAAGAGCCAGTGGCTCTTTCTTGAGTGTTATGTCTTAGATCATGACTCTTCATGATGATCCCAGCAGGAATGTCCTGCCCTTCTACAAAGACTCGTTTTCTTTCCTCTGGTGTCTTACAATATGGGTTACTTACAACAGCAGAACAAAATCCAGTGTTAGTAACCTGTTGTAACCCTTTCCTTTTAACTGGCCAGGATACCACCTAGCAAACCTTTAAATCTGTCCTTATTGCTGGAACAGAGCAACAGAGAGAGGATGCCAAAACAGTACCTATGCTAAAGGCTGTGCTCCGCTCCAGGGGCAAAATGTGCAAACATGTTTTACTGTAAGTATTAAATCTTCAGTCAAAGCCCTTGTAATTCTTTTATGTTCTATCACTAACTATAAATTAGATTTTATTACACCTAATGGCTATAGCAGTTGTGTAGATTCAGTATCATCTCTTCAGGTCATAATAGCCTGTAATGCAGTGTGAATTCTTCCTCCATTTCAGCCAAGAACTTCAGTACAGGAAAACAAAGAAACTAATTACTGTAGGTCCTAATTCAGGAGGGATGCACTGAACAGAAAGCGGCCGCAGCAAGGCAGGAGGCAGATCCCTGCGGATGGGATGTGCCCACCCTGTGCTGGGGACTCTCCACCGCTGCCCCGGCACTCAGCAGTGCCTTGCTGCCCGAGCACAGCGGATGCTCAAAGGCAAAAAATGCAGCTAGGCAATGACTTTGAGTGTTTTGAATGCAATTGCTAGATGGGCCTTTGACTTTTTCTTATCTTTTTGAAGAGTGGGCAGCAGTAATATTACGTACATGCAAAAAAATAGCTTGCCTCTTCGTTCCAAGGCAAGAATTTCTCCACAGTCAGGTGGAACCCACCTCTTTGAAACAGCCATTCATATTGAAAAATTGTAAGAGATCCTCTTTCTTATGCACTTAGCACTGCCTGTGCAAGTAGAGCTGTGTTCTTTTAGAAGACAGAATTGTCTGGGGTACTGCATACCATACTTTCCACCATTGCACAGTTAGTTTTTCAGTTACACATTTAGGAACTTGTGTTTGTTTTGCCATAAAGGCATTTATTCTTGTGCAAATTTCACATAAAATATGAAGAATCAGAAAAATGCTGAGGCCCAGCAGACAATTAAACTGTTTGATATCCATGGAGAAATTACATATGGCACAAGGAAGTGGAAAAATTAAGTCCCCTTAATTAATGCCTATCCTCTGCTGAAAAAATACAGCTCCTAAAAATGTTCATTTTCAGCAAAGCTTAGCTCTTCAACATGACGAGCTTCATTTGCTCTTCAGTCCCAACTTGCCTACCTGCAATACACAATAACATTTACCTGCTTCAAAGAAAGTTATGATGCTTAATTAAGGACTGTTAAGCCACTTGAGATGCTTGATGGCAAAGTTTATTCTTTATTATCAGAATAATCAGCCCTTAATGAGGAAAAATGCAAATTACTGCCAATAAATTCACATACGCAAGTCCATCTAGCTTTTCTTTGAGATTATTATTTCATATTAGTGCTGAGTGAAGCCTCTTCCACCTGTTGAGCTCATGGTACAGCCATTCCTACCCCAGGGTGTACACACATCCCTGTGTACTCAGAAGAGCTTTGGGTGTTGGAAGAGAGCCACCAACCATCGTAGCGACATAATACTCCGTGCCTGTTTTCATGTTTAGCAACAAACCATCTTGTCAGGTCTGAGAAGCTTCAAGTGTCCTCAACGCTCAAACTGACTCAATAAGAACAGCTCAAATTGAGACAGAACTGGCTAGAACTGAAGTGGACCAACACAATCATTCATTTCATGGCAGAACTAGATGACCACAGCACACGTGACCAGGGTGCCTTGGATTCAGGATCAAAGATGATTTTGCCTTCCACTACTGGAGAAACCTGTCCGAGCGTGTTGTGCTCTGTCTGCACTCAAACTGAACTCAGTCCAGCCAGTTTAGGAGGGGACAGCAGAGAAGAGGCTGTCAAGGACGTCAGTACCCATTGATAAGCCAAGGCACAGACCTGAAACATCCGTGTACATTAGCTACTTGAATTCCTCCTGCCAAAGGCTCCCTCACCAGTTATACAACCTGCTGTGAACATTGTACCACTGTATTATCATCTCTACCAGCACAAATATCGATCTAGTTGGCCAAATTCGGGAGTAGTCCCATCTAGTCTAGACACCTCCTCAGTTACACAGACTGCCCAGCTGAAGTTAAATGGGGGTAGGTATTACACAGGAGATGAAAATAAGGTTACATTTCAAATCTAGCAACACTTGTAGACCTCAATAAAGACACAACCCATGTGTCAAGTCATGCCTAAGCAGATACTGAAAGAAACAGAGTTTGCAAGAGATGAGCCAAGCAAGGGGCAAAGCAGATTTGAAGGGAATTGCCTGGGGTCACGGGGCAGCTGTCAAGCTGGAGTGGAAAATAACATCTCCACAATATGTTTTCATGTTTTACAAGCTGGATCTCAGTGCCCCATACAGTTCCTTGTCACTTGTTTGGTGGTGGGCCAATACAACTGAAATCATATCCTCCCCTCTGTTTTATCTCTATTTTTATTGTTTTCTTATGTCCTAACACTTTACAGATCATTACCCCTGCCATTTAGTCACCTCCATCTTTCCTTCAGCACACATACATCACATATATAGTATTCTATAAGTATTATTACAGTATCTACCCAAGATTAAATCATGGGGAATGAACATAAATACTCGACATTACTCACCAATGTGAAAGAGAAAATACTTCCAGATACGCACGTGCTGTCGCAAATTTAGACATGGTGGAGGCACTTTGCAGTGTTTTAGTTACATTTGGTGTTCACAGGGATTCATAAGCAGCAGCACCGCTAAGGCAGACAGGGCACAGACACTTTGTTCCAATTCTGCACTGCTGTAAAGCAGTTTTGTATTGACTGCAACATGATTTTCCTTAGCAATTACTGGGATGAGGCTATTGGAAAGGCAAGGATTTAAAAAAAAAAAAAAAATCAGAGAGTTAAAGAATCTTTAGTGACACAAACTGCAAAGATTTTTCACACCTTTTAACTATAGAATGAAGATACCAGAAGAAACATAATCTTATCTCCTTTAATTTCAAGGTTTAGGAGGGCCTGAAGTCCAGCTGGGATGATAGGAGTTAGCAGCACTGATGGAAATCAGCTCCTATTCAAGCACTGAACACACAGGTTTAAAATGCTGGCATTATTGTCTATTTTGACAGCTCCTCAGTTGTGTTTTTAAAATTCTAGGAAAGTCTCAGCACATATCTAGAAGCACCTGTTCCTGAGCCAAGAGCTAAGAAAATCTTTGTAGGATGGTCTAGACAGGAAGAATCTGATACCTGGTATACGAGCGATTAATGCAAATGGATGTCCTGGAGATTAAATTATTCCCCCTTTTCCCCCCTCTCCCCATATACAGCACCTCCAGTTAAAACCCATACTGCTGTTGCAAGAGAAAGCCCAACTCTCATTTACCTATAGATTTCTTAAGTTATGGTTTGGGTTTTTTTAGCTGTACAAAATAAATTAAAAACAATAGTGAACAATGCTTGCAGCTGAAACATTAACATTAACGATGGCTTTGCTGGGCAGTCACATATACTGGTTACTCACAGGTCCTGAGCAACAAGGCATGGTTGCACACAGCTCTTTCCCCTGTCTGCACTTTGTAAAATTTAAGTGTTTTTATGCAGATTTCACAGAAAAGAGCAAAAACCTTAGCTCATATCCTTAGATGAATCTTATGACAGTAACTGCACCTGTGGAACCAATTGTTTCTTGAACTGTAGGCTTAAATTTTGCATGATAGCAGGCACATAGATCAACAGTTTTTGAAATACTCTTCAAATGTGGTTGTAAAATGCCCACTGCAACGAGGCTGTGCCAGAAAATCCTCAAAACAGAGGCAATATTTAGTAACCTTCTACTTCCTCCCAGCAAATATCCTGAAGTCTTCCTGCATTCGATCATTGGATAGTAAGGTGTTTTTACAGCAGCACTCCTGGGCAACATCTCATCTACTCCTGCGGAACACATTAAATGTTCCCATGATTCATTATGAACATGCTATTAGTTTCCTGATTGAAGACTTCACTTACTGACCACATTTTTCCATTACCAAATCAGCGTCCTTCATTAATACGTCCCAGAGCCTTATCTTGCACTGACCACAGGAGCGACAAAAGCTGTGCAGACACTGGTGACCTTCTGGGTCAAATGCACTTCATCAAAAAAGGACAAGACAGACCAGCAGAAACAAGTGGCACATTTTTATCCTGCTCTGCACGTGTCTGAGCACCATTAGCCTCTGGAGCCCAAACTTTTGTCACCACCCTCAGCCCCTGGCTGTTGGCCCCGCTCGCCCATCACCGGTGGTCAGGTTCTCCGGGACGGGCAGGGGTTCACTGTACAGGTCTCAGATAGCGTCAGCAACACGCAGCCGATGAAAACAGCTGAACATCAAGCAATAACACCAGCCACCGATATAAAAACCCCAAACAACCCATTTGCTCTTTAATTAAAACCATCACCTAAGTGGCAGACCTGCCTGTGCTCACAGCAACTGCTCTGCCCGCGGGTTTGGGCAGCGAACAGTCACCAGCCTATCGCAACGGCCATAGAAGCAAACGCTCTATTTCCTAATTACCTGTTTTCATAAAATTGATTAACTGTCAGCAGATACGCAATCAACAGGAATTTATGGAAAGCCATTTTACAGTCAGTGCGTGCGACATTGAAGTCACTCAAAAGTTGGAACATCAGGTCAGGCTTTTACAGCGATCGGCGCTGCCGAACGACTGCCCAGCGCTGAGCGAGACCCTCGCAGGGGACGGCTCCGAAGGCCCCTGCCCCTTTCCGCAGCCAGCCCTGCGCACAGCTGACTGCTCGCATTTGAGGGTGGCAGCTTTTTTCCCCAGCACACTCTTTAGTGAAGTCTCCGGTTCTTTTGTAATCTTAAAGCTAATTAATCCAGCAAAAGGAAAAGCTCAGTGTGGGGTTGTTTCTTTTGTCATTTTCGTTTGGTTTTGTTTTTAATTTCTACCTTGACTTTTCTTCTTGCTTTCTGAAGAACCTCAGTTCTCTTTAAAATACAAATACATTCCAACCAGACCTCAGGACTTATGTTTGTTATCGTAAAAACCCTGTAATGACTCCTGGCTTTCTTATTCGAGGGACCTCTTGCCAAACTAGGACTTACTGAGTGCAGCAGCTGAAGTTGGCAGCCACCGCTTTCAGAGAAACCTCAAAACTTTGCAGAGGATTAACTAAGGTGACATTGAGATTCAACAGCATCTTAGCACCATCTGTTCCCTGCTAAAAACCTCCTAGAGGGGAAAACGCACTAACCAGCTTTGTCTCGACCTCGATGCTTCACAGCACGCTCCTGCTGCCAGGCAGTCGTGCCCTCCCCGCTTCTCCCACCTGGGACTGCTGCAGGGACCTCCGAGCATGAAATGGGATTTGTCGCCTCTGCTGGGAAAGGGGCACCTCACCCAGGCTGCCGGGTCTTCGTCAGACATGTTTGCAGCCTCGGAAGAACCTAGCATCTTCCTTGGTTTTTCCAGGCAGCGTTTAGATCAGATGAGTGGGCTTGTACCACTCACACATCGCACCCCAGAAAAAGCTGTACAGACACCGGTTATTACAGCTGCAGGCTCTTCAGGTCTGTGTTGTGACAAACACCACCTTTACCTGAAAACACTCCCCAGAATTATTTTTTGTTGCTCTTGGGGAAGATGCTCAGAGGAAACTGTTCTCTCAAACAAACAAGTCGGGTTTGTTTTCCTCTGGTCTTGCAGCCAGCGCGCCAGCCACGGCTCTGCCCCCCGCACAACCGCTCCTTGCTCAGCACCGTTCCCTTCTCACCAATCCCCGCACCTCATACTGACGTGGAGGGTGAATATAATCTCTTTAAAAGGAGATAAAGCAAACCATGCACCTCCATCACCAGAGGTACCTGGTTTAGCTTGGGTCCCCGAGCAGCAGGCTGTGCGCACCCTGGACCATGGGTCCCTGCGCAGGATCGGGTCCCTGAAGGAGAACCAGGCAGATCAGCTGCGTCCTCCTGCAGCCAGCCCCTTCCTCCCACCGCAGCCAGCTGAGGTGCCTCTGGTTTCTTTGGTTTGGGGTGGAGGTTTTTTTGGTTGTTTTGCCTTTTTTTGGAAGTTAAAGGATACATAGTAAATAGCTTGCAAGAAGCAACATTGTGGGCTGGAGAAAAGCATATAGTTAACAGAATTTAAATGATTAGCTGAGCTCAGGAGATGCAACCACCTCCTAAGTGACTATGAATATTCAGGTAAATATGTTTAGCTGAAACATTGAGTCATCAGCAGACACTACATGCACAAAATGTACTCCTGCCTATTTTTCATTAATTTAAAACACAGTACTGGCCAGCACTCTTGACAGCTTGCCATGACACAACTGTAGTATTTCTCAGGTATGTTATCTTTCAGGTTTGTTTGCTTTCTTCTGGCATGTTACAGAAAACAGAAGATAACAGCTTTGCATAGAACAGCTAAATCTATATAGATAAAACTCAAAAGCTGGGGTTGGAGCAGGGACTAGAGGAAGAAAATAATTCAATAGCATGTTTTTCCTTGCAGAGAAAAGACTTATTTACCCTAAAACAGTGCTCCTTAAGTGACAAGCTTCAAGGATTTCCAGACGGCAAGGATGCAAGTCTGGCCCAAGGCATCCACCCTTTCCTAGCTCTTGCGTGCAATGTATGCAAGCACAGAAATGGTAGATGAGGAGTGGGACGAAGCAGAAGCATTGTCCTGCATCTTGTACAATCAGAGGAGCAGTGGGCACTGGGCAGAATAAAACTTAAACAGAAGTAGACAATGCATGAGGATTAGGAAACGGAGATAAAACCATGCAGAAAAGGAATGTCTGCTGGGGGTGGGGGGCAGGCAGGGAGGCAGAACAGTGTAATATATTTCATTAATTGCTGAGAAATGGGGAGAGCTGAACTGGCTTGGATGAAGTTCTACACAACAGCAATGAAATAAAGACAATAAATTTCTGGGATGCTAGAAACAGGGAAAAACAAGCAAAATTAGAGGAGGAGCTAAGTAAGGAAGAAGTCTGAAACAATGGTCCATAGCTGCTATGAGCGTGATGGAAAGGAACACAGGAGGAAAGCTGAATCCCCTGCTCAGCCTGTTGAGAGCCAGTTGGCAGCTTAGCGTGCACAATGATACAAGGACCAGCCGAGATACGCTGCATGAACTGGCAAGAAGAGCCGTCTCATGTGTTTCTCACTAAACTGTTTGAAACGGGCTTATACTCATTGTTCCAAGACAGCATTTTTTTACACATCATTGTCCTAACAAGTTGTTTCAAGTCATACATTGTCTGATCCTGTGACAAATCTGGCCCCATACACTGATGCAACAAATTGCAGACCAACATGGAGGCTGGAAAGACGGTGAGTAAGGGTCAACTGCCAGTGCTCCACTGAACTTTGCAAACCTACAGCAGCCTGCACCAGGTGAGGGATGAGTGCTGCACTGATTTTTAGGTACTTGTTTTAAAACAGATGGGTATTAGGTAACAGGACCAGGAGCAGCTCCTGCACAAGCCCCCGCCGATGGTCCCACACCGCACGGCTGCCGAGCAGGAGGCAGAGCAGCTCGGGTCACGCTGCTGCAGGGACATGCACCATCCCCGCTGACCCAGTGCTCCCACCAGACAGCATGACGTCAGCTTACAGTGGCAGAGGCTTGTGGAGAAAAACATCATTCTGGTAACTCCAGAGTTTGGCCATCCGGATCCCCCGTGGGTCCCCGCCGTTCTGGTTTGGAGCAGATGCTCAAGCTGCAGTTTTACAGCCTGCTCTGAACAGAGGCCAATATAACTCTGTCACCCTGGGACAGCACTAGGAAGTCAGACGAGGAAAGCAGGAGGTAAAGATGTGACTCAGATCTCAAAGGGAAAGTGTTTAATCCATTTCACTTAGAAGTCACATTCTCCCCTCTGAGTCTGGCAACAGCTTGGAGGTTGAAGCTCAGCGGGGCGCTGGCAGTCAGCATCAGCATCTCTTCCCCTCCCAGCACACCCAGGGCTGGCTGAGGGAAGGGGCATTCTCATCTTTTTCTTTTAAAGTCTGTCTATTCTTCTAGAAGGGTCTACAGCTACCACCTCTCTCCTTGTTCTGTGTTCAATTTGGAAGCCATGCACTCGTAGCTGGAGAAATCCCTGTTCCTGAAGGACACAGGATTTGCCAACGTCAACAAATGGTTTGTGTTTGTTTCAGTAAACCCTGCCATCTCATATTTTTAATGTGCTTATGGACTAGGACCAAAGCTTTCCTTACTAGCTGGTGTAGACTTCAGACTGCCTGTGATCTATTTCTATAGCTTGGCTACATTAACTTTTCCTCCCAGATCTCTTGTTTCTGTTGCATGGAATTTATGCTTTTGTTCAGCTGTTGCTGTGTGACTCCAGTTCTTTCCAAGGCTGCATACAGTCTTTGGTCATTCTGTGCTCAGTTCCCTGTAAGAAAACCTCATCTACCATACAAAGCCTATACTGTTCTGGAAGAAAATCTTAAGTACTACTGTTGTGGTTTAACCCCAGCCAGCAACTAAGCACCACACGGCCACTATAACCCAAACTATCCGTTGCCACTTCTCCAAGGGCACGTTAAAAACGCACGCTCTGCATTTTCAGAGTAACTCATCGGAAAGTTACCACCATCAGAAGCAAACCTGTTTACCTGGTATCACCTTTTAACCCAGAACTTTGTCTTACATGCAGCAGAAGGTGTTCTACGTTTTGGGGAAGGAGTGAGAAGGGGAGAAGGGCTATGCATTTTGCTAACAGGTCTGGATTAGAAGGTGCACAATGGGATTTCTTTAAAGCTTTCCTTTGGCATCTTAAGAGAATATTATCTTTAAATTTGACCTCTCATCCCCAAGCCATTTTTTTAATCTTATCAACAAAACACAAGTCATACAGAAGCCCAATTTACTGTTACAATGAATCAATGTCTTTACATCTCCCCTTGTTTTAATGAGTGGAGGCCAGTATCTATTTAGAGCAGATTTAATATGCAATACACATCTAGAAAGTTTTCTGATATTCCTTAGTCTTTCTTCCTTGAAGTACAAGTCACATGAATACACTTAAAAAACCAACCACTGGCATCTCCTTCCTAATTTAAAGAAGTCTTCTGAAGATGAACACAAAAGGACCTCACCCTGCCACAGGGTAAATGGTATCTCAAACCTGTGAGTATGTTATAAAGCGAGGAACCACAACACAAACGTCCGCCTCCTGATGTGTTTCTCAGAGAACTACAAAGTGAATGCAGACACGCTAAGCAGCTACCACTGCATCACGACTCACCCCATGGGAGACTGAAACCCCAGACAAGCCATACAACCCAGGAGGAGACAGCTTCTTCAGCGGGTCTCCTGCTCTTGTTCAAACCAGCTGCACTACGCAATGGTTCAAGCACCCCGTCTCAGCAGGAGATGCTGACCTCTAAGGACTTGCACTCAGGACAGAGCTGCAGGTACCCAGCAACAGGGAGCAGGCAGTAAGTAATGATGAAAGCAAAAGCAAGAGGCAGAGTCCTGCCCCAGTAGCTGCAGGGGAAGGGGCCCAGTGCTCAGGGGGGACAGATCGGAGGGACACCCTCTGCTCTTGCAGCCTCCAGCAGCCACTTAGTCCCCAGGGAAACCGCAGATGTGGTGGGGCAAAAGGGAAGCTAAACTACAGGCAGTGATGAGCACTAACAGTCCTCAAGAGCTAATAAGCTACTACACCTTCCCATTAATTATCATTTACTAAGAGTGGAAGCCTCAGAAAAGGAGGGCTTCAGCATTTTCCAACACTCGTGCGCTTCTCTGTCCTCTCCATACCCCAGGCATCAGTTCCTCCAGGTCAGCATCCAGAGGACAACCATCTCCTGAACATCCACAGCAACTAAGTCTCTCCGTGGCTTCTTGTGTGAACTTGCCACACTAGGACAGCAGTCCCACGCCACCCTCCCCAAGAGGGCATCAGCCTCAGAAGTCCTTAGGGCTTGCCCCACAGCCACGGCCGTTTCAGAGCTTGACAACCTAACGGTTTAAGGAGGAAGCTGCCACTAAGGCTAGAGGTAAAGTTTTGGCAATAAATAAAAACAAAAAAAACCCCACAGCACCCTTAAGCGAAGATTTAGCATGCATAGAGTGTCTCTCTGGGGAATTGGTTAGCAAGTGGTTAACAGCACTGGAAGTCTAGTTTGAAAGTGAAAGGTACCTGTTATTGAGGTTTGCTAACAAACCAAGAGAAGCGCAGGGTAGCGAGGCTGATGACAGCCCAGCACACTGAAACTGCACAGCCAGCTGGGAAAATAAATGTTTGATGAAACAAAGAATCCTTAGATAAGCAAAGCTGTTTTACTGAAGAGCTGTGAAAAAATACATTGTTAAGGAGCAGAGAGTATTGATAATTAACCTCTGGCACTTCATCATAATGTATTCAGCAAAACTTATGATTTGTTTATCAGCTTTAAAACAATTTTACTAGTAACAACTCAGGCTTGTTTTGCTATCGCTTTGCCTTGCTGCTTTAATTTGTATTCTCCTGCCATTTCTGAGCATTTCCCCGCTCTTCCCAGCCAGCGCTATGCACCAACCCAGTGCAGGCTGCAGTGGTATCGCCAGCTGTCACTCATCAGTGAGAGCTGGGAAACACTACAAACCTTCTTCAGCTCAAGTTTGGTACCCAGACACAGCCCCTGCTGTAAAGACTTCCATCTTTATAAAAAGATTCCCATCACTCTAAGGCCCACGATAGCCTTAATGACTTGCAATGGCCACAGTAAATGGAGCTGAACAAGGACAAACAGTGATGAGCCAGGTGCAGGTGAAGCACACAGCAGCACCTTCCTCCTCCTCCTCCCACCGATGCTGCGGTGGCTGTCCGTGTGCCAGCCCTGCTCAGCCGGGGCTGTCCTGGCCAAGAGCCCTCCCTGCAAGGCTTGCTGCAGCTCCCGGCGAGGGCTGGCTTCTGCCAGGGCTGGCATGAGAAAACAGGCAATGCAACACTGCCCGGAGGGGGAGGCTGGAGCTGGAAGGTCTTTGTTTGATGGCAACTCTACTTCTTGGGTTGGCTCAGTTGTGAAGTCAAACCGCACCTTGAGAGACAAGTTATACGTGTGCAAACACAAGTGTTGTAGGATCATTGAACGTTATTATGCCATTCACCTTAGTAACCCCAAGGTATAATGTCCTGCTCACAAGGGTAGCTCTGATGCTCCTCTATCCCAGAGCTGTCTGACTTCAGCCTGCCCAGAAAAGCTTAAACTCTTGCCAGAGAATCATCCCTTGGGGCCTATAGAGCTGGCAGACATTTGCAGAAACACAGAAAAGCTTGTTTCAAATCAAGACCACCTTTTTTTTTTTTTTTTTTTTTTTCCTTCTCTCAACTGGACTAAGATGCTCAGGACCTTAAAAAGCAAAGTCTGTGCAAGTGAGCGTCACCTCCTTCCTGGCCAAGGTATCCCAGCCCCGTGATGCTCTGCTCAGTACCAGCACTTTTGTCACAGCCTCAACACCACAGGACCTTCCGGGCCAACAGTCAGTGAAAGTTAAACATCCAGACGATGGTTTCAATTATTGCTAAAGAGCAACTTCATTTGCATACTGGCAACTCTTTACAGATTAACTACATTCATCCCGATGCATGGATATTTCATCCCAATATTATGAAAGGGAGAAAGAAAACAGAGTTCCATAATTTCCTTAAAAATAATCCAGCCCTTTCTTATTATCTATGAACTGAGGGGGCTACCAAATATCTGTATTATTGACTGCAGAGAACCAGCTGTATTATCTCTAATCGTCGAGTAAGCTGTGTTATAGCGCTCAGTGAACATTTTCTTTACAGTACACAAGCTCTTCTCACTTCACTCAACACATGGATCTTATTTAAACAGGCTTAGTGGTATGAGGAGTAAAGGAGAACTGGGAATAAAAAGTGGTGAGGGAGAAGTTAGGAGAACAATAAAGTAACAAGTTTCCAAAATCTTACATTTATTTACAAATTTCTAGCAGTTTCAGGTCTGCAGGGTACAGAAATATATGCTTAGGAATACCAGCCTGCAAAAGTGTAACAATTAAGAAAAATGGTTAAAAAGCAAACTAGCCACAGAAAAGAAGGGCAAACCCAACAACTAAACACATGTAAATTTCCATTAACTTAAGCAAAATCAGGATTTTATCCAAAAGTTAGTAGATATTTAGCCAATAAAATGGCCAAGGAAAACAAGGTATAGTGAGGAATGCCCATAGTCTTCCAAGCGCTGGTTTAAGTATAGTGTATGGATAATACTGGACTTGCTTGAATCTACTCCCACTTGGCAGCAAAGCTAATCTTTTTTCCTCCCACAGCTGTCTATATAGATGTCCTGTCTTTTTTTTTTTTTTTAATATGTCTAACATCTAATTTAATGCCTATTAAGTGTTCTTAATCAGATATCATTTCTTTCATTTTAGGGGGGAAAAAGAGAGATATCAAACACACAGTTTGCTCACACCACAAGAAGAGCGCAGAGATATTAATGAGACGATATTAACAGAAAACCAGTTGCTAAGGAGTCCTCTTGCAAGGCCACCTCTATACCAACCAGTGGAATATTGCAGAAACTGAAGATAAAGCTAATGGAGGGAAGCCCGTACCAGCCGTGGGCAGTGAAGTGCTGTAGGTCCTGGAGCAATCAGTGGGCATTCTCCCATTCCAGAAATACAATAGCACCTACAAAATGTTATAATAAACAAGTGTCTGAAATGATTTTGTGAAGGACAAGTGATTGGTCATATAGCATCACTGTGAAAAAAAGCTAGTGCACTTTTTTCTGATGCATAGGCTAAGAGCGTAACTCACCAAAATGTCTCATTACAAACATTTTAAATATTTCTCTTCAGTTTCAGCATTTCCCTTTTAACTTTTTTCCAGTATAAGTTAATGACAGTTTTGAAAAGTTACTCCCAGCTTAACAGGTCATTTTGAAAAAGGTCTTCTTCTCTGAGCTTAAATTAGAAGACTTGGAAGAAACATACCGTTTTTATGAATAGTTTTTTGTTTTATAAATGAATATTTTCCAATGGAAAAAGAGGTCTTCACAACTTTCCAGACACTGCCATACACAAAATGTCGTGATTACTTTGGTAATTAGAAACATAATGACTCCTATCATATGTTCCCTCAAATTCTGGTAACTGCATGCTCCATTTTTATATTCTTCCAATAGCTTTAAGACCTGACAGCATCATTCTTCCTTGCCTGTCCCAAACAGCTGAGCTTATCTGTAAAATATTCAAACTTCCTTCCCAGACTGGGGGAGGCAGAAACCCCTCTCATGCAGGAAAAAGTCTTGCCAAGTCCATCCAGAGCAGACAAAAAGGACAACTTTATTTTGAAATCAGCAAAAGTAAGATTGTGCTGGTCATTCTCTAACAAGGCTGGAGCAGGTCAAGGGTACCTCTCCCTGCCTGTGCGATGGCAATTCCTTTTGTTTCAGGTATGTTTAATAATTTTATTTACACAACATTCTCCACAAAAGCAGGCTAAAATTTGAGGACACCATGCAAGTTAAAGGAAGCAAAACTTACTGAAGAGATGTGAATATATTTAGATGACTGCACTGAACTTCATAGAAACACACCCCATGCTACAAAATATATTAGTGTAGCCTACAAAAAACATGACCAGTAACAAATGCTGCTGTTCTACTTCACCATCCCTATCCACATTATAATATCAATCACAGTAACATATCAGAACAGCAACCAGTTGAAACACCTGGATATGCAACTTTTTGAGCCTACTCCACCCGATGTTTCAATAGTTTCAGCTTTGCATTCAAGTATACTGACTCTTCAGTACCACATCGAGAGTCTTCCCCAGCAGTTCTAATAGCACATTTGTTTTGCTAAATAATGACACTTCATCCATCAGGCTGTTGGCTTTTAAAATAGTCCTAAAGGTAACATCGTATTTTTACTAAATGTTCATTTTAAATCCAACTGGTTTTCTATATTTCAATACACATATTACTGTCCAGCAAGGGCACTTGAGGATAGAGGGGTCACCATATGGAGACACAAGTCTTGCTCCAGAGAGCAAACACTCTTAATAGAAAAGACTGATGGAGTAAATAGGGCAATAGTTCAAGCAGCCTCTTGGTTCAGCATAAAATGCAAACATTGCAATGCAGCATTAAGTGTCACACTGGCTTAGATCTGTGGCTCTCTGCCATTTCTTTGCATGTTTATACAGCTACACAGCACCACAAAGCAGAGACCGCTACATTATTGACCTCTTTTTGGTGCACCAAGTGCCTATATCTTATGTTGCTTCCTCTTAAATTTAACCCTGGACAATTCTATAAGCTAAGGGCTGGCATTTATTATCAATTTAACAGAGTAAAGCTGTTAGACAAAAACAGTCATAGTTGAAACACAAGGTTGGAGACATGGAAAAGTAGGTTGCTTTACAAATCACACCATACATTTTATTTGTCATCCAGTAAAAATGGCAAGATCCTTCTGGACACAGATTCCTCATGTAAAAATGAAGCTGCAAACACCTGTATTGCCACAGACAGTTGTAAAAGCTTTGACATACCAAGTGACAAATGTTGAAGTGTTACTTTAGGATAACCCAAACTCCCAGCATTTACAGTGAGACAGAGGATAATTCCCTGCGTTTGGGTTTCGTTGGGTTTTTGGGGGAGTGGTTTTGTTTGTTTGTTTTGGGGTTTTTTGTTTGTTTGGGTTTTTGGGGGAGGTTTTTTGTTTGGTTTTTTTTTTTTTTACACTGGGGAATCAGACCAGCCATTCCCTAGGGTGCCCCAGTAACAAGTGCTGGGAGCACAAGGGAGTTGGGTGGCATCAGGCTGGATTCCCTTGGGACACTCAGAGTCCCCAGAGGGTTTGGGTTTCCCATTTACCAGCATCCCCAACAGGCCATGGGCAGCTCTTCTCCCTCCGACAGCCCTGACCTTGGGCTTCAGCAGCCGGGGTTGGGGTGCCTGTACCCACACCTATGCCCAAGCTTGCCAGAGCCTCTGCACACACTGCTGCTCTCCATGAAGGGTAAAGGGTGGGAATTGCAGGTGGTAAGGAAAGAAAATACGCTGGATGCCATGCCTCCTACTCTAACGCACCCCTTGGCAGCAGGGCTGAGCCCATCTCTCCATGCCCGCTCCCCTCTACTACTACGGCTACTGCTGCTGGCCCCCCCTTGCCCCACAAAGCGGTTGCCCAGAGCAGGGCCAGGAGAGCTGCCCCCAGGCAACCATCAGCAGTTAGAGGCCCTGTCATCCCAAAACAGCAATAGAAAAATAGGAGGTGAGGGATGAAGCCAAACAGAGCAATGGTATAGCTGTAGAGACATCATCGACAGGAGATTTCAGAACCTCGTGCAGAAACCACAAGTTTTACTGTCTATTACCCCAGAATGCCACATCCCACTGCAATGAGGGAAACTGCTACGACAACCAGCAGCCATTTGCTGCAGTCTCAGAAGAGCGATCGAACAGACACAGCATCAGTGATGGCTCAAACACTCATTAACAAAACACGAATCAAATCACGAATCCAGGAGGGGCTCCTTGGTGGGACAAGGCGTGCAAGGAGAATGCTCAGAGAGGGTGGAAAAAGCCTGACTTCTGCAAGCACAGCACCGCTCTCAGGCCATCGCTTCTCTGGATTCAAAGCACTTCCCGTCAGGAGCAGCCTCTCTCCTTCATATTTGCAATTTTTCATGCTGTTGCAATATAAACAGTAATGACTATGGGTAAATGTTAGCTTTCAAAGACAACCACTGTACATATAGATTTCATACAGTTTACTTTTTGTGTTTTGGTTAAAAGGTCAGAGTAGTGCTCAAATATTTGGAAGAGGCATGAAATTTATAGCACCTAAGAAATTACAGCACATAGTAAACACACATGCACCCTATTTATATGTCTATACATATAAAGAGAAACAGCATGCCTTTGGCAGTTAATTTGTTCCTGCTGGAAGGCAGGATACAAGAAGTAAACCCGTGTGCACAGCCTCACCCCTCCCTGCTCTTTGGAAGTGCCTTCATTCGATGGCATACATTAAGCTAATGCATATTTCTATTTACATTACCTTTAATTAAATGCCACTTTTCATACACACATACTATTTAGCTGACAGTCACAGCTCTCCCTGCGAATCGAGGAAAATTTCCTTTCTGTGGCCCCTTCTCCAGATGTTTGCCTTTCAGCAGCAATGTGGGATTAACCCAGCTGCAGGAGAAGCAAGCAGTGTGCCTGAAACCATCCCACCTCAAGCCCAGCCGAGCCAGGGAGGTGCATGTTCCTGCCCCAAGGCTTGGGGGGCGATAAAGGCAGCAGAGGGGCTGTGCTGTGTGGACCCCCGCGGCTGACTCCCACTGCAGTCATGGCACCAAGCAGAGGGCTGCAGGCAGCTCCCTGCATCCCTAAAAACCTCCCTCCTGAGCCCTGCTCCTGGCAGGGAAGCCTGACCCCCCCCCTTTTCCTCTGCACACTTTACTATCAGGAGGAAGGGCAGAGGTTTTCCCAACTTCCATATAGGCAGCTTCACAGTCTGCTGGTGGGCACTGGCTCTGGAGGGGACACCTCACCATCAGGAAGGGATCGCTGCCTCTCACCACACCTATGAGGCTACGCAGATGTTTAATCACAGCATTACAAGTCAAGAAACCTCAGCAGCAAGCCCCAGCAGATAGCCCCTCTCGCCTTTTTGCACTGAATCCCCCAAAAAAGGGCAACTGTGAAACCCAGGGAAATCAGGAAAACCTCTCCAGGGAGCCCAGGAGACGTGCTGCCAGCCAGGGCAGAGTGCTACCTCTGGTTGTAAGGTGTCTGCCACACAGGGACCTATAGGTAAGGCAGAAAAAGCACACTAAATAGTCCTCTCCAAGCAAAGTGAAACATCGAAGCCTTAACCCTGGCACACGCGTGAGCGCAGGCAGGGGCAGAGCTGCATCCCGCAGCGGGGAGCTGCCGCTCTCAGCCATCGGCAACAGCACCGGCCCCAGGATTTCCATCCGGGTCGCCGCAGGCCGCTGGGATAAGGATGGAAAGCCCATTCTTCAGTGTGAATTTGCTGTTCTGGCAAACACAGTAACCGACTGCCCTCCCCGCAGCCCATCTTCCTAGCAAGGGCTTTATTGCTCAGTCAGGCCGATGCAGCAGAAGGGAGCTGACTTGCCCAGCCTAGCTAGCACGTTCACGAGCAACTCCATGAAAGTTTAATTATGATTAATAAAAGGATTGCAGCTCCAGCTTGGATTTGACATAATAAAACTCATTTCTCCAGTTGTTCCAAGAATGACTTAAGTTCACTGTTCTGTCGATTCAAACGTTAGTTCCCAAGCAGCACCCAGCGGTAAGAACGGTGGGCTCTCTTTCTGATAAAGCAGAGCCTTAAGATTTTGCAATGTAAACCAGCTATATTCAGCGAGTCCACCAAAGCAAGAATATGTTTCTTAATAATAATAATAAAAAACAATACACTCAGTTTCAAGAATTGTCTTTCACAACACAGAACTAGTGGAAAAAGCAAAAAAAGTAAGAGCTCCTGACCTGAGTTACAAGGGATGGGGAAGACAGCCAGTTCTGGACAGACACAGCACATGCACAGCAATGCAACTGGATGAAGATTACCTATAAAGTCACTTGTTCAAAATGCCAATATATGATTATTAGGATTAGCCTAATAATTGTTACTCTCTGCCTGTAGAACAGCCAGCCCAGAAGCCCTATCCTCCCCCAGTATTTGCAGGTACAACCATAAAACAGCTATTGCTGCTGCCCTGGGTGGTACCATGAGGTCCAAGAGCAGGATTTTGCACAGAAAGATTTTTAAGCTCTCTCAAAGATGAAGCTCCAATTTCTTTTTCCTCAAATGGGGTTTTATGACTACACATTCGAATTCTGAGCAGGAATCCCCAATAGATTTAGTTCCTATCCTTTATGTTCCAGTATGGCAGCTGCCACCACGGCTGAGCTGCTGCAAAGGCACACTAGAGCTGTCACTTAGCAGCTTCTGCAAACATTTTTGCAGTACCTGACTCCTAGGCTGTAAGTCACAAAGAGAAGGAAAACTTACAAATAAACTTCAGAATTCTTTGCATAGAAAGCATTTAAAAAACCCTCATAATTGAAATAAAACGTGGTCATTTTGATGTACATCATCACTTTTTCCTTGGTTTATTTTCAGCACTTTAGTTGCCATAACAACATAAAGTATTTTACTGTATAGCATATCCTGAAATGAGTTTGTTCCTCCTTCTAGTACACAGCAGAGCCCTGACCACCACCCCTGCCCCAAAGGGGAGGAACGCTCCCCCTGCTCCACGGCACTCCCAGGGCACCTACAGCACCAGCACAGAACATTTGTGTGCCGCACATGGCCAGCAAGAATGAACCCAGGAGCCAGGACAACAGCTACAGTAACCTGGGCACACACAGCATTAGGCACGCGGAGAAACAAGTGGCCAGAGAAGCAGATACAGCAGTCTGATGGTGTCAGCCCAGCTATTTTCTGGGTTGCAATAACTATTGCACAGCCCCCAGGGAGGCCCTCTCTCACCCCCCCTACTCCCCAAGACACCCTTACCTGCACCCAGCACCCTCCGCAAGCAAAGTGACCCTCAGAAATAAAGCAAACCCCCCGTCTGGCTGCACAGATAAGCAGGGCTGTGTGGATGGGGCACACCTGTGTATATAGGGCACACCTGTGTGTGTGGATGGGGCACACCTGAATTGGTCAGGCAGTTGGACTAGATGATGGTTGTAGGTCCCTTCCAACTGAAATTCTTCCTCTTCTTCTCTCCCTCTTCTTCTTCTTTCCCACGTGGGTGAGGCACACCGGCAGTCCTTCTGCCCCTTTTAAACCCACACGCTGCCCAGCCGGCAAACGTCAGGACCTGGAAGCGAAGAAGATGCTCTGTGCTGCCCGAGGGCAGAGCGCTGCTACAGGCCAAGCAATAACTGCATTTGCTGGAGTCTCTGGCGATGGTTAACGGGCTGAGCTGCAGCCGGCTGGGCCTGAAGCAGGCAGCGATGGATCTCCCCGCTGCTATCCTGCCTCGGCTCCTACGGTCTCATCCTCCCCATTTGCCTGCTCCGATTGCATGTGACTTTTTGAGTAGACATGTTTTTGCTAGTAAATAGCATTGTTGCTGTAGCCACGATGACCTAAGACCATAAGCAAGAGAGGAGGAGATGCAAGAGTGCCTCTTGTGCTGGTGCCGATTGCGCACGGCTGGGGACCGAGGGTCCTTGTTAGAACTTGTCCCGCCGGCCAGAGAGCTCAGGAGGTGAAGGGAAGGGGGAACGCGCGGGAGAGGAGGGAGCGGAGCTTCAGCCTGTTCGCTATGTGCTTTGCTGCCCATCCAGCGCGCAGGAGGGCTTCGGGGGGGCTGCTGCTGCCAGGCTCCGGCAGCCCAGGGCCCTCTGCAGCAGGCAGAGCCCCCTCGGGATTAGTCGTGTATGTAAACTGTTTATTGTTTCAAAACGTGTTTTGTCTGAAATGCGTTTCTTTTGCTTAAATGGTACTTTACTTCCCAAGAGCTGCCTGGTCACCAGGTAACTACAAGAAGGGAGCTGTGGATGCTAAACCCAATTCAGACAGCTGAATGACTGCTAAATACAGTTTTTAAATGTTTTCAAATATTTACTCTCTTCTGTATACCTTTTTTTCACCAAAAAATGACAGTATTATTTTCAAATAAAATAAACCAGCGGTAGTGACAGCAGGTTAATGCTCCTGGATGCTTCTGCCATTTCAAATCTGCATGGAAAATCTCTGCCGATGGCAGCTCCCACAGCAAACCAGGCTCCGTTGCCCGGTCCTGGCGGAGACGGATACGCTCAACCACAGTGCGTGGCTGAAGAAAGCACATTCTGTGTTCAAGCAACTGAAGGACTTTAATTAAAACCAGTGAAAAGAGTTTTAAGTATAGAAAATACTGATCTTGTGCAAAATTATTTGCTCTGCTTGAAAGCTAATGCTCTGCTTTAAGTCTGGTTTTATATGTCTCTTGGACTTGAATTATGGCACATTAATTGTGGCCAGAGGCAATGAAGAAGTGTTATTCCTTTACAAAGAAGATGGAGAAATTAAGTTAAAAATAGATTATAAAACAGTGTTGTCAGGCACAGGCATTTTCCTGCCTCTCCTGGGTTTCTGTTTTCCATAGACCAAGGAGGAATTTGCTCACAGAACATATGGAATTTTTATATTACTCAGCATAATTAAGTGTAACTGGTTAAATGCAGCAACTGTGGAGGTCACTAGAACAGCCATTAACTTTTCCCTGCTAAGTGAAGTGGCAGTTGGCCAAAAAATCATTATCTTCCTCTACCACCCCCCCCTTTTTTTTTTAGCATTGTTACACAGGATTTTTAGCTTCTGTCGGAAAGAATGAGGAGAAGCTGTGTGCACGTAATACCCGAGTGTGCTGTAGAACTGCACTCCCCGTATGAGACAAAATTTGTTGCAAGATCTGAAATCAAACCTAGAACACCATAACCAAGGGACCCAATGATCTTGTAGGACCTGGTGCCATCTGAAAACGTTGCTGAGCTTTATTCAACAGGAAAGGAGTAGAGAAACAATAAATGCCTACCACCTCCTTTGGAAGAAGAATGGAGTTTTCTTTAAAAATGTAAGCTGTACGGCAAATGGAAGCTTTTGATAATTCACAGATCAAAGTGAGGATTTCTTTCCTTATGCTCTGACCTATTAGTGAGTATTCTTAAAATAGCATCGCTACTTCGACTATCTGCTGGGCCACATTGTCATCCAACTCTGCTGAAGAGGATGCTCTGGCTTGTTGCCCCGTCCCGTCCTGCAGTGTTCGTGTGGTCCTGCCACAAGTCTAAGATCAGGGAACTGATTCAGCTGAAAACTAACCTAATCAAGTTAAAAGAGAACCAGTCGTTAGCAGGAGCAGTTCCTTGGGCCAGCTGCCTGAGGCCCGTGCACCCCTAGCACCCACCGGGCAGCGCTGGCACTTCCCGGGAGAAGGTATCCAGCAGCCTCCATAGCAGATTCCATGAGCTAGCGAACATTAGAGCAGCGAAGAGAAGTTGGTATACACAGATTGCCATCTAGTGGCACATGAAAATGGTCGTTCATAACTTGTTCCAAGTTTTGTTGACAGGGGATGCTGATTGAGTCTAAATATTGCTGCAAGGCTGCTCTGAAATTCTTACCGTTCCTCCTGCTGCCTCTAACAGTGCCCTCACCACTGCGATCAACAGCTTTGGAGGTCAGATTATATTTGCCCTGCTTCCTTCCTTTGTTAATCCTGTGTGTTAAATTTTCAGGATATTTTGGCTAGAAAGTAAGGCTGAAGAGTGACTTTGGGAAGAAGGTTCATTGTTGGTGCTACTTCTCCTGGGTGAAATACAGATTCGAGGTCAGGGCTGCTCTGACCACGCTCACGCCTTACACCAAGAGGTGTAGGGAAACCCCAGTGACCTGGTCAAAACCCTCATGCGTGTGGCCAGCGCACATGAACCTGTAGGACGTGGCATTTTCAAGCAGTTAGCTTGAATTCAGCAGCAGCACTGGGTCAAGGCGTTACTGCCCAACTTTTAGTTCACTGCGGAGCATGAGGCTCCTGCTCGCCCTCGACTGCAAGATGCCATATTGCACAGGAGATCCCCTCCTGCAAGGAAAGCTGGACGCATGCTCTACGTGAGCCAGCCTTGCTAACCAGCGATCTGCATACCTCCTTCTGCCTTGGGAAGGATTCATCTCGCAAGTTCGAGATCTCGTGTGTGCATCTGAGTCACCCTGGCTTGCCTTTACGGTCAAAGGGTGTGACTCATCTGACTTATTATGGTAGTCTGCTTTTAAGATAAGAAAAGTGCCTTATACAGCCTATTTCTTTCCATTGCCTGTAAAGCCTCGAATGATGTACTCATATCTACATCTGCATTACAGATATCCATCTGATAAGGCGAATCCCACAGCAGATGAGTTGAAATAAAGGCCAAAAACACTAAGTATTGAGAACCACAGCAATAAAAATATAGCAGTTAAAAATAGTTCATTGGTGCAGAGAATGATGCCGATAAGTTGCTGATAATGGTATAGGTTAATGAGCAAAACATAAAGGTATGCTTTTATTCTGGTTTTGTTTTCCCAGCAGAACTAGGGCCCTAGACCGTGGTTCTCCTTTGCCTGCTTAGTGACCTCCAGACAAACTCTTCCCCTTCTCCATGTCACAATTTCTCCCTCTGTGATATAGAAATTATAATAATTACCCAACACCTTTGTAAACCAGATTGGCTGAAACTGGTGAAAAGGGAAAAGGTATTTTATTGTAGAAGAAAACCTGAGCAGAATTATAATCCATGAAGCTTTGTTGGCTTTCTAAGCTTCATCAAATGTTCCATTCATGGATAACTCCTGTGCTTGAAAGTCAACGCTCTTGCCAAGATGTATCATCTGAAAATTTGCCACCTTGCTTAGCTGCAGGTTGTAAATAAAAGAAACTCGATGATAAAAGAAAAAAGCTGCAAGGACCCAAGCTGGGAAAAGACATCAGCTTTTTGGTTTGGATGACCCGGGTCCGAGCCCACCACGTGTGGGTTGCACAAGCCACCCGCACCAAGTCACGAGCAATGCTGATCTTGGTTTGTGAGGGGCTGGAGCTGGATGTGCTGCAAATCACAGGCAACTCGGTGGGGCTGTGAGCGGGCTCCAGCACCGAGTGATGGGGTGGGGATGACGGCTGAAAAAAAATCTGCAGTTAAGAAATCTTGGCAGCGGTGCGGAGGGGATTGAGATACTATATAAGCGCAGGCCAAGGCTGTTTATACTGCCAGAGTTTCTTGGAAGAAACTAGCGGCGTTTCGGCATCTAGCGAGCCCATCTCTACCCAGCGCGCGCCATATGGCGTGTTCGTATACCAGTCCTCCAGTTTGTTGTGATGGTTAGTGTATTAATCAAAGGTTATATGAAAAAGAAAACAGGACCATAGCAACCAGACTAACACAGCCGGGTGGTATCTAAACATCAAGCCCATATACATTAGAGCAAAGTGAGTTGTTTGGGGGATTACACTTCAGGTTTCCATGGAAAAAACTCCCATAGAACATACTTCCAGCCGAATTACTGTGTAAACTGAAGAGAGGTTTCAGAGCTTCAGCTTGATGTTTTTAATGAGTATTATCTAGCTGCTGCCAGCACTTTACAATTTCAAAATTTAGCTTAGCTGTATTTTCTCCAGGGTCTAGAATTCTGCCTGTATTTGCTTTGAAAATAATGAAGGAACAAGAAATGGCCTCTGCGGTTATTCAATCATCTGCTTAGCAATCCAGAGTGAAAACAAGCAAACAAATGTGCTGGAGGTAGAAGCTGGGAGAGAGCTGAATGTGACTGCTTCAGAGCTACTTACGGCGTGAAAACACTAGTGTCTCCTCAAAAATGCTGCACACACAAAGAGCATGCCGACTCGTTTATACAGACAAAACAATCAAAGAAATAGGAGCAAAAATCCCTACAAATCACCAAAGTCAATTAATTACAGATTGTGGCAGAAAGGCAAGAACTGTTGTTGTATTTCTCCAATGTATATTTAAGAAGCTTTCAAGTGCTATGGTTAAAGGGGAATTCAGCATAACTTAAGGAAGATACCTTCTCTGTTTAGGGATGCATCGCCTCCTTTCAGCAATGCAGTGGAAAGTCATTAGCATGCTTAAAAGTAGCCTGGATTATGCACAGAAAGGAATAGCTTGGCATTGGCAAGGAAAGGAGCTGTATGATTTTAAAGACTTTTTTTTTTTCCTTATCTCCAGTATTTGAAGTCCATTGGGATCCCCAGTGTACTAAACTCTGCTGAGTTTCAGCCGGTGAGATTCTCCAGGTCAGTAAAATTAATTTTCTCACCCAGAGCTGGACTCCAGGGTAAGAATAAGGTATTGTGCGGCAGAATTACTGTACTATTGAAAAACAATATTTTGCATATCAACTTGACACCTATTTCTGGCTGTGAGTTGCAGGTACTGTGCAGTATTGCTAGGACATATTTTAATAACAAAATAAGAAATTCTTCCCTGCTTTTAAAAACATGATCTGAAATAATCTAATTTGAATATTTTCATGCTACTCAAAATGGGTTAATTTTTAATAGATTATTAATTCATACATAATTCATGACAGAGAAAAATTATTTTAATAACATTTATTATTTGAGAATAAGAAGGAATATTTGGTATGACTACTTAACAGTTACAGAAGTTAGGCTGATAGCGGTTTTTACTGCTTCTGTGATTCAATTGGAAATAATTATTTTCGTAGCTCCCTGCCAGTTCTTCCTTCTCTCCCCCACTCCACCCAGCAGCACACAACCTTAACTACAGCTCCTCACTCCTGCTGACAGGGGTGCTCACGGCCGCACGGGGAGGACGGGTCACCCCCAGCCCGAGACAAAGGCAGCCTGGAGAAAGGCTTAGGCGAAAGGCGAAATTAATAATAACAGTGCTCATGGGCCCCAGGTATGACCAGAAGAGCCAGACCTGTATTTACAGGAGTGCAGATGTTCTGAGAGCTGACAGATGTTGCTCCAGCTGCCTGTCCGACAGAATTGAAAGGGCACGTGCAGCTGGGGGCAAAGTCTCCGTTTTGCCTGAAGTCGTGTACCGGGGGGAGCAGACGGGAGAGGCGACAGCCCCCGCGGCCGCATCCTTCTGGGCAGCACAGGCTCCTGCACCCCTGCACCCCATCGGCGGTCCAGGGTGGTCCTGACAGGAGCCAGCCGGGCTGGGAGAGCCCGCCACCGTGCTCCCAGTTTGGACTGGAAGGGCGAGCTGATGAGCAGCCAAAGCTGATAATAAAGGATGATATCTGAGCACAAGTCACACGTACACCAAGTCAGATTTCATTGATAATTGAGCATTTAAGAACTTTTAACTTTGCCTGTTCACCTCCTCCCAGTTCTGTCCTCCTGCTTCTTATCTGTAATCTGCAATAGATAATCCGTTCACAACCCCCATGCGATTTAATGGCAAGTTAACATTCTGTTTCTCTCCTTAGCTTGGGTTTCTTTTGGTTTTTCCCCTGCTAGCGAGGCTTTGCTGAGAGAACTAACGATGGGTGGTTTTGTAGCTCGTGGACGAGCTGCAGAGCAGGCTCTGCATCGCGTGAATTCGCTCCGCGAGCGCTGACTTCTGTGTGAATACACCTGTCTGCTTATAGACCCAGTATCTCGCTGTAAAGCTCATGCCAGCCCAAAAAATAAGTGACAACTGGCTAAACATGCCAGATCTAGATGTGAATCTAAAATGTGTCACTGTTGCAGCTCTGCCTGTAGGAAAATTTCCTTGTAATTTATAGGAAAACTGTTTCAATTCTGCCGTAGCAGAAGCCAGGAGGCAACCAAGCTCTTTTTTTTGTCATCCATTTCCCAATCCCAAAGAAAAGGAACCTAAAAAAAAAAAAATAATTAGTTATTTTGCCATTTGCTTGCACACAAACAGAAAAGGCATTGCTATTCTTTTTGTATTCCCCAATTAAACCAATCTCTTTTTTCACAAGGTAAAATTTTGGATGCCTTGTAAAACTACCTGAAAGATACTGAATACAAAAAGCACAAAGAACCACCAAGGGGTGGGTTTTGTTGTTGGTTTGGGGTTTTTTTTGACCATTTATCCTCTGCACCCTGTCTATAGCCACAGGCAGATACTGGCGGGCAGGAGGCAGAAATCTGCCGCAGACCCCGCTATACTCGGACAGAAAGGGAAACGCTTGCTGTTTCTCAACAGGCAGCTTGCTCTCCGCTTTGGGCGAGCCGTGCAGCTCCCTGCAGGCTCCGCTGAGCCCCCTGCACCGCTCGGCTCCCAGCCCCGCTGACGGCCAGATGCAGCCGGGAGCATCCCGCGGCTGCATCCCAGGGCTGCTCGCACACATCACGCCCCGGATCCCGCTCCAAGGCATCGTGCAGGGCTCGGTACCGCGACGGGGCGGGAAGCGAGGGGCTTTCAGGGTAGAATTTACTACGTATCACCACGTCCACTATGTACGCTGTGATGATTTATTTATGCAGGGAAAAGCCAAGAAAATACTCCTGACTGAACAGTGCTCCTGCCTTTTACATTTAAACAACTTCATAGCCAGGGAATGTGTTTTTCCTCTCTCTTTTCCTGTGTTTTTCATGATCATTTGTTAAATATATTACAATCCACTACTTACCTCACTCTGAAGCTCTGAGACCTTTTGTGGCTTTATTCCCTCCTGGCATTCTCTAAATAAATCACTGTATATTCACAACAGATCTTAGGAGAAGTGATAGGAGTAACATGTGGAAAATGTAATCCCATGCATATGTTTAAGTGATCTGCTATAAAACTACCTCAGCAGCTATAGCAGCACATCAGCACGGCTGCACTGTATCCTGCATCCTTGCGTGAAAGTTTGAGCCTATTAATGGAAGCAATGACTGGGTGGGAAAACTATCACTAGCTAATATGTAGACAGGAGGATCATTTTCAAATTTAAGCTCTACACTCACTCCAAGTCTGAAACAAAATTAAGAATAGATTTGAGGCAGAATTAGGCCTTTTAAGCCTAATTAAAGCTCAGGCAGAACATTAAGATCTTTATACTTAGCACCCAAGTTAAGATCCCTTGATTACTGCAAATTTATTCCAAATTAACAGTGGTGCGAAGGAGTGAAGAATTAATCCAATGATGTGGGCTTGGACCAATCAATCATTTATAATTATGATATTCTTGTCTTTTGTCAATATGCATATTTAAAATTTAATTCTGATACTTTATTCAGATATGACAGTGAAATCGCCAGAGATTAGCAACTGAGAGAGGCCTGTTCAATTAAAAAAAAACCGACAAAACACCCCACACAAACCTTGATATTTAAAGCTGGCAATGTTATTTAAACAATAAATAAATGAACAGAAATAAACTACCCCATGGCATCAGAATTATCTTGATTGTGTAAACATGTGAATAAATAAATGCATTCAGTTTAAAAGATACTGAAATTAAGTTAACATGAAACATCTGTGTCTCTCAGAAAGTTGTTACTGACATATAGAACTGTGAATTCTCAACCTCCAGAACAAACCTACTATTACATGATAGTTAAATACATCTAGTTTGGATAAAAGGATTTAGATTATAAGAATTCCAGGAGAGTATAAAATACCCAGAGAAAACATTAAAGCCAATTGCAGCTAATCAAGCAGATGTTCTTGTTACTGAATCATTGCTACTGAAATCCATGCTCAGGGCATTCTTTTTCCATGTAAGATTACATTCACAGATCCCTTTTCATTCTTTAGCTTTTAAGAACAATACAACTGCTGTGGCTTTTATTCAAATAAAATGCAATTAAATTATTTAATTGTTTTACTGAAGCACACGTTTTTTTATGGGAAAAGCACCAGATTGAGAACTTGCACAAGCAGATTCCACTCATAGCACAGTGCTTACCTTTAGCTGTCGTTAAAAATGACATTGTTCTGTTTTGCTTCTGCTATTTCAGTCTGCCTTCAAACAACCCCACCATACTCCTCCGCAGATTGCTGCAGCTCCAGAATTAGCAAACCCATTTTACAGTTAACTGAACTCAGGCCACTTAATTCCCAGATTTGTTTAACTCAAGGCTGGCTGCTAAAACCAGTGACCTGATTTGCAGAGGATTGCGCAAATATTACTCCAAACAAACAACAATTCAAAGTGAAATAAGGACCCTCTTCTCATGTGTTGCGTAATCCAAAAGCACTCAAAGCCACCATTTTGCATGTATTTAAAGACTGAAGTAGACCCAAAATATTCAGTGGTGAAATTGTATGTCTAAAAGGCATTGAGAAAGTTAAAATACAGAGTGCTAGGCTGATTATTTCAGCTTCTTCTCTAAATAAGATCTCAATGGATGATGACAGTAAATGAGGCCATCAAAGAAAATTTGATGCATATTCTTCTAGTAAAGATGATGAAAAAATAAGCAGCCTATGCTGAGGTAAAAGGAAGAGTAATAAGTGACCAATAAACAAAGGTGCAAACAAGACTTACAACAGTTTCTATTAATACATTAGAACAAAAAGTAAAAGCAAAGTACATGACCATTACTTAACAGGGAAGGAAAGCAAGTGCTGCACGATGGTAAGGAGGTTAACATGCCCTTTTTATGTGAGCCCTCACCAAAACACCGGCTGTGACCAAATGCTTACACCCTTAAAAGGTTTAGACTATTTCTGTAAATTGTTGTGTCCATGGAGGCTTATTAAATGGTACTAGAGGATTCTCAGGGAACTGGACAGAGCAATTGCTCAGCCACCTGCAACCATCTTGAGAACGCATGCAGCAAGTGCGGGGATGGGGCCACAAACGCTGTAGTTATGGAGGGACAAATAAAGCACTTTTTAACAGCAGGACCTGAGGAACAAACGTTAATGCATATAAGGAGGCTGGAAAATAATTAAAGGAATCAGTCTGTAAATACATAGAAGAAAATGAGGTGACAAGAAACAGCAAATATGGGATTGAAAGGGACAAAAGGGACAAAGCAGGTTAGGCAAACCTAGTTACCTTCTTTCACAAGTAACTGGTCTTATTAAAGACAGGGAAGCAGCAGCTGGGATATCGTGATTTACAAGTAACACAGGTCAGAAAGGTTTACTGTAAAGATTGAACTGTGAGCACAAATTTATGACTGCATCACTATTAAATGCAGGTGATATACCCCACCCTCAGTCTGCACTAGTGACTATTTTAATCAACTTGGGGATGAAATTTAAAGATGATAACAAAGTGGAAGGCATTGCAATCACTTTGGAGATGGGATTAGAGTTCAAATTGATCTACATAAATTGGAGAAATTATCTGAATTTTTCAGATGGAATTCAGTACAGTGCACAATGCTATTTTAAAGAAGAAATGTCAATGCCTATAAACAAGATGGGCAACCATGGGCTCAGTAGCATTTCTGTAGAAAAGAATTTGGGGCTTGCAGTGGATAGTCAAACATTTTTTTTTCAAGAAAGAGAAGAATGACAGGGGAAATTAGAACGAGTTCACCATTATGTAAGAGGCTGCTGCCAAAAGGAAGAGAATAAGCTGTCTTTCATGTCTATTGTGGCTAGAATAGTAATAATAAAGTGCATTAAAGGGAGGAAGAAATAGGAAGAAATAAGCCTGACATCATGAACCATTTTCTAATCATAAAGTTAGCAAAGCACTGACAAGGTGTTCAAGGGAGATTGTGCCATTTCCCTCCAGCTGGAGTTTTAAAGGACAGGTCAGACGTATCTGTCAGAAATGAGATAATCTTGCCTTTACACGAGGTGATGGACTTCTCTGGGTCCCATCCAGACTGACCTTCTACAGCCGAGAGCAGAGGAGGACGTGGGAATAGGCAACCTTCACGCGGGGCACTGGAGAGGCAGCCACGGAGGTGGCCAAGGGAACAAAGCACGGGCGTTAATCCAACAGGCAGCATTAGAAAACTGGCGTGACAGCGGAGGGCTCTGCGTTCAGCCCTACGGAGTGGGTCCTGCCTGCTTGCCCATGGTGGAGAAATGGGGCTTCACCACTGACTCCCTGTGCCCACCCCAGCCCCGTAACGGGGGGCCCGGAGGAAGGGGCTTCCCCCAGGGAACCAAACTAAGTGCTCACAGGAGGGTGATGAAATGGGGCATCCATATGATTTTCGGAGATCGGTTTTGAGGCCTCACTTCAGAAGATCTGCATCCATGAGTGTGGCCACTAGACTGATCTTCCGCTGAGTGCGATGAGACAGTGACAAGCTGGCCAGAAGTCTGTGGTTTCACGGTGTATCTGCTGTGCAGAGAACCCCATCTGACTTTCCTGGAACACTCTATTCCAAAAGATAAAACCCACTCTTTGTATCCTCAAGGGGAATGTCAAAATTTCTCAAATCCCACATAAAATGATTAAAGGTAATCCTGTACCTTGCTGGCTCAGGGCTTTTAAAATAAACCAAATGGGTATCTGGCAGATTTTGGCTAAATGAATCTGTAAGAAAGCAGAGGGGCAAGTAATGTGACATCTGCTGCTGGCATTAGTTAAGTGCAGACACTGCATTCCTTAGCTCTCCTAACCTTGTCTGAACCAGTAATTTTTAACTGGGACAAAACACTGGAATGAGAAAATCATCCTGAATTTAAATGTTTCTATCTGTGATTCAATAAAGCAGCCACACTACCAGCACAAGCCTTGCCAAGATGCCAGATTATCTTCCATATTGACAATTAACATTTGAACTGGCCACTAAAACAATGAGAAGATTGACTCATATTAATAAAGTGAAGATTACATAAAGAGAGAAAAAGGCACTGAACTCATTAAAATCCTCCATAAGCTGTCGTGAGTATTTAGTGTTTGTCTTGATAGTATGAGGACAATATGACCTTCAATTTTCTTGGGTAATTGAACATGAACAGGTTAATACAGTAAGTTTTTAAGATGGATTTTCACTTCTGCAGATTGTATCCTTCACTAAAACAAAAGGCCTCTATGCACATACTTTTCAGACTCTGTACATTTCTGAGGTAAGGAGCTGGCATCGATCTATCAACACTGAAATTCTTTTCTCTGTGGACGCAGCTAGTCCAAGAGCAGGCTCGGGAGGCTGGGCATCACTTGGGCCTGACGTTGACTGGAGTGGAGGTACTAGCCAACTGCCCTAGCCTGTCAGGTTTATTTGTAAATGAGGATATTTGTCCAGAGTTGCCTGACATAATTATTGGTCAAATATTCATCTTGTTGATTCAGCTAAGTCTCCTGTTGAGCTAAATGGGAATTCTGCCTGAAAAAGAACAGAGAAGCTGGCACCCACCAGAGTGGGATAAATCACACCCCAAGCAGGAACGTCTGGATTTTACCCTGAGGCCCAAATGGCCTTGAGTTTAGATTCATAAAAACTGCTGAAGATAAGCCTTCACTGGTGCTTGCTGCCAATGGGCCTGGAAAGACTCTGCCAAAAAGTTATGGGACTAGCACTCAGCTGGACCATTAAACTCTGCATCTCTAGTGACCTCCTTCTGACAGACTTACTGGTGGACTAGCTGCGTGGGAGGAAACCCTGTGCAGGTCCGAGAGGTGAAATGTCCTCCTGTAATGCATTTACCAACATGAGATGCAAACCACACATTCACGAAGGGGAAAACACACCCCGTGCCGCAGGAGCTACCTAACACTTTGTGCCGGGGAACAGGCAGTCTAGAGGGAATTTTCCTGACTCCTCTTTAGCAGTAAATCATTATTCTGCAGACTTGAGAAAACACAGGTAGGTAAAGAGTGCCTTTGGCAAGGTCTGGTTCAAAGCCCGATGGTAACTTCATGTCACTGCAGTGGCCGCGTGCAGGACAGAGACAGGCTCGTGGGAACTGGGGCCGTCCTTCCAACGGAAGCACAAAATGCTTCTTACCTTTAGCTTCAGCTCCTGCATGGAAGTGGACGCAAATTCCGTGTCTGAAAAGCCAATAGGTTGGGTAGATCAGTAGGTAAGGCAGGTATCCAAGAACATTAGATTTTCCTATGCTAACAGCAGAAAAGCAAGAATTTTGAGAAAAAATGAATAGAAATATGTATGGTAAGAGCATTGTAATTCCAAGAATGATGTGGTGTTTAGTGTGTACAGAAACAGAGCAACGCCCTTCTTCCTAAAGATACGTAATTACAGTACAATTTTTGAGAGAGGCCTATTCCAGGATGAGTGTCTAATTTTAGGCAATCTTCCACTTCACCATTCCCGATAAGGACCAGAGAGTCCTTGCTTTTCTAATGTCAGTACTTCCTGCAATAAAGCAAAGAAGTAGAAGGAGAAAAAAAAATGCCCTTAAGAGCACAATGCTTGCAGTCCTTCCCAAAGCATGGACTGCTGTTTGGCTAATGGCCTGCTGGCTTTGATTAGGAAAGCACAAAGCTGGCAAACACAATCGACGGACTTTCCAATTACAAAGCCTCCTCCCACTTTCAAACTGTGTCCCAGAGAGCTGGACTGAGAATTCCCCCCTGGAGAAATACCCCATTATGTTTTGCTGGGATAAAGATGGTCAAATGTAGCAGGACTTACACAAATTACATACATCTGACTCCATTCCTCATCTACAAAACAGGACAACAGAACCTCCCCATCTCACAGAACGCTCAAGGATAACCACAATAAATAATCTGAGGTCCTCACATCTTAATGTATTAGGGCTTGCAACTCCCAAACGACAAAAAAATACTTTAAAAACTCTTCTAATCCCATAGATCGTGTAAATAAATTGTTTAGTTCTGAGAGGGATGCTATTTAACTAAATTTAAAAGTATAGCAAAGGAAGGATGTGTCCACTTACAGGGACAAAAGGTAGCGAGACAGTGCTACAACACAACGTGATCCACACTAGGGAAGAGCTTGCCTGTCTGTATCACCCAATGGTTGGAAAGGCAGTGAATTACCCAGAGAAAAATAATTTTATGTGTTTATGGACCACATACAGAAAACGAAGAGACTTGCTGGTAATGCAAAAATAAAAGCTGGTCAGAAATATTACAGCTTTATACAAAGAATGAGATGTAACAAACGTTTCCTATTGCCAGGAGGGCTACCCAGCACACATCGCCTCTGCTAATTTGACGGGCCACGACTGAACTGAATCCCTTGCCCATGACAGGGAACAGAAACCCAGCATGACAACATTAGCGGTTTGACTACCTGGGAATGTAAGTGCTACTGATGTTGTGGGAGACAAGCAAGGAGGGGAGAAGGAGGGGAAAGTCTTCCCAATGCTGAGCTGTGCCAGCCCTGAGTCCTGCCTTACCCTACGTCAGAAGCATTGCAGTACAGCAGATATATAGTAGTACAGCAGATATATAGTAGTACAGCAGATATATAGTAGTACAGCAGACGTGTTGTAGCACATGAGGTATGCTGCAGGCCCACCCAGTGGAGAAGCAGGAAACAGCAAGCCCCAGTCCCTCCATTTTTTGTTAAGATGCAGCATGTAACATTAACAGCAGACACTCTAAGGCATCTCAGTGAAAACACAGAGACTGAAAGCTTGTTCAGGTAAATCAACTGGCATAGTGAAAAGATGCTCTCTCTTTTGCGAACCCTGCTTCTGTGGTGTAACATGTTACACCCCAAAGCGCTGGCTGTTGTTTTAGCTAATGTTGTTCCTAAAAACATTAGCAAACTTTTAAGCAATGGTATTGATACAAACTAATGCACTGTTAGTGCATTAGTGAGCGACTCACGCCCACTGCCCGCTCTCGGGCTGTGACCCAGCCCAGCCTTCCCACCACGAAGCATGTGCCCAACTGCAACCGTCGGTCCCTAGAGGAGTGAGAGTCCCGGTTCCTTCATGCACAGCTTATCCAGTGAAAACATCCTGGTGCCCATACCTGGAGACAAGCCTAAGGGTATTCCAGCTTCTTACTACGGACCCAGATGAAAGGCCTCTACAGTGACCCAGTCTGGACCGCTCAGCTCCATGGAAATGAGGTAATCATTCTGGAGAGATGGCAGTGCAAAGCACTAGCGATGCTGCTGCACAGTGCTGTTGGTGCTCCCCACACAAATCCAGGATGCTCCTCTCCAGCCACGAGGATGGAGGAACATCTGGCTTCACACAAAATATCAAATCAGTCCCTGTTCTCTCTGGCTTCTGATGGTATTCATCCGTCACTGAACAAGTAACAGCCCCTCAAGAACAGATGCCAACACCAGTGCACAGATGAAAGGCATAAGAGCACAGAAAATCCATGCTTTTTAGTAAAGGACATGCCTTGTAATTTGTTGATACTTACTGAAATACTGCCTAAGAAACAAACTGAACTGCAGTCCCCAGCTGCCTCATAGCAAAACAAGTAACCTGAAAAAACAGAGTCACTCTCAAAACATTGACAAACTGGGACGAAAAATGGACAAACTGGGAAACTTTTAACTTTTGTAGAATAGGAAGTAATTTCAAGATTGGGTGCGATAACAAAAGTGGTTTTAAAAAAAGCAACACTAGCATTCATATTTGAATGCTTTAAGCTGGGTTACATGAACACATCAAGAGACAACGCAGGATGGAAGCAAGTAATGTTAGTATTTCATCTGAAAACTAGATGAGAATACTGATGTTAACAGACTGTGGGGGAGAGGTCAGATTTAGAAAGTAAAAGGAAAAAAAAAAGTCCTACTAAATATGAAATGCACATGTGGGAGTAAAGAATTACAGCATACAATCTTGTCATTCTATGTGATGGCAAGATTAAATTGTCTGAAATGTAACTAAAATTGAAGCAAGATCTAGGACAAAACATTATTACAGAAAATCAATGGAATTGAATTTGGAAAGGCAATAAACACAGTCAGTGGAATCACATTAATTAATGTACCAGAAATTTGGGATATTTAAGACTACCAGTCTAGACATAACATTCTGTTTTTATAAAGTCCTCTATGAATTGAAGTGTTTGACCTCCTACTCCCATCCGCTTCTCTCCTGCCCCAAGAGACCAGTTAGCAATTCACTGATCAATTCTCCACAATGTGAGCTGAAGAACACAATATGCTCCTGAAACTCACTGGTCAAACCTCACTGCTCGAGTAGAGCATGTAGTATCCTCTGCTGTCAGAGCAAGGATGCTGTGAACATATATGTCTAAATAAATCTTTTCATATGGTCTTTCCAAACTCAGCAGCTGTATTACCAGTGCTATACTGAGACAAGCTAATTTTAACATTTTTCATCTGCATTTAGTTTGCTCATGCTATGGTGAGACAAAAGGTTATTTCTAACAGTTTAACACATAAGTAATCACCCTGGAAGCTATCTACAGAATCAGTGCAAGCTTTAAGAAATGAACCACATCAGTATATGCAAGGTAAGCTTAATCAGCCCGCTTCAGAAAAATACAATATTTGAGTATTAGAACCTGATGTGCTCAAGAAAGTATGCGAGCTTTTATACTTACTAGAACAATTCTGTATTTAATTAGGCCTCATTAGTAAAGGTAATCACTGTAATTTATTTGCACAAATACAGGACATCATGCTCTATCAGCAGGTAATGTTCTTCATTAAACGGAGTAAGAACTTTGTGCACCAGGGCACATGTGGTCTACTAATCCAAAGAAATCAGAACTCCAAAGTGCAAAGTAAAACATTTTGTTAAATAAAATCGACCCACCACTTTTACTTAGTATAAATTGTAATAACATATCAAAGTAGAAAATTATCTGGGCTCTTGAATTGGCTTCTGGAAGGAAACTGAAGTTTCTTACGTGTATGTCTTTCAAAATTCATTGTAACAGTATAGAACGCAAGTCAGAATGGTTTTGTGTATCAGTGTTTGGTTCCTAATGGCTTTACACTCATATGACACTTCCCACAACTCCCAGTGACACAAGCAAAAGCTGGCTCTGGCCAACAAAGAATGACCTTGTCAGTAACTTCTAGTGGCACTAGGAAAGTATTTTTAGGAGAACGTGCAGAATTAAGGGAAGAGTGAACAAAAATGCGTGCTGAGCCTTTGAAATTATTCATTCATGTATCAGTAAGATGAAAGCTTTTCTTTGAAGATGCATTCACACATTGAGTCTTACCAGAAGGTGTTAATGTAACACGTCTGACCAGTGATTCAACTCCTGAAGTCTACAAATAGATCACTCCATGGACATGACAGATGAACATCAGACTAACACCTGTGGTAAATTCACCAAAATGAAATCCCTTGGATTAAATCGATGAAGAAACGGTAGTTATAATCTACCACTTTGTTAGAGCTTTTTCATTTCCAAGGCAGGGGCAGGGAGTTACTACCTACGTAAGTAACCTCCCCTCCTCAGTATGAGTTAAAATATGTCTGCATCCTCTTCTTGCTTAAGAATTAGCAAGTGCTTACATGAAGAACAACCATTTTTACTTTCCCACTTCTCACACTTGTTAGTCACAAGAAGTCTTACATCACAAACTAGATTATACTTCTCATGTAAGATTAAGTATTTGTGACTGAAGCAAGTATCAAATCCACTAACTGAATACAATTTTAAATATGATTTTGCTTCAATATTGAATTTTCTATTTTAGTAACTGAACTCCATTAAAAAAGAAAAATTAGAAAAATCAAACACCTTTTTCAAAATTTAAGGAAAATTTAATCAATATGCCTTAAATTATTTTACAGTAACTACAATACTGACAAGCATAACATTTTCAAAATGGTGTTTTTCTTGGAAGTACTGCAAAAGAGATTACTCTTCATCTACTAGTATGTGCACCATTAGGAAAAGAAACTCTAGTTGAAGTCATTTTCAGAAATCCAAGTTAACATATAGCTACTTAGACATCCAAATGTATTCCTATTTCAAGTGTGACAGAATTACAGATCCCTTTAACTTTTAAGCATCTGTTTTCTAATTCATAATTTAAGTATCTTAAATCCTGAAATACTATCACATCAAATGAACAAATAAATGAGACCAAAGAGCTTAAGAGTATATTTGTTAAAATACAGAAAATTCTCTAATTGCTTGTGTTCATTTGTGCATTTTGCTTTTGGTAAGAGGGGACAGGAAATGGGTTCCATATTACTGCAGATTTATTCAAAGAGTACCCCAAATCTATGGCATCTGCAGTTCTGTTAACGTTTTCGGATAAAAAAATCTATCAATTTATAACTGCAACCCTTCTCCCTCCCTCACTCCCCTAAAAAAAAAAACAAAAAACCAACCCCCCAAAAAACCCCCCAACAAAACCCAAACACAAACAAACAAACAAACAAAACCCCACCCACCCCCCAAACAAACAAAAAACACAACCCTCAAATAAACAACCAAAAGTTACTTTTCTAAAGATATAGGAATGGGAAAGAAATTACATTAACTTGATAAGCATGAACACTTAGTAAAGCTATAGACACCTCAGGTCAATTGAAAACAGTATTCAAAGTCCTAAAAAAGTCAACACAAGATACTTGTTTTCATTGTTCCAGATGATTCAAAACAGGTCTAGGTTTTGCGATAGCAACACTATACAGTTGTTTGCAGCTGCTTCTGGTCCAACTAAATGTTCCAAGTTGATGTTTTCATTTTGGCCCACTGGAGTCCAACAGTTTGGACAGTCTATTCAAAACACAGAAATGAGAGCAAAGACTCCATACAATAAAGCACAAGGGTATGCTACTAGAAGTTGTTGTCCTTCCATTGCTAAGGCAGAAATAAAGATTTTGGAAGCAGAAAAGCTGCACCAGCCAATAATCCCAGCTGTGAGAATAATCCCCATCATTCCCCTGCAAACACAGAAATAAAAAGAGAAATCATGTAAGACTTGTAAGAATATATGCTTATAGGAGTCGTAACTGGACTCCTCCTAACACCTTTTACAGACTCTGAGATGAATTCCAGCTTTTATCTTTGACTTTTTAAATGAAATAGTTCCAGTAAAGACTTCAGAATGATGTTATTCAATTATGACAGCATAAAACAACCCCAAAATTAACTTTGTGCATGTGAAATGTAAAAGCAGTGAGTAAAATTAACTGTAGCAAGTTCCTTCTTTCTAGTCCCTAATTTCATATAGCTATGAGTAATCACACTGATTTTCTTCTGTTTGTCAAATTCAAATATGCATCTTAAATTATAATTACTTTTAGACTTTACAGGTACTAAGATTTGTCAGATTCAAAGCTGACTGAAGACAAACTTGATATTGTTATTTCAGTCTATGTATTTAAAAGCTGTTAATTGACTTACAGATAAAACCAGTATTCACCTATCTTTCATCAAATAAACACCTGAAGACTGTTGATATTTATGTTTTTACACTTAGTACAAATTCCTGTCATATTCAAATTACATGCAGCTTCATCACTGAATATGAAAATTCCTTTTAATAACTTCCTTCACCATCTCATAGGAGAGGAATCTTTTACCAAATTATAAAGTTTAGGTACTTACTGCAACGAAAATACAATTGCAAAAGTGGAAAGTAGGATCATAGGAAGAAGACAGTATCCAAGGACACTGGCAACGCAGCCAAACGAGACACCCGTCATGCTCATTAAGTTCAGGAGACAAAACATCCCTAAACATCCGATTGCACTTATTCCATAGACATAACCAAACTGAATTTTACCAGCCTGAAAGTCAAGCAGAGTAATGCACGTTAGTTACCAGAACAAGTAATGCCTCCCACAAACAAAGGGAAAAGGAAAGCTTTCTCCCCATTGTCCTCCAACCCTAATTATTATATTCAAATTCAACAGGCAGTATTTTCCCACAATCTGAATTTCAAGACACATGTATATTCCAGGCACTCAAGAGGCACATTTATTCTAACTTCACCTATCTTGATGAACAGATTTTGATTGAGTCGTTATTCTTTGATCTGGGCTGCAAAAGCCTATGAATTCTTCAGGGTTTAATCAACTAACTTCTCATGCCAATTGATTACTTGCAATAATAATCTTTACAGAACTGGTGTATAAAGACCAAAAAATTGTTATTCAGGAACTTCTTGACAAATCCAGAGCTAAAGTCCTTTAATTTGTGAGACTCCATAAAGTCATAGCACAACATAAATTATAAAAAATTCCCAGAAACAGTTGAAGCTGAGCTGTAAAGCACTGTATATGAACAGCAGAATTAACTTGCATAAATTTTAAAAAGTCAAAATCAGAACTTTGTTTACTAACAAGTATGCAGAAAGCATGCATGCATTATTTCAAAATGTATGTATCCTATGTCATCATCTGTTTTTCCAATGAGATCGACACTTCCCTTGTAACATCTACCAAAATGTGCCCAAATGCACGGTGCTCACCACTGCAGGAACACAGGACTGTGCAGTTACTGAAACTACAATGGTGTGTAGCTTCGAGGTCTGTCTCTCCCCAACAACTTCCAAACTAAGTTTATTTATAATCCAGCTCTCTTCTTCCTCAAATGCTATAGAAAGCAATCATATCTGCTTTAATCTTTTTGCTAGGCTAAGCTTGTTTCCTCTCACTACACTCAAGGTATTTAAAAAAAAAATAAAAAGCACATAGGAAAAAGTGATAATTTCTTAGGAAAAGAACATTCAAATATATCTATTATAAACATGTTCATTAATTCTACTGGCCTAGTTTCCATAAATAAAGGTTACTTATTAAAGTAGGCTTAAAGTGCCCTTGGTACCAAAACACTGTTCTAAGTGTCACAGCAATGGGAAATTTTAGGCAAAAATTAAATGCAGTGCCTGAAGGCAAAAAAAGAGGGGAAAAAAAACCTGATTAAAAATATTGACGCTTTCAGTGACAAGGAAGGCTGTTTGCTGCTACTCTGTCATTTCGTAATTGAGGCTTTTGAGTCATTAAAGCAAAATCTTATTTCAATTAAGCTCAACTAAATAAACCACCAGGCTTCAACAGCTGCTGACGTATTAAGAAGTATAAACAATTTGAAAACAGGTTTGCTTTAGAAGTGTTTTACCAGACTGACTCTTGATAGTGAAAGCCATGCCTAATACATCAGTACTTACGAAATCACTTTTTACACATGAATTTTGAGTCTCCTTGCCACTTGAATATCAGTAAAGAACAATGAATAAAGAGTATGGAACAAAGAAATACAATGAAACAAATCAGAGAAATAGACTCAAGTATTAAACACAATAAGAGTTAAAAAAAAAAAAAGAAACTCCTAAATGAAGAAACGAAATAAATATTCAAATATTTAATGTGTCCATTAATGTTCTGATTCCTGGTAAGATGGAAGATAACAGAGATGCTGCAAAAATCCAAGGTATGATTCTGAAAGTAAAATATCTCAATCTATAAAAAAACCCAAACAGGTAAAAATCTGAGAACATGGGTCACACCCATTCCTGTGACAAAAGAGAGTCATATTCCTCAAAAGCAAAGTATGAAAAGAAACATCAATTACATTGAAATAATTGCAGTGCAAAAACCAAGCACGAAGACTTAGATTCAAACTCCACTGAAGTAAAGTCATAGTGAACCCATTAATTTCAATCAGTGATGTGTGAAGCCCCAGCCCCTCTTCCATGTATACAGCTACAAATTCTTGGTCTGGATGTGCTTTTTTTGGCCTCCATGCCAAGAAGTCACTTGCAATAAACCTATAGGTAGCTTGGCTTTTTCCCCCCAGTGTTTCCAAGAATATTAATGCACAAACAGTAATATTTTGCAATCAGTATCTTACCAGTAATAATGTGGCTCCAAAAGCTAGACAGAAGACCATTGGTCCAGCCAAATCAGTCTCATTCATGATGCTGCCATCTGCTACTTTTAATGGGTGGAGAACCGTTAGCGTCTTCTGCCAGATGTGGTCAAAATTGATCCCCAATTCTACAAATTACATGAAAAGAATTATGCATATTTATTTCATATTTTCCCTTCCTGTCACACCCATTTACTTAACTCTTAGTTTTCCCTGCCTCTCCACTTTTAAATCTCCAGATAACATCCTATGCAGATCCAGAGAATTGAGTCATTCCATCTTTCCTCAAGCTGCTAAGTGTGCTGCCTCCACAGATCCCAGGTCTCAAATGCTCAGAAAAGGTGTTTTCTAAAGGACCAGATAAGAGCATAAGCACAGTGTTCTGGGTCAGCCCAAAAGTTCATTTAGCCCAGTACCCTGTCCCTGTAAGCGGCCAAAAGCAGATATGTACAACAGAGTATAAGCACAGAACATGCAGACTCCCCAAGCTTCCAATGACTGGTGGCTCAAGGATTTCTAATTCAAAGTAGTTTGTCTGTACTTAATTACCCTCAGTGGATTTCTCTTTCATAAACCAGCCACTGAGTCCACTAAAAAACCCACCCACCCCTTTTAACACTCAGTGTCTCACGGCAAGGGAGTTTCACAGCCCCCTCCAGCTAGATATGATTTCAAGTCTCCATCCATACAGTTTGACCACAGTTGTGCATGAAAACCTAGCTATGAATGCAGTTACTATTTGCCCACCTCAGGCCCTGGGATTCATCTATGTAAACAAAACAGTTTTTCTTTAAGAATGCAAAAAAAGCACAGCAGGGTGGAAGGTATCATGAATAGGTATAGGTGATAGGCATCATGAATACCTATCTAAACAGTAGCAGTAAGGGTGTCTTTAGTTGTTTGGTACTGAACAATGATGGATATAAGCTGGAAACTGAAACTATCAATCCAGAGACTAACTACACATCCGTTCTGGCATTCTGCACAGGCTATATTCTACATAGGAATTTCTGCAGTGTTTAGCATTCCTCTTCAGCAATGAAAGATTTCAGTTCTAACCAAAGAATCAACTGAAACTAACTGCATCGATCTATTTTACGAAAAGTGGGCAAGTTTTATTTGCAACAACAGAAACAGTAAGTGTTTTGTCATGAGAGCTGTATGAAGTCAGGTTATCCCTTTAATTAATTATGTCTTCCACAGAACAGCTGGTATGAAGTAATAAAGCACAATTCTAAAACTGCAGAAGTTCACACAAGAACATGTATTTCATATAACAAAATACAGATAAATAAAAAAAAATTAGTAAGAATTTCAAATCAACTGTGCACTTTCAGAAGTAGGGAATACACACCCTGTTACTCAACTTATCCCCAAATTGGGAGGAGTTTTGGATTTTGGCCATAAAGCATAAGTTATACCTTCTAATAGAGGAGGCTCATCCTCAAAATTACTTCCATAAAAAGACTGTGCTGAAGTTGGAGCATATGTCTGTGTTGGCTGGTAAATCTGCCCTGTGTAAGGCTGCTGCTGCTGCATCATGTCGGGAGGGACAAATCCACTTTGTTGAGAGTATTCATAGCCTCCATACTGCCTACAAAGAATGACATTGCATTATGGACAGATACAGGATTTTACTTTAAACACCTCCCTGCAAAAGCAATGCTTATTTTCATTAAATAAGTCACAGCAAACAATCCTTATTTCTTCTTTTTTAAAAAGTCACAGTAGATGATGTCCTACTCAGATCCAGGCCTTTTAGGCATATAGCCACATCCATCAATTCAAACCCTTATAAACAATACTGTTAAGCTACAAGATAATTCTTGCTATATGTGCTAGTATTGCTTTTTGTTTTTAAGTCAGAGGCCTGGAGAAGTGAGTGTTATCCATTGACTGAATTACTACTACAGGCTGTAGACCTGTAAAAGAGTAGGAAAATTTTACATGTGAAACTTATTTAAATATTGTCCATTAATTACTACTGACATCTCATTTGATGCCAGCATTAATTTGCTATTTAGAATGCTTATTTGCAAACTCACTATTAGAAAACGAAGTCGCTCAAACTATCACTTTTGGTCCCCACCATATTTTAAAAAAAATGAGTTTGTTTTCCTCTTCACTTAGGCACCATGTGTATCAAGTAGCATTATGACATGTAAGAAGGAGTTATGATACAGATACTAAACAGATTATGACATCTACCTACAGGACATGATGCAGGGGAAAAAAAAAAAAAAAGGTGATTTTCCATTTTCTATTTCACATATTCTCAATTATTTACTAACAATTCAATTTATACTGTCTTTGGAATACTTTCTATTATAGATTTTATATATATAAAAATATACATTGCTAACTTAAAAAAAAAAACAAAAACAAAAAACTAATCAAAGCTATCTCCTGTTCCTAAACAAACTCCTGAGTTGTTCTTGCCACTATTTCCAAGTCTCACTACAGAGATTTCATTAAATGTCTCGAAAATATTTAAAAAATACTAATATAAAGAATGAAAACCCAGAATTCCTTCTCCTTTCTTTCCTTGTGTTAGCAGAGTTCAGCCTCGTCAGAACACAGTAACCCTTTTCAGGATGCAAACAGGCATGGACCAGCTCCATCTATTGCAGGGATTACACAGGTCACGTAACTGACCAAAACGCTCAGCCTGAGACCGGATATTCACACAGGACTCCTAAGAGCTCCCCTGACCTAGAAACATCCACCACGCTTTCCTACTAAAGCCTAGGAATCACCACTGACATCGCAGGCTCATTTATGTTGACACCATAGCTAATTTTTTTCTCCCCGAGTATCTCAAGATGCACTTACAGAACAATGGTATTTCTTTTCCCAAAGATGTGAAGACTGTTCATATAATTAAGACTACTCATACAATCTCTCTTTCAATTTCCTAATCTTTGCCTTACAACGTAGAAAGGAGAGTATTCAACATACAACTGCTTTACATCTCCATTTATGGAATGTAAGTTATGCCCTTCATAAAACAGAGCAACAGGAATTCAATTACAGGCAACAGTAGCTGGCTGAAATGCCAATCCTTTTCTGAATAAACAGACTATCCCAGAAGTATCTTAACTCGGGCTTGGTCGCTAAAGAAGCGTGACTGAATGGCTTGACACAAGACACGCGTTACACAAGTTCGAAAGGCATGCGCAAGTTACTTGCTGTACGGTCTCCCACTGTAGTCGTAGGCCTGTGTCTGGTCATCAATACTGTAACTCGTCTGGAAGAAGTCTGTGTTGAAGCTGTCAAACCCAGACATCGCCAGTTATCTGTAAGAGAACGGCCAGCTTTGCTCGGGTCTCCAAACCTGGCCGGTGAGCCTCCCTGCCTGCCTCCCTCCCTCTCTCCCTCCCTCAGGGCCGCCGTGAGCTCCCGAAAGCACCGAGGCCCTTTCGGGAGTTCCCCTCCCCGCCGCCCTCTCCCTCAGGCCGACCGCAGCCGCGCCGCGCGCTGCCCCAGCGCCTCGCCTGCCGCCCCAGCCCCTCTCCTCCTCGTCGGGAACGGGAGACGCGGGCCCGGACGGACAGAGGAAGGGAGGGACGGACGGACGGACCCACCTGCAGCCCCTCCGGGCCCGGCCCCACACCCGCCACCGCGGCCCCTGCGACGTGTCAACCCAGCGGCCGGAGCACTTCCGGGGCCAGCGGGGCCGCGCACGGCGCGCTGGGCGGAGCGCCTCCACTGGGCATGCGCCGCGCCCGGCTCCGCCCCTCCGGCTGCGTGGCGCCTCCGCGTTGCCAAGGAGACGGGGCGCGGGGCGGAGGCAAGATGGCGGCGGAGCAGCGCGGGATGGCGGCCGCGGCTGGGAGCCGCTGCTCGCACCGCGCTGCTGCCGGCGCTGGCGGGGCTTGCTGGCCTCGGTCAGCCCCCTCAGGGCCGCGGGCGGCCCGGCGATCGCGCAGCTCCGGGAGCTGGCGTTTTTCCCCTGCGCTGTTCAGCCTTCCTGTTACAGCCGAGGCTTCGAAGCTTCAGGACTTGTGTCCCCCATTGTTTTGCCTAAAATCTGAAGAAAAGCAAAACATTGGCTTTTAGATACAAGCGAGGAATAAACTGCTGTCCGTATTTCACTGGGCATTAAAGCATTAGTAGTCGGTACCTCCTTTCACTGTGTTCGGCTGAGAGTCAGGTACCCCAGCTGTGACACAGGAAGAGTTACACTGATTTATCCTGAGGTGAAGCTGTAATGCACCGTGTAACCGCTGATTGTTATTTGTTTTAATGTCCTCTCCTGGTGCAGCCACCAATGACATGTAAAAAAGTGAACAGCAGTTGTGAATCCTTCCATCAATATTACCCTGTCTAGAGCAGCCCAGACAGCAAATCTTGCTGTGGTCATGAAGAGGAAGGTGCGATGCTGTAAAAAAAAAAATACAGAAAAGCTGACCTTTTCTTCAGGAGGCACAGAAATGGACAAAGACAGGGCTCTAGCGATGGTAACGGTCGCATGTTCTTCCGGTCTCTGTCACTGCCGCCTTTCCAATTAGTCCTCAATCACCCTGGAAGAGCTGCAGGGGGAGCGAGGCAGGATTTGACGGGCGCAAGGAGAGCAGGAGCCCAGAAGCCATGCCCGCTCCGGTGGCAGGGCCGCGGCTGGGGCCAGTGCTGCAGCCTCGTTGCCCAGGCTCGGGCTGGCTCACCCCCGCGCCTCCCTGCCACACCAGGGCATCTTCGTGGGACCGGATTGTTCAGGGCGTCGGGATGCGCCGCGCTGCATCCCTAGCGAGCAGCATACTCACTTTTAATGTAACTTCCTGAAGTAAAGCACAAAGACTATCGGGCTTACGGCATCTGCCAGGTTCCCTGTGTTTGTTTACTTAGCTTAGGCTCAGCACCATCATCTGCTTTCAACTGGATGCAAAATTTTGGTTTGACGACAGTTTACACACGCAGGTAACATCAGAAGGTTTTCAGTGAGAGTTTAGTGTTAATGCATTTGAGGTCACAGAGGAATGTATTACTAAGCAACTTTTTGATTGTCAAAAATCTCTTTCTTTCCAGGATTTTTTTTCCTATTATTCATGGAAAAAAAATGGTATTGTGAATCCTTGTATAAACATGGAGCAGAATAGGAATAAAATGCTCTTCGCATGATTCAGACGAATTCTTGTTGACATCAGTGAAAGTAAGAGAGTAGACTTTGGCCCTAGAGATATTATTTTGCATAATGTTCACTTAAGGTGTGGTTTGTTTTTTTTCTCAAGGCCACAGCTTAGTTACATGAAGTGGTTTTGCCTGCAAGTTTAGCACCTTGCCCCGTGATCTGTCTAGATCTCCTAAAGGGAACAGGGTGTGCTCTGCTCACTGCATGGATGGGAGAGTTTATGTGAAACTGCAGGTACTGAAGGAAATGGAGTAGGTGATGGTGCTGCTGAGCGAAAAGTAAATAATTGCTGCCATTTAATGTTAGACCTTCATACCCTTTCACATGTCCCCATTAAATAAAATTAATATTTTCCTGAGGCCAGACAAAAAATTTGCTAGAGCCATGAATCTTCGTGTCTTTACCAAAGACCAGCTGTTAGCCTGTCCCTCACAAATAAGCTGCGGGAGCCAGGAATACTGTGGAATTGAGAAAAAAAGTGACTGGGACTGTGAGGACACTCTCATGTGTAGAAGCTCCATTCCTTTGCAGTCCCTTGTCAGTCACTCCATGTATCCTTCTAATTTCATTATTTTGCTCCCTTTTTTTCATGTAGGGCCAGGGGAAAAGGCTGTACTCAGACTATTAACTAGAATTTGTTTTTATTAGCTACCTAAAGTCCTGGCACTGAGCACCGGAAGAAGTGAGCGTGCATTGCTGACTCAGGTGGGCTTTGTAGTGGACAGAGTCAGGGAAAACCCTGGCTGAGGTAGTTCAGCTGAAATTTCAGAATGAAATGAATCGTGATTGATTGCCCCTTTATTGTTGTTGCTGAATAGGTACATGGTAATGAGGTTTAGAAATATGTTAACTGTGCACGCATAAACAGTTGCAATCCCATGCTTGATGTAGCCTAACTTCTTATTTGCATGCTGGAACCGAACGCTTGCCACTTGGGCACACATGCATCTGCAAGTGTGAGTCCCTGTTTTGAAATATGTATACTTTTTCTTTTATTATTATTCATTTTGGCTCAGGACACAATTACAGTTATTTTGTAACAAACTCTCATGTATGTAATCTTCTTCTAGTGAGATTATTGTATTTAAATTATAGTCCTGTTACAAGCCTCTCCTGCAAAACATATCTTGTGGTTCAGTGTACATGGTATCTCCTAAGAACAGCCTCCCAGAAAATATGTATGTTTGTAGAACTGAATGAAATAACGGTGGGGGAAATACAGCCATGGATAATACAGAGATCAGTAACTGTGGCATAAGCTGCTTCTTGCAAATTTATACTTTAGGCAGATTAGTGTCTGAAGGCTGAGAAGATCCCAGCTTTCATGGAAGACCTGTAGAATGTGCAGGCTACATCTAATGTTGATGACTTAGTGCCACTTCACTGAACTGTGTGACTTGGTTGCAGTTCACTAGACAGTAAAATGAGACCCAAATCCCAGGCAGTGGGCTGTGTAATTGTGATCTGCTGGTGAGATGCTCTTTGGCTAGAAATCTGCTTGGATTTGCTTAGATTATCAGAATTTACTGACGGCTTAGGTTGAGCTTTCATTAATTAGTTCTCTCTGCACTAGGCATCTCAACACTGCTTTAGGGTATCATCTGCGTCAGTGTTGCAGGACAAGTTCACACTCATCTGTAGCAGTGTGTAGTCTGATACAGGCTGATGGGTTCAAGGGAAGGCAAGACACTGCAGCTGCACAACTGCATCCTTCCTGCATGACTTGGAAAGGGCATTACATGAACAGCCCAGCTCACCGTGCCCAGAGGTACAACCAAGTAAGGCACCAAACACTCCCTGGCAAACACCATCCCTTTCTTGAGGGACCAGCTCCAGCTGCACCTGTGGTCATCTGGACAGGGGATCTGGCTTTGCAGGAGGCCTTGAAATGGCTCCATGATGGGAAGAGTAAAGATAATCATAAAATTAGTACATGGATTACACAGTGCTGATACCATAATAATGCTACCCAGTGAGCATCAAACTTTGTTTTAGCTGTAACATTAAAAAACACACTATAATTACACCAGTGTTAATAACAGGATAATTTGAACCAGACTAAAAGTATTATTCAAAGAACTTTGGAAGTGTGGGAGGAAGGGAAAAAGGAGGGGAGGAAGGAGTCTGCTGAAGTAGGCTTTGCTATGGCAGAACTTCTAAGAGAGAAGGGAAGTCCCTTACAGACGGGTGACTGAAAACAACAATTTTTGTTTGAGTTTAATCCTCGGCTGCTGATGTGAGTGCACACGAGGTCTCTGTCCGCCTATACAAGCTGGGTCTATTGAAGCGTCAGAGACAGGATTGTCTGTATAGTGGATTGCTTTGTTGAACAGTGTCCATGAAATTCTAAAGGATTTATCAGCATTGGATATATCAACTCTTGGTCAAAATGTTATCTGATGTACAATGATTGTTATCTAAATCGGTGGAATATGATTCCCCTTTACTGTCAGTTTTTGAAAACCTAGAACCTTGTGCAATGCATTTGCTCTGGATTTAGCGTTTGACAGAAGGAGCATACAGTTTTATTTGCAGAAGTGTGCCCACACTCTGTATGTTACATGAGAGAAAAAAAATGTTGTTGCATGTCTTCTATTTGAATTGTCTGCCTTGCACCATGCCCATGCTCACGTGCTGAGCAGCTGTGAAAGCTATTCTTCCCCTTTGCCTTTTTTTGATGAAAATACATTATGCACTTGAGTTATGAATAAAAGATCAAGGGCAGATCTGTATAATGCTTTGCTATGTACTTGTTAATAAACCCTACTGTATGGCACTTGCGCTCTCTTGCTAGCAGATCCTTTTCTTAGGGAGATTCTGCCATTTACTGTTTCTGTATGCTTATTCTTCAAAGCGCAAGATTTGCTAGGGCTTCTTATACACACCTACTGCTGGATTTCAGCAGATGAGATTTTCACTGTATGTAATTCACACTGCTGGATCAGTGGATCATGTGTTATTTTAGCTCAGTATCATACTTTTTCTTGCCTGGCTCACTTCTTGGGAACTCAGTTTCTAGAGCTACCTGAGCGATGTGAAGACCACTCCACTCTCAGAATGATATACCCCTTTTAGAAAAGTGTCTGGGTTAAAAGTCTGTAACTCTGCAAGAGCCTGGAATTTATTCCTACCAGGGCTCTGTTACCGTTCTTTGCTATGGATTGAGATTGGACTGGAAGTCTTGTCTGGAAGCACTAGCATCTGCCTATAAGACATGGTGTCTGCTTCTCAGTGAAACCACTGTCCCTTTACGCTGCTCTGACAATAACCCAGGATCGGGCCCCACACACCTGCTGGGGCCAGACATTTCTTTTTCTCTTTGCCACGCCACCCTTCCCAGAAACTGCACTCTTCTCTCTGGCTTGATGGAGTTTTGCCCTGGCAAAATGTTGCACTGGCCAGCATTTAGATACGAGACTGCAGAGGAGCACTGAATGTTACAGGCTATGTGGCTGAAGGATCCTTAGGTGGCACCTTGAAGTCATTTCTGAATCAAAGCGTAAGCCTAGAACTGGAAGTACTGTTTTTCTTTCTTTCTTTTTTATTTTAACTATTGTGTGTAAAAATCACCCAGAGTGATGAAAGTTCCCATGTGGCTTTTTAGCTGAAATCTTCTGTCCAAAATCCAACTTAGATATTTTTTTCTTCCCAGAATTACTCCTTCAATTTCTGCTACTTTCAATTGCTATTTCTCTGAGTGCCTTGAAGTTCTGCACGGTGTTGCTAAATGCTGATAAACAGCTTCAACATTTCTCATTATGTGTGGGCGATTTGATTCGTATTTATAGCTTGTGTATTCACACTGCAAGATGTAAGGTGATATATATACATACCACTGCTACTACAGACCTAGCTGAATACTACCCTTTCTTTCTAACATTCATTGCTGCTTCTTTTAAGACACCTTTTTTTTAGCACCCACAGGATTTGATGAAGTCAGTTGTCCCATGATTTCCTGAAAGCATAAATGCTAATTTAGCACTTTGTCATAAGGAGTGACCTCAAACCTGTGAATGATGTCACATCATTAGTATATCGGGTTTAAGCATAGCTCTGCTGTGACTTTTGGAACATACACTTTAAGCTCAGGCTAAATTTTCCCCTAGCTGTATTGAAGGTTATGTAGGCATCTGTTAAAAGTGGAACATGCTTCATCCTCCTCCCTTTGACAGATGCTGCTTTTCTTTTCCGCCAGAACTGTAGCTGCTCTTCAAATGAGCTGCGTTGGTTCTGCAGCTGAATAGGTGAGACCTTCGCATAGTCCTGACACATATTTTACAATTAGGTCACCAGTGCGTTTGGCCCAGATTTTCAAGTTTCACTCTTCTCAGGCTGCATTTTGATGGATTTGGCCAATGGTTTGTATTTAGCTGGGAAGCATTATGTGATGCTTTTAGTACTGAAGTCATTTCATCAAAGGAAATTATATTGTGTTCCAGTAAAATGATTGGAACATCCTGTGTAAAGAAATAAAAGCAGGTGTTGAATTTCTTTCATTTATTATTTGAAAAGTGCAGATGCATTTCTAAAACTGTTGTGATTAAAATTCTGAGGTTTTTGTTCTTTTCAAAGGGCAATTCTGATTATAATTTTTCAAAAAGACTTAGAGCTTGAATATCTCTGTATTCACATGGTATCCATGTCAGAATGCTTCATAGAAGCTTGTCAGGAATCACAATTTTTTATAAGACTCCCATGTCACCACGCCATTCCCTAAGCACCGGCACATCAGACTTACTGTGTTGTCTCCACTCGCCCCTGAAAAATTCTGCCCAGGTGTTTATCCCCCTGCCTTGGTGGTTTGGATCTTTACCACGCTGTGTGATCACAAATGGCTTCGGTGCTTGTTTGAACAAGATTAGTTTTTACTGGGGAGAGTGAATTGATTCTTCAAGCCCTGCCAATATGGCATCACTGGATTTATGAAAGTTGATTTAAATATTATTACAGCATATTAACTAACATTAATAACTAAAATATTTGAAAAAGCTGATGCAATGCTCCTTGCTTTGAACCAGGGCAGCACTAATGAGTACCTAAAGGGGGCCTACAAGAAAGCAGGAGAGGGGCTTTTTACAAGGGCATGTAGTGATAGGACAAGGGGTAATGTCTTTAAACTGAAAGAGGGTAGATTTAGATTAGATGTAAGGAAGAAGTTCTTTACTGCGAGGGTGGTGAGACACTGGACCAGGTTGCCCAGAGAGGCTGTGGATGCCCCATCCCTGGAAGTGTTCAAGGTTGGATAGGGCTTTGAGCAACCTGGTCTGGTGGAAGGTGTCCCTTGCCCATGGCAGGGGAGTTGGAACTGGATGAACTTTAAGGTCCCTTCCAACCCAAACTATTCTAGGATTCATTCTATAGTTCTTAAATCCCAAAAGAAGCTATCATTTCATCTGACTGGTCTTGTAGATGTTAAAGCCCGTATGCGTTGACTGTACCAGACTCTTAAAAAAGTAACGAAGACATCTAAGTTAACATGTTCCCATATCACACCTTTAAATCCTCCTTGTAAGGGTTATGGAGCACTTGGTGAGTACTTCTTCAGCTGGTCTACCAGAACTGCAAGGGAAGATGCACAATACTTTCTTTGTCTTTTCTCTTTCTGAGATACAATGAGCATTCTCTGTAGTAGTACCAGATTCTGTGGGTTTAAAAATTAGAAATTAGATCCAGAAGTCAGAGACAGAACCTTGGCTCAGGAGCCCAGCAGTTGCTTCAGAATTAAGGAATTGATTAAAGTAAAAATCAAGGGTTTGATTAACTGTTCAACTCTCAGGTTTGAATTTGAAAAGTCTTTAAGTATAGAAATCAATGATTTTCTGCCCTAGCCCTGAAAGTTGTACTTTTTACATTAGCATGATGTGGGTTTTGTTTTTGTTTTTTTAATTATAGGCATGTTTTCTGAAGAATCTCGCTGAACTATCTGCAGCTTAAGTGCAGTCAGCAAAAACTATCTGCGCGTGGTGACTTCCTCACACAAGGATTTCACTCTCAAGCTTCCCCTCCAGGTTTTGGTTAACCTTTGAGTAAAAGGCTTTATTTTACCGTACCTTTATCATGCTGACCAACCTATTTTTGCCCAGAACTGATGTGTGCTAGACAGAAAGCTGGACTTCCCTGTAACCCTTGCATGACCAGCCGTCAAATCGCTGGTGGGCCGCGTCTCGTGGTCGCGATTCGGTGAGCTCTTTAAGCAGCTTCACGGCTTTAATAGCAGCGGATGTTTTGCCCCGTGCTTATTTAACGTGAGGCAGCTGCTTAACGTCCCGCTGAGCGGAGCGGGCCGGTGTGTGTGTGGGGTCCGATTTACCGACCCGGAGTCCACGCCCAGCAGCGGCAGCAGCCCGCACCGCAAATCCCGCCTGCCCCGCTCCCGTTCAGCTCTCCTCTTCCCGCAGCCCCGCTCCCGTTCAGCTCTCCTCCTTTTCCCGCAGCGCTTGACCCGGGAAGAGCAGCCGGGCCGATCCTGCGCGATCGCCGCCGCGGACGCGAGGTGGCGGTGCCGCCGCGGCCACGGGGCGCGGGCAGCGCGGGGCGGGCGCGGAGCCGCTCTCCCCCCCCCCCCCCCCCCGCCCCGTTAAAGACCCGACAGATAAAGTCGGTGCGGGGCCGCTCCCGCCGCGCCGAACCTCCTTGGGGGTCACACCTCCTCCCTCGGCGGATCACCTCGCTGCTGGCTCCTGCCCTTGCCGGCTCGCCGCTGGGGAGATGAGGAGCGCCAGCAGCGTGATAAAATCGCGGTCCTGCCTGAAAGCCACGGGCGTGCGTGCCGGCAGCCCCCACCCGCCGGGCGCTCCCGCCCTGCCCGCCCGCGTCGCCGGCTGAACCCGCCGCCGTTGTCCGCGCGGAGCCGGGAAAGGCCACGTTTCGGCGGGCGGGCGGGCAGGGGACGGGCGCTGCCGGCCGGCGGGGGACGGCGAGGAACGGAGCGGGGAGGAACTTTCCCCCAACTCGAGCCGGGCGGGCTGCGGCCCCTCCCGCAGCCCCGGCAGCGGCCCCGGTGCTGCCGCTGGCCCGGTCCCGGCCCGGGGCGCCCATCCCGGCCCGACTCCTTTAAGATGATGCAATCGGCATCGCCCTCCGCGCTCCCCTCCCCGCGCCGCTGAGCAGAGCCGCGCAGCGCGGCGCAGGGGCGCGGGAGCGGCCCCACGGCCCGGCCCGGCCCGGCGCAGCGGGGCGGAGCGGAGCGGGGCGGCCCCGCAGCGCCCCGGTCCCGGTCCCGGCCCCGGTCCCGGTCCCGGCCCCGGGCGGGGACATGGGCGCGCCGCCGGCCGCGCTGCCCGGCTGGCTGCCGCCGCGGGAACCGCCGGAGCCCGCCAGCCCTTAGCGCAGGCTGCGGGGTTTCTGCAAGTCATCTGAGCCAGCCGAAACGGCGCGCCCCCCCGCGCTGCCCTGCCCGCCCTCACGGAGCCCGGCCGGATTCATTCGGAGGGGTTGTTGCGGCTTTTTTTTTTTTTTTTTTCCTCCCCCATCGCGCTGTGTGTATTGGTTTCTCTCGTCACCTGCCACGGTTAACTTTCCTGTGACTCGGTTTAACTCTTGAGATCTACACGGATGTTGCTCCGAGCACTTCTCTTGCCTTTGCTGTCCCTTGCTGGGATCGGATTTCATACTAACTGGACTCTGTGTGCCTGTATGCGTGTTCCGAGTGTCTTGAAATTTTGCTTTCCTTTACAAGAGCTATGCATTAATTGTAACCAAGGTAAGACTCGCTGTTCTTGTTCCCTCATGTGCATGTCTAAATTAGATGCTTCTTTAAAGATGAAGTGTGTATTTTCTTTTAAACGGTGGAGTCATATGTAGTCCTTCCATTGATTGGTACTTGTGAAAAAGAAGCGTAGAACTTGCAAAAAAATAGACTTATTTAGCAGGAGATCTAGCTCGGCTTTCTAAACTGATCTGCTTTTCTCTGTTGCAGCTTCTGTGATGCTTAAAAGAATAATTTGTGTCTTATTTTGTTTTCCCTTTCGACAGACCTGTGAATGACCATAGGCTTGGCTTGACCTTGATTTTGATGGCTTTGTTGGAAGATCTAATGATGTGATTGCATTTCATGAAGCGATTGCTCTCCAGCCTCTCTGACTTAGGGTATAAGCCACTTCTGCCACACTGTCACTCATGGACAGTTCAGATTTCTTTTAAGCAAACCTTTTGGCTATTTTTCTTTTCTCACTTCCCCTTTCCCCCCTGTTTCTCCTTAATGTTGGGAGCCTTATTCTACACTTTGGTGTGATTGATAGTCCTGCTGCTTCGTGCTGCTGTTTTAAAGTACAATGGCTCTAAGTGGCAACTGCAGGACTTACCTTCCTTCTCGAGAGCAGGGGACTGGGCTGCACTCCTTCCCGGAGGTAGTGGAGCTAAACGTGGGCGGCCAGGTTTACTTCACTCGCCACTCCACCTTGGTTGGCACTCCTCACTCCCTGCTGTGGAAAATGTTCACCCCAAAGAGAGAGACAGCCAACGATCTGGCCAAGGACTCCAAGGGAAGATTCTTCATCGACAGAGATGGTTTCCTCTTCCGCTATATTCTGGACTATCTCAGGGACAAGCAAGTGGTTCTGCCTGACCACTTCCCAGAGAAGGGAAGGCTCAAGAGGGAGGCTGAGTACTTCCAGCTCCCGGACTTGGTCAAACTCCTGACTCCTGATGACAACAAGCAAAGCCCCGATGATTATTGCCACAGTGACTATGAAGAGGTCTCCCAAGGCAGTGACACGAGAATATGCCCACCCTCATCACTCTTACCGCCTGATCGGAAGTGGGGATTCATTACCATTGGGTACCGGGGGTCATGCACTATTGGCAGGGAGAGCCAAGCAGATGCCAAATTCAGGAGAGTCCCAAGGATTTTGGTTTGTGGAAGGATTGCTCTGGTCAAAGAGGTCTTTGGAGAAAGTTTGAATGAAAGCAGAGACCCAGACAGGGCTCCAGAAAGGTACACCTCCAGGTTTTATCTCAAGTTCAAGCACCTAGAGAGGGCTTTCGACATGTTGTCCGAGTGTGGATTCCACATGGTGGCCTGTAACTCCTCGGTGACGGCTTCCTTTGTCAACCAGTACACAGACGACAAGGTCTGGTCCAGCTACACTGAATATGTCTTCTACCGTAAGTACAAGACACTTCTGAGGGAACTGCAACTACCTGTTTTAAGCTGCTCTCTTCCGTTGACTGTACAATTCTCAAAGCACAAAGAGCGCAAATTTCCTTGTATCTGCCGCCGACTAAGGCGTTCTTTAGATCCGGCGGGATACGGTTCAGTTTAAGCTTTCTAAACGTAAAGCAAGGCTGAACTCAATGGCTTGGTCTTGGCTAGGTGGCAGCACAGACTGCCAAAAGCTGCCCATCCCCGTGGCTGGAGGATGCCGATGTCACTGGCTGTGTACATCAGCCATCTGACTGCCTTGCACGCTTCCCGAGTACGTGCGGGATGCAATATAAGCCTTGCAAACACACTGCAGATTTAATTACAGAAAATCTTCAAATGGGATTCAATTTGCAAAGGTAATAGCTGCTTGATAATAGTCAAGCACAGTCAGCCAAGCCATCTGTCAACAAACCTGACACACTTACACGCAGGGAAGGGAAAACAAAATCCTGTCCCTCTGGCTGCTTTTCAACAGGGGGTCTGCTTGGAGCCAGCTGATGTGCTCTGAAATGAGGGCTCAGAGCAGAGAGAGGCAAGTTGCTGTGCCTTGTTATGCAACATGCCTATGAAAAACAAACTACCCTCATAATGAGAAGAATCTGCCCTGCTTACCGCAATCACATCAGATCACATACTGTTGTGGTAATTTTAGCTGATAGCTCTAGCAAGCTCATTAACTTTCTAAGCTGATATTCAGGTAGAGGCACCGTTACCAATGGTAACACAAGGGTAATTTTGATTCTATAATTCTGTATCAGAAAATCATTCCACAACTGCTGTGCTTAAATATTTGAGAGGTTCGTGAGGCTGTTTTCCTCCATTTTCATTTCAAAAGGGTGAAGGATGGAACATTTCCCCAGTCCATTTGTAGAAATGGGCTTTAGCCAGCTGCTGCTTTGGGCAGTAGGGTTTAGAGCAGGATGATGTTTTGCTGGCAGACCTGCTGTGCTGTGTGCGGTGCTTACAGTTAGCAGGCTCAGTAGCATGGAGAGCTGACAAAAGTTTTAGATGAAAGATGTATTGGGAAGTGAATAGTTCGTGTGTAATACTAGATTCAGCGCCATCTACTCTTGTGTCTGGGCTCAACAGGCAGCCCTAATCTGCTTATGTAATGATGCCTAAGTCAGCATCCTGAAAAGCCATCTGTATTTTTGACATGCATTGATTTACTTAAAATTAGTCTTCTAGGTGGATTTCTTAGCAAAATGGTTCTAAGGTCATGGATCCGCTTATATTCCGACAGGGATGGATGATTTCTATTATTAGGCTTCTTCTGTTTGAAATCATAGTGTCTTGTACAAGTTATACAAGGAGAATTAGTGGAGTTATAGGAATGGATTAGAATAAATTGTGTTTGCATTTATATTTAAAATCAGAAAAAAATCTAAGTTCCGTATAGGCACAATGGTTTCCTAATTGAAGACAGGATGAACATAGGTTTTCCATGAATTAGCAAACACAGACTCCTGATTTTCATATTACTCAAGTTTTTACTGTCAAGGATTGCTCATTGGTTCCACATCGCTACAGCTAGGGTTAGGTACTGAGATGAGAGAGACCTTAGAAATTTTGGAGAGTGAAAGTCTGGAGTAGGTGCCACAAAATCTTCTCTCATCAGTGCAGGGAAAGCCCAGTCCAATGAAAGTTCCTGGAAAGACTCTTACCTAGTTCAACAGGCTTTGCGTTTGGCTCATATCAGTTTTGTGGATTTTTGACACTGATACGGTTTCAGAGATGGATTTTTCAAAGGGTCCTTCCCTAGGTAAAAGCTAAAGCAGTGACCATGATGCCAAACCACTTTCCTCTATCTCAATCTGAATCGTTCTGTTAGGCTCTGTGCCATTTGCTGCTTGCTGCGATAGAGCCGCTGGTGGGCTGCAGAGGTTCTCTGGCTGCGTGCTTGGGGTCTGGCTGCAGCCAGTCGACCTGAGAGCAGGCACGGTATCTACAGAATTCACCTGGAGCAAAAGAAGCGCCTTCCCAAATTTCACTAAATCATTTCGTTTGAAATTTTGAGGACCAATAAAATTGACATCTGGCTTTCCAGTGGAGCATTACAACTTCTCTGCAGCTGCTTAGCCATAATTATTTAATTAGAAGCTGCCAACTGTGTCTATATAAGCATTAATTCATCAAGCCGTTGTGATCAGGTTAATGGGCCTAAACATGGGAGGTGTCTAACACAACTGGTTAGGTAGATGCAGAGGTGGTCCTTGCAGAGCTGCTTAGTAGATCCTGTGAAATGCACAGTTGGAGGGACTCTTCAGAGCTGGGAAAGGATGCTTATTTCCAAAGGAGGAAGGATAGAGGGAGGAATATTTTTTTTGATACACCAAATACATTGTGTGCTCCAAATACTGCTCAGAAGGTAAATGTCTATGGTAGGCAGGAAGGTAAAGAACATTCTTCATGTGCAAATCCTTTTGAAAGTAGATCAGCTGGACCGAAGAGGGTGTAAACTGCACAGCTACTCACATGGGTACAGTGTGTGCTGTTAACAGAATTGCACCATTAATATTGTATGACGTTTTCTCCCCTTGTTCAAATTCAGGTGCTATTAAGGCTAATGGGAGATTCATGTTCTCTGTGGAGGAGGTTTTCCCAAAATGCAGGGCATGCAGAAAGCGTCCAGTACAGCAAACCTGCAGCTGCTTTGCTGAGTGGGTGGCAAGATGGGCTGCAAAGCCGGCACTTGGGATGACAGTGCAATCCTTGGAGCACAGCTGGGCTCCAATCCAGTTTCAAATAGGCCGATGCAAAGGAAGGTTTGGAGACAGACTGTGTTAATACATTAGAGCCATAATTAAACAGTTCTTTGAAACGCAGTTCCTGTGTGGTGGGTAGGCAGGAGTCACAGCCTGGCTCCTGCTCACAGGTGGAGGATGAGTTGAGGAAAGGAGGTGAGGTTCTGCTCAGGCATTTTCTCTCCATCCAGTTTCTCTTACGTCAAAGACGTTTACTTAAATTTTATACCGGCTAAGGTTGGATTTCTGACTTGAACCATTTTGTGGGTTCCACCCCCCTGTTGTTTTGATGATCTCTCTTAAAGTAAAACCTCATCTCCAAACACTCTCATTTTTGAAGAGGGTGATAGCCTGTGCTTGGATCTTAATTTTTAAATGTTTTCAACCTTTACGATGGGATGAATCAAAAACGTGCACTTGGAACATCTGGTAAATGTTGTGGCGGGGGTGAGGGGTGTTAAACCATATGGGCTGGCTCAGCCTTTTGTAGCCTGGCCCCATTCCTGACTTCACAGCGGCAGCAGCACGCTCTTTTTCACCACCTCCAATAACTTACAAACCAGCTCTTTTTGCCTCGCTCCAATCTTGCAGCATTGCCAGGACTGAGGGTGACAGTCCTGCACGTGGATGTTGTGATTGCCAGAAAGCGAAATAACAGGTTGGAAACGGAGAAGGCTTTAGCTTCAGATCAGCGACATGGCAGGCTGCATGCGTGTCTGCTGAGCAGCTAGGAACCGAGTGACATGGCAGTGGGATGGGCTGGGGAGAAACTGCATGGCAGCCCCTGTCTGCGTATTGCTATTGCCCCCAAAACCCTGATGCCACATCCCTTCTCTCTCTGCTTGTCAGTGGCTGAGACTGCAATAGGCTCTCAGAACTGTTCACAGTACAGAGGGGAGATCTTAACTCTAATATATCACATCAAACCCCTTGCTTTTACTCTCGTGGCTCCCAGCACAGCTGTGGGTAGCACCAACAAGGAGCGCAGTTGGCACCACAACAAGCAGGTTGCCCTCTGCTCAGCTGGAGCAATAAAGCGGGGGCAGACGAGAGCTACTAGGCAAAAAGAAGCAAATATAGAAGAAGTACAGATGGAGGAAAAGGAGAGAAAATTCACACACAATCTGGAGAGAAAGAACTAGGGAAAAGATGTGGGTACTGACAACTACACCAAGACACGGTGAGGGAGAATTCGTTAGATACGTCAAGCCTTCAGTTTAACCCAAATGTTTTCCCACAACAAGCAGGTGGAGAGGGGTTGACATATGCTCCTTCAAGTTCACTAGCAGAAAAGAATATGGGGATTTAGACAGATGGCTGTCCCTGCCCTTCCTAAGGCAGTGCTTCAAAGTCTGAGCAAGCATGAGAAAATCAGGACAATGGCCTGATTTGCTTAAGCCTTGCCTTGCCCTGGCCAGTTCACATCTGCACATGTGGAGCAGCTCAAGCACCTGCAGATGTTCAAAGATGTGAGACACTCCTGGCACTGTAGCTCTGAAAGCCAAAAATTAATTAACAAGGCTCTTGCTCCTGAAGGACATGTGCTGCCTCTACTTGCTCTGGGGACAGTTGTAAATTTTGGCCTTCTCACCTTACTCTTTCAAGAAGATGCAGGCTGGGTGTGCTTTTCACTCGCTAGAATATCACCAATTCCTCCTCTCTTTAAACTGATACTGTTCTATGTTCTAGTAGCTGGTTCTGTCTAGTTTTAAATCAGTGAAGATCAAAATGTCCCAAAAGATAACAAAGTCTAATCCAATGAATAATGCAAGCTTCCTCTCCTGTTGACAAGAGATGTTTCTGTTTCCAGGTAATTATTGTCATCATCAGTGAGTCTGGTCTGTCTTGCCAAACAAAATTCTCTCTCAGAAGGATGCTCGTCTGCAGGCGGTAGGGCTGTAATCAGCCAAGTCTGCTAGCATATTCATGTTAGAAGGACCTTGCTCTGAGCTTTTTTGGTCAGGCTTGAGTGATGGTTGATTTTTTCTTAGTTTGTCGTGGCAGACTGAAAAGCCTGTAGATTTTGTTGGTTTGATAAGAGTTATTCCATAGATGAAAAATGCTATAATTTATTAGAAACCAATAGTGTCAAATCTGACTGATAGATCAGTCTAAAAATCTCCAGCTTAATGGATAACTGAAGTAAAAATTGGTAAAAATGTTGGTTGGATATAGGACTCAGAGTTCATTCTAACAATGTACGGATAGTGATGTTCAGGAACCGGCAAGGATGGCTTTTTGGTACTGGCCTTTGTCTCTACCCACGTTTCATGGCACGGCTGGTTGTTTCATAGCCCTTTGGTTATGATCTTCATCGACTTGAGTGTTTGAGATAGATGTTTAGCATGATTATACAGGTCTGTTACCTTGCTGCTCCAAAATACCACTGGGCAATGCAAATCCTCCCGCTGTCACCTGCGCAGCAGCTAGGCAGATTTCCTGCAAAGCAAAGTCCCTGCCCCTCTGTCCCATGTCCGTGGTGGCCTCTGCAGTGGAAGGGGGTTTGTGAGTTCAGGAGATAAAACCAGCACTGCCCAAAGAAGTTGTTGAGTGGGTTTCAATCTGGTGTTTGCATCCCTCTTTTTCCAAGCTGTCAGGAGGGCTGTGTGTGCTTCGTGCGGTGCAGGTATTGGGGAGGCAGTGGAAATATTCGCGCAGGGTTCGGTGAAGTGAGGACCCGGCCGCGGGCGCAGGCTGCGGTCGCGTCCTCGCTGCGCCCAGCCACCACTTCTGCTGCGGCAGGACCAACAGGTACGGACTGGAGGCAGAACCTCACCTGTCAGGCTTGCATGCCTGCTGCTGCTCTGTGATCCAGAAACAGACTGTAATGACTAAAGGATTAACCAGGGAGGGCTGGCACTTGACGGGGGAGGGAGGGGGGAATCAATGTATTTTAAACTGTAGTCTTGAGCTGGATGTTTTCCAGGAACAGTGCGCATGAGGTCCCAGAGCACCGTTTTGGTAGACTGATCAGAGGAGGGGTCTGCTGTAATAAAAGTAGACATGTGCCAGTGAGATATTCCCCCACGGGTGTCCCAGGGAGGTGTGGAAACAGGGAATGCCTGGCCTGTTGCCCTGGCACGGGAGAATTATGAGTGGAAGTGACCCAGTGTCCCTGGGCTGCTCTCTGCGGAGCAGCGTGGAATGGCTCCCACCAGCCGGTTTTCTGCAGCTTTATTCAGCCTGGTGAGGTCTGTCCTTTCTAAAATTTGCTGAAATGTAGTTGTGGTTCTTATGAAAACAAAATCTGAAAGAGCAAAGGAGTGTAAATAAGAAAACACAACACAGATATTTGCCATTCAATGAATATCAGCAACATATTGTACACACAGACAAACACTTCCTTGCAGCAGGTTGGTTTTTTTTCTTTCCATCCATCCTGGATTTGTTTAAATTTGTAACCACAACATTTTCTCAGTTTCTTCTCCTTTTTTTTCAGCTTTTCAAGTTCAAGGCTAACATACAGTAAATACAGAGACAAGAAGCAAAATCTAAATTATGTCTTTGCAAAGAGCAAGAATAACCTTTTATGAAACTTGCTCAAAACCGTATTTTTTGTAAAGGAAGAAAATAGACTGAAGTGAGTTAGACTTGGAGGAATTGGTTGAACTTGTCACTAAAGTGTAATGGCGAATGAGGTGGCCAGTCCAAAGGATCCTGCTTGAGTGATTTCCACCTGCTACTTTCAGAAGATGTGCTCAAGTTAATACTGGAATACAGTAAAACATTGCTGCCCTTATTATGCCTCCTAATGTTAACCCAAGTGCTTAAGGAACATTGGAGCTCGAGCTTCAAATCTGATGATGTAAGGGAGCATGTTATTTTGATCATTTGGGAAGTGCTGAACACCTGCAATGCCTCTTAAGTCCACAAAGATTCAGGTCTATATATGAATATGCAATATAAAAGCTTAGTGCATAAGATAACGTCTCCCTTCACTGGTCCAGTGTAGGAGACTGGTATTTATTTCTGTGCTAATGGCCCTTACTAAGGCCTTCCTAAGAGCTTTGGACTTTTCTTTTGGAATGAGTGACCCTTGGTTTTACCTCTGCTTGTAAGATCTGGGTAAATAAAATAGAGAACGAACAGCAGTATACTGGGCATCAGAGTACTGTGTAGGCTGTTTTCCATAGTCTTCCCAAATTAGCTTGTTATATTAGTTTTCTAATAATGCTTAAAAGAAAGCGAGAAGTGTAGAATTGTGCAAATACTTTTTACATTTCAATAGCTGGGTATAACCTTTGTTGAAATACCCATAAATATAAACTGTTCAATTAGAGTGTGACCCTGTTGACCACTTTCTATTGACTATCAGTTGTGTAAAGTGCCTTTCCATCCATAAGCCCAGTGCTGGTGTGAGCACTCTGCAGCTGTAATAACTGGTTGGACTTAGGAAGCTGGTTCATAAATCACTAGTGTTAAAAATTTTCCAGTGCTTCTTCTGAATCTACTAACAAAGTGATTAGCGATTTATAGGAGCTCATTGATTAGCTACTAAGGCGGCTAAAAAAATTCCTCTACCGAAAATATAGTGAAGAAGACCTTGGCCATGCTGGTTTGCAATCCATCCTGAAAACCTCAAAAACAAACTCCTTTAAGTCTGCATGTGAAAATCTCTGTAGCTGTGCTCCGGACACGGGGCTCTGAAGTTTGTTGGAAAAAGACTACAACATCCCCAAACCTTTAATTTCAAGCAGGAAAATGAACCTGAGTTTTGGTGTGCGCTTCTAGAAGAACAGAATTACGTTGGAGGGAGCAGCAGCCCGAGGGATGCTCTCCACCTTGCTCTGAGCTTGGACCGCCGGTGGGAATGGAGACCCAGGGCTGCTGTTCGGGCATTAGTCTTTGGCCAGGGCCTGCAAGCCAAATTTAAAGAAAAAATTCTCTCTCTGCATATTTTGGAGGAGACTTGTTTCAAGACTTCAGATTGAATTTCCATAAAACTGAATCAGAGTATGTTTTTACAGCAGAATTAAAGCAGGCTGAAATAGAACCCCATGGAACGTGCTGATTTTGACTGAATTTTGCACTTTAAATATTCTCAAAGCCAAAAACTCAGAGCAAAGCTTGAGTGAGCGAAAAGCATGCCATCAGAGAGCTTGAAAAAATGGTTATTTGTGCTCCTACAAAGGGAATTTTACTGAATTTTTCTCAGCTCAGAGTTTTCACTGGTAGTGTGGGAAAGTCCAACGTTTTGTTCCACAAAGGACCAGAAGGATTGCAGGGGGTAATCCCGAGACTGGGAAGTGAAGATGCCTTTTTTGCAAATTTACGATTTGCATGCTCATATGAAAATGTGATTACTGATCATCACTTAAACTAAATATAACACCTGTATCGGTAATGGATGCTTTCATATAAAATTTGAACAGAATATTCTCCTGCAGTGTCATTGCCTTAGTGTGTTGTCATATGGCAAATGAGCGTAGGCTGGGCATCAGAGCAGAAGACTGGGGCTTCTGAAAAAACAAGAGATGCTTCACTGAAGATCTAAAACCTCCTTGCTTATAACAAGCAAAAGTCAATAAGGAAGAATTTGATGAGTTGCTGATTTTTTTAAAAGTATGTTGGCTTTGGTTTTCTTCGGTTTACTCTCTTAGTTTTTAGGTGATCATCAAAGTCAGTACAGGGAGATGGTCCTCAGGAGGGTCCCTGGTTCTTTTCTTTGGGTACAATGTTGCAGCATAATTGTGGGGAAAAAAAATTACCACTGTCCTCTTGCAGAATTAAAGAGGGAATTCTGTTTCTGAATTAATGGCCCAATAGTGGTCAGTGGTAATATAATTTTTATGCATAAATAATACTATTTATTATATTATTTATTACCATTATTGTTAATATTTGTTCTCAATGTTATATTTGTAGACAGAAGAGTAAATATGAAGAGCTCAGTTTAATGACAGCTCTGCTGAGCCCAGTAGAGCCACACCAGCTACAACAGCTGAAGATCTGGCCAAGCATTTCTGCAGCGCATTATCCCTGTACTGCTTCTTACGCTGACAAAAGTGTATGCTCCCATGTGGTTTGGCTAATTAGAAAGGTTTGCTATGGAAGATATCTCACTGTTTGACATAGCAAATATATTCAATGTATTTTATTTAAGTACAGCTGTGCTTTCTTGAGAGGTCACTATCGGAAACATGCCGCTGACAATTTCTTGAAAGTTGGGTTCCTTTTGTCTCATTAATTTGATCGTGACATGCTATAACCTGAGCGCTTTTCTCTGACTGATTTACCTCTTTGTCATTCCTGCCACTATTGGATAGAATGACTTTCTCTCAATCCTGCCATCACCTCTTAAACCACAAGACTTGTAGGTTAGAGAGGTTTTGTACCCGTGGCTCGAATAAATTCTTTCATTCCCTTGGACATTGTTTAACCTAAACCACGTGCAGCCCAAGGGTGTCTTTACTTTCCCCGGTGAAGCCACAATTATCAAGATGCAAAAGCATGTGTTTCCTAGCTGGGGGAAGAGTAGTTTCTAGGTGTTCTTGATTTCATTCATTTGTAAGCATTCAAGAGAACGAATCCTCTATTCTTTCAAGTCAATGCACTTACATTACGTGAGGATTAAATCATTCCCTTCCTTCAATTTAGAGTCTGCAGATAGAAAGCTAGTCTGCCTTACTTTAAGTAGACAAAGAATATTTAAATAAGGATGCTGATAAAAATGCTTTCACCAGTAAGGATTTGATTAAAGAATCTGCTGCTTTAAAGAGTCCTGTAGGTGAAGGCAGAAGTCAAAAGACACCATTTCTTGCAGAGGGATTGAAAAGTTGGTTTAAGTTTGGTCTGTGGGAAGAATTTCCACAACTCGGTGACATCCGCACTGCTGGGGAGAGACCAGGTCCCACCCTGCTCCTCTGCTGCAGCCCCCAGGTGGGCTTTTTGCTAAGGCCAGTTCACCTCTTCCAACCCAAGTGAGGGTGCTTCTGATTTCAGAAGTCCAATGAACATTTTCACATGTTATTGAAAAGATGAACATTTAGTAGCAATAGTATTTGTTCTGTGCAGGGGTTTTGATGTCCTTCATGATAGAAATAAATAAATAAAATAACTTCCCTCCCAGAAGGACAGTATTGTCACACTATTTGGACTTAAAATAGAAATGGATGTCACAACTAGTTTTTTTCCTGTTTTATATCTGTTAGTTGGTTTGGATTTTTTTTTTTTTTTTTTTTTTTTTTTTTCAGAATGGGCAATGAATACAAATGAATCCATCTCCCATTATAAAGATAAAACAAAATTTCCCAGGTGTGGGATTAGGCAGCACATGGTAGCCTGCATCCCATTGAGACTGGCAGACCTATTGGAGGTCATTAATAGGGAGAATCAAACCCTGCTCTAACTTACTTCTGCTTTTAAATCTTCAAAATACTTGACTTGTACCTACATCGTTATTTACTTTATAGAGATCTTCTGGGTTTAAGAAGTCAGAATAACCTTTCCTGTGCCAAAACTCGAAGGACTGGAGATGATGATCCATTTGAAACTCTTAATAATTGCATTCTTTCTTCTCCAACAGCAGCCCACGTGTTTCCAGTCAGTCTGGTACAAAGCACGTGGCACATTAGCAGCCAAGTCCTGTTCACGTGGGCAGGATGACTGATTCGTCTGCCTCTTCCTGGGCATCTCTGCAGTCTCTTTGATTTCAACAGATAAGCCAAGAGATTCAGACCTCCTGTCTGAGGCTGCACTGTTCCCTGGCCATGAGATGTTTTCCATCCCCTTTGACTGGGTGTTGCACACTGTGCCATGCCCAAATAAGTTTGCTGCAGTAGCACAGAGATTTGAGTTTGTTTATTTGCAATCCAGCAGCAACAGCAACAGACTCGGGATCAAACTAAGTCTGGAGGCAAATAGGCCACAGCCATGGCTCCCACAGCTTTCATAGCTGCTGGCAGCAGAATTGAATTTTGTTCATTTGTACATTTCTTTTCCAACTTTTGCTAGTGGCTTTCGTACAAACGGCATCGTACTTGAAGTGCGTCTAAATACATTAATAGATTTTCTTCGCAAGAAGACAGTCAACCTAGAGACAGCAAAAGAAGAGCAAACCTTCCCACAAACCGTTTGGGAAGCAGCCTCTCTACTGTGCGCCTGCTGATGAAAATGCAGCGGAAACCAATCATTCTCTGGATGAAAGCTAAAAGCTACATGGCAGATAGTAAATAAATAATTGCAGGGAAACATTGCACATAGATTTCTTGGGGAACAGAACTTAATTAAATTTTGTGAACATGCCTACGTAGTTCCATTGATCAGGAAAAAATGGATATGTGCTACGTCTTTAAGATTTACTTGCTTGACAGTGTTTTGCCTTCCTCCCCTCCCTCAGTTTCATTTGCTTTATATCCTGCAGTGGTAAGTGAACACATTTCTGTTTTTCTTTCTTGAAGAAATTGATCCTAAGAAGCACAGGACATGATGTATGGTTTGTAACTCTACAATATTGCTAAGCAAAAAAAAAAAAAAAAAATCACTGAAGAAGGCTGGGCAGATATTATATTAATTTCCATTTTAAAATAGATTTTTTCCCACTAGGACCAATAAAAAATATGCAAAGGCTTTCAACAGCCTCTCTAGTAATAATTAGTTAAAAGATGGCATAAATCTCGCTAGGCTAATTTAGCAAGGTAGGTTTTTTTAGACACTTCGCAAGACACTTTTTTGCCAGTGAATTAAAACTCATCCCTGAATTCCCCATACCAACCACTCTGGGTCTTTCTGGGATCTCAGCGTCTCCTCTTTGGTCCATCACAGAGACAAACAGAAGTAACAGAGATGACTGTGGCTGATGCCTGGTGCAGGGGCAGGAGGACCAGACAAGACAGTCCAGCCCATCGCCGTGGCCCGATGAAGGGCGTTGGGGCAGTCCCAGGGGACTTGAACCTCATCACGGCGGTGATGGATCTCTCTTCTGGAAGGGCTTCGTTGGGGCTGCCAACTCTGCAGTATAGAAAACGCGCTGCATTGTAGAGAACAAAATATGTTCCACGAGAACCCAGAGAATTTTTTCTGTTTATTTTTTAGTCTTCAGATGTCCTACTGCAACCGCCTTTTTCTGTTAGGGCTGTGAGGGCAGCTCCCGGAGGTCACTGACGGCCCGGGCCTGTTTCCCCCACCCTGGGGTGAGCAGTAAGCACCCGGTTTCATTTTGCTCCAAGTTGGCTGCTTTTCGTTCCCCGTCTCATTAAAGTACAGCAGCAAGTTGTTTGGTAAATGAGGAGGCTGCTGTCCTTGCTAGCATAATTGTGATTTGGCATATTGGTACAGTATTAAAATTCCAGTTGAACAGATGGTGTCAGGATTTTAACTTATGCTTATGAGATGCAGATGGTCCAAGGAGTGAACTTGTACACTAGTTATTTTTATTTTGAACAGGTTAAGAACAAATTACTTTTTGACTATTGTTATTATTGCTCTACTTGTCATTTTTCTTTCCCTGAGTGCGTGTGCATACATGTATGTGTGTGTCTGTGCACATGTGCCAGTCTTCTCAGAATCTCTTTTCCTTGTAACTTTAGACTGAAAGCAGCCCTATTTCTGCCTAAAACTGCTCTTTCTCTCTATATACTGTTTCCTTCCTGGTGGCCCTTTTATTTCCCCTTAGACCTGTTCCTGCTCTCCTTGAGAGGTGCGGGGAGGAGGACCTGCCTGGCAGGGTTGCAGACCGGAGCTCTGCAGCGGTGCCGGTGCTGAGTGCTCAGCCCAGCCTGCCCCAGGGGAAAGCCGATCCGTCCCTGGGGCGAGCAGGTCCCGTGCTGGGCTCGCGGGGAGGCAGCCGCTCCGAAATCTCCCGTGGCAATGACTCCCGAGGCAGGGCTGGTGCAGGCGGGGAGTGCTGAGTGGGCCACGTACACCTGGTGTAACTGAGGATGCTAGGGAGGGTTTCTGGTCTTGGTTGCACTGGAGTCAATCGAGATTGACCCCACTTTTACGCCAGTAAGGATCTGAGACTTGCTATCTAATCCTGTCGTGAAACCCAGGGTTCTATTTTCATCATAATTTATAAGCTTATTTAATCTTTTATAGAAAAAAATATCTACTGCTAAAAATTATTAATGTCCACCTGAATATTTTACACCTACTACATAGTACTAATTTGCATGCAAAGATACCAGTGTTTTGCATAAAGCACCTGCGTACATTTTCCGTACTGTTTCTCCTGCCCCATGTCACATACCCAGGGGAAGGACCTGTGAGCATATGTTTCAGGCAAGTCTCCTGGGTGCCAACCTTGATTCTGCTTTGGCTTCATGTCTGCTGGGGGCTGCAGTTGGTAGCGTCTCCTCGGAGGGATGAGGTTTGACGTGGCTTGTTGATCTTCCTTCTCAGCAGGAGCGTTTGCTGTGTGCAGCTGGTCACTGGGGACCTTGAGCCAGTCTGTGGTGTTGGTATTTAATCTAGAGCTCAGTCCAGAAAGCAGGAGAGTCCCAGTGCCTCCTGCATTTGAAAGAAGCTGTAGGTGTTTGAGATCTTTAGATTGGGGAAAACAACATTTCCCAAGGGCCAAGGGTTAAATCATTGAGTGTCTACCCAGCTTACTCCTAACAGGAGAACATATTTCTGAGGTCTGACTGTGATCAGGTGACTGGACCAGCAAAAATAAATCTTAGTCCATTACCTGTCCTTGATGCATTTCACATTACGTCCTGGCAATATCGGCTGCAGGGGAGGTTTCCACGAAAGACGATGCGAACATATGGCATAAGGGCAAAGACGCCAGTTGCAGGTGGAGGTATAATCAGGTTCATTTATTCCTCCCTCGTGCCTGCTGCCATTACTCATTCCTCTCGCATGCAAATGTGCAAATCTCCCTACTGCTCGTTAAAGCCCACAGTGATATAGAAGACGCTGTTCCCATCCTTAAAACACAGCAGGTCTGGGAGCACGGTGCTAATGGCATGGAGGCACTTTCCCATGGCAGGGACTCGGCACCCAGGGACCCCATCTCCCCAAGTCCCCACTCAGGGCCCTCAGTTGCTTTTTTTTTTGGCTTCTTGGGAAACTGGTGGAGAATATGAAGGGTTTTGGTGGCGGCTGGGCTGGAGGGTGCGGCAGGGGCTGGCTGGGGCTGGCTGGGGGGCTGCAGGGACACTTGGGCAGCCCGCAGACCAGAGTGCTGCTGGAGTGGATCTCCAAAGGCTGCGAGATGTCTCGTCCCCTTGGGGCTGGCGTGGCCCCTCTTGCTTGGGCAGCCATGCTGATGCAGAAAGGGCTTTTGGGATTCCCTGGAGCGCAAAAAATTGCCCTCCCACCTATTTCTGATAATTAGTATTTTCCATAATTATCCCAATGACATTGACCGAGAAGCCTGTGCCATAGCCAGAGGTGTTTGAACTAATTTGGTTTTCCTCGGACTACCCGGGAAGGGTAGGCTGTGTGCAGCGCCCAGAGCTGCCCAGCACCGCGCCGTCGAGGGGCATGGATCAGCCTCTCCTCTACTTAGATGCTTAAGTACTAATGGGGACAGGGTGAGTGGGGATGAGTAATGAATATTTCATGGAAAAACATTACAACACTGTATACAAGAGCAGCTGACTCCATTGCATCCTCACAGCTGCCTCCTTGCTTTAGACAATGTGTTTTTTCTGTCTGGTTACCTGATGGGAAGTGAAGCAGTGACGGAGAAAAGGCACAATGAACTGATCCAGGCTGCCACCTTCTCCCTCGCAAGCATAAATATTTGAAAGTTTGTGTTGCTGCTTCTGAATGAGGGTATTAAAGAGCTCTGATATATTAACTTCTTGCACCTTATGCTGTGTTTGAAACATTGACTTCAAAACCACAGCCCCTCTGGTCTGTGGGATGGGAAAGGGGTGTCCCTCTGGCCCCAGAGTTTACAGCACCAATGACCCCATCTCTCCATGCCCGGTGAAGATCTCCAGGCTGGTGGGGCCTTGGTCCGCCTGCTGGTGGCTGGGTCCTGGCTGCAGGGAGCAGGTTATGGCTTTACACCGTCTCTTTTCCCTGCTGGGAACCTTGGGGTGTGTCCCCCCCCGGCACATCCCATGGGACTGAGCATCGGTGGCTGCTCCACCATGGGGTTTGCTGCCGCTCTTCTCCATGCGGGTGAAGCTGTTACTGAGCTGTCTGCTGGCACAGCCTGGCACCGGGATGCTTCCTCCTCGCTAACGATGTCCCATGTCCCCTCAGCAGGCATGCACCACCCTCCCGCCTGCTCCCTGCCAGCCGCGTCTGCGGGATTATCATCCCATGCAGATCTTCCCACGCGTCGCTCCACCTGCATCTCGTTGGCCTGAAATCAAACCAGGCCTTGAAATCAGGATCAGTACATCTGATTAGGTTATACAGCCATAAAACCAAACCTGAATTCCAATATCATATTCCAAGTGTCCACCGTGCTGTTTGGTGACATAAACCATCACCTTGGGGAGAGAGAAATTTTCCTGTACCCGAATTTCCTGCACCTGACCCTGCCAGGTTTCTCCACTGCATGGGGAAACCCAGAAAAAATATCAGTGATGAAGACATTCATTCGCAAGTTCTGTGACCTGATTTTGAACACACTCCTAAAAGAAAAAAGTGAAATTTAGTAAGTAAAACATTAGCTAGAATGTGTTTGCTCAGCTGTAGTGACAACTTTAGTTACATACTGTATTTTTTGTTTGCAGATGCAGCTTTTACAGAGCCGTGGCTATAGAACTGATTAAATATTGTTTGAAAAAGTGATCAGAGATTTTGTTTGCAATCATGCTGTAGCTCTTCTCTAAATATTGGAAGCATTTTAAATTGGTTTGTATTGATAATGGCATTGTAATGCCTTTTCTTGCTTGTACAGATCGTCAGTGTTTTAATGCGCTTATTCCCAAGGGATGAAGTTACTGAAGAGAACAGATTAAGTTAAACGTTAAAGAATGTTTCGTTAGGGAAAATCATATTTCCTTTAAAACGGCTTTGCGTAAGGTTATTAGGTATTTGATTGTTTGTATTTCTTATGTCTTATGTAAATGGTGTTCATGGCTAGAGCATGGTTATCAGTTTTCTGACTGCAATGCTGTAAGTCCAAATGCATAAATATGCATGACCTAAGTCAGGGATATTTCAAGAGCCTTTCAGGAAAGGCTGTTCCCACCGTGTCCCCTCCATGGGACCAGGGTGGGAGGTCTGTGCTGACAGGGGGGTACCCTGACCTCCACCGTGCATTTCTGTGCCCGTTCCCTCCCCTCTCCCTGGCCGGGTTGTGTAGGAGCCAGTTCATGTTGCTGCCAGAGCTGAGGGGAGGCAAGCTGGAGCCTATGGACTTCAACAGACACTGCGTTTTTAATCTAAAGCATTTTCTTTTACTCCTGTCTGAAAATGCAAACCAGGGGATGCTTGTTTGTATGTTGAAGTGCTCGTCCATGGTTTTTTGCCTGTCGTAATGCGCTCCATCATCTTCTGTGCTAACTTGGCGTGCAGTGACACAGCCACTTCGAAAAGACAGATCAGGTTTGATAAATTCATAAAGACACAGTTTGCCAAAAGCTGTTTGGATGTACAGGAGTCACATTTTTACTGAGCTGTTCTGAACACGTCCACCTGGATATAACTTCATATAAAACAATCCCCTTCTGCAGGACAGGGACACGTCCCATATGTCCCCAAAGGAGACTGAATCCATCTGACAAGCCCTTGCTCATCAGCCCTTAGAGCTGACATGTACTCACCACAAGGCCCTGAGTAAAAATGCGTAAACCTCTTTGTGACGGTGGGATCAGAAGGATTGCTGTGCCCATTCACTAGCATTGTTAAAATTATTTCAGTGAGACCTTTAAATTATTTTCAGCCTTTGCAGCTGGAGTTTTATTTGGTGTGTATTGCATGCCCTGACAGCAATGTGCCAAATAACGCATGATTTATTTGACCCTCCCAAATTCACCAGAAATACAGAGCTAGCTTCTACAACAAGGAAAGGCTTCCCTGTGCTTGGAACTGTTGTTTAAATATGGGACGATACAAAACTGTCTTGTTACCGTGTTTTCTCCTCAACGTCTTACTATTGGGCATTAAAGACCATCCAGTGTGCTTTCCCTAAGAACGCATCACTGGCTACCAAAATAGGAAATATGATATGGATTAGCAGATCTTTAAAATGACACAGAAGGACCACTTTCATCTGATACCTGTGTTGGATTTACTGACAATAGCAAGCCGCATGCCCCCATCACTGGGGTAACAGCCTTTTCCTCCTGGCTGCTTTACCTGGGCAAACCAGGAGAAGAGCAGGAGCCTGGGCTTATAAAACCGGTGGCTTGTGAAGCAGCTGCATTGTCTTTGACAGGATTAAAAAGCCCTCACTAGTAACCTAGCCCCCAGATGTAAGCTTACAGGTGGTTCCTGCAACCCCAGGGTCACCACTTGTACTTATATAAAAAAAAAGCAAATTCCCCCAGGCCCAGAAGCCCCCGGTCTCTAGACAGGTGGATGAAGATAAACATCAGCTGTCATGAAATGCTCAGAAAAATTACAAGAGTTGGCAGTGTTGATGCATATGTGATATTCTGTTTATGTTTATTGCAATAAAGAATATGATAAAAATCCCACATATCCAATATTTCAGCTGATCCGAAACTGGCTTATTTGTTCATTTTTATTGACGCTCTGATTTCTGGTGAGAAAATAATTGGCTTAAGCAGCAGAAACCTATTCCATTTAAAATCAATGACAGCTTTGTTCAGTGGAAGCAGTAGGTGACCCCATACAGAGTAAACAAACAAATATTCTTACTTATGTACCAATTATGTGCTAGATAATTTAAACTCTGAAGTATCCAGTTTGCTTTTCACTAATTATTGTGCTGTCTCCTTGCATATGTCTCCACTTGGCTAACTGCAGTTTTTAAAACTTTTGATTGCACTGTAAAATATCGGCAGGTTTGCAAAGCTGCGAGCTGCAAGCTCTCCTAGGAAAGCATATGTGTTTGAGAGCAGCATGTATGTGTGTATGTATTTAAACTACAGATACCTGTTGTGCACAGTATAGGAATGCTCTATATTTTAGCAAAGCTCAGACTGGGAGGGGAGGCAGAGGAGGCTGGATCTGAGCTCTTCAGTTCCTCTTTCAGCTCAGAACGCGTTCGCCCTTGCAGCATTCGCGGTGCGAGAGGCTGGTGACGGCAGGCGCAGGAGCAGCAGTCCCCCGCGCGTGCCAGCAGCCACCGCGGAGATGATGAAACAACCTGAGTCACTGGGTACAAGAGAAGTTACGTGAACTGAACGGAGCCTCGTCAGGGAACGAGTTGTCTGCTAAAAATAAGCGGGTTTGTTTCCTAAAGTCATTTATTTTTGATAAAGGCCTCAGCCTTGCATTTGTTTAGCAGCAGGACAGCATTCCTGTATTTCACTGGCATTGTCTTAGCTGCAAGTAACTTCTGGGGCCTAAAAGAGCTGATTTTAATCTTGCAATAGCCTCTAAATTCCCCACTCATTGCTAGTGAGGAGCCTGTCTTCATCTATATACTGGAAACAGCCCCTGCTACCACTTGTAGCCCAATTTTTTCTATTTGGCACAGCTGTGGTTTAAAGTCAAGCACATTTATCTGCAGGGGGTGAGCTCTGGGGAAGTAGCAGAGGGCAGAGCCCTGGTGAGGTGTGTGTTGGAGTGTGCAAGGGCTGAAGGTAAGATGGGAACTGTAGTTGGAATGTGGTCTTCTCAGCTGCTTTAAGTATTTATGCATGAATTTTTGGACTGGTTTATTTTAAAGATAAACTGAACTTGAGAATTTTTTTTTAGAGAGTGGGTTCTGTGTCTGTTTTCATGATCTAGAAACACATAAGCTAACTTAATAAAACTTAAATGTCAATGCATGATTTAACTATATGATCAGCTGAGTTATCCTCTATGTTGAATATATTTGGTGCTTAAGTGACAACATAAAGAATGTGTGTAGTGTAGAAACCTAATTTTCTGTTAAGATAATCTCCAGACGTACAAATCTTTCATAAGAAAGCCCAAGCTAAAGGAGCCATTTCTTTGCTCCTATTACAGATGGAAGAAAGAACTTGTTTTCACATCGGCTTAGAGTTTTGCTCTGCTTAGGACTGAGTATGGGATAAAGCTGATAATCAGAAACACAGATTATTTTACTAGCAGTATTGTTTTAAGTGCTAGGGATGATTAATGTAAAGAAGATGTGTGCTAGTATTCTACTGACTTACAGAAAAATGTCAGCTAGGGATGTCAAAACATCTGTGCAACCACCAGCTGGTCCCCCCGAACTGGTTGGGCAAGTGCAGTTTTCTTCTGAGGGCTGCAGGATATGGTCTGTATTGTGAGTCTGTCCCTTTGCGGTGGAAGGCTTGGCTAGGCAAGAGGACTGTGATGGTAGGGAGGAGGCTTCTTCTGGGCTCTGCCTCAGTGGGGTGTTTCTGTTTGGGGAGAACTGGGGTTTGTGAGGGTTCTTCTTTTCCTTTTTTGCCTTAGCTTGTCTTTGGCTTTAGCTTTTGTGAAGACTCTTTCTCTTTCTCAGAAACTCTACCCAGCCTCTCAGCTTCCTTGTCCCAGTAATCTGATGGATGTAAGTGGTACTGGATTGATTAGAGGGGAGGAGGGTTAGCCTGTAACCTGAAGGCATAAATGTAGTAGTACAGCTTAGATACTACAACATGCTCTAAAGAGATAGGGGGAGTCAGAAGAAGGTTAAAATATTCCTTTTATTGAGGAGAACAGGAAAGAAATCATGCTTTTGTCTATCTTCAGTTTTGATGTTGTCCTGGTTTCAGCTGGGGTTAAACCATGACAGATGTAGAAGACAAGCTGCTAGTTAATTAACTTGCAGGATGGCTCAAGTGAGACATTACCCACCTAAATTATTTATAAAGCTATAGTGAGCTCCAGCAAATGGCCCTTTAGAGCTCAGAATCCCTCTGTGGGTCTTTGCCCACCAGACTTAGGCTTCACCTAAGTGCTCTTTGTCATGATGAGGGCTGAGCCACTGGTGATTTGCTCTTCAGCCTTCTCTGGACCAGCCCAGGTCTCACCACTGCCTTTCCACCTTTCCCTGAAAAGCACATCTTCAGTAAGACTTCCCCCCGCCCTTAACAAAGTCCAACAAGGCTAGGCTGTCTCAAAAAAGTAGTTTTCTTAGAATTGTACTTAGCAATTCGGCAGCTCTCGTTTCCCCCTCAAATGTGAATGTTATTCAGATAACACTGTTCACATGAAAAGATTTCTTGAAATTCTTTAAGTGCACATTAAAATGCAAATCGGTCTTCTTATTAAAGATTTCTGGAACTTCTCTGACAACACATTTAAATGCAAATCACTGAAACGTAGACTCAATATTAAAATCCAAACAATTATTTGATCCACATGCTGAAATGAAAATGGGACCACGTTATATGTGTCCATAAAACCAGTGCCATTTTAGCAGCATACAGGAGGCAGGTCTGCATGGGGCTGGTCTGGCCTTTTGGGGAGCAAGAGGGGCAGGATGGGGTGTGGTGCTGTGCCAGATGTTGTGTCCAGGGTCACTGAGCTCTCGTGTCCCACCGTGGGGATGTCACAGGGTCAGACTCTTCTTTGGTGAGACAAAAGCTCCTGACATGGATCTGGACTAGTGGAATAAAAAAGCCCAGCTGGAATTTAGGATGAAGTGTCCCTGATGGCACCAAGTCCTCTTTTTGTCCAGTTTAGATGTTGTTAACATAAAAATATGCATGTGAGGAGCAAAGGCAGAGCACTTGAGCTCTGCCTGTGCAGATTCAGACGCGTCAATATCCAGGAAATACAAGTGAGAGCATGTGAGGCAGAAGAACAGACTATTAAAATACCCTTAATAAGTAAGAAGCTACAGCTAGATTTTGAATTTTCCCCCAAGTTATGCAGTCTGAGGTTGAAGCTCTACTCCCAACCAAATTGATGGTAATTATTTGATGGAGCTTTAATGGGTGTGCTCCAGGGCCAGCTGTAAAAGCTCTTGGTGTTATGGGATGCAGCTCAGCTGAACACATCTGATCTGGTTTATTTTAAAGTATGATAATCCATTAGGAACAACAGGCTTTAAATATCTTTAAAACTGAATGAGGACTTTTTTTTTTTTGTTTTGCTCTGTTGTGCTTATGAAGTTCCTTCAGAAAGACTTGAGAGGAGCAAAAGGTGCTTTTCCACCACTCTTTCTTTTTTTCCTCTCTCTGAATTTAGCTGCTTCCCCTTAGACTTGGCTTTCACTGTTAAGGAATTTGGAGCAGCGGAGTGAGTGCCTTCTCAAACAACGTGAGAGAGGTGGAGTTGGTGCTGTGATTGCAAAGTGCTGTCCGCTACACTAAGGAAAATGGTTCTCTTTTTATTCCCAGTTTCTTTCAGTCCTTAAACTGTCAACTTGGAATGTGGCAGTTTTGTTTGAAAATGTTGCCTCTTATTTTTAAGACAATGTTGTTTGGAGGACACTAATGATATTGAGGTATGCCAGGAGTTTAGGACCAATATATTTGGGAAAAATGCTGCCTGAAGCGTGGGTTTAGCAAAGCTCTGGGAGTGTGAGCTGGAGGCTGCTGTGGGGCAGAGCCAGCCTGGCTGCAGAGTGGAGGGCAATACAGTCCCTTGCTGGGTTGTATCCTGCTGGTATTGCTGCGGTGCACAAGCTGACACAGTTTAACTGTGACTTAGTACAGCAAGTGCAATGGAGTGAAGTCCTGGTGAAGTGGGGCTGTGCCTTGAGGGACACTGAGTGTCTGCAGAGCATCCAGGAAAGCAGCATGTGCTCTATCCACACTCCTCACAGCCAGCCCTGGTGCTCTACTGAGGTGATTTTCTTGGTCTGATGTTGGCATACAGGCTTCCCTTCCTAAATCTTCCGAAAGGAGATGCATGCTTGCTTGAGCCCATGGCTGGATTACCCCGGGGCTGCTATGTCCTTACCCCAGCGTTCCCTGTAGCTTGCTGCAGAGGGAAGTCAGCGTGTGAAACCTGCTGCCTGCTCGCTGATAGACTCTGTGCCAAGCTGGTGCCAAATGGGTCTCGGACCTCGGTGAAAATGAGTAACATGATGGAAGGAAGATTGTAAGAGTTACGCTGTGTGAGGAGTCAGAATGAAGGTGTAGATAGAAATGCTTACATGGCTCCTTGTGGTGCAGCATCTGACAAACCCCAGGTGTGACAGATGCAACTGTTGGCTTATAAGCTGATTGCTTTTGGTTTGCTCAAAACTCTGTGTTGTTAATTGCTGCTGTGTGGTTTGTGAGTGTGGCTTTGCTGTGTGCAATCCTGCACCAGGAACGGTTCATAAGCTGGATGCTGTGACTTCTCACATGGTGTTCATCGAGCTCCTTGGCTGGAGGCAGTGTGTTCCCATAGCAGATATACAAAACATGGATGTCAAAAAGATTAAAGATTAGCCAACTTTTAGCATGGATTTGCTGAATGTGGAAGTTTCATGGATGTTTTCATCAGTACCAGTCATGGCTCATGAAGGATCCCATGTGTCATCAAAAGGAACAGAAGTGTGTTGACTCTTGAGCTGTATATTCAGAAATAGTTGGAATTATTTGCATTATTCAGCTTCAGACAGGCTGAAGGGAGAGAGGACAGTGCAGGATTGCTCCTATGTTAATTGGTCATGTCAGTTTTTATTAATGGCTGATATATAGCTGACATACGAAGTTTCCCAAAAAGAAAAGGTGGATTCTTTTCTCTCATGAGTTGGATATCCCACAAACAACTTTGGCAACACAAACGCTTTATTTATTTAGGTATTTGTATTTGAGGGATCTGAAGCTCTGCTTTTGTTTGGATCTTTTATGTTATTTCATGTGCTAATCAGGGCTTTTTAACTTGACTCTGTCACTCAAGTGCTTCTTGATGATGATGAGCAAAACTGAGCTATTCTACAGCTGAGTGTGTATCATCAGTGAATTTTAATTTTTAAGGAAAAGTTCAAGTATTTAAAAAAACAGGATAGCGGTGTTGGACAGATAATCTCCTAAGTAAAATTGAATCCAAAGTACGAAAAGAATCGGGTTGTTCCCCTCTTCTCCATATACTGTTTGTGTTACACAAAAAAAATGTCATGCCCAAGTAATTTTGAGTGATACACAAGGACAAAATGTACAGTAGCTGGTATCTATCAGTATTTGAAAAGAGAAAGAATGGGTAGCATTTCAGCTTGTGATATTCATGGGTTACTTGTCTCTGCCCCACCCTTTATTGCAAATATTTCTGTGTTGGGGAAAATTGAAAATCAGATCATAAACTGTAAATGACAGAAAATGAATTTTATATGTTAGTGGGTGGGATCCTTGGGAAAAGGGAAAAAAGTTACAGTGTATAAAGAGAAATCCAGAGTTCCTCACATGTGAAACCAAAGTAACCTCACCTCTTTGGGTGTGGATTGACCCCAGTGTAGCTGGAAGAGGAGGGGGCAGCAGGTCTACCGAGGCTTTGCTGAGGTGTGTAGGGAAGCAGGCGGTGAGCAGCAGCGGTCCATCGTGGTGATGTTTGATGCCTGCCTTGGATGTGTTTGGCATCGGTGCTGATGGCAAGGTAAGCACAAGCCAGGTCTGTCACTACTCCTGCTTTTTTGGCTCTGATATGAAGGAGCCAGGTACCGATTTCTGTTGCATCTTGCCCTCATGGGACAATGGTGCATCTCCTACCGTGAGGGGTTTGGGGGTGATGGGGATGGGTCCTTCCCTCTGCAGCTGGGCTGAGGAGACTGACGCTGCTAACCTCCTCTTATAACTTGATGGATCGAGCCATTTTCTTCATGCAGCTAGCTTTTGAACTGATGTACTGCTTCGTGGGCCTTCATTTACAGCAAAGATCTGTATATTTTCCAGTGACATATACTGCAGAAGTTCATAACTGTGTTTTTTACCTTCTTAGCCAGCAAGGAAGAATAGCTTCTGCCACTGACTGTGGGCGATGAAATCCCTGACATGTGCTCTTTATTATGGGCTTAAGAAGCCTGGAAAATCAGGGAATCGGCAATCCCTCAACATAATACATGTTAGCTGCAGCGGATAGTACAAATTATATTGGAAGACGGTGTTATTCTTGAGCTATTTGTCCATGGATTTTGTTGCTAAATTGGTGCTTTCTCATTCAGAAGGAGACAAATGCAAAGTACTTGTCTTCTGTGGGTGGTTAGATCTGTGTGGAGAACATCTGGTTTACACTGGGAGTGCATTCCTTAACTTTGTTCATCTCCCTGCTCAGACCCCCAAATTCAGTGTCAATACTGGAAGTGTCTTTTGAAGATATTGAGAATTTGTAGAAATTCCTTGAAACAGTCACCTTCTGGGGTGCTGGCACTGGAGGAGCTCAGCACCCTCCCCCTGAGCATTGCCAGCTGTCTGCACCCACCAACTGCAGCGTGGGGGGGGGGGGACAAGCAAGCCTCTGCAAGGCGAAGAGGACTATGTCACAGATATGGTCATGTGCTGCTTTATGGGCTTAAAATTCAATTTCTCATCCTCTCAGACTACGTTTCTTATGCTCCTTTTTAAGTGCTGCTCACGCATTTGTCATTACATTTGCTCCAATTGTACTTGCTTGCTGTGGAGGCAAATGCAGTGAGCATCGATCGGCATCTCGGCTCTTCTCTTCCCGGACGGGGCTGTGGCGGTGCCGGGGGCTTTCTGTGCTCGCACCTTCCCTGGAGGGAGTGAGGTTGTCTGCATTCGACTGGGTGAGGCAGCCCTTTCACCCTGCTCCAGGCACTGGGGTACAGACCTCCAGCTGCTTCATGCAGCATTATTTTCTATATCTTTTTAATGCCTTTGTTGTTTTTTTTAATTTCTTAAATTTTTATTTTTTTAAGCATGTAAAGGAAAACTGAAATTCAAGATGGTGAGCTCTACTGCCATGAAAGATCCCTGCAAGCCCAGCAGAGCCTGGTCTCCTGGGACACTGCAGGTTGTATGCCCTGTTGTTCTCTCTCCTTTTTTCCCTCCCTCTTCCTGTGATCTTTTTGGTTCCAATGTCACCTCTGCACATGTCTGTTCCACCCTCCCAGTTGACCTGCTCTTGCTTTCCCCTATGGTGTAGTGGAGGATATTTCCATTTTGCTACTGAATTTACACTCTCAGCTTGACCCAGCTTTGGAAACTGCTGCCCTTGGGCTTTATTTGAGATTTCTGGGGAAGGGAAAACCCAACAACATCTAACCAGTGACCAGTTCAGTCTGCCCTGCTTCCCCTTCCTCCTTACTGGGGTAGAAAAGGCATTTCTTCTAACAGAAATCACCCAGCCCCCTCAACCTGCCCTGGAAAATACTACCCAAACACATCTTCTGTAATGATCCTAGAGCAGCAGTCAATATTTAACAGTAGCTCTTTAAAGCTGCTTTCTGAGCTCTGAGGAGAATTCCTAAAGAAACAGTTTGTAGGAAATGTATTGGAAAATTAACTTCATATTCATCAACACATCATTAACAGTTTTCTCACCCTAACAATCAAAATGTCTGTGATTGTTTCCATCTTGGAAAAAGGTGAATGCTGGCACCAGGCAATATGTTCTCTCATCATTTACTTATGGCAGTGCTGTTCCCAGGGGGCTGCAGCTTCCTAATGAGTGGGGACAGCAGAGAAAAAGGCATCTGGTGTGTTTATGAGCCTGTTTACAGCACGGAGTCCAAAACCAGTCAGTGTTGGAAGTGATTCCCCCCCCCCCCCCCCCCCCCCCCCCCCCCCGCAGTTTTTACAAGAAACAGGATTCATGAACGATGCCTTTCTACCATTCTCAGTTTTCCTTCTCTGTCCTGGTCTCCTTAGCCATCCAGTGCAGCTTATGACCTCCTCCTGTGTTTTCTGGCATCTCTTTTCATTCTGTCAGCCTTCTCTGCTGCATGAAGAACACAATTTTTTTTTTTTTTTCTTTTTGGATGCTGGTCTCTGAATGTATGGTTATCTAAAGATGCCAAAGCTTAGTTTTCCTTTTACTTGCATGGGATAAATAAGACTACAACCTTCCTTCCTGTGCCCCCTACACCTATGTGAGTCTTAAGTGAGTTGTCTTAGTGTCTGTGATTCTCCATTGCTTCATATGAATAGTGACAACCAGAATTATCAGTTAACTTGGCTGATGGTCCCCAGAGAAAAACTGCTGAAGATTGGCAGGCGGGGTATTTGCAGGGATAAATGTGGGCTGTGGAGCTCCTTTCCAAGATAGGTCACTGCTTTTAGGTCTCAGTATGAGAGGCTGTTCCCTGATAGCCTGGGAGAGGTCACCCTTCCCGCAAGGGTTTCCAGGAGGACAACCACAAACCCCGTTTCAGGCAAGACGGAGGTAAAGCAGCAGCTTGTGGTTGTGAGGAAGAATAGGCAGAGAAGGGTTTGCAGGGTGACATGCCTGAAGTGACACCTGGGGATATGACCTTTCCCAGGATCTTCTGGTAGCGTGTGAATGGCAGGAAGGTAAAACAGCCAGAGAAGAGTTTTTGCGATTATGGAGATGAGGATTTTGCTTACATGGAAGTAGGAGAGAGATTGCATCCTTAATCATTGGAGTAAACAACTGGCAAGGTGTGGATATAGCCAGGAGGTGGGGACATAGGGAGACCCAAGCTGAGGATGATCCCAAACTAGGAGGCTGAGTTACTTGTACAATCAAGATGTTGACCACAGTGAGGGAGAAAAGTGCATGGTGAATATGGCAAGAGAGAGTGACCTCTTTGATGTTCACTAGACCTGAAGGACGGACCTCTCCAGGGCTGGGAGGGAGGCAGGCTGAAATTGGGGTTTGAGCTGAAGGAGAAATACCTGGAGCTGAAAGGTGCATCTGTGAATCATCAACAAGAACTGTTAATTAAAGATGTGTTGGTGGATGAAATTATGCAGAAACAAATGAGAAGCAAAGACAAACAAGGCAGTTTGCTGAGAACTGCCCAGAAAACTAACAAAGATGTTGAGGAGGATTCTCCAAATGACAGGCTGCAGGAGGGATTTTGTGTAAATATGTGGAGTTTAGAGGAGAGAAGAGGACCTGTCTGAACCCCTGTGTCAGATGGGATGACAGACATGCATCCTCTCCTGTGGGCACCAGGGGGTCAGGAGATGTTCCAGCACAGGGTGGTGGCCAGGACTGAGACTGATCATTTTGGGGTGGAAGTGAAAGAAAGGGCACCTCGCAACTGAAGACAACATCTGTAAACAGTGTTTTTAATGACCTTGGAGAAAACGAGGACAGTGGAGGAGCAGTTGGAAGGTGTGTGGGGTGATGGGGATATTGTTCCCTTGACAATGGGCTTGTGGGTGGCCAGTCTGGTGGCAATGGAGAAGTGGAGTTGTGCTGGAAAATGATAAAAAATAACGAGGTGGCACAGGACTTCAGGTGGAGGACTTCAGTCTGGTCACCACATTGTTACAGGATGCCTGGCTCGCCGGGATGAGTGAGGTAGGCAAGAGTGAGTGCTGTGAGCCATGCGCTCATTTGCATTTAAACTGCGTTTGCCCTTGTGGGTGAACATCGCTAAGTAATCTCCTGTTTTGCTTATTCTGACATTAAAAAGGGGATAATAATAGGGTAAAAAAATTAATTTTTAAACAGCAATTGCCTTTCTGTCGATAGCACTGACAACTCCCTAGCACCTTCCAATTACAGTATTTGTGTGTCTTCCCGTTGCCTCAGTTCCTGCAGCTGCATGCCTAGAACAAGATCTGCAATGTCAGTCACCAGCTTTTAATTTACTGCCGTTCCCCTTTGCCTGTTGGGAAAGTGAGTGTGAAAGTGGGGATTGTCTTGTATGAAGAAATCTGTTTGTAGTAGGTGTTACCAGTGTTGTTTCCTCTGACTGCAAACAGCTGCACACATTAAGGGACACTGCTGAGACCTGATGCATGTGTGTTTCATCTGCTCCTGGGCTTTATCTATTTATTTTTGAGTCCCTCTGCTTAGGGACAGTGCAGAAGAGGACAGCAGGTCCCCAGCAAGGCAGGGATGGAGCAGGCTCTGGTGGGGACCTCTCTGTGCAGAGATGCCAGGCACAGCCACCATTGCTGACACTTCTGCACTTAACTGGTAGCTCTGGAAGTCCCAACATATTACTGTCTCCCTCTGCATGAAGGGCTTTCCATACAACAAAGGCTGGTGGGAAATGTGCAATGTATGTCTGTGAAATGTGTCTTGATAATCTGATTTTGACTGCAGGAAATACGTAGTTCTAGAAAAGTTTTAATAATGCCTCATACTTTCTGTAATCGGACTTTCCACGGGCTGTCCTGGGGTTGTGTTCTCCTAAAAGCCTGCAGCACTGAAATGGCTTTGTTCATAGTCTGTGTTTAATGCTCGATAGCATGAACTGCCTTGGCAGTATCCGTTGCTCCTTCTGTAACACTGTGGGAATGGATGTGTGGTCCTTGAGGAAGTAGCTTTGCCAGATGCACTTGAAATGTGCTGGCAGTGACAGGTTAATGTGTGTTTCATGGGCTCGGAGCCCCTGTTGTCCCCAGGGCTCGGGCACCATGGTGGGGACAGGAGTGCCTGCGCCTTGTCTTGCCTGGGCTGGGGCAGCCCTGGGACTTGGTCCCTGGCCTGGTGTCCCCCAGGAGAGGCTGCAGGTGTTATGTTATGCCTCAGCTCAGAAATGGCATCTTTGACAAGTCCAGGTCAATACAATCATGGTGAATGTGCCCTCTGTTTAACAGCTGGGGAACTATCTTTCCTTTTGTTTCTGTTTTTATTTGCATTTATAACCCAAGCAAGTGTTCAGGACAAATGGATTTAAAAAAAATCAATGCCTGTTAGCTGTTCTTCTAGAAAGGCCACAAGCAGTGCAGTAAACCTTATGCTTAAAAAGACTTTGAGGCCATCAACAGACTTGTAATAATGCTCCTTAAACTTTAGGCTCACTTTTTGCATGTGTACCACCCAGCTCTTTAGTTCCTTCCTTTGCTTGTGTTTTTCAGTACCTTAAATCATGACCCCAAATGGGGCATGGTGTGCTGTGTGTCCTGGCATCCCTGTGCCCTGATGCGGCATTTGCCCTGGAAATGCAGTGCCAGGCAAGCACTGACAATGGGATTTTGTAAAACACAGATTGGTACCATGGTAGCGTTGCAGATTCATGCCCAGAAATCCCAGTTTGGTATTTGCAACCAACTCCAGTTTCACCACATGGGTGCTGCTTTTTCCCTTGGTCCCACAGATCTGTTGCTTCAATAGTGTCAACTCAAGCATCTTGTTCTTGTGAAAGCAGATGGGCAGTGTGTGCTGCCCTCCACTCACCTCCCTCCAACACTGATCATCTTCTAGACCTGGGCTATTGATAAGATTTGAAATAGAATAATTAAATAATTTGAATAACTATATAATATCTATATATATAAATTCCTCTGAAACAGGATAATAGTGATAGCATAAAATAAGTTATTTTAGCACTTACTTGTTCGTACGGTTCAGAACAAATGATCAGGATAACTGATGTTGCCAGTGAAGAGATCTGTGCAAATGCAGGTGTAACATGAGGAAAAAGAGTAGAAGAGATAATCTATGGAACAAGAGAGCGAAGAGTTTCTGAGCCCTGAGTCTGCATCTGTGCAAACAGTAATTCTGGTGGTAGGATGTTGTGCTGGACCCTGGGGGAAGCCCTTGGCTTTAAGTGGGGCTGAGCTGGCAGACAGCAGTAATTGCATTTCAAGATCTAGAAGCAGATTCTGGACAAATTACACTAATGCCTTCAAGGGGAATGACTTCATCTTTGGACCCGTGCAACTGAAAGCCAGATCTGACCCAAATGGGGTGCTGCGCACAGCATGGTACATGCGCAGCATGATGCTTGCATGTGTGCCTGGCACGTTCGTGGGGTTGCTGCGGGTCCTGAGTGCACTGGCGGTCCTCGACAGCTTGACTGTCCCACGGATGTGCCTGGAGATGTCCCATTGGGCGGACGAGCTCATTACAATGTGCAATTATAGCACTTGTGTTTAGGGCTGGCATAATTACATGCACAAGCTCTCTGTTCACATGGCAGTGATGATCTAGCCCTAAAATGAGAATACATTTTCTTAAAAGTTATTTTCTGTTTAAATGAGTTGATTTCATTCTTGTCCTTGCTTGTGGAAATTGGTGCAATACATATGCTAAGCATAAATGAGATATGTAATATATTGCCCATGGGAAACATTGCAGGTTATGGTAATGCTGGGATGTATGTGTGAGGGCTGAAAGAAGCTGAAGAGATGTAGAAATGCACTTTGTCAAGTGTAATTCATCCCAGGATAATGTAGGTATATGCATGTAATGGGTTTCTCAACTCCTCTGCTCAGTGCCCTTTGCTACAGGACAAGGGTTGCATTATTATGCTGCTGTTCCCACACTCATTACGTCCACTACGCCAGAAGGCTGATCGTGCCATCTTTTCTGGCTGCCTTTTCTCCATAAAGTCATTTCCCTGAGATCATCTCTCAGCCTCTGATTTATCAGACTCCCAGACTAGGTGCTCTGAATGCTGCAGTTCTGCACGTGAAGACATTTCCAGCATGTCTGTGGTTGTATATCTCCCAATTTCCACCAGCCTCTTAGTGTTTCTATTTTTATGGGTGCTCATGCCTTCTTGCTTGCAGGGGGCAAAAAAAAAAAAAAAAGCTGGTTTTTGGGAAGGAAGAAAGGATGGAGTACCTTTGGGGCAGCAGGGATTTCCACAGGCTGAATGCAATTGCTCCTCTTCTACAGCCCTGTCATTTGGAGGCAGCAGATTCCCTGTGAGCCAGTGATCTTCACCAATAATACTCAGTACTTTCACTGAGTAAAATACAGTGGCTTTGTAATTCTCCCAATGTGTTTCATGCTATTGCAGTTGTCAGTACCACCCCTTGCCTGGTCTGTATCTACTGGCTCCACTTCATCTCCCTTTTTTCTGCAAAAAAAGAACATGTGAGAGGGGCTGGAGTCACTGGGGGATGACAAACAGTGCCTGAGGCTGGTGTGTGCTGCTGAGAGCATTTAGTGAGCAATGCTTCATCTGCAGGTTGCATCAGGAAGCTGGGGGAAGAAAGAGATGCACAAGAGGCTGTACAAGCTGACAAAAATCAGATAAAAGCAGCCTTTTGGGAAGAGCAGGATATGGTATTTGTGGTCTGCATTCATTTATTGCTTTCGTCCACTCACCTGTTTTATTGCAGAGAGGTGCTTGCTTGTAGCTAAGTAAGTGATATGGATTTATACTTGCACAGGTAAAATCAGAAGTACTTTTTAAAGCTGCATTTAAGCTGTGTCTGGGCGATGAGACGCTGCCTCCAGCAGTGTGTTCTGCTGCTGGGGATTTGAGAGACTTCCCACCAGCGTTGCCCAGGGCCTCTAAACTCCCTGTTTGCTTTTACTCCAAGTTTTTTGAACCAAAACCAAGATGGTCCATTTACAAATACTTGAGCACTGAGAACCAGCAGCTAAGGAACTGGAAATGGGAGGCTGTGTTGAAAACCTCAGCACACTGACTAGTGATATGGTGATGAGCCTGTGAACTGCTGCAAAATTGTGTGTTCTCTGCAAGCCCTTGCTAGGTAAGGTGGCAGGAGATGACAGTGCAATAACCGGTGTAAGGTGGGGGGAGATGCAGATGCAAACCTGTATACTAAAGGTGAATTATTCTCTTTGTTTGTTTGTTTCAAGGAGAGCCAGCATGACCAGGCTGTTCCATCTCTCCAGGGAGAGCAGGAGTACAGTGTGGTTTTAGATTTAGTTTCTGTTTGAATGCACATCAGTAAATATTTATCCTTTTGGATGCCCCAGATAATTTGGGGTGCAGTTTTAGGGTCTGAATTCACCATTCACTCAAGTCAGTGTCTCCCCAGCCTCTCTGTTCCTTTTTGTCTTTGGGATCATCCCAAGAGCAGCATCGGTGTGTGCAGGCTCTGTAGGTGTTTCTTAGCTCATCCTATGGTGTTTGCCCATCACAGAAGAGAGCAAAGCTTGAGGCCCAAATTTAAACTTTTCAGCGGATACTGGACACCTTTGGATACAGACCCCTGAACTGTTCCATCACAGGCAGCAGGGCTGGATGTGGAGAACTGTCTCTGAGCTGGAGTTTGCTAACCCGAGGAGGGTGTCCTGAGGAGTGCAGGCGGTCAGGAGCCAAGGACCGTGCCTAGTGTCCGTGGTGAGCTCACTGAGCTGCCCCGGGCACCTGGCAGCATCCGCCCACTGCCCAGGAGCTCTTTTTGGGTGGGTACAGCCCTGTGAGGGATGCAGGGAAAGCCCATCTACCTGTCGCTCCCGGTTCCTGCACTTGGGGGTGATTTATCTTCTTGTTTTGTGGAGTTTCCTTTCTGAAGAAGCTTCAGTGAAGCATATCTTAAGATAGCAGCAATCCTTTCTGCCCGGTGTTGTGGTGATGACAGCTGATATCAGCCTGGCTCCCGCTGGCTCCGCTTCGCTGCTCCCTAATGAGCAAAACAAATGGGATGTAGGCACAAGTCTGTGTGGAGGAGCAAACGAGTAAGAGCAGGAATAAGCAACCCTGGGTGTCTCTTGCTGTAGCCAGGCTCATGTGTCTGTTGGTCTCTAACACTGGAGTTATCACTCTGCCTATCTAGTCCTGTGTATGTGGTTTTTTTTCAGAGTGCCAATTACAGTATAAATAATTACTTGATTACACAATTTTTGCTAACTGCTTTGTTCTCCATCTTGTCTTTGATCGCTCAGGAGCATTTCAGGGTGAAATAATTGCATGTTCAGGGAATTTGCTTAGAAGCTGGTAATTATTAATTTCCTCATCAATTCATTTTCCATGTGCATTTGCTGCATGATGGGCTCTGAGAGCAGCAGGTCGTGCTGGAGAGTGGGTAATGGAGATCACAGGCCACTTCTTCCCTAACGCAGAGTCCAATTACAGATAGTGACTTTCCTGCTGCCTCCAAGGAAGGACGGTGACATTTGCTTTGTTTTACTGCAATTACATCATTGTAGTTCCAGTCAGCCTAATCATTTCTTGGTCTTAACTGATTTTCCGTATCTTTTCTGTGCCTTTTCAACTGCATGGTTATATAATATAATTATCTTGTATCTTTTTATTTGATGACCCTGTTTTATTAGTAATGATGTGCTAATTATTCTGGTGCTATGTGTGTTGATAATTGCTTCATATTATGGTAGTAGTTTAAAGATCACAAATAATATGTAGCACCTCATCTTATGAGCTGTTATTAACTTGTACTGTAGCCCTCTGAAGAGTTTAAACTTGGTTTAAAGCTCCTATTGCCCAAGTGGAAGTAATGTATAGGTGTGATGAATGTGATAAAATCCTCACCTCCACCCCCCTCTAGACTTCACTGCAAATGCCTAATCATTCTTTCCCACAATTAGACCCATTCTGAACTTCCTAACTGAAATAAAAAATCCAGTTTCTTGTCTCTCTTAAAAATACAGTAATGAAACTTCCACACGTGCTCAAGCTGGGTGCAGGATGAACATGGCAGGGGAGACCTGAGGCTCCCTCCTGGCCCTGACGCGTGTTTCACTAAAACTTTATGCTATGCTATAAAACAATGAGACTGGCCTTAATTCTCTTATTCAGCTAGGGCTTTATCTGAAGAGCACTGAAGTCAATGGGCCTTGAAGACCGTTGGGCTGTGTATGCATAGGAAGCAATCCGTTGTGGTGGAGTGGAGTTACCAAGGGGGAAATCCCTCGTGCGGGCCTGGGTCCTTGGTGATTTGTACTTCATTCCTGTACCATCTTGGTGATCTTCAGAAGCAGGTTCCTGATAAGAGAGAGAATTAAATTTGTCCTGATAAGCATCATGAGATTGCTCTCTTGATAATATCTTGCCACAGGTTTTCTACTGGCCTCTCTGACTGTCAAATGGAGCGAAGAAAAGTTGTACAAAACCTAATATATTTTCCACATCTTATGCTCATAACCAAGTCTTGGAATTTCACTAAATTCAGATTAACAAACTAGATAAGTCAGTGTTGCTGTTGTTTATATTTAGTTTCTTTTTGGATCTTCTAGTTAGCAAACACTGTGACTGAATTTCCATAATTGTTGGGATAAATTTAAGTTTTAAAGAAAATGCTATTGTGACTAAAACATTTTAGAGGAAGAGAAATAGTTCTGTTAATGATGGGGAGAAATACAGGGGCTTCTGGAGCAGAAGCGCTGATGCCACCTTGGCTGGAGCTGCAGGTGCTTTGGAGGCAGATGCATTGCCTTCTTTCCCATAGGTAACTGTGGAATTGGCTATTTGCAGGGAATAATTTCTGTTGGAGACTCTTTCATGCACTGAATCATGGAATTTTATATGCTTGTTTTATACATCTCAATGCCTTGATAAACAAGTTTCACAAATGCATGAATCAAAAATATCGTCTTTACAGCTGGTGCCTGCTCTTGGCCGCAGCAATGCCCGGCAGCTGCCAGTCCCATGGGAGAAGGGCAGGTTTCCTTGGAAAATTGCTTTAGTCTCTCATTGAACTTAAACTTTTGTACTTGTGTTCTTTTCTTTTTCTTTTAAACTGAGATCAGTATCTCGGCTTCTGAAAGATATATATGGAAACACTTGAACTCTCCTGTATTTTGCAAGAGTTTAGAAAGACTAAACAAAATCTGACACACAAGACAACAATTATCAAAGTGTGTGTGTAATTGCTGAATACATAGCAGTGGAGGAACTTACTTTGCAATGTGTTCTGCAACAAATAGGAAACAAATAATTGTTTGAGAAGGATTTAATTAACCTGAATGAATTTAGTTAAGCAGGCATTAAACATTTTACCCAGAATATACGCTGTCTTCTTTCACTTATATGTGAAAATGTTCCTTGCTGTATTTGGGCACGCTACCTTGAGATTTTTTATTAACTTCAGTGTTTTCATTAGTTACCTGTCAATGTACTGTACCATAAATATTTAATTACATTTCTATAAAATATTGAAAGTGGAAAGGAAATATATTTTTAGGAAATGGAGACTCAGGTTAATACAGGTGTAGAGTTCAGTGTAATGCTGGATGGGGTTGGATTTGTGCCCCACAAGGGTGAGCGGGTGTTGATGTTTGTTTGGTAGTGTTAAGTTCTGCTCTATCCAATGTTTATAGTTGAACTGGGGTCTCTGACCAACCGTGAGCTTGGGACCAACTGGGTCGTGAGAACTAAGAACATAAACTGCAGCTGCTAGGAAGGGCACACAACAGTGATCTTTCACAGCAGCAAACTTGCCTGCCTGGGCTCTGCTGTTTTTCTGAAATTAATGTGTTCTGTCAGGATGTGTGCTAGTTCATCATGAGTGGTGTAGCATTTAGCATTTTTCCTCTTAAATCACATTGTCAGTGTTTGTAATTCAGGCTAGTGAAACAGGCATGAAATACTTGTGTGGTAGACCTCATGGGGCCATAAAATTTGGGAGGTTTAGTTAGATTTAATTAGTGACATGAAATGGTCTTTGTCAGAATCTTTCCTTGCGGAACCCCGTCTGTCTTCCTTGGCTGTGCTGGCTAACCCAATGTGGCTCTTGCAAGAGAGATTCCTTTAGCTGAGGCTCCTGTCTGAGTCCACAAATTAGTTAGAAAAAGGACAGCTTGACAAAAAGTTGATCTTCGTATATTACTGTGAAAGGCTTCCCAGGAAGAAAATCAAGCCTCTGGCCCCCTGCAGCAACCTGCCACTGAGGACCCGGGGCCACTCCATGTGTCGTGCCTATAGCACAGCTTTCATTTAATCCTGCTGCTGCACGACGTCAGGCAGAATACCTCTCCCTGTGCAGCAGAAATAATACTTAACTTTTAGGTAATCATTTTTGTTAATTCAAAGACCTAAGTGGGAATTTCTGAGAACAAAGGAAAATCCATCAGAGACCAAAGTAGGATGCGTTTTTGTCTTTTTGTCATTGATTTCATTGAGGTGGTATCAAGTGTAGTTGATATTATATAAGGCAAAGAATTCAGAAAACAGTTTTGGCTTGTCGGTTTAAAAAAAAGAAAAAGGCAGGATCTCTTAGGCAAAAAGCTCAGTAGCTATTATAGCAAGGCTTTTTTCTTTTTAAACAAGTAATGCATTTTTGTTTAAATAGAAGAAAGAACAGACTATTTATTATTGTTCAGAAATCTGGATGGCATTAGCAGCTGTGTAAATTAGTTTAACTTCATTGACTTCCGCAGAAATAAACCAATTCATCTCTGCTGAGAATCTGGTTCCATGGGACTTAATTGATTTTCAAGCTGACATTTTTATTAGTAATAACACTTAAGGTTCAGATAATGCTCATCAAATATTTGCTTACTGGTCTACACAACATCCTTTCTAGGTAAATAACATTACTGTATGCATATAAATCTGGATAACTAGATAGATAAAAGTTTAGACATTAGGCTTATAATTACTAGATAAGATGTAGAAGGTGAGGTTGCCTGTCCTAAACCGTGCAACAAGAGCTGTGATTACAGTGAGTGGCATACAGCTGCCAGCACATCTTCAGGCCAGGGAGCTGGTGTCATATTGTCACCTGAGACGAGGTGGGTTCAGTTCCCAGGGTCCTGGTTATGAAACAGACCTCAAAGATTTAAAAAGTCAGGTTGATTTGGTGAACACAAGCACCAAATGTTTTTCATTTTTAAGCAATGCAGGATATATGCATGTTCTGCAGACGTATGTTTATGTATATATAAAATATGCATAAAGTACATGTTATATCATGTAAATGGTTTGGAAGAACTTCATGGTGTTTCTGTGGGTGCTGTTGCAGGGATGTCCCCTGAGCGCTGTTCTGTTATCTCTCATCCCACTGTTTTTACCTCTTAAGTAAAGGGAAAATAAGAGCCCCGTTGTCATCTGGATAGCTGCAGACCTGTGCCTGCATTTGCAGTCTCCCACACGCTCTGCCTGACCCAAAGCCACCCGCTGGGCAGTCCCTGTGTGTCCGTACCCCTGTGTCCCATGGGGCTCGTGCCTGCCTTACCTCCCAGAAGGGGAGGTCAGGAGCAAGGTCCTTGTTAAATTAATTCTGAGCCCCATTGGCTGCATCCTTGGTGCTGATGGGATTATGCAAGGTATGGGTTTGGGGTCTATTCCGGGCTTTATTCTTGCAAAACCAGTAACGTTTTCCCCTTGAGTATTGGGGAGCTCAGACGTTCTTGCTCCTGTGAGTGTGGTCACCATCCCCTTGTGCTCTGTGGAGGAGCTGTGCTGAGATCATGGCTCTGCCAAGGTTTCCAGTAGCTGAAAATAATGTTTGTTACTTTATTTCACTGTGTAACAGCACCGAGTGCCTGCTGCGGGCTCTCAGCATAAATGCAAGGATGGCAGCTGCTGTTCTGTATAGCGGCACCCAACTCACTTGACATCAAATTGGTAAACCAGGATCCGGGCCTTGCCCAAAAGTTGTCCTCAAAGCAAAACCCTCTGAATGAATCCCTGTGAAAAAGTGGGGGGGTTTATATATGTATATGCATACACATAATACCATATATATTATAATAGATATGTGATATATATAATATTACTATATTATATGTTATTATATATTACTGCTCTGGGTTGCCTAAAGGCAGGAAAGACAGTGAAATCCAGCATATGGACCACACTGTGCTGTCTCCTGCATGTGCTGGGGAAGTATGAGCTGGTTTTGGTGGGGCAGTGTGGCTGTGACTGCTGCCAGGGCTCCTGTTTGGACATTTTTCTCTCTAGAAGCTACTTAGCCTGTCATTAATTCCAGCTATACATTAGCATGTGACTCAAGGGCTAAAAGAAGTAGGAGGAAGGAAGAAAAAAAAAAAAAAAACCCAAAGGAGGAAAGTGTATCAGATCGGTGCTCATTGACAGTATTTAGTCTTAAACCGTAAATTCAGTGACATATGTAAAATACTGTCTCTAGCACCAGCAAATTGTTCTTTGAGTAATTGTATTATGTACTTCAGTGCTTCTTTGATAAGATGTAATTTGTGTGAGGTGATAGCAAGTCAGCAATCCCTAGTGTTTCAAAATCAATTTACAGGGAAAGTTTCTACTGATGGAGACTGTTGGCTGAAACCTGTGGGGGAGAAATGGACCCCTTTCAAGGGGGGGAGATGTTACTTGCAGCTTAATTAAGGTGACCCTTGCATTTAAAGCCTGATACACTTAACTGGTTTGAAATGTAAGGACATGTAGGAATTTTTACCCTTTGAAAAAAGGGGGTTAAAGTGCCAGCTGCCCAGAGGTAGGGGTTTCTGCCTTGGGAAGGAGATGCTTTCTCCCTGGTGCCTGCTGGATCGCTGCTGGGGGGTGCAGGAGGGGCCAGGCTGCCCTGGGCAGGTTTCCGAGTGCTCCCTGCCTTCATGGGGGCATGGTGAGCTGCATTGGCAGAACCGGGTGGGAACAGAAGGAGAGAATGTCAAGAAGAATGACAGCATCTCCCCTTACTTGTTATTGAGAGGCGAGATATTGAGCCTCACTTAGGATTTTTTGTTTTCAGTGTGTTCTGGTTGTCGTTGGAGTCATTCTGGCAAAGGAAGGATGTGCGTTTTGGGGTATTTTTCTTTTTTTTCCTCCTAAATTTCTTCATTTGGCAGCAGTAGACATTCCTGTTCGTAGAAAGCAGGGGTGGGAGGGCTCCCTGCTGCTGTCCTGGGTCTCCTCCCCAGGTGGTTCTGGGCAATGGGGCTTGCAGCAGAGCAGAGGGCTGTGACCTGGCTGTTGTAGCCAACCCCACTGATCCAAATAGGTGTTTGTAATATATGTCGAAAATCAATTGCAGAGAATAGGCTCTGTGTGTTGTTAATGCAGACTAATTGTCTTTCTGTTGATCCTGAGCCAAAGTGGTGTGAAGTGAAAGAGACTTTGAATCACTGGCTTTGATAGCTTTTTTTTTTGTTTGTTTAATTTAACCATTTTGTCTCCTAGCTGAGTCGCAGGAGCCAGGTGGGACTTCTGTTGGGTAACCTGGTTATACAAAATGACCCTAAGATGACTGTAGTGCTGGAAGGTATGGACATCGTGGAAATGTTTGTTAAATTTCTTCCCTATTTGAGGATAGGCAGCATGAGATCTCTGCAGGGTTGGGTTTTGTCTTCAGTTTAGAATCTTCATAGCATCATATGCAGAAATAACAAAGCCAGGCAAATACAGGTGGTTGCCAGGTATTCTCTTCCTTTTTATTGCTACTGTATTAAATGCTGCTACTCTAGAAACAAATGTGTTGTGCAATAGTTTGGTTAAGTGCCAAGAACAGCATCTGCATTTGCATTCTGTGAATTAGAAAGCAATCTGTTGCTAGAGCGGAGCTTGTGTATTCATTTCTAGCTCAAAGTACTCTTGAGATATTGCACTGAAATACTGTGTGTCTAAGGCCTTTCCTTCTTCATGTCTCAGATAAAAATGGCCATACAGGTGCTCTCTGAAAAGAATAATTTATAGCTTCTTGTGTCACTTGCCTCATCTTGCTCTGGAGAAACAACTGTCCTAAGATGGTTCCAAGGAAAAACAGGTTTGGGGTGTTTTTTTCTGTGTCAAGCTTTTCTTAGTAAAACTAAATGCTTGGATTGTTTTGTCTTTCTGTTCAAAAAATGGCAAAATTTTTGCTTAGATTCTTACTAATGTGTGTAGTACACCAGACGATGCAATAAGATCAGGCTTGTGCTGTTTGCAAGAGACAGGAAGGTTTTTACTGTGACTGAGAGGAGGATGACACTGGGTAGCTTGGTTTGACACCAGCCTCTTGGTTGTTTGTTTTAATCTGCTGGATGGACATCATCAAAGTCTGAAGTTCATTAGGACTGAACTGAATTACCAGCCTGCTGCAGAATTGGGTGTCACCTTCCATCTGCAGGAAAGTGAATTTTGGGTGATGCTGATATACAGCTCCTGCATTGCCTGGATTAACTGTAAACATTATGAGCCTTGCCAATCACCTTCCTGAAATGTGCTCTAGATTTTATGTTGTACAACAATATAAAATTGATTAAGTTGCTCTGAGTATGAGGGGTTTGCAACGAAAGCTTTATGTACATCTGTAATGGTCTGTAGGGGAAATTCTCCTGTGATATCTCCCTACACCCCTGGGTGATATGGGCCAATAGCCCAATAAGGCATGCCAGCACTGCAATGTACACAGTGCTTCCTACAGATAGGGAATACGGTGGGCTAGTCATATACCAGTAGCATATTCTTCTTTTCCCTCTGGGTACTTTGAAATGCCATGGTGATGACAGCCCTGTAAAGAGTGCTCAGGCTTTGCTGCCAAGAGCTCAAAAACGGCTGAGTTTGTGAGCATATATACTTTGTAAAATGAAAATAAGAGCCTGAACCCATAAATACCAGCTGGGACAGCGAGCGCCGTTTCAGTGGGTTATATAGATACTCTGTGCTGGAGTAATACCATATGTGACCTAGATATATGGGTGGTAAATGGAGACTTTTAAAATGGCACCTGTTGCTGTTCTGTTCTAGAATAAAACCTGTGGTGATGACTTTTTCCCACTGAGCCTTCAGCTGACTGTGGCTGTCACTTACTGTCTTGCTGGCCGTGCTGTCCCCAAGATGGCAATTTTGGGCAGCCTTGATGAAAAAAGCAGTAGAGAATCTGGGAGCTGCTGCTCTGCCTGATCTAACCTGACCAGACTTGTATATAGGAGTAGTTTTTCCTCCCACTCTTTCAAATAAAATAAGCAAACCATTGTGAGTGACTGAATTCACTGGACCAAAAGAAACTGAGTAACAAAAGGGAACAGTACCCAGTGAAAGCCAGCCCAGGGCAATGGGCACCTTTTAAATCATTTGCCTCTTCTTGTGTCCTCTTTGCTGTATCAAAAGATGAAAGCTTTCTATCTCAGCTCAGTCTTGCTAATTAAACTGGTCTGTTCAGCTCCCACAGCGGCAGCAGGATCAGCCCCACCTCTGCTTTTAGCCTCTCCAACATGCTGCACTTTAAGATAATATGGACTCTGGGAAGGGTTTTTGAAAGCACGCTGCATTAAATTCCTCTGCTTCCCTTGAAGCCAGGGATTAGAGTCAGCCAAGTCCTCGATGCTTTTGAAACATCTCCCTCTGAGCCTGTGTGACCTTCAGACAAAGGCGGGGTTAAAACAAAGGGTAGAAGCCTCAGTTTGGGTAAATTGCTGTAGCGGGGCTGGAGGCAGCGGAGCTTCAGCGGTTGAGACCAGGAGAGAATTTGGCCTGGAGTGAGGAGGCAGTAAAGGGAACAGCCCTCTTGAAAAACATAAAAGTTAATTGTTATGCATAAGTGGTACATATTTTTCAGCTCTCAAAGATCAGTGCTCATAACTTCCCCATAAAAAGTGCAGCTGGCCAATATTTTTCACTTTTTCCTGAGTGAATTGAAAATGAAGGCATTTTTCATGCTCTCAGATGAAACTTTGAAAGAGAGCTGCTCGGAATAAAACCTCAGGGCTCAGTGGCAGCCTAGCTGGTCCCTAGACACCCATCAGTGGTACCTGCAGCCACACACCTCCCCTCCGCTGTCCTTGGAGCCCTGGTGGGAGGTGGGGATGCTATGGGGCTGTCCAGGCACTGGCAGCTGGACTCACCTCTGGTTGAAAGAGCAGGAGAAGCGTTTACCTCGAACTGTCAGGCGGGGACTTGTGCTCTCCTCCTTACCCTCTCTGTGGCGAGTCTCGGATCTCAGTATGAATTTGGCCCCAGCAAGCTTCAGCTGCAGGGGCTGCAATCGATGGCTAGACCTTTTGGGTGCCATCCAAAGCCTGCTGGAGCTGATGGAAGGACTTCAGTGAACTTTAGATCATACTCTAAGTGCTGGATTTCTTTCATTGTGAAAGAGCAGATCCTGATTTTAATGCCTCTTTGTCAGCATCCCTGGAGGTTTTATTTACTTTAGCTGCTTTCTTTGCAAACGGTGCCGATTCATTTAGCTGAATCTTTGTCAAGTTGCTCAAGCTAAAATTGAGATGCAAATGTACAGCAGCTATTCCTGTTTTTTCAGATGTAGAAAGCAGGCTTTGGAAAGATAAATTACCGTAGTTCCCTTTAAGCACATATTGCTTAGAAGCAAACACTAAAACATCAAAATAAAGCCTTTTTTTCTTCACTCTTTTTAAAGCAAGAATATAATTATGCTCTGTGGATCTCACCAGAGCACAGATCAAAGCAATTAAGTAATTGCTCTTGGCTTTTTGACTGTGGTTTTGAGTGGCACATACAGTGTTTGTACGGATGCCATGGGATGTAGCTGTCACTGCGGGGAGCAGCCCCGGCACCCAGGGAGGGGGCTCGGTGGGTGCAAGGGCACCTCTGCCCCATCCACCCTGGAGCGCTGAGAGGAAGAGGAGCAGCACCAGGCCCCAGAGAGGTGGGGTGGCCCTGCCCTCAGCTGCTGACCGTGTTTTCCAAGGCAAAGGCGTGTGGTTAGGGGAAAATGCCTGCAGGCTGATGGTAAAATGGATGCTCACGTCAAAAGTTGCTTGTAGCTTCGGTGGTTGCTTGGCTTATTTTTCATTTAGGATAAAAATCTCTCTCTGAATCTTGGGGATGCCTAAAATGCAAGTTCCATGACTCATACAGGACAAATTGCATCCTAAATCCAAGCATTGACAACCCTCAGTTTGGAATTTGGCAGTGGACACTGGGTCATTTTTACTAGTACAACAAGGAGACTGAGCAGAGATAAGACTAACGATAATTTTTTACATAGGAAGACTTTGCAAAAAAAGGCATTTCAAAATTGAAAGCATTTTATATTTCCCCACAGAAATGTTCCCCTGTTTTAAAAATAAAATAGTTCCCTTCTTGCCTCGCTTCTGAATGCGTGACCCTCTTGCAAGGCAAGTTATAGCACTGTTTTGTTTCTAATTGCAGGGAAAATTCCTGTTTCTGATTCACACTCTGGTACTCAGTAGTCTTTGTGCAATTGTTCCTTTCATGGTACTCCTGGTACAATCAGTATATCAAATGAGCAGAGAATTTATGACAGCAAATTGCAATACAGATGAGCTGTATAATGTGGTTCAGAGGAGGATTCTGTGCTCAGCGTTCAGCTGTGGTTGCAGGCAGCTGCCTGCCAGCCCTGGGTCAGCACCTGGGAATGTGGGGCTGGCTGCAGGCAAAGCTACCGGCTGCGTCTCCTCTGTTTTCCCATTGGAAGGCAAAAGGAAGAGGCTGAAGAGAAAAGCCAACTGTGGAAAGGAGAGATGAAGAAAAAGGATGAGAAGGAAAGGGAATGGTCCAAATGGGGAAAAAGAGGGTGGCCCTTGCAGGCACGGGAGCTGTGGCATCACACAGGTCCTGGCCACGCTCAGCTTTAAAATCTAAATTCTGAGAAACCCACCTGCAGCTGGGTCAATGCAACACAATGTTTGGTCAAGACCTGGACCAGGTCCCAGATCCACAGGGATCCACTTTGACCAGTGTGCCACATAATTGAAAACTAGCTTAAAATGTGCTCCGTGGTGTAGTGGTGATTGCAGTGGTAGGTCTGTGGCTTTACTCAAGATGTCTTTGAAGAATGACTTCTGACAGTTGTCATGGTGACCTCACCAAAACCTGCAAATGTAAATTTGTTACGCTGCAAAAAAGGTGCCTTTTGCAAGCAAGAGTGTGAGAAATAGATTGCTATTTGTCTTGGGTTAAAATAAAAATTTTCATTTGAAAGAAAAAAAGTTTTCATGAAATAATGTTCTTTATCATTTGCACTTTTTCCCAGGCTGTGGGAGCAAAGCTCTCAAACCATGCTATGGATGCAATTTGATGCCAAAGAAGTAGACTTAAAGCCAAATAAACCCAAAGTTTCTCTGAAATGAACAAGGATATTAATTAAAATATGTAATTGTGGAGTTCCCTTAGAAAGTAATGATAGGATGCCTAATTGTTTCTCTGTGATTCTTCTTAATCAAGAAGAGAGCCAAAGAAACAATATGTTAATCACAAAGGTGAAGATTTTTGAGAACATAATGGTTGATAAGGACCCAACTGTTATTGATTATCACTGGGAGTTTTACACACAACAGTCTTTTGTGCCTTTCAAAATCTGCCTGAAATGGAAAAACCATGAATCCTTTCTAAGTCTGGGCAATGAGGAAGGGATAGTAATTTGTCTGTTATAATTGCATGGCAGTTTAGTAATAGGAGGATTTGAGCTTCTATCTGGGCACCTGCAAATCTTGAACTCCTGCCATCGTTACTGGTTTGCTGAAATAAAAAATGCTTGCCAGATAGCATGGCTGGAAACAGTTTTACCTTAACTAATGTAGGTGGTCCTCTGTCTGGTTTAATAAAAAAAAAAAAAAATCTCCTCAATGGAGCTGGAGATTGTTGTTCTGCAGAGTACCCATACTAAAAAGAACACTTTTTGCTGCTCCTGGAGGGGCATGTAATCTAGCACTTTCTATGACCCCAGAAGGCACAGGATTAAATTGAAGGACTTGCACCTAATTTTTGAGGTTTAAATAACTACCAAGTATTTATTAAGATGTAGCTGCAGAGTCTTTACAGGGCTTTTCTGTCCCTTGCGTAACTGGAGGAACGAGGACTCGAGCGCATCGTTTGTCACGGCGGTTTGGCGTGTTCACAGCACTGTGTGCTTAATTACAACCCCATTCACAGGCTCTGAGTAAAAGTAGTAACCAATAAAAAGAAAACCAACAAGTAATTGCTTTATAATTATTTTTAGGAAAAACCATCTCCATAAGAGCAGCTGGAGATGGAGATGAATGTTTAGCCTGATAGAGCAAGCCTTGGCTGAAATCCCTTTGCGGTGGATCCCCCAGCCTGCTTGGGGTTGGGCTGGTTTGTTGGGGCCTTTGTGGCCTTTGGGATTGCCCACCTGAGCAGAGGCTGGGGAGCAGCAGCATCTCCTCAGGGCAATTTTTCCCTCCAAGGGATAAAGAGCTGCAAAACAAATCGTCTGACCTGGCTCTGTAGCAGCTCCTGGTTTCTGTGCAGGGTGGTAGATCCTCTCCTGGGTTATCTGAGGCTCTCCCTATCTCTCTTAATTCTCTCATCCCAGTTTTACTTCTGGTTTGAAATGTATTTGTTGAGCAAGCAGTAAATCTGTCATTCCAGCAAGCACTTAATTGAGCTATTCAGTCCTGGGAAGTCTTTGTTTCCTTCCTGAAGATAAATAAATACCACAACTGACGTATTTCTTCTTCCTTCCCCCCTCCATTCATCCTTTTTTCAAACTAAACATATCCAGCCAGTGGTATTTTTCATCCATTCTGCATCCCTTGTTGGACAAGCACAGGCTGACGCACAGGGTGGCACCAGCCCTGAATCCCTGCGTCAGAGCTGGTGCATCTCCAGCGCAGCGTGGGAGCGGTGGGATGGGTCCAGCAGCTCCCCTTGCCATTCCCATCGCTCGGGGCTGCTGCTCCGCTCTGCTGAGGGTTGTTCCAGGTGGCCTAAATTAGAGCGGCCCTAGGTACTGTCTGAGGATAGCGTGAAGAAACACAAGAGTGGGCGTAAATACTTGTGTCTCCTCTGCTGGCTGCGTTCAGCTCGGTTATGGCCTGAAATCAGGGCCAAGGTCGTTACATCAGGCAGTTTCTGCTGGAGGCAGCTTGCGGGCTCCCATGGACCTTGCTCAGAATTGTCCTTTTCGGGCACGTCAAGGTGTGCTCTTTCAAACTCTCGGCTGTGTGCAAAGTTGAGCTCTCGCCAGAGCACCTGGCTGGCTGTGAAGGATGCAGATGCTTGGTGTCTGGGGCCAGCTCTCCCTGCTGCCCACGCACGCCTGTGTGGAGCTTATGGAGCTCTTTAGCTGTGACCTGAAAGCTGCCAACAGCCCTTAAAAATCTGCCTTTTTTTTTTTTTTTTTTACTGCTAATTAGATCAATAGGGATCTTATTCACCAGTTATTGAAGGAGGCAGTTGTAAACTAATTAGATATGCACTGGCTGAGCACTAAAGCTTCCTCTCCTGCCCCTCCGTTTCCTGCGAGCAGGAGGAATCGCCCCGGGTGGCTGCAGGCTCGGGCAGCAGCGCAGAACCGCTCCTGCACGAGGGTGGTTTCTTTTTGCAAGCTTAATTCCTGCAAAATCCTCCCACTGCCTGTGATGCCGCAGAGGTGAGGTAGGGAAGGTGATTAGGCTGCAGCCTGCCAGGTGATGTCTTGCTATATTTAGATCTCTGCTCTGAGGATAACATTGTGAAGAGGCGAGATGCTGGGATGGAGCAGGACAGTTGGTTCATCTGGGCCCCCCTTACTGCGCGTGTAACGCTCTGCTGTCTCACAGGCCACATATGCTAACCTGAATGTGCACATCCCAGTGAGTGCCTGCTGGGATGCTTGCCCATACAGTGATCTATTGCATTAGGCTAATTGGAGAACAACGCTATTTGCTTTTACAATAATATTCAGTGTCAAATATTTTACTGTTAATTTGAGCACATGAGGGTTTCTTTAATGCTGTTCGGGGCTTTGAAGTTAAATTGCAGTTTCATCAGTTGTATCATAAATCACTTAATGGAATTTCCCAGATGTTTTGAAATTAAGTTTGTATTTTCCTAAAAGAATGTCAGGCTCATTGCTGTGATGGGAGCTGGAGGATCTCTCACAGTTTACTAGAAACTTAAACTTCTTTCTCAGTAGCTTGTAGTCCAGCTCCTGCTTTCTGGGTATTTCAGAGGGGGGCTGAGCAAAGTCTTGCCTGAGCTGCGTGTGGTGCCTGCAGAAGCACGAAGCAGTTCTCAGTAGCTGCTCCTGGAGATGGGCTGATGCTCGCGGCTCAAATTGCAACTGATTTACATTTCAAATCAGTTCAGACTGCTAGTGGGGAGTTGGGACCCACTTCTAGGGGATTCTTTTGTTCTGATATGGGACCTATTCTTTGACCCATCTGGTTTGAACCTGGCTGAAATCTCCTATTCCTGCAGAATGACATCATTACCTAGGTGATTCAGTTGTCTTCTGAAGAGTCATTGGGGTCATTTCAGAAATATGTTTGATCATTGTAGCCCGAACCTGAGAGAGAAAAATCTTGCTCCAAGTGAAAATCTCAGTGTTGCTAACCAACTTGTAACGAAGAAATGAAAACAAGTGAAATGCTACCGTGAGCTTTTCGGTGCCGTGGGAGCAAGGGGAGGCAGTTCATGTCGGTTTTCCTTTAGTTTGAATGCAGATGAAGCGCACAGCCGATACGCGCTTGTGCTGGGCAGTGCTATCGGTGGCTGCGAACTGGGGATGTGCTGGGGAATGGGGACAGCCTTCAGCCCGGGACCCCCAGGGACCTGATGTGACCCGCAGGTGCCCTCCTCACCCACTGTGATGGGCAGTGCCTGGCAGCAGTGCGGAGGGCAGGGGGGATGAAGTATCAGGCCCCAAAGAAATTGGTACATGATACTGCAGGCTGCCACGTACTGTGGAGAGAGCAGGTCAGCTAAAACACCTGAGCCTGGTGGCTTTTAATTCAATAATCGCATTGCTCTGATTTGTTTAAAAGTTGCCTGTTGGCTATGAGTGCCTCAAAACAAGATTGTAGATAGAGAAGATGTCAGGATTCAGATGGCGGTTTTCAGGAGATCGATCCGGAGTGGCAGTGCTGGCTGGCTCGGAGCAGGAACATAGCTCAGATATGCTTATGCATGTGGATGGCTGCTTGATTTGCCTTTGACTTATGGTCTGGAAGCACGGGTTGAAGGGCAAGCAGGCATTGCAGCAGCAGTCCTGTTTCAAGGTGTCAGTCTTGCTTTTCCTGTTTGATGTATTTGACAGAGTTTTTGTCTCCTGCATAACCTGTAGCTGGGTAGGCAGCTGCAGCTGTGACGCAATGAGCTGATGAGGTAGGCACTAGAAATACCAGTCTTCAGCTGCTGAAGTGGTATAATCACAGTGCAGATTTGTCAGTGGACATACTGTGGTTATACAGGGACCCATTTTAGGGTCATTAAATGACTCTGCTAGACCCAGCACACAGGGCGTGAATTATGGTATTTCTGACAACGCTGGTGCTTCTTGGTGGCAGAGAACAGGCAGAATAACTGACCTGCCTGTCCTGCCGGCCAAGCTCTTCAGCTGTTCCTTCTACTGGATGAGCTGACCTGCCTCCACATCATGTAGTTATAGTGCACAACCTGGAGTCATTAATTAAACCCTCTATTAGTGGCGGACTGAAAGAGGACTAGGTAATACACTGGGCCAGCTCTCATTTGTTAGCATGGTACTTCTGACGATCTGAATTAAACTCCTGGCTAAGGTTAATGAGGCAATGTTGGTTGTGTTGCCTTCTTCTAATCCTTTTTTGTGCATATCATACAATTATCAAGCATGACTATGCAGTTAGTAATTGTAAGGTAGTGGGGCAATGCTGGGATTCGAGGAGGAAGAAGCCCAGCCTGAGCTGAGGACTTGCTTTCCATATGAATTTTCTTTCCCTAAAAGGTACTCAGGTATGTGCTTTCAGACTCGTGGCAGTATACATCTGTCATGGTAGACATAAGGATGTTATCTGCCTTTAGCTGTCTACACAAGCTGTTTCTAGCAAAAGACTGAACACTGGTCCCTTTGGGCTTGTCTACGTGACATTTCAGACGTGCTACAGGCTCTTGAAGACTCTCTATCCAGCACAGACTCTGAACTGACTTTGCTCTTCCCAGGATGTTAATCACTGCCTAAATCGCATGGCTTTTCCTTCAATCCACCATCAAAATGTTTTAAGTGGGGGGCTTCCAGCTGAGGACTAACAGTCAATGGGAAGCAAGCAGTGCATTTCTGGTGTGAGCAGTGCTCCCCTAAAACGCTGGGGAGTCGTCCGGCTGTGGGATGTGGATGTGGATGTGCTGTCTTTGGGTGAGACCTGGCACGGCCCCACATCAAGCAGCAAGCCACCGCAAGGCTGAGGATCTCCCTGGTGCCAGAGCTGGCTGCACGCTGAGCTTGCAGTTGCTGTGCTGGCCAAAGGGAGCCGAGTCCCACGCTGCACCCGGGGGAGAAGTGCTGAATAGTGTGTCGGAGCGGTTGTCCCGTGGAAAGGCTGTGGGGTCTGCGAGGCTGGGGCAGCCGCTGCCAGGGACCTGCTTCCTACCCCAGGAGTGCTTTGTGCCACCGGATCCCCATCCTTCTCGTGCAGAGGCTGAAAGATGCTGGGAGACAAATACCTTTTGCTACTTTTATGTGTACCTGTTTGTTGTTCGAATTTCCACTTCGCTTTTTTTGCACATATGCACAGTGCAGAGGTGAAGGGAGGCGGGGGATCTCTCTGTAGGAGCAGGAGGGTCCTGGGTGCGCGGGGGGAGCCGGCGCTGGCGGCAGCACGTACCACGCAGCCTTGCCGGGATTCCTGCGGACTCTGCTTCACACGTCAGGGTTTTTGCATCGGCTCCAGCCTCTCTTCAGTGCTTTCATAACAGTTCCAGCGAAGCCATCAATTTTTAAAGAGACTGCAACTGCTCATTTCCAGAGCTCCCTGGACGCAGGCGGTAGTATTTCGCCAAGCGTAGCCCTGCATATAAAACTTTTGCTGGGCCCTCCTCCCTTTCTTTTCCTCAGTATGCATTTGACTCTTATTATGTATATCCTGAAATGAGGATACCAGAAAACATATATTAGACCAATAACCATATCATAAATATGTATTTGTACTAGAGTGGACAAATATATCTGCTGAATGATTTTTTTTAAACAAAATATATTCACAGGATAAATTATTCAATGATTAATATTTGACCAGTTGCAATGTATGCAGAGTTATCTTAATATGTTTGTAGGCTAAAACTGACTCAGTAATACATAGCATTTGTGCAATATTTTTACAGCTGTTAAATATTAAGGGCCTGTTGGTCATGTGCACCGAGGCCGCATAAATCATTTTGGCTCTGTAAAGGGGCCTTGAAGCATAAGTAAATTACATTGCTGCTTATTTTATGGCCCTCGTATGCAGTAAGAAAGGTATAAAAAGGCTTAATGTGTAAATGAGAATCTGACTTCACTGATTCTGGATTTGTGAAGCTTTCCAAATGACAAACTCCCTTCAATAAGTGGGATTTTGGCTGGAGGCAGCATGTGCTGTGGCAGAGCAGCTCCCTGCCCCATCCTGTGGGCCGGCAGGCTCCTGGGGTCCTCCCCACCAGCTGCCCCCACCCCGACCCTGCTGGGCACCCCCTGCCCCCTGTGGGGTGACCCCAATCCCAGTGTCTGTGCTGGGAGGATAGGGTAGCCCTGGGGCTGCTCTCGCATTGACGAGGTGTCTTAGGTCACCTCATCAGCTGGTAGTCAGACCATGTCTCAAAAATGAGTAAAATCTGGAATGGTTTTTAGGCTTGGCAAGTTATTAGCCTGTGCTCCTTACAGCCCTTTTTGCCCCCTTGTTAAGGACCAAACATCCATTTTGTAGGACAATCTCAAACAAGTCAAACATTACCCCCACAATGAGCTTCGTTAAATAGTACCTTCTTCTGGCTTTCAGTTTTTCAAAGCAGTGCCTGGAGACTGGTAACACAGCTTTGTCTTTAATCTCTGAGCTTGGTAGGATCTTTTCAGAAAGACCTGGTTAATACTGTAAGGCAGGAGACCAAAGAGGATTGACTTGAGCGGTGCTGGAAGTGCTGTGGTTCCCTAGGAATGCACTCCCCAATGGGTGCATGCTATTACAGATAGTGCTGCAGGAAAAATCTGTGCTCAGGCTGCTCTTCTGGGTTCCTGCTCAGAGGACCGGTGGTGGGACAGGACTTGGCGGAACCTGGATGAGGTCTTTATCGGTTCCAGCTTTATCTGCCCTCTCTGCTGGTTCAAAGGGCTGGGTACCAGTGGAGGAGCAGAGCATGTCCTGGCCATGCATGTCACTGCTTTTGTCTGTCTCCAGGCTGGGGCTGGTACAAGAAAATCTGCTGCTTGGCTCTGCCCTCAGAAATGCTGTGTCCGGATCTGTTCCCTCTGTCCCTCCGCACGGGGTGAGGGGGCGCAGTCTCTTTGCACTGAAGCCCCTTCTTTAGTCAGGTTGAATAACTGTAATAAAACGTGTGCATCTTTCCCAGATACTGGTAATGTTTGTGTGCTGGTTTTGGCTGGGATAGAGTTAATTTTCTTCATAGTAGCTAGTATGGGGGTATGGTTTGGATTTGTGCTGAAAACAGTGTTGATAATAGGGATGTTTTCGTTATTGCTGAGCAGTGCTTACACAGAGTCGAGGCTTTTGCTGCTTCTCCCCCCACCCCACCAGTGAGGAGGCTGGGGGGGGGCACAAGGAGTTGGGAGGGGACGCAGCTGGGACAGCTGACCCCAGGGATATTCCAGACCATATGACATCATGCTCAGCAGATAGAGCTGGGGGAAGAAGGAGGAAAGGGGCATGTTCGGACTTGTGGCAGTTTGTCTTCCCAAGTAATCGCTATACATGAGGGAGCCCTGCTGTCCTGGAGATGGCTGAACACCTGCCTGCCGGTGGGAAGTGGTGAATGAATTCCTTGTTTTGCTTTGCTTGCATGTGTGGCTTTTGCTTTACCTATTAAACTGTTTTTATCTCTAACCCACAAGTTTTCTCACTTTCATTCTTCCAATTCTCTCCCCATCCCACTGGGGGGGAAGGTGAGTGAGCAGCTGTGTGGGGCTTAGTTGCTGGCTGGGGTTAAACCATGACTGTTTTAATTTTATTTTCACTTAATATGTAAGAGAAACCCATTAAATTCAATGAAATACATAGGCTGGCAAAGTGAAAACTGTTTCAGCCAAGATGTCACTGTGATATCGTAAGTAGTGCAAATGGCTTTTGATTTGGTGATGGCAATGAGACAGACCTTTAGCTGTAAATTATTAATGTAAAAGACTAATACAGCAAACATTACAGAGCTATGCCAAAATACTACTTGGTTATTTGTTATGCTTGACTGCAATATAGACAAATGATTCCTTTGTCTTAGGCAGTATTTGGCGATACACTGATCTTCAACTAATGCTTATCGTAGCACAAATGCAAGTACCCATGAAATGAAATTTCAGTGTATTAATTAAATATTTTGTGTTGGAGATTAATCTCCCATGCTGAGTATGAGTTTGTTTTATTTTTTGAAGGCAATAGGTGGAACTTGAAGAGTATGAAATGTAATATTAAGCCCCTGAGAGTGCATAAATCATGCTAACCCATGTACCCAGCCACAAGCATCCCACACCCAGGGAACCTGCAACTTTGTGGGTGTAAATGGTGTGCTTTCTCCTGGCTGAAAGCTGCTGAGCTTCTCCCTCCTTTCTGCGAAGAAGGGAGCCGGCTATACCCACTGCACCTGGACCCTGATGGGTCAAAGTCCCGGCTCCCCGCACAGGTCTACTACTGCTTCTGTTATCCCAGTGCTGGGACCACCACATGCTTCTCCTGCTGCACTGGGACCCAGCCTACATCTCCTACCCAGCCCAAGCCCTGCCCGAGGCTGTCGGCTGGGGTGAGCTGTGCGCGCAGTGCACCGTGATGTGTGTGCATTATTGCGCATTAATTCAGGTCTAACAGCTCCCTTTAGAAATTACCCACTGGATTTGCAGCTTCTTCTAATGGCTGCAGAGCAAAGCTGCTGGGAACAGCAACTCCCCCAGGAAGCAGGAGGTGCCTTTGGCCGGATTCGCGCCTGCCTGACAGCAGCTTTACAAGGGTGCAAAGCCACCAGAGGCAGGTCAGGATGGAGCACAGTGGTGACTCAGGCCTGAGCGGCTCACGAGGAAGACGAGAATGGTGTAAGCAGTAGCTTTTCTTACACGGTAATGTATTGAGTTCAAGCTGAAACATTTAGACTCTGCAAATTATAGTTTGGCCCTCTTTTCTTCAATTTAATAATTATATTTCTATTTGTCTGCACTACTTAAAAACTGGATTCACTGCTTGCTTAATTGTATTTTTGGCTGAGCAGTGATGCTGAAATGAGGCTGGTGCAATGCACAGGGGAGCCAGACCCTGCACATCCACTGATGCGGAGGGAGCCTGCCGGCGAGCTCCCCTTCCTGCTGCCAAGCCAGTGCTCCCATTAACTCCCAGCCCGGCTCAGATAGCTCGGAGTACCAGATTTGGATCTCCTGGCTGATCAATAAATAAAGACCATAAAACACTAAAACAAGCCTCTTGAACAGCAGGTCATGCGTGCATTTAGAATATAATTTATCTTTCCTGAACAATAGAACTAGGTTGCAGCGTTTGGTTTTCACCAGATAAAGCTGAAATAAAGCAATAAGCAAGACCTGAGCAGCCAGTCTGTGTTAGCATCAGTGACAGATGCAAAAAAACCCCCAAAAAAACAAAAAACCAAAAACAACAAAAAAACCACCAAAAAAAACCCAAACCCCAAAAACCAAAACCAACCAAACAAAAAACACCAGAAAAACCCCAAAACAAAAAACCACCTCCCAGAAACTAGCTCTAAATCACTTCCTTATGTCTGGGAATTTGAGAAGAGGGGAGCTGAGGGAGATTTTTTTTTAAACTGTGCGCTGCTGAGGTACGGAGGAAAAAAGAGAATAGACTTGGGGAAGCAGAGGGGGGGCTGATTTCAGGATCTGTGCTAGCACCAAGCCTCCCTGCCATTGCTGGGATGTGGTCAGTCATCCCAACAGTGGGCTTCAGGGAGGTGGAGCGGGATGTTGGCCACCCTGGCAAGGGTGTCTGAGGGCTGAGCTGGGTCTCGCAGCCCTTCCTGTGCAGGATGAAGCCATCCTCCTCCTCCTCCCCCTGCAGAGAGTCCCTCCGTGCCGGAGAAAGCCCCTCTGCCGTGTTCGGGTCGGTCTGTCAGTCAGGACATCAGGGTGGATGGACCTTTGTGGTGTTCTGTGTTTTCTTGTGCTGCTGAGCTGCATCCTGTGTTAATAAGCTTCTTACTTGACCAAATTACTTTGTTTCTGTAGCTGATTTGAAGGCAAAAGGGCCCAAGAGGGTGCAGGAGGGAAGGGAGAAAGGAAATGTCTCAAGTAATTAGTATGATTAGAGCAGCTGAACACTCTGCTTCGCTAAAACTGTGCTGTTTTCTCGGGAGACTTTTACTATATAACCGCCTGCATGGCTTTAGTGTGAATGCTTCCCAGTCAGGTGGAGGCTGGGAGTCCCATTATGAAGCTGGGCTGGTGCACCCGCCTTCCAATGTGGGCCGTTTTCCTATACGTTGGCCTTGCTGTGGGTAGGGAGAAAGGCCTTTTCGAGGTAATCTTATTTTTGTAGTTACTCTTCATTTTAATTTCGTGTGGGAGAATGCCTTTGCAGGCAATGCCTCGTGGGGTCTGTTGGGCTGGAGCAGGAGAGCGACGAACATCACGGGCGAGGGCCCCATGTTGCCCGCACGGACCCTGTGCGTTTGCTGGTGCCTCCCCTCTTGGTTATGTTCCTTTTCCGTCTAGAAAGTGTAAAATGCATCAGAACAAAACTGGCAGTGCCGAGGCCCCTGAGTTATCACCCGCTCGCCGAGGGGCCATGTCCTCAGGACCTGCATGTGCACCCGTACAGTTAAGATATAAACTCTTCCGCTAAAGCAGAGCTGCTGGGAGGTGTAAACGTGGCAAAAAAGCGCAATGTTTGGTGAAGTCCCAGCTTGGTGCGGGGTCAGGAGGGGTTTGGGATTTTGTATTTCTGGTGAGCGCGTCCCCAGCTGGCGCGGGGCCGGTCAGCCGGGAGCACGGCTCCCCGCTCTCGGGGCCGGGGCGCGAGCGATGCCCCTGCGCCGGCAAATGGCCCTTGCTCGCCCTGCGGCAGCTCCTGGGGCAGGGGCAGGGTTTGCCCCTCTCCTTCCCTCGTTTACATCACTGCTTTCCTCCCGCTAGAAAGCCAGCACGCCTCCAGGTAGGGAGAGCTGGCCTGGGAGTCGTGTTTCTTACCAGTACTAAACAACTGCAGCAGATGAAGCCAAGGAATCTGTCCCTGTTCTTAGGTATTATAACTCCAGAATGTTTCTTACTTTCAGTCTTTCCCCTTTGGCGGTGACAGGGCTGTGGGCAGGGAGGCTTCCTCAGCCCCGGGACCCCCAGGGTCTCCCTCGCCCTGTGCAAACCCCAACGGGCAGCAAGTGCAAATCGCTTCTGAGGAGACCGAGCAGAAGAGCATGCAGGTGGTGTCTTCATCACCGTATCTGATAAAGTACTCTTCATGTAAACCAAATGATGACAACTGAAGGAACAGCTTTAGTCAAGGTGGAGTTTTGTAGCTGTGTTTTGGTTTGCTGTCACAAGCTGCCTGTGAAACTCCCGGTGGCATTTATTCCCAGCCTACTTGTCAAACGAATGCTATTGCACCTATAGCAAAAAAAAAAAAAAAAATAGAAGCGCCCTATGTGAGTTAATGAATGACATTTCCAGGCACTAACAAACAACAGGCAAAATGATTTTTCACAGTGCCAGAGGTAAATATGTGAAGATGTAAAAACACTCATAATGTGTCTGTTTTATTCTGAATCTTTCAGGCACGCGTGGGAAAGTATGTTTTCCCCCAATATAAAATATTTAGAAAACATTGCAAGGTGTTTGCTGGAACTCTGACTGAAATAGCTTGTCTATTGTGGCAGCCGTAAGGCAGTATATGATATCTGCCGAAATAATTGTGCTGCCCATTTATCACCTCAGCTAAGCAGTTGCATGCATTTTAATATTTCAGAAAGCCTTTTATATACGTGGGCATGGCGGTCCCTCAGCCAGGATCTGTCCCCACCAGCATGAGGGTCCTGCTGGGGGCACTGGTTCGTCACCCACCCAACACCCTGCGGTGCAGGATCCACTTGTAGGGCAGCAGATGAGGGTCTGGAACTGGAGGCTGTGGGCAAATGCCTTGTGCCTGGGGAACAGGTACATGGAAATTCCCCTGTAACAGGCAAAATGAGCCCTGCTCCATTTCTCGGTGATGGCTCCTGATGGTAGGAGGTAGGCTCCAGTCCCTCTTGGCCCTGGCTGGATTGGTGATGTGATGTGAATTCCTGCCAGCAGCAGGGCATCTTCCTTAGTGCAATTTTTGGAAAGCGTGTGTCCGCAGGGGTTGTAATGCCCATGCTCCTCGGGGTCAGTTGCCCACAACATAGATGGAGATAGACGACAGGCTGCAGCATGAGTGCATCGTTCTGTGAGCAAGGATGATGTCTGTGAAGCAAAGAGGAGCAGCTCTTGACCGTGAGAGCAGTATGGGACCTCCAAGTGATGCTCTGTCAACTGCTGGAAGGAGCAAGATATTTTCATGGCCGTTACCTTGGCAGGCGTCCCCCCAGCCCGTGCCTGCTCCCTGCCAGCTCTGCAGAGCTGCATGGAGCCCAGCCTGGCTCCAGCTCCCCAGGAGGGTGCCTGCGTGGCAAGAAGCTGCCCCGCTGTGTCTCCAGCTCGTGGCTAGAGGCTCCCGGCTTGGCTCTCGGGGCTGCACGCAGCGGAAAGCAGACGTTCCCAAGGAGAGGCAGAGCACAGCTCAGCTGGAGGGAGGCATGATGGGAGGAGTGATGAATGTTCTCTTCTTTAATGACTGTTTTTATTACCAGCGTTGTCTACAAGACCAGGGTGAAACAAATTTCCACTTTCTACAAAGCACATTTCTCCTTCTATCTGTTTCTGTTTGTGGAAATAGCTGGGGGAAAACGTCGCTCAAAATCACAATGCAAACAGGGATTTCTTAGTTTTGCCATGAATGGAAACTTCTAAATTAAGTACAAAATTAACCTAGGACAAACATTTTTTTTCCTCCAAACTTGGTTTTATAATGATTGTTTTCTTTGAAATGCAATAAAAAAATCTAAATCAAGTTTTTCAACAAAACAAAGATTTTTGTGTTTAAAGCAATGTATTTCTTTTGGTTACCTTTATTTTTCTGAAAAGTGTATGTGATCCAGTGCTAGGATGTTATAGAATAGAGTCAGGTAAACTTGTTGTTGTGGTTTAAGCCCAGCCAGCAACTAGGCACCATGCAGCTGCTCGCTCGCTCCCCCCCCTTAGTGGGATGGGGAGGAGAATTGGGGGGGGGGGGGGGGGGGGGGAGTAAAACTCATGGTCTGAGACAAGAACAATTTAATAACTACAGTAAAATAAAATGTAATAATAATAAAATAAAACAATAATAATTGTAATGAAAAGGAATATAATACACTTTAAAAAAAAAAAAAAGCAAGCTGAGAAAAGACAAGTGATGCACAATGCAATTGCTCACCAGCCCCTGACCCATGCCCAAGCAGCAATCTGCCCCTCCTAGCCAACTCCCTGCAGTTTATATACTGAGCATGATGTTCTATGGTATGAATATCTTTTTGGCTAGTTCAGGTCAGCTGTCCTGGCCATGCTTGCTGGCAGAGCACAGGAAACGGAAAAATCCTTAACTTAAGTGCTACTTAACATAGTGATGTTTTAGTTGTTGCTCTCAACATTATTCTCACACTAAATCCAAAGCACACTGTACCAGCTACTAAGAAGAAGATTAACTCTACCCCAACTGAAAGCAGGGCACCTGTCTACAATTCAGCCTGAATTCTGGCATCCCAGATCCCTGCCTGCCTCTGTTTTTCATATTCTAAATAGTTGTTTTTCAAAATACAGGGTCCATGGGTTTAATTAGAAAAATAACACATAAGCATTACTATCTGTGTAGACATCACAGAAGGAAATACATGTACAGGGAGGTGAATGAAGACAGGTGGAGGTGGTGCAGGTGTACAGAGCAGTACAGAAAGAGTCATGGTGATGACCAAAAGCAGAAGACAACAGGACCCACAGGCTGCTGAGGAGAAATGTTCTTGAGAATTTTGTAGGATCTCAGCTCTAGTTTAGTAAATTCCTTTTCTGGGGAAAAAATTACTAAAGGAAACCAGTGTGGAGGACCATGGTGAAGGAGATACCCCATGTCTCGGTTACAAGTCAGAAGCAGCATGAGTTTGAGGACCTGTGGAAGTTAAGGCAGTTTCTCCTGTTGTGGGAAGGTTTCCCCAAGTTCTGCTGCAGATCCCATTTCTCCTCCGTGAGTTGAGCCTTGTCAGTGTGCGAGCGGGTGAGACCAGTCTGGGTCCCTACTCAGACCGAGACCAACTGGGCTGGACTGGGGCTGCCTTGGCTTCTGTTGTATCAAGGGCTGTGTTTCATGGACTGTGTGGAAGAAGTTTCTGTAATTGCTGATTTCTGATGCCATTTTCAGTTGCTCCAGAAATGCATTATAAGCACTTCTGATCAAACATAAAATGAATAACAGAAATCAAGAAAACACAAATTGTATGTTCAGTTACTCCTTTGCTCCACCACTTCAAGTAGACAGAGGCAACAATGGCTGCTCTTCCAGGGCTTCCCTGAAACCTCCCTTCCATCACTTTGATGTGATGGTGGTGAATCTGACTGTCATATATTCCTGTCTGTGTCTTGTTTCCTGCAGATAGAGGTTTTCTCTGCAACGTCTGTAGGTCGTGTTGAGCAAACAGACCAGTTACCCAAGTGGCCGTAGCCAGGTTGCTACTACCCATGACCTGCTCCTGCTCCATCACCAACCTACTAGGTGCTACACTGAGGAGTAATTACTAAACCAGCCTGCGAAGCCTGACATACCGATCCTGGAATTAACTCTGTACATATATATATTTGTTTCCTCTGAAAATTTCTTTAGAGTCAGCCTGCCTTCACAATCTGCCTTATTAGCTTTTGGATAGCTGTGAGATGTAGCGATTTCTAGAGAAATAAGGTGTCTATGAGGTAAAGAGTACAAAAGTACACCCCAATGTTACAGCTGCAGCTGGTGTGCCATTTCAAAATCTTCTTCAGTCAGTGGAAATGCTCATATTATTTCCAGAGGGATTAGGATCAGGTCTTTACATAGCTGAGAGCTTACTTAAATTTTCAATGTTTCTTCTAGGTCAAAGGACAGTTGGTCCAATTTTTCCATGTCTGACGCATTTCCACATTACAGCGTGTAGAAAAATCCTTCCATTATTATTATTTTGAATACATCTGTAATGCTCTGAGATTTCCTGTGAATGTGTTTTTCATCCACAGAGGTACTGGACTCATAATCGTTGAGATTTTCTACATTCTTGTGGAGAAGTTATATGGAATTTAATAATGCTGATACCAGTAGAGTCTCTGTAAATGACACTAAAACCCTACAGAGTTTAATAGGAGCCACTAACATCTCTAAAGACTTTTTGCATACTCCTGTAGAAATATATGGAGGAGAATATCTAATAAACTGTTTGATTCGGCAGGAAAAAAAAAAAGTATTTTCTTCTTCTATAAATGCAGGGCAGAGCTGTATATTAGTTAACCAAAACTAGTTTAGTTTCCCAAAACTGATCCAACCCAGTGTGCCCACCTCAGAAAAATCACATTATCCTCTAGACCCATTAGGGAAAAACCCTGCAGAACCTGGTAGAAAAACCTCTCCCCAGGATATGTATGTAGCTGCTGGTGTTCAGTACCAAGCAGTGTCACTGCCTCAGGATTTGTCGGGTGGCTGTGGACAGCAAAGGATGGCACGTCCCTGCCTGCCTCTCTTCGTGCCTGTCTGCTCCTCACTTTCCAGTAAGAGATTTCTCTGGTTCACTGTGTTCCAGTGCATCCCCTCCATCACCTAGGCATGGGTGCTGTGTTTTGTTTAGTTTTCCATCTCTAAATGTCACCCACTCCAGATTTCACTTGGATTTACTCCCACGGAGCAGGTTCACAAATGTTACTGATTCATGTTCTGGAATTACTCATCTGAAGGCCATGTCCCCCTCTGCACAGCGCCTTCTTTGAAGTCGGAAGCGATGGGGCAATTTAGGATTTGGTTGCTTTCTGCATTTATTTTTAATACATTGCAAAACCAGAAATAGTCGGGTATTTCATTCATGCTAGCAGCGTGTGCTAGAGAGGTTTAGAGTGACCTACATAGAGACCTGCCTTGCGATGGGAGGCGAGCCCAGCTGCGGTGTTCGCTGTCCCTGCCAGGCTGCTGCCACGGCTCAGCTCTCCCCTCGCACCCCTCGGGGCCCTCTACTTCATGGAAGAGAAAAGCTTGTGATCTCAGAGCATTTAGGATTGCCCAGGCATGCGTAACTTAATTGGTCTTGAAGCTGGTGCTAAAAATGTTTGGAATAAATAGCTGGATTTTTTAAAGCAGTATCTGGAGGGTCTCCCACTACATGCATTTATTTGATGCAAAAGTGCTTTGGTCTAGATGCTAAAACTGATAAACCAAACCATTCATTTCTTAAAGTTCAATTCACCACTTAGAGGCTAGAAAATAAACCAAGCTAAGCCACAGCAACATTAAACAGCAAGATACGGGATTTAAGGCAAAGCCCACTGTGGCAGGGAATGTTTCTCTCACATAAACCAAATTTATCTCTATAGAGCAGAAGGCTATTTTATGAGGTTCAGACAGGAAAAAAAAAAAAATGAAAACTTCCAGAGAGAGTGTCTTAAATAGCTTGTAAAAAACAAGCATCTGCCCCTAAGGAAGGGGATGTCTGATACTCCCAGAAATGCAGCAGCCCTGATGCAGAGCTCCGGTACCGTCCATGCCCCTGGCTGCGGGTTCGGACATCCCACCTTTGTTCTGGCAGCAGCTGCCTTTGTCATGCTCCAAATAATTAACACAGAACAGCTCTGCAGGGCTGCTCCCTTATCTCGCAGCCCCTCACTTTCTGATTTTCTTTGCAGCCACAGTGTTTACCTCGGCGCAGCTGAACGGCGCTGGTGGGGAGCAGGATCCGGCGGCGCTGGGCAGCGCCGGGCTGAGCAGCGGGACAAGCTTGGGGTGGGCGATGAGCCACCACTGCCCACGCTGCTGCCTGGGCCACGGCTCTGGGGCTGGGACCCACTGCCCCACGCGGGCGATCCATCGCCTGGAGTGCCAGCTCCACACAATGTTGTTCTTAAGGAGCCATTTATGAAAAGTGAGGCGTGGTTCAACGCTGTTGAAAACGCACCACTACAGCCAAGAATATGAGTTATTTATTAGTGCCTGTTGTCAGAGTGACGTGCCACAAAGAGTTTTCTGTGATCCTAAGTAATAAATGAGCAGGGAATGCACTGCAAACAGCGCTGGCCGGGTACTGCAGTCATCTGCACTCCTCTTGCAACATTAATTCCTGTTAACTAGGGAAGTAATTTGGGACTTCATTTGGGGATGCATCCTGACAGTGGAGGAATGGTGCCTTGCATCGACTGGTGAAAAGCGCCCAACGTGCAGCCTGTTTGGTCAGGAGGTGCCGCAGCCACCGGGCAGCTCCTGGCTGTGCAGCTGCTGTCCCCGCATGGGGTACGCGTGGCCATTTTGTGCAACACTAAATGATAAGTGAAGGACGTTAGATTGTTTAAAACAAGTCCAGGATAAGAAGAAAACCATATCATGGTAATTAGGAGATTAGTAATGGCTTTAAGCAGGGAAGAAGAAAGTGATTTCCCAAGTAATTTTTTTCAATAAGCAACTTTTTCAGTTGGATCTCAGTAGGAGAACCATTTCTGGCTGTTTAGCTGGTCCTGTACCCTCTTGCTGCTGCCTGGTCCAGGTGCACAAGCCATGGTTCATCTCACTCCGTAATAACGACATACATCACATCACTGTTCACCATCCAGAAAGCAGCTGTTCCTCTCAGCTCTGCCAGTGCCATCCAGGCTCGGGGGGAATGCCGGCAAACGGGGCTAAACTAGGCAGAAAAGAAATGTGGCTAATAAACTCATTGTAGGTTGATAACTCTATGCTGCTCCTGCAGCCGTCTCCGTTGCCTGTGCAGGTGATGCTCAGCGGTGCTTAACAGGCGGCTTCAGCCTGTCTGAACGGTAGCGACTCCCCTCCAGGCACGCAGGTACCGCTGGCAGACCTGCAGGAACCAGCATTAGAGCTGCTTTCCTCTGTCTCCCACCCTTTGGATGGCATCCAACACGGGCGTTGAGTTTTGCCGGCATGCTGGGCAGGCGTGCTAGGAAAGGGGGGAGCCCTGGAGCCCCCTCCTCGAGGATGGGAGATGGGCTGGCTGCAGCAGTCTGCAGCTCTCCCGGGAGATGGCAGGAGCCACTGGCTGCTCCCCTCCTCCCTGGGAGGTTGTTCAGCCATCCTGGCTCTTCAAGGATGAGCAGCATGGCTATATTAACTAACCTGTAGTAACCTTGGGTTTTTTCAGTTGTGAGTTTTGACAGCTCACTGCCTATTTTTACAGCTTAACTATTAGTTTATAGCATCATAAACCCCCAACTGCGTATATGTAAAGTGAAGGAAAAGGACTAGTAAAGAAAAGAGACAAGAAGTCGGTAACCCCAAGGAAAAGGAGAACTGGACTGCAGAGTGCAGGGGGAGACCTGACTGAGGAGCCCCTGTAAATAGTTCATGGAAAGGGTCACTTTTGGGAACGGCACTGGAGTAGAGACAAAGAGGCAATGGGAGGATGCTCCAGGAATAGCAGATCACTTGATACTAAGAGTAAAAGATGAGAGAGAAGAAACTGGAGCAACAGAAAGACTGCAAGAACAGAACAAATGAGAGGTGAAAGGGGGTGAATTTATCCATGTGATGATGGCAAGCATAATTGTGCACAGAAGCCACTGACAGGATCCAAGGAGATATATATTTATATATAGCATATATTTATATACAAGGACCAGGTGGAAAATGAAAGGGAAGAGTATGTGATTAAATAATCAGGTGAAAAAAGTTTAACTTGGGTCTTTAAAAGGAAAGCTGAGTTTGCTCCAACTATAAGCATAATAAAATGCAATGAAAAGAGAGCAGAACTGTAGATTGATTACAAAAAACCCCGTTACTGGTTGGTTGAAACCAGCACTGTTAGCAGAAACTCCTCATTTAAGAATTAGTTATCTCTTTGCCTGGGGATTTTTCTACTTGACATCATAAAATAGCTTGTCAAGCTGGTGCGTGTCTGAATGTAGATGCTGAATGACAGACTTGCTGTCTTTGAGCACGCTGGTCTTACTCATAAATGCCTCTTGCCTCTGAGAATTATATCCCTGCTGGATTTGCCTGCTCCACCAGCTTTTGCAGTAAGCATCCAGCCTGTTGTTGAATGCTGTACAGCTATTTAGGTCATCTGATTTTTATGTCAAAATAACTCTGTCAGGATTTGGGGGCCTTTGTTGTAAAGCCAGTCAAGCTAAGGACACAAACCAAACCGCTGTGCTGCCCGGTAAACCAATTCCAAATGGTGCTTCCTTTCCCTGTGAGTATATGCACTTGTTTTTGAATTCTGAACATATTAACGTATGAAGCGTGAGTGTAGATTTCAAGGCGGTGGCTTTGGACAGGGCTGCTGGGAGCGCACTCCTTCGTGCCTCTTGGTTTCAGCTCTGGAGCATCGTGCACTTACTTGTAGGTGCACCTCTCCCGCTGCCATCGTTAAACCCGAGTGTCTCTCAGCTCCCACGCTTTGTTTCACCTTTACATTTGGAAATCACTAACTGGTTAATAACATGTTTGTTGCCTATGGCAGTTGCCCAGAAATGTGCCTTTCTTGTGCCCGGCATGGACAAGGGGAGGAAGCCTGTGCCTCTCCGGGGTGATGGGCGCGCGTCTCCCGTTCTGCCCGCATCCCTGCTGCGCAGCACCGTCCTCCTCCCCGCCTTGCACCCCGGCGGGCACTGCCTTCATCTCGGCAGCTCTGGAGGCTGCCAGGTCCCGTGCAAGTGGTGCCATTGCAAACCTATTAATTTAGGTGTGTTTTAAGCTTGCCTTTCTTCTGCCTGTAAAATCAGATTTTCCAATTCCTCTCCAGAGTCTGTGATACATCTTTGGACAACCTATTCCCATATTAAAATATACAAACCAGGCTCCACTTTGCCTTCTGCCTTTGACACTCTTTCACCATTATTGCTTAGATTTGAGGTGTAATGTTCTTTGAAGATGTTAGTTTCGACAAATGAGACATTTGTACTGTCTGGAAATCCAGGGAGTAAGCAAATGCATTTACTCAGTAATATCAGAGCTGCCATTTTGAAAAGTTTTAGAGGTGGAGCCCCAACAAGTGACTGAGATTCCCTGTCTCGGTCCTTGTCGCTCATGTTTTTTAAATCTACAGCTCCTAATTTTATTGTACCTGCCAAAGAGGCAAAAGGAAATCAGGAATCAGGCTCCTGTTACTCTTTTTTACTCTGTTTCCTGAGATTTCTTTGCACCGATGTTGTTTGTGGTGGGTGTAAAGGGGAACACACAAATTATTCTACATTATGTTCAGAGTAATTACAAGTCTTAAAATAGCTCTCAATTAGCAATTGATTGCAATTAATTGGAACAACACAGGCTGACATGATAGCTTCATATCTCCAGAGCATTTTTGAGTTCATGAGTTCCAATTTTCAAAAATTCAAAAATTGTGGCTCCCATATTACCATAACCATCAGTCAGCAATATCTATCTTCAAGAAGCAGGACTAATACACACTTTGGCTTTGCTGATTAAAACAGGTGTCCAAAACAGGGCTCAGGTTTGAATGTAAACTGTCTTTTTTACATATATGTATACAAATATATATATACGTATGTATGTACCTCAAGGTCTTTCATACTAGATCAGAGCTGTGTGTAGTCACGCATACAAAGCATTGGGGTGAGCTCCTGCCCCGGCTCAGTGCCAAGGGTGGCATCGCTGCACTGGGGAAACTGCCCCGGCTCTGCATTGAGGTGTTAATGCTTTGTTGACACTTATCTAGTTCTGAATTTCTTTGCTTCAGCTGCTGAGGAGTCTGCAGTAATGCTCATGCGGGCAATTCTAAAATTAGGATGCTGGGAGGGGATGTATTTTTTGATTATTCAGGCTAATTTGGTTTTACCTGTGTTTTAATTGATGGATGATTGGAGTTTGTTTCTTAATAACCATCAGGTATATGTCAGTGCAAAACAACTGTGGGGGTTCAACCCATGATCCACCTGCATTACTTCCCTGGTTTCTGGGTGGTTGATTTAATGTCCTACCAGAAGGTTTCATGTCTTTTCCTAACAGAAAGGCAGTGCAGGTCTTGGCTCGTGCCATGGTTAACTCCAGGAGATTGTTCAGAGGAGACGAGGAAAGCCCTCGCTCTTTAACCCGGGCTGGCTTAATTAAATCAAACTTCACTTTCAAGTTCTTGAGCATAAATTTAAAGTAACAAAAGGTAAAAGGAAAGATTGTATTAAGACAAGGTATTAATACAGGAATACTAAATAAAAAAAAGATACAGAAAAGTCTTAAATTTGAGAGGGCAAGGCTGGACTTGAAGAATGAAGATGCTGGCAGTGGCAGCTAATAATTCTCTGTGCGCCAAACTTAACTGAGCTAGAGATGTTTGACAGAAGGACAGAAAGAGCAAATGCTATTGGCAGAAGAAAACTTATGCGTCAGTTTTTCATATCAACGTAATTTTCCCAGAGGAAGATATACTTAAATGCCACAGTCCTGATGGCCAAATATTGTTTCTAATCACAGTATTTGGAAAGGGGAGTACAAAGCAAGGAAGCCAGCAGAACTGAATTACAACTTGAATTACTTCTTACATTGGAAATGCTGAACGGTCAGACCTCTTCAGCTCTTCCTGCAAACCAGGCTATTCATTTTACTTTTCTTCTTCAGGCTAAATGCTTGCTAAACTGTCAATGAAAAATACAGGTGAGAATTGAAAGAGTATTGCTCAGCTATGCTCTTACTTCTGTCTGGCCAACGATTTTACTCACTGGATGAGAACTAAAAGGTAGAAAGGCAGATAAATCTGGGTTGTGTGAGCCTGAATGATTTCTACAGTGCTACCAGAGAAAGATTTGGTTAAGTAGACACCTATGGTTAGGCAGGTAAAGAGGTTTAAAAAAAGGATTGATTTGAAGAGACCACAATCAGAAACAATTAAAAGTTGACAGATGACCTGAATTAATGATGGAGACGTTTGCTGAGGTGTCACCACACATCTTCATAGTAAGAGACAGACAGAGTTTTCCTGAACACAGAAATAACTCACTCAAGGGTCGCCCGTACTGAACCGCAGGGTCTCCTGCCACCCTCCGACCTCCGTTTAAGAGCTGCGTGGGCTTCGTCGGAGCCTGCCGGGAGCCTGCATGAGTCACTCTCTGGGCTGAGTCTTCACCACGCGTTTTGCTGCTCGGAGGGTGCAGAGCGGAGCAGCCACCACGTTCCCCGGGAAGGATGCTGATGCCCTGGTAAGGCCAGGCTGCTCCTGCAGCGGGGGCGGCCGCCGTCTCCGGCTGCTCGCCCAGGTGGGGGACGCCTGAAGCCGAAGGGTCCTCCCAGGACGTATTTGCTGGTTTAGACAAGCGCTGAGTAGTAGCCCGGGTACAGTCTGTGTCTCCAGGCAGGCCAGCACGGGGGACTCCGGGTAGAGTCAAAAGCGTTTATTGCACAGCAAAGCGATGGCCGAAAGAATAAATTGACCACGGAAGCGGTTTTCCTGTGATAAAAAGGCTTTTGTTAGGAAGTGCAAGGAGGAGTCTGTACGACTTGGGCTACATCACAACTTTCAGAAACAGTCTGACGCTGTCAATGACCAGGGTTGACCAGTTTCTCTAAACACTTTCTGTTTCTTACCATACTGCTGCTCACACTTTGTGCTTCTCTTTCCACTCAGAATTTTAACTTCATCACATGTTACTTTGAGAAAGATTCATACATAAATATCTTGGCTCATTTAATATGCCTTCTGGTATTTTAACACCAGGTCTCATATTTTCTCCACCATTTGGGGAACTTATTTTTCTTTTCAAACAAATTTGATACTCTTACAGAAGGTCCTTTCCAGAATTGACTGTTTTAGGAAAGATCGCAGGAGTGGTGGTAAAATGACAAAGTGCTGTGAGACTCCTGATGAGAGTGTATGTGCTGGTGAGGGACTGGCTGAGATTCTCTTCCACGAATCATAGACCTTCCCAGACAGAGAGACCATGGGCGCACAATTCTGGTTTCTACACTGGGTTGGCAAGTTCAGAAGATTTAAATGGAAAAAAGCTTTAAAATAGAAAATTTAAATTAGTAGAATGGACTAGGAAGGAACCGGGTATCTGCGGAGAGCAGCTCAAGTCCTGGGCACGGCAGCACCCAGGTGTCCACAGCTGCTCCCAGAAGGGTAAAAAATTGTGTTAGCTTACTAACTGTGCCTGGCAGCAGCCGTTGTCTCTGCTGATTCCCTTCCTCCCCCTTCACTGCTGTCTTTGAACATATGGGAGAGTTCAAACCAATAACATTACTGTCAAGTCCTTCCCTGGTTTTGTTTGCTTGCTGAAATTTTACTGAAGATACTTGATCCTAAATGCAAATAAATCTACCGCATGTCCATCCTGCTGCCAACACTGATCCCAGAGCCAATTACTTGCGTGGCATTTGTCATTGTTCCTAAGCTTTACCTTGGTAATTTTATTTAGACAGGGACATTTTCTGCTGATAAATCTAGCTCGATTACCAAGTCAGAATGTATTTATTAAAACACCAATTAGACCGTGGTCTCTCATCAATCACAACACCTTTAATTCATGCATGGATGCAAAAACTGTTTGAGGCATTGCGCATGCATGAATGAGTGATCTAAATCAAATTGTCACTTTACCGACATTACCTTATCTTCAGACCTAGAGGCAATCAATTTTTTATTTACCATATGAATAATGTGTGATATTTTTAAAAACTTACACGCTTCATTTTTTTGGTGTTGAAAGGAGAATCCTTGCTTCACAAGGTTGGAAACAAAGGTGAGCGTGGAGGTGAGGGCACCGGCCCCTCAAGCGCTCAGGTGATGGGACCCCCGAGGGATGGAGGTGATGGGGAGCTGGCCAGGGGGTGGCCCCGGAGGCTGCCTGGCTCAGGGCAGGGGCTACCCTGTTCCCACCTGCCGATGGTCCTGCCTACCTGGGCAGTGTTGTTAATTACTGCGCAAATGGGGATTGGTTGCTGCAAGTAGCCCCAGCAGAAGAGATAAAGTGTGGAAGAGACAGCAAAAACCAGAACAGTTGAGTGGTTAAAGTCATGGGGACGAGGAAGAAGAAAAGGAATGTGAAATAGAAATAAAAAACCAAAACCAACAACAAAACCCTAAAGCCGAAGAAGCAGTAAGGAGAATAAAAGGTGAAAGGACAACATAAATGGACAAGATTGGATTGAGAACAGTAGGATGGGAAAATGGCTCAAATTAGGATGATCACAGACTGAGAGGTTGGTACAGCCCACACACGTAGAGGTAATGAATGTCTGGATGCTGAAAATACCTCTGCCTGCCTCAAAAAGCATCTGGTGCATAACCTCCGTGCCCTGCCTGAAGACATTGCCCATCCCCAGCCGTGTCTCCCGAAAGACGCTGCTGGGGCTGGTGCGATGCCCGTCCCCGGGAGCAGCCTCGCTGCGGAGGCGGCTGATGGGGCTGCGCAGTCTGAGCGGGCAAACCACCCGGCAGCGTGCCTCCCTCCTGCCGTGCTGCTGGTGAGGTGCCTTTTTCTGAGCAAGAAAACTCAGTCAAGCCTTTTGATGAGTAATTCATTGCTGTCTTGATATCTGTAGCAACAAGCCTGCCATTCATTTTTCTTATAAGACAGGCTCAACCATCCCTCTTCTGCTGGGAAAAACAAAGAAGATAACCCCCAAAAAACCCCAAACCAAAAAAAAAACCCCAAACCTCAAGAGGAAGGGTTGTGAAAACTGTAGAAGCTGAATAAAAGGAATATTATCCTGAGAACAATGAACTCTTCTGCCTGTAAGGTCAGGGCTACATGAGAAAGCAGTCTCCATCCCATTGCATGTTCTCACACACCAACATGTACTTTCATTCCAAATTCAGTAGGAAAAAAAAATCAAATTTTTGAAATTTCTTGTAGAATAGTAATTTGCAACATTAATTCTGAAATATCACAACATTGCATTTTTGTAACTCTGAAGCATTATAACAGAAAATTACTATATGTAGTGTGATATTAAAATTAATATTATAATATAGATGTCAAAATGAAAGGAGGTGTTGAAGTGATCTAGCTAAGCACTTTCCCAGTGCAAATGTCATCAAAATCACCATGCTCAATTTCAAGACAACAGCATTTATCCGTGAAAAATTGCCTAAGAAATGTTCAACCCTTTCTCCTGAGATCTGTCAGAGGTTTCACACATTTGATTATGCTCCCTCTGTATTTCCAGGTGGGCTTGGAGAGCGAGGGGTGCCAATTTCTTTCCAGTGCAGCAGCTGGATAATTTGTTAGTGGGATTAAATCTGGGGGTGATCACCTGGGACAGGTGGAGGCTGAGACTGGTGCCGGTCCCAGAAGTGGGTGCAGCCACATGGTAAAACAGCACTTGGTTGGAAGTTACTTATGGATAGCATTTGAATTTGAATAGTATTAAATTGTCTGTTAGCCTTTTTCTGGGTGAACTAATGCAAAAACCTAATTCTTGAAGTTCATAGAAGTCGGGGGGCGGGGGGGGGTGGGGGAGATGCCCCAGCCTGCTGCAACAGTGGGGTTTGGGGCGGTTTTAGATGCCTCAAAGTGCTTCTGCGAACCCCCCACAATCGGAGCATCGCCGCTGGCTTGGGGGGTTTGCAGAGGGACAGGGAGGAGGGGGAAGCGCTGCCCTGCGAAACCCAGGTCTGTCTCCATTGGGCTATTTGTCCCAGGCTTAGCACTACCAAATTCAAACACCGTCGTATCTGAGATGGACTTAATGATGGCTAGGGTTAGGGTCTATATGCCATTTCTCTTCGTTGATTTTGGTTTGAAGGTCTTTGTGCTAATTTTATTTTATATCATAACTTCTCTCTCCTCCCTAGTTTTCTGCACACCAGCCATCCCTCTTGTGGGGATTTCCCATTCCCCGCTTGCAGCGTGTTTGTCGTGAAAGAGGGAGAGGAGAAGAGAAAAACTGGATGGCTGGTGGTTTGTGTGTCAATTATACATCAGAGGCTTTGCTGCTTCTTCAGAAGCTTCTAATAATAATAATTATAATTAGGGCACTGGGAGAGAAATGTGCTGAGATCAGGGAGAAAAGCAGGAAAGCCAGGCCAGAATTAATTAGCCCCTTTTATCTAAGAATCTCAAAGCATTTAGACATTAATTAATGAATTCTGTGGTTAAATCAGTGCGATGTTCGATTTGCTGCTGGAATGGTGGCCAGTCTTGGGACTTAGCACCCATCCTTGCTCAGCCATGGGTCCTGCGTGGGTTGATAGTGCTGCAGATGCTTCCCGCTCACTGCAAAACACAGAGAAATATTTCTTTTTTTCCTGTCTGCTCTGTCTGTCACCCTTACAGCACCCAAAACCGGGTGAGGAGACCCGTCCCCTGCATGGGAATGCAACCAGGCAGGTTTACACGGCTGGGAACTCTGCAAATCCCCACAAGCCCACCAGATGCGCGTCCCCTGCGCACCAAAAGCTGATGGCTTCCCATGGTGAATAAAGGTTCTCCACTGACCCAGACCCAAACTCAATGAAATCTCCCACCTGTGGCACTTAGATTATCCCTGGGACTCCAGCAAAAATGTTTATTGCATGGCAAAATGGTGCCCAAAAGAATAAATCGACCCTGGCAGCAGTTTTACTCCAACAGAAAGGCTTCTGATATGCAGTGCAAGGGAGTGGCCCAGCTTGTAGGGTTTACATCTCTCCTGGCCTTCTAGGGATGTACGTTTTTGCTGTTGATACGGGATTTAGTAAGAGCGCTAACTGTTCTCTAATTCAGGGATACTTCTGCATCAGACACCGTACCCATCTGCGCGTTACGCGGCAGCGCGCAGCCGAGGCAGCAGTGCCGTTTAGCAAGTCAGAGCAGTCCTGGTACGGAGCAGGAGGGAGCGCGGGATCGTCTCCGAGGGCTATGCACCTCTCCTGTACTTGTGAGCACTCTTCCACCCGTGGCGGAGGGATGTCCTGCGGAGACGCCCAGCCTGGCCCGGGTGCTCTGAGCCCCGGCGCAGGCGGCAGCAGCCCTGTGAGGGTGTTGGCGTGGGGACTCTAGGCTGAAAGTTGCTAACTTCTCCCCAAAAATCACATTCCAAGAAGTGAATAGTTGCGTGAGACGTCCTTTAGAAGTGATCTGGAAAATGCTGGGAAAACGCTTGAAGAGCGCCCATGCTGTCCTGGCGCAGGGGTGAATGACTTGCCTTAGCTCTTCTTTGTAGCGGCTGTGATAGTTCTTATTTTTTAATCGATTTCAGTTCAGTTTGCAGCCATTGCTTTTAGTTAGCAGCAATCTGCAATTTTTCAGTAGTGCTTTATTGATTTCCTTTTATGTGTGGTCACTCCACAACACATACAGCTCTCAAAGACTGTGCTCCCAGTCTAGAGAAGTTGAGGTAGCCCCAAGCCTAAACCCGTGGCCGATCCTGCTCCCGCGCAGGCTGAGTTCACCAGGAGGGTTTGCAGTTTGAACACTGCTTTTGCCAGCAGTCACCTTGACCCTGCACAGTTCTCGCTGTTGGAAACTCATTGTATCTGGCAAAATAATGTGTAATGTGTACGCACAGAAGGTGTGAAGTGCACTGCTCTGCCCATTTCATTACAGTGTAATACAGAATCATTTTCTGATGCAGCCTGAGATCTGTCAGCAGCTTCTAATTATGCCCAGATACGGAGGGGTTCACATGGTGTGACACGTGGCACAGCCTTGAATCAGTAGCCCTTTGCCTCCCATCCCCCCTTCCATGCTGCAAAACATCTTTTAAAAGTGACCTTTTTTTTAAATAGCCAAACTAGGTATTTATTTTCCTTTGGTAGGGGGTGGCTGAAATGTTTTGATTTAACATTCCTAGAAAAAAAATAAAAATCAGGCTGAGGCAAACAGCAGTGAATTTTTTTTTCTCTAAATCCTGAGCTCTTTTGCATCCCTCTTTGCCAAGTGACCTGGCCATGCAGCGACAACCTGCCTTACTTGCTAACGCACATCAGCTCCTTCTTACCTTTGGCCAGCTCAGGACCGAGCATGCCGTGCTGGTGGTAGCGCAGCTCTGAAACCCGCTGCCCATCTCCCCGATTCCCAAAGGGCTTTTTCCTTCCTAATGGTAGTGTTGAGGATTTTATTTCTAACGGGCTGCGTTGCAAACGTACATGCAATTATCTGCAATTCCCGAGTCTGGTCCATGTGTCTCTGTCAGACTGACCGATCGTTTTCACTCGCTTTGATGTCAACTAATTGATGTGATACAGAGAGTAATTTAGTTACTTAAAATGATAAAATTTGGCCTTGTACGATGTGTCCAGAATCTCCAACCTCCTTTCCTTGTTAGAATTTTGTTGTTGTATTTCCTTACCCCATAGTCTCTGAAACTCTGTGGGCAGAATGAGTGTATCCTTCTCTAAGTTCACTCAGCTGGCGAATTTGTGTGACTGATAGCTGGCTTTCGACTTAGGCTTTTAAATGTGTTTTGGCAAGTCTGCCTCTGGAACACCCTGGCATCCTCTGGCTCCCGAGGAGATGACAGAAGCCATTCCACTGAGCCGATGTCTGGAGTTGTTTGTCAAAGCGCGTGGGGAGTAGAGGCTTCCACAGCCCATGCCTGACTGAGTTAAAATTAGGCAAAGGGAGTTTGCAAAGCAGTAAATTAGACAGCTATGCCCGCACTTTTCGTTGTGCACCTGCAACAAAGTGGAGCTCAGCTTGCTTGACTTGAGATCAGATAATTTTACAGTACTGTTTTAACTAACAGAGCCAACTTCCTAGCATGGTAATTACTTTGATCCTGGTTGGCACAGATGTATTTTTCATGTATTATTGCTTAATACTGGAACCTTTCTTTTTTTTCTTTCTCTGGTATCTGAAGATAGCCTAATGAAAATTATTTTTTTTCCCCTACTTCATTACATGCTAAAGGGCAATTCAATTTTCTCCATAGCTTTCCCTCTCTCTAGATTTTCTTAACGTACTGCTCTGGCTAGCCTGATATGTTGTTCTTGTAATGATTATATTAAGGTCTTTTCGGCATAAAACTTAAGCTTATTTTGTAGCTAAAAGTAAAAGTACGTGTCTGGCGATGCCCGCTGCCCACACACCCACTGGGGTTCTGGCTCCGTGATGCTGGGCTGAGGCCAGCAAGGGCAGGGGTGTTCGGAAGGCTGGAAGCCAGACTGGCCGGATGGTTTCTGAGAGTTTGTTTAACTGTGCATACAGACTTGCCCACTACTTCAAGGTGTCAAAAATGTATTTAGCAAAAAGAAATCTGTTCACCTTTGCCCCTTCTTTTTCTGCAGAGCGGAGCAGTTGTTCAGGTTGCAAAAAGGAGCTCGCTGGTTTTAGCTCTCCCTGCTGCTGCGGCAGCTGCTCAGCCAGGCTCTCGCCTTTCCCGGGGGTGTTTGGAGATCTCTGCCTGCATCCGCTGCAGAGATGCTCTGCATACCCAGAGCATCCGCTGCTGGTCGCCAGCTCCCCTGCCAAGCCCTGCTCCCAGTGAGCCAGCCCAGCCCAGCTCGCTGAACACTGGTGCTGGCGGGAGGCCTCTGCCCGGGGAACCTCTCCAAACCCCGCGGCTGTTTCCAGCACCCAGATCTCGCCTGGTTTTTGCTGTTCTGCCTCATGAATAGATGAATTTCTGCCTCCTGGCTCACCCACGGTATGCCCATCATTGGTGAATATTCATTAAGTGAAATTAGCATCTATTAGGTCTTAATTAACTTATAAAAGGCTTGTTTTGTGGTAATGAAGTATATGCTCTAGATGTGCCTGATGGCAGCTGGTGGGTCCCCCTGCCCAAGCAGGGTCCGGCCCCTCCAGGAGGGACACAGGGGGCTGGACCCCTTCTTCCCCCCCATAGCTATGAAGTTACAGCAGTGAGGAGGTGTCTGCGACCTAAGCGTGCGCTGAACATCAGCTCAGGTTTGCAAGGTTTCATTAGGTAGCAACGTCCTCTGCCACTGCAGTGGTCTGATATTTGGTGTCTGATGTTCGGTGTCTGGGCTGTTTGGGGACTTGAGGTGCGTGTTGGGGTTTTGTTCCTTGGCTGGGTGAGTGCAGCCCTTTGATTTGGGTTTCACGGGCTGTCCCGCTGCTATGGGGTGTGGATGGGCTTTAGCTGAATGTCCCTTTGAATTTGCTTAGAAACTGTTAGGGAGGCACCAAAACCTGCCACGCTCAGGGCCAGCGGTGGGATGTAGGAGGAGGTTGCACGGTGTGCTAATGGGACCTGACCTGAGCCGTAACCTTTTCCCTCTCAACTCATTTTTCACCGTTTTTCAGACTTCATTCGGTTCAGCGTGGGGTGGGGAAGCAGCAAATGCAGTGGGAGCGCATCGTCCTGGCGTAGGAGCAGGCGAGCATCCCCGGCACTGAGCTCGGCCCTGCTGTCCTCTGGGGCCGTGATGGGGAGGGAGCCCGGTGTCCAGAGGAGGGAAAACACGCCGTGAAAGGGCTGGTGGCAGCAGCGGTGCTTGTCAAATGTATTTCCTCCATTAGGATTCACTGTCGTCCTTAAATGCACACAAGCAGCGTGGGGAAGATGACTGACTTCGCAGGTGAGAAGAGAAAAAGTAATTACAGGCGAGTGCAGGCAAATGCTGAAAAGGAGAGCAGGAGCTGCCCTCCCGCCGGCCGGGATTGCCGTGAAGGAGGCACTCCCCTCCCAGCATCTCGGTGTTTCCACAGGGCCAGCCAGAAACACCCTCACCACGTCCCTTCCACCTGATTAATTTTTGCCTTTCAAGCACTGGTGGTTGCTTGCTCGAGTAAATAGTTCTGTGTTTAGGAAGGGCAGAGGCTCCGGAGCAGTCCCTCCTGGGGAGCAGTTAGTAGCTGCAACGCAGGAAAACCCTCACCGAGCTGTAATGTCAACTGCAGTAGGGAGCTGCAAATCAATACAGCTCATGGATGTGTTTTTCAGGAGCACATGATCAGGATTTTGCAAAGGCTCAATACATAATGCCTTTGTCAAAGCTGAGCAAATTATAAAAAGTTTCAATTAGCCGTTATTGACTTTTTTCAGACAAGATACAGAACAGGTCTTGAAGCAAGTCTATAAATTAAATTTAGCCACACAGCTCACAGACTGAAAGACTCCTTCATCATTGACAAGGAAGAGGAAGGAAGAGATGAGGAGGGGCTTCCTGACTTTTGTTTTTCCACCTGTTTCTGTAAATTATATGCATTGTGTTCATGGTTGCAAAAAAGATGGAGAAAAGGGAGCGCAGGGCAGTGACTATCAGTGGCGCAGCTTTTAACAATTTGCTGCCATGAGCTTGCAAACCCCCTTCGTCCAGTGTCTGCTCCCACGGCTTGGGGGTTTGAAATTGGCAGCAACATTTTCCGTTTGTTTCTTCCCACCCTGCCCCAAATTTTTTTGATGGGGACCTGTTTCTGGAACGGTGGCAGCAAACGGTCACCTTGGACCCTGGCGTGAAGAAGAGATTCCCCATCGGCCTCACCCCCTCTGTTGCCCTCCCCGCAGCCATGCAGGAGCTGCCGGCGCGACCGCGATCCCAGCACCACGCGTTGCCTCTCACTGCTGCAAAAACCACTGGGCCAATGCTGCAGCTCTGACCTGGCTGTTCCCCCTCCCCATTCCTTTCTCCTGCCCTTGCACCACTGTAAGAAATGCCACAAGCGCCGGGGTGCAATCCTGGCAACGGGGCCCCCGGTTCCTTTTCATGGGTGAGACCGCGGGCTGTATTGCTGGGCCCAAGCTGCAAAGCTAAATTATGCTTTTCTTGATCTGGATGATGTTACCAATCTGCGTGAGCTGGAAATGATAATTACATTTTAGTGGGAAGATGGATGCTTCCAAATGACATTTAAATCCATGATTATTGCAGTGGTTTGGTCAGGGAACAGTTGTTATCAATGCCAGCTCTTCCTCTTTGTCACGGATTACTGCGTTTGGGCAGGTCTCCAGCTGAAAAAGAAAAAAATCAAGCCACGCGCTACATGAATCAGGAAATAAATTAAGCACTCTTCAGGGGTTCCCATCACCGATGGGTTATGCAAATGAAGGTCCGTGTTTCCCAGAAGCCTCTGTTTTGTGCATGGCCAAGCCCTCGTGCATGGGGAGGCTACCTCCGAAGTGCCGTGAGTTGTCCGCAGGGGTCGGGGTCTGGGTGGGCAGGGGGGATGCTGGGGGAGTGCTGCCCACCGGCACGGAGGCTGGCGGCTCTGGCTGCACTGTCTTAAAGCCAAAGCTGGCTGTGCTATCGAGCCCGAAAGAAGAAAAGATGTCTGGAGAAATTAGGGGTGCTATAGCTGTCAATAATGGAAAAGACAATTTCCCAAATGCTATTCTCTGGAGGCCGGGGAAGCCAGCCACCTTCTGATACCCAGTTCTGAATTGTATAACGGGCTGTATATATCCTTTTTGTTGCGGGAGAGACGTTTATTGACATAAGTAGCCAATGGTTACCTGAATGCTGTTGGATTTCTTACTTTAAAAAAGAACAAATACTCATATTTAATCGAATGAAAGTGTAAAGGCCGTGATGATTACAGGCTAGAATAATAACAAACATTTTTCTGAGCAGTGAGAGCACTATTGTCTGAACGTTTTGTTTAGACATGAGGAGCATCTTGGTTTTTTTTGTTGTGTTTCGTGCCGCTGGGAAAACGTGTGATTTCCAGGGCCACGTGTCTGCGCGTCCCGTGGCGGTGTCACGCAGGGATGCTGCCGCCACGGGCTCGCTGCTGCTGCGAGGGCTGCCCGCGCCGGCGTGCCTCCCGCAGCCCCCCGGCTCGCTCGCCGCGTGCCGGGGGCTAGACCGAAACCCCTAACACTGAATTTCTTTGTGACTGCCAGGATTTTACCTGTAAGATCCGGAAAGAGATCAGCGCGAGCTGCCTGTACCCAGGATCTGTCTGTTTTGCTTTTTGTACGCGTCCCTCTGCCGTCCACTTCTCCCGTTTAATTTGCCGCAGCACCTCACGCGGCAGAGTGGCAGCAGTGATCCCACGCGGTCCTGCTCCCTCGGATGGGACCACACCGGGGGGCTGCGGCTGTCGTGCCGGCAGGACACGGAGGGAGCGGGTCGGGTATAGCCTGGCTGCCGACAAGCCCGCTGCTGGGCGGCTCCGAGCCTGGCACTGGCGTGTTTCTCCCTGCGGGGTGTTTGCTGTGAGCCGGCTTGCTGTGGGGTTGGAATTTCATCTCCGCTGTACGGGAGACCCGTCGGCCTGTGCCACGTTGCTTACACCGGTCTGTTCTGGGGCAGAGCCCATGGCAGGGCATTTGCCTGCGCTGGTTCATTATGTGTGGTTGCTAATGAAGGGTAGGACTCTGCCGTTGTGTGTAATTGTGTGAAGAAGATCATTGGAGAATCCCTGGGTCTTTGTTTTTAACCTGAGTGTGGCAAACAGGGAAAAAACGAGATAGTTTGGATTTAACAGCGTATTTGACACTGTCCTTTTAAAGGCAGAAGAATGATGAGGCTAGGAGCATGAGATGGGATTTAAGCAGCCTGGCATTCCCAGGTGAGACCTGTCAGTCCCTGCAGCCGCTGCAGATAGAGTCTGACTTCTTTCACCCACCAGCACAGACAGACCCTTCCTATTTTTGAGGGGTTTTTTATTCCCTCCTGTCTGGACTTGCCCTTATTAAGCGCAAACCCAGGGAAGAAGATCAGCACCAACACAAGCTGTTGGACCTGTTGTGTTTTGCAGAGACGGTAGCTGGGATGGGAAGGGGCAGCAAGTTTTGCCATGTCCTGCCTCCTGGGCGCTGCTTTCCTCTGGCAGCCGAAAATTCATCATTTGTTTGTCTGTTTTGGACTAGTAATCTTGGCCTTTGCCCGGTAACCTCTATCCACACCTATGAGTTTATTGGCTTCAAAGGAACCCCACATACAAGTGAAACTTGGAGGAATGGATTGGGAATGACAAAATCTGAAGTCCGCATTCTGTTTTTTCTCTGTCTTTCCTCAGACAAAATTTCTGTGGACTTCTTCAGGATTTTCTCTTAAGGGAGAAAAAGCCCTGTGTGATCTGCTCAGGGTTTGGCCTTGGGTTGGTGGGTGGAGGTAGTAGCAAATAATTTACAAGCCTGAAAAGCAATTAGGGTTCCTGAAGCGATGGTGGCTCACTCTGGTTAAACACCTGACTGGGTCCTCGCGTGACTCTTTCTCACTGAGGATCTCAGAAAACTTTCAGACACGCATTGGGTGTCTCAGGAGACCCGCAGGGGACCTGAGCATCACGTGCAAGCGGAGCGGATGAAGGAGCTCCGGTGTTAATGGAAATCACCTCCCACTTGAGACCGGGTGGAGGTTTTGCTGCCAGTTCATGGTGACATTCAGGAAAGATCCCCGAGAGGTTTTCCGCTGTGCTGGGCGGCTGCATCCCTCCCCGCTCCCGCGGGTCTCGGCAGGCAGCGGCGAGCCCGGCGGTGGGCGAGCAGCCTGTTTCTGGGTGCGGGCGAGGGGTTCGGAGCTGTCGGTAACCCCGGCGCGCTCTCTGTTCCTCTTGCAGGTGAGCCTTCCCGGTGGTCCTCGTCCCACTGCGACTGCTGCTGCAAGAACGGCAAAGGCGACAAGGAGGGAGAGAGCGGCACGTCGTGCAACGAGCTGTCGACGTCGAGCTGCGACAGTCAGTCGGAGGCCAGCTCTCCCCAGGAGACCGTCATCTGCGGCCCCGTCACCCGCCAGCCCAACATACAGACTCTGGACCGGCCAGCCAAGAAGGGGCCGGTGCAGCTGCTGCAGCAGTCCGAGATCCGGAGGAAGAGCGACCTGCTCCGGACTCTCACCTCTGGCTCCCGAGAGTCCAACTCCAGCAAGAAAAAAGCGGTGAAGGAGAAGCTCTCCATTGAGGAGGAGCTAGAAAAATGTATCCAGGATTTCCTCAAAATCAAAATCCCAGACAGGTTTCCGGAGAGGAAACATCCCTGGCAATCTGAACTGCTGCGGAAGTACCACCTATAGGCTCAGGGTGGGGAAAGCACACGACCTTATTACCGTTAGAGCAAGATCCTAAGCGATACGAAAATAATTCCCAATAATAATTATTTGTTAGGTCACAAAAAAAAAAAAAATCCATCTCTGTAGTACTGCCTAATTTGCCTATTTCACCTTAACATTTATAGTCATAGGGTAACGATATTTTTCCAGTGGTGGAAGCACAATGACAAACGCTTTTATTTGTAAACTCTGAGTCTTACACAAGCTGAATACCTTAAGGGCACAACCATACCGACAACAAGAGACGCTCATGTGCGGATGCTGCTGACGCCGGTGGGAACATGGCACGTGAGCAGGCAGTGTCCGGGGGTGTCTGTGGACTGCATGCCTTCTGCGTTCTCCTTGTAGTGCGTTTGTTTGGAGGGATGTACACAGCTCAAAGAAACAAGCTATGCCATGACAGTTTACCTTAAGCATGTGTATATATATATGTGCATATATATATATATGTGTGTATATATATCTCTGTGTATATATATATGTATATATATATCAATATATATTGCTTAAAGATTTTCTGGCTCTCTCCTTATAACTGCACTTTCTCAGAAAAGAGCATTTTTTAGCAGTCTGTGGATGTTCCGTTTCTTCTTCAGGTCTTTGAGGGTTGAACAGTAGAAAACCCATCTCGCTGTCTCTCTCCCCTGCTCCCTTTCTCTTTTTTTCCCCTGCTTTGAGACAGTGTAAATGCATTTCAGTGGAGACCGGGGAACAGTGCGTGGGTCTTTGTTGCTGTCAGCAAAATATTCCATTTGTTTTTGACGATCTTGTTCCCTCTGTGTCCTCCCCACACCTCTTGTCGTGTTTCTCAAGGCTCTCTGGTGCCAGTGGGTTAAACGTGTGATGATCCCAGTTGGAAAGCTGTAGGAATTCTTCCGGGGTCGAGTGCGGTGGCAGGCGGAGTGGCCGTGCCGGTGAGGATGGCTGGTTTCTGCAGGCTTGCCAGGCGCGTGTGCCAGGAGTGTTTGGCCCCAGCTGGCAGGGAGAGCGGCCGCTGGGTCCTGTCCGGCACAGAAGCGAACACAAGAAATTATCCGCCGAACAAGCCACGTTTAGTGCTTTGACTGGCGGGGGATCGCTTCTAGAGGACAGGAGCAGCACCGTTCCAGCCGTGTGCGTTTCAAGAGAAAACGCAAACCCCAGAAGGGGGTACGCGTATTCCCTCCCGCAGACGCCTGTCTCGGTGTCGGTCCCGTCCGCAGCCGGTGGCGGGACGTTAGCCAGCAAACCGCGCCGCGTGTCCTGTGTTACCCACTACGTGCTGGCCGGGGAGCCGTGGGAAAGGCTGGTCCTGCACTGATCGGAGCGGGGGTCCCGCAGCCCACAGCCCCCCGGGGCGCGGGAGCTCGGGGAAGGGGAATGGGTCAGTCTTGTGGGGTGCAACAGGCTGTTGTTGCCGAGTAATGCGTGAGCACAGCAGCAAGGGATGGAGAGCACCCAGGAACCGAGCGTTAGCGAGCGGTCAAAGGCATAGGGCCAGCAAAACCTGGAGCAGGTAAGCGTCGCGGGGGGGCTCGGCTCAGGGGTGAGCTCGGGCTGCTGGCACGGGCGAGCCATGGAGAGTGACGGAAAAATGAATTGCTCCAGCTAACGTATTTTGGCCATAGCTAGGAACATACCAGCTAGACTATTTGAGATAAATTATTCGTTTTCTAAAGGTACAGGAAAGAGGAGATTTTATATATATATAAAAAAAATATGGGAAGTGATAGTGCTGGTAACACAAAGCACTTTGATTCTGACTTATTTAGCGTCCTGCAGGTTCCAGGGCTTCCCCCCTCTTAAATCTCAGAGACTGCTATGGGAGATGATGTCAAGTATGCACAGATGATTTCTGTTGATCTTCATGCAGTTTCAGCAAGGTGGTATCTTCGTGCTTGCAGGGCCCTATTGCACCCACACACCTGGCTGTGACATTTTTGTTTTGCCAGAAGAACCGTAAGGTCTGCACGAGCACACGGGCAGAGGTTCATACCCATTGCTCAGCTGCAGATGTTATGCAGGTGTTTATTGGTGAGGATGCAAATCTTACCAGCAAAAAAGGAAGCAATACGTGTCCAGAGTGATCCATAAGCATGAGCTGGCTGTAGGGCGGGGGGAAAAACCCTCCCAGCAATACCTCTCCCAGTCTTCGGAGAACAGGGCTTGGATGTGGCAGCTTGGCATCATCTCAGCTGAGGTTTTACACGTGAGAAGGGTGCTATTTCTTACAGTGGACATGCAGTGATGGTAACGCAGAGTGAGGATTATGAAACGGAGGATCTGACCTGGGAAGTGCTGGGCTCAGTGAGAAAACTCAGCACTTCTTGGGGTCAGGCTCTAGAACCAATTCAGGTTTTAAGACGTTCACTCACATTCGAGTTCAGGCATGGTAGTTGTGCAGCCCTCCACTTACCTGCTCAAAAGGCACATTTTCACATGGAAATCAATGTTTTGCACAAGATCCACAGATTTGGCTCCTCTTAGTTATTTGTTGGTTAGTTTAGAACGTTTTTCTTTTCCTACTCAACGTATCCTGCATTTTGCCCCCCAGCTCCAGCACCAAGCAAACAAAACTGGGGAACAGATCGGGCTCTCCCTCGGGATTTCCAGCTGAGGCTGCAGTTTGGGATGGATCACCCCTCTTCCTTGGCAGCAGACTGCAGCTAAAACCTTGTCCGTCCCACCACTCCAGATCATTCCCTGTCTCTTTTTAATATCACAACTATTTGGGCTATAAAATCTATAAAATACATGTGATGGAGTAGAAGAACAGGCTCTGGGTGTGTGTGTGTGGTGGGTGGGGGGGGTTGTGTGTGTTCCCAGACTGACGTTCAGGGTGCTCAGGATTGGACGATGATTAATAACTGTAGAAAAATTAGACCAAATGAAATGCGCCCGAATGGGCTTGATTTATGTGGCCTTCATGTCTTCAGTTTTAGATGAAATGGTTATTACTCTCCAGTGCTACAGAAATAAGGGTCTTAAACTTCAGTAATCACAGGCAGGGCAAACCTGCTAGGAAACACGATTTAGGATGGAGCGGGAGGAGAGCAGGTGCCCAGGCGTGTGGGTGCACACTTGTGTGTGTGTGTGTGCGTGTGTGTGTGTGTGTGTGTGTTCGTATGCACTTTCTGCTGCGTTCCTGCGGGGATCTAATTCTGGTCTAACTTCATGTTGCAGTTGTTTTAGAAGTGGTTTGGTATAGGAGCCAGGGGCTGTGCTTCAAGGCTTTTTGCTGTTAAGACTGACTGGCGGGCTCTGGGTAGAGCAGCCTGTGCTGTGGAGGAGCCCCTGGGCAATGGTGGGGAGCCGTCCCCCCCTCCCCGATGGGGGTTAGCCTAAACGCTGGATGTTGCACAGCATCCCTTACCGCTGCTCAAAGGTCCCCTTCTCTCCCTCCTTGCCTCGCTGCTTTTCTCTGGACCACCAATACCCCACGGCGAGAACCACATCCCACCAAAGAGCCACACTTCGGGGACCTTGTTCTGCCACTGTCAGGTGGCCACAGGGCCACCACCGGGCACAGGACCCTGCCGGCGCGAGCCCTGGCAGCTCTGCCGCCGGGGCTGGCGGGGGGGCAGAGGGTGCCGGCACCGTGCGAAGGTGTGGAAAAAACATGGCCAGGTAGAGACAGGCACCAGGGTAATTAAAACCGCTGCTCCACGACGGCCCCATAGTGCACGTGCGGGCGGCAGCGGGTCGGGAAAGAGTGACCGAACCTTCTCTCGCTGGTGGTGTCCCCCCGTACAGGCGCTGAGGTGGTGATTTTTCTTATCACAGATGTATTAACTCTGAAAGACCTCTTCCCAAAAATAATGTCATGCACGCATACATAAAAAATAGTCATGCACACATAAGTATACATGTATACATATATACAAGTACATATACATACATATAGTTAGGTAGATATATACATGCACCTTGGGATGAAAGGCACATACTGATGCCTTTTTGGCAAGGTTGTTCTCCCCCATCTGCAGGACATGGCACCACTCACTGTTAGAAGGGGCAGGAGAAATTCCTGCAATAGGTGGGTATCGAAACGATCCCTCAAACCAAACCGTCAGCTCGGCAGAAGGAGGGAAATACGGTCGGTGCTCAGGATGTCAGGCACCTTCCTCCCTCCGGGGCTTTTCCCTGGGGCTGCGCAGGGGTGGTGGGCTGCAGCCCCCCTCTGCTCCCCTGCTGAAATGAGGCAATGAGGGAAAAGAAGGGAGACGGATGCAGTGCAGTGGGGGAAAATGAAACTGGAATAACAGATTGTCTAAAAGGTAGCTGAATATCGAGCTCTAAAATTACTCAGCTCAATTCGGCTTTGTTTCCGTGAGAGAACCCATGTCTATCCCTAGGATGTTTTTGGTCACTTATCGGTAGCAAGCCAAAATGAAGCTTACTTAACAGAGTACTTTATTCTTTCTAAAATATCTGGGGAGCAAACTGGGCTTTGGGCTACTTTCCACACATAACAAAGACCAAATATAAGTTCTGTTGAAACTACTTCGAAAACTTACATTGACTTCAGTAGGACTGAGACTCTACTAAAACACCTTTTCTCCAGAAAAATGGGCACTTGCGTCAGTGAGGCTGAGAGAAAGCCATTAAACTGTAATAAAATTCACATCCGCTTACGTTGCTCGCAGTGTTCATCACTTCTGTGGATAGCAAACGGGTCTGGTGGTTTGGTGGTGGTCTTGCATAGCCAGTCTTCAATTACCGTGGTCTCTTTAGTAGTCTTGCCGAAGCTTTGCTTAGGACGCTGGGCTGGAGGAGCGTGGTGGGCGCGCACAGCCCTGCAGAACGCGCTGCAGGATGAGTGCCTCGCCGGTGGGTGATGCAGCCGCGGGGTACATGCGATGCCCTGGGCACTGTCCTGGCCACGAGCGCTGCTGGCGCCCGCGCTCAGCTCAACTCCGCTCCGTCGCAGCCGCGGCCCGCGCCTGCTTATGCCTTTCACGGTCAGAAATGACGTTTTCCGAGGGCTTTGTTACATGCCCAAATGCCTCGAGACAGGCGCCTGAGCAGGACGCAAAGCATCAGGGGGAGAGAACGGGAGAGACCATGTGAGTTTACATAGACCCATGGGGACCAAATTGTTTTCTTTTTTCCCTAAATCATCTGCGTGCACCGTATAAAGGCTTCACAGCACTCTGGAGAACGTGTTTTGGGTTTTTAATTCTAGTTTTGTGAGTCCATTTATTAATTTTCTTTGCAAAGCTGCGGGCTGAAGGGGAAAACAAGGTTGATCTTTATTGGCAATGACCGTAATGTAACCGAGACCTTCAGTCATATCTCACACTGCTCTCCTAGCCCTAGAAAGGCCGGAGAAAACATTCTTACCCTGCCCTGAAGCCCTTTCCACCATTGCGAGTACGCACGTGGACTTGACTTTCAGAGTAATTTTTGCATAAGGCCCCATGTGTATCATGGTACAAAATAATTGTCCAGTCTTATGGATAGTTTATGCCCCAACGGGGTTTTGTAGATTAATAGTAAAAGAACAAAAAAGCACTTTTAAATTATTTATATTATAAAAAGACATTCTTTATTTTTCTTGGCATCGATATCACTTAGCTAAAAAATCAGTTTATAAGTACGATATTACAGATTTTAAACTATAGCAATGATAAAGCGAACACGAAAAAGCAGAATTCAGAATTAAACAGACGAAACTTACCAACGTGAAGCAGAAGGATGGCAGGCCCAGCTGGTTGAACGGGAATTGCTGGACTTCAGCGGGGGGTGTCCTCCCTGACGTCCCTTCGCGCGTCTCCCCCGGCCGTGCCGCCCGGGCCCCGAGGAGCGGGCGCGCGGGGCAGCGAGGGGGGGCTGGCCCCTTCCCCGTGTTTGCAGGACGTGCTCGAACCCGGGCGCTTCGGTTTATCCGGACGTACGCGCGTTAGAGGAGCGAGTGCTGCGAGTGCAATATTTTCCCAGCCAACACAGGATTTAGAGGGGGGTTTGGTGATTTTGTGATCTATTCGGGGCCTTGCTCGTGTTACATTTTCGGACCTCATACAAGCACTTAATGACTTTGCTGAGGCTGAGTCAGTCTGTTGCACATTGATGTAGATTAAGTGGCACCCACTGAATTACCTCTCTACTTTCCAACGTGGTTCACTTGTACATAAGTGTAATGTCAAATTGTTTACAGGTTATTTTGTGTGTAATTGTGGAAAAAAAAAAGAAGTTTTAACTACAAATTTAAAGGAATCGATTTTACTGGAAGGTGTTTAAAAAAAATGAATGTGCTTAATGCAGTATAGACATCATTGATTATGGTCTCACATGAATGCATGTATCTCCGTGTTGTCAGTCCCCACCAGTGAGGTTATTGGCAATATTCTGCAGTCTGTGAATAGCAAATATGCATAAACTACTGTGACTCTGACAAATATAACTCGGTAACTGTTTCTACTGTGGTATGTAAAAAAAAAAAAAAATCATGTAGCTTTTAGCCTGCTGTATTTCCCTGGTACAAATAACACCATGAAAGAAAGAGAGACATGTTGGAAAAAAACAAACAAGTCATAGCTGTGACCTATGTGGAGTCATTCGTGCAATGACACCTGCCAGGTAGCTGTGGTCCAACTGCTAAAAAAATGCCTATTTATAGAGGCTCGGAGGTGGTAAATGAGGGTGTTGCTATTGCCTTCTGCTCCAGCATCACTGCTGGCGGAAGAGCTGACCTTTTGCTTAGGATGACGATAAATGAAGAGAGCCACTCCATATTAGTCATTTCCATGTGCGGGTTAGGTGTTATACAATATGCTGGTGAAAAGTACAGCTATCAGTGTTGTGGCATTGAGTGGCTGAAAACTGCAGCTAATTTGTGTCTTGCCATTCAAATAAATCAGTGCATATACACTGTAAGAGCACAGACAAGAATAAATAAGTTGGTATCCTTCAACTGTCATATATATATACACACATAAATATAGAGATAGATACATACATGCTTTCTTGCCCACTGTGATTTAGCATCAGTTTATGTTAATCAGTTCCCTGCAGGCTGGGGATTATTCTCCCTTGAAGGTGATGGGGGTTTTTTCCTCATTTATTTCTGGGTTGGGCTGAAGATAACAGTTCAGTGGTCACAGGGTGAGATTCTTCTGCCTCCCTGTCTTGAACAGAGATTTTCTGATGCCATGATTTGAAAGTACTGTCACCAGCAGCAATACTTCTGGAAAAGCCATCATTGCATCAGGGGTTACCTGCCAGAGTATTTCCAAGAATACTTTGAAATACTCCCATCCTCTGTCATTTTAAAGACACCTTGGCAAGGGACGGCTTCGTTACAGCCAGCGGCTGAGTCACAAATGGAGAGAGCGCAGGGCACGGCAGGAGGAGAAGGGTATGGAGGGAAAGGCAGGGTATCTATCTCTTCTGGACAAGGAGGGGCAGCCAGCTGCGGCCTTTCTCGGTGCTGGTCCCCACGCCATCCATCCCAGGCAGGTCCCAGGGTCTGCAGAAGGTGCCCAGCTGTGAGGCTTTACGTTCCTCCAGTAGCTGCTGCAAAGGTAAAAAGAGAGAAAGGCTGCCGGGGCTGGGAGGAAGCCGTTTGCAAGCCTCTCCCCCAGCGGTGCTGTTCTTGGAATGACAGACTCATAATTTGGGTTTATTGTCATATCTTCTTCCCTTCTGCACAGCTGTCTGGGGGGTAATTGGGGCTCGGTACTGCTGGCGTTGCCGCTCTGGGTGGCCCAGCTCTCATTGCTCTTCCAGCCATGCATACACACGAATATGACTCGAATCGGGAAGCATCGCTGTAGGCAAGCTGGGTCTGAAAAAGCCAGAAAACCAGGCAATTGCTCACTTGTGGGGCTGAGTATCCCGGGATGATTCTACTATTATTATTTTTAATCTGTGGTACTTGGCTGTTCTTCAGAGGAAGCCGTTTCCAAGGGCCCCTTCCTGGGAGAAGGTGAAAGATCCCGTCTTTGCAGAGCTCCCCCCATATGGTGCTTCACCATAGCAGGGATTTGGATGTTACAGTATCTGCACAAGCATATGGAAAGCAAAGCATTTCTGGAAGTTACGTCTCCTCAGATGGCGAGGCGTGATGCTCGCCGAGCGCCGCGCGGCAGTCACAGCCTGCTGCACCAGCTCGCTCCGCTGGCAGCCTGCAAACGGCCGACGCTGGAAGAACCACGAGCCAGATGATAAAATGCGATTCCCATCCCAGCAGATGAGTCTGCAGGAGACACCCGCCTTCTGCATCGGTGACAGCATGCCAACACCTGCAGAGCCAGCAGCGGGGTCCCTGCGGTCCCTAAACTGCCATCACAGCTCTCGGGCGAGCTTCTCCCAAATTAAACACCCCTTGCCTGGAGTCAAGGAGATGGGGAGACAGGGCAGGGATGAAATGAGGAGATGGTTCTGCTGCTGTTTCTAAACAAACCTCATGGTCTGTAACCCCGTTTACCTGCCTGCTTTCTCCTGAGTGGCATTTGAAACCCGGAGTTCATCACTGGCTTGTGGGGTGAGCAGCAGCATCCTCCTCTTGTGGGGCTGGTTCGGTCAGGGCCGCTTTGGGGCCCTGCGGCTTGGAGGGTGAAGATGAAGATCAGCTCACAGGGTAGTAGTGCACTCGCCTTCATACAAATGAAACAAGTACTGATGCTGCTATCGCCAGTTTTTTATCAGAAATGACACAGGTTACTTCTCTGGGTAGGCATTTTTGTCCTAATGGCATATATCTAAATTACTGTAGGTGTTCAATGCCGGTAACATGAACCAGTAACTGCAAGTAGCTGGACTCCAGATGTCCGTGGAGCTCTTGCACTTGTGTATGGATGAGATCTTTGACTTTGCTGACCAATTATTTTTTTAAAAATGACAGTTTGGAATAAACAAAAAATGGACTTTTTATTTTCTTTTTTTTGAATGTGAAACAACAAATACTATTTTGTCTAACCTGAAATGAAAGAAATGTTTCACTTCAAACAAAAAAGAAATTAATAATGATTCATTACACCCATTTTTGCTCTTTTTTTGTTTGAATTAGGTCAGTTTTGAACTGAAAAATGAGAATTTGTGAGAAGAAAAGTTGAAATCCTTCACGTTTAGAATGGCAATGCATGCATTTTTGCACATGTCAGGATGTCCCCCTTCCACACATTCTTTTTCCCCATCCAGGCCTGTTTCCCAGACTCACCCTGCATTCCTGAATAATCTCATTTCCATGGACCTGTTGACAACCTGTTCCCCCGTCCTGGCCACCCGCTTTCGCCCCACAGCAGCGACGCTGGCAGGCGGCGGGTGGGCTCGCTGCGAGTCCCGGCGAGCACAGCCGCTGCTCGCAAACCTGAGCATCTGTTGTTAAAAGACAACCCCGCTCCTTCCAACATCTGTATGCCTTTGTAATACACTATGGCTTTTTCAAAACAGCACATTTTGCGTATTTTAAGCAGCTCCACTTGTTAGCATATGTTGATTGAAGCCGTGCTCTGGGGTTTAAGTGGGTTTGGGGGGATGCACACACCTGTGCGCAGAGATGGCTCTCGGGCAGCAGCGCATCTCGTCTGAGATCCCTGAGGACAAGCGTAGACATTTGTCCCAGGAAAAAAGTCCTTTAAGACCTCCTGAGCTTTTGGGAGGTGTAGTTAGGTGTCCTAGACTATTTCCAATTTCCTGGGGAGACAAATAAAGACAAAATGAAAGAAATTAATTTAAGATCAAAGATTGCTTTGTAAAAATGATTTGCTTTCCTTTGGTGGCTCAAGAGACCCCAAGCAGAGCAGGAGCACTGTACCTGTTCGTGCACTTCTTTCAACTTTATTCACTTATGATAATACTTATTATGTCTTAGGCAATGTTGTGGTAGTTCTGGAGAAGCCGCGCTCTGCGAACGTGCCCTGTTACAGAGGTGTCACGACTGCCGGGTCCGGGTACGAGGTGTGAGCAGACAGTCCTCTCCTGCGTGAGCACGCACCGTGCTGCTCAGCCAAGTGCCAATTAGCAAGGCTCTGGCCAGCTCCCTAATAATAAATCTTAAGAAAAGCTGAACTGTTATGGGATAAATTATTGTCCTCATTCCCTTCCATGTGGAGAGAAAAGAACCAACTTGTTCTTCTTTGCTGAGGAGAAGACAAATTCCAGCAGTCAGGAGTAAAAGGAAACATTCCGAGGCGTTGGTCCGACTCAGCCCGGGCTGTCTCCGGCTCCCCCCGCTTCGCCCCTCTCTGGGTTTGGTTTCACTGCCCGTCTCTCCCAGCCCTTCCCGTCTGCAAAGGAGGAGAACACGTCGGAAGCAGCTGAGCTCTCTGCTGTGGTGGCAGGGGCTTCTCCCCTGCAGGTCGCACCTCTGTCCTGAGCAGGGGCTCAGCTCTGCGGCTTCCCACGTGTTTTCTAGGGCGGGAAGCTGAATTTTGCTATTCCTAGCACTTCTGAGTACTGTCTTGTCTTCTTTTCATGTCAGGGCAGGTGTGAAAGAGCAATGGATGTTCAGGTTAGAATACCTGTATGATTATTACTGAGGATTTAATTACCTTCCCTACGCAGCACTGTGTGATGTGCATGGAAAGTAGGAGAGATTCCCTTTGATACCGGGTGATATCAGAAAATAATTTTAATCTGCCTTACAACTATATAATAAAAGGAGCTTATATAGAGAAATATATATATACACATACGTATATTTCTTTTTCTCACTGAGTGAGTCGTTCTAGCCTGTGATCAGAGTGAGCAGCACGAGGCCAGGTCTGGACTTGCTCTGTGCCTGGAAGGTGTGTTGCTCTAAGCCACACAGGTAAGTGCTGGTGGGAAGAACGGCCCTAACTCATCGCTTGTTCAAACCCTTGTCAGAGGAGAGGACATCTCTCCCCAGATGTAACCTCTAACCGCCCCAAAATGACAAGCTGTCCAAGCACTCAATATGCAGAGGAGGTCTGGGATGGGAAGGCTGCCGGTTAGTACCAGTGTCACCCTTTCTGCTCGCTGATCTTAGCAATTCCCACGAGACGCAATGGTCAGGCAGGCTGAGGTGTGACTGCGCAAGCCATCCATGGGCTTGACAGGAATGGGAATAAATCGTTACTGTGCCCCAAAACCAGAGCAAATGAGGAGCTCGGCAGCTTGCTCGATGGTATCCAGTGGAAAAGGAAGATCCTTTCCGCTGTCAGGCAGGACTGGGGTGGGACTGTGCCGTTTGGGACGCAGACCCACGCACCCTCCAGCCTGCAGCAACAGCCTCTCCCCGCTGTACCGAGGGCAGGGGCAGGGCAAAGAGGAAACCTACTGCAGGGAACCGAGACAACGAGATTGTCTCATGCGAGAGCAGAAAGCAACAGATACTCGCTTCTTGCTCGACTTTTCACTCCCGTTGCTGCTGCGGAGTGCCGAGGAGCTGGTGCTGCCCCGTCCTCAGCTGGCAGCGACCACCCCTCGGGCTCCTGCTGGCGAAAAGTCTGTAGGGGAGAACTCTGTAAATACAGCAGGTTAAAAGCTGGCAAAGTAACAGCAGATCTGTATTTAATGCAGATGTTTCCCATGTTTTGTAGTATTGTTTTATTGATAAATAAAAATCAGCCAAAGACAAAAAAGGCATTGGGCATTGTATGCGTGACCTGGACCGAGCCACTCGCGTGCACTTGCTTGCGGAACGGGGATGGTACCCGTCACAGGAGGGGCTGCACAGCCCTCTGCCTCTTACCCCAGCTTCACACTCTCCTGGGGAACTGGGGGGGGGGCGGTGACCACAGGAGACCCCGTCCTCGGCTGTGGGTTACACCGTGGCTAATCCTCGTGGTGTTGCTGACGGTGGAACCAGTGCTGGGCTGGTGAGTGCGGCCGTCGGTCAGACGGTTTAGATTAAAATCTGGGGAGACGGTCTTTTCAAAGCTCTTCATTGAACATATACTATTAAGCAGGTGAATACACGCCTATCACCTGGCCAGCCACAAGCCTGTGGACTAAATGAGGGATTCTGCATCGAAGCCACGAAGATGTCCTGTGATCATCCCCATGTTCTTCCCTGGTCCCTCTTCCACCACCAGCACAGGGAGCTGCTGGGATGGAGGAGGGTCTTTGTCCAGTGAGGGCACTGAGATAATTCCCTTTTTATTCCCAACAGCACGCGTCATCTCTGCTGTGATCGGTCTATATCCTGCTCCTAGATCAAAAATATGACACAGAAATTGAATTTCAAGACAAACCAGAGTTTTCTGTCACATAAGAAATAAATAAAAAAAGAATTAAAAAACATCAAAAGTGTAGATTAGAAATGTAAATGTGAACAAAATTTGGGAAAGGCATTGGGGTTGGGCTCAAGGATACTGATTAAAAACCAAACCAGGCTCTAGATCTCAAAGCCGCTTCAGACTCATTTTTAAAGCAGGCAGTGAAACCAGGGGTGCAGTTCTGCAGTGGCATCACCGCCGAGGGAACCTTCCCCTGGCAGGGGGAGTCCCTCTCCCCCCCCAGAGCGGACACACTGAGGGGTTGAAGTCTGGATGCCTGAGCTCCACTTGCTTCTGATCGGTCAGCTCAGCACCTTTTGCACATTCTGCAAACATTTAATTTTAAATATTAAAAGTAGAATACCTTTTGTAGAGAAGTGGTGGGATGAATTGATTCAGGGCTGAAAGATAAGAACAATTCTTTAAATATAAATCTTGTCTTCAGCATTGGCATTGAAGTCTCACTTCATGGACACTCTGTTTTGGCCTTTATTTTCATGCCTAGTTATGCATATACATAAGCCATTAAAGGTTAATAGAAAACCAGGAAAATTGCATAGATTTTAGGCATAAGTGTTATGCTGCACACTTCATCCACCCCTTCCTTGTTTAACCACAACAGTACAAGAGGGTGAGACTCTTTCAGGTTAGCAGAATTTTAACAAAGGAAAAAAATACCTGGAATTTGCAATTTGGTCCTGCAAAATCAGGGGAGGCAGAACCTAAGTGTGGTTTTGATCAAGTCCATTCCCAGCCTGAGAGAGAACACTGTGTATATTAAAAAAATGGCCCTCCTGCTGTCGCCTGGTCTCTGAGAGCAATATTTGTACGGCTGAGAGGAGAATGACAAAGCGGCAGCTCAGATGTTCGTGGAGGTGGGTGCGAAACTGGAGGGGAAATTCATCCGCGGTGAGCGGGAGGCTGGACCAGATGACCTCCGGAGGCATCTTCCAGCCTGGCTTGTTGTGTTGAAGGGGGAGAGCTTGCCAGAAGAAAGGCAGATTCATTTTGGCAGAGGCAGGGTGGAGGATTACAAGACAGGGAGCAACCCAGGAACAGAAATAATGAAAGGTGGGAGATGAGAGCAGCCTTCAGCTGGAGGAGCCAGAGACAGGGCTATGGAATTGCCGTGGAGAGCGGCGAAAGAGGAGAGGAGCTTCCCCTTGGTCCGAGAGGTGTCTAAGGGGCAAGACCTTTGTGAGTGACACCAAAACTATTAATTTTGCGACTGGCTCCATTGAATTGCTTGGCACAGATTTAACCCTGGAATCGTGTATTATTTGCTCCACATATTGTTGAACACCGAAGCCACGGTCCTCCAAAGGGAAGGACAAAACTCATTTAGCTGGGAGCCAAGAGGGCAGTTCATCTGTGAGCTGATTGATACCCGGCTTTTGTAAACTGCTCTCGAGAGGGCAACTCCAGGAGACCCTTGCAGCATTGTGTCCAACATGCATTTTCTTCTCAGCAGGAGAAGGTACTCTCAGCGTAGAAACAATAATTCCCACATATGTCTTTGTTGGCAAGGGGTGTGTTTGGAGCCACCGGTGAACCTGAAACAGCCCCTTTTGCAGCCCAGCCGGGCTGCAGCACTGGGCAAGCCTTCGAGCAACCCTGCATGTTGTGGCCAGAAGGCAAAGCCATGACGGATTCAAAGTTCAAAGTAAATGGGATTTTTTTTTTTTTTAAGTATTTTTTTATCTGAACGAAAGTACTGACACAGGGCACCTCATATCCTTTGATGTATACAAATAAACGAGCACTGATGCCTATATGAACTCTAGTTATTTATTTCTTAAACACTACCTGGGACAGGCAAAGAATAGCAATGCATGCATCCCTCTGAAACTGAGTTATCACAGATAACACCCTGCTGAGCGCAATGGGCACTGGGTGAGGATGTCCCTGCTGTCTCTGGAGCACCACAGCTTGACACGGTTCACATCTATCCCCGCCGAGACATCCTCCAAGAGCTCAGGTCCCCTCCAGCTTCAGGCGCGCTGTGCTGGGCGCCCAGAGCAGCGCTCTCTTTGGTCTGAATGACTCGCTTAAAGCCAAGTGGGGAATCGGTAGTGGAGGCAGAAGTAAAAGCACAGACCGCCTGAGACCTGCTGCATCCTTTTAACCACAGACCCCGTCCTTTCTTCCCCCTCAGCACGTTGACATGGCAGGCGACTGCTGGGGGGATCCCTCGGCGGGGGGGGGGAATCCCTCCCAACAGAGCCCATCAGCCTTGGTCCTTCGCCCTTTCCTAGTGCTGGTGGGGGTGCAGCACGACAGTCAGCAGTAAGACCCCCAGTTACTCCATCTCAGCGTCATTCAGCTAAGGGCTTTCTCCAAATACAAACATTAGTTTTGCTTCTCCATTTGAAACATAAGAATTAAATTACAAACCCTGCCCTGCAAAATCCCCAGTGTTGGAGCATGGGCATAAGCGGTTGGTGACATTACCATAAAAACCTGCTCCTGTGCCCATTTAAATTAACGAGAAAACATCCACCGAGCCTAGTGGGAAGAGGAGCCGCGTGCTCGTCACCGGCTGTGAAGGCATCCTGCTCCGCAACGGGATTGTTGGTGCAATATTGAGTCATGAAGCAGGACTGCGATGACAAAAATATCACTAATGGCTGACAAATTATCCCAAAATGCTCAGGATTTTTAAAAGACAGCAAGACAAACAAAACTTGAAGCAATTTAACTGCATGTAAATTAGCTCTCTCCCAAAGAAAAGTTTGCGAAAAATGGTTTCATCAGAGACTCGTTAAAAATCGCTAAAAACATTAATACTATAAACATCCTCTCTGTGGCATAAATTTTGCATCTTTCCAGATGTATTTTTATTATTATGCCCATTTTATGGGAGGAGAAAGTGAGGTGCAGCTATGAAGATTATTTTGCCCCAGAGATCACAGCAAACAGTAGCCAAGAGGTATTAAAACCATCTCATCTAATCCAATTCCCAGTCAGGTGTGCCTGTGCTGCACCAGGCTGCCAGATCTAAAACCCTTTATCAGATTTTATTTAGTCTTTACTGGAGCAAAATTTTCCCCGATTTCCAGACTTAGTGCTGATGGAACCAGGAAGCCAATACCTGTGATTCCTGCGAATGGCCGTTTACCCATGAAATAGAGCTGGGCGATCAGAAAGACTGCGGGAGGAAACTCTGCTTGGGATTTAACCCCTTGAACTCCCTCGGAAGTATTTTCAGAGGTATTTGAGCTTTAGACAGTACTGGATTGTCAAAAATTATTTAGCGCATTTTAATGTAAATGTATTTTAGCATATGGATTTGCCAAGCTGCTGAACATGACGCGATGGGGCTATTTCTGCCTTTGCTCCATCATCCTAGACCTCATCTGTAATCCTGAAATCCGGAGGTCAGAGCACTGCGTATCGACAACTTTGTGCTAATAAGAGTGACCCGGAGAGCTCTGGGATCTCCCAGGGGAGAAGGACCGTCAGGAAGAGCGATGCGTGCCGGCTTCTCCGGCGGGATGGGGAGGGAAGGGAGCCGGGGCGGCGGGACCCTCCGCCCCCCCCGAGCTGTGCTCTGCCGCCGGCCCCTCGCTGACGGCGGGAGAGATGGAGGGGACAGACCGCGGCTAACTGAACACCGCAATCCCTCTGCTCGGAACTGGAGTTATTTCGGTTCATCTGACTCTAATGTCATTATTAACTTTGCTCCCCCCAGCCCTTACTCCTTCGTTATGAGTTGATATAAAATGAAGATAAGCTACAACAACAGATGAGCAGTAACAGATAAAGGGCTCCAAGTGTGTAATGGACTGTACGCGTTGACGGCAACAGCAATGACCTTGGCTGTACCTCTGAAGATAAATCCGCAGTTTCCTTCTTTTTTATTTAGTCACAGACATTAACCCCCAAGTTAAATTAGCAGCCTCCTATGGCACAGTCCCTTTCCAGGACATCTGAAAGGGTGCAGGCACTCGTAGACACATATTGAAAATGTAATTTCTGCTTTCTCTATCATCTGGCCTGTGTTACTTGAAGTCGTTATTAAGCCACTCTAATTATTTTTTTAAATCCAATAAAGACATCTAATACGTGTAATTTTAACATAATGTATTGGGAATAGTATGTAGTTTAGTGATATTACCAGTGCTAAAATAAATGGTGCTACTCATGTAGCTATGAGCTTTTATTTTCATCATTAGTCCAAAAGAACAGGTCTTGATCTCTTTATAATCATTCATTAGGACAATTACATCTTCTTTCCTTTGCCATAAGACACTCTCTGTCTTATTGTAAGCGTTGTGAACAACCACAGAATTTTGCTTATGTTGTGCTCTTGATGGTGTTTGATGTGTAGATTAGACAGAAATAGGTGTCAAAAGTGCTCAGGCAACATGTGGTGTGCGGCTAGGATGACCACGTGCGACAGAGCCGTGAGAGAGAGAGAAACATCATTTTTCCTGTTGCCACCAGATCTCTCCCTGGCCTTTTGCATTAATGAATTAATCCAATCTAAACCTGAGAGAGCCGAAGAGAGCAGGGGCTGAAATAGCACGGCTTTAGGCAAAATGATAACGAATACAGAGGATGTAGGCAAGGCTGCAGCTTTGTAATAGTAATAACCAAGCAGGATTGCCAGTGCTTAATGCAGTCAGGCTGCTGGGCTGCCAAATTACACGGGTAGACTGTGACGTACAACCTGGGATGGGTGACAGTGAAGGTCAATGCCCACACACGCAGTAATAGAAGGATTAAAAAATATGTCTCTACTCTAATAATCCCTCAATTAACAGCAGCATTAGCCTGGATGCGTCCGCCCATCCTTTCAACCCAGATGGCTGGCCGTGCGTCCCTTGCGCAGGCTCCCGGGAAGGGCAGGGCTGGGACGCAGGCTGCCGGTGCTCCTGTCCCCGCGACGACGGGCCGCGCTGCGGGACCCAGCCCCTGCACGAAGCAGCGACCCGTTCCTGGTGCTGAGCGCGGGTATGTAAGTCAGTCGCTCGACTTGCACAGGTTTCAGCGTGTGGGTAACTCAGTCCCCGCCAGCACGTACTTTGCCAACGGTGTCCCCTCTCCGCCAGCGCTGGGATGCTCTGGCTAAAGTGGTAGAGGAGAGGAGCAGCTGGGGATCAGCCCCCGACACCGTGTCACCTCCAGCTCGGGAGAATAGGGAGCAAAATTCACTCCCATAACCACAGACCCGTCTGCAGCCCCTGAGTGCTGACAGCTCTTGCAGGAGAGATGTGGTATCCTTCTGCCACTGCTTCGGGCAATTAAACCTCACACGGCGGGTCCCACAACCCCTGCGAGTTTATCCTTCAAATGTCACTGGTGTCCATACTTGTAGGAAGAAAACAAAACCAAAAAACCAAGAGAAAAAAACCCAAATCAAACCCAAACACAACAGCCCTCTCTCCTTTCATGGTAAAATTGTTACTTAAGGGAAAACCTGGCCCTGACTACAGCGGCAACAAGATCTAGTCCCCTAAAATGCAGAAGTCTGGATACCTTCAGCCATACTTTTCCCTCTGCCCTGACATCTCCATCTTTCCCTCCAGCTTTGTATCCTGCTTAGGACTGTTCTTCTCACCTGAATTATCCCACACACAGCTACTGCCACATTTGTCACTACATTACAATTTAGCTCTTTAAGTTGTCCACAAATCTACTATGTTGATCTAATTATCGACAGAAATCATTCCAGTCTTCACCGGCCTCTTCATGCATTTTTTCAGCTTTTAGCCAACACAAAAGACTGAATATTTTCCCTCATAATTTCATATATTTTTAATCACTCACATCTTCAGGTCATATCTAATACCTCCCTTTATGTCTAGGGCAAGCCGCACCAAACCGAAAACATTCTCCAACTCTTTACCTCTGCCACTGCTTCATGCTGCTTGTTATGCCCTGCGTTGCATTGCAGTATTAGTACTTATCTCTAACTCACAAGCATGTTTATTTTTCCAGCACTATGGATGAGAAATAAATCCAGCTAACAATGCAGAACTAAAAACTGGCAGTTTAATTGCAGTTGCACAATATGCCTTCCCAGCAAACAAAACATGAGCAAGAACATTTCCTTCTCCTCTTCCCTGGTGTACCAGGTAATTGTTACCGCGGCTGCGTACCCGGTACTACAGAGAGCTGCTGTGGAGAGGAGTGGCAGCTTTTCATCTGCTTTTAGTGATGCATTCAGCCACATCTGTAGCATCCTCACCTCTCCTGTTGATCTCCTTGGACTAAGCGGACAGCCAAAGCGCCCTGGAGAAGCACATCGCTTATACCACCCCGGGCACCTTTTCTGAAAGCGTTGCAGGCTCGTCACTCTGGCACTGAAGTGGGCAGGCAGAAGTTGGATCGGTGCTGGGTACCACACCAGGACCAAACAGTAAGATGCACTTTAGGTTTCTGACTTCAACACACACAAGCTGATACTTAAGCATAACAAAAAAAAAAAAAAAAGGGTGTTTTTTTTCCGTTGGGATAGAGCCATCAGCCTTGAAGACTTGCCTGTCACTATGGTATCTGCCCTTCCAGTGGTTCCTGTATGTTTAAAGTTAATTAAGTACTAAGTGTTATATCAGGGCCTGGATGCCGAACCCAGCTTCAATAAGTTAAACTGAATTTGGTCCTTTGGGTGGTCTCTTGTCAAATATTATATCATTTCGTAACTTCAACTGTAGTGAAATATCAAGCTGCTAGGGCTTGTGGGGCAGCAAGTTACTTGCTTTGCTCTGCACCCAGTGCCACAGGAAGTGTCCTGCTCTTCCAGCCAGAGCTAAAATCAAGGGCATTGGAGCGGGGGAGCAGTCAAACCCCTTTGTAATTCCTTCCAACCACTAATCTGTGCCCTGAAACAGGAAAATGGATATTCCTTTTAGATCTACCTGCTAGGAATACAAATGTTATTCTGTTTTTTATAAATGCCCTAATACTGTATTTAAGTTCTTTCTAAAAGGACAAAACAGGTGAGCTCTGTTTTCCAGCGATCATTTCTCCAGGCAGACCAAATTTTCATCCTGCAGTTGTATTTCAGCACAGTTATAACTAATCGTCTCCTCCAGGTTAAACCTGCAAAGGCATCCCAAATCATGTATTTAAATGATAGCAAAAAAATTCCCCTAACTCCTTAAAGTTAATGATCTTCATTCTCATTTTCCACATATTTCTCTCCTTGTAATAGCCATGTGCTAAATCTTCATGAGATTTTTATAGCTTCACTGAAGGTATATTTGCATAATTATTAGTGCATAATCTGCTTTAATGGTCCCACTGATTTTACTATTATAGCTAAATGTATGTGGTGTCAAATTCAAGCATATAAAGTTCTGGACAGTTCCTGGGCAAATACTGCGTCTGCTGGAAAGAAGCGTGCCCGTACCTGCGCTCGCCTCAAAGGGAAGAGTATCGCCCGTGCCCCGGCGGGACCCCCTCCCGCTTCGTTCGTCGGTGCTGCACAAGCTGGACCCCGCAGAGCGGCAGGGCTCGGCGCTCACCCTGCCCCGAAGGAGCAGCAAAAAGGAAACCAGCCACCGTTGTTGGCCTTTTTGCCGTGCTCTGCTGGGGAGCAAAAGCCAGAGCAGAGACCCTCATCCCCCGGCACCGCCGCGAAGTGCAGGACCTGCACGCGGCGGCCGCTGCCCCGGCGCAGGGGCAGCTCCCAGAGGGGATGCGGGGGCCGCGATGCGGCACCAGGACCCCCCCGAGTCCACCTGCGTGGGGCTGCGCCCCGTGGGACCCGCACGTCTCCCGCAGCCCACCCGCCCTCGCCCCTTTGCTAGCAGGAGAGCTCGTGGAAGCGGGGCTGCTCCCGCGACGGGCGGCGGCGAGGGAGCGCCCTGGACGGGGTGGTGTTGGGTTGGCGGTCGGACTCGGTGATCTTAAAGGTCTTTTCCCAACCTAAACGATTTTATGATTCTAAATACCAATTTGGAGAAATCGTCGTCTGCCCTGCTACGGCGTGGGCCGTGTCCGTGGGTATTACGCTCCACTGGACACCATCCCCTCAAATCCCTGCACCAGATGTTGCTTAGCGCTTGGCTTTGGGGATTTAGGAGCAGGAGCCAAGAGAATATTGTAGGCTTCGTGCTTTGGGTAGGTTTTATGCCAGCAGAATAGGGTCTGGCCTCCTGCTCTCCCATTTTGGAATCTTCCCCCGTGGGATTGACGTGAAAATATATAAAAAGGATCTCCTAAAATAAGAAAGAGGAGTGAGGTGTGTGGATGCTGTGATGACAGCAACTATATAAGGAGGCAGCACAGAATTTTTGAGGGAAAGCATCAAGCTTCTGCTATTTTCCAACCAGATCATACTGTCTCTATAAAATGTCATTTCTAGAATTTTTTTTAGACTGTTCTAATAGAGACTGATAAATGTTCTTCTCCTTAGGGCTTGTCAAGAACAGAGGTGATTGATACTATCTTCAGAAGTAGACAAAAATGTTCAGTACAGAATCTGCCTGTATGACGGATCACAAAAACAATGGTCTAAACTCAATCCGTATGAAACTTTTTTTTAAAATATTTAAAATTCCTACAACCGCAATTTAGGTTTAAATCATACCTCTTCATGAAGGCCATAGTAAAGACCCTTTGACTTGTAAAATCTGGGAAATAAATAAGAAAAGCAAAGCATCTCAAAAACTGTAGGCAACAGTGTGGTGTGAGTACAGTTTTGGGGCAAAATGCTTTTTCTGCATTGTTTTTGAAAATGTACTTGTTCAATTAATGGTATTTACTAAAAATACTAACATGTTGTAATTGAGAGATTCCCCAGGCCTGAGCCTGGAGGCTGGGAATGCCTTTTCTCTCCCCGATCTGAGCTCAAGCCCGAAATTAAGCTCTTAATGCCTTATTAACAGCAGAGATTTTTCAGAGTAAAATGATCTGTTCTTTAAATGATATATTAAATTAACTTTACTTATGTATTTTCAGATGGAAGTTAAATATTGCCACACAGCTCTAGATAGCAAAAGACAATCAAGTGGGATTAGCTGAACATTTTTTCCCCATTAAATGAGAACTCCAGAGCCCAAGTGGAGCCGGTGTCCTGCAGCAGTGCTCCAGCCGCCGGGGCTGCAGCCCAGCACAAAGCGCTGTACTGTGCCTGTGTCTGCCCTGCTTTTCTTTCACGTAAAATTTCCACTGAAATCCAGGAGAATTACTGATCTGATGGGCACTTCTGCTTGGTAGAAGCTATACTAATAATGAGCATCTTTGTGTTTGTCATGTTACCTGTGCTACTCTGGGGATTTCAGCTTTCTGAGACACTGTACAGTATTCCAAATTTGTTCTTCCATAACAGCTGACAAATAACATTAATTGTTATCCTTTCAGCTGTATGCAGGCAACAACAGTAGAAGTTTGTGACTTTCATTTTTTTTTAAAACAGAACCTGTCAGAATAACATCATTAAGTGTTGCTGTCATATCCCCAAATTGTGGATACTGTAATCCTCAAGATTTTCAACAGTTTTGATGGTACCTTATTTCCATAATAGCAGATAAACAACCATGTAGTACAAGGCTATAATTTTATTGATTGTTCCTGGCAACCTTGTATACCATGACAGCTCCTGCAGCTCGAGTGATTTGTCTCTTGGAGCTCAAGATGCCACTCTTCTGTCTGACACGGGCTCGTATTTTACGTACAATCCACTTACTTACATTTCACATGCCCAGACCAAACATATAAAGATCATATAGGAATCTGATGCTTCATTTTACCTCATCTGCAGGGGGTCAATAAAGTGCCCCATCAAACATTTTGGGCATCAAAGAGTGCTCAGTGCACCCGAGTGGAGCAGGAGTTTTTTACTCCGGACTCCAGTATTCCCTCCACTCCCTTCCCACCTTGGCACCCAGCTGGGACTGGGGCATCTTCCTCGGGACGTCAAGCAATGTTTAGGCATGGAAGAGAAATATAGCCCCTCCAAAAGGGAGCCTGACCTGCAGATGGAAAACCCTGGCTGCCGTGTCCATCCTGGGCTGCCTCCAAGGGCTTCTGTCTCCCTTTGGGACAACCAGACCCGAAGACAAACGGGATAGTGCGTGCTCTGCAATTTGGGAGTGTTTGTGGAAACCACCACTACCATATGGGTGTGGAAAATTTAGCCTTCTTGTCTCTTTGATAGACAAATGATCAGCGTCCTCCTTTGTAAATGATGCAGCTGTAAGAAATTAGGAAATAACTTCTGGATAAATAGATTTATTGGTGCAATTTGGTTTTACACAGCTAGAATGGTGTGTTTATAAAATATTTATGGAGTTTTCCTTTGCAGTGATGGAACGAGAACCAGTTAAACAATGTGTGGGTCTTCATTAGTGCTATTTCACATGCAGGTTTGTTTTCTGTCTCATCTTGTCCCTTCATTAAGTTGGCCCTCATGATAAATTGGCCCAGATCATTAATTAATAATTACCTCTTCGGTATAAAATCAGATTCCTCGAGTTAGCACTACTGGTTATGAATTTAAGATTATGCATAAACCTGTATGCATTTCTCTGCTCCATATTTAAGTCATTCCGCTATTCATCCAAAACCTCATCAGAACAGATAATAAAACACTTCATGAACAGATGTGCCACTTATTCATCTAGTTCTATAATGATAATGAAGAAAATTTAATCTGGAGTGTCTGTGGAAGATGATCTAAAAGACAGATTGGTATGAATAATAAAGACACTACACAAAAATTTAAAAGCTGACATGAAAAGGCAATCATTAACTACTCCACAATGCTGCCTTTGATATAGTCCAATAGTGTACAAAAACAAGCACCTCTTGGGTTTTGGACTCCACAAGGAGCTACTGTTTCTGCAGATGTAAATGCTCTAAATTGCTTTTACTTTAAAGAAGTATAAAAGATAATTTTTCTTACAGCTGGAAGCAACATCTGACATTACAAAATGCTGAAAACACATTGAAGAGAGGTTGGAGATTTCAGATACATTCAAGGTGAGCGGGATAATATGCATAGCTGACTACTTATCCAAAAAATAAGAAAATGCAGAGACAAATGGAAATTTGTGAGGCCAACTTGCTCTGAAGAGCCATTTACCTCTCATTAGCTAGATACATATTTATCTGTTTCCTCATATACGCTACTATTGATTCCTGTCAATAGAAAAAATCAGGAATGCAGCAGAGGCAGAAGACACTTATTGTAGCTGAATATTTGCAAAGCCTTTAATGGAGCTGCATAGCTCCGTGTGTTCTGTTAACAGTCAAAAAGATCATTTAGCATCTCCAAAGTGTCATTGAAGAAAAAACTCCATTGCGTTCAATGTTGGTGAAATGTCCTAGATTGACAACTGTCATCTATTTATTCCCAAAGCAAGAAAAGCACAAACTGTGCAGTATAAGCTCTCCAGGTGATATACTGAAGAAAAAGAGACTGCTTGGAGGAGCGGGGCTTGGAATAGGACATCATCATGATGTCCATGAAGTGGCACTAACGCAGAAGTTTACTCTGGCTGCATATTAAACACATGCAGTTCATCATGAGCACGTCAACCAGACCCGTGGGAAAAGTCACCCTTTGCTTCTGTGGAGAACAGATGAGGAGACCTCAGGCAGAGACAGACTGGGGGACACAGGCGCTTACGGCTACGGGTGCAAAGTCATTAGCAAAGGAAAAAAGTGAGTCCTGGAGTGGGGCTGTCGTCTGTCAGCCGGAGGGAAGCTGATGAAACCATTCGTGACAACACCAGTGCAGAACAAAATTTAAGCGCGTGGATCCACTTGAGATCCTTTGAACTTCAGAAGAATTACGTGTGCATTTGACCCCTCCCCAGGCCGGAGCCCCTGCCCTAAGGAGGACGGGGGCTGTCAGGAGAGGCAGCTTGCGGCATCAGCCCATGGCCGTGCCCTCCGCGCGGAGCAGCGGGGCATCCTCCGCACCGCTCCTCCAGCCCCCGCCGGGGTACCGAGCCCACAGACGCGAGCGGCCCCGAACAAACCCCGTGGCCTGGGCTGGCCCCATCGCACCAGCACGCCGGCAGCCACTGGGGCTGGAGGAGAAGGCATTTCCAGCTGGGTTGGAGGAGGAGGACAAGCCGGCTGTGCTCCCACCCATGCCGGTCGGTGCTCCCTCCTGCGCTGCCTCTCTGGGATCTGCTCACGGCCACTACTTTACCTCTCAGCAAGAACCAGACTTAGACTGGAATCTCATTAGTGCAGGAAAACCGAAAAGGAACTTTGCATGAATAGATATTAATATCTGGACAAGCCGTTACTTTGAATAACTTGCATGAGCAGGCAGGACACTGTCCTTCCCTGAGGTCCCTGATGTCTGCGTGTCCCCTGGTGCTGTGCCCCCCCTCCACGTCCTCAACGGACAGAGCCAAAGTTATTCCCTCTAGAAAATAACCCTGAGGGGAAACAGCCCCATAACGGTAAATCTTTTTTTTAACAGTTTGTCAACAAAGAAGTACTGCTTTTAGCACCAAAAAATATTGCCAGCCTCTTTCAGCATCTGTCACAACAGCAGCAGCCGACACTGCCACAAATTCTGGGTTAAGGAGACGGGAAATAAAATGGGTTTGAGAGGGCAATGTGGAAACTGGTTTTCTCTTTTATGTCGGGTCCTTGAATCTAAACCAACAGGAGCACACGAGGGGAAGAATCTGGCCCCCTACACATGGGTCTAATTTCACCACGGAGTTGGGCTCTGTGGCTGTAGTGACCAGGGTCTGCTAAGGCAGAGTTTCTTCACTCTTTGTTGCTTCCTTACCAAATTTGGGTCCTCATCCTGGTTTGCGAGCTTTCCTTCAGTTTTCCTATCGATTTTGATGGAACTAGGGTTTGCTTTCATTCACTGAGCTCTTATCTTAGCAGACACATTTTAGATTCAGGGTGTCCCCCTTGCTCTAGCTGTTTACCAAAACAGAGGACACACAGCCATATCTGTGTGGGCTCAGACTTAGCATGTAGGAGCACAAATAAATCAACAGAGTTTAGCTATCAACTTCTGCACACATTCGCTGTGGCAGCACCCAAAGATATCAGCCGGACCAGAGTCCCATTTGCTAGATAGTGTCTGTACCTGTGCCTGTCTCTTGGCCGGGAAAAGCCATGGGGTTTCTGGTCTGCCTCCTTCAGTCCCGGGTTAGTTGTAGAGGTCACCTTTCAATAACAGCTGTCAGAGATCACAGTGGGGGCTTGAGGTGGCTTTAAACCCAAGAGAGAGACAAGTAGGAGAGCCACTACCTGGGACCACGTGATGCTTTTTTACTTGACCCAAGTGAAGCACACTGCCCCGAACCAGGAGCATCTAACTCAGCTTTGCTGGAGATGTGAAGAGCCACCAGCGTTTTTTAGTTTCCTTGGTGATCACTGTCAGATCTAAAACACAAAAACAAAATGAAAAGAGAAAAGTATCAGAATTAGTTATATACAGTCATATTAATTATATACCTTCTCTACAGCTAGCCTTTCATGGAGTAGGTTTTAGTACTTTTTGCTAGATCTCTGCTTTTCAGGGACTAGCATGAACTGGTCAAAAGGATAAGTATTTAATCTTCTAGTGACAGAGCAGACATTTTAATAGTGAAATTGTTTTGCTCTTAGGATACCTTCAGTAAAGGATATACATCTTCCCAAGGACGAATAATTACTTGAGCATCCTACAGCAATTTGTCAATGAAAATGACCCTGAGACTAGTTAAAGTTTGTAAGTTGCAACATGAGTCACGATTAGAAAATAACAGAACTATTTCTCTCAATAACACAAGGTGAAAATTCAATAGCGAATTGGTATGAAATATTACCACCCAAACTAAATCAGAGATGAGCAGATGAAGAATTAGAGCTGTTGCTCATTTGGGAAGCAAATGTGAGACTATGTATTTTGAGTGCTTGCGAGGAAATTTGGTATCTTTGGTAACATAGATATAAAGATATAAAGGAAGAACATCCAAATGTTTTTTATTTATTACTGTAGCCATGGAACTTGAAAAGGCAATGAATAATCCCAGAAAGCATTTTAAGGATTCCACTTTCAAAGCACTGGTGGCTCAAGAGCAAAGGGTCTGGTGGTCCAGCAGCCATCACAGACAGTACAACCCTGCAAAGTGCCTAACGCCAGAGGAGAAGCTGTAGGAAATGGATGTGAACGCACAGGATTATACTGTGTTCATCCACCTGATGTATATATACCCTGCGCTGCCGAGCATCGACACTGACTCGTGATGCGGCACAGCTCAGGATGCTCTCTCCTGATACAAGAAGTCCTCCGTAGGCATGGCCTTGGCAGGACACGCACCGCTCCATCCTGGAGGCTGACCTACAGCTCCTGCTCTCCTCCACCTCCACGTGTCACTGATGGGAAATGGCAGCGGTAGGCAAGCATGAAGCAAGTGACCCCTTCGGGCTTTCTTCCAGTTCCATGCTGCCAGCAGCACAGTCCCTGATATTTTGGTGCAGACAAGGGGATCTGCTGTGGCATGGCCGGCTCCTTTCCCAAACAGCCAGACAGGGTCTTGCCCAGCTTCCCCGCAGCTCATCCCTCGCCCAGGAGGAGCACCAGGCCAGCGGGGAGTGAGGCTCTGCTCCCTGCTGCTGCGTGCTGAGTGCGGAGTGCAGGCAGGTTTTACAGAACTGCACTGGAAAACCTGACGGTGCAGTGACAGAGCAAGCGAATATGGCCACTGATCAAATATGTACTCTGATTGATTACACACAATCTTAAATATTATAGGAGAATGTATTTCATCTAGACAGGAAACTTTAAGCAGGGCACAACAGACATTTTTCTTACAATATTAACAATTTACCATCTGAACTTTATCTTCTCCTTGGATAATAACCACTAGACACTGGGTAAAGGAACAATTGATTTAAGATCTCAATCAAAAGAAAGCATTCCTCTTATCTGTATAGCCAAGCAATGAAGTAACAGTCATCTGGGGTTATTGTACATTTGTCAGTCCATTAAAAGCATAGACTCAAGATCTATATATGGAATGTAAGACATTTGCAGAAATGACTCTTGCAAAAATCTTTAGTGGTTAAGAGCTTGCAATCCATGCCTTTCCCTTGATTAAAAAAGACAAGGGGAAAAAATTTTTATACTTCCTCTACTCAAACTTTCTTCCCTCTTTCCACATGCTTTTGCTTGATGATTTAATTGCTACTCTGACAAGGAGCAATATGTGGTGCACGAGGTACACTTCCCTCCATCCCTCTGCAGTTAGGTGGGATGTCCTCACCCACTTTGGTTTGGAAATAAGACCACAGCACCTTAGTAGTGATTTGAGTTGTGTTATTTTGGGTTCTGAAGTGTTTGCCACTGTGAATTTATCAGTGACCTATTCGTGACAAAGCACAGGAGCCCAATGTGCTGGACTTGCAAACAAAACTGGAGGAGTATTTGACGTGGCTCTTTTAAATCCTACTCATCTGCTGAAGATGGAGGAAGAATTCATCACAACGTTACAAATGAGAAAAGCACGTTGGGCTTATAGTGCAAGCCCAACACTGAGTGTGAATGCAGTTTGAAATGGACAAACTAATGATGGATGGCTGAATTCTAACAAGACCAATTTGGTAATGATTTTTCCCTGCATTTTGCCATCTCTTGTAGAGCATATAATGATGTGAGGCAGAGATGTGAAATCCAAAGTATTCTGAGTTTTAAATCACAGTATGTTCATTGACAAAATGAAGTATCCTTTTTTATTCCTAAGCTTATTTCTAGCAATTATTTTAAGACACAGCTTACAATCTGTGTACCCTCAACTGATCTTACCTAGGATCTCCAAGGAAAGACCCTTGCTATCCAAGGTTTGCTCTACTGTCAATGGATGATGCACTCTTATCAGTCAAATCTGAATTATTACTGATCTAGGCCAACAGTTATAAGAGCAAACATTGATTCCAGATCTTTTAGCATGGCAATACATATGCCATATTAAATAAATACAGTAATTCCTGCTAAAACACTAACTACCTTCTTCAAAAGCTATCTTGAGTGGAAAAATAGCTGTGCTTAGTAGGCAAATGCATTGGTGTACCAATAAATTCAGTGAATGTTAAGGATTTCTCTAAATAACATAAGAATGAAATCAGAAATAACCATTAAAAGAAAGATCAAGGTGTACTTCAGTCTGCACAGATCTTACCAGCAAGATACCCTGTGCAAGTGTTGGACTGTAGAGCTAAAGCTGCAATGCTAAAATGGATGAAACCATGTCCACAGCCCTCGTTACATTGGGTTTAACTTTGACCAAGCTTGCGCTGCCACGAAACAGTCCTAAGGGTGGATGCCCACCACACACACACACAGAGCTCCTCACCTCCCCGGGGCACGTGGAGGCTTCTGCTGCCCCATCACCCTGCGGATGCTGATGTCTCCTCACTGGGGAAGGGCACGTCCACCCCGGAGCCCTCTCCCTCTTTTGCACAGTTTCCATGCAGGTGGACAAGGGGACCCCACCGAGGTCTTCCTCTTCTTCCCCAGATGCAGCTCAAGGAGAAATGATGGCAATGGGCAGACACACCATCAACACCAACAGATTGCATGGGCCTCGGTGCGCGACACACTCATCCAAACTACACCGAACTTTCGGCAGGTCTCCCGCACGGCACAGAGCGAGGTGGCTGAGGAATCTGGTGCAAGTCGTGTTTATTTTTAACACGACTGTTCTGCAAAGATAATTGTGTCAAGCTGAATGCACGGCGCTCTGGTTACATTTCTATTCCAGTTACCATGGTTGCTAATACTTAAAAAACTGTCTGAGAAAGGAAGAGAATTGTTCTCCCCATGCTGGGAAATGTCTCCCTGGCTCATTCCTGCCCACATAGTGCAGCAATGCTGCTAGTCTTCACTTCAGATGTGAAAGCTGGCAGAGATCTGCCTAGCCGGGTCTGGCAGATGGAGCTCGGTTTCTCGTGGTTTATCACTGCACTGGCAGAACAAATCTCCTCACCTCTACTTTGGTTTTATGTAGGGAGAAATCTTTCTTACTATTGCTGCCAGTAGGCATCTGTGGGAAAAAAGAAAAGTGCACTTGCATCCCAAAGACTGTTCTGGCATATTTGATCTGAGCCAGTAAATGGTGTGCAGTACCAGGCAGACGAGAAGGAGGCAAAAGCTTAGAAGAGCAAACCAAGTGCAGACAAAATCCATGCTCTCTTAAGAACAATGCTGCCTTGTGATAAGCAAATAACGCTCCAAGATTTAAAAAAAAAAAAAAAAGCCGACAAAGAACAGGTGTTTTCAAATACATTTGAGCGTAATAAAGTGAGCTATTTAATAGCATGAGCCTTTGCCCAGGTCCTGTTGCTAAGCAGGGCTGGCTGAGCAGCATCACCTCCCTTCCCGGCAGCTGGTTCAGCCGTGCCTACAGCCGAGCAAGCCGCGTGTGTGCAGCGTGGCAGGACGTACCACCGACTCTCCCAGTGCTGTGCCAGGGCCCCCCAGTCATCGTCAGTGGGGGTCTCGCCTCCCCAGGGCTACGGTCCGTGCGCGGGATGGAACTGACCCACCTCACTCGCAGCAGGCACCACCGACGGCCTATATGAAATCCCTCTAGCTGCCAAGCCCCCTCAGTATTCTCCGCAGTTCAGAGCAATAAAAAAATATATTGAATCAATATGGATTTGAAAAGTCTTTTGACTCCAGGTCTGCTGCAAATCCTCCACCAGGTTGATTTCCCTCTGGTGCTCTACCTCCCTACCTCCATGTGATGATTCCCTACGTACAAAGAGCTAAACCAAAATGTCACACCAAAAAAATACCTGAACTCTGTGGAGTTTAAATTCACAATGAATCATGCATTATCAATCAGGCAAAACAATTAGCTGAATCATTAAATCTCTAAAATGGTTTCAGAATCAAAGGGACCTTGGTTCAATTTACCTTCGTTTAGGAGACTCAAAATAGGGTTTAGTGCCTTTTTAGCTAAACTCACGCCTTTATTCACTTGCATTCAGTTCCCTGAGCCTTTCCATGAAGAAGTTTCCCTTTGTCCAAATGGTGCCTTTCCCAGGAAGCACAACCAGTGAGATCTCACCATCAGCACCAGTTTCTCCTTTCTCCTGGTTTGAGTGAAGTCTTTAAGCAGAAGGCTGCTGTGGAAGCCTCACTCTTCGTGGGCAGCGGGGGATTGCAGCCCTGGTCGGCACAACAGAGATGCCCTGAAGAGAAGAGGAGGACCCAGGTGGTCTCATCCTGCTGGGGAGCCGTACCGCTGAGAAAGGGCTGCTGCTGCGGGCAGGGGCTCATGCAGAGGTGCTGCTGCACATCGCCCTGAGCAGGTTCCCAGAGGCTTTTACTGAGTCACCATTAAGTGACAGGAATGGAACAAGGGACCAGAAACTAAAAGTCAGTCACCAAAAGGAATAAATGTCTATTACCCACCCGATCATCTGGTGAAATGCTCCATGTTCCTCCATGGGAATTTTTAATTTTATTGCTAATATTTCAAAGAAAATTATTAAACATATCCAGGAAAAAAATATTTCTACTGCAATAGATTTTTCCTGTTTTCATAAAAAATGTTTCGACCAGCTCTTCCTAGGCACCTTGGCATGTCATTCCCTGCTGTAATTCCTAGACCTAATTATTTAAATGCCTAAGCAACCATTTGGAAACCACTGCTCTGCAAGCACTGTTATTTTTCTTCTATTTTCTGGTACATGGCTGACCAGAAGGCATCATTGCATGTGGTAAGCTGCAGCCACACCTGAGTTTAGACACTTGAATTCTACTGTCACAAAATAATAAATTGGAAAAAGGCTCAAAATATACCCAAGACAAGACACTGTCATACATCTGTGCTACTCTTTGAGCCTCTGCAATGGATGCTTCTTAATATTCCTGTCCATCTGTCCCTAGGCTTCACATTCTTATTCTATTTTTTTATTGAAACTGTTAATGAAAAAAAAAAAATGTGTTTACATTTCACCATGTCACCTGGTGCTCCAGGATGGCAGATCACCTCCAATCAGACCCTGTAGTTCTGCAGCACATCATTCAATACATGGCAGGTTTGGATGGGAAGTATTTTGTCCCTGTGCTCTCAAGAGGTCAGTTGAGACTTCACAGTGGTTCCTTTTGGCTTTTGAGTCTGCCAACAGAAAAAAAAAAAGCAATAAAAATACTTGGATCATTGACATTTCAGTGAAAAAGAGTCATGGAATTAAGGCTTACCTGGCTCTACTGTTTCCTACTAAATGAGTACCTGGTATCTATATTGCAAACTATTCATAAAGATATCCATCACTCCTCACAAAATTTGGTATGAATTCATGGGAAAAGTCATTACAATCTTGACCTTTCATTATTCTCCTGTCTTTATGCCCATTCAACCGAGCTGCAGAAATAATACCAGACGCCAGTGCCAATGAACAGTGTCGTGGGATGAGGCGGCCACGGCCGCGGCCACCGCCGGGGACACGTGCCAGCGGGTCCGGGGGAAGGCGAGGACACGAGGCAACGTCTCGTGTGTACACATAATCCGCTCTGTCTCAATTACACAGTTCACAGGCAGCTAATAGCCCAGTAATGACATGCTGAAAAGAACTGGCGAGTACTTACAGGCTGCTACACCAGCAGAATATCAAGACAGAGAGGGGAGCTGCCAGCCATGCAAAAACTGAGACTGGTGGAGAGTTTTGTCCCCGGCCGTTTTTGGTCAGAAATGCTCCCCACTGATGTCACTCATGGAAAACCCAAGAAATATGTGGGGGCAATGCCATTTCCCCCCTCCTGGCACCGGGAGCGCCGAATCCCACAGACAGCTCAGCAAGCCCGCGCTGGAGGAAAAGCATCCTCCAAGCTGCCTGCCAGCATCTGTAGACCTGCTTGTTTGATTATTATTTTTAAGCTTGTTGAGCAGAGGCTCCTTTTTAGAGACCAGTGCTCCCTGGCCAGATCTGGGGAGAAAAGGGACAGCGATGTCTTTCTTCAGACATTTTGAGATCTAAAACGCAAGTTATAAATAATATGAAATTCCACTGGCAATGTGCATAACGTGTGCAAGAAGCACAGGAGAACGGAGGGCACTTGAGAGCCAGGTCACAGAAAGTGCTCCACGTGCAGCATTTCTCATGAGCAGATCAAATAGTGTTTTAGTGAGAACTTCTTATAAATATTAATACAGCACCTGTTTCAATTACTTTCAACTAGCAGGAGCAGTCATGCCCGGTGTGCGTGGTGACATGGAAAGGGAGCAGTTTGTGACAAGTCTCCCATGTTTGCTTTCATGCTTTTTTGTAGGATTGCATGGGCTCCTTTTTTAATTGGCACTCTGGGGTAAAAACAAAGGTAATGTAATCACAGGCTGACGAAGGTAAAGCTTCATAACTTAATAGATGTGCACCACATCCTTACGAAGAGGAGGAGAAGGGTTCGATGGGTACCAGAACTGAAGAAGGGGAACTCAGGAAGGGATGCAGGTCTGAAGTACATATGCCTGTATCTAGAAGTGCCTTTGGCTACTTGAATTATTCAGAATTGCCAGCACATTACCTTGCAGTAAGTACCCTCCTACATAGAGGAAAATGCAGCAGATATTAAATTTTGTTCAGTGTCAATATAGAATTTATTGCTGCCTTTGTACCCCATGAGACACTGCTTTGTTACTGGTCAGAGACTGCACACAGAGGCTACCCAGGTTAAAGCTCTTTACAAATGCTACTCTTCTGTAACAGAGAAATTACATTTTTGGGTAAAGGGCAATCCATTCAGTTCTGCCCACCTGAAAATTTACAATGCTTGAAAGCAAGCTCCTATGTTTCACCTGATCCTGAAACCTTCCTTCCCACAGGGTGTCCAAATTGAATTCTGCCGCAGAATGTGAAATCAGCTGGGACTGCCCGGGCTCCCCAGAGCAGCGTCCAGCCCCCCCCGAGCCTTCCGGACCGGTGCTCCCTAGGTGAGGCACTGCCTGGTCCCCCTTACCCGGCACAGTGCTTCTGCGCACCGTGCTGGAGTTCGGATGCCAATAAATAATGATGACACAGCTCAGGAGTTTAAAATACACGGGGAAGAAATAGAGAATAGCCACAAAACATTTACTGTCAAGTAAGCTCAAAGTGCTTTTATAACTGTTACTCACGTCATGAGATACTGCTGTGATACAGTGATAAACACATCCAACCATAAAAATATCATGTATTTGCTTTTTAAGTCACCTCTAAGTACTTCAGTGCAGAAAACTTTTATATAGTATCATTGTACCATACCACAGGTGAGTACCTGCACCTCCTGAATGCTTCTGCACCCACACAGAAGGGAGTGTGGTGGTACTGGCCTCTTGCAGATGAAGAACGGAGCCACATGAAGAGGCTTGCCGAGGTCACAGAGACAGGCTGAGCAGAATGGAAACTTGCTCCGGCATCCCCTGGCTCCAGAAGAAACCTGTACTTGCTGAACCCTATTTCATCATGAAGGTGCTGGAGCTTTGTAATGAGGCACCAGAGTGAGTGGTTCAGAATAACCCAAGTCAGGGAGGGAGGAAAGAATATACTGTAGGAAACAGGTTTCTGGATGATAATCTGACATTAGTTAATATTCTATATAATCGCTGCTTATCCTCCCTCCCCTTTCTCCATCCCTCTTTTTCAGGGTGAATAAGAACACGGTGGGTTAGGTATTTCAGTACTTCAGTCTATTACACAGATATCTTGGGACCAAAATCCAGATGTTCTCACTCTCATCTTTCCTTTTTTGTTTCTGCCTTCCTGTTTTAGCCGGATGGACCTCAGCTATTCCTTGAAGCTGTATTCAGTTTCTCATGTATTTTCCATGAGCAAAAGGGGAACTTCTTTTTTCCTTCCATCAGCAATTTTCTACAGTAAATAAGACAAGGAAATGGAAAACCTCGTAGGAAGTCCCAAGCTGCTGAGGCTTTTTAAATGGGCTCAGAGCTCAGGTACGAGGCAGATTAATCACAAAACAGACATACTGAGCCAGTGCAGAAGATGACATTTCAGAGATAGCGTAAGAAAGAAGGATTAATTGAGTGATGGGACTAGGAGCAAGAAAAGCCTGAGCATGAACCACCAGGTACAGGGGAGTCAGGGTGTGACAGCACTGAGACTATTCAACAAAATTAAGTGTGGCCACAGAAAAGATTTCCGTTGCATGAACACTGTGATCTCATTCTAATGTGCTTGCAAGAAACCGTAGATGATTAATTGGATCATTTCCATATCCTGCTCCAAAGTGATGTACTTAAAGGAAACAGTGTTTCTGTTGCTGCCTGACCTACAGATACAGGGTGTCAGCCACTCCAAAGGAGCTTCAATATGAAAATGGCTGGAGTGATGAGCAGTACACATTATAGAGACAGGCAAAACAGCTAATAGACCCTGTGTCCACTGAAATATATCCCATTCCTCGGGTTAACACTTTAAAAATGTATTGCATGGAAATGTACCCCTCATTTAACAAAGATAAATAACTAAAATCAAATAACAGGTTGCTGTCGACAGAAAGCAGCGCTTGCCAAATATAATGATGCCTTTTCACGCAGTGTTAGCACTCCAGAATGGTTAATCTTTGCTCAATGGTCCTTTTACCCTAAAAATACGTAAGATACATTGCTGTGCTTTCTCCACTGGGAAACCTACACGTAATACTACAGCCATCAGAACTGAGACTCAAATCCCTTTGTCATTTCTCCCCTCTCATTTGCCTACAAGTGCTGCAAGGTAGAGCCAAAAAAAGAAAAGAAGGAACAGAAAAGCTTCTGCTGCCTCAGGTGCACCCTCGCTCCTCGCGGACGGTGCAATTCTGCTTGCCGAACAGCTGGTTCCTTCTTAATGCTTCATTTACTCCTGATTACCAACGGTGTATCTCCTTGTATATCTTCAGCCCCAAATATTTAGTTTTCTTGGGGCTGGAATCTGGCTGTCAGAGCACCTAAAAGCTGGTTTCTGCATGTTCTGTTTCTACTTAATTATATTACTCATGAAGAAGCAAAAGGAGCATTTATTCCTATCTAAAACCAGGCAGGTAAGCAAATGTTTCATATTGGGCATGGAGACAAGCCATCAGTGGGATTTTATCTGGTGCTGGAAAATCTGGAGTGTGCTTAAATAGCTACTAAATTGGGTAGTCTTGGAGTACAATGTATAGCTGCCTTCTCATGGAGGTTTGTCGATTCTCTGAGCCAGTCGGGGAAGGATCAGCTTCTCGGAGACAAATATCCGGAGAGCTGAACCAAAAAGGTGTAGTTTCAACTTGTGTATCATTCTGAAAACCTTCCCATCAATCCATGACTTCATTTCAGTTTCTCAGCATTGCTAACTTGTTCTGAAGCTGCCATTGATTTACTGCTCAATTTCTGAGTGGTTTGAAGAGTTTTTCCCCAGCATAAATGCTACTTATTTGAAGTAGAAATTGAATCTGATGGGAAAACTTCTTTTAATTTGCAAAAACAGAGAAGGTGAAAAGGCGAAGAGAAAAAACAACCTCCTCAGACCTCTGACTGACAATTTTTGACATAGCAATGGTACAATAGCAGTTCCTGTACTGATTTAAAGAAAAAAAACCAAACCCACAGCACCTTTCCACCCTTGCATCACTGAGACATGTTGAAAGGACCTCCCAAAGCCTTCCCAGTGCAGAGCATTGTGGCCTGGCTCAGGAGGTTCACCGGAGAAGTACTGATACATGAGGTTACAGCTCACTCGCGGTCTGGTGCAATGTTCGGTACCATGTATTTGCAGTGCATGATTTGAAACAAACTGACCCTGACCTTTGAGGTTGCATTACCTACGGTGATTTTAAAATGCTTTACAGATATGAACAAAGTAAACCATAACACCACCTCCCCCTTTTGCTTTCCCATACGTGATCTGAGGCAGCTGAGTACTCACCTTCTGAACACAATGGGGGAGAGGGAAAGGCTCCACGTCCTGCTCCAGGACACCTCCAGTGAGATGAAGCAGGTTGCAGATCTCCAGATCTGTGGCCTCAAGTTGTACTTTAAACCACCACCCCAAACCAGTGCTCTGCATCTTTCCCAGCATTTCCAAACCGGGTTACCCTCTCTTGCCATCTGTTGCCACTACTGCCCCACCATACGCTCGGATCTTCCATGAGGATGGAGCAGGCTTTCAGAACAAATTCCACCATTACCACGCAAAGTAGCACTGTTATCAGAATATAGTAATGAACCAGCTCTCAAATCAATTAATGTGATTCTCATCTGAAGTGTGCAGAGACACCTTACTGTGTAATTTTCCACTAAATACACAGTGTTTCTCTTTGCTGAATTTATTTGCCATTTACCTGTATCTGTACATTTGCATTCTTTGTTGTTGCATTATGTTTGTAATGAATTTTCATTTCTACATTGTAGAGAAATCTCTCCTTCAGTCATCACACAAATGCTGCTTCTTGTTTCCTCATCCAAGAACTCAAAAGCAGAGACTGTAATTTTCAAGTGTAAAGGAAAACGATGTTTTTGAAGATTGTGTTCTGTGCAGAATAATTCAAAGTACATCACGTTTCTTCCACTGTGAGATCCTTGATCATTGGTTTCTTCTTTCTATTAACAAGCTGTTACCACTGACACTGAAATTTAGATTCCTGGGTGAGTGCTACAAACCTAGAAGGGAAATACCTTGAACTGCTTTTCCTTGGAGTTCCACACTGCCTGCCATTCCCAGAGGAGAAGGACATTCCCATTGCACCCCTCTGCCTGGGATAGTGTCCTACCTCTGCCTTAGGGAAAGGCACAGTCCAGGCTGTTTGAAAAAACAGATGACTGGTATAGGAGGGGCTGGTGCAAGTTAATAAGAGAGAGGTGTGATACACACGTAGGAGATGCAGCAGCAGGGACAGGGCTGGCAGTCGGTGAGCAGTTCTGTCTCCTGCTGTGCTGCATATTGTGATGGCTCACTGTTCCGGAGCTAAAATTGCTGTTTTGGATATCGTTAGCCTCCATAGTTCAAGATAGGACTAATTATGAGTAACAGACTGTACTGTTCTTTTATCACAGGTTTTTGATTAACATGAGCCGTTGTCTTTGGATATTTGCTGTGCCAAATTATCCTTTCAATTACTGAAGCCTACCTCCCAAGTATTTACAACTGGGTGTTCTTGTTGAAGAACAGAAAGAAAAGAATAAAAAAATAAAATTCAGCTCCGCTCCAACTCCTGCCAGCACCATTCAAGTCTTGTCTGTACCTACAGTGGGAAGGCAAAAAGCTTACTAACACTTGATTTTCTATTACAGCTTCTCACCTTCTAGGCCCAGCTCAAAGCAGGGCTCTGACCTTCACAACGTGTGACTGAATGCTAAAGCAAAACACACTTTAAGTCAAACGAGTAACATGCAAATCCGCGGCAGGCTGGGAGAGGCATGCCTGCGCATCGGAGGCGAGAGGGGATCGTGATGGGATGAACGGGTTACAAAGAGGGCTTTTGCAAAGTGCAGCGCCTGAGCCTGTCCTGCTGCTAATAATTCTGTGGCAAGACCAAGGAGGGACGTGGCTTCTGGGAGACCTGGAGCCGGGTCTGAGCAGCCGAAAGCTGCTCTCCACACCACCGCCGCGTCTCTGCCCTCGGGGCTCGTCGCACCCCAGCGCGGGCGGCTGTGTCTCTGCCCCATCAGGGACCCACGGCCGCGGGACCCCCTCACGCACCCCTGTGACCCACACCCTGCCGTACGTCCCTGCCGCGAAAGAAGCCGTGTGTCAGCCTTCACCATTTCAGAGGGCTGAAAGTAGGTTAGATTAAATCTGGTGGACCAGGTTTTGGTCACCTTAAAAACAACAACAACACCCCCCCCTTTTCCCTCGCAGCCCTCCCACACACACATCTGCCGTGCTTAAACTGGAAAATTAAATCACTTCTCCACTCAGCTGGCAGGAGTCAGCTGATAACTCACGAGAACAAGTGTTTTAAAACAAATTAAGCACTTCAGCGAAGCGGCCGAACGCAGAGGAGGGGAGGGCTGGAGGGTCTGCTCGGCAGCACGGTGGTCGCAGCCAGGTCTGTGCCTGCCTTTGGGGCGCAGCGGCTGGGAGGGAGGGCTTGGCCAGTCTGGAAAGAGATGAAGAGCAAAGCCAACGCGGAGCAGAGCACTTTCACAAGGACAACGTTCATGCCACGCAGCAGCAGCAGCGTGACGGGGCAGGTTGGGCAGAGCGGCCGCCTGCCCGCTGCTGCACCGCCCGCTCCCAGCCCGGGTCCGGGGATGCTCCCGCTGCGTGCAGGGGTGCTGGGTCAGAACTGGGAGGAGACAGGCAGGTCCTTCACCTTCTTGTCTTTCTGTTTCCTCATTCCAAAACAAACAAAAAAAAATCCAAAAAAGCTTAATCTTACCATTTTGTAGCATATTTTGTGGCAATAGATTAAAGGCCTTGCAGGGAACTACAAACTTTAATTATTCCCAACACTTAAGCAATGCTTTCTCTGTCATTCAGAAATGTAAGGCTACAGTGCTCACTTATAAATGTCTTGACTTTATCTGTAATTCCCACATCCAAGTGTCATCCGAAGCGCGTGGACTGTCTGTCTCATTTGAAATGAAATGTCTCCTGTCACATGCGAGATGAGACTTTTATCTTTCTGGAGGTGCACCTAAATGCAAGCTCACGTGTCACTTCTCAGTTGAACTGGCATTTAGGTGCATTTCCAGAAAGATAACACTCCCTTACCGAAATTAAAGTTATTCTATCTATCTTATTTAATTAATTAAGCGATTTCGCTGACCTCCTCTCTGCATTGTATTTCCACTTACCTTGTGCTTCATTAAACTTGCATGAAGCTATCCAGCCATCAGTGGCTTGCACTCAGGTTGCCAGGAACTAATCTGACAACAGATTGGAAATCTCCATGTAAAATAATAAGCGGCTTTTACTGGAGTTATGAAAATACCTATGATGTCATGTAAGGCAGTGCAATTAGCAGGGAGGCAGCTGAGCTCCTAATAGTGAGAGAGAAGATAACAGACAGAAACAGAGTTAAATCTGCTCAGGAGAGAAATGGGCTGGTGACAGCTCTGGGACTGGATGGAAGGAAAGAAATCGAGTGAGCACAGAAGCCGGCGAGGAGAACTGCGGCACGACCACAGTAGGTTTTAGTACTGCACTTCTTTTTTAGTCTCTACACTGAATTGCAATCTAGACAGCATAAAACATTTATAGAAGCACTGTGCCTCGTCTATACCACCGTGATAAAACTTGGCCTTTTGCAAGTGTCCCCACACAAATTTGACTCCACTTGTCAACATCCAGCTGAAATTGTTACCTGAATGAAAGAACACAGATGAGCAGGTCCGGAGCCACCTGCAGCCCGTGCCCCCCAGGCACCCCCACACGTGTCAGCGCTGGAACGAGGACACGGAGAACTCCTCAGGGTGCTTGCTCCATGAACACAGTCATTTGTGTCTGGCAAAGGTTCACGCATAGACCTGGCCTTTATCTCAGACAGGAATGTTAGAGTAATTTCTCATCTGTGGGTTACTCACTTCTGCAAAAAAAATTTTATTCTTGGGCAACATCAGCTCAGTAGGCGGTGACTAGTGTGATGAAGGTTTAGCTTTGACAAGTCTCTCGCATTTCTAATTTTTTTGAAAAAATATTTTCTGATTTGAAGTGACTTTACATTTTAGAAATTGTTGCTCATTTCTGGTTTAAAGAAGTTCCAGGGACAAACCCTGAAGAAATTACAGTGTGATAAAATCCAAATGTGATGCTCTGATTGAGAACTCAAATTCGTAATGCTGAATACTGTTTCAGGAAAATTTTTACAATTTAATTTTTTCAACCCAACTGAGTGAGGAAAGAATTGACATCTCAAAAACGTCATGCCCATCTCTCTCACCCACATGCCAGTGTTGCTTCCAGGAATCTCTATAGGTTTATTTTTAGCTACCCATTTTCACATAAGATTCCAGTCCAAAGCATTCAAGCTCACTCTCATTTTAACAAAACATGTTTAGTATTCAGCGCTGAACTGGAGGGCACAGAACAGCAGGCATTTAAACAGATCTCTCTGTAAAGCTTTCCAGCAGAAGGTAGCTTGCCCTGAGTCAGCCCGGTTGCATTTTCAGAAGTTTAAATCAGCTATCAGTCCCTCAAAGACACCGTCTGGTGGAAGTGGCTTAAGAACAAGGGTGCAGCAATCCTGGGTGAAAGCCCGGTTCATGTGAAGCCAAAGGAAACCCCCCAAACCCAGTGAGTTTAACATGCCTGGGTATTTTGTTCTTCACATTAGTATGAGAAGATTAATTTCAACATGTTGATGTGAATAATAAAAATAGGAATGACTTTTTTTAAGCCCTCCCTTAAAGCATTTTAAATGATGAAACAAGCACACAGGCAAATACTCCCTAGTGTACTTGCACCCAGCAAAAACACGACAGAGGATCAGCAATCAGCGCAAGAACAAATCGGTACAAAATTATCATCATTAACAGAACTGCAGGCAGGCAGACCAGAAGCAAGTGGTGCCAGGAATGCAGAACAACAGATGAGCCCAACCCTGTTGCTGTTGAACCAGGGGAAGATTAAATTTACACTGATTGCAATGCTAGCAGGACCATGCCTTCAGAGAAGTGTCTCAAATTGACCATCAATAAATGCACACATGGAAAGCCTGCCACATTTCTCAAATACCCATAAAGACTTGAAGGATAAAAAGAAAATTAAGAAAAATATACAAATGTTCATAGCTGAGTGACTGAGGTGCTGCCCTATACATGATGCAATACCTGATATGTATCAGGCAGTATTTGGTTAGAGATGCAATCTTTTCCTTTGATCTAAATATAGCGAGAAGCAACCTCGGAGTACCTCTTGCTGCATCAGCTAACTCAGGTTGTTTATTCGAAACAGATAACAGTCAGCAGCATTTCTTTTCATTTAGCATTAATCATGGCACACAGCATACTTTCTGTGGCACCACATTCTCCTGCACAGCATGCTTCATATTCATAATATTCCCCAGTTCTTGCAAATCAGTAAGATTCAAGCTCTGTTATTCACACTTATGGCGATATCAGCAAACATCAGAGTACTTGAGAGACCAATCAGGACACTGTGATTTTTGAGAAGGGAACCACTGTTTAATGCTACACCTGGAAAAAAACTCTTTTTGCAAAGCAACAGTTCCCCACAAGTGTAGCCATCAGCTCCTGGGAGGATCTCCAGCTTTGCCACAACAGTTGAACTTGAGCATTTCGTGAGCTGCTGCCATCAGTGCACAAAGACACACTCTCTAAATTGATGAGAAATGCCACACTTGTGAGATGCGTTTATCTGCTTTCCTTCTCACGTGCCCTCGGATGCTGTGGTGACTGTACCCCAGTGCAGCGACCTCTGAGCATTCTTCTAGTGGAATCAGGTATTGCTCGAGCCAAAGCCACCTCTTTTTAGCTTAAACTCTATCATAACCTTTTTTTGTTTTTAAGTTGTGTTTAAAAATTTACATAAATTATCTAAGTAAGTGTTTATTCAAGAAGTGGGACCCCACACGAACATCTGTGAAGGTGTTTGTGGCATTTCTCATGCTTAGAGTGGCAAGTATTGCTGTAAAGCCAAGCATCCAAGGTGGCAAGCGTTGCAGTATTGCTGGCAGCCACTGCAGCCATGGATGCCACTGCACTGCAAAGCCATATGTGAGCATAGAAGAGGATTGATTCGGTGCACATCACGCAGCAGAGGCATGACAATCCAGTGCATTATTCAGCAGAGTCTGTGATGGCTTTCCGTTTAATCTATGTGAAAATTGGATTTATGGTATAGGAGTAAGAACTGCCTGAACATGGCCCATAAAACTGGAAGAATCATATTTTTCTCTTCAGCAAGCAACTTTTAACAGCTCTGCTGGGTGCTTATTTGCAGTCACCAGGCAAAAATTTTCTCTCTGCTGTTTACGACCCTTTTACTCATTTCTGTGACAGAGGGGGGTGGTTTGGAGTACGGTGCCAGTGATGCTCTAGTTACTGGGTGTTATTTGCTCCAGGGACTCTTTTGATATGTAGTCCTCTGTTGTACTAATGTTCCCATTAGTCTTGATAGTCTTGATTGCCTCTGCAGGGGGTGGTAAAGACTTCTGTAACAAAGTGCCTAGGAAAATCCTTCTTGAGCCTTTGATATTTTCTTTGTAACATTTTCCTCATCTTTCACGAGATATCAGTTTGACTTTGAAGTTATTTCCAGTTCTGTTGTTGTCATTACTTTATATTTCTACTGGGTAGCTGGATGTTTCTTATGGGGGAGCAAGGAGCCACCAAGCAGCCTTCCTTTCTGTGTTCCTCACATGGTCCTGGTCTCTTGAGTAAAGCTTCCAGTTATTGAAAGCATACAGTTTAAAACCATAAGGTATTAAAATGCAGGCATCAAATGCTATGAGGTATTGCTCAAGGTTGCTGCAAGGAAAAATGAAGAACAAAAATATATATGTGGAAAATCATATACATAAAACATGCCAGTAAGAAAATGGTTGGGGACCAAAGCTGTTTAACAGCCATAAAGCATGGTGGAAGGTCAAATAAAAAAAAATTTTAAAAATTGGATATTGTCCTAAAATATTCAGAAGTCCAGGTGTTTATTCATACCATGGAAGCGTGGTGGGGTTAGGAGGCTAGGCTGAAATGAATCGAGATTTCCTGGCAAAATTTCATAAAATTGCTGTTCATGGGTAGACTGAAATAATCATTGTTTCTCTGGGAAACAATGTAGGACTTGAAATGGAAAACTGAAAATGAGGAGCTAAAGGTTCTTCTCACACCACTGCTACATGGAGAGAACAGTCCCTTTGTAAAAGGGCTTTATATCCCCTGCAATAACATTTACTTTATGTCATAATTGCTGTAATTTTCATTGTGATTAGCAGTAGAAAGTATATTTAAAAATACTCAATAAGGAAAGAAAACTTAAATGAACTTTTTTAACTTTGAAGATTACTGTGAAAGCCTGGGAGAATTCTGAGATGATTCAGAAAAGCTGTAACGAGGCTTCTGCTACTTTGTCACCAAAGAGCTGGATAGACATCCCTGCAACATTAAAACATGCCAGAAAAGAGTCACCGCGGGTCTGGGTTCGACCTTTTCTGTTCTGTAGTACTCAAGTCCTGAAATGTGATTCAGGCACATTTCTGTAACATGCAATTCACGGAGCCAGACACCAATTTGCTGTCATTATCTGCAGTTCCTTTGGTTCAAAGACCACTAACATTACTTCCCATTACAGCTCATGCCTTAAAAATACAAAGCAAGGGCAAGAGCAGAGCTGAAAAAAATCACCGCAAAGGAAAGCACAGCAGCAATAACTGTGCAAACACAACAAAGTGCACCAAAACAAAACTAAGCAGAAGGTCGTCTCTATTTTTGAGTTGTTTATGTGTAACCCAAAGGCTATTCAGCCTTGAGCCTGTGTGGCTTCACCACATCATCTGCAAGAAGCCCATCTCTCCATCACCGTGCGCCTTTCCATGCTGGGATCACACGTGTCGTCACCGTGAGAGAGGACCCACAGAGCTACGATGGGGTGATGGAGCTGCACTTTGCTGCACGTTCAGCCCGTGGGGAGGTCCCGGGGGAGAAGGGGCTTTTTCTGCATGGATCTCCTGTGCTGCTGGTGCTGTTGTTTTTGTGCATTTGGAGGATGCAGATAAGAAGAGCATTGAATTTGAATGTTATGCTAATAAGAACATCTGTGTACTTAAAGCAGCACTGAGCAGCTGGTACATTTAAAACAGCCCCCAGCATGTCTAAACACTCTGTAAATACAGAGTTAATATCTCCTGAGATCAATTTATCATTAATAAGTTATAAAAACAGGATTTGATGCACACCGAAATAAAAATAGTGTGAAAAAAACCTGTTCTTTATTTCCATTTTTTCCCTCCTAAAATTTAGTAGAGTGTTTCTTGTGTGACCAAATCTATTCAGAGAAAACAATTATTACAGTTAAGATGTATTAGGCTGCAGTCCAAGCAATAGCTTGAAATGTATTTTCCGATATATTTTGTTCTAAGTTGGGCGTATTAGGACTTGATTGTAATTCATATAACAACAATTTTCACGATTAAAAATGTGTATTTAAAACTGGCAGTCACTGACATTTTAATAAGGATTGAACTAAAGATTTCAGTAAGTATCCATTTCAATTCTGGGGGACTATTATCATCCATCAGCAGATGTCATTCTCATTAGATATTGTTGTTAATGATTACAGAAAATATAAATTCAAATTGAACCAAAATGTTTCCTGCATGTGTCGTCCATCCCTGTCACAAGCAGACGTGGGTGCTGGAGGACAGACGGACAGAGCTCTGGGCAGGAGGATAACGTGTCCTCGCCTGCTTCTCCCTGCCTCAGACTGCCCCTAGGATCCCAGCATCGGGCTTTCTCAAGAGGAGCTCTGAAGATGAAGGATGCACATTTATATCAAATATTCTCCAATTTTGGAGGCATCCTGGGATCCCAAACTACATGGAAAGGGCTGCAGAGAGAGGACAGGGCTGAGCTGCCTGCAGTTATCACCACCTCAACCTGCCAGTGTGTGAGGAGCCCAGCCAGACACTGAGTTGCAGAGACAGACTCAAGCCTGGCCTCGTCCTGCCTAGGACATCTAAGTGCAGCCATCCTCTGATCCCTGTGCAGTCAATTCAGAGATGCAGGCACCCCTAAAGGTGATATGGCCCACAGCTGCTCAATTCAGCACCTGAACGTCAACCAGTGAGTGCGTACCCGAGCTACCTTCAGACAAGTGTTTTGGAAAAAGACTTGACCAAGTTCCGTGTCACAGCAATATTTGGTGGCTGTTATCCCCCTCCACGGTCACCTCTGCCTGGCTGCGGCCGTAGCTCAGCTCCTCCCGCACTGCCGCGGAGCCCCTGGCACCTCCTCTTTGCATCTCGATATGGAGGTTAAGAACCTTGGCTTACACTGCTAAATGGTTTGCCTTTACTTAGCTTGCCCAGCTTTGCTAAATATGCTACAAGGACTTGCATGTCCCTGAAAGACTCCAGATAGCATCTGAACTTATTTTGAACACTTTGGGACTGCACTTACTAAGTCATAAAAATTAAAGGTAGTTACTATGATGAAATGGATCCCTTTTCCTCTTTTGCTCTCAAATAATCTGTTGTGAACAGGCATTGGGCATATATATCCTATACTCCACCTCTTAAGCTGCCTGGATCCACAAACCGGTGACTGCTTCATTAAACATATATTTTATGCATCCTGTAAGCTCAGGGAAACTGTATAATCCAGGGTACCAGCCAGGGTGTGCAGGTGGCATTTTGATCGAAGCTATGTGCATCTGTAAAACTACGACAATCCTCTGCATATTTAGAGGTTGTTTGGGTTTTTTTTTTTCCTCCTGCTCCTCTCTTCCTGGAACACTTCTATCTCGCTCCAGTAATTGCCAGCAAAACTCACAAACAGTAAAGTCCATGAGTAAACCTCATCAGCTACGTTACACTCACAGCACTCCTCTCCACTTCCATATGCGTGACATCTTGAAAGGTGAGCACTGCTGTCACAGCCAAAGGTAGTCCCAGGTGTCCTCATCCCACAGGGTTTGGTGCACTGGAGACAGGTCTGGAAAAGGGTTCCAAGAGAGGGGATTGTATTTTATTTAAATGGTTTTATTATGGTCCTAAGCTGTGTATGCATGATCTTCTGCTATAAAAGCCAAATGCACACGATAATTTGTAATTTTGTCTAGCTCCACCCTGTTTGGAACAGGAGAACTGATACATAAAACATGCCAAAGCCCATTAGGTTGGCTTATGATCTTGAATAGTCTCGCATAAGAAACTTTGGAGAGAGACTGAAAATCTCCAGGGCACACGGATCAATTGTGCAGCAAAATGCCAAACTCCTGCCTTAGCATTGATTGTCTGAAATAGCTACATAGCTGCTGAAGCTTTGTCTAGAAGGCGTGTAAGATCTCTAGCAGGGCAATATAAAACCCCTATGTTATTTGTATGATTTATAGCTTTCCACTCACCTACACCACACAAATAGCATTAACACCTGGCAGAAGTTCCTGTAAACACTGAGAAAGTCATCTTGGGCGATTTTCTCCGGGCAACTGATTAGATTAATTTTCTGGAGAGCACCATCCTGCCAGTTGGCCTGGCTGGGGAAATGTTAAGAAGTTTGTTTGCTTGGTTATCCCTTCCCAGGGACCTCGTTGGGATTACAACTAATTGAAGTTTCTAGGCTAATTTGTTTCTTAATATCCTTGTGTGAAATGTGGAAAGCTGCATTAAACTTAGCATGGGAAAAAAGGGAGGAGGGCCACTGTTTTGTCATCATGAAGCTACATTGAAGGTTTTCGTGACTTTTCATTGGAAAAGACCATCTCTCTCGCCTTGTGCCAGCAGCTCTCCCCTTCTCAGCGGGTGGCTTCAGTTAATCGAGTCACTAACAAGAAACGTGCCTGCAAATCCGTATGCTCAGCCCTGCACATGCCATTGCTGGTTAGCCTGCCACCGATCCACATTTTCCTACGTGGCACCTAGGTTTTAAGAATTCTTGCTGACATTAAAGGACATGCATAAGATCTACATGCTGCTTTGTGAACTTTGCAGTGAAAATGAACATGGAAAATGAATGGAAGATGATACATAACTACTGGGTACATGCACGAGAACAAGTTTTCTGTTTGATAGGTGCTATCCCAACCCTTCCCTCAGCACCGATATTCCCTTCCAATATACGTACCTTGTAAAATCCTTTGGTTTTGCTGTGTTCTGGAGGATTTTTTTTAATTGGAAATCAATGTTTTTTCCTAGATATGTGAAATAGATGATAAAAAATGTTCTAGAAATGCAAAACTAGAGCAGAAGCTTTGATTCTTAATGCTACTCTGAAAATTTACATGTTCACTGAAAAGGCCTCTGTGACCCTTACAGGAGAAGAAATTCAGTGCAGCCAGCAGAGCGCTGAACTCACCAGAGCATGGCTGCCAAACCCAAAAGAAAGGTTTTCATCACAACCCTGCCTTGATAGAAAGGAAAACAGGTTTTAGGACAACCAGCCAGCAGCATTGAAATTCAGAAAGTCTTCAGAGAGTGTTGGTCACAACATTATTGTATGTTTGTAAAAAGGCATGTACAATATTATTGTATGTTTGTAAAAAGGCACGTACCATAAAGCCCCCTATTATTAGAAGCAGAGTTAGGAGGAGGTCTGAAAGGCGGCTCATCTTCGTCTTCTTCCAAGCCGACCGGCGCCTGGCACTGCAGAATTAAGTACAACCCCTGACTGGTAAGGACAGAGTCGTGCAGAAATGCAAAACAACTGTGACAGAGATTTCTCCTGAAGCTTTTGAAAGACGGGCTCTGGTTTTGGCTGAGACTCGGAAGCACAGGCTTTACGCGTATGGCAGCATAGGGTCAGGTAAGTGAGATACAGGGAAAAGCACAAACTACAAAATCACTCACTTCAACAAGAAACCTCAAGATGCATTTGCAAACCTGCGAGGCGACTGCCAGTCAGAACAATTGCTGCCAGGTTAAGATGGCAATAACTGAGATCTGTTTGCTTAAAAGGTAAAAGAAAATTATTTCCCTCGCTACGGATACCATGCCCCAGCCCAGAAGCATGCTGCAGATGTGCCGAGATGGCTTTGATGGGGCCGGTTGAAGGTTGTACCCACGGGGCTGAACAACCCGCCGTCACCTCCGGGAGGGAGCGCACGTGCAGCCGTATCAAACAGACGCCTTGAATGAGCAAGGCAACTCTCAAGGTGAGGCGAACACACAAGTGATGGCACTCGCCCGCAGGTCAGAAAGGACGAACCAGACTTACCGGATGAAGGAAAGGGGATCGGGTGCCTAAAGGACACCCCTGTGAAATACTAAGGGATCCATCAACTCCAAAGCAGCACTTACCGGCTCTTGAGCAGGGGATGGGAAGAGCTGGTGCGTTGATGCGATTTGCGGAGTTACTACAAGGGCGTTTCTCAATAACTCCTTGGAGAGAAGAGAAACCAAACTGGGCTTGAGCCCAGCCTGGGTCCTGTCTCTGATCCTTGTCTTTCAGCATCCGCTTCAGTTCTCCTTCTTGCAGAAATGGTGTAACTTCATAATTGCTCTGAATGCTAACCGTGACAAATGTTATAGATAAACTAGGTATTAATTGTCATTGCTGTTTTCTTTCAGATCACCTGGAAAACAACCCTGAAGACTAGAGAAATGAAAATATCAATGCCGCAGAAGCTAAGGGGACACACTCACTAGAAATCCATCAAATACAGACAGGCTACCTGAGAATGGAAAATTTAAATGCTTTTGATGCTGTAATCCAATAATTCCCTTCCTCCTGGCTCTTCTTATCGATTTTCCACTGAAGGGGAAATTCCCACATCCCACTGTGCTTCTAACTTCTGCGAGAGATGATGTTTGAATTGCCTTACACCACCTCCTGTTTTGTGTCCCAGGCCAGCGCTTTTGCTATCCCGGGGCTATTCTTTTCCACTGATTTTATATTAATCATGATGGTCTTTTTCCTTCCTATTTCAATCCTAATCTGTCTTTATAAAAGCTTTTTAAATTTATTCAACTTTATAACTACCTCTTTATTGCTAGTCTGCAGACATGGAGGTACAGCCTGTGTATTTGCAGATGCTTTGGGAATACATACTCTACACATATAGATGAGGTTTTTTATTGGACCATTGATATATTCTTACAGATAAAACATTCCTATACCTGTAGTGTGATGAAACAGTATCATCTGGCTTCCCCAACATATGATACACTTTTTTTAAACCCCAAAATGTTCTGATCTATTCTCTTTAGTCAGCAAGAATTTTTAGTTTTTTGAAACTCTTAGTTTAGAAATTTTTTAGAAGATTTAACTGAGCTCTCTATAAGGTTTCACTGTAATTCCGGATGCTTTATTTGTTTTTACGTTGAAGTAAGAAAGAATAGCTCCACTTGCGCAGGAAAAATTATTCTTTTTCTGCTTTTTCCTGGGAGAATAAACTGATTAGGGGAAACTTTCATCTGTTATCTTTCCTTTCATCCAGGATCGACAGAAATTTAATTTTTTTGAGGTTTCTTAAATAATTTTAAAATGAGGGAGGGATAAATTTAGATTTGCATGTCCTTACTTGGATGTTTTTCAGGGCAGTCTTCACAGGGCAGTATGTGAAAGTTTTCCGCCTTGCTCAGGATTCTGCCTGTGACTTAGGGAGCTGTTTTCAGGAAGGTCTTCAACTCACTCGACTTGTTTAATCCTAATCTTTCCCAGAGGAGAAGCGATGCTGACGGGCTCCCTGTCCCTCCACGCAGCGCTGCAGAGAGCATCCTGCCTGCGGCCGCGTGGTTGTGGAACTCACGCTGAAGGTTTAAAAGCTGTGTTCAGTCTTCCCTGCTCCGCAGTTACTCACCGAGTGGGCTGCTGGGCGAGTGGGCTGTTGCTGGGCAAGCGGGTGGGCGAGTGGGCTGCTGGGCGAGTGGGTGGGCTGGCCGGCAGATGGAGGGAGGCGTGGGCGGCACAGCGCTCAGCACCCAAGGGCACCGCGCCAGCCTCACGTCTGCCCGGGAAACCGGGCTGCAACCGGCTGGCAACCATGCCCCAAACCGAAAAATCCGTTCTACAACCTCGTTTGCAAGAGAAGAAGGATCTTGATTCAAGTGTTTATGTGTTTAATTTTTTCTCATCCGTATAGGTGGTCATTGGACGTGTCTGGGAAGGAGAAATATTTTGGTCTTGCGTCATTCGGGTTGTGCTCTTGCATGGTTACAAGAGCCCCCAACAGGTACAGTATTGCTGATACTGAAATAGCAGGAATTCTTCAAAGAACTGTGTAAGTGCGTGGCAGAAAATCAGCCTTTTTCTAGCAAGCTGTGAATGTGTAAATAAGCATGAGCAGTGTAATTATTTTTTCCAAGCAATATGAATAGGACGTTTTCCTGGCCAGAAGCAAGCAAAATTTCTTGATGTATTGCGATGCCATATACTGAAAATTTGTTGTATATTAAATTGCATTTAACATTTATTCTCTCTCCTGCTTTGTCTGCTGAGCAGTGCAGCATTAGGTAGTCATCTTGATTTTGTGCATTTCCTTAGTCATATCTGTAAAAGATCTTACCCAATGCTCAACCCTTCATTAAAAAAACAGGCTAAAACAGTCAGCAGGTAGATATGAAATAAAAGAGATTAGCTAAAGCGATCAATTAAATCTGTCTATAAAATCAAGAGCTATTTTCCTTCTATGCACCATAGAGTTTCCTGCTAAACTGTACATAACTCCTTCACTTTACACACTATTTCTGCTGGAGATGTAGAAGTTTCTGCAAGGTTAGGAGATGGTTTACTTGACAGCAGATGGGAAAGAGTCCAACCCCCCCAAACAGTAACCTTGCCCTTATCCCTTCTGTCCACAGGATATTTCTGGACTGCTTCTCAGTAATGTCTGGCTGAACTTGTTTCCATGCTTCTGGAGAAAGTCCAGGACGGCAGAGAGCTCCTGGGGACAGGTACTGGCAGGCTGCTGCGATCTGAGGCACTGTCTGTCCTAGGAAGAAAATGGTTAATTAAAAATCACATCCTGTGCTTCACAACAGTTTTGCCTTACTGAAAGACTTGACCCAAATAATAATGAAAACTAACTGAAAAACATTAAGTTTTATAATTCTTGTGAGGTATAAAAACAATGCCAGTTTATAAAAAACACAATTTCCAGTAAAATAAACAAAAAAAGGATTGCTAATAACTCTTTTGTGAGATAACCATTATTTTAACACAGTTTAGTGCAGTTCTTTCCAAATGCTTTAAGCTTAAGAACTCATTTGCATGTTGCCCATGAGGAAATGTTTTTGTGCTGAATTACTGACCATTTAGTTATTTCTTGCACTTCCTAGCAGTCAGTTACAGCTCTGTCTGACACCAATGTCAGCCAACAGCCATCACCCGCACTTACCGAGATGGTTAAATCTTGGGACAAAGCATGCGTAGAGGAAACAAAAACATTACATATGTAAATAACAGAGAGTCACTAACCCTCTTTAATTTGTCTGCTCCGGGAAAATGCCGTGCAGGCTGCAAAGCAAGATAATGCTCCCTGCCCCAGAGCAGATAGTGCTGGGTGGCAGCTTGTCCTTCTCTGAGAGAAACAAGGATGAACAAAAATCCAGCATATGAGTTATTTGAAAAATGCTGGTAAAATTGTCTTGATCTGAAAGAAAACAGTGCTTTTCCAGCTTTCCCTGGTGGCGTTTTGGATGCTTGTGATTCTTTTCTGCTTCTGAGAAATTTTGTGCTTTGCCAACTGCACTCATCCTCCTTGCACAGCCGCTGCTGTAGCACCTGCTTTTTACATTTAGATTCTTGGCACAATAGAAGAAATACTGCCTATTGTCACTTGTCCTTGCTTCCTTCTATTGTGATATTGTGCTTATTACAACAGTGACTGATTTAAATTTTAAATTCTGTAACTGAAATACTGAAACTCTGTGGTAAATGCCAATTGACGCGTAACTGTGTCACCTATGCATCTTGATCTTTGTTTATCCTCAGCATCAGATCTTCATCTTTTCTGCCCCAGCATTCAGCAGCTGTCTGCTGGTCCACCTGAGCACAATGGTCTAAGGAGGAAAGAATGAGCAAGAAATACACACGGTTATGTACAGTAAAATCCAGTTTAAGGATATGAAAATACCCTGCCAGACACAGCAGACTTGCTCTACACCACCTTCTTTCACAAACACAGAAAATGGGTTTCTGAAGTTCAGTGGCAGGAACCGACTGATGCCAATGGAGACCCAACTGATGACCAGCCACCAAGCACTGATGTTTTATAGCATAGAAATACCCCTGCATAAATGCCCCTTGGGTCAATAATCCTCCCTCTCATACCCCGACGTCCCCAACCCAGCCCCTTTCAAATGAGCAGATGAAAACAGATTTTCAAGATTACTTTGTTCTGCAGGACTTGGCCAAATGCACAGCTTGAGACACCACCCTGCCCTGCCTCCACCCAAATACCCTCATTCCATTCCCTGAAAATTTCACTGCACTCTTAAGGTTCTCCAGATTTAACTCAATCATGTTCCCAGGGGCTGGCAGGAGAGAACAGAAACGGAGAAATCAATCACTCCACGAGAGACAGGCTTGAACCAGTGCCAGAACTAATACTCCCAAACTGTGGGAAGGGTGTATTTCAATATTCATTAGAAAGGCACGTTTCTGTCAGATGTTTACAAGTCTTTTTTTCCCAGCACTGCCTTCAGAAGGCTCACGCACCTTCCCTGAGGCACAGAGGGCATTCCTTTGCAAAGCTATCTCTATAAGCATCCTGGAGGATTGCCATCCCTGTTTCTGCAGTGAGAATGTCCTTTGTGTCCTGGGGCAGCACCAGCAGCGGCACTGGTGACCAGAGACACACTGCCCGTGGTGCCGCTCAGCCCATTTAAACCATTTAAACTTTTTTTTGTCCTTTGTGGACTTGGTGCTTTTCCCCCTCCCACTTCGCAGCTGACTCCATTTTCAGACTGTTGAACTGTGCTCGGTAACCTAAGAATAATTGAGGGCAACAGGTAAGAGCTTATTACCATAGGAACGTGGGTTCCCCAAGCAGCACTGATTGTAATTCAGAAACATTTCAAACCGTGCATCAGGTTAAGCCATTTAATGTTGAAGTGTACAGGTCAGCCTTCGGAAAGCAGGACTGAAGGTGCAACATTGCTTCTCTTCCTTTCACTCCTGTGCCAGCCACTTACTTAATTTACCTGCAACAGCACTAAATATAACTTAAAATACTCCATTGTTTTTTTTAATCTAGTATCTTCAATCTCCAGTTCAATTTTTAATCATCTGAATTACAGAAACAAGCAGTTCAGACTCATACAAAAATGAATTTTTCCATCCAATCTTAGTTATATCTTTGAGAGGCTCTTTTCAGTCTTAATTAAAATCTATACACCACTATTTTCCCACTAAAAGCAACATCAATGTAAATAAAATAAGCAGAAGCCCCCACCTTTCCAGCACCATATTGAACAGATTGATTCACGTAAGCCAATTTAAGAATAATTAAATTCACCCATCAGAATGGGAACAACCATCGAATAAAACCCCTCTGACCGCAGTGGGGGGGGGCAGAGCCCACCACAGCCATAGGGTGGCACGGTGGTGGTGGTGCTCCCCACTGCCCGCGCCCCGACCCGCTCCCGTGCCGGGTACCTTCAGGCTTGTGCAACGCTCCCATCCACTGACTCGAGCCTTCTCCCACGGGATGGGTGTGCGTAAGGTGTCCTAACGCCAGCGCGAGAGGACGGAGAGTGTGTCTCAGCGTGGGGCCACGAGAGCACAGCCAGCCACCCCCGTGTGCGGCAGCCACGCTCCCCAGGCACGCGGACTCAGCACATATAAAACTACAGCTAGAAAACCTTTGCCTGAAGTAACATAGTCATCAGAAATCCAATTTGAACAAAAGGTGCATCTTCTAGCACACCATGAAGAGGGAAGAAGGTCCATGAAGGAAAGCTGGAGCAGCTGCCAGGGTATTAGGCAGGGTACTGGGAAGCACTGGGCACTGGCGTTAGTTCCCACTTATCTCAGGTGCTCAGTCAGTCTTTTTCATCCTGACCTTCAGATAAAAGCAAAGTAATTTGATAAATAGAAGCACACTGCTTTGTTTACAGCTGACCAGAATAAACTCTGTTGTTAGCTTTTGGCTCAGAAAAATAGCCAGAATAATTACTTGGATCAAGAAGAGATAGCTGAAACAGCTTTTAAACGTTTCATCCCCTGCCACTTTGTTTTTAGAAAAGAAAACCATGTGGCCACATGGAGAAGACAAGGGGCAATGGGTACAAGTTGCACTGGGAGAAATTTCATCTCAATTTAAGTAAGAAATTTTTTTGCCGTGAGAGCAATCAGTTGCTGGAACAACCTCCCCAGGGATGCGGTGGAGTCCCCATCGCTGGAGGTTTTCAAGATGCGACTGGGCATGGCACTAGATAATCCCATCTGGGCTCCCTTTCCCACGAAGGGTTAAACCAGACGATCTTTCAAGGTCCCTTCCAACGTAGGCTGTTCTATCTGATTCTAAAACCAAATCCCTAACTGTGTTTTTTCAGGAAAACAAAACAAGAGAGAGGCAGAATCAATAGCTAAATAAGAAACAGGTCAGATCATTAGTTTTAATATTTTACTCATTGACAAAAGGTATCGGCTTTCATTGATGTTCTATAATATGTATTTAAAGAGCAGATGATGCTTTACAGAAATATTTGGAGTGCATTAAGAAAAAGAACAATTCCACCCATGACAGAAAATCTATTTTTGTTTGCCATCATTTTTTATTAGGAAGAGCATTCACATAAAAAACTGATGCATCAAAAGGCTGACCTCCTTTCTGAGCTCACAATTTGTGTACTTATGGAACAGTTCTACAGAATTTAATTGCAAATAATATATTTTTGCAGATTTATTGATCATCTCTATAGAATTTAATCAAAAGTTACATTTGTGCTACAGAATTCACAACTAAATAAAGATGACAATTTTATACTGGACATTACAGAGTTTTGAAAAAAATCTGGAAAATACTATTGTGTTTCTTTTGAATTTCATAAGTTCCATTCCACAATACATTATGTGGTACTGATCACGAAACACCTACTGAAATAGGACTATTTAGGCAATGTTATCCTGGTGCTTCAGTTTTGTAAGTGCTATACCAGAAATCTATCTAAGTTGCATAGGCAGCCATTTATTTCTACCTGCATGCAACTATTCCTGTCCATTCTGGGAGTCTGACAGAGCAGTATCTTCAGGTAAAACTTTTAGAAAGCATTTAGGGTTTAAAAAAAGGTTTTAGGACTTGACCCACATTTTCAAATTAATTCAGAGATAAAGTTTTAAAAAGCTCTACAATACTATTGCCTGAATTTTTATAATCACTGATTATTAACTTACTTTACATGAAGGACAAGGGGTAATGTCTTTAAACTGAAAGAGGGTAGATTTAGATTAGATGTAAGGAAGAAGTTCTTTCCTGTGAGGGTGGTGAGGGCACTGGACCAGGTTGCCCAGAGAGGCTGTGGATGCCCCATCCCTGGAAGTGTTCAAGGTTGGATAGGGCTTTGAGCAACCTGGTCTGGTGGAAGGTGTCCCTGCCCACAGCAGGGGGGTTGGAATTTTATTATCTTTAAGGTCCCTTCTACCCCAAACCATTCTATGATTCTATGTTTTTGATGAAGGTGGTTTTGACAATTTGGCCTGGTAGAACTCTTTAAAAGGTAATTTTTTTAAAGTAGAGTAGTGCCTCAACACTCAAAAGTGTCTACCACAGTGGATAGCACACTCTCAGTGGAAGCCCCAAACCACGGACCCTGACCACAGGGGGGCTGGACCACGTCCAGTCCTTCCCCCAAAGGGGGTGGAAGGACATCCCCTCCACCCCTGAGGCGCAGGAGCGGCACCGGGAGCTGCTGCCCGTGCTCCCGCATCCCCAGACCCCGCGCTCCAGCAGCGCTGGAGAGGTGAACCCCAGCGGAAGACGCAAGCCCTGTCATTTAGCTGCAGTCCATTAAATAGCCAGATGTGCCCGAGATCAGGTTCCTCCAATCTATTCCATTATGGATTAAGTGGAGTCACTGAAGAAAATCATTAAGACTGTTTTGCTGTCACATCACCTCCAAATGACTAAACAATTTACTGGAGTGCTTTCCCGTCTGCGGAGGCTGGACCTGGCTCACATTTGTTAAGTGCAGAAGTCCCTACGCTCACTCACAGAAATAAAAATTCAAGCTGAATTTCTCGTTTCCCATGGGAATCTTAAATCAGTCCTTTTCATTACAAATTGATTTTTAAGTGCCATCTTCCAAATAGGTATTTTGGTTTAAAAACTGGAAACAAAAAGAAGACTTAAATTCAAATGCTAACCCAAAATGAAATAAAACATTTTCTCCAATATATCTTATGATTTTCTTTCATTCATAACACTGAAATTTGAGTTCCAGCATATATCAAAACAGCTTTTGAAATGCTGACTTGGAAGAAAAAATTTTGTTCTGAATTGAGTCACTGGAAACCTAATATTCAGAATATTAAATTATACTGTCATTGGTATAATGGTCTTATTTACTTGGTAGAAGAAAGAGCAAACATTAAGAAAAAAAGAATTAACAGAGTACTACCACTGAAAACCAACCATAGAGCAGGCATGCTCTTATATGAGCATAGGTGCAACTGTGCAAACTATTCTGTTTTGTCCAGCTTTTCTTCTCTCCACACAAGAAGAGGAGTAAAGCAATTTATTCAATTTATATTCAATTTCACTGCTCAGATCTAGATAATTAACGCTGTTATATATAGCCTTCTATTTATTGGTTAAACATCAGTGTGTGTGTGAACTGGCATACTCACATGTATTGCATATATATATATACAGACATATGGGAACATGCAGTAAATGAAATGTGAATCAGTTTAACATGGAAGCCGCGGTGAAATTCCTGCATGTCAAACATAAAGCAATTAATAAAAAGACAGAAAGAAACAAGTCAGAGTTTAAACTCAATGGCCTGAATGTCCACAAAAAGGAAGTGCCAATTAGAATGAACCTAATAAACATTTTCTGTCAGCTCTGCTAGGTCTTTGGCCATCAGTTAATCCATTTTAAAAAACACTTCTATCATTTGTTTTTGTTGAGCACTTATTATTTTTAAACACACTAAACCCACTAAGTGACATAGTTTCTCCTTCAGTGCAAACTCAAACCATAGAAAAGAGAAACTTCCTTTAAAGAAACACGGTCCCCGGGTTGTATTCAGATGACCCCATGGCCCCAGATGTTTGCAGCAGGCTGCTGTTTGTGTAAGAACTCACAGGAGCAGAACAAATTTAAGGGCATATTCTGGCAACTGGTTGAAGCACTATTATATTTCATTATGTAAACCACAATTTTTAAGGATACATGCCTAGGCCCACATGGATATGCACCACCTAAACCTGGAAGGTATTTCTAAATTGAGCAATATTACTGAAAGCGGAACCTGCCCCAATTGCCCTAAGTGCCCTAATGGCACTAACGTCTGCTGAGGAATTGGCTTTATAGAAAACTTGCTTCACTTCCTTAATATCCAGGATATTAAATCAGAGGTCAGTGCAAAGCTTTTTGCAAAAATCGTGAGTTATTATGCTTCACAATGGACTAATGACAAGCAAGTGTTGTGAATTTTAGACTTCCTAAAATCTCCATTAAAGGGACAGTTGGCAGACACTCTAATGAGAGTAGAAGGGAAAATAAAAGCTAAAAAACCCCAGCATATGTGAGAATGATGAAGTGCAGTTACATATAGGGTGACTGGAATGGCGTTTGAAACAGTGGTCCAACTCACAGGTATTTTTATTGTTACATTTAACAAGGGTATTAAAGCAGTGCCCTGAAACCAGAAGTAAGACGACAGCCCTGCTGTGCTAGGAGCTGCACAAAGGCACCAGCCCTGCCCGCTGCTATCTTCCCTTTCTTCTGAAAGCACTGCTGGGATCTGATTTACGAGGGAAATTGGCACAAAACTATTACGCATAGTCCAAAATCACAGGTTGAGACGCAAAGCCAAAGGAGAATCCAAAGTTACAATTTCACGATTTTTCAAGGCATTTTCCAGTCACCTCCCAGTGACATGGGAGAGATTATCCAGCTCTGGATCAAGTACTCTGGTTCCTCACGAGCCACCTCAGTCCAGCAGCCACCTGCGTTAAACGGTGGAGGTGCATATGGGGACCTCTCCTTTTGTAAGCCCACGAACAAACCGGTCTTTTCTCTGTGTCCCCCTCTCAGCCATCCCGCACGCTCACATTGCCCACCCGGGTGCTGGCCACCTCAGCCCCTTCCCCACGGAGCAGGGTCTGGCTCTCACAGGAGTAAATTTAAGAAGAGGAGAAGTATCCTTTCCACCTGTTTTTTCAATTAAAGTAATTTTAAAAGTCTTAATACAAAACTTAGTTGTTACAGGTGAAAATGGCTCTCCTTTGGAAAGGAGACAAAGCTTTTATATTTTCTGGTAATTTATTCTGAAACTATTACAGAAGTAAGCTTCTAGCCGTCATTTTCACATGTATAGCATTAGTCGCTACTCCTAATCTCATAGTCTCATCACCAAGTCACCATCAGTTTGGGGACAAAATATCATGTGCTCCAGTAAAATTAGTGGAACTATGCAAATACAAAACCATAGATTATCATGCTCTATCACCTAGAATAATGTATTATTATCCTATTGATAAAGTTCAGTACTATCAAAATCTTAAAGATTCATTCTACTTGCAAAATTCAGTACCATCAAAATCTTGGAAATTCATAATTCCAGCAGTGACCAGGACTGACAGTTCATCATGAGGCAACTGTATTTGCTGAGCCCTCACTCAGCGTCTTTTGACTCTGAGCAGTTATTTTTTGTCTTGATTCAACTGAAATCCACATAACATGGCAGCTGTAAACTTGCTTGAAGGCTATAGTAACTGCTTTAGCATCTTCCCTTTAAATGAGGGAAGGTGAAGATAAATTACAGAGCCCCACCATTTTTCTAAGAGATATGTAGAGACTGAAGAAGGTCCAACGAGCTGTCTGCTTGTCAGCTCAGGATGTTTTTAAGCAGACAGTGTTGCTCTTTTAGGCCACCCTCTGCATCCAGGCAAGACAAAAACAGTGTCCCCAGAGTCCCTTTAGTCTCCTGAAGAGTTCCCGTACACAGCAGAAGGCAAACCTTCAGCCCTTTGCTCCGGACTTTGCTCTGCCCGTGGGTGCTGAGGGGCAGGGGCTGCAGAGCGGCAGTGCTTTCCCAGGGGAGCTGCACTGATCCTGCTGGCCTCGAGCTCCTAAGCCATGTGCGGACAGAAATGGGCCCGGAGAAGGGCAGGGGATTTCTCTCCCAGGGAGTCACAGAGCCAGAGTGCCACAGTTCCCCAAAACTTACAGCCAGCTTCTTCGGGGACAAAATGCTTAGGGAACATTATCACATCTCAGGGAAAGGAAAACTGTTGTTGTAGTCAGGGTCGTCTTCACTGAATCTGGGTTTTTGGGGGGAATGTTAATGCTGACATCATTACACTAACATCCCTGGAGCAGCTCTTGGCTTGTGCTCATGTAAGCAAGAAGAAAATAAAAGCCGGTTAACACAGTCTATGCGAGTTAGGAATTGGGTCCCAGATATTTGGTAGACTTTTTTCTTTCCTTTCTTTCAAGTGAGCTGTGGGTCTATTATTTGGTAGTGATGTTTGGAGAATTTTGAAATGTCGGAAAGGAAATCTGTAAATTCTGAGGTTAACAAATAGGAAAATCAATTTGGTTAATGCAAGAGTACTCCCGTCCTCCCCCACGCCAATTTTAATGGGGGATAAATATTTACAGAGGAAAGGTGATGTCTGGAGGTGCATTTATCTCCTTATCCACATGGCACCAACGCAACAAGCACTGAGGACATGGCCTGGTGGAGCTGCTATTGTAAAGCCCCAGCCCAGCAGCCTTTGCTCTGGGGTAAGCAGATTCATCATTAATATGGCATTCATGTTCTGCATTGCAGTTTTGGATGTTACTGTCACCCATTTGGGGCCTCAGATAAGAGTGAAAACCTGGAGCTACCTGTCGGAGTGTGTAATATCCTTTTAATATGCCCAACCTGACAATCTCAGCATGGCTGTTGAAGACGGCTGCAGCTGGCAGGTGCTTTCTGGTAAAGCACAGCCCATTTCCTTGCTGGTTTTCATACTTCTACATCTGGTTTTAAATGTGGACAACAGGACTTGAGAAGTCCCAAAGGCTCATGTCACCTATTCATGTTTTAAAACAATTATGCTGATACTTACTCTTGGAGAGGAAGGAGTGGTAACAGGTCACTGCACATCTACGGCACACACACAGGCACAATGCTCAAACCAGGTACCACCAAACGTATCAGCCGACAACCGGAGGGCTGCGAATCAAAGTACAAGTGATAGGTATCTGATCTAAAAACTGTGTTAAAATGCTGGCAGCATGGGGCTAGGAGGGATGAGGAGGGTGAGGAGAGATAAGGATAGCCCCTACAAGCAGACACAGCAATGACCATACCTGTCACAGGAGAATTCTGGATTTCTTGGCTTTCCCATTGTCTTTCTTAAGTTGGAAAATTTTTTACTACACTTTTTTGTCTCCTCAGAAAAATTAAGTGAAACCAGTCCATAGCACGTAATTAAATCCTATTTCTTCCATTTCTTTTCCAAAAGATGTTTTACAAATGGAGCTTGACTTTGTTTTAAATCATCTCCTAACAGATTTCAGATGAAATTTAATAATCCTTTTCTATCCTGAAGGGACTCAGTGATAGAAAATAGATGTTAAACAAAAAAAAGAACAATTTATTTATCTGCTCTTGCACTCCCTTTGCTTTCATTTGCGTGTAAGCTGTTTGGATAAATGGTGGGATGGGGAGGACGTGAACACTGCTCTCTCCTTGTTCTGCTGATGTAATGACAATAGGAGGATTATTTCTTAATTTTCAGTGTGGTAAGTGGGTAATTATTGTCCGATTAGACTTGCTATTAACCTCTCTGTATCTCATTTTGCCATCCATAAAATGAGAATAACAGCACTTACCACTCTCACTGGGATATTGTGGAGATTTATTAGTTAATGTATGTACAGCACAATGAAAATGAAAAGCACTGTACATTGGCTAGAGCATAATTATTAATAATGAATCGTTGTTAGCATTGTTAACATGGTTATAGCTTCAGAAACTCAGTGTGTGATTTGATGCCTGGCAATAAGGTGCACTCATAAGGGTTTCTCTTGTGAACCTTGGATCTTAAGCTTGAGTAGTTAGATGGAGAATCTAGAAAATTGGGTCTAGTGAAATGACAAAGCCAGTTTTAATTGGTGCAGATATGAATGTACCTTTCTCTTAAGTAAAAAAAACCCCAATGAACTAGCAAAAAAAAAAATCACCTAAAAGAAAAATTAATTAGCTGGAAAAAATACCTTCTTAAACTCTTCCTCCCTAAACCCACTGTACGTCAGCAAATACCTTGTGTCATGTCTTGTCCGTGATGTTCTGGTTCTTTAGAAGAAAGCCCAAAGGGGATGGAGGAGACATCTGGAGAGGTAACCTGCGTCACCGGCAATAGCGGGACCGGAGCTGGTCGGTCACCAGCAGAAACATGTCCTGCTGCAGCTGAACGAACAGGAACGAAGCACAAAGAGGGAGAGGGGACAGGTACAGAAATCAGCTACTAGCAGAATTACTAATAACAGACTGGAGACACAGCTGGTGGTTTTACTGGTAGAAGGCTCCATTAATGCCCAGCCCTGTCTCCTGTTGCTGTGTGCATATCTCCATTCCACTCGTACTGAAATGAGCTGAAATCTGCAAGTTTTCTGTTTTACCACAGGGATCCCATCAAATCTGGGAAAGCCCTATGTCAGAACGATGTTCCTTTGGGGATTCTTTGGAGACAAGGGTTGTGACAGTGCCTGTGGTCACGGGCATTGGCTGGGTTGTTGGAGGACCCTTTTGGTTTAGCACACTGCTTTAAGTAGCATGAGAAGCAAAGCTGCTTGTGCAGTGACTGATTAAACTAAGTTCAATAACTACTATAAGTCCAGTGCTAATTCACAAACAGATATCAGGGGAAAAAAAAGAAGAAATAGAAACCTTACATGTTGGTTGAGATAATATTCTCTAAAATTTTATCCAAATTTTATCATACCTTCTCCAGTCGGCCGTTTGCGATGGATAGGGAAGACCCCAACGTCCTCTGGAAGACACATGGCAATGCCAGCAGCACTGCCCGGGCACCAGCTGAGGCCTCATCCCTGCTCAGTCCTGGAGCCCCGCAGTGCTGGACAAGGTCCAGTTTTCATATCAGTTGCTTAATACGCATGTACCAGACCAGAGGTGGATAACCAATGATGTTTGATTCGAGGAAGAGATGCCTGCAGATGTGTGGTTCCCCACTCAGCTGACCGCTCTTTTTCTCCTAACTACATGGAGATCAGCATCCTACGGTATTGCTAGGGTAGGTACCAATGGCTCCCAACTGAAATGGGACCACAAGGACATGGGCAGCAGTGGGGGTCCCAGGTGGGGGCTGGTCAGGTGCCCTCAGGGCACGGAGAGCAGCATGGGACCAAGTTTGCTGTTACTCTATGCTGTAACAAATTGAAATAAAAATAAAAATAATAATTTTTAAAAAATCATAGTATTTGGCAAGAGCTTGCAGTCAATAATTCAGCCTCCAAACAGGAGAAACTCACAACGTGAAAAGCCACTGCCTTTTATTTGTAGCCTCATGCCGCAGACAGTCCCAGTTACCAAGCCGTTTGTATGGGCAGCCACAGCATTGATGCAGATCAACAGAGACCCATGTAACGAGAGTCTTTGCAGTGCTTGAAAACCAGTTGTTTTCTGTTTCACTGGTGGAAATCCAGAGTTACACACTGTTCTTCCTGGAATAACAGCTGAAACTGGGAGCACAGTTTAGGCTCCATTTCTGGATCAGCCAGGATGTGCTCTTCAGCCTGGAGCAGCAGGCAGTGGTGTCTCGGTTGATGATTGGGACACAGAAACTTCTGAGTCCACTTCTGCTGCTGGTCTGTCAGGGACTGGACCTACTGGTCTGCAGAGCACAGTAATGATCCCCACAGGTTGTCCAGATTTCTGCTGGGCAGCAGGAGTCTCTGTTGCTGTCTGAGAGACTATGACTTTATATCAGTCAGGGATAATTTAATTAAAGACTATAATAACTGATGTGTGGGAACACATCAGTAATGAGTGTATTTTATCCATTAAGGAACAAATACATTTTTGGAAACATTCTTTCTTCAGCTCACTTCTCATTTAAACATTTGGATGGTTTCCAGTAGCTCACTGTTGCTCCTTCTCCCATCTGTCCTACCGAGAAATACAAAACATCGTTCTGTTTGTGCATACACGCACACACATACGCATTCATATATAAACCCAAAACGATGTTAAGTCTTCAGTCATACAGTCTGATACATCTCAGGCATATGAAAGCAGCAGTTGTTCCCTCAGCGCCAGGGCAGAGTCAGGCAGACGTCGAACTGAAGCCGATGTCGGGTATCGAGGTATGACATCAGGACAGGGGATGCCTCGTCCCTAACAGCAAGGTGTGCTGCTTTACTGATAAAATTCCTGGGCTATGTCCCAAAACTGTGGCTGCTAATTAAAAGTTCGGTGGCTTAATCCTTCTCAGATACTGTGAAAAGATGGAATTTCAACCAGACGCACAAACATCCAAACAGTATTTTCTCTTTGAATAAAATTAGAATGAATATTACCTCGGGTACTCATCAGCTTTGCCTAGCCCAGAGAGAAGAATCAATCTGACTTGTGGTCCATAGTCTATAAAGAAATAAAGTGGTGACTAAATAACTCTCCTTTTGTGATTATCCTACCAACAAATTGCTTCTAACAAAAAGATCTGCGGACACAGAGCTGAAGCACAACTGCTTCTCCAACACAGATTAATATGGTTGACGCATGTAGGTGTAGCAATAATGTGTTAATGAGTTATTGATTTTTTTAATTAGACTTCACTGGTATCATATTTTCAATCTAAATGAATGCATCATTAAAGTAATTAATAGCACGGCGATAACGAGAACTGTCTGAAATTGCAATTAATTGGCGGCACACGGCCCACCCGTAACACCCTGTAGGCAGAGCAGGAGCCTCGGCAGCGACGTTGTACCTGTCTCTGATGGGCGCTGCGAGGAACCGGCACGGCAGAGCCGCCGGCACGGGGAGCGGGGCTGCGCGGTGCCCGATGCCCCCGCAGCCGCCGGCCAGCCGTCACCGGGCTCTGCGCTGCTGCTCTTACAGCCATTCTGGGAATTAACAATGAATCACTAAACAAACAAAAACAAACAAAAAAGGCAGAAAGAAAAATCCAAGCATGCTATCTAAGGGCCAGACCCCTTGATTAAAGCCATGCTCCAGAGCTCAGCGCTGAAATTAAGGAATGCAGTTCATACAGCACTGAAATTAAGGAATTTGATTTTTCTCCTGCTGGTCATTCACATTTGAAAAGCATCCGTGTTGAAACAATGCATAGTTAGCCCTTCTCCCTCCTACACGCACCAAAACCAGCCTCAACTTGTGCAATTTGAAAATGGCATATTAATTCACAAGAGTTCTAGCTTTGCAAATAATTGCTTAGGACAGAAAACACAGACCAGTAAACACATTTGAAAGCTTGGTATTTTTAAGCACAGCGTAAAAAAAAAACCCTAAATCAAACTCCATCATTACACACAGTATGAATAGTTATAAATAAGAAAAAAAGATATGTAACAGTGATCATAATTACAGAACATCTTCTGAAACTGAGGAGACATTTTCTTGACTGAAATAAAATGTTCAGGTAGAATTTTTTTTTTTTAAGATACTACTTTTTTTAAAAAAAGAGCATCTAATTTTCTCTGAAGAAGGAATTTTATTGAAGCTATCATCCTTGGATTGGGAATAGGGCTGCAGATATGGTTATTGATGCTCACCAGGTTCTAGCCCTTCCACAGCTTCCACATATTTTAACTCTATCTAAAACCTCTCTAGCTATTTTTAGCCTGAACTGATTTTTGTGGTCATATCTGTCTGTGGCAAACACATAATATCAGACTCACCCACAGTTATGACTTTCTGTGGCTTTTTCCAAGACTTGTTCTGACCTTTTTACCCTGGAAGAACAGTGCACTAAGAAATTCTGAATTCTTCTGCTATAAACCAAAGAAAGAAATGTCCCAGCTGAAAATGAGAGCTAGGCAGCAGGATATTTCACAGCTTACCCCGTCTTCTTGATGAAGACATCTTACTTATCTTTCCTTGCTGTGTGATGGTATCTGACCCATTGCAGAACCACATAATTGCACTAATCTGACACTGATGAGGCTGGCAGCTCACAGGGGACAGGGTACAGACAAGCAGGCAACTTCAGGGGTGGGGAAAAAAACCTAAATGATTCTTAGGGATTCATATAAAACTCAGCTTAAAAGCTCTTTTATTTAAACAAGTTGCCACTGCTAACAACATTATGTCCTTCTCAGGGAAAAACAAAACTGTTGTCTTATTTTAAAACAAGTGCTTCCTTTAGGGCTAATTAAGCTGACAAATAACACTTCCAAAGATTGAGCAGTTTAACTGATCACAATGCAGTGATGCTGGGGACCCTGGAGAGGACCAATTGCTGCTGTGCACAGCTGGGAAAATTACTGTGCCCCCTCTGTATCAGGACATTGAATGAGAGAAAAATAATACCTCATTAATCTTCCTAATGAACCTCTTCTAAACAAGATAATTCACAATTTTATGGTACACATGGGGTTGCCGTGGAGATTTGCTAATCTGCCTACCAAACTGTGAATCAAAGTGTGCAAAACCAGAAGCCACCTGACAGCAGTACTCAGCAAACCTATTGGTGCTCTTCCCCTCCTTTGAGTTTCAGCAATACTACCTCAAAACCAGGGATGGGATAGACACGCCTTCAGAGAGGTAGGTTTAGCTTCCATGATTATTGGATAGAGGAGACAGTCGAAGTAGCACAAACTGACAAATGGGAGAAATAAAGTGTTTTAAGTCAGGAGCTGGGGTGTCTGTGCCAGCGCTGTGCGTCACCGGGAAAGTCTTTTCACTCCTCTCTGGTCATGCTGCCCTTCCCAGGCTGAGCACAACAATCCTTGACCAGCTCTGAAAAGTGAGAACAAAAGGTTCCTGCCTATGCTTCCCATTTTCTACATAAAAGGAAGACGGTGCCTTACATCCTCCCTAGGCACAAGAGACAGACTGTGTTTAAAGTTTGAAATTAATTACTCTAGATGTAGTACTGTTAATCTCACACCATCGCAATAATCTTCTTACGTTCACAATTAAAGATCGAGGTCTCAACCTTTAACAATACTTGTATGTTTAATACTTACTCAATAGGACTTATAATTATCTTTGAAGATTTAGATTTAAGTGTATTGCAGTCCCTAATAGGAAGATCCTTCAACACAGTATAGAAGTACACTGACTTTTTAAACCTTCTATGGGCTTTCAGTGAAGTCCCAAATCTACAGTGTTTCAGAGTCCATCTGATACTTCTCCTATCTTTTGTTACTGAGTTCTAGAAGATTTCTGATAAAAATCGCAATACTGAACAGTACCACAAACCCTCAAGCATCCATAGATTTTTGTATTTCTAAATAAATAATATTATTCATGCATACACCCTTAAGACAAAGAAGCCATCAGGCAACATCTGCATGGGAATTTCCTTCCTAGACGGAATATGAAGTTTCATTGCTGAAGACTCCAAAGTGTGTGAATAGAATTTTTTTTGGCAGGTCCATTAGATACTGTAAGAGTGAACATGAATGCCATGGCAAGGCACATATACATTAAACCTTTAAAGTCACAGTTCCCCTTGATGCAGGCTGGGTAATGCTCTGTAGTCTGCAGCTTTGGGACAGCCTTATTCCTGTTCCACAGGCAACAGCACTGAGCAGTCACAGATGGTGTTACAGCAGTTCATGAGACTCTCATGGATTTCTCGTGGTCCATTGTGCCCTTAAATCATACGCATTCACATTTGCATGTTAGGCTTTTTTACAGTCTAGGTAGTCTCACAGGAATAAATAAGGATAAAGCAACACCAAGTTATGTTTCTTTTTTCCATAATGGAAATACAGCTATTATCAGATCAACACAACATTAAGTAAATGATACTATTGCAAATATCCACCAATTTCCATAATGTTTCAATGCTGCCTTTCCATAATTTCATACACTCCTCTCTTTCCTTTTTATTTAACACTGTTTCTTTCAGACAGGACCTCAGAGCCCATGGTCATTTGTGCACGCTGGAGACATCAGTAAACACAGAGAGAAGGTAAAAAAATCCACCTTCAAGTTTCTTGTGATCCAGCGGCTTTATCTTTAAATCCAAAATCGAGGCAGCTTTGCTGAACTCATCTACCAGCTGCTCGTCTGTGTGTGCCAAAGCACTGACCATTTCTGTAATTTAGTGTAGCCTGTGAATTAGTTCATTCTGTGCATTTCCAATTTATTTCCAATTTAGGTATGCACTCAGCAGAACTATCAGAGCCCAGGGAAAACTCCATATGGCAACCAAGAACCCCTTATTTAAGGAAGCTCACCAGGGCTGCGAGACACACGGAGCTGCTCTCGCTGCTTGCCTTGCACCAGAGGCTTGTGTGGGTCCAGCCACACCTGGGAGAGTAAGGGAATATTATGCTCTTCCCGCACAAGGTCTTGGGCAATATCCGGAGAATTCTGCCTTTAGCAGAGATCACAGAAATACATGATGACCATTTCACAGAAGTCTAAATCACCACTGACGTGTTATCAGAGCTACTCAGACTTCATATAATGCATCTTATGGAAACTCCTAAAGAGCAGCCAAAAGCTTTGTTTCACGCAGGAATCTCATAACCATGAACTCCCTTCCACAGTCTTATTTAAAGGGTTAAGATAATGAATTAAGTTACTACTTCTTTTGCATATGAACACAACATTGAAAGCACTAGCTTTGAAAACAACAGTGAAATGTTGAAATTGAAGCCTGCTTCTTGTTAAAAGTCTTTCACTTCCTTAAAATTGCTTTCCCTCATGAGAAGTGTCCATACAGATAAAGCTTTTACTCGTTTCTATGACACAATGTTCCTTGGACACAGAGCACTACAGAGACTGAGGGTGGTGGGAAATTCAGCTTTGGGTCCACATTCGTTTTCCAGCCCCTAAATGGCACCACCGGTCACTGATGTACGGGCTATCTCTAGCACTAATGAATTAAGTATATCTTTGCTTATTTCAATATTGCTACCCCCCTCCTAGCTCTTCCCTAACATAATCTTGTTATCTTTGGGCCTTGCATGGTTTTTTAATTATCATTATTATTTATATAGCACGATGCACGCCGACAAATTTAATCATGTTGTTTACATGAGCTAACCTGATAGACTAATGGAGAAATTACGTATTTTGTTCCCACTGTTGGCACAAACACAATTTCTTTTCTCACTTTCATTAACACAGTTAGTGTTTATAAAAGTCTGATGGTGCTGGAGATGAAAGTGTTTTCTCCAAAGAACAGGTAAACCATAAACAATAACAAAAGTTCCTCCAACCCTAATACCACAATGAATGTGTTTCAATCCCATGATGGAATCATTAGGTAAAGTAGCCAAAGAATCAAGTCCAGATTAATGATATTTCATGAAGAGCTGTTGGAAAACTCAGACAAAAATAATGCAGAAAGACAAAAAAGAAATTACTGAAAAGCACATACACAAACCTTCAGACAAAATATGAAACCCAATCCCTCTGCAACAAAAAGAAAAGAACAGTAAAAAGATGTGATGGCCAGAATAGGTATTCATCAGTGTGTGAGATGGAAGAGCACAAAAGAGCAATCTAGAGGACAGGCTAGAAAAAACTGAAAACTTTAAACAAAATATAAACCTACACTCCACAAAGGGCTAGGAAAGGAAGGGGAAAAGAGCAAAACTTAAAGTAATTCTTGCTGACTTACAAAGTTATAAGAAAGGTCTCTTGCTGCTTGAACAGATGGGTCTAAAATTGTTCTCTGTCAGCAGAAACATCACGGACTCTATTTGCCTGGAAGGGACTAACCCTGGTTGAGAGATGTACAAGGAAGAAGTGCCACATAGGTACTTAATTTGAGCATGCCTCTGAGCAGACGGACCGCAGTTGATGTGCCTCATGCGGAGACGCTTTATCTCTCCTTCCCCTTTTCTAGCCAACCCTTGTACATTTACCAGTTACTTCTGCTAATGCACAGATTCAGGGAACACTGGAGCCAAAAATGAACAACAAAGACCCTTCCTCTGTTATTCCAGCTTATTTGTTGAAGACATCTTATGATTTTCTATTTAAGAGGTCTATTCAGTCATCAGAAATGGAGGGGCAGAATTTTACCATGTGTGGGTCAGCATGGACCTTCAGAACAGCCCTGGCCACTGCAGGGGCTCACAGCCGGGGTCGTTCACTGCCCAGTGGTGGCTACCATACAAACAGCTCCTGCGGAAAAAAATGGTTCCATCCCTCAAGATTTGTACCTGTATGCTGTATACCGTGGACTTGAAGACACCCTTGATAAACACTTATGTTTCTGTATATTTACATTTTCCTTGGAAATCTTTCAAATTGAGGCATTTTAATCAACTCTCTGGTGGAACATCAAGAGAAGGTTTTGCCTAGCTTGTAAAACTGAGTACAGAAACAGAACTTTTCCAAAATTGCCCATGCAGAAAATCTCATTAGTGCACAGATTTCCAAAAGTACAAGGTATCTACCTAGCTTCGTCCCTTTATTATCTGTACAGCAATGGAATAATTAAGCAGCTCTGCTGGTTCCCTCGAAGAGGAGAAATATGTATACATATACTCCGATACAAATAAAGATGACTAAAAAACTGCTGCAACTGGAGAACAATTAACCATCAGCAGCACAAATTCTTGTTTAGGTACTTCTTTAATCTGGTGTCATTAATGCGGGTATCGTGACACAAAGGTACTGAAGACCTTAAAAGGAGACATACCAGTTCAATGAATGCTTTCACATTGACACACTGAGACACAGCTGAAATCAAGAAAAGCTTAGCCACATATTGGCTGTTATTGCTGTGAGCAGCTGGCTTCACTCTTTTGTCTCTTGAGGGACAGCAGAATCCCAGTAAGTTTAAGGAATAAATCGACACAGATTATGAACAATGGAATGAAAAAAGGCTGAAGCACCTTTCTCAATAGGAATTTAGAAAGTTGCTGTGTATCAGAGATGAATTCACCTTCCTTTGAACCCAGGGAAAACCGTGCAGCTGGGACAGCGGTCATCATCACATGCTATCTACGGATGAGGTCAGGACATTGCTGACCAATACACGTTAAATGAAACTCCACCATGCCTTGACATACGCTTGCCAACATATCTCTGCAGCCACCACAGTGAGCCCCACTGCCAACAAATCCCTGAGTCCTACACACATGCAGCCTTAGCACGTAGCATCTATCATCCACTGCATCAGAAGTTTCAATCAAAACTTTGTCACAGCCATCAAGCACCGTGTGTCCAAACGAGTTCCTGAAGCCAGACAGCGAAGGGCAGGAGCTCCTGCTGACTGATGGGAAAACCTTTCCCAAATAACAGCTGCTCCATTGCCAGCTTCTTACTTGTCATTCTCAGGAGACTTACAAAATACCTTTGAAGAACAAAAATTCATAACCACACTGGATACTAAAAATTACAGAGTCAATGCATATGGCATTATACAGAACATACCATCAGCAATCCCCCTGTCTCCGTAAGTGACTACTGCTTGCCTGTCCCTCTGTCCCACAGGGGAACGACCCTACCACCTCTCGTTTTGCTGACACCCTCCTCTGTTCCTCAGGTGTCAGCCTTGCTTTTATCTGAAATCACCTCAGAAAATGAGTAATTCAGTGCAACTCTTCCAAACCTTTACTTACCTTGAAGCTTGTTTCAATTTCATCCCTGAAGGCAGGCTTTTGTGCCTGAACACTTGTCTGTTTTTGCCATCTAAATGACTTGATCTACAGACCTGTCTTAAGCCATTTGTTCACCATGGTTAAAACCAGTCTCATTTTTGCAGTCTCTCTTTACCCAGTTCTGTGTTTTCCACAATATCCCTGCAAATACATCCAAAGAGTGTTTACATATACAACGTAGGAGACATTTTCTACATAATAATCCTCTTTCTGGTCTGCCTCAGTGATGGACTGGCAACCCAGGCGGAGTTTAGGTTGAAGTATTAAGGAAAAAGCATTGCAAATACAGTTAATGGAAATCCCTCCAGCAAGATCATATTATAGGAACATATATGGAATTAGGATGTTGATTACATATTTAAGATAAGCTTAATTTTGCAAAATTTGTATGTGGTCCCATGAAATATAGTTTGGGGAAACAAAACTAAATTCATAGGTCCCCCCCTTTCAGACAAAGGCTAGCTGGCAGGCAGTAATGGATTAATGTTTTCTTTCCCTGCAGAGTCTCCAGCTCTTTCTGATAAGCATGCAATGGAAGTGAGCAGTCAGATTTTAAGCCAATAGGAATATTTCTTTGGTGACTGACAGATGTAGCTCTAAGTATTTTTTTTCTTTTAAAGCAGAAAAAACAATCACTTGTTTGTTTGTTTTATAAAAACGATCACCTCTACGACAAAGCTAATCATAATGGTGTGAGGGGACAGAATCCAGTTTGAAAGAGCATGCAGGCAGAAGGCAAGCCCCGATCTGAAGGAGGCAGCAGTCCAAAAAAGATGCAAAACTTGCAAGGGATGGGTCAGCTTCTCATCCCAAGGTTATTTAAGTGGGGTAATATTAAAAGCAGCAGGTGATGAAGAATAGCTTGTTGTTATCTGTTGGGTCATCATGCTCAGATACCTGGGTCACGTAATGAAAGTTTCCCTGAATGCCTCTAATTAGGCACCCATTGTTTACCATATGTTTCAATTTTGCAAGGACAAGCATACACATAGTTTGCTCACTGGGCACAGATTGCCTCCACTGTTCAAATGTACCCTCTGGAGAATATGCCCAGAGGACTTTGCAAATCTCTGGCATGATGTCCCTCCATATAGGAGGAAAGTAACAACTTTGTGAGGTGATAATTGAGAAGAAATCTAACTATGTGAATATCTGTTACGGATTTTCATTAGGTGTATGTTCATTTTGTCAGTGTCTATGCCAGTATTCAATTACTAATACAGGCTTTAAAAACAGGAGGGCATCACTTCAGGGATAATGAAATTTCATGAGAAGAAAGAATATTGGCTTTAAAGGTCTAAAAACACTGAGACACTGTTTTCAGACCAGCTGTGCAAATCCAGGTTATGATTTCCAATCACAGTCTTTGACAACCCTGATTTTGTTGATTGGATTTTGTTACATTTCTGCAATTTTCTGGTATTAGATTATATTTTAAAAAATAGAAAGACATAAGGAGAGAGGTTTGCCTACCTGAAACCACATGGAGAGGAAGACTACTGCCTAATGGCTTCTAATCCAAGCCTATGTAAATTTTAGACTGGAGGATCTATGACATAATGAGATCTGTCAAGCACGAGTCATCACACTGTAACTGAAATGTGAATAGACATTCACATTATCTAGCATGCAGCAGATAGATATTGCTATTAGAGAAGAGAGGGGAGAGGTGACAAAAATGTCCCATTCCATGGTGAGCAGTGGTCACATTTCATTGTAATGTGAGCGAGAATCATTTGGCACTTTAATCAAAGCAGCATCTCCCATTCTGAGAACAGAAGCTATGGCAAAAGAGGCTGCAGGATGACCTGTAGTCTTCTGTGTATCTCATTATTGAGAATTGCCTTGTAGTGTTGAAAGCAGAAGTGCATGTGGAGGGGTAAGGAGAGAAGGAGAAAGCAGATACTGTTTGGGGATATCTACTTCTGGTTAGTACTTCAACATCTCATACCTAGCATAAATGACAAATGGCATTCATTTCACTTCCCTTCTTTGGAAAACCATCCTTTATATTCTGCCTGCATTGATAATCTGAGCACATAATTTAGACAGTGTTTTCCAGTCTCCTGCATCCCGTCTCTCTCCCTCCAAACTATTCCACAGAACTGGCTCTGTGTCTCTGTCTTCTCCAGAGATCTTATCCTGCAGAAATAAATAAAAGCAAGAATTTATTTTCAAAAAACCTAACAACTCTGGCATAACATTTGGAACAAACTAAGCCATAATACTGATTCTTTTTTTTTCTTTACTTTTGTTCTTTATGGGTCTGAGTTAGTTCTCCTCCGCCTGTTTTTCTTCTGCTGCTGTTATTCTCAGCTTTTTATTTCACCAGAAATGGAAATGAGAATGAAAAAGGGAAGAGACTATTTGTCTATGCTTTAGTTTTAGACTTTGAAGACTTGCACATGTATATGGATCTGAACATTCAGGTTGAAGGACAGTTTATTGGTGTGGAATAAGTGCCAGCTCTAAGCCTCAAACTTGCAAAGCTGACTGATCCCTTCTCAGGCAGCCCTGAAAACAGCCTTGCTCTGCAATGGTAAATAAAGCAGTAGAGTTAATGCACAAACTTGGTCCTCCAGGAGGCACACCTGATTTCTGTATCTGAGGACTAACTCCATTCTTTCGCCCCCCACAATTGGTTCCATTAGTGATGAACCTGTGTAAGAGACAGATACATATAATACGACTTTATAATAAAATATGCAGGAACAATAAAGTCCACAAATACTTAGCTCTCTCCAGAAGTGATTTGACAAGATTAAACTTCTTGTTATGCTATTCCCCAATGAACAGTCCACTTAATATTTGACTAAGCATTATTAAGAATCAAAGACAACCAGAAAAATAGCCCCTAATTCACTTCAGAAAGAACGAGAGCGTGTTCAGATTGACTTGCGCTTATTTCAAAGCTCCTATCCCCCAACTTCATCAAAGAGATATTTAATCTCTTACACCATCATTTATTCATGCTGATAGCACATACAGGAAGCTTTAGCTAAGGGAAGGAGCCAGTGGCACGTACAGTGCTCATTATTAGATGGATGACTTTCAAATCCTATTACTGAGCGTGGGGCTCCAGCTAGTGAAAGTAGTCATTTTTCTCTCAGGGTCTCCAAAATGCATCTTTAAACCAGTAAAGAAGTGACAGACACCCTTAGTCTACTGTTTGAACATATAGAATTAGGAAAACTTCTTACATAGAGTGAAATAACTCAGCAGTTCAGAGCGCCAGCTCACCCTTCCTTGTACAGCTCAAGTCCTGTGGGGGGTGAAAGGAGAACGCCATGAAAAGCGAGTAAAGCTCCAGAGGAGAGGTGGTCCATGGAAGAGGTCTGCACAAGAGTCTCTTTGCAGCCTGACGGATGACAGCCCTGGGGGGTGAAGATGAAATACAGACAGACCCACTGGCTGGGCCCCTCTGCAGTGCTGAGGCTGGTTTGGCCATGACCCCTCTCCCTTGCAGAGGACAAGTATGGGGGTATGCAGCACCACCAAGCCCCTGGGCATCAGCAAGCAATTCTCCATGCTCAGTGCTTACTGTCCAGACAGATGGAGTTCAGTCCTGAGCACCCTCAAAGGTAACAAACTCCAGTTCCTAGTGCTTAAAACTCTCTAAAACTACAATCTTTTTGTCCAGCTCCTACTGATGCTGCCACAGTTCATTGCCAGCCCTCCTGAAAGCAGCTCTATTCTGCTCCTTTTGCCTTCAGCCTCTATGGACTTAGACTATAAAATAACCGACAAATCCTACCGCAGTCTCTGATTTAAGCAATTTTTTAATACTCAGAGATTCATTTTTGTGCCAATTCAGTTCAAAACCATTTTTACTTCCCACTAAACAGAAATAAAAAGGTCATGCTGGAAGCAGTATTTTGATATTCCCTAAATGAGGTATGCCCCATAGAGCCAGCACATGAAGTTAAACGCATCCCATTACCTTTCTCAGCTGTCACTGTGCAAGCTGTGAACCTCTGAGGTTCCCCTGTGCAAGGCACACGCGGTGGGCTGGAAGCTCATGAGCGGCTCATCAGGGTGAAATGCCAGAAGAACAAAGTTTTGCAGGACGGACATATTTTCATGACGCCTTTCTGTTTCTGTTCACTGGAACATTCCAATGAAATCAACTTTGCCACAAGGTTCTTGACCTGCTCTATCCACAAGCAGACATAATCTGTTGGAAGAATAAAGTCTATCACAAAATCAATGCTACATTTTTCTGTACTTAGTTTATCTCTTTCATTGATTACACCCCTAAAAACTGTTGAAGCACAGCTACAAGAAAAGATGTAAACATTGAAGAAGTTATAAATCCATGTAGTAAAGATAACGTTCCAGATCCTCAGCTTCCAGATGTCAAACTGTGTTGTTTTGTAAAAACTCTAACATTAACTAAAATATTAAGTTCTGCGGGGGTTTTTTTGTGCAGTGCAAAAACCTGCTTTCAGTTATAGCATATTACATGCAAATACTCCATAAACAGTAATTAAGTTAAGCTAAAAAACATTTTATCATTTTATAATTAAGCAGCATCCAAAATTCTGGAGATTAAAACAATTTTGAATAAAGCCTAGCTTACAGGATTAGATGATTATAATATTTGCACAAAGAAAATGCCAAACTTTCTATGACTTCATAGAAAAGGGTGGGGAAAATCCGATTTAAAACTACTTTGCCAGAGAAACTAAAACCAGTGCATTTCTTGTGTTAGAAAAAGCAAGAAGTATTAGTATTTTAACAGTTAATTGAGCTGGTATCTGTAAAACTAGCACAGAATGGTGTTTTTGCAATTACTATATTGAAACCTAAAAGATCCAGGGGCAGTTTAGTACAGGGGAAAAAAAAAAAAAAAAAAAAAAAAATCACTGTATATTCACCACAAACCTCCACCTTCCAGTGCACATAAGTCTCTTGTTTGGAAGTTTGCTCAGATCATATCTGAAGACCCTCTCTTTTGAGGTTATTTTTCTAGCAGTCCAGAACAAAGAAAGCTGCAACAGGCAACTATAAGCACTCATATGACTGTGCTCATCAGTCTCAAGAGAGGAAAAAATACCTCCTGGTTTGCAAGCCCGGCAAACAGCAGGCACCTGACACCCCTGCTTTACTATGCTGCGAGTCAGCTCTCAAAAAACCTTTCTGAGTTTCCTAACATACATAATCGGTTATGCGTGCTCTCTTGAAAGGAAGGACAAACAGACGTCACCCCTATGTGCCAGTAGATACCTTTTTCCACATTTTTAAATTAATATGAGATTCAATTCAGTGTATAGCTGATAAAAAGTTCACAAGTATTCCTGGAACCGCCACTGCCTATGTGGCTAAGAGTTACTAAATTACCCTAATACTAATAAGCAAAATAAAAGCTGATTAAAGTAACCACAAGATTTTGCAGAGCAATCTGCATAAATTCCTCAACACAAATTCCTGCCTCAGTAACTGCAGTTAAGCATTCTGGATTAGATTTATTTTATGTTCCTTCATCGTAATCACAGCTACATGGCTGCAATCCACCAAAACAAAGATATTCCAGGGTGGGGAATCTATGTATCTGCAAGTTTCATAATTGCCTTTTTATTGGACTCCTGTAGTTTCTAGAATTTCTTAAAAAATGGATATTAACATAATGTTCATAAAGAATATTAATAGGTTACAGCAGAGCAATCAGGGTACCTAGCAGCCTTGAAACATACCACAGAGCATTCAAATTAAAGATGGCATTTGCAGGGATGACAATGCTGTAAAACCAGGCACCAAATCGCCCCATCAGTCATACAAAATGCAGCTCTGAACCACTTCCATGGCATATAACTCCACGGAGCCATGTCTAAGACTTTACTGAAAACAAAGGTATAAACGTAACAGTTTGATCACAATTTCAGCTTCACAAAATCATTTATCTTTGTTGATTCTTCGTAATTATCTCACAGTTGCCAAAAGCACATCCTAGTGCGATCAGTAGTACACCCTACATAAAACGCTGCCTGCAGATGTAATGCCTAATTTCTCTTTGTAGATGTTCTAGACATGACACAAAGCAAAGACCACTGCCCGGGTTTTCTTTCTTGAAAGAAAGACCAAACTGAAAAGTTCTGATCCCATCTAAAAATAATGACAGTTTTTAGGTTCACTGGGTTCTCCCTGCTATAAATCAAGGTTGCAGATTTCCGCTAGCAAAAACTATGTCAAAAGAACACACCAAAGAAAATTTTGTAGGACTAGTTGGCAGAGAATGAAAATACTGGGAAATTCCACTTTTCTTAAAGTGGAAACATTCAAACAGCGTAAAAGACTGCACGGCAAACCTGAGAGGTTTAGCATCCTTTTTATAATTGGAGAAAGAGGAGAGGATGAACCTGGAGAAATATCGGCTGCGTAGATTATAAACTTCTCTGTGCCTTTTTCTGTTTCCTAGCACAGTGAATAGCAGGCATATACATCAATATAAATCAGCACTATATATCTGTTAAGGTAAACATCTACTGTAAATATACTGTGACAGTCGCAGCCTTTGACTTTAGGATTTCAAACGTTTTAACCACTGTGTATTTGCAATTCTTCATTCATCTATTTCTGACCAAACCTTCCCCCCCCACCCTGCATGTATTTTCTTAAGAGACTCCTAATATTCATACCAATTAATGCATGAATTCTAGCAGGTCAGTTGCTTCTCTTTCCCCCTGGGAATGATACATTCAATTACTGCCAGCAGCTGCACATAAGTAGGGGAGCAAAACACAAATTCTTTTTATTTCTGCTCCACACCTCGCTGAGTATTTTCAACTAGGTTTTTTTTTTTTGCAGAGGTTTTTGTGTTAAAAAAAACCTATTCATTCCCATCCTATGCATTACACTGTGCATTTTAAAAAATAATTTGAATTACGCTGGAATGTTTCTGTCTCTAACAACCTAGTGAGCAACAGCAGCCTATTCTTTGGACATCTGTTATTGCAGGGAGGCCTGCACAGAGAGATGAAGCATTCAGATCATGCATCACACCAGGTCATGCGGAAGTATGTTTCAAAGCATCAGGGCATAATTTGCACAAATGCGGATCCTTGGGAGTTTAGTGCCCGATCTAAGAGCAGCTAAACGATTATCAAAACATAATAGCCTGTCTTTAAAGTTCCTGGTGCTTAGAATAACACTGAAATCAGCCACTGAGCTCATTTCAGTTCAGAAGCCAGTGGAGCTCCTATCCCAATGAAGAAATTGTGCCTCAGGGAGATGATGTGCTATTCTCTTGAATCCACACAGAATTAAGTCATATTTGCACTGAATGCATCTAGACTTTTGTATGTGAAATCTCTTGGGCAGCCTGGGACCTTGAAAAATTTCACCCTTATGTTCAATGTCATATTTTAACTTCTCACACCAAGCTCCTGGTCCTACTCCATGTCAAACATAGAGAACTTCCATGGACACAAAGTCAGAACACAGAAGAATATGCTGTGAGCTTGATCCAGGGTTAATGGAAGCCAATTAACCAAAGAAACCTTTCCATTTCCTCCGGTGGGCATGGCAGTTACAGAGTTGTTTGGGCTGCAGGGGACCTCAGGAACTCTCTAGCCCAACCTTCTGCTCAAGGAAAGGTAAATGCTGAGTTCTGGCCAGGTTGCTTAGGGCAGCTGGGTCTTGAAAGCTATCACAAGCAGACTCCAGAATGCCCCTGGGCCAGCTTTCAGTTATCCTTATAGTCAAAATCTGATCCTCTAGAACAGCCCCTCCTTCACTTTATGGCTGTCGTCTCTCCTCTCTCTGTGCATCTGCGCAGAGAGCCTGGCTTCAGCATCTTTGACATCTTCACAGTTACTGGAAGGCTGCTGTTAGATCCCCCTGAAGTCCTCTCCTCTAGGCTAAAAAAGCCCAATTCCCTCAGCTTCTCCTCGCAGGAAAAGCGCTCCAATCACCTGGGAACATTGGCATGTACACAGCTTATTAAATTTCTGATTTGCTTTCCCAATAATCTGTTGCTCAGCCAACTTCATTCTATAGCCTTACAACTTAGAGGCGGTGGAGCATGCTAGCACTTTTTTTTCTTGCCTTTTTTGAAAAAATCAACAAGGTCCCACTGTGGTGTTTGCATAAATTACCATGTCTTCATGGAAAAGGTTTCAGAGAGTTATTTCAAAATGGCAGGTTCTGGGCTTTCCAGAAATCTGCACCAATATATTTCTTTATGCCCTGAATGGGATGGGGTCATATGCTTCGCTGACATAAGCTGTCATAGCACCATTACTCTTATGGAATTTCATTATTTTTTACTCCAGCTAAGGATTAGACCAACAGTTTCTCGTAGGAAGCTAGCCAGCATTTCAAATCACAGTCTTGTTATTTTGGCAGCTTATCTCTGTGTACAGAAACCAATTATTGCTGGAATGCATTCATTTTCTGTTCAGCTTTATTTTAAAGATTTAGCAACCCCTTCTTTCTACTGCTGTTCCTAGATTACTTAAAGAACACCATAGCAGAATAATCAGAAGGAGTCACATTGGTAAAGAAAAAAACAGTGGGCATTTTCTTTTAAGCATTAGCACACAAAAATCCTTACTTAAATACCTAAGGACACACAAGTCATCTGCTTACATACACTAAACAAGAAAATCCCACACTCCTCAACAATGTTTCTTCAAGTCTCTGTTCTCCTAAAAATCCCCTAGCCCAGACCTCTGGAAATGCAGAGCTTCAAAGAGATTGCACAAATGGAAAGGAAGGAGCAGTTCACGCCAGCAGAGAGATTAACCAGACCACCCTGAACCACAGAGCCAGTCACAGGTGAAGAATGGTTAAATAACCTAGTTTTCACTCATGCTCAAGGTACTTCTAAGTTTATTCCCTGAACGCTTAGTCAGGCAAAAGCCATGGCCATCATGGCAGAGAAACAAAATCAAACCCAAAGGAAAGAGTTTGAGAGGTTATAAGCTTTGTCCTCCTCTTATCATTCATTTTCATATTTGGGGAAAGGAAAGCAAGGTCTAAATAGCATTTGCAAAAGTTTCATCTCTCTAATAATTTTATCAGTCTGCCACTTTCTTAATATAATAGAATTTCCTTTTTCTCTGTACTTCTGTGAAGTCTGAGATATCATACCCAGTGCGACTGAACAACAGAATTAAATATCAGCTGAGCTCAGTTGGTTCAGTTGCACAGTCTCTTTCCTTCCCAAGAAATTCATTTTTTTCTGGAACTTTTCATTTTCAACTCAATCAGAGTTGAAGCAAAGGCGCAGAATGTTTTTAACCCATCTTGGATGGAAAGTAAGTAAAAGCCATGCTATGCACAGGCAATGTCAATGCAGAATTTTAGGAATGTTTGTTTCAGCAGCTGCTATTTGAGAAAAGGTCCAGAAAACCAGTTCCTATTTTGACCTTTGTCCCAAGCTCCCAAGATGAACCTGCATTCTTCTTTCTTGCCTCTTCTCTCTGGCTTCTGTGGTGAAGTGGGTGCCAAGTACTTTGGGAAGACCAAGCTCTCTCTGTGCCCCTTTGGAGGGCAAACGGGCAGGTCGGGGGTGCAGAGATGCTGGGAGTGTGTCAGTCCCGAGCCTGTGGAGAGGTGGGAGATGTTCCTGACAGAGAGAGAATTTGGGGGTCTGGAAAGCTGCCTGAATAAAGAAGAGAGCCCGACATGATCTTTTCTGCTCGCTAAACAAAAAATGACATGTTTGATTCCTTCTTCTCTTTTGTCTTTTATATATGTATGTATATATATATAGAAGAGACGGAAGAAAAATTTCCTTGAAAAATATTAAGCTTGTGTAGTTTGAAGTGGAAATGTTCTCATGAACTCTGGACCAGGCTGGTTTGATGCCTGAATGCTTTGATGTGTGTTTGGATCAGGGTAGTCCGGCAGTTTAAGACCAGTTCTACCCATTTCTCTTTTCTTTTACTTTCTTTGTATACAACTGTGTCTCCTTTGAAGAAGGGGAGAAGGACTGTCTCATCATGGAAGAAACCAGCAGGAGAAATTAACATTCAGATGCCAATTGCCATTACCTGAAGAACCACCCAAGTGATGGGATAATTGAGCTGTGTCGATTAGTGAGACAGAAGCAACTGCACAGAGCTTGGACTACGAAAAGAACATAAGGTGACTAATTTTAAACTGTTTTACCAGAACCAATACATGGTGCTAGCAAGTAAAATACCTGAGTGCTCTGATGGATAATACTACTTGCTCATATATCCTGCAGTGCTTCTGCCCTTGTGCTCATGTACTGATCCACAGAGATGAGAGAGGGCAAAGCTACGAGCTGAAACAGGTTAACTTGACATCCTGCTTTATGATGTAACATAATTCAACATAAAGTTCACCCTTTAAAAAAAAAAAAAAAAAATCATCTGGTCAGTCCTATTGCTGTTGATATCATTAGTTCAGTCACTTACACAGCAGGGAAGCCCTCCTCTCCCCACTCTCAAATAGTTTAGAAAAAAAAAAAAAAATATCTGTGAAACACCTGAAAAATAATGCACATATTTACCAAAAGTAAAACAAGTCCCTATCTACATGAAACACAAAAAATTCAGAAAACAAGCTTTTCCTGTGCTATGCAAAGTCCCTGTAATTGATCCATATGATGCACAGTTGAATGAATTTATAAATGATTGACATCTTACCTCTGTGATTTGAAATGAAAACCCATAAATTGTGTGCTAAGTATTAATTTGAGAGACAAAATATCAGCTTAACCAAAAACAATTTAAAAGAAAAAGGAGAGAATACAACACAGAAAATGACTAAACACACAGTTCACATCAAAAATCTGTTCAAAATATATTATGCGCATTGGAACCAAGCCAATGAATGTAACTGCCCACAGCTCTCTGCGGTCCTTGTCATACAGACCAAAACTGGTTAACATGTATTTTAGCAAGATTTCTTAATTTTAGAGATGCCTGATTGATAAAACACCCAATTCACTTCTTATTTCAAATATTGCTCTAAAATTTTACAGAAAACATAAGAATCGTATTTTAAGACTCACGAGCTAAAATGTCTGGGGTTTTCAGCAACTGGACATTTCCACATACGAGCTGGTGGGATTTGTTCCTTCCTGTATGTGTATTTTTCCTGGTGAACACCAAGGGAGCTGCGTATAGAGGGAGGCAAGCAGAGAGAGATTGGGACAGAGAATACTTTTCTATCCACAGGGAAATTTGAGGTTTCAACTGTTTTCAAATCCCACTGGCTTCAATACACTCTTCATCAACCCTAAAAAGGCAAAACCAAAGGTTCTGCTGCTGGGCTGAAGCGGTTAAAAAAAGCTGACTGGTGGGAGCCACACTAACCAGGGCTCGCACTGACACCGAGCTGGGGCGAAGGATGCTGAACCCCAGACTCGTGCTTGCTGCTGCTCAATGAGATGTTTCATTTCATTCTCGTCAGGCACTACAGGCTTCCCGAGCTACAGCTAATTATACAAGATTTATCTGTATGAAAACATGAGGATTAGGCAGGCAGAAAAGCAGCTAAAATTTATTTGGAGGTTTTGTTTAATAAAAAGGTATAAAAAACAGGATTTGTACAGAAACAAATCATTTCTGAAACATGTATCTAAAGGCAAGTAGGGAGAGAAGATTAGCATTCAGTTTTTTTCTTTTCTCCCATCCTTTCATGCTGCTGCTGGGGGGGGGGGGGGGGGGAAAGGAGGGGGGGGATATGAACTTGTGAGGCAGCAAGGAGTTGATACTCCTGGTAGACAGGAGACTGCTGCTCCTCCCCATGGCTCCCAAGAGCCACATATTCCTCACAGAGCTAAAATTAATTCTTTTACCAATCCGTATTGTATACCAGATGTTTAGTTCATGAGGAGGTCAGTCCCCACAGAGCGAGATCAAACCCCCGTTATTCAAACCTCGAGATGATAAAAAACCCCTAAGGAAGCTAATGTTAAATTGCAGTGGATATCAAAGGTCTCCCCAGTTTTACCAGGAGTAGGATCAGTACAAGGCAGGATGGAGATACACATGGATGACAACATATGGACGTGTAAAGGTCAACACAGTTCCCACTGTGTGAGCTAACAAACTAAACCCATTTACGCCCTAGGCAGGAATGGACCCAAAATCTCTGGCATTACACAGCACTTCCATGCAAAGGCTCATTTAGTTTTACAACTACTAGTAGCTGTGTGAGCAGCTCTTTCACTTGTGCTGGACAAGATCATGACTCTTATTCATTGCAGTGAGAGATGAGAACACTGCTGGATTTTTTTTTTTTTTTTTTTTAAACACCTTGGGTGAGAAATTCCTGCTATAAACATTTCCAAAACATAGCTTTTAATCCCGACTTTTTATTTTATTCCCCTTAATTTTGGCAAAGACAGTTTTTAGTCCTATTTCTTTAAAAAAAACTTCTTCCCAAACTCTCCCCCTGTATTACCCTCTCCTGCAGTTTCTTAGTAACATTAATTGGTTATTGTACATTGATCCTAATCTGTGATACAGGTGAAGAGAACCCGACAGTACTTCATCATTTGTGTTTATAACTCATTTGCATAAGAGAGCTTTGTAATAAATCAGTCTCAAGACAAGTACATTTTGCAGGTTAAACACACAAACGAGAGTTTAATTCATCACCAACTTTTTCATCGTATTTACATTTGATCACCTGATGAAATAACCCCGTGTGTCTCCATTTCCTTTCCAAGAGCGCAGTGCTCCTCCTGGAAGATTTGCGGTGACTCCTACATGCACTTTCAGCACTTGCTCAACATCTCAGGCAACACGTTCTTGAAAAGCAGCTCTGCCACAGGATGACGCATAAGGAATAACACAGATGAATAATGGAACAAATACTATCAAAAATTGCCATGGTTCCCCCTTCCTTCTTCACTGCCATTTAACATTCTGATGAACTGAAATTGGAAAAATTACAAATAGCTGTACTGGCAGCAGAACAGTTTGACCCTGATTTTATAGGCAGCTGTTTTCTAAAAACTATATTTATGAACTAATCATGAACTAATTATCTTACAAATCTGTTTGTGGGAGGAAGGCCTGATATTTCTTCTCCATTTAGACTGCAAGCTCTGAGAAGCATGGACTGTCTGAGTCTTTATTCTGTACGGTGCTTACAGTGGGGACAGAATACAAATAAATTAATAAAAAAAGATAGTAAAAATAACTTTTGTACAGATAACCTTAAAAATGATGGTAAAAATAACTTTTTGTACACCTTTAAAAAAGGAGACCTGCAGGGCCCCTTTCTGCCTGGGACAAGCCCACGCTGTGCTCCAGGTGCCAGGTGTAGAACATTTCCTAGGAAAGTGTTCTCAGTTGCAACTTGCAGTGGGATAATCAGTTGTAATTTGCCATCAATAATCAGTGCAGTCAATACTGGATTGCACTGTCATAATAACAAAGGAAGATTCATTCCAGCACCAACCAGACTTTGCACGCTGTCTCCTTGTACGCCAAGGCTCGAAGAGACAGTAACCACCACTCTGGGAAGCTCACCATCGACATGGCGAGGCTGGCCGGACGCTCTGTGTCACGCTCGCTTCTTCGCACAGGCTGGGCTGCGCGCGCAGGGATGGGAGCCATCTGCTCCCTTGCTGGGCACAGCCGCCTGGTACCAGCGCCCGCCCGTGACCCCGAGCCGCAGCGGGGGCTGTCCCCAGGTCCGGCCCGCGCCGGGGATCTGGGGTGATGTGCTGGAAGAGCAAACCCAACCGCTCTGCTCCCGCGGCTCAGCGCCCGCTCGCTTCTCTCCAGCCGCCACAGAGATACTCTCATAACCGTTAGGTTGCGCTTCATAACCGTTGGGCGTCTTTGCTGAGTTATCCCTCCTCTCCTTCAAGACCTGCCAAACGGGTGTGCAGGTCAGCTGCCTCCAACTGTATCTGTCGAGGGTCCGGCACAGCATGTTGCTTCACTTTTATCACTGGCAAGAGCGCTGGGGGTCTGCTGTCAGCAGGCTAATCTGGCCTTCCACCATAAGCTTCTCACTGTTTTTATTTCCTCTCTCTTCCATGAAAGATGCATTTTTTCTGTAGAAGCTCTTTCTTGCTGTCGTGCTGCCTCACCACAAATCCTCCAAATTAAGCACCGTGTCATCTGTACATCTGGAATAGTTACAACTCTCACTACTGGCATTTCACTGTGACTAAAGTAATTCTGTCAGCAGAAAATCTTCCTCTTCTTCCCGAGGCACATCCCAGCAGCTTAGGGTGCGATAGGGAGTCACTTTGTCCTGGTTCTCTGCTGGAACTGACACCGTCATGGTCTCTGTGTAACCTGTACCTCTTCACTTGCACAGAGTTGTACACTATTTCTGATGGAGCATCTGTTAAAAACAGTCACTTTACCAGTTTGAGCCTTCAAAAGTTATGGTGGCTCTTTGACTGTGTAAGAGCATGCCTGCTTGCAGCCTGGAGCATAGAAGCAACTCTCCCAGAACCCTTCCAAAACCAGATCAACTTCTCCAATAGCTGACACCATTTTTCTTTTCAGCATTTAATAGATTGTCCCCTCACTGGAGTGTTGCAGCAAACCCAGCAGTAGGTGCAGAATAATTGCACCAGGCTGTCTTTTTAAAATCTCAATTAAAGGAAAAAAATCAGTAACACCAAATCCAGAAATGAAGAGAAAAAATAATTTGACAATTTTCTAGTTCTATGTTTCTCATTTGTTTTAGTTCAATCCAGAGTCACAGAAAAAAGTAGTTTGGATTTAGCTGGGATTTCACAAGGGTCCTAAAGCCATTGGAAGGCAGTAAGGTCTGGGGTTCCTGCATCCTACTCAACACCACTCAATACTGATGAGCTTCGGGTACCTCACTCCCTAAAGTTCAGACACACAAGTCAGATACTTAGGGAAATATGAACTGATCCATGGTATCTCTTTCTCTGCACGAATACCCTCACTTCATGAAAGAGAGACAGATAAATCAGCCTAATCTGATGGAAAAGTGCACTAACTGAAATTCCTCATGCTTTCCACACGTATTCATACAGACCAGCTGATGCACAGGAACTTGGTAACCTTCATCAGCTGCACTGGGAGGAGCAACCTCATCACATGGAGCAAAGCCTGAGTCGCTGCACTTGAAATAAGCAGGACTGATGTGCATAAAGCAAGATACAACATCAAAGTTGCATTAAAATTTAAATGCAATCCAAAAGATTTCAAGTATCATCTTTCTGGACGGCACTGCATAGGAACACAAGATTATTCAGTAACATTCATCCTGCAGGACAGAAAACCTCAGGCAGCATTTTGAGCTTTCAGGTCTCTAATATACTTTTAAGAATTTTTGTCTAAAATGTACTCCTGAAGGTGAACTGAAAAGTGTTGTCAAAAGACAATTTAATTCCCAAATCTATTTAAATTTTTCAAAAAGCCAGGATTCACCTGCCAAGCAGGTCCAACATAGCCCTTTCTGCTTATCATATGACAATACAGCCCTTACCTAATTACATGATCAAATAGTGTTCTTGCTGTTAGATTTTCACTTCATGCCACAGGTTGTTGAAGAGATTGCAGAAGGAAGGTTGCTTTCTATTTGATCTTTCCATTCTTGCTGCCAAGATGGAAATATTGGTAGTAAAGAAGGTGAGAGGAAAGTGGAAGGAGCAGTGAACACTCCCTAGAGAGTGCTGATCAAAATGTTATACACCAGCAGCATGATCAATAGGAAAACAAGCAAAGAACAGATAATTCTCTAACAGATGGTGGGAGACAGAGACAGCAACTGGTGTTGCTCTGTGCTATGCAGTACGGCAACCAGCACGACCAAGGGGCAACGGTGAGGGTCACTCCACTGCTGTAGCGATGGATCAGATACCTAAGAGGTACAGAAGAATGTGCAAATAACATGCTAGAGGTGATGCTGGGGAGGTTTTACACGTGCTGCTCAGCACAGAAACGCAACCACACAAAAGTTGTCCCATTCACTGCAGATCTCACCAGCACAGGGAGAGGAGAGGTGGGTGAGACGTCTCCCAGTCTGGGCATCATCTGACATACTCCAGTGAGGCTCAGAGCAGAGTTTTGTAACTTGGGTGAACTGAGAGAGATGATGATTTTGGGTCAGAAAATGTGTGTTGTAAATAATGAAATATAAAGCCAGAAAAGAACAGACCGAGCTGAAGCTCAGTGACGCAATGAAGATTTGAGCAGATACAGCTGCACAGTTGGAATGTTAAAATTTTCAGTGCTGTGCCGGCATTTCTCAGCTCCTGGTAAAAATAGCACCACTGGTATGGTTACCAGGGATCACAAAAACCTGTGAGAAAGTTCCAGTGTTGAACAGGTATTAAAAATAAAACAGCCCACTGGGAGTGTGGATTGAAAAGCCACAGGGAGAGGAGTGAGGTTTGCATATGTGAGAACAGCGACAAAATGCTGTGAAAAGCACGCGGCGAGCAGGTTTGGAGCTGCACGTTCTGCACTCGCTTTAACAGAAGAGCGACAACAGCCACTGCAATGTGGTACTGTGGTGTCTGCTGTATGATGATATGGTCCACAGCTTGCTACAGCACATCTAATGACTATATTAGATTATTCAACACAAGTTCCTGGCTTTGGGTTAAAAGATTGGAGACCCAACGCCCACTTTCAACAGCACACCTACCAGGAAAGCACAATGTAAACTTTTCCACCGACGCTGCCAGCGCATCTCAGTCCTGAAATACCATTCACACTGCATCAGATGGGCAAAGGAAAAGGACCTAGAGAAGACCCCAAACTATGCAGTTCTATATATACACACATTTTTGACTGCAAAGATACAAAGTATTTAAAGCAACTCAATCCCTACCTTAGCATCCATGTAACAGCGGCTGATGTCATGTGGGTCAAGTCCTTTAATCAAAGAATGCAGAAGTTACTGCAAATCTATTATCTGGCATTTACAGTTGAAAGACAGCTGAAAAGAGAGAAAATCATCCTGCTGAATTGAAAAATAAGGCCTGAATGCTCTAAGTGTATGTTACTCTTGACTTCAGCATCAACAGGAGAATAAATAAGAGTAGAAACACAGTATTTTATGAGACTCATACATAAATACATAAAGATCGTGAAGTATGCAAAGGGTCCGGTTGAATTAGAGTCATCACAGGAATTGCACTGAGTTCAGTTCACTTTCAGAGATCCTATCAAGAACACTGTTAACCTGCTGCTCACAGCTTGATCCCCCAAAATCTCATGAAAACGTGTAACACACTATCAGCCATAGCATCTTCTATCACTCTAAAAACATACCTTATTATACCGATGCCATTTTTTAACTCAAATGTATTCTGAAAGCAACCAGGCAGCTACATCAGGATTCAAATCATCAGCTTAGGTAAGCAGATAAAACAAGGAGAGCAGAGCTACGTACATGCACAGACAGCTGCTCCAGTAGGATTTTGGTGGCTTCTGACACAAAAGGAAGACCAACAGAGAGCTCACATGCTATTTTCAGCGCACTGCAAGTAGCTAATAGACCACCTGAAGTATGAACACTGTTGAGAGTGGAGCTCGAAGTACAAAAAAATGAGCACAAAACATACCTGTGAAAATATCATAGAATAAATATGCTGAACCAAAAGTTTGCCAGAAATACAGAGTAACAGCTGAACCTTGTGAAATCGTGACTTCACATTTTTTGTGAAGCTTGTGAGGCTGATGACATCATATTACTAAATCTCACACAGAACATATACAGGCAAATCATTTCCAACGTAAGTCATGGCAAACATCAGACAAAGAATCAATGCGATTAACAGTAATGAGCTTGCCATTGCGTCCCTTCCTAAACATCCACTTGTAGCTGGATCATTTCAGAAAGGAGCTTTGAGTTCAAGATCAGAAGACAAGTGTGAGCTCATGTCCTCAGCTACATTAGCAAGATGCCTTCCCTGTTGTGAGTTAAGGTACAGAAATCACTATCTTCAGCCTCTGTCTCAGGCGTTTGGTCATACAAGACTTTCAATAAGGGGCTTCTTTGCAAATCAGCATGAGTCATTCCTGCTGTGCCTTACACTTGTTACTTCTTTCGACCTACCAGGAGCATATTCCAGAGCTATTGTCACTGCAGCGTGATTCAATTAGCCCTCTCCCTCCCCACACCCTAATTCTCTCCTTTGCTAATTCTCTAGCCTGGAACAGCAGATGCCTTCCTATCAAAACTTTCAGTGCAGAGTGCTGACATTTGGAGATAAACAGAAAAGCACTAGACAGGCAGCTAATTCTCATCTCATCCTGCTCAGAATTTCGATTACAATTTGCTTTTAAGATGTCTATCCACAGCACTAGTGCAGAGATATGTTAGACATGCAGCCCTACTAATAAAAAGACAACATCACACTTTGCATGTCAAACAACAGTGTAGATAGGTTCAGAAATTTCACAGCACATGTAAAATCCTATTAACTGCACCACCATTTGAAGACCCAATTTGAAGCTGCAGCAAAAGCTCATTCTCCAAACTGATTATGGCATTATAGAATACGCTTATCCCTCCGGGTCTGAAGATGTTATTTATTTAAGCTCCCTGACCCCAGAGGCCAAAATTCAGTAAACTTTGCTGCAGGCATAATGATTAGACATGCAAGAGCAGGCACCCCACGCACTCTCACTGCACAGCCTTCTTCCCTTCACCCCATGCTCACTTCCCAAGTACTAAGCCACCTAATCGAGCTTATGCATATGAGTGCAAGCATTTAAACCCATCATCATTTTAGGCACACAGACAGCCCCCAGGGTCAGGGAAAGTGAATATCTCCAGAAAATAACAATACAGTGCACTGCCTCCTGCTAAGGTTCAAATCACACCAGGAATGGAGAAAAAGCACCAGGCTGGCTGGCTCACAAAAACTGTCTCTTTGGTAGCAGACGACTGTAACTCCAGTCTGTGCTCAATCCAAAGGCTCTCCCAGATTTAGAGAGTTCATTAGGCTAATGTGTCTGAGAGCTTAACACATCTCCTATCTACATCAACTCAAAGCTCTCAGATGCAGGACAAACTTTGAATCAGAGCCTGTGGCCACAGGAACCTGTGGGAGCTGAACGGTCAGCATCTCCTTCCAGCTGCTACTGGTTCAGCAGTTTGATGGCTACCAGCACCCAGCTAGGGCACATGGAAAGGCTTTTGAAAGACATCTGAATGAACTGAGCCTCAAACTCACACACAAGGATCCCTTGCCCAACATCTTACCTGATTTGCATTATCATCTCTCTTGCCTGTCAGTGGAAATAGGAGCACACCAAAGCCACGAAGAGGTGTCATAAGCATTGAACACGAGTTCAGTGAGGCAATCATTCCCTTGGAGGGTTTATAATTGTCGTGGTTTCAGCCCAGCCGGTAACAAAGCACCACAAAGCCGCTCGCTCACTCCTCCCCCTCGCTGGCCATGGCAGGATGAGGAGAAAATATAAAGGCAGGCTCGTGGGTCGAGACAAGGACAGGGAGGGATCACTCCCCACTTATGGTCACGGGCAAAAGACAGGCTCAACTTGGGGAAGAAACAAAATCAATTTAATTTGCTACCAATCAAACCAAAACAAGGACATTAGGAAGTAAAACCCAACCTGAGAACAGCTTCCCCCAGCCCTCGCTCCTTCCCACCTCAACTCCACTCCCGGTTCTCTCCACCTCCTCCCCCCGGTGGCGCAGGGGAACAGGGAATGGGGGTTGGGGTCAGCTCACCACACGTTGTCTCTGCTGCTCCTTCCTCCTCGGGGGGAGGACTCCTCACTCGTCCCCTGCTCCAGCATGGGGTCCCCCACAGGAGACAGTTCTCCATGAACTTCTCCAGCATGGGTCCTTCCCACGGGCTGCAGTCCTTCAGTCACAGACTGCTCCAGCGCGGGCTTTCCCGGGGAGTCCCGGCCATCTTGGGGGGCCTCCGCTCCCCCGCTCCCCTCCATGGGCTGGGGGGAACACAGCCTGCCGCCCCACCGCGGGCTGTAGGGGCATCCCCTCCTCCGGCGCACCTCCTCCCCTCCTTCTTCACCGGCCTCGGTACCTGCACGGGGGTTTCACGTTCCAATCTCCTCCCCCACTGCAGGTTTCCCCTCTTAAATCTGTTCTCCCGCAGGTGTTACCGCTGTCACTGATGGGCTCGGCCTGGGCCAGAGGAGGGTCCGACTTGGAGCCGGGGAAGCTTCGAGCAGCTTCTCACAGGAGACACCCCCGCAGCCCTCCCCTGCTACCAAAAAACCCCGCCACACAAACCCAAAACAATGATCTACATTAAATAGAAGCCTCTTCACCTGGGCATGTTGTTATGGCCACTTGACTTGGGTACTTAATACAGAAGCACTAAATGGCAGCTTAGGGATTTACAGGAGCCTTCCTCTAAAAGGAGGGGGAAAAGGATGGGCAGTAGCGGCGTAGGATGGGCAGTAGCGGCGTATGGATGTGCGTGCTGATGAACAGAATGGGTCACTTCAATGATCTGCAACAATCCTTATCAAAGCCATGAACATATTTAATTTGGTTTCAGAAACTCATTCAGCTTTTGGTCTCTCACAGTTGCCAACCACAAGTATCATCCATCTTCGGAGCTTGGCCTATGCAGACCCCTCCTAAAAGAGAAAAAAACAATGCAATAAACAATTTAGCTTTGTTGATCAATACACTTAATGTATCATGAAGCCACGGGTAAATACATATCTTAGCTCTGAATGAACACTAAAAACATGATCTTTTTCAGTAAGTTGATGACTGCTTCTAATAATTTCTGTGCAAGATGTGACATGCATCTCACCTTTGCAAGAACTTACTGCAAACAAAGGAACGAATGACCAGAAGAGGCAATTGGTATACACAGCATTGCTGTTAGAGTGATTAGGATCACAACCGAAAGCTTAAATTAATTGAAAATCTGCTTCCTCACAGCTGAATTTTTGTTTTAAAGAATGTACTGAAGTCATCATAAGATTATTCTTACCCTCAATAAAAGCTGTTCGCAAGACAGACTGTATGCCAGCTGCAATATTCCCATCCACATGAAACTCCCTACTATGGAAACAAGCCAGAAAATGTAACACAGAAAAGTGCTTGAGTTGGAAACCTATAGGTTTATAAAAGGATCTCTCGCCAGACTCTCTTGCCATTAGCACTCCTGAACGTGGCAGTCAGGGTTTCCAACAAGTACACCCATTTCCCTCAAACCCAGTTGGCGGCCAGATGGCCAGGACAAGCTCGCAAGGCTGTTTCCTCAGGTCCCCCACCGCAGAAAGCTGCTGGCGGGACAGCGAAAGGTGGTTCAGTGTGCTCCTGGGAAGTAGGCAATGAGGTACAGACACCAGGCAAATCCGACAGTCTGTCAGGCTCAGCACAGAGCTTCAGAAACCCTGCGTAACAGTGCCCCTGAGCACACCGGCACTGGAAACGCCATGGCTTTGCTGGGACAGATGCGTGAATGTGTAACGGGAGGAGTGTGAGGTGGTACCGCCGATCAATATCACAGCAACAAGCAAAGCCTTTTCTTTGTCCCACACAACTACATCCACTAAATTCAGCTGGCTGTTTCCAAATACATCTTCTTCCAAAGCTCTGGTTAATAGCACAGGGTTCCCAAAAGGCTGTCAAAACATTACTGCTAGCAAAGCCTGGAGGGATTTTCCTGCCTCAGGTAGAGTTTATCACCTATTTGGAGGCTTTTGGAAGCACCCCCCCCTCCGCCCCGAACATTTCTGACAGACTTCTGTGGCTGAAAAATGTTTCCAAAAGACAGCCCGTGTGCCCACAGGGTAGACCAGGTTGTGCTATACAACAGGTATTTGCAAAAGATTTCCCTAAGAGCTATAAATCCATACAAGTTCTCCCCTCTGCACCTTGCCTCAAAGCAACACTTTGAAGACTCTCTGCTCTACTAGCAACCTATCCAAGACATTTTCCAAGACTGCTTTGAACAAACACCAAGCAATAAAAGCTTATTTGCCAAATGACGTTACGTCTTTGGTTGCTAGATTTATAAAGTACTTTGTTGTCATACAAACAGCTTTTATCCTACTCTCTGCAGAGGTACCAGGCTTATCCCAGCCTAAGAATGACCCCTTTTATTAAAAACACTTGTTAAAATACCAGCAGCATCTCACTATGCCAGAGCAGGCACTGAGGAAGCAAAAGCCAGCCAGCTAATACCCTGGATTTCATGATAATCTTGATTTCCTCTCTGGTTCAGTAAAATATTTGCACCCAATCTACAGGAATGATTTTCTGGCCACATTGTATGTATAGAATATATCTTGTGTTGATTCTATTGGGTAAACCATGAAGTCAGACCAATCAGTATTTATGGGCACTGTAGGTATTTTCCCCTCACAGTTTAATAGATTTCCACCAGAGCATTCACGTCATTTCTCAGGTGCTATAAAACACAGCTCTTCCCTACACACTGGTGTTTTATAGTGAATCCTGTATATCAGATCAGTAGAAACTGATATTTTAGTCCAACTCGGCAATTTTCAATGAATCACCACCCTCCTATGAATATCACGATACTATTTTGGCATGAGATTTTTATGCTTTAACGTTAGAGTATACAACAGCTAGCTGCATGTACTTGAAACTGTATTCAGCTCAGCAGCTGTCCATACATAGTTGCAGTCTCTGAGTTCATACTACGAAAAAAATTCAGGTAAAGCAACATTCCTTAATAACAGCCATTGCAATATTTACTGTATCAGTAGCAGAAGCAGGGCATTACATGAAGAATAAAATACAGGTGCACCCAACTTGTGCACAGTCTTTATCCGGGGCTCCAGACTAGTCAGGTTTGTTGGGGGGAGGAGGTAGATTCGAGCAGAACGTAACTTTTACAGAAATACCAACAAGACAACTTTTGCACAACTTTATCTTAAAGCACAAGCAGTTTGGTTGAAACCACAGATTTCATCTCCAATACACCCTATGGGATTTCTCCAGGATAAGCTCTCAAATACCGTGGGATTTCTCTATAACTTTTTTTTTCCAATTCTTTCGTTAGTAAAACATTAGCACAACCCCTTCCCACACCCTCTGAACTCTCTCTGCTTCACTCATTTAAGCACCTTACAAAGCTTTAATTATCAGACTAATTATGTTAAAGCCAAATTCACCCCTATCTAACCACGATTTTGAAATACACTACGAGGAAACAATGCTGTTAATTAAGGTGGGACCCCAACTAATGGAGGAACACATTTACCTACAAGGTGGCAATTAGGACATTCTCCTTCCACTTTCCCAACACAATTTGTGAAACAAGCATGAGTTTTGCTGCTGATTACAGACTTCTTCATAAACAAACATGGCTCAGAGTTTTCCAGGTGCAGTTTTATGCATCCCCACTTCAGAGCGCTTAGCTGAGCATCACTGACTGACCACCCGAGGTCGTGCCCGCTCCCCCCTTTTGCAGCCCCTCCTCCAGGAGCACCACTACTGCTGAGCAAGGAAGAAACCGTGTGCCTGGCATGTTTGGCCTTGTTTGTCTGCACCCACCTGCTAAAGGTGAAAAGCTCTGTACTGTGCTGTTGTAGCCAGCAGTTTCTGTATCTATTTGCAGAAGATTTTGCCTTTCCTAGTGTATCTTCATCCCCGGGGAGTTCTGACTAATCCAGGCTGGATTTTCAGAACCACCCAGAGACATGCGATCCAGATTTCTAAGGCAGACTCGAGCCTCCTTGCACTGCCACTGCCACAGGCTGCACTTTGCCTTTTTGCTGCAGCAAACTGGTGGATAAGCGAGTTGTGCTGAGCAAGAGTATCGGCAGGACTTACTTTTGATCCAGGACTTTGAGCAGCTGGTGAACTTTGGGGTTTAGGTGGTTTTGACGCGCTCACCGGTGCAAACTTCCCAGGTAAGAATTTATGCTAAGGCAACCTCACAATTATGTGAAAATTGAACAGGAACTTAATGAATGACATTCACGGTGTCAGGATGTTGGCCTTAGGTACGTAAATGCCTTTCCAAGTATTGCCATCTGCCAGAGTATTCAGCTGTAAGTGATTTGCTCGTGTTCTTTTCTCAAAGGTAGCTTAGGCCCTCATGATCCTCATTTCCATTGATGCCAACTGAACTTGGGGTCCTCGAAGCCTGTCGCCTCTGGTTTATGTGTGGATCCTCAAACACTGCTTATGTCTGAGGTGCTCTACTGCCCAACAGCAAAGCTAGGTACCCTTGAAAAGGTGATAAATCCATTTTAAAATGACGTTCTCCTCTTGGCATTTGTACCCTTCACACACCAGTGGCTGATTACCACAGCCTCTCTTAGTCACTGTTTATCCAATTGAAACATTTTGTTCTTTTAATCTTCCCTTCTAAGTTCTTCAAGCTCCTTAATCATTTTTGTTGTATATCCCTGACTTCACTGTAATACACAGCTTGCTGGCATTTTGGTACTCTTGATAATAACACTTGTAAGTTAATAGAGTCATGCCAAGAATGAATCTGCCCAAATTTACAGAAGCATTTTTAAGAGGCCCAAAACCTCTAATACCTCTTCAGACAACACTGGTAAGACTGCACCTAGGTTTCCGCATATCTAAATACTAAAATTTGTAGGGAAATTAATGGCTTGATTATTTCAACAAAGTTAAAAGATGGATTGTTCCCCCCCACTTCTTGCCAGCATAACGTACTACAGACTTGAGCCAAATTGCCTTTCCTCCATCAACCTCAGATTTCATTGCCCCCACTTGCCCCCCAGTTTTCTGACGAGTTGCTGCTTTCCCAGACTCAGCTTCTGCCTGATGCACGCAGGTCCCGACAGAGAAACTGCACCTTGGAAAGATCGTACCAGCAAGGAATCCTCTTTCCTTCCCAGGCAAAGACTGCGCCTCAGCTTATTTTCTACATACAAGATACAACACTTGAATAAAAAGTCTCATTTTATATATCTTCAACTTTTTAACCTTTCTGGTCACCCCTTTGTAAAATTATTTTACCTTTACATGATTTCCCAAGCAGTTCAACAACTTTGTGCTCCATGCATAGTGAAAAGTGCCCTTAAGGGAAGGCATCTGAATGCCATCTGAAGCATGCATTAGTTCATGTACCTGCACACTGCTTGCTTAAAAAACAAAACAAAACAAAACCCCCAAAACAACCCAAAAAACCCAAACCAGGTAAACTTGGAGGGGAAAAAAGAAAATTCTTAGCTGTCCTAGCTGAAAACACAGTTGTGCCTTATGGTACCCATTTAGATTCCAGAAAGAATGTGTTTTAAGAGGCGGTGCACTGAATCACGCAAGCAGAAAGCAAGCTGCTTGAGGCTGTCCATTTCTTCTGGCTGTCAGGGTTTTTCAGGTTTGTTTTATAGTTTCCTCTGGCTCTATAAAATACTTTGACATACTGCTGCAGACCTCTGGCTTGCTTTCTATTCCATTTTTTTCTGACTAAGTGAGATGCCACTTTGAAAGGCATTGAGGCATCACTGCTAAATTACACCCACCGTTTGTGCAGACAAGCATGTAGTGAATTTACTCCTACTTACCAGTTCAACACTTAATTCAGTTCAGACTTGGGAGCACACTGGTGACAAAACCCCTGTGCTAGGCTAGACTGGCAAATTAGGAAGAGGCACACAGCAACCCCTTCCCCTGGTTCCACGCGCACATTTACCTTGGTTAGTTCAGTGGGTAGCTCTCGTTTTCACCTTTCTTGTGATGACTTTGTTCCATTTTTTCATGTTAGACAAAGCAAGACTTCATGCAGCAAATCAACCGTTTGGTAGGCCAAGTTAAAGAAAGACAAAAAAATAAATTAACACAACATAATTGCATTCTAGTCAACCTAGTATTTTATTTCTGTGAGAACAAATTCTAAAATTCACCTGTTGAAAATAAAAATGTTTGGACATGCTTATAGATCTCTAGCATTAAAACATTAAAGCCTACCTGGAATTAAGTGAATAACTAATCTGAAACTTTCTATTCCTTTCTACCCCAAAAAACCCAGAACCAATAAATCAGATCAACCAGATGTGAGTTGATCAAAACATTCACTAAATTAACATTAAAAAATCTTTCCAAAACTCAAGCCAGTTTGTTTTGGCATTTTCAGATTATAATTTTGATTCACCAAATTCACACTTTAATTATTTTCAAATTTTGTTCGACTGAAAAAATGAATAAAACTCTTTCAAGCTAACCTAAAATTAAGTTTTTCAGTTTTGCATAGAAACTTTAAAAAGCAATAAGTACTTAAAAAGTATTAATTTCAGCTAAAGAAAAGCTCTTTTAGTGGCAGAAACAACAATTAACAAGAGAACATTTTTAAAAAATGCTTATAAATTTACTTGCCTAAACAAGTGTGCATTTGCACAGGGACTCATTTTATACAGCTGTACCAAAGTAACTGCGAACAGCAGCAGAACAGCACAGCTCCTTCCACGGGTGCCCTTGACCCTTAAAACAGAGAAAAGGAAACCAAAATTTCTTCATAAGTCAGGCCTCATCCTAGCCCAATTGCACCATTATTTATTGTAGCTTTATACTGTCCCCATTTTTGTATAAGGTTTCCATGACACAGGCTGTTTAAATGAAGTAATTGTGTCGATTAATTAGCTTCTGGGGTTTTCCTGCTCTTTTACACTCTAAGTCTCAGCAATCCCGGTAACACACAGCCCGGTCAGTTGATGCTGGCATCACCCCAGCCCCGGGCACAGGAGGTCTGCTCTCAGCTGACAGCATTTGCTTTTATGGGTGATGGAGAAATGGAAAGTTTCTAAACCCAGCACCCTATTTCACCCCTCGGGGGCTGAGCGGTGCCCGCTGCGCTGTACTGGGGAGGTCAGCCCTCCCTGGCCCGAGGAACCGCCCGCGCACCTTTGTCTTAAGGCTGCAAAGGACTGTTTCGCCTTTTGCTCAGCTGAAACCCCACAGTGGTGGGGGGTTTGTTCCATCTTAATGAAAAAAATTTGTAGAAATAGATGGTGCTACGAAAAGAAAGATGTCTGTGAGATGGCTGGCTTCAGATGACATCAATAACAGGGGCGAAGGAGAAGGGTAGAAAATGTATTTTCGTGTACTACAGATATTGTTCTTCAGAGACAAATTATACCAGCAAACACAAGCTCCCTGCCAAGATATAAATATCAAGCTGCTGATACAAGCCTGCTTTTGCTGGTAGCTAGTTCAGCGATTTGGAAACGATGCCAGAGGAGGGTGCAGAATTACAGATGTTGCCTCCGATGTCACCCACAGCAAAGGTGCTGAGGGGCCCATTTATTCTCCAGGAATAGCAACATCATTACTAAAAAATTCCATGATGACATTGAGCTGTTGAAGTTGTACCAGCTTCTTTCTTTTAAAGGTAATATCAGACTTCACTTGGAAACATATTAAATTACAGACATTTTTCAAACCAAAAGAGGCTGAAGTAAAGCAACCAACATAATCTGCTAATGCTGCTTTATCTTTTCATTTTGGCAAACCATTTGCTACCTGTCTGCATGCTGACCAGCAAGAGTGACCGTTTCTACAATACTGTGCTGAAAGACCTTTTCACATGAAGGATAGTTAAGGATTCCAGCAGAAAGGAATTTGCATGCAATCCCGTATATTATTAATCAAATAAACCAGACATGCCAAACACAAAGTGAAAAGGAAATAACTTAGAGGAGCTATTCTCTGCCAGTCTGAAGTAAAAGGATAGTTGGCAACTGAGATACAGCCTTTACTGGAAGAACAGCTTCTGTAGTGCTAATCCAATCTCAGTTATTTAAATGCTTTGATTCTCACAGCCATCAAAAACCTCAGCGGACAAAAGATGTGTAAGAGGATCCATTAGGCAGAGAAATCAGGGAGTGTTAGAATGACTGAAAAGATGCAAAACAACTAGGGGAGTGAAAAGACCATTTAGCTTATCCTTAGCAAAACAGAATGACATGTGGCTTGTCAGTGTTGGTCCAATGTATTGAATTTAACGCTATGTGGATATGGCTGTGAGCCTCCTCAATGCATTTGTCACTGCATCATTTTAAATGAGTCGCTAGACCATAAGATACATCCCAGCATCTGGAAATAAAAGAGTATATGCAAGTCGGAAGGGGAACAATTCAAACCGTATGAATAAATTTGCACGGGAACTTTTCAGTGCACATGGAAAATGGCGCATCTGAATCGTCTGGCCGTGCCAACTGGAGCGGGCACAGGCTGCAAGGGGAGGGAGAGGGCTTTTGGGGGTGGGTGGGGGGTTTCTTAAAAAAAAAAAAGTTATAAACTTTAACACCTTCGGGGAAATTAGACACACCAGTTGCCAGTGTGTTTTTTAGATACTTGAGTCTGTCTCCTACACACATGCACGCACTCATAGAAAGCCGTAAGAGGCAGGTAAAGCGCCGAGTCTCCTTTTGCTGTGAGAATCAAGCCAAGTTCAGTCTGCCTCTTGCCTCGACAGCAAGACCTGAGCGGTTCTTGGATGAGAAGACACACTTACATGAGGAGGGAAGAAAGGCTGTGCAACAGGGGCAAAAACTGCCTTGTATTAAAAATCAGGTCAGAACACCAGAGCAGTCAGGTTCTTCAAGAGAGTCGCTAAACGTGCGGAGAGCAGAACAGCTGCAAATCACACTGACAATAGCCGTCTGCTCCAGGATCCGGCCAGGTACGCTTCACTTAGAAACAGCATTGCCAAAGCCAACAAATTCATGATCTATAGCAGTCTTCATATCCATTATTTTACACTAAAATCCAGCTCCTTCCAGAGTCATTGCAGAACATGACCACGACCAAGTGCAGAGCATCGAGGATGTCCTCAGGACCGCGCTTCAGCCTGGCTGGGCTAGAGAGCGTGCACAGGAGGGACAGAGTTTCATTCAACTGGAATGAAAAGGGGGGTTAATGCTTCAAAAAGATACCAAAACCAAGTACAAGACAAGCTCTCCTCCAACCTGTGCCTGTGCAGACCTTACGTGCCATCATTTCCTTTGCAAGATTTTCGGGATTTCATACGGCGACATCATTCCTCCCCTCCCCTCCCCGGGGCTGGTCCCAGCCACCACCGTGCACGTGCCGAGGCAGCAGCGAGGAGCAGCAGAACTCCCCGCAAGGGCCACACGTCTGCGGGATACGGCGAAGCACCTCTCCTCCCAAACCCACCTCGGGAGCTGCGAGGAAGCCATCAGCACCTCACGCACGTCCTGCTCCGTTACTGACAAGTTTCTGTACATTTTTACCGAGCACCCTTGCTCCATCCCCCCTGAGGCCGTTCCCGGCTAACTGGCATTTGATGAGATGATTTCAGATCTGTTCAGAGGTGTATTATAAATTTTAATTTGCTCTGTTTATTTAATGAAACTCATTGAGACTAATCCTCATTTTCTAGCAAGTGTAAAAAAAGTTCCATTTAATTAAAATTAATGACCTTCACGCCTACAGAAGATTTTCAGGCTCAGAGGATTAGATTTAACACTTTGTGCAAGATGTGAGTACAAAAGCAATGCTCAATTAGATGAGGAAAAACCTCTGAAAAGGACCATCGTTTCTGTTGATAATTTAAACTTTTGCTTGAAGGGGAAAATATAGTCAGTAGAGAGAAAAAAAATGATGTTTCCTAATACTGGCTACTCTCTGCAATCATAAAAAACGTGTTTGTAGTTTAATTGCTTCCACTAAATTTACTGAACATTCATCGTTTCTTTTTAATTTTCATTTTCAAGAATTAATATCACAAAGAAAGAGAAAAAAATGGATATATCATCATTAAAAAAGCCTTCTTAATATGTGGGATTTCAGACATGGCAGATTTTAGAAACTAATGGCAAAATTAAATTATATTAAAGGTTCAGACATAAAGCATGAAGACTAAGCAAATGGTGAACCACATTTGGCTGCGCATCACTATTATTCCCCTCACACAAAGCCTATACTGCATATTGTTATCTATAGGTATAATTTATTAGAGAAATGCCAGTGAAGTCCCCTTTACACTGAACTGCTGAAATTACTTTTAAAGTTAATGGATACAGATTTTAAAAAAAACAAACAAAAAAACCACCCAGCTTACATTCCAGAGAACATAGCCTCAGCCTGCTGGGACACTGCTCAGAGCTCATCTCTGTTAATCCCACCCTCACATAAATTAAATCTATCACTCCAAGAAAATCACCTTGTTTCATTACAACTATAGGAACGTATATTTCTATTTGTAAACAAGTTATTATGTACTACTTTGCTATGTTTTTCTGATGTACAGTTGTGTACTTTTAATGAAATAATGCATTTCTGCTTTAGGTAGATGTCTGTATTTTAAACTAACAGTGCACCACAGTGAAATTATGAAATCCTTTATTTAAATTACTGTGGCAAAGCAGAACATGACAAATTGATGTGTGGGAGTTGAATGTTCTTAATTTTCTAATTAGTGCTTTAAAAAAAAATAACTGGAAAAAAAACCAACAAAAAAAAACCCCAAAACCACCAAAAGAAGCTTGCAACAAAAAGCCCAACAAATGCAAGAACCATCTTGACATCATACTCAAACCAACCAAAAGCTGAACTCCCTCCCAACCTGCTTTCATAATCACTTTTCTTTCTGGGGGCATATTCAGCCCCCACCATTCATCTCAGATATTAGGGACTTAGTATTAAATATCAGCTTTCACAGTCTAAAAGCTAGCAGCTTTCCATACTGATGTGCTTTTCAAACAGAAAAAGGAAAACATAACCAAAAACCCATTTATATCCACTTTCATCGTGTTCCCAAATCCCCATTTCTTTTGGTGTTCACATTTTACCTTTTAATTACCATTGAAGAAAGTCAATTTTTTCTCATGGTCCAACTGATAATCTTCACAGCTTGTTGAGTTTTGCCAAGTTGCAAATGGTTTACATATTTTCACATTTACTTTTAAAAATGTAACTTCCAAAATTTCTCCTGAAGCAACATCTGTGTTTGCATATATTTTAATTTCTTCCCTGAAGTTTACCTGTTAGTGGTTTCTCCTTCTCCACACTTCAGTGATAAAGTCTGAGGCGTAAATGAATAAATGCATTTTACTTAGTACTGTCTTTTTGATTTAAGAATTAAACCTGCATGAACCCTGCACCGTTCCTCCCTTCAGCTTGTCTTTAATCCATTCTAGTAGCACCACTGGCATCCTACAGGCTGGTGGAGTTTTTCAGTAATTCTTTGCGATAACACCACTGGCGGTACAAGGTATACCCCAAATACTCCCAGGTAACCATGTTTCCCTGCAAACGAGATGCTAAGAGGGTTTTGTAAGTTTTATAATGAGGGACCTAAAGAAAATCCTCTCTACCCCCATCCCAGTGGCCGAAGCCCCCGGCGCTGCCTGTGCTCGGGTCCCCCGTGCTCCTTGCTCCCAGGCGCGTGCGCCGGGCACACACCGGCTGCGGCCACCCTGCACAGAGCCCTCGTCTCCCAGCAGCTCACTGCCGAGTCACAGATGCAAGGCGAGGATCGTGGCTTGACAGGGAAAACCAAGGTCCGATGCACAAACCCCAAAAAACAGCAGCCGCTGGGCTTCCTGGTGGGACACAGGTTTTGACCCTGCCATATGGGGCACCTCATACAGCAGTCAAATCAAAGCTTGCAAATACCTCATCATCCACATATCCAACCCAAAAAATATTCTATGCAATTTTCACCATCCATTAGCACTTATTATCATAAGGCTCTATTTCAACATGGCTAACAGATATATGTGGGTGTCACGGGCCACGTATAAGGGCTACGGGAACATCAGAAGAGATTTCCATGAACACATGTAAACACACAACCTCTCAAAATTTGTTTACATCTCTCTGTATTAGGACACTAGTGAGCCATTGCCTGCTGCAAATATTCAGCATCTACACTTCATCTGACCTCATAACTTGTCTGCAGCACCAAGGTGGGCAGCAGGTGCAATTAATGTTAACGTCAAGCTGTGCAACAGTCCCCACAAAACTTCCCTGCTGAAAGCACAGAGCAGCCCCGTGCATCGCTGGGCTCGTTGGATGATGGAGATGGGGGCTCGGCAGGGAGGGCAGCCCAGGCAGCACCCCGCTTCCCACTCTGCCAGCAGATCACGCTCAATGGAACTGAATGTTGTTGTTTTCTGCTGATGCCTCAGACTTTTCCAGCCGGAGGATGTTCATAACCAGAGACCCAGATGGGCTTATTCCCTCTGAGCTGCTGCCCTGTACAGGACCAAAGCTTACAAAGCGCAAAGCAGGAGATTCAGAACAGGTTTCCAAAAGTATGCTTACAATTCCCCTTGAAAATGCAAAGCTGAAATAAAACAGACCCCAGCCACCTCCCATCACTCAGTCCTTGTGCAAGCAAAGAGCCAGAAAAGTCAGCAGGGATTTATCAGGTGACAGCAGACAAATGCAGCACAGAGCACCCGGGGCTCGGCTGGGACTCCAGCTACTTATCACTGGTGCAGCTCTACACCCATGATGATAGATAATGAAATTAAGTAGCAATTAGGACTGGGCTAACCTCTAAAGGTTACAGGAGATCCTTAAAGCTATCCACAGACACATAGGCTACATGGCACTTTTTGATTTACAAACCTAAGCTCAAAGCCTTGGGCTGAGGTCCCCTTTCAGCAATTACTCAAGTAAATTCTCCCAACGACCCATTTGCATCCTTAACAAGGCCTCCACATCACTGCATCTTGTGTTTAAACTAAAAAAAAAAAAAAAAAAAAACCACCACATATATTTTTTGTACCATTCCTACCATTCCCAAAGAACAGCAGCAGGGAAGTGTGCGAGGGCAGGGGCAAGCACGAAATCAAAAAGAAGTTCTCCTCTCTGTCCATGGACATCTCCAACTTGGGATATGATGCAGATAGAACCTGGAGAGCTCAGGTTTCAGCTGATTCCATTTAAAAAAAAAATCTAAATAAACATTATTTAGATAGATTAGACACATAATTAGGGGTTTTGAACACTACTGTCCCACCTAACTGCCCGAGTCCCCCCAGACCTCAGTACAGCCAGTCACTGGAGCAGCTCCACCAGCACGCCTGCCGTCCCCGCCGGGAGCTGAGCCACACTGCAGGATGCTGAAGGGCCCCTGAAAAGCTGCCCCTCAAACTCTGTATTTCCATTCTTCTGTCTGCAACAGAGGTGAAACCTGCTTGCTTTCACCTGCCCCTGGAGGCCAGGCTAGATGATCGCCGTGCTCCCTTCTGGCCTCTAAATCCACACGTCCTGCTGCTGTCCCCATCTGCGCCGACAGCCCCTGCAGAACTGCTAAATACCTTGCTGACAGGAAACTGAGGCACGAAGTGTGAAGTGACATCTCTGAGGCCATTCCACAGAGCTGGGTGTAATACAGGGACATTGGAAGAAAATCATTATGTCTGTGGTCTGTGGAATTCTTCCTGACTAATGAGCCTGCAATTAAATTAATGTTTTTTGATTCATTTGAATCTAAATTAGTTTTCTTGAGAAAAAATAATCAAATTCTAACTTTATTTGGTTTTAAAATGTTAAAATATTATGCTTAATATGACTTCATTTGTCAGATTCGAAAGTAATTTTTTTTGTCTTCTTAAACCAAGAATTTTATAGGGACATATTTCATGTTCAAAATATTATCTACATATTTCTCAAACCAACTTTTCCTCAGCCAGTTACTTGTAACCAGCAACCTCAAGTATTAATCACCAGGTTGAATGAATTAGTAGGATCTTTAGTACCTGGGATTGCACAGATCACTCAGCCCCAAGTTCAAGAAAAATTCCTGAGGCTCTTCACTGAAATATATCCCAATTACCCATCACCACTAATCACTTTTCAATGCATTTAGGATAGCAGTCATGAATCATAGTCTCATCTGCTCATTTCCAGAGCTTTATGCACTACCAGGGGCTCTCAGGAACATCTTCAGGGAGCGCTGAGATGCAACGGCTTCCCCAGAAAGCTCTTTAATGGATCTGGGAAACAAGAGTTGTACAAAAACATGCTCCTAAATGGATCTAAAAATAATTTTGTTCTGGTATCTAAACAACTCTTTAAAATAGAAATATAAATGTTTAAAAGAAACAAACCTCAAACAACAAAGCTTTCCTCAGTCCAACAGCTTTAAAAAACCATGCATCTCACCAAACCTCCACCACAAGCTGCAGAAACCCTCCCTTGGCCCATGGGGCCCCTTTATAAACTTCCTGGGAGTGGCGGGCTCTCTCCTGCCCTCCTTGGGTCACTCCCAGTGCCAGGTGGCTTCAATGGACTGATTCATTAGTCAATTAAGCTAACTGGGGGGGGGGGGGTGTTGAATAATTCAGAGGCATTTATAAAACCATTTCAAAATTGTGGACCAAATCCTGTTTAGAGTTGCAATCTTACAAAAACATTTGATTTCACGTTGAAAGTCACTGATAAGCGGTATTTAAAATTACCATTCAAAATTCCCCCAAATTCAGACAAGCAATATTACAATTGCCTATTCTACAGAAATCAGCTAAATAAATGCCAAGCTACCAACAGCATGTTCCTTCCATGGAAGCATTTGCCATCAGCAATTGTTCAGGGCAAAGAGCAGCATTGTGAAGTGTGTTTGTTTTTATTTAAGTGAGCTCCAGTTGGGATGGGTTGGTGTCAGGAGTAATTGGGTACACATGCTGAAATAATGAGGCACTGCAGTGTAAACGAGATGGTGTGCTCCCTCTCCAGCCACACAAAGTCGTTAGCAGAGGACATTCAATGACAATGGTCTTTCTTACCATTAGTACAAACACAGTGAGGAATGACCCGACTCTGGCAGGATGGCACATGGGATCTAGCAGAGCAAGAAACGCAAAGCCAGCATAATCACCATACAGCACGGGGCTGTAAAAATCACCATATACGCAGAACCACCATACAGCATGCGGCTGTAAAAAACTGCCGATACAGGTTCGGTACACCCCGAGCAAGGGGTGCTTGTGCTGCACGTGCTCTTGCACCATCCTCCCACTGCAGACCTCCCGTCCCACCACCTGCAGACGGAGCCAGCTCCCACGGGGCTGGGAGAGCCCCAGCTCCTGGCGAGAGCCGAGCGAACGCTGCTCCAGGCATCCCTACGTGCTTTGACTAACAGAGGTGCCCCACCATCCTTCTAGACTTCTGCCACACTTGGGAGCTTTAAATGGAAATGCCTGTTGTTTCTCCTCCTTTTCTGTTCGGATTAGCAGATCTATAATATGCTGTTCGGTAATGGTGACAGCTGAGTGCAGGTTTTCAGGATCAACAATTCAGTTTTGCAAATCTAATGTGGCAAAGAGGTAGGAGTTGGTGACCAAGCTCCTTCTGTAGGCATAATTTCTGTGCCTTCATTCCTCCTTCCAAAAATGACGTACATCTCCAGTTCATAACAAAGTGCAATGATAAATCTCCTGAGATTATAAAACACATATAATAAGAGGATGAGACATTTAAACACTGTATAAGAGTAACCTGTACATGTGAGGTGGGACTAAAAGGGTAAGAAGGGGTCTCCCACCACCTTCTACACCTACTGCAGGCAAGTGTTTCATCAGCATTTAAGCAACACTTATGTTCAAGCTTTTTTTTTTCTTTCTTTTTTTCCTGATTTACCTCCAGTCTTTAATTGAAAATAAAGCTTGTGAGCAGCCTGGCCCTGTCAAGGCTCCGCGAGTGGAGCAGCTGGCCTGGAGAACGGCCCCAGCTGAGCCCCACGCTGCAGCCCGTGCCGGCTCGGAGCAGCAGCCAGCAGCGCGGCCGGGGGGAGCACGGCAGCCCTAGGCTCCTGCCCGGGCTGCACGCCGGAGCGCTCCGGCAGCCCGTGGGGCTGCAGACTCGCAACGCTGAAACTTAGGTCGAGCCAGCTCCCCTGAAAACCACAAGAGCTTCCAAATCAAGCTGCCGGCTGCAACAGAGCAGAAAGCCTCCTCCCCTCTCCTCTCCTCTCTCTGCTGGAGGCAGAGAGGAGGTGATGAAGATGAACGGCACGGATGCCGGCGGGGGGAGGTTGCCTACGCGGTGGTGCCAGGATTTACGGTGCTTTGTTTATGGCACAGATGGCATTTTAGGGGAGGCCAGGGAGAAGAGGCAGCAGCGCCAGGGATGCAGGAGCTGTGTGTCTGGACCAGGCTACCCCAGCTGGAGGCCAGTAGCCAAAGAAGCTCACACGGTGGTCACGAGGGGTCTCTGGGTGTGTGGGGTGTCTCATTTGCTCCAGAAGTGCCCTGTCAAGATGTAGGGAGGTGATGTTATCACTCTGCTCTGGAGAGGGTAACGTGAAGGACACCCCCAAACCAGCTTCTGGTAAAGACGTGCTGAGCTAGGGACCTGCACAGACTTGATAATGTTGCATTTATGCTTTGATGAGCACAGTGCAATGCTTGTTTCTTCAGGAATGATTTGGTACCCTTAACCATCCCAAGGAAACAGGTGCCAAAACCACAGAATTTACATTGATTTATGCAGGTAAATGCTATTGAAGAGGGGATTCCATCCAAACTATTTTATTTAGTATGGATCTGAAAAGTTATGGATTAGAAACAATCTTGTCACTGATATCCAAGAACTGTTGTTGCAAAAATTATTCAGGAGAAACAGGAAGTGATTTTCCTCAAGCAGTTGTGTCCAAAGCCCAAAGCTGCAGCGCAGAACAACAGCAATGGGACTCCTCTCTTGAAACAAACTTCCCTTTTTTTTTCCTTTTCAGCATGTTTACTAAAGGAAAGCCTGCCCACCATCTTTGCCCCAGAACTGAATTCTTGCCAATGATGAATTATATGCACATAAAAAATGAAAAAAGGAAGAAGAAAAAAAAAGGAAAGATCCATAGCAAGAGGTTCAGGTGCCTCCTCTGGGGTCAGGCTCCCGTTAAGGTTATTACCCACTGCCACATTCAGAGGATTCAGATCTCGGCTCTATGTAATTCACACTGGTAATTTCTGCTACAGGTAGCTCTAATCTCCTGAAATGATCTCCGTAAGCAAGCAGTGCTCTTGGGCTTCTGGAATAACTGTGCCGCTGCCGAATAAAGCAGAACAGCTTGTAATTTTCCATGCATGTACTTTGATTTCAAAATCTGACATAGCAGATAAGCATTAGTTGAAATAACTGTAGAAACTGCTTCTACTAAAGCATCTTTAATACAAATGAGGTATCATTAGCAGCAAGACACTTATTTTATTACAATTGTTTAATACTTAGCAGTGATTGTTGTTGGCACACGTACCGAAGTAAAAATCCTTTGACATTATTTTGGTTAAGACATTTAAAATATTGTACTAATAGAATAATTAAAGAAAAAGAGCGACAAAAATAAACAGAAAGCAAAGCTTAGAGAACCAAGAGAACAAATCATATCACCGCCCCCGTACGCCACACGTCCCTGCCACGGCGGCTCGCTGCCCGGGGAGGGCGGGTGGTCCCGGCGGAGCCCCGTCCCCGGGGGTCCTGGAGCTGCACCCCGCAGTCCTGCCGCAGGGATGGGGAGCCCCGGCCACACTGCGAGGCTCGGCGGAGGCATCTGGAGGGGAGGTGGGAACAGGCGCACGGAGCGAGGGTGAGCAAGAGCCGTGCGGGGGCAGGAGGGGATGAGTGGGGGGAGCGCGTGGGAGCGGGCAGCGAGGAGCGGGCAGCAACGCAGGCAGGGCCAGCTCAGCCTTGGCCAGGCGAGCGAGTGGGCGGCAGTGACACGACCGGAGAAGATGGTGTCGCGGCTTGGGGGGGTTAGAAAGAGATGAGAGGTGAGCGGCCGCGTCTCGGGTGGCCTAGGTGACGCGCTAGCTGAGGTAATTTGCTGTTTATATGTAACTTCCACATATTTCATTTTTGAGTGAGAGAATAAAAGCAGCAGAACGTGGGCAGAGGCTGTGTGAACCGCTGTTGCCTTTGCTGCGGCCGTACTATGCTCCACGAGAAAAAGCATCTCTAGATATCCAAAGCCAGACTGCTAGGAGCTTGAAGATGAATTACGAAGCCAGAAAGAAAGTAAAGGGAAAAAAAAGAAAAGTACGTAGCTTCAATCCCGTCTCTAATCTACCAGAAAAACAATCAGGCAGGTTTCAGTACCAGATTCTCCTCTGAACATGGAAATCGGGACACCTGCAGGCAAGGCATTTGCGAGTGAAGCCCACCTCGCTTCCCCCAGAGCTGCTCTGATTGCAGCGAGTGAGAGCAAAGCGTCTCCTGGTGCTCCAGGAAACGTGGAGCAGATCCTGCTAGTCTGATTGCAGATTTCTCACTTCGCCTTTTGCAGCCTGCACCTTTGACTTGCCGCTGTTGCAGCACGGGCTGCACCAACCTGTGCTGCCACGTGAAGTCCCAGATTTAGTGTCGGCTCCTGATTTCAGCCTTCCAGGGCTAGCAGGGAGCCACATGGAAACATAAAATCGAGCCCATGGAAATGGATTCTGGCCATGCCAACGTTTTTGGTGCCATTTAGATACTGTTTCTAAGCAAGCTGTCAGCAAGAAACAGTTCAAAATCCAACACATCACCTAAATAATAAAAAAAGCAATTCTGAGTAGTAGTGCCAGTGAATAAGATTCACAATCACTTCTTCATTAATACCAGGAGATATGTGGAGGGACAGTGATAACTGGCACCTCTGAACTCTGGAGAAGTGGGAAGGCAAATTTTATCCTGGGGCGTAGTCACAGGCCTTCAGAAAAGAAAACCTGTATTCTTGTGTCCGTAACCATTTGCCTTCATCTGGCAAATAAGAAATACGAGCTCAGCTCCAGCAACCCCCGTGAGAATTACTTACCTGGTGCTCACAGAGCCCTGCTCAGGCACGACCCTCAGCCAGGGACTCCTGCCTCATTCCGCTTATCAGCTGCATGGGCAGCCTTTAACTTAACATTACTTATGTTTCAGTTGCTTAAGTTTGCAGCCTAAACAACTTCAGCATTGTGTATGTAGGTACACATATAGCCATCAGAATTATGGCAGCACGAATCCAAAGGAATCTAAATCTCAGCAATGCAAAAATCCAGCTGAGGAAGATACAAAATAGCCAAAACCCTCATAGTATTCAACTTCAGGAATAAGTGTCCCCAGACCTTGATCCCTCATTTGCTGTCCTCTAATTCCATGTCCAAATTCAGTATTTATCTTTCTGATTTGAACATCCCATGTGAAATGAGCAACATTTTCATTTTACTTGGATTTAAAATATATGGTGGCCTAAAGTGAAGCTGGAAGAACAGGCACCAGCATCCAATTCTCTCTATGCACAACATCAGAAAGAAAAATCTTTATGAATGGGTTCCTTAAAGGCAGAAGTAAAAAATTCACATAAAATTCAATTAAAATAATTTAGCCTAATCTGCTGTTAAACAATTAAGACTTCACTAAATCAGGAGTAGAATTTACATAAAAATTAAACTAACCCATGTGCAATATTGAGCCATTTCAGAATTACCAGTAATTTAATTGAATATGTTTAAATGGTTTGTTATCAGTATGATTGTTGTGGATTTCTTCAACCTCACGAAGGTAATCAGAGCAAGCACCAGACATGCACACCCCACACAAATCAATTATGCCGTAAAACTGAACTTAATGAATAGACATTTTCATATTTTTGTTTTATTTGAGTTGCTTTATTTGCATGTTAATATAAACATGTGCAGCTAATTTCAGAAAGCAACTTGCATGCATAATTCTGCACAATTTAGGGAGCCCGTGCTGTGCAGTGATGATGACTCTCGCCACGTTTGCGCCGCGTTGTTTGCTAGGTTTGAAGCCAACACAAGTCCTGCCAAGGGAGGGCAGAGCATCCCCTCCCTGCGCACACAGAAACCTGCCCTCGGGTGTTCTGCACTGCAAGGTGTCAGAGGCCAGGCTAGCCTGCTGCTGACACAAAATCATTCCCCACGAGCACTCGGTGACCCAGTAGAGTCTTTCCCAAGGAAGTCTTCAGTACCTACGAAAAAGGGAGGAGAGCGCTCCCCTCCATCCTGAAGAAATCTGAGATGTATTCTATCTAAAACAAATTTTTATTTTCAGTGGTGCAACCAATTCAAGGAAAAAGTTATCTGCACGGTGCTGAATGCAGATTTATATAACCCTTTAGACCCTATCTGCTAGCTGCCTCCCTGGCTCGGCTGCGGAGAATTCATGCTTTCCACCGTGGAAGTCATCAGCATTCAGCAAGATGGAGTCCCTGTTAAATATGTGCATTTTCTCTGCTAAATGAATCCACTTGTTGCTTATCTGTGCCTATATATGAGCACCAATTTCTCATTTTAACTCAATTTTAACTACAGAATGTTTATTCTTTTCCATCATTTTTGCTTTTGGAAGACACGGCTGCTCCCCAATGCGAGGCCAATGAAGTCAGCTGTTACCGCTGGGTACGTGTGGTCCAAGCCCTCCACGCCGCCGGGGAAGCAAATGAGATGCCTGCAGATTGAGTCGAAGCTGTACAGCTTGGCTGCTCAGCTGAGAAATTGGAGAAGCGGGAGGCTGCGGTGTGGCGAGCCGTGGCTCGGGCTAGATGGGCTAACTGCTGGCTTCATCGCTGTGTCAAAGCCACTGCACATACTCAAGCACATGAAAGAATAATTGAGCACACGTTTAAAATGGTCCAAAAGTCAAGGAAAAACTGACACCGTGCTTACTAATGGGTATGATTTATTGAGCAGCATTCTTGAGGCTTTCTACCTTGACAGCACAGTTTATAATACTCTCCTTTAGGACAGGGAATATAGAAGTGTTCATCTACTGTCTGTTACAGAAACCTCGACTCTTTTTAAAGCTTGATTCAGATGTGTAGCATGGCTCTAAATGCCAAGTCACTTTTTTTTTTTAAGTAACAAACTTTTCTATATGTGTAAACATACAACACACACAAATATATAAATAGAAAAGTGACAAAGGTATTTTAATAAGTTAGAATATGAAATTGAGGTAGGATTTTAGGGTATGGCTTCACAGACTCAACTGTCTTCTATCGATGTACTGAGCCGCATTCAGTCAGCTAGCTCAGATTTTCGCTAGCTTTGTGGATGAGAAAAGCTCAAGCCCCATATGGGCTCCTCTTGGAGACATGCCCATGTTTCTTGGTTGGTTTTGCACAATCTGCTAGAGCCTTCACTGGTGCAGGTACACTATTATCTCTGTGGGACCTGGCTGCTTTAACACCAGCTCAGGTTTGTCTGCTTGAATTACAATATGAGCATGCCCTTCAACACCTAAAAGTTTAACACTTACACTTAAGCTAAATTATTAGTTACAGTTCCCACCCATTTGGCCAGTGGAATGACTGAGTTCAGTGTCACCATCACAAAGGTTAGAGGATGTTACCAAACCCAGCACAGGGCATGAATCTTTTTGCATATCAAAAGCTGCAGAGGATAAGAAAGCCTAGTGCATAGTTTGGTTTTGTCTCGATTCATTTAGTGAAAACTAAGTATTTTCGTTTCCTGGTACTGAAACAGACAGTTGTGTTTTATCAACCGGTACGAACAGGCAACAGCAAAATTACCTGCCCTGCAGTGACTGTGGAGACCTGATCTGGACTTGTGACTTTGTTTCAGGCTGAAGTACTAAATAAAGCTCCTTTGTCCCAGCAGTCGCAGTTTAAAACACTCAAAGCTCACAAAACTAAAGCCTTAAGTCCTGAAATACCCCCCTTCCCTTTAGGTAAGTCTGGAGGACCACAGCAGGAGGCCAGCAGGGCGATGCTGGGTCCAGCCCTGTGCACTGCTGCTGGGGTGCACCGTGGCCAAGAGCTGGTCTGACCACAGCAGGGGTGCTGGAGTGACCAGTGGTTAACTGGGTGCCCCCACAACAGTCAGAGCTGCCAAAGCACCCTGTTCTGCTCCGTTTATTAAGGCAGCAGGGCCCCAGCAGCTGGAGAGTCAAGGAAATGAGGGAATACACCCCGGTACCATACCCAAGAGACCAGCCAGCACATCTCTACAGAAACCATGTGCTGTCATTATGGTCAATGATATGTTAATATATTCATTTATCATCAATCATGCAGCCTTGTTTCACATCTGGAGGCGGCACAGGGATGTGGCCACTTCCAGCTCTGCATTTTCTTACCTCGAGGCTCTGCTTGATACCAAGGAGCAGGAGATGGCAGCTCTACCAGCAAGCTGCAGCAGAAAATAAAGCTTCAAACAGATGGTTTCAATTACAGCCCCGGCACTGAATCTGAATAATGACTGTGCAGCTGACATAATATTAAGAGCACTGTTAATGCTGTTAATTGTTAAAGAGCCTGCAAAGCAAGGATGAATCGCACGTCATGAGTGCCTCCACAGGAGCATTATTAACTACCAGGGAAATGGTCTGAGGTTAAAGCTACTAAATAAGGGTCAGATTTTTGAGACATCAATTGTGTGGCAAGTGAATTAATACATGGCAGAAAGGGGGTGGCTATGGCTGTAACAGGCAAATAACTGAATGCTGTGATTCAATCTCTACCCAAAATTTACTAATGTTCACTGCTGTGTTTACACCCGACAACTTTAATACTTGTTATTTACTATTTAATTTATATTAAATAACTATGTTTGACAGTCACTGGCTGAGTGCTCAGTTTTCTGTTTCAATACAAACAGTACAAAATTACCCCAAGAGAGTGTGTTCTTTCCATCCCAAATTCAGCCATGCAAACTGGGATCTTGTTGTCTCTCTGATTTCAGGTGCCTTTTCTCTCTTACTCACTGGCTGGTGAGACTAGTCACCTCATTTTACTATTGCTATGGTACAGTTATTATTTCTAATAACAGCTGAAAGAGAGATCATATTATATCTGAATTTTAATCAAGTTTTTCCTAAGAGCTTACTACTCGTAACTGGGACCAGCTGGAGTCGTCCATGACTGTTAATTCTTTCATGCTTGCTTGAAGGTCACACCATAAGTGGCTGCATTTCCCGAAGAGCTCAAAACCACTTCAGACACTTACACGCACAGAAGAGCTGTTTTGAAAACACATCTCCATGCCAGCAGTGATGGAAGTGAAATGGAGGGGGCTCGCCCATTTCTTAAAAGGCAAAGGAAAATTTTCTGCAGTTCCTCTGACTTTTTCAGCCAAAAACAGCCGAGAGAAAAATGCAGAAGGATCAGGTTTGCCTTTTCCTTGCTGATTCCCACCACCCTGAACTTCCCAGCTGCTTATAGCTCAGTGACAAGAGGCCAGGTGGATGGAGAAGTCATATTCTGTGCTCTTGTTTCTCTGAAAAATTTTAGTCAAAATGTCTTGGACATTTCTGAAAATAATTTTACTAAAAATAAAAGTGACCTTTTTTTCTATAAAACACCCCAGCTTTCCCCAGGCTTTGCAAATGGGATTTCTGGGGTCCAGTTGTGTCAGGTACAGCCTGTGCAACCCCTGGGACACTCCACCCACACCTGGCCCTTGGAGGAAAACAAGGAGCAGGTCGCACACAATCAGGGAGGGTTAAAGATTCGGCGGCTGGATGCCCTGTGGGGTCCCGCCATGACACAGTCTCAGGTGCCCTCTGGTCCCAGGGGCTGACTGGGGCTTCAGATAAATCTCTTGGTGGTTAGGACGTTGGTTGTCACAGGAATTGAAATATAAAAACATGAAAATGGAGGATGCCCAGACATGGAAGCAATAGGACAAGCATTAACAATAAGGAGAGCAGATCTTCACCTGGACCACACCGATCCTCTGCTCCGTCTTGTTCTCCTATCCTCAGCTTTGCTCAGGCTGATCAACACCAGATTTACATCAAGGTAAAGAAACACAGAGCTGCAAAACTAGTGACAGCCATTAGCAAAAATAAAAAGGATAAACAAAGTGGTTGGGTATTATTCAATAGACCATTAATGCTAGAAAGACACAAAATAGGCGCTAGGGAGTCATGCCTATAATCAAATTTTAAAAAAAGATTAGGGTCAGAATGAAATTAAAGGCCAGACATATTTGATTCTCTCTGCTAATTAAGAGAATTACATGTTACACGATGGAAGAACTCTGTAAAAAAAAAAAAAAAAAAAGAGAATAATTACAGTTATTTTGGAACAATGAGAAATGTGGGAAGAGAGAACTAATTTTTTTTTCTCCATTTTAAGCACAAAGTACAGTTGTTTTCAGTGTAGGTTAACTTCAAACATTTTTTTTCCACGTCTAAGAAGCTTTCTGACTGGGAACAAACTGAACAAAAAAAAAATTGTAAGCTGTTTCTGTTTAAGAAATAATTATTACAGTCAGACTAGTGCATGAAGTTAATCTTAAACAAGGTTGAAGCTTTCTTATTTTCCTTCTTTCCCAGAAACAGCAGCCACTTCTATCCCCTGCAGATCGCAAGTTCTTCGCTGCAGTTTAAGTTTCTCCCTTGGCAGACGGTGCTGATCCCTTCTCTGCACTGATTTCCCTGGCCAGACACGCACCAGGAGGATGAAGCGTGCTGGGAATGAGGGCTGGAAGATCAACCCTCTGTGATGTTTCCGGGCCCTATAAATAACCTCAAGAGGCAAATAGCACCAAAGATCGACCCATGCACATACGCTGCATCGATTCACACAGTTTGCACGGCAGTGGTGAGCCCGCAGGGCACCGGCTGCTCCTGGAAGGTGCTTGGGCATCCTTGGGAGGGATGGACCAGCCCCAGAGAGCACTTGGGTGCATACCTTCTGCTCTCCTGTCCCTGCTGGTGACCCAGCCAAATGGATTTGGTCTTTGAAATATTTCTTGGGCTCAGGAGAAGGCTAGTACAAATACCAGGTTAAGCATCGCAGCATTGGATCTGCTGGGCGAGGAGGGACGAAGGCTTTGGCAGGGGCTTCAGGTCCTTTTCAAAACTATACGATACTCTTCGAGGTACGCCCCCAAAAACATAAGGCATTCCCCTCTCTGCTCGGCTCCAACCACCAGAAAAGAGTGTTTCCCTCCCTCTGTCTGGTCCTGTGAATGTATATTGCACTAAAAACTGGAGCAGCTGGGACAAGGACAGGTAAAATTCCCAGCCACAGCAATTCCACCAGGAAGGAGGTTGGAGGACTGGCAGGGCCAGGGTGATTTGAAGGCAGCAGGGCTCAGCCCAGGCTCTCCTGCCCTGCCTGCTGCCGCAAACATCCATCTGTGTCCCCCAAAGGAGGCCGAGCGCTGGGTTTTGGGAGAGGGCTCGTGTCCCCAGGCGGGACCCTGCTGCTGCTCCAGGCACCGAGCGCGGAGGAGCCGGCAGCACTCAGCATCGCCGCACCGAAGCACCGGCACGGCTGCATCCTTCCCGAGCCGGGGTCCTGGGCAGTGGAGCTGCAGCACGCAGGGAGGGCTGCAAGTCGGGCTCCGCTGCAGCTGGAAACACAGCCCAGGCCATGAGGAGTCACCTCCTTCTCCCTCCTGCGCAAACCCGGTTCGGCAGTTCCTCCCTCGCCCTCTTTCCACGAGGGATTTCTCAGAGCCGCTGCACGTACTCATCACAGCGAGTGTCTTGCGCTAACAGCAAAAGCTCTTCTAAAATGAATCTATCCCCTCTCCTAAAAATAAATGCAAGTAATATCAGATGCCATCCTGGGTAACAAGAACGAATAACTTGTTTCTTCAGAGTCAAGTGCATCCCTTGGACAGGAGGGGAAATAACCGTAACCTGCCTCTGATTACAACAGAAGATAATGGGGCTGTTCCTGGGCCTTCCTCATATGTCACTGTCTCTTCTTGCCATTAGCCATTTACTCCACACTCGTTGAATCATACCTTGGATTTCATTATCAAAACCAATAACTGTGTTTTGTTACAAACCAGAGTATGTTGCTCTCTGCCTGAAAAAAAACCGCTGGCATTGTATTTCTCATAATAAGTTTTAATTGGATTTTAGCTCTCTGCCTTTTATACTTCATCTTAGGCTTTATTGGGTTTAATTACAAATCCATAGCTATTTGTTATGTGGCTCTGGTTTGATATTTTGCACTGACAATTACATTTTTATTCAAAGAAAAAATGTATTAGAAAAAAATAGCAAGAGACAGGCTCATTGTATGAGCTGATTAATTGAATTCCAGTTTTATGTGCATTTATGATGAATGATTGTGTGCCAAAAAAATGACTTGAATATTAGATCAGGGTACACTTATTCATTTTAATTGGTTTGCACAAAGTGCAAGCCGCTGTAACGATAGATCAGCTGTGAAAACAATAGCAATGGAGGCACTCAGTGCCCTGACTCCGATGCCTCCTAAAACTCTGTTCATGATTCTCTAAAATCTTTCCATGTAGAAGAGTGGCGAGATACATAGTGAAGCTTCAGCACTCTCATTTAAAGAAAGCAAGAACAAAACATCACTACCTCTGCTACAAGTCCCGTCTTTTGAGAGTTGCAGTTCAGTTTTAATTATTCATAACACTTATTAGCAAATAAGGTGCTTTATGTTTTTGCAGAAAAACAGAAAAGTCTTGGAAATTAGAGACTGTAGCTCACTGCCACTAAACTTTTTTGGAAACATTGGGCAAATACGCATAATAATAATAAACAATAATCCCATCTGTATTGGCCCTGAGCTACTTCAGGACAGGGTATGGATCTGGTGAGCGCACTGGCGAACTGCCCCAGGCCCCATTACGGCATTGCGGGATGCTGCTCCGGACCCCGGCACATCCCGGTGCCGCAGCTCTGCGGGATGCTGCTCCGGACCCCGGCACATCCCGGTGCCGCAGCTCTGCTCCCCTCGCCGCTCCCTGCCCCGGCCCTGAATCACGGCCAGCGACAAGTCACCTGCCCGCAACGGCGAGATGCGATTCTGACCAGCCCTGGGAAACAGAACTCCTAGGGGAAGCGTTCTGGGTTTTCTTCACTTCAACATGACTTGGTTTCAACATTTTGGTCATAGGAGCAAGAAAACTGACTTTTTCATTACCTATTTGCCATACGGTAGCACAGCGCTCGGGGGCTGCACCACCAACTCCAGCATCCGTCTACTGCAAACAAACATCTTTGGCTAACGAGTCACCTCGGCCAGGACCACACATCCTGCAAGTCATTAGGAAGAGCCGGAGCCTGTGGCAGAGGAAACCTAAATGTGCATTTAAAGTCATAGCAAACAGCCTCACAGCAAATGCACCTGTGTAACCACAGAGGCTTTTCACCATACTTGGAATTTTGGTAAAAATAACTTGCAGCACTCTCATTTGAAGCTCTGACGTGATGCTGTGCAACTGCAGCTCAGCACCATCCCACAGCATAATTTAATGTGATGCGACACTGAGAAATACAACCTGACAAACTAGTGGCCACAGTAAGTCTTGCTGGAGAAAGCAAATTTTACTATTTTTCTTTCCTCACCAACCACCATTAAATAGAGTTTGCCAAGTATTGAAACTATTTAGTCACCCCAGTTTTGTCATGTCACATCAAATTAATTTGAAAGTAGGCAAGGACAAACACTAGCACATGAGCACACCAGACTGATGCTCTGAACCAAGACCTAGGGGTGGAAAAGCAAATGCAAAGCCCTACTTTTAGAGGCTGAAGCATTGCAATGACAGAAAATTTGGTAAGTTATTACCTCAAACTGATTCAATACAAAAAAAGGAAAAAAAAAAAAAAAATCATTTCTTACTCAGCTCTGAAAACCTGCTGGAATAACAGAAAAGGACCCCTGACACCCCCCACCACCACCACCTTGTGTATTTAGACTTCCTTCCAGACAGCAAGTTCATTATATCAAGCCTTCATTTCAGATCAATATTCCTAGTTACTCCTTTGACCTGTGCTTATTGACCATAGCTATCCTTGCAGCCTTCTATATTTGCAAAATGCTGTTCACAAATAATGAAATTTGAGGGGAGGAAAAAAGCATACTTTGCTACTCTCAACTTTGCAAAGCAAAGGACAGCGAGCATAAGCCAGAAAAATAAATCCAAACCTTTTTTCCCTGGAAAGACGAGTGCCAAATCCTGGAGAGGGACATTCTACAACCTGGAAGTTTGAAAACCCTTGCAAGTTTTGATTTTGTGAGTTTTTTTAAAGCTTACCAAAAAACTTCGGAAGGAGAATTTGGTGTCACAACCACTGACCTAGATCATAGCAAATTTACTATGTAAAAAATAAACTGTACATTCTTATTAAGTGAAGCCATTGTGACTGTTTGATTGCACTGACACTATGCTTGTACCGCATCAGTGCAACGGCTTTATAGAAATTCCTCCTGATCCTCAGTGACAGGAGAGGGGGGAGCTGGGCTCCTGCTATTAAACAGTCAGCGACACGATGAATTGACAACAAACATCCAGATCCTTTCGCAATAATGCTGCTTTTTAAACCAACCCCTCAGATGCATTCTAGCAAACTTAGAAAATACCATACCTCATCAAATATCACTAGGCAATCATGTATTTTTTCCCTCTATTTTTATAGTACCTTCCCAAGTAATTTGTTTATATAAACCAAAAACTTCCCCTTTGCGTGCAGCCTCAGAAATCAGTGACTGCAAGCACAAGTGCTGCTGGGCCCTTTCACACATATTCTACTAAGACTTTCCAGCCAAGGCTTTGGTTTTCTACAGAAAACAGAACTTTCATGCTTGGTGTGTGGTGCAAGGAGCGCAGAGGAAGAGAACAACATGTTGGGTGTCAATACAAGAAAGGCGTCCACCGGCTGGTGCAGCAGCTCTTGGCAAGGTCTGAATGAAATAACTTCCCTTTCATCCACCCAGGCTGAAAGCCTGATGTGCTGTGGGAACGCTGGGAAAAAGTCTGGCACAAACAAGATGTGTCAGCCTATTAAACGTATCAGAAAAAAAAATGGCTCGTCTGAAGTGGTCTTCATATGGTTGTATCTAGAGAGATCAGGATCAGTCAGGAAAAAAGTGAAATTAATGGAGATGGTCGGCATCAGACAAAAGGCTTTCTGCAATAACAAGATGAAAATTTAAAAAAAAAAAAAAATGTAAAGCCAAACACTCAAACGCATTTGGTCCAATGAGAAGGGAGAGAGATCTGTGCAACAGATGCAGTTACTAATTTTATTAAATTCATTATCTGGAGATAGAATCACATCCCAATACAGGTGAGTCCACAAAGCACAGCTCACAAATGGATTTAGAGGGAGATTCTCTCCCTTTAGAAGTACTGGTTGGAACCATCCTGTTTTTATAAGATAAAATGTTCTTAGCATAGCACTATAACACAGTATAAAAATCCATTAATAGAAATGAAATAATCAAAACAGTCATTGTGAACCTCTGAATTGAAATATGAGTGCACAACAGCTAAGGAAACCTAATACTTTCCTTAAATGTGTTTGTAACTCACAGTGAAATATTTAATGTCTACTCTGCCCACTCTTAACATCTTTCAATTTTACCTGCTGTAGTCCTGACTTAAAACCAATTCTGATCCTCAGCTTCCCAGATTTCATAATTTGAACATCCCAAAGACAATAAGCACTCTGCAGCTGTCACCACCGTGTGGAAAATAAGCTTTTTGCACCTGGTACTGGGGAAGTTGCCCAATTAATTTTTTCAGACCCGAACAGCAGCACTGGAAAAGAAATGACATCTTAGAGATCTGCCAGTTTACTGTGCTTGACAAGTCAGTACAGGTCAGGTAAAAGCAAAGTAACAAGAGCCTAAATATTTACGTGCAGGATGGTTTCAAGGGATTTCCCCGAATGCTTTAAAGTTCTCGGACTGACAAATTTGAATAGCTTTTGTGCCTCAGCCCACATATTCCACAAACGTATGAGTGTTAGATGTTGCCATCAGCATAAGATTAAGGAAACAAAACAACCTAAAAAACACCTAGGAGAGTACATGAAGAAAAATCCATGTTTTTCCTCCTTTCCCTCATACCAGTCCTCCCCCTGCTCTACCCAACCCCATCCCGAAGGTGCAGGAGAGCAGACACAGCCCGCGGTGGTGACTCTTGCTTAGAGACCGGGTCTAGAAACAGGGGGGTCAAACACATCAGCGCTGCTGCGCGTCCCCACCTGCACAGTGGAGGTTCCCTGGGTCACACCAGCTCACACAACGCGCCTTTGAAGGAAAGGATACAGCCTGCGTTTTTCTCTTTGCATTTCCCTTGGCGAGTACCTGCGCTTTGTCTTTGAGTCTCCCACCCGCTCTTCCTGGGTGGTAGGGGAAGAGGGGTGAAAAGCCACCAAGCTCCAGACTGGGACTGAAGCGTGAAATTTGCTGGTTGGGTTCTTACCACTTGCAGAGTCATCCCAAGCAGGTTGCAGGAACAGAATACATATATATTAATATATATAATTATATATTAAAAGCCACAAGGCATACCTTAGCAACAGAATAAGCAGCCTTTTTCACAAGGCTTCTTGTCAAAGGTTTTTTCCTTTCTTATACAGAGAGATGTGTAAACTATTGGTCATGAATGTTTGTTACAGACCGGACCAGAGGGTCTTCAGCTGATCCTGGCTTCTTCTGGTTATTCATTAACTAGCACTAGAAGATAAGCATTAAGTCTTTTTATACGTTACCTGCATGAACTGGGTGCGTGTCTGCTTTGTGAACAGACCCATAGCAGACAGCTTGCACTTAGCTGGAGGAGGGAGGAGAAGAGCCAGTGCTTTCCAGTAGACATGCACAGGTGAAAGGATGTTCGGGAAGGTGCACATCACTGGTGGGTATAGCTGCTGGTGGGTTGGGTCTTCCCCAGGGTAACCTCCTCCCATTACCAGCTCAGAGATCAAGAGCTGGGAGCTGCATGGTGGTGAAGAACATGTTTAAGTGACAGACCTGAGCCCCGTTAGTCACAGGAGTGGTCACACCAGTGTTTACACTTGGTCCAGAGGCTGCTGAGCCAAGGGCAGCGCAGCCCAGCAGCCTTAGCGATCCCAACCGGCCCCAAGCCACGGCTGTGACAAATTACAGGTCAGCAACACATTGATATTCATGGGGCAGTGAACTAAACCTAGCTTTAAAGCAGCACCAGAAAACAGATATGGTTGTTTGAGCTGAGAAGAAACTTAAAATTAATTTTACAGAGGATATTTTACTTAAATTTTTTATCTGTTTCTTGACACCCATAGCATGCAATAGCACAAAATAGATTATTATTTTATCTCTCCTTTACTGGAGCAGAAAGGACAAAAATTACTGTGTTATTTGCTTGCATATGTAAAAAAAACAACAACAACACAGGAACAAAGAAACTATGTATTAATTCTTGTTGCAACAAATCATGACACTAAACAGCCAAAGTCCTACCAGCTTTCAGCTGATGACTACATGCCAGTCCAATGCAGAGATGGCAATTTCCCAGCTTGAGGTTGCAAGTCAGTGGCATCTTCTCCAGAGCCCATCAAACACCCCTGCAAAGGGAGCAGGGGAGAAGGGGCAGAAACAGGGGCACGTCGAGATGCCAAGAGAAAACAGAGACTGCGAGTAAGTGCATGTTTAATAGTGTCTGTTTTATTGTCAATAATGGCAGTCTTTAACAGCCAATTTCAACACTCGATGCACTGTATTATTTTTTTAAAATGTCAATTACCAACCCCAATTTAACTGCTTCTGACTTGGCATGACAAGATCACTGTTGATTTGCCAACTATTTTCTTTTTATCAAATGGGGAGAGGGATTTGTACTATGCGGTTCAGAAGCAATCCCCTTTATTCTTCACCACACAACTCTTGCTGCTACAATACCTTGAGAAGATGAGAGGCTCTGCAGTATGAAGGCATCTTCCTCCCGCTGTTCCCAAAGCAGCTCCAGCTGCAAGCAGAATACAGGACTGCCTGCTGGACTACAGACAGTTTTAAAACTTCCTCAGTAAGTGTCCATCTTCAGACAGAAAACTGTCTCTGATCTAAACCACATGAACCATTAAATGATCCTGTGTGCTCAGCATCCTGAAAAATGCATTGTGCTCAACAACAGACAAGTGCTCTCCAAGGCAGGGCCCAGGAGCAAACAGCATTTCCTTAAGAAACTGAAAGTTAAAATAAATATTGATGGGTCAGAAATTATATCTCCTCACATAGATGAATCAGTGAAAATTGGTGTACTGCACTACCATTCCTCCAGTGCACTTCACAGAGTGGATGGGCATTAGCCATAACGGAGGAGAGCCGTTAAGGGAGAAGTGCAGCACGATGTGCTGTGTGGATTGCCTTGTGTGCATTGCTGAGGCTGTAAGACAGCAGCACATGAGACCTTACAAATCTGACAGAACAGAAAACACAGTCGTGAAAGTACAAAAATATTCCCTGTGGTTCCTGCATTCTCCTCCGACCAGCCAGCAGCACCGAGTGACCTGCGGCACAAGCAGATGAGGTGTCCGATATGGATGCTACCAGATCTCCAATTCTGACAGCGTTTGATGTTCACCCATGAAAAGTTCGATTTTCTCTGGCTCGTGAGAGGCTTCAGGGAATAAAATTTCTCCAAGATGTCTGCGAACAACTGCTTCCCAAAGCGGGAGCCCTCGCAGAGCGCTGCGGGTAGCGGACATGCAGCAGAGCGGGGCTTGGGGCTGGGCGGTTTTCAGTGGCCTTTTCTCCTAACTTGTCACTGGAATCTCCCCACCCTGTGTGAGGCCCCACATCACACCTGTAAGAGTCGTCTTTGATACCAAGCAGGGGAAAAAGGTTCTGGCCCTGCTGAGGGTCTAAGATCTGCTGGCACTTCAATGCCATCCCACAGCACACCCTCACTGCAACCAAGGTGCCTGAGCTGTCTCAGCATGTAGCACAGACATGTTCAACAACTGCCATTTCCCCCCAAATTTCTTTGTAACTCACTGCAGTTGGACCAGTAAGTGTGGGTACTGCTTTTTTAAAATCAGAAATAAAATTAATTTAAAGCTAGTAACAAAATTGATGAAACCAATTTTTTTCTTTCAAACTGTCAGACTTCTCAGCTGGTAACTTCACAGCGGGTATTTTGTTTTTTAAGGGACACATGTGATGTAATCTATGAAAGCTTTGACAGGCAGCTATGAAGGAGATGTAAGGAAGGGAAGATGAACATTGATCCCCTAATGCAGGGACCAGTTTTCACACCTCCACAGGAGGGTTAAGTGCTTGTGGCTCTCTGGAGAGCTGGGACTACTGACCTTGGAGAATCCCAGCAAGAGTCATTTGTGAAATTAATAAGAGCAGCAAGTTTGAAAACCTGCCTCTACTGCAACTTGTGAGCCATCACCCTGGTTCAGAGCATAGGATTAATTTAAAGAAAACAGACTGTCCCTACTCAGTGAAAACTGAGGGAAGCCTGGAACCAACCCATGCAGAATTAAAGGGGGATTTTTGTATTGCTACAGAGTGGACTGAAGAGCACCCATTTTTAGACAAGCTGCATTGTCTTGCACTTGTCAGCACAGGTTTGTGCCAGTAACAGGACAAACAAAAGGGTACCAATATGAAAGTGAAAGGGGTATAAAAGAAAAACAAAGGCTAGACTTAGGCAAGGAGAGATGCTGACAAGCAGACAGAAAACAGGACGGTTTGAGGTCACATGCTAATTTATATTCAGAAACAGCTTCCAGTTTCAGCCTCAGGATCAACTGTTATTTTTCCCACCTATTATCTTCTTCAATGTCCTTGTGCCAAGAGGAAGCAACCGCGACTCGTGTCTGTCCTTGGATAAACTGCTCTGAGGGCGGAGCAGAGGCTGCATCGAGGGGGTGTTTTTGACAGCCTCACCCCAAGCACATCTCAGTGGAGCCCTGCCCACTCCCAAAGATGATTCCCCGTGTCTCCAACAGCATCCCGAAAGCAGCACAATGACTGAGCAAAAGTATTTCACACATTAGTAAAATTGAGGACACTGAGCAAGACATATATCTGGAAAAAAAATCCTTATGTTTAAAGTAAACATCATAATAAAATGGATGTACTGAACAGTACTTTCAAGAGTTTCAAGCAGGCAAAACATTGAAGTGCTTGAAATAGTTTTCTCTTTATCCTACTGGCATTAGTCTGTAAGAGCTCAATCAGACAATCTTCTCATGGGAAAAAAGGGCGGAGGAGTCTGGATTAGAAAGGTCAGATTTTAAGGAAGAGTCGAACCTGATGGCAGCTGTAAGCAGCTCAAAACTAGGACAGAAAACACCATCATTGGGGTCCTCATTATACCTCATCTCACTGCTTACCATCCACCTCCATACCTGGAGGGGTTTTAATTAGCAGGATGTCTCAGCATCTTGGCGACCTGGCACTTGCCTGGGATAGAGCGAGAAGCACACAGTGCTGCTGCCCAGCAGCCATCAGCATTTGTTGCAGCATTAGAGAGTAGATGCTAAAACTCCGCCACACCGGAGAAAAATTATGTGATTTAACCTTTTTTTGCATTGTTTTTTACCCACCACTTATTCTTAGTCCTGTTACCTTCTTAGTTTCTGTATGGAGGTCTACAACATGTTAAGATATAAACATACATTTCGAAACACACTGAGCTGGGTAGAAAGTAATTGCTATTTGTGAACATGCTAGGTATTAAAGAGCCTCATACAAGATGTGTTTAGAAATGTAAACATTTTAGGGAAGTAACTGTTTTGATCAGAATAGGAAAAAAATAACCTAAAAATACCCTTAAAATTCAGGACTAGCTGTGCAAAGGAACTGGAATTTGTAAGACTAACTTATAGGCAAAAAGATAGCAGGAGTGAAAAATGGAAAAGAAAAAACAAAAGAAAATTAACTTCAAGTGGAAACAAACACCTCAGCGGGAGAGAGCCTTTGCAGCCCTGCCCAGGGAAGATGTGGTGGAAGAAAGTTGGTTCCCAGAAGCTTAAGATGATCAGATTAAACTCTCTGAGTTGAAGAAAGGTCTCACACTAACACCTATACATTCTTTATATATGAAGATATCGGACATTTAATTTGGGCCAGAAAGCAGGCTGATGGAGGAAAATTTTCAAGTAGGACTGAAAACAACACCCTAGATAACAATTCAAATTAATCCCACCATTAAATTCAGCTCATTTTATAGTGCAGCAGCGGCAAACCCATAGCAAACAGGGGGTGCATCAGTGCTGGTGAACGGAGAAGACACTGGTGACTGTGGGCTGAGGGGACATGGCCAGGCAGGTCACCCCACGTACCTCGCAGTGCTCCGTAGCCCTGCAGTCGCGTTTCAGTTACTCCTACAGCAGCACAGTGCTGAAATGCAAACTGAGTGTCACTTTTTAAAATAGATTCCCAAGAGAACTGCATGTATCACTACCAGTGCAGCGGAAAAAAAGATGACTCAAATGAGAAATTAATGGGATATTGTAATACTATGATCCTATTGAAAATGTATCTATGTTTTTGCTAACAATTAATGGTCTATCCTGAAACAGGCTCTCATCTGTATTTCAAAGATCTCATGGCTGCAGTTCTGCCTCAGTTTTTGCCATGTTTTAAACAGGTACAGGAAAGCAAAAACTAAGTGGTTCAATACTGTAATGTCTTAGAGTGTTCTACCTTGACCTTAGCATCTGGGTGACAGCCCGGAGAGGATTGCTGAGATCATGAGTGGTGCAGTTATTATCCAAATGGTGAAAAACATTTTGCTGAGTGGTGAGCCAGGTAGGAGTTGGCCAGATGGAACCAAGACCTTTCTTCAGTGGGATGGTCAGAGAGCACCTTCACCTTCCCTATTTTACAGAACTGCTGAAAACCCAGAAATTAATAATAAAAAAATATGACACATGCAAGGGTAGGGGAAGAGCATCATTTCAACCTGCAGTATATGAAGTGTTTGCCAACATATGGGGGCTGATCCTTGGCTCATGTAAATTGCCACAGCTACATAGAAATCCAAGGAGTTACGACATACCGTACCAGCTAAATATCATTCTCTGTTGGCAAACATTTTGCAAAACCTCATATCTATTGAGGGTTGAAACAAAACTCTTCTTCCACCCCCAGTAAACAGCTTGGTGGAAGCAAAGTTCTCGGAGCCCATGAGATCAGCTTCTCTCAAGCAGTTCTGCCTCCCCCGGACACATTGCATGAGATAGAGCATGTCAGAAGGAGAGACAAAATAAACCGTTGGAGATGTGCTGATGGCAGAAACAAAGCTCATTCCACACTTTAACATATCTTCCTTCTGCAGTTGTCCATCCATATTTTTTATGAACACTGCAAATCCCTAATTATGTCTTCTAAAATAAGCGTCCCTGCCTTTAGCAGTTTTACAGCTGAGAAGAGGCAGAAATCCACCTGCAGCCTGTCCACTCTTACCAGATAATTCGGCAAGAGAAAGGAGGTTGCCATTGAATTACACACAACACACCACTTGCCCCACAATATAGACATCATAGGAATAAAAAAAAAAAAAAAAAAAAAGAAAACCACAGAATTTGAAAGTTATAGAAACTTGATTTACAAATACTGAAATCGTACTCATCTCTCCAGGTTATCTCCCTTTAAAAAGGTGCCTGAAAAAGCTATCAAATGCTATCCCATCTTAGTGTACTGCTCAAGAGGACATTTGTACATGGTGCAGGAAAGGAATAATTGCATTGCTCTGTAAAGACTCTGGGTGGTCTCTCAATAATGTATGACTGCTCCTTGACTAGCCAGCAAATACAAGCTGAAACCTCTTTCTGGCAGATACGCACAGAGGTACATCCAGGGCTGAGTCACTGTTGTATTTGTCATACCCAGTGACTGCTCCATTTAGCTTTAGCTGAGATGGGAAATGCATTGCAACAAGAAACTTCTCAAAACAGAGCAAGAGTGTGCTCTGCAAGACGACTACAGCCAAACGGCATCAGCAGCATCTCATCAATAATATCCTTTCCCCAGTCATTGAAACCCAGATCCACTGACTTCAGCAGCACATTGCCACTACTTTTGTTCCCATCGGACCTTCAGAGAGGACACACTGCATATGGGATCCTCCAGCTGCAACACAATTATTTGTTCAGTCCCAAAAGGTTACACCTGCACCAGCCCCCAAAGACAGAAGGGCTGCACAAGTGCCATTACAGCGAATAAGTTGAACACAGAGGAATTTTACAATTCTTCACCTGTACTCTGTGTCGCATGGAAGTAACTAAGGACATCGCTTGATGATTTGAAAGAGAAGAACTCTGCATTTCAGCACAGACTGAGTCAGCAGGGCAGGCAGGTAGAAAGGAGAAAATCAGACTTTTACCAGCATGGAAACTGATGGTGGGAACATGGCATCCCCTATCATGACTTATTCTGATTCCCATTTATAGCAGAATGACATACAGAGCATCTTCCTACCGCAGCCCACCGATACAAATACTTTGGGTGGCCTCACGGCCACGTGCAGTCAGCAGGCTGTCTGTTCGCACGTTGATGAGGCTTTGGGCGAGAGGTGGGACGGGGCGAGCAGGCTGTGCTCAGTCCTTGCGAAGGCAGAGCACGAGCCATTCGCTTGCAGCGTGACTACCTGGTCCCTTCAGTGGGCACTCTGCCTCGGCGGCACCCTGCAGGGAAGGGACCCTGTTAGAGGGGAACGCTCATCCATTTGGGCAGCCAGCGCATTATACAGCACTTACTGCTTTGCAGGGCTATTTACTCACCATCACTGTGTGGCACATTAAGGGGAAAAAAAAGCTCTGCAAAGATTTAAGGCGAGTAGACAAACCTTTTTCCCTCCCCGGCTTTCCAGTTTCTGGAGGCTTATGTGTTCTAGGTAACAGAAGTACTGAAACTCGCACCCAAAAAACTCTGCACCCAGGTCTGGCCCTGAGATTTTCGGAGCCAGTTTTACTTCTGAGGCCAGTGCCAGGGAGCAGAGCTCTGCAGGACTCCTGGGAGATGGGACCTGGCCCGCCAAGGGCACGCAACACTCCACACCACAGAAGCAGGAGATGCTTCAGTGCTGCCCACGTTGACGCTGCACATCAGAGGCCACCCAGCTGAGTATCACCTTATCTGTTCCACAAGTATTTTGATTACAGGCTGCCTCCTGGTTTTTCTTTGCAGCAAAGAAGAGAGTGTGATCAAGCCAAAGTACTTCACCTTGTGCTCTGGTCAAATGACGAGCGGTGATCCTGCAGTCAGCCACAGAGGAAGCAGCAGGCAGGCAGAACAGGCTGCTTCCTTCCAAAGGGTACAGGTGTGTGTGTGTATATATATATAATCACAGATTTGTATACACTAAAATGTATCTATATATATGTATGTGTATATATAATTTATATAAAAACAGGCACTTACACAAAGAGACCATTTGTCATGCTTCATAAAGGTAACCAGAGGTAATGAGCACAGCTTGTAACTGGAGATCCTGGAATGAAAAGGAAACACAGAACTAGAGAGAGTAAAACTGATTTGCTTTAGAGTTGGCTGGTATCACCAGCATCATTTCACTCATTCCATCATTATATTCAGATAGCAAAATAATCATATCCTTGTCAGGACAAAATGTTTAAAAAATACAGAAGTGAAAGTCAACCAAAAAGAGATCTGAGCAAGTGGAGTTGGTTCAAACAACTCAGCGAGGGAAATGACACAACATAGTTGCATGGAGAACTATCCATTTTATTTAATGGTAACCAGCTGCATAAAAGGAAACCAGATTGTTAAATTTGAGTGGAAAACTTCATAGGAAAAATGTCAGCACTAGACCCACCGGGGTGAGCCCAGGGGTTTTCCCTGCATCACCATCTGCACCGAGAGCAGGATATGCTCCACATCCTCAGAATTTTAAAGTTAGTAGTTAGACTGAGCTATTATTTCAGGGAATTTTTGACTCATTAGTATTCTTGGTGCTTACACACAAAGGGATTGTTTTGAAGGTACGCAAAAAATCCTGTTTAAGCTTTCCAGAATACTGAAATGTTTGGGTTTTGAGAAAATTAATTGTACTTGGACAGTTCTGTGAATCTTGACCCTTAAAAAATTACAATAAAATTAATTTCAAAATGAAACAATTTCAAATTACGTGACTGCTTCATCTGAAGTCAAAATTACTTTCTTTTCAGGGAGGTTTTCAGGGATTTTCTTTAATGAAGCAAACTTCTAAACTCAAGAAATTTTAAAGCTCCTGGCTAAATTGAGGCTATCTTTTATGGAAAACAGGAGCCTCCAAAATAATTGCCTACTTCTAAGAATGTGACTATTCATACATTGCTGCTGGTCTACTCACAGCTATGATTTTCCTGTTACAGAAATACAAAAAACCCCATTAATGTCCTTGTTGCTACAGGCAGATTTGCAAAGAACCAGGGATAACAGCTGCTTAGGAAGTGCTACCTGCACAGGGCTGCTGGCAAGAGTAAAAGAGATGAAACATGCTGTTGTCAAGACAGAGGAGTCATAGGAGTATTTTTAAATGACGTGTTCCACAGGTTTTGTTTTCAGCTTTTACATGGGTAGCTTTTTCCTCTGCCCACCAGAACAGTGTGTGCAGCAGATAAGTTTGCCTTTCTGGGGATTTAACTCCCAGGCTGGAGCCAGCTTTGTGTAGGGGGTAAGGCTATTCTTGCCCTCCAGGCAGCACGGGGCAGCGACCAGGGTTAGCCCGTCAGTGACCACATCCACATATAGATGGACAACATCCTTCAGACACCCGTGTCCTCAGATAATCCACAGCAAGTCAGAAGCAGAAACAAGGGCAGCTCGGAACAGGGATGGCGATGGACACTACAGAAACAGGTTATTAGGAATAAGAGGCTGCCCGGCTCCAAGGGAAGAGCTGGAGGGCAGCTTTTACCTTGTATTACTTGTATAAACACACAACCTGCAGTAATGAATTGCAGCAGGAGGCAAATTGGAAGAGATAGCCCACAGATTACAAATGTAAAACTATGGTGCTTGCTCTTAACGGGTGCAGAGAGTAACCCTGCAAGAGATAAATGATACTGATGTGGAGAAGCTGAACAGAATAAAGGAGAAGGTAAATCTCTGTGCTTTGACAATTAGCAAAGGACGGACCACCTAGAAGAACAGCAACAATGCACTAAGAAGTCCTACCTGCTGTCAATGGCAATTAACACCGAAGAGTACTTTATGGTAGTTCTTCAGGATTCAAGTGATATCTATTCCTTTTGCAGGATTTAACAAAATAATAACAATACCTGTGAGGAATCTTTCTACACACTGCCTGTGACAGGGCCCTCCTGTTGTTCAACCCGTGATTTATCTGGGAGCTCAGAGTGCAGTCATTAGACCACCACAGGAAGCAGAAGACTTTCTGAGGGCTAATGATCATTGCAAAACCTTCCCAGTGGGTGCACAAAAGGTAATTTATCATAATTTGCTTCTGTAATGTTGATGCATTGAGCAATATTCCTATTGTTCAGTGTCCCTCAAACCTTCCTGGGTAGCATGGAGGCAGAGGCAGATAAAGTTGTGAGATGCAACAGATGGGCTATGCAACTGCAAGTTCACTCTTCAAGCATATTGCTTGCACACTTACGTGTGTATCTACGATAGCCTTGTCCAAGGATTCTGGGAAAAACGTGCCTGAGTCAGTGGACCAACGCCAGAGTCCTCGGTCTCTGATGGACAAGTTGCCTCCGTCCTGAGAGCAGAGTGGTCAGGTACTGCAGGAAAAGCTTTTGCTGCAGTATCCGTTCAATTTAAGCCAAAGCTGACCAAAATGTTTATTTACATCACTTTTCCAGCCAGTGTTGGCAGGCAGAAAATCCAGGCAAACATCACCAAATTCACACAGCACCCCCAAACATGACAGATAGTCCTAAAAACCACAGAATAATTAGGAACAACACAGTGCCAGGCAGGTTTTCTGGAAAACAACATTTTTCTTACTAAACCATTTCTCAGACGCATTTTGTTTTTTCCCAGTATGGCAGAATGTCTATTCCCTGAAATTTGTATTATTATTTGCTTGAAAGACAAAAATAGCCACTTCCAAAGTGAAAAGCCCTAGGTTTTGCATACTGATCTGGGACTAACTATTGCTAACCCTGAGTGAAAGCAAATAAGGTACCTAGTTTTCAGATGCTTTTGAAAGCCCCACTACAATTCCTTTGCATCTCTGATAAGAGACACTTTGAAAGTCAGATACAGTGTTTGTTTTTTAAAGAAAACCAGTGCAGATTTAATGATAGACTCTATCTACCTTTCCTTACATTCTTGATCTTAAGATAAAAATGCTAACAGATATTGCAACTGTCAATTTGGTTCCCCAAATACATCCTTATCTTTTTCTTTATACAGTAAAGCATTTAACACTTTTCCTCTTTTGTAGGAGTGTCAGCAGTTGTGTACTAACACCTTTCTGGTACTTTGTCATGTACTCAGCCAGTGAGATTATCTGGGAATATTTTGGAGGCAGCAAACAAACACAAAAGGAAGCATATGGTGCTCTGTTTAGAGAAGCAATGCCAGTCTCATCACTGCCGAGATCCCAGAAAATGCATCTCAAATGCAAATTGGTTTCATGAAACCAGGGGGAAAAAATAACAGTCATATTTATAAGGAAATAAGGTGAAAAAATATTAACTGTGAATAAACTAGACATTGCTGGCAGGATTGATAGTAAGTTTTTCAGTAGTCAGTGGGTTTTTTTCCCATTATCAGATCTCTTACTGGGTTTTTTTCTTCCACCCCAAATTCTGACAATCAAGAAGGCACACTGGGGAATCAATTCTGAAATTGGAAATCCCATAAGATGAAAATTAAGTAGATTCCAGAGCAGTTATGTGGATGTCCGCCATGAAGGAAATAATGGCTTTGGCTGCCCCCACCCCAAAAACCAAGTATTCTTTTCTCCCCAACACTTTGGGCAGGGAAGTCTGTTTGTTTACATCTGCCTCTTGTACTATCAATGGTTCAAGCCTCCTTACAACAGTCCAGAGCCGTCACTCTCCTGTTGACATGAATCTCTAATAGCTCATCCATGCACCTTCTTGTTCTTCTCGATGATCCTTATGGGTCCCTTCCAACTCAAGATATTCTATGATTCCTACTAGGCATGACTAATCACGTCTCCTTTAACTCAGAAATAAAGAAAGGTGTGAGGAACAAATAACACTATGATTGATGCAAAAAAGGAGTAATGTTGAACATTAGAAAAATTATAGCTCTTAGCAAGAAGATTAATGAACCGAACGCAAAGAGGTTCTTACTGATCATATTTATGTAATACATGATCAATAGCAATATCGCCAGTGAATAAAGGACAGTCAAACAGCTCTCTTGTATCAGTTATCCTTCCTAGAAAGGAAGCACTGAACTTCCTGAAGCAACTCTTGCCTTAGCCTATTTAGCTACAATAAAATTACAAGGTATTAAAGAGCATCAGGCTTCAAAGGGTGTTACACTCCCTGCCCATCGGGTAATGGTGAGAATGCTCTGCCACAATCATGCAAAGGAGTCACTGCTAAAGTGAACTGGCAGAGACCGTGTCCACTGAGGTGTGAACGAGGCATTCGTATGTCGGAGAAGCGCTTGCTGTCCACGATGGCACAGTTATTTGGCAGCTTAAGCTCATGCACTGCAGAAGCCTGTCAGCATCATTTCTGAGGCACAGAGCTTTTGCCTCCCGGTCTGGAAGCCAAGACCTGGGAACCAAGACATGGGTTACGCCTACACGAGACAGCACAAGACCCGTGCTGGACTCTGCATGCCGAAGCAGCTGCTTTGGGCACGTACGTGCACACAGGAGAGCCATCCGAGCACTCTACGGTTCTCCTAGCACATGGGTTAATCCCAGTTGTGTCGACTCACCAGGATATTACAGCAGAGCGTGATCGGTAATATCCACAAAACTCAGGAACTTTTAAGCCACAGTGGAAAATGTCTCTGTTTCGGCAAGAGCAAGGTTAGACCCTGACCTGCAGCCCCACTCACCTCTAGCACAGCTGAAGACCAAACAGATGGTGCAGAGACCGAACTGATGATGGTGCAGAGACCGAACGGGCTCAGGCACCAAGTGCTTCGACGGCAGAGGCGCAGGCACCGTCGCAGGCGATGTGCCTGCCCCACTCCACGGCACCTCCAGCCCACGGGCACCCCGTTGCCCCTCCGTCCAGCTTGCAGCCTCCCCCCACGCAGAGCAGCCCCCCCAGGCGCCCCACAGCCCCGTCCCATGCAGCCTGGCGTGACGCAGCACCAGCGTGGTCCAAAAGCAGAGCATCAAATTACTGCCATTCCAGTAGTACCCAGAAGTGTGCTAAGCATTTTAAATTTAAATAAATGAACAAATTGATGTTCACTGAACTGCTAACAGTTATTCATAAAAATGGCGTTTGAGTGGCACTTCTCCAGCTATTTAGCCACTTGTGGTGTGTGCCAAAAAAGTTATTGAGTAACTGACTTTTGTGCTGTGATGCATCTTGATGTTGATGCTTTATCATTTCCTGGCAGTCACAACTGTGTTCTGCTTTTCTTGCCATTGCTACTTTTCTTGTAAACTCCGACAGTCATTTTGTTTCATTGCTATTTGTCTCTAGCACAGCCTTCTGCAATGCTGGAGTTTATGAGCTGGAATTAATGGCAAGTGTGGCTTTTGGCTAAGCCTGCTTAGTGTACCCATGAAACCTATAGTCATTTTTCTGTAGAGCAGAAATTGTACTGTCCTAAGCCTTGCCCCCAGTCAAGTATCTATTAGTGCATAGTATAAGTACGAGCATCTTCATTTGCTTTGCTCTCGCTTCCCCTACATAAGGGCTCAGTAGATTTCTCATGTGGCCACATGACTGAAACCCTCCTAGTGCCTATCAATTTTTTTTTCTTCTTTTTTTTTTTTCTTCTTTAAATCAAGTTAAAAAGCAGCAACCAGATCTTTTATTAGCTGTCTGGGTGGATTCATCAAGACTGCAATTTTTATTTTCTTTTTTTTTTTTTCCCCTGGAGGTGTGTTAATTGGCTCCCAAACGCAGGAAAGAAAGAACAAGGCACTGGGGCTATACCTCAATGCAGAAGCAAGAAAAGTCATTTTTTAGGGTGGTTCTTAGCTTTGTGAATGAGCGATGTAACCTGAATCCCCATGAGAGCTGCGCACAGACTTCATAACCTGGGGCACTTGTTTCTAGTCCAGTCCCCCATCATAAAGCAGTCTTTAAAGCTAAACAAGTAGGGATGGTAAAACAGGGAACCAACTATTCCTCCCAGTCCTCCAGGTCATCTTTCCCAAACTAAAAATGTATATGGTCATCTTTGCTAAACCAAAAAAGTGTATTGGATAAATAGGATAATCTCCTGCAGAACAAACCTTCTCCATCACATTTTTTTCTCCTGTCCTTGCTTTCATTAGTATAATCTCAGAACATAAGCAGTAATAATTAAATTCATGAATTAATTTCTTCTCTCGACAGCTGAAGGAAAACATGGCTGTGGGCCAGTTGCTCACTTATTGCACGTCCAGAAGGTGGTCAGATATCACAGGAAGGAGTGCATCACAGCTACCTAAAGAAAATAGGATAAACAAGCATCTCAGCAGCAACAATTAGCTGGTGCACTGGTCATTAAAGTCTAATTAAAGAGGATACAATAAACAAATGCTTATCTGCAAAGTCCAGGTTCCTAGTAGTGATAATGACCTTTCATGCAGTATTTTGTGATAGTTACTGACCAGTTGGAAGAATAATCCTTGTTCGGTTTGCATTAATTGCTGTAAAATGCATTCCTTGTTAACCATTATTGTTTCAACAACACATGCAAAGCTACCCAGAGCTGTGTTTGCTCTGTACAAACAGAGCTCAATCATAATTAATCTGTGTGCATCCCTTATTTTCACACAGACAAAGGAATGGGAGGGGTAGTGCTCACTAACATGGTTCCAAAGTATGGAGTGCTTGCTAGTTGGTGTAACTTCCCAGTAATTCTCAAGGTTGCTCAAATAAAACAGCAACACTTACTGCACAAGAAAGCTTTGCTTCCTGGTGTGATATTGCTAATTCAGGAGGAAAACAGAGAGAAGACGACATCAAACATGTGAAAACAAAGGCCATATCATTATTCCACAACATAAAACATCCCCAGACAGTACAGTGTATATTCCCTATTTTGGTAAATGGATTATCTGAACACATTCCAACATTACACAGCCTGTGCTCCGTTAGTCCCATATGGTAAATGGCTAACTATGCTCTGGTACCTGGTAAGGCATTTACACAGCCTAACCAGCTCTTTGATCACTTTATAAATGGCTTTCACTTTAATAGGTTTCATTATGCCTTAACTGTCCTGCATTCCACATGGTAGCTCGCTGCTCTGTCACCCAGTTGTGCTGTTTGAGGATAATTAATGTCCCTGGACAAAGGCAAAGTAAAACACAAACACATAATACTAGTTCTGGTTTTCTGGGAGATGTGACAGAAAACAGGCTCCCAGTCTCCCCTTCATTTTGCATCTTTATGCTACCATAAAAAGCCATTTTTTTCCTTGTATTGTTTACTGGTTTACTACCAAGGCCCCCTCAGATTTTATTTCAACATGAATATTGATTCAAGTATCATTTATATTATGAACAAAACGAGAAAAATATCTCAAGGCTGTTACAGATCCTAGTCTTCCTGGCAGAACCGTCTGGCTTTTTAGAACAATCACACGGCCATTATTCACATATTAACTGGTGCTTTACAAAATAAATACAAAAGCACAGTCCTTGCATAAAAGGGTTTCCACTGGACTCTTGGCTCAGTCTTTGCTTTCAGCTGGATGACACAACAAACTGGTTAACCAGGGATAAGACAGTAGTAGTTCTTTCACTTTTTCCACATCCATTCTCAGTTATGCTTCAGTGCATTCAGTTCTCTCCATGTATGGAGTCACAGCACATGGACTGTCACTGCCCACAAGCTAAAGGCACCCCTGAATCACTGAGCTCAATGTGGAGAAATTCAAGCCACATGCTCCTCTGCTTTACTGGTCACCAACACCATTAGTAGCTCACAGGAGCCAGAGAATGGCCAAAGTTGGCAAGGAGCTCTGGAGATCATCCCATTCAAGTGTTTGACCACCCTCACAGTAAAAATGGGTCTGCTACATTCAGACAGAATAACCACCTCCCTCAACCAGCTGGCAGCACTATTCCTAATGTAGCCCAGGATGCTGTTGACCTTTTTGCAGCAAGAACACATTGCTGGCTCACGTTCAGTTTGGTGTCCAGCAGGATGCCCAGGTCTTTCTGCAAGGCTGCTTCCCAGCTGGTTGGCCCCCGGCATGTACTGGTGCACACGGTTATTCTTCCCCAGGTACAGAATTCAGCATTTTGCTTTGCTGAACTTAAAGTCCCTGTTTGCCCATTTCTCCAGCCTGTCCATGTCCCCCTCAAAGAGCAGCACAGCCATCTCATCGGTCAGCTATTCTCCCCAGTGTTATCTGCAAGCTCCCTCTGTACACTCTGTCCCATCATCCAGGTCAATAATCAAGATGTTAATCAGTATTGGCTCCAAGCATATCTTAAAATCTCTGTTGATCGCAGAACAGAAAGAACAAAGCAGGGTGAGCACTATGTGGGGGAGGGGAGACAGAACAGATTAAAATTTAATGAATTTTTAGTGTTTAACTTAAATGGTCAAGACAGACAGTAGCTCTTTTACAGTGCATGATTCACACATGCTGCCTGAGTTTCACTCAAGAGAAATTTTACTTCAACTTGGCCAAGAAGTTTGCAACCTCCAAGACACCAGCAGTTCGCACCTCACCACGTATCCCCTGCGCCCTGCTCATGTATAATTTCACGCTACCAGCTATGGCTGTGCGATATCCACTCTCCATTCCCCCTCCATACAGCACGCTATGCTCACAGCGTGGGTTTGAGACTCCACACCCAATCTTCCAGAGGCTGACCCCTGAACATTAGCGCTTCTGCAAGATTAATGAAGGAAACTCTCTAGAGCAACTAATTCTTTGCTTCCCTGCTTAGGGCAACGTTTCCAATTAGTATCTCAAAGCCTTCTGAACAAAACGCTGAGTTTACAAAGCCTGTATCCAGAACTGTGCGTGACATTTTGCAGTACTGCTGTTTTTCCACCCTCTGGAAAGCTGCCCATGGAAGCCTTTAAAATGCCTAAAGCCTCTTCCAATACAAGTGGCAAAAACAGGCTTCCAAGACTTTCAGTGGTGTAGTATTTTACCTCTGGAAAAAAAAAAAAGTATATTTTTGCCACAATAAACCAGGCTCTGTCCCTTTCTTCTCCAAGTCTGTTCTGGTCTAGTGGTCTGAGTTCATGGACTCTAACACTTTGCCAGTGAAAAGGGGGTTCTAAGAACAGAAATGGTTTCCCTTTGTTTCCAAAACCACCTAGTTGTTTTGCAATACCTGTATTTGAGCTTCAGTAGCACAGTCAGAGCTTTACAAATATGAGGGAAAGAGCCGATCAGTCCCGTGGTCCTGGGTCCCCACACCCCCTCCCACCACTTGTTCACAAGTACCATACTTTTCCAAAATTTGTTTATGTTGTATGGATATTACCTAGATAAACAAGATGAAGCATATGCAGTATTTGAAACAGGGCAAGCATATCGCTCACAACATTGGACTGCTAGAAACAGCTGCTGCTCAGGGAGACCTAAAACTTTACCTCGCCGGTTTAGCAGTCCCAAGGAGCACTTGCAGGTGTTAGCAGATGCTGTTAGGGGCCCTGCCCCAAGAACATTAACATTTCTGTTTAAACTTCCTCTGTAGCTTCAGCTACCTAGAGCTTTTGCTGCTGCATGGAGCCGTAAAACACTACTCTGTTGAAAGGTTTTTGCTTGGCCATATGAAAGTTAACCAGGGATCACTGGAAGGACATTGGAATTCTCTGCTGTGAACATTGTTCATTATAGATGGCCAGAGATGATTACAGCAATGAGAAAGAACAGTATTTGAAAGCATGTAGACCAAAACAAGTAATTCCTCACAAATACAAATATTACAAAGTATTCTCTTTCCCAAGCTATAAGCAAGGATTAGGAGAGTTTGTCTTGCTTTGAATGAAAGATCTGGATCAAGCTCCAATGCCAAAAAACTAACACAGACTGGAAAAACCTGGCTTATGGCTTTGCAGCTAAAGATAATTTCTGATGTTTATTAAGCTTATATTCCAAAAACATTTGAAAATCTTCAGCCTCTATTGCATTAGCAATTACTGGTCCTATCTGCCTAATGCATTTACTTGGTGCTTTCGCTGTCACAGCAGAGACTTGTTTATATTCCCTTTCTCTTCTCTAATTGTTGCCTTTTCAATCTGTTATCTGTGGGCTAACTTCAGTACTCGAAGGCTTATAAAGAGAATAACTGAGATCTTGTTGTCATTTACTATGTTTACAGATTAAGAAATTGGGGGAAAAGGAATGGCAGTTTCTCCCTTTGTAACATTTACCCAAGTGAAAAGGGTTGAGAAAAGGTCAGGAAGGAAACTACTCAAGAACTGAATACCTCAAATACAACCTGGTGTTCCCAAGAATGATGCTAGCCTGAGCACTGAGGTCAAAGAAAGAGAACAGAAAGAGCTTCTGAAATGCACATTCTAAAGAGAGGCAGAAACACAGTTAGAGCGTGCTTGGGTTGTGTTTGGAGAGCAGGAATCCTGCGGGGACAGCATCACCAGGCTGCTGACTACACCATCTATGTTCATATATCAATCAAATACGAATAGCTTGTTTAAGGAAAAAAAATATCTGAATTTCAGAACAACCGGCAGTATGCTAAGGAGGATGGTTTACCTACTAACTAGTGGTGTAGTAGGTGAGCTGGATACCCTGTTGGGGATCCCCCCACCCCTGTATCAGTACAGGGAAGAAGCTAACCAGCTGCTGCTCCGCTCAGCTCAAGAGCCTAATGCAGTGATACACTGCAGCATCTAAGCACTCTCAAGCAGCAGTACAGGAGACATTTTAACACAGAGGCACCTGCAACTGCACACAAGAAACATGATTTTAATCCACCAGCCACGCTGCCTTCTGGCAATCCTTTCTCTACAAATCGGCACAGACAACAGCACTGATGCCACTGGCAGCTATTGAACTCTGTATAAGCTAACACGCAGCCTTGGTCACAGCTTGATAGGACTAACCTAACCAAACCCTTGCACACACATGCCATCAGCAGACCATGCTTTCCTAACCCAGAGTGACAATTCAAGTATTAATAAAGCCTGTGGATATGAAAGAAAATGAGAACACCTGCAGCAGCACCTCTCTGCGGGGCTACAGAAACCCTCCTGAACAACACCAAAGGCAGGTACTTGCTAACGTGGCGGAAAGAGCCTGAGCCAAGCAAGGACAAGCAGAAGAGCACCGACAGATCTGCTTGGGCAGTTTGTGGGCAACAGTGCCGTCACCCACCAAGGGAGCACTACCGTCAGCATCACCACCAGGCTCTGGTGCACCCACACTGCACGGCAACACGGGCAGAGGACTTACTCCACCTGCCTTACCTGAGCAATGGGGTCACTCACACCCTGGAAGCAGCACAGAAACACTGCAATGGCTAACTTTATCTTGGCTAATTAACTACAGCTCCTATTTGGATCTTGCTCAGTTACCTCCTACAACATATAAATATCCTCTGAAACAAGATTTATGGATTATTAAACTGGACCAGTTATACCTTCCAACATCACACACTGTATTAACTTCTCACTTTTTGTAAATAGTTCTTACAGATTCAGCTTGGCTGTCTGCATGTACTTTCGTTATAGGTTGCTGAAGAGTTTGTCATCAGATCTCTGGTCTTTCTCTTTGGCTGTTTTGGCTGTTGCAAGCATCACCTAGCATACAGACAAACTTTCTTTTATGCTTACAATCCCTCCCAGCTGTGGGGACAACCAGCCTCAGTGCAATCCTACCTGCTTATCTTCTTTGCGGTTGCTTGCCCAGATCTACCCACAGCACTGCTCAGGCACCAGACAGACACAGACTGAGGAGCAAACAAAAGAAGCTTTGTTGCTTCAAGCCATTTAAAGGGTAGCTCTTTGCTTAATGGGTTCATTCTGGATGAAAGAGATCAGAGAGTGATCACAGGCAGCTCTGCTGGCAGATTGAGATGATGATCAGCAGCTGGGAATGGGCAGAAAGCTCACCCCCAGCACAGCTGTAGCCAGGGAGGGTATGTGTCCATAGTGTAAATTTCACAGTATTCTCTATTTGCTGGTTTTATGGTATGTTTCATAACAGACGGATTAGAGACAGCCTTATTTGTGTACAAATTCCAGCATTCATATACAAATACAGCTCCTGGTACAAAGAAAACTGCTCCCAAAACACTTGTGTGAAAAGAAACTTAAAAAAAAAAAAAAAAAAAGCCCTGGGAAATGTTTGCAAACACAACTAGCAAAGGACACAAGCATGAATGCATTGGCAACCAGTTGGGATGCAAAGTACTTCTCTGTGCTTTTTTTGCAGTGCTCGGCTGGTTCTGCTTTCTTCAATTGTAAGGAACAGAGGAAGGTGTAACACGCTGATCAAACTGGGTAGTAAAACAGCTGGAGTATTTAATCTGTCACAGGAGGCTACACAAGGCCCCCGGGGTGGGCTGTGGCCTCGTTAGACAATAAAGCTATGTTGGGTAAATTGTCCATGTGCAATTGCTTGTGTGATCAAAAAGAAAGAGGCGTAACTCAAGTAAACCTCAAACTTCATGAGCTATTATTAGCACTTTAATCATCAGTACATTGCAGATTGCAAAAGCCAAATCCTTAGCAAGCCACTATTTCATTATATATTATTTCCATCATTGTTGGTCATCTGAAAAAAAACACAAAGGCAAAATCAGAACTACAAATTCTCTTCCAGTATCCTTAAGTGAGCCAATGAGGTTTGCTTTTTGGCTGTAAGTCCCTCTCTCACCAGGATGCTAAGATTTTGGAAGGCCTAACTTAGCAAGTGTCCACAATAAATGAGTGAATCTCAGCAGGAAAGAAATCCCCGCACATCTTGTACAGTAAGATACAGCTGCAAAAGGCCATTATTTCATTTTGCTGTTACAGAATTGTTTATATCCTTTTTCAATAAAGCTTAAAAAACAAGCAGGCTGGTATGGGTCGTCATTAAGATTTCTCATTAATCATATTTGGGGGGGTCGAGGCTCCAGAAGCTGCAGTGTAGGTACCAAACTATAGTGCTGAATTGCTTTAAAGCTTCACAGAATAAAACCAAAGCAGTATCTTTTCCCAAAACTCCGAAGAAACACTGCAGGCACACAGCACAAGTTGAAAAGTAAAGCCACATATTCCATCAATGTCTGCCATCTGCATTAGAGTGACTCAGTATTTCCTCTGACACTGGGAAACAATGGACAAAAGTGGATGGATGTGGTACCAGGGCTGATGCGATGCTCCAACGTGCATCCCGCGGGTCAGTCACAGACAGGGGAAGCACGTGTATTCAACAAACCAACCAAACCTGAACTCCTTTGCTCCGACTCCTTTTTGAGGTTCTGCCCTGCTGAAGACTGCGGGGAGCAGAGCTGGGGCCACGTCCCCCCGAGCCCAGCGAGAGCCGTTCTGCACGGCCAGTGCCACGGGAGCCTGGATGCTGGGTTGCAGCATCGCACCGGTGCTCAGGCTGGGAAACTGCAGGCTCCCAGCTTTCTCTAGCTGGGTGGTGAGCCTCAGCCTCTGTGGCAAGCTGCTTTGAATTATATTTACCAGAATTGTGCTGGTTGATCGCTAGTCCGAAGGACAGCTCTTTTATTTTCCTTTCTTTAATTGGCAATACGAGTGAGCCTAAGAATATCTTCATTGCTTGGAAACAGAGTGGTTTTGAGCTTGTCTATCATATTCTCCCATCTTAGCTTTCAGTGAGGCATTACTAGCCCTGAAGAGGTGCTGGCAGCTATCTTCTCTTTCTCCCAAGTGGCCCCAAGTGATTAGAGACACCACAACATCCAGGCATTGATCAGGTGGCCATTGGTGGCTGGGAAGTTCATCCAAGAAAAAAAAAACAAACTACAAAAGACCTTCGTGGCAGAGAAAAAAAACTGATTTCTGGAGAATCCCCTATTGGAATGGACAATATGGACATGGGAGCTGGTGCCACCACCAGAGAAGCACATGGCCACAGTCTGCGTGACCAGCCAGCCGTTCGGCTAAGTGTGTGGCACCGCTGCCAGGCGAGGGGCCGAGGAGGAGACCCACGGGGTGGGTCTCAGAAAGCCCCTTCCTCAGTGCCTTGAAGAACAGAGGACATGGGCATTACACCTTCTGGATAAAAGTGGTCCGAAATAGTGTGACAGAAAAATCCTGCTCGCTCCTCTCTGTAACTGCAGAAATTTGCCTGTATGGAAATTTTTCCTCCTGTATCCACTAATAAAGCTTTATCCCTTTGCCACAGAAAAGGTCACATCTTGGGCTCCAATTGTACCTATCATCAAAAAAGGAAAGAAGGGGTTGAAATATGGCTGCTGGCATCTGGCCGGCATAGCCCCACTTTGCAGATATATAAATCTTTCAAAATAACCATTTTGATTTGGCACAGCATTGTAGGATTGAAACACCTCTTTTGAAGCCCACAGCAATCATCCTGACTCACCCGTTGTCTTGGGTTTTACACTGACATTTGGTGACTCAAACCCTCCTGTGAAAAACTGGGGTTTTCACATACTACGAGAAGTGTTGTACAGCAGTTTCATCTGGCAGTGTAGGGAAGAAGAGGCGGATTTTACACACAACCTTGGAAAAAAAGAAAAAAGGAGGAGGCTGGAGTCAGCTGAAATGTTAACATGACAGTTCTCCTTCTGTTCCCTGTTTGGAGAAAGCCTCAGCTGTGGATTGCCAGAGGATAATGTCACATTGAAAATTGTTTTGTTATTATGACCATATTGCATGAATCGGCGTGACAAAGCGGAGCAGGCGCGGGGGTACCCGGGCTGAGGAGGGGATGCTCAGCGCCGGGGCCAGGACCACAGCATCTCTGATGGGGATCGGGTGCAGCCTGCCCCTGCACATCGCCAGCAGCTTCCTTCTGTAGAGGGAACTGGGATTTTGTAGCTGTTTAAGTCAGCCCTTGCTATCACCCCCGTGGGGCTGCGCAGTCTCTGGCAAAGCCCGTAATCGTGATCGCTGGTAGGAACCCCCAAACCCAAATGAAGCTGAGGTCTGCCCTTAAAACTACATGCAGAAACAAATATGTGGCTATTTTCCTATCAGCTACTAAATCTGGATGTTATACAAATGTTTTCTTGTCCTGAGGACGGTAATTTTCTCTCTCCAGCATGTGTTGTGTGGGGCTCTAATGCCCTGATAAAATGCTTCCTGGTTGGAAAGCTGCGTGAGCATTGCCAAGGAAATAGCAAGGCATTCCAGATAATTATACTTTAGTAGATTTTAATCAAAGAAGCTGTGGACTGTACTAGCACCGGAGGCATCCTGCAGATGTATTGATTTCCACTATGAAAGCCACATCTGTGTGCTGTAGCATGTAGAGAAACAAAAAGAGAGGCCTGCAAATCCTGGCTGGAAGATGGTTGGGATAAGCTTGATAAATCAATGTACAAATAGGCTATTTTATTTTTCAGAAAAAAGTGAAGAATAGCTTTCACTCTTCTACCACCTAGGCTTTTTTCCCTTCAGAAGAAACATACTTTTTTGTTTGAAGTATGTTTCTCCGGTGGCTAACTAGAGGTATACTCCATGTGACCAGGGAGGTTCAACCATTTTATCCTCTGAAGTTGAAGTACTTCAGCAATCTGTTAATATTCTTCACAGCAGTAGCTCAGAGGGTAACCAGGACTGCCAATGTGAATTAGTGCATTTCCACATTTCACATTTTATACAAAGCTGTAATTCAGGGGTAAGATTGTCTAGACCCTACAACAAGTCTCTCTTTTTCTGTCAAACCGTATTTACTCCCGGATATAGAAAATTGTCTGCATTTATAGTGTGTTTGATGGTGTGTTTATGTGCATTTAACATACCCACAACATGACAATCTTAAAACCAGCCCTGTGCGTGGGAAAAAGGGTTGATCGAAGTACTGCATCCAAAGTCTAATGTATTTTATTAATGCCACGTGTGGCCTCTCTAAGAGGCTGTTATGATAGGTGGTGTGCATGCACTGTTTGCTGTGTAAATCCATAGCTGTAGCTCACATATGGAACTATACTTTATGTAAAGCCATACTGTAAACAAGCTAGGCTTCAACACGCTCCACTTGTCTTTCTGCTGTCTCCAAACATGCACTCAAAGCTGCAAAGGAACAAAAGTCCCCCTCATGGAGAGCCCTGATTTTCCAGGGCAAATTTTCACTTCATTAAAATACTGTGGTTGGTAAGCAGAAATACTGCTCAAAAGTTCATGAGCAGGACATCACTGGCTCCAGAACGCAGAAAACTTCCCAGAGCAGGGAGCAGGCAGCCTTCAAGCAGCAGGATGCGTTTCAGCTGTTCCCAACTCTTCCGGCTCAGAGGTTACAAAGACCTGAAGTGACCGCTGGAAAAGAACAGTAATAGCAGGTACCTGTTTTGCTTGGGTTTTCTTATCTTATACATTGACTGCTTTTCCAGTTTTACTGACGGCTCTAGATACATGCAAGTAAACGCAATTGCATTACGGCCATTCACCTGCCCTCTTGTCCCAGCAGCCGTCACAGGACCTCAAGAGCCAGGACCTGCCAAACCATGCTGGTCTAAAACTGTTTCTCCATTCGAACACCGGGACTCTCAATTTCCAGCGGGCTGGAAACTCTATTTCTCTCCTCATCTGTAATTAAGGAGCACCCAGCTCCCCTTGCCTGGGAGACGGGATAAAATGCTCTGAACCTGGGGATTTTGAGGGTATTTTTTCTTACTTCCATTGCACTTAAAAACCACTGACTTCCAATGGGAATGCTATTCATCACCTGTACTGCATGTAGCTGGATGGAGCTTACAATATCATGGTTATTTAAAAAAAAAGAGGAAAAATACAGACACATCACATTTAAATAACTTCCATTGGTTTATTAATTTGCGCTGCAGCAGATCACAGGCAGACACCTCCGTGGTGGCTGAAGCACCGGAGCCCTGCTGTATCTGGGCTGTCTGGACACAAACAAGTCACTGCTCTGAGGAACTTACAATAGCGCCAGCAAAGAAATTGCAATATAATTTATTCCTCCCTCAAAAGGCTGATTTATTATAGTGAAAACACTTATGAGAACAAAGCTGTTTCAACTACATTTTCAACTGGAAATTTTTCTCAGCTGCTAGATGAAAGTATTGATCAAAACCAGGGAGGCTTTCAGAGAAAGTAAGCAATATGGTCTGCTATGCCCAGCTTGCACAGGGGACGAGAGCACAGGCTTCCCACCACAGACTTCAACATCCTCCCCACCAGGCAATAAACCCTTTCTGAGGTTGTCTCTGCTCCTCCCCTCTTTCCAAATACTTGGAAAGTCTTTGGTTTTGCACTGTGGAGTAGGGAAAAAACCTAAAGCTAAAAGTCTTCTGCAGGTGGCTAAGCAGTTTCCCTCCTATCTGAACTACAATCTGAACAGACAAACACATGTTCAGGTTTCCATAACCCTAATTTTCAAAGAAAACATTTTCGTGTTGATCCCTTTTTTCTAGTAACGTAGCAGCTCCTGAATGCTGCAGCATTGCAACTGCATGCCCAGCTGGGCTATTCATGGACGCAGTCTTAGAAACAGCTGATTGTCTCCAGTAGCTGCCTAGCAAATAGGCTGAAAAATCTTCTTTCCATAAGGCAAGACAGAGCAGAACCAATGTTTTATTAAAAGAAACGATTGATATTTAGGTATTTGGCATATCCATTAAGCAACCTGAAAGGTCACGCTTTTAAATGTTTGCGAACAAAATGCAGGAAGAAAATCTCACTACACTCTACCTTGCATACCAATAAGAAGAAATTTAAACAATAGTAGTCTTTCATTTAAAAGAACAAACAGAAAGATTTGTACTTCTCTTATCGCTAATCCTTACTTCTGTCTCCAGAGATTTGGTCCAATTAGTTATTTCATATTAATCATGGTTTGTGCTGCTCATTTCTTCCTATAGCAGCTTTCCACAGCCCTGTGTCTGTGTCAAAGGAAATAAAGTACAAGTATTACTAGCTCCTATACCTTAGCAAGGACAGCAGGTTGACTACTGAGGAAGATCAAGAGTTACTTTTTATTTTTCCAAACAGCCTGCACATAGGGAGATCTATTTCTGTAATTGCAGGTGTAAATCTGCCCGCAGGCTGATCTCTATTTGGCCAAAATAGCTGGAGTCAGTGCAAATCTCCAGCCATTTTTCAACTGTGGATTTTTTTGATGCTATAGCTTATGGGGATGTTTTTCTTATTTTAACATCTGATGGCTTATCAAATGCTAAAGAAATGTGAGATGAATATAATCATTTTATATGTAGAGTGGGAGAGGTTATGATGAAGTTTGTAAAATTTGAATGGCAGATTAAGGGTGAATAGAAAAAAAACTAATCATTCATGTAATACAAGAATAAGGAACATTAAATTATCTAGCAGCAGTTCTAAAACAAACAAAAGGAAGTACATGTAATTATATTTTGGAACTCATTGCCATAGCATGCTTTGAAAAAACACAAAGTGTGAATGGGTTCAGAAAACAGGCAGGCAAACTCCTGGCAAAAATTGTGCCAATGGATGCCTAACGCAAAGGTATAGATATAAGATGTGGAACTTGAGTAAGAACCACTTTATTCTCATCCTCTCCCTCTGATGTTCCCTAATGACCATTCCCCAAGTCAGGACACTGCGAGAGACAGACCTCCAGCCTGACCTTATACAGCTCTTCTACTATTCTTCAGGCAAAAGCCCCATGGCTTTACAACATTCCAGGACATAGAGTCTGAAGTCATACAAAAGAGTTCCTGGAGCCGTTTATAATTTCTTCCAATGTGCAATTTGATCTTCGCTGCCTAAATAGAAGCAATAGAAATCATATTAAAGCAAAAACCCGGGTCCAAACAACCCAGACTATACAGCTGGCGTTTGTGCTCTACCTGGCAGCGCTGCCATGCAGGGAGGTCCGTGCCGCAGCAGGGCACTGCACCCGCAGGGCAGCTGCCACCGTCACGCACCCACGGCACCCGCACGGCCGCAGGCAATTATGGTGTGCGCCCAGAAGTCTTTGTGTTGGCTCCATTCAAAGTGGGCAGGAATTTGTGTGCAACTTGCTTATATACCACACCACTGTATATTTATGAAAACATACACTGTCAGAAGGGTCACCCTTCACTGTCATAGCAAACCATGTCTTTGCCTGAATATCTGCTCAGGCTTTTAAGTTTTGCCTTAACATTTGTTAGTGATAAACAACCTCCTTTTGATTTCAACCCCTCAGCATTAATATGATTCAATTTTCTCTCATTTCGGTTAGACCTCAAGTTCTCTGGCAAATAGAAAAGGCTCCAATCACAAAGACTTTGATAGCCAAAGCACGTTTTTTGTTCCTGAGAATTGATAGACCAACAGCAAATGTCAAAGGCAATAAAAATTGTCCAAACTCACAGTCTTTAACTTAGGCACTTAACTCTCTTGACAAGAGTGCATGTTAACTCACTGCAGCCTTAACCTCTTCACTCTTGATGTAGAGGCATGTGCTTTCAGTCCATATTATCAGCAACAGCAGGCAGGTCTTGACATTTTTTGTTAGAGAGCATATCAGTGTCTGCAGAAGACCAAGCTTGGGAAATCCTTAGTTACTGCTTTAATTTTATTGTCATCTCTTGTAACTTGGTCTACTAAAGACACCATTCATAAGTTACAGACAAGGACAGTGCAATATAATGCAAAACTGGTGGTCAGGAATTAACTGTAAATCCTCAGGGCACACTGTATTGAGTGAGATGCTGCACCACTATCCTATGGCAACGCCCTCATTCTTTTCCAGGTATGACAAAGGTTTTTAGGGACTCTTGTACTGATCATCTGTTGAATGTTTCTATGCCAACTGCAGTCTTTTGAATTTGCTAGATATAAAGCAAGGTTGGATGGGAGTTAATGTCCTGCCACATACCCGTGGCACAGTGGTGATAAGGGATTCTAACAGGGATTACAAACCAACATCACTGAAGAAGGGAACCTTTTGTGTCAGATCATTTGCAAATCAGGCCATTAACCATTTTTCTTTTCATAAATAAATAAATAAAGCAGGATATCACAGGACCTACAGCATGGGAACCTTCCAAAAAGGAAGAAGGAGATGAAGAGTGTGTCCTCTTGATAGTCTTTACAGCCCAGACCTTTACCCAGTTTTCTCATCACAAAGGATATGTAGGAAGATGAAGGTCCCTCAGATTTCCCCACTTTTATTATTACCAGTTCTCATGCACTTGGAGGGGAGGGAGGAGTAGTGAAAAACAAACAAACAACAAAAAGAAAACTAACTATCCATTGACCCTCCATCAATGATAAAACAGGACTGAGTGTATTCTAGCATCTTGTGGGTCTCTTCACCACCCTCCTGCTTATACCATGTGTATGGCCCTGACCCTTGCTCCTGCTCAGGCACAGCCCTCCTCAGTGCTTGGGAGAAAACAGGCAGCAAAAGTCTGGGCAGGGGACAATTCCCCACAGTCTGCTGCTTGGCTGATGCACAGCTGTTTCACAGCAGGCAGATAAAACACAGCTGAAGGTACCCAGTGCCCTTCCCAGCTCTGCCAATCCATTTCTCTATCAGAAAGTGATGACGCATCTTCTACCTTTCTGTAAGGCACGTGGAGATAAGGAGTGCTACTCCATAAAAATCTCTTAATTACTATTCTTCTCCTGTCCTGAAAATGTCACATAAATGCCACTTTTCAATATAATAGTTTCTTCCATCTAGGGATGGGATCACCTCTGTTCTTCAAGGTGAGTATAATAATGTCGCATACTCTTGCTGCCAAGATACCACTGCTGGCACTCCGTCAGGGTAAGAAGATACGTAAAGAAATCAGGGTTGAGATTTTTGTCTCTCCTAGATCACATTTTGTGTTTAATACATTTGGCTTCTCTCAAGATGAATTGATAGGCGTATCTCTTGAAAGGGCTGTACTGTCTTACATCTCCATTTATGTCTTTCAGAAAGCCTGCCTGATGAAGGTATCCTATTCTCGCTGGGTACCAAAAACACCATGCCACCTGAACTCTTATTGATTGCGGTGTTTAGAGAATGCTGTGTTCTGTCATCTTCCAGTATATGGTTAATATATGAGATGAGACAATGTTCCCTGTCAAAGCATGCTTGGTTATATCGACTTTGTCAGTAGTACTTAGAACAGAACAACAGATCCGATTTCATTGAGGAGACTCAAAAAGGCACCACTGTTCTCCAAAAAAAGCCATAATCTGTCCAGTATGCAGTTTTCCTACTAAACTAGTTAAATACATTGATCAAAAGCCAATTACTTACTCAAAGGTATGTTTGAGGTATATATTGCATTGATGTTATTATGGTAAGCCTTTTCAAACGATCCAGAAGTCTGACCTGCAAAGAGAAATTACTCTGCGGAAGACCTACACTTGTCCTTAGGACATCACTGCTTCAGGATCTGCTGCTGCTCTGAGACCTGCTAATCACAACAACCTGAAATGTGACCTGAGTCCCAAGAGGGCTAAAGGTACTTTCAAATGCCTAATTTCTGTTCTCTTGTCCCATTCCCATAAATACCCAGGGGACCTGTTCACCTAACACTTCTCTGGGTAAAGTTTTAGACTGAAATTACTGGAGATTCAAGCTCGTCCAGTTGCTGTTAATATGACTGCATATAAATATATATATTTTAATAAAAGGATAATGTACTGCAAATACATCCAACTAACTCCATATGGAGTTATACAAATGACAATTTTTTTCCCCTGTATCTTCACACAAAAAAAACATTTCCTCCTGGCAGAGGCCAGTTCTCATTCAGACCTCAAGTGAAAAGCTAGTCTGTAAGAAAGTCATTTAGCTGAGTGATTCTGCCTTATCTCATTTAGACTTCAATCATGTGTTTTTATTAAATGTGGTTTTTATTAAACAGTTTGAAAATACCTCAGCCAGGTGCATCACGTACTGATAAGTGCTGTGACAGGGGATGGGCTGGGTAATGCCTGCCCGGACCTCTGGTGCTCCTGCCTGCGGGATGAGGATGCGTGGCCAGAGGCTCCCAGGCACGGCCGTGCCGGGAGGGATGCGCTGCTGCCAACACCACGGCCCTCCCTTCCTAGGCATTGCCAGTTGTTTACCATCTAACTTAGAGTATCATATATCAATCTGATTTTCAGAAGTGCTGGAGACTTGCTTTCTGAATTCATACCTCTGTCATAGCGCTTATTTGGCATTCAGGTACAGACAAAATTAATAAAGCTAGCGACGCTAGAAAAATTTAGGCCTTAAGCTTTTATAAACAAAAACATCTGTCTGAAGGTTTGAGGGAAACGAACGAAAAATATTGCAAATGTGAAAGTGAATTTACATTTTTTATAGGAAAAAGCATTCATAAATTACATTTGGTATTATTCTCTGTGTTGCTTATGCAATAAAAATGAGTAAGGATACACAATTTTAAGGAAAAGCCCTCTGAAGATGCAAAAATGCTTTGGAAATAGAAATTAATTACAGTTTACAACATCCCCCTGAAGTCAGAATTATTATCCCACCTTCTAAAATAAGAGTTCAAAAAACGAATCCAAATTCCACAGTCAGTCTAGGCACGGTCAAGAAAAGACTAGGGACCAATGACATTTCTTCTTAGCATAACATCATCTTTCCTCTATAGCGCAGCTCCACTTCACAGAGTTAAAAAGTGTAACTATGAACAATATATGACACAGAGTAAATTTCTACGATGGCATCATACGCCTAAGGATACAATTCCCGATAACTCTTGCCTTTATGATGTCTGCCTGATTAAACAGATCAGGAATGCATACAAGGAAGCATTACCTTTTTGGCATGTTAACAACATGTTTTATTGCTTTTGGAGATAATCAGACCATAACAGGGTTGTCACGTTCCTCTCACCTCCCAGCAATGAGCACACTTCAATGGTTTCGACGACAGATTCCCTCACTAGGACAATTGCTGCTCTTCCCAGCTGTAAGCCCAGCCAACAGAACCGCATTTCCCGAGCGCTGGGCCCAGCAGCTTTAATAACATCGTGCAAGTAGGTACCAAAGGATGTCAAACCCAACAACTTTGTTGTGTTTGTGCCTTGAAGAACAGAGCAAATCTATCACCACCTTTACCAGCTTATGGAACTGCAGCAGCTTTGAGCTCCTAAATGGAGTGGGAGGGATGTGCAGTGCAGGGAACACACATTTGATCAGATGCAGAGTCATGACTACCCCACGTACGCCAGCACTCACCTCTGGAGCATTTCAGAAAGTTTCAAAGCAGTTAAAATTGGGTCACTAACGTGAATTTTTTTCAAAAATTTATGGCCTCATTTTTTAACTATATGTAAAAAGAAAAGCCCAGTTGCTCAATAAGCAGCTTCAAGGGGATGTTTATGGAAGTGTAATCAGAACAACATAAGCCATATTTTTATGCAAAGAAAATCTAGTGTGTGAGAGCACAGTGTGAAAGACAACATGTAATCACCAGTTTAGAACTGGGCATTTATCAGTAAAAAAGCTGAGATTATTCTAGTAACAGGTGAGGGTTTTTTCCTGATTTGAAGTTATAAATACTTGTTTTAAATACTTTTAGTAGAGCCTGGACATCCAGACAAATTAGTAACAGAAGGCATAAGGCCCTTTGCTGGGTCTCCAACCAAAGTCAGTAAAAATAAAATACTGCTACTAGATTTGTTTTCCACGTGGAAATGCCTCACAATTCAGTCCACGGTAAGGAGGCAGCAGTAATGTGTTAAGTTCCTACTAATAGCTGTGTTGTCTTTCTTGTTGGCCGTATGCATAAAGACCTCCACTTTATGGAATCTTATTCATTACCTGGGAAATGAGGTGACAAAAAGACAGTACTGTCTAGCCTTGAATTCCCCCACACCAGGTGCTGAACTCCTTACTCATCCCCCTCCTTCTCCCTACTTGCCTCTGCTCTTAGACCTTATTCACACTCATCCACATCAACTGTTTGAACTCAATGTTTGAATGATTATTTGCACTCCAAGTTCTGAATCCAAGATAAACAAAGCTAATCAAATAACTGCTGTGAAGAGATAGAGATGTGCTTTGTATTAAAATGCACTGAATCTTCAAGTTTCTTACCAAGAAGTATCTGCAACATGCTCATCAGTTCAATACCAAAAGTAGCAAACATCCCACAGTTCATCAAATTTAACCTTCCCCAATTTATTATTCTTATAATTACCTGTATTAAATAACCGTACTTAAGCACTGTAGCTGCAACAAAATAAAATGAGGAATACAGTAAGGCACGCCTGCGTGCAGAGTCCTACAGCGCAGGAGCTTACCCTGGAACGTATGGACCAGATCTCCACCCCGTCCACGTTGTGTTGCCTTGGCAACGTGGACACCTTAAAGAAACCTCCTGCGCAGTAAAGCTGGCTTAAATTTTTCAGTAGAAACATCACAAATGGCTTTTTCAGTAAACTCAAAGATGTTATATTTGTGGTTGAAATATCAGCAAAAAAAATAATCAAGCAACCGAAAACTGTTTCCTCCTGTTTTGATCTTTCTTGACCATAAAATGTTAGAAAAAGGTTAAATACTTTACCAGTTTGGGGCAAATTGGTCTGGTGTGCTTCAAGCAGTCTGCACAGAAAGGCAGCATCACAGAAGACTGGCTCATGACTGAGAGTGACATGTTTCTGCAAATACCATACACGCAGCCCTCTGCAGTTTTACATATATACCATAACAAGCTCTTCTCCTGGGAAATGTTCCCATGTTTATTTTACTCCTCCAAGTAAAAAATGTAAATGTCTTTTCCCCCTACATTTTCTGTCTTTGCTTCTCCGTATTCTGCAGAGCATCTTGTCACCGTGCTGTGGTATCACGGCAGCACTAATCTGTAATTATAATCCAGCCTGCTTCACAGGGGGTGCCAGCCTCCAAAACCACCAGATAATTCAGGGAAGAAACAGACATCAGAGTGAGCGCTCTGGAAGAACTGAATTCCCACATGGCAGAGTAAGAAATCTTCTGTTTTGGAAAGTGCCTGGGTGCTGCCCGGGACAGTCCCCCTCCTCCTCCTCGGCAGCAATTTCAGCTGTAAACGCAGAACTGGAATCCCAGAGCGGGGCAATGCAGGGAGAAGATGGGCTCATTGGAAACTCATGAAAAACACTAACCACCCACTTTTCGTCGCCACTACTCCCTACCTTTGTTCCCTTTGCCTCTTCTGAAGAAGGAAGGTGCCTTTCCCTTGAAACTCCCAGTCAGCCTACAAGCTTTACCGAGATGGGAAAATACACCACCACGGCTCATCCCCTCCGCAGCCGTCCCTGGGCTTATCTCCAACCCTTTTTGGGACCTGACCCCTTCCTGCCCAGCACCGAGGCAGTTGGGCTCATGGTGACACCAGCACCATCTGAGTGGTGGCCATTACCCCGGCGTGGGCTCGTGGCTGGAGCTGGGCAGATGCCCCAGCCCCCTTGGCAGTCGCTTTGCTGCTGCTCAGGTCAAAAGAAAACTTTCCTCCAGCTGCACAATCCTGTAACCCACCGGGGACTAGCTGAAGCTGGGCACTCACATGTCCTGAGATTAGGAAATAATGGGCTTTCAGAAGTGATTTATTTCCATAGCTTTAGTGTCAGCTCTGAAAAGATACAGTTTAAATTATTGCAGGTCTCCAAAGCATCACCCTGACAAAGCACCTCAGAGACCCATTTAGATAAATTTTCCTACTTAAGCAGAAGGCTGGATGGAGACTTGCTCCTCCGGATACGCTGGAAACAAGGAGAATACCACACATGTGCCGCCAAAGCCGTGCCACAGGGAGCTGGAAACGCCACACACGGGCGGTGATGCTGCTGCTCTACACGTACCCAAGCTCCGCTCCGCGCGGCTGCTCCCTGCGGCACCTCTCTGGAGGAGCTGCAGCTCGTGCAAGACAGCGGAGAGGGATCCAGGATCGGGCTTAACTGGCAGACAGCCAGTTAGCTGGGAAAAAACCAAACTCAGTAACTGAAAATATGCCCCAAACTGTCATGTTTAGGGGTCACAAGTGCTTTCAATCACAATCGCTTTCTGTCTAAGCATTAGGAGGAGCGCACATGACTCAAAAAGAGACCTGCTTATCTGTGAGGACAGCAGAGATAAATCAATAAGCGTCTGGGTCTTTATTAACTCTGGGATCGAGCCCTTTGGCATCACCCGTGCAGCCACCAGCTACAGACAGCGGTGAGCCAAAGCATCCTACACATTACTTGAACTGACTCCTAGCAGTCAATTCTGCCTGACTCCAGGACACGACAGGAAAAGCAAAAAGCCAAATCTAGGCCAGACTTTTTCACCGTTTGGTCCCCAGTGTCATACTACTCCTTATATCCAGGCTGGCTACTGCTAAACCAAAAAAGAATCAATTTAATACGAGGAATGGGAAAACTACAACCCACAGGTTTTGAGCCAGTGCTACTTTTCACTTTCTTGAAGCGTGACAAGAAACAGCTCCTAGTTTCTGGTTCTGAGAAAAAAAATTATTTTTAACTTTGGCAGCTTTCTGTGTGGTTGAGCTGAATAATACATGACACAACTCTACGTAGCTACCATATGAAAATGATGAATGAATACAAAATGGAAGGAGCAGCAAAAGTCATTTTCCCATGGCCTCGAAAGGCAATGGGAGCTAAACTGAAAAGGTGCCTGAGACAGATCTCAGGCACCATCACTACCCTCCATCCAGGTCTGTGCACAGAACAAAAGCAGGAGTTTTAATATATCTTTTATGAAGTGACAGCTGTAATCTAGACCAAAAAACCCCCCATATATATATATCTATAAAATTCAGTTTCCTCAAGCTGAAATCCCCAAGACTTTTGTGTTGTTTTGCTCTCTCCTCCTATGACATCTGCACTGGTAGCAGTTACAGTAAGCAGAGAACATGCTTTCCACTAATATAAGCAAAAACCAGCATATATGGAAGAACAACTCAATATATATTAAGAGTAATTTATTGGTACCTCAAAAGACCACCGGACATACTACGGGGGTGGGGGGGGGTGGGGGGGAATGTCCCTTCAATAAAAGCAATGCACTGGTTTCATAATTTTGAGTTTATAGTAAGCTTGATTCAGAGAGGCCCCTGAACCTTGAACACTTACATGGTGCACTTCCATCACTTTAACCTGCAAAATTGGATTGGAAATGAAGTTTCTCCTCCCCAGCCATTCAGTCCTGGAGATGTGGTGTGTGCTACCGATTTCACAGTTGTTTTGCACTTCTGGACTTTCTAGTCTGTACGAAAGCAGAAGGGAGTAGAAAAGCAAACCTCCTCCAGCAGGGGTGTGGGAGCATGGGTGATTGGAGGGGAAAGCCTTTTAGAAGCTGCTAAAGATTTGTTTATAAAATCAGGAGGGTATTCTGGTTATAAAACCAGGCAGGCATTCACAGAAGGTGAACTCTTGCCTAATCACATTGCCATCTTTTTGCAGAGAAACCTGCCGTGCTGCAGACTGCACTTCTCCATGGCAATGGTGTTTGCAATGCAGCAATCAAAAGATGAAGAAAAATGCCGCATCACTCTGCCTTTTACACTCTCTCCATTATTTACTTACATCATGACTAATTTCTCTACTAGAAACGAAGTGATGAACGCTACCGGGCCAGAACTTCCTCGTTGCTTGAAATTGCTTCTCAGCCACCTGAAAAGAGAAATTTCGGAGAGAATGGCTTCTATTGCCCAATCCATCTTCAGATGAGAAACCCACTGCCTAATCATTATTTATCTTACCTAGGCAAATGGTAACATCTATCTGTTTTTTTCCTGATGCTGCAACGAAGGGATGACTGGGCACAGAGACATTCATTATAAGGAAGGTTGCCTACATTTAAGGAAAAGAAGAAGAGAAAGAAACAAGAAAAGAAAAAGTCAGTAGCAGGGCAGCACTGAGTTGTCGACACACAGAGGTACTCACTCTCCTGGCAGCCTTGATAATCTTGTAGATTCGAACATGCGAGAACTATATTTGCTTAAAAATACACTGAATTGCCATTCTGATTATTCAGAACAGGTATTTCCTGTGGAATAACATGGGAATTGGGGGGAGGGGGCAATTTTTTTCTTATTTTTTTTAATAACATGAGCAGCTGCTTTCTGAGGAGGAATCAAAACCAATCTTTTTCTTGGTAGATTTAGGGAAAGCTTTAAACGGCAAAGGTAACTGTAACCTTCAACGTGGCCCAAACACTGAGCACAGTGCAGAATTTCCCAGTGGGAACAGGGCAAAGAAACATTTAGCTTTGAAGTCCTCAGCTGTCCCTAAATATATCAGCTTTTTCTGATAGTGAAGTCCTCAGCACCTTTCAAAGGTGGAGCCTGGTGATGCACGCACCACAGAAGATTAATCAAGGATATAAATTAATTTGCTAAACAGATTATCTTGGTTTCATCCATATTCTAGAGCCACAGAAAACTTGCTATCCAGACTCATGAAAAAATTACAGATTTGAAATATTATGAAGAGTTTTACCAGTATAGCTGGTGGCAGATTTTCATGGATGCAATCGTGCTAAAACTCTCCACATTGTCTCAGAAATTAGGAAACACAGCATGCAGTGCAGGGGAACAGCGGTAAGAGCACACAGCAGCATTATTAATAGCATCATTCCAGAGCAGAAACGTATGGAAATTCCCAGAAGACAGTATGTGAAATTCAGATCAAAAATATGAGGTAATATTTGAACGGTAGTGAAGAAAGACCTTTCCCAGTGCCTTTATAACAGAAAACGGTTCATACAGTTAAATAAAAATCTCAAAGCAGCACTGCAGGGCTCTCAGTGGTTTGGAGATGCAGTTAACTCCTGACAGCTTCTCCTGGTAGCTGCTCATCTCAGACTCGGCAGAAAGTATAACTTCCATTCTCAGCTATTTCTCTTTTTCAGAGGTCATAAGAATGCTCTTTTATTAAAAGTTAAAAGCAGTGCATAAATTAGACACTTTTTCTTAAGAGGTTGAAGCTGCTTTTAAACTGCAGGCATATGTTAAATTAGAAGGAAGTTAACTTCAGAAATCTTAGAGCAGTATGAAAGAGTTGCCAGCCAGAGAGAATGATTTATTCATGCTCTGCAACAAGCTTATGCAAGGAGGGAAGTTGCTCCTCTCCTTTCTCTCCACGCTGCGCAATCTGCCTTGACACTTGACCAGTCGAAAGACCATTAAGAGGTGCTTCATTATTGATATTGTAAATTGATTTAAGATTAAATTAATTATACATGCTCAGCCAAAAACTATTGCAGCATCCCCTAAGCACCTCTCCTGGACAGTTCCTGCAGCTGCCTGCTCTCCAGAAACGACGACAGCCAGTCAGTGAGTACATACATGTAAATAAGCAATTTGTTACCTATGGTAAACACCTTCATTTTAATGCTTCAGTGTGTTGTGTTATTTTTAATATAGAGAAGTAATTGCACACAAAACTTTGTTCAAAGCCTGGCAGTATTTTGGACCATTAGACACAAAGCCTCATGTAACAGCTGCCATGGTTTTGCTTTTATGTTCAAGACATTTTTCCAAGTGGCTGGGGTTTGTTTGCATGGATTTTTTTTTCTACCCTAAATCCATTACTTGCCCCCAGCTGAGGTTACTTACAGTATTTTATCACACCACATGTACTCATCAACCTAGGGGAATACTCCGCGATTTGTTGGTTTTTCTCCTTTCTCCCAGAAAATCCTTCATCAGTTCTGATGATGTAAAAACTATATCAGAAGCCAAAACTGCAGTTCACACGTTATCACACTTCCCATTCTCTAGGATGAAGCCTAAGTATTGATTCCAGTTATTTCTGTGACAGAAGATTTGTTTGAACTCCTTCTCAAGTCAAATGAAGGACCCCAAAGGACTTAGCTGGCCCAGGACTTAGCGAACAACTTCCAGCAAACTTCTTAACAGGACATTAAATTTTTAAGGTCAAGACTTTTTCAGTGGCAAATTGGCTTTTCAAGTGAATGCCATTTTTCCACAGAAAGAGTTTCTGCAGAAAAAGTGCTTCCGTCTTTGTTGTAGGATGGCAGCCTGAGAAGTGCAATATTTATACCCAGAAACGCGCTATGGAAGTTCCTCCTGGGAAGCACAGTCTGGGTACCTGCTGCCTGCGCTGATGCCTCCAGCTCAGACTCCCCAGCCTTGTCCTCCAGGAGCCCGGGAGGGAAGGTTTGCTATCCGAACTGCAGATTGAGTAACTAGCTCAGGCTGCAGAGCAGAAATTTTAGCATGCAATCTTTTTGCACAATATGCAAATTCTCCATAGCTACGTCTCTGCTTTCTGGGTCAGCCCCTTGCCTCCAGCTGCAGAGAACGGCCGCAGGCTGGAGCACCCGGCTGAGGAACCCACTCAATGCTGAGAAAGCTTCATCTTCTCACAGGTAGGTCAAATTGGGCTTGATCAGGGCACATTTGGCAAGTACCTGTGCAAGTAGCAATCCATTTTCAGATAAAACCATGTATTTATAAGGATGTTGTTCATTAGATGCCCTGCTTCTGCAAAAGGAGCACATACATTTAATTTATTTGCAGACCTGTTTCTTTTCTGCACAAAAATACCTTCACCAATTTCAGTTAAATCTTCCACACAGATAAGACTTAATTTGTTACCTCCTTGTAACACTGGTGATCCTGAAACTGATGAAAAGGGGAAAGAGAAAGAGCGAGGCAGTAATTGAGAACAAATCCCCTCCTGGCCCCACAGCCTCGTTAGCGATACGCCATGTGTGGGCTGTGGGAAAAGCCACCAGCTGAAAAATGAGTTTGTTAAAATCTGTGTACAATAAACAGTCCATATGATGTATGATTTATAAAGTGTAGCAGCACTCTTCAAAAGGCTTTTAATTTCAGAACACCCGCTCAAGCAGGAAAAAATGTGCTATTTAAGATATACAATGGCTCTATAGGCAGAAAAGCTCATGGATAGGAGTAAAGTGGCTGTCTGGCATATTTGCATTTTGTAACTGCAAGTATAAGGGGCTAATAAGAATAAGAGCAGTGCAGGTCAGAAAATAGCAGAAGGGAGAATTTATACACTGTATGGTAAAGGATAAGCTGTACAAGAAAAAAAAACCAAACAGAACTAGGAGGAAAGGAAAATAAAAAGGTAGCAGACAAGCACAAGAGAGCCCACCTGAGCAAGGGCAGCAGCAGCCCTGGGTGAGCCTGCTCTGAAAGCCGTGGTTAATGTTGGCCACCAGATCCTCCTTGCCTCTACATTATCTTTATTTAAATTTTGCACTGTACTAGCTCCATTATTTTGTTAGAGAGAGAAGTTTCTGGGAAATAATGGTAGTCATGACCTACACATAAACTGGACCTGTTTATATTTCTAGTAGAATTAGTTTAATGGTTATTTCTGACAACCAGCTTGTTGAACAACTTTACCCAACACATTTCCATATCAATCTGTGGCAGAAGCAATGTTTTTGCTCAGCAGTGAGTGACCCTTGTCTCCACACGATGTTCTGCACAGGTGTGTTTGTACGGTTTATATTCCCAGTCCTGGTTAGGGTCACTATTATATACAACCCACTACAGCCTTGCAGAGTTTTCTTGCAGTTACAAAAGCAGATTTCTTCGGCTTTACCTCCTGTAGATCATTAATCAAGGACTTCAATTTCAGCAGACACTCCAGTAAAATAAATGGACAAATAAATTCCTTCTATCAATGAAAAGTGATTCATAACCACTTTTTGTTTGTATCCGCAGTAATGGAAGAAGATGAAATTCGGCTTTCTCCAAGTATTTCTTTTGCTAACATTATGAGGCAAGTATATCGAAAGCTACTTTCTACATTGAAAGTATAAATACAGAGTAACTGAAAAAGATCTGTCTTCAGAGTTCTTACTGGGATTTTTGTGAATTTTTAAAATCCCCATCCTTGAAATGACAAAATCACATTCCATGTTATTCTTCAATTTAGAATGTTTTCAAGGGACCCGTTTCATTTTCCTGTATTTTCCACAGTCCATCAAAAAAATGCCATCAGAGCAATGGCAAAGTTTTGTTCTGGATTTCAGAGAGACAGACTTTTAATCTCCGTTGCACCACTGATCTATACCTCAGCAATTCAATTAATTTCCTTGTGTGTTTGTTTTCAGTCCTTTCAGTTGTCTACCTTGCCTACTTAAAGTTTTCCAGAGCAGGGAATATCACTCACAGGATTTCTGCAGCACCCAAAACATTGGGCCCCTAATCTACACACTAATACAATGTAAATGGCTTATTTCCAAATATTTCTTTTATATATTACAATGAAAAGAAGGGTTCAATAATGTAAAGACAACTGGGCTGATTAAAGACTAACTCCTGGAGAAGGACAAACACTGCTTCTATGTTAAGGGATGCACTTAGAAATTATAGCTGCCTTTGGCAGCTGGAAGGGTACTGGAATCTATTATTCATCAATCAAGTTGTCATCACCTAGAAGGTTAGATGGTGGCCCAAGAGACATAGCTAATATAAGTTTATAAATTTCTCAAGAATAAATAATAAAAATAAACCCAAACTTAAGGAGGATTCAGTCAGGGAAGAGAAGAGGACGGCATGGGGGGGAGGGCAGGCACAGGAGGGGCAAACGACCTCATCACCGAGGCACTATGAGATACGGGGTGTCTCAGCGCACAAGGCTTTATACGCAGTTCCATAAAACGGTCGCACAAGTAAAACTCAAAAAGCATGGTCTAAATAAAATTAACGTAACACGAGCCTGAAGCGTGTTGAAAATCACCAGCTGAAGAGCGGTTATTAGGGTTCCCTGTGAAGATGAGAGGACGGGTAAGTGGAGACCCACGGTGTGTCCTGCTCAGACTCAGGGGCTGGAGCAGAGAAGACACTGATGTAATTTGTGGATGACAGCAAGCTGGGAGTGGCTGCAAGTGCTCTGGAGGACAGGACCAGAATTCAAAATGCTCTTGACAATGGTGGAAGTGCTATGAAATCAGGAAGATGAAATGTAGTGAAGGCGGTTACAGGGAGTTATGCTTAGAAAGGAGGAATCAGCTGCACAGACAGAAAATGGAGAGCATCTGGCAAAGCAGCAGGACGGCAGGAAAGGCTCCTTTGACGCCTGAATGCAAAATTGCAGTTAACTAACATAGTCTCGCCTGCAGCCAGGCTGGCCACAGGATAAAGACTAGGAGAGGGCTTTTGGAGACCAGCTGCTTCAATAGGTCTGGAAATAAACCCCTGGTTGGCAGTCACCCAGATGAAGTGCAACTGGGAATGTTGCATCAGTCCCCAGTGCTGACTGTGCCCAAAGACATCTCCCCATGCTCAACACTGTTTTCTGTTGGCAAGAACACGAGGGACACTGGGAAATGAGCAATTTGGAATTGCTTGAACCAAACCACCCCCTGTGAACTGGAGGCTCTCATGCACCCTCTGTCCTCCCCCCGGTAGTCCCCTGGGTGAGCCCAAAGCGGCTATTGATGTGTCCTTGTCCTAGAGCAACTCCCAGTGCCCTCATTTAACAGTGGAACACAGGAAAAACAGGAAAAAACACTATAAAAAGGTGTATTTTTAGCAAATATGTAACAAAAGCGTTTCAGATCATTTACTCTGAGTGTCCCATTATCAAAATATGTATAGTCATCTCTCAACCCTTAATACAGTTGAAATTATCTTACCTGTCCTCTCCATTATTCTTGGTGACAAGTGAACAGTATAAATGCCCCACAGCTCTAGGATAAATATACTTCCCATACAGATTAGGTTAGATGATATAGTGCTAACAAACATATCCATGAAAAGAAAATAGACATGCTAATCTATAAAGATTTAGATGAAGGAAGAAGCCATCAATCTGTCAAGAGTTATCAGTTTGTTTTTCTCCCTGTGTTACTACAGAGATTTCTTTTTAAACTATCTACCCCTGCTACTCAGGAGATTATGCATGAATTACAGCTGTAACACAATTTTTCCTAAAAAATTGTGGATTTACCAAAAAAGGCATCCATCTCCAAAGTGTGGGAGAATGCCTTGACAAGGAAACTATCTCCTCTTCGAAACTTCTATTTCCCTAATTAGGAAAGCTCTTACTATGTTTTTAGCAGTAGGAATAAAGGGGAAAACAGACAAAAATAGCATTCCAGCACTGCTATTAAAATAAATAAAAGTGTGGCTCCAGAAAAGCTGTGCCATATGTATTTATAAACACTTTAGTCTGTTTTTTGTTGTTGAGTGCTTCATCACTTTCTTTCCTCTTTATCTTAGAAGACATTTGTTGTTTCCCTAACCCACTCAACACTTTGTAATACAGCTGGTACCAGCACCAGGTATTGCTCTTCACAGGATGGGGTATCCATTGCACCAGGGGAAATGAGGAATCCAGAACTGCCTCTCGGCTCTTCCCTATCTCACCTCAGCTCCAAGACCACCAACCACCAAAGGAGAGGCTCAGCCCAGGTCACTGTCCCATGCGTCCGATCCCAGGGACACCGAGGGAAAAGGTTTCACTGTCCCCTTACTATGCTCTACACCCAGCTGAAATTCAAGACAGCCAAATCAGCAGAAAACAGTATAAAATTGTTTTAAAAGCTATAAAAAACCCCCAACTTTTCTTCAGGCAACCTGTACTGCTTTCAAGCCTAATAGAAATTTTAAAACCCCGGCATTTCATTAAGCTGAAAATAGGGAAAATCAGTGTGCCTATGCAAAGATTGTGAGCTCGCGTGGTGATGCTGCTGGCTATTTCAGTGCTCAGCCTGAAGGACCCTCCAAAAAAGGGACAATCTTCCTTGTCCCCTGGGGCACAGCATGGCAGGAGCTGAATGCTGCATCCCTGCATGGAAAAACATGCTGAAGTCAATATTTGATGAGGGTGGCACTGCAGAGAATTTTAAGGAGGGGGATCCAATTTCCAAACAGGAATTTGGCAGGACTGTGGACTTTAATGGCTTCCAAAGAAGCAGAACCATATCCCAGACAACACAAAATACAACAGTTTGTTTCAACCAGTCCACACTCTGTGCCTGACCCCAGAGTTGTATCAGCAAATCTCTAGCTCCATAAAGCCATGCAGCTCTACCAGACCACACCGGAGTCATCCACCAGTAACTAAAGAATTAATCAAATTCTAAACAAAGGATATTCCTGACTGATGGCATCTTATCTGGAAAGAAGCCAGCATTAGATTCAACCTGAGTTTACCAGTTAGGTAAGAGAAAAACATGGGAAACATTAACTGAGAATCTTACATTGTCACTGGTGGGAAAAGATGCATTCTTTTTATTCTTTATGCTGCTTAAAATCTGCCCTTTTTCTGCATATGTTAAGCAAGTGATAATTCACATCATATTTTCTTTAATGAATGAGATAGAAATGCCTTCCATTTCTACATAAATTAGAAGCATTTATAATCTAAACAACTGAATAGTTATTTTCCTAAATTATAATGATGCAGCTCTAGTCCAACTGATGTCAATAGGATTACTCATGTGAGTGATTACTTGTTGATGTGATTAACGGGTCACTCACTAATGGCAAATGAGACACCATTTGCAGAGCATTCTTTTGCAGACACAGAAGTCCCACAGTGCTTTAAAAACGATGGCCAGCTTTCCACAGTTGCTTTCTTGTGCAGGGACATCTCCCAGCACAGAAGGCTGCTCCCCTGGCAGCACCACGAGCCCTTGGACGTGCACTCCCCAGGGCTCTCTCCCGGGCAGCTCGTGGGTCCAGCACCGAGCACCTCTGTGCTGAGGTGCATCGCATTCCCCTTTGGGAGAGGAAGGTGTCTATGGGACACGGTGTGTACAAAACAGCCCGTTCCGCTTTTCAAGTGGGAGTTAACAGAGGTTTCTAAATGGCCAAACATTGATATAGTTATCTGTTTTGTACCTGCACGCTACACCACACACACTGGACGTGCACAGAAGTAACTGTCGGCAGCTCACAACCACCTCTGCCCACAGACATGATCTCCTTCTCCATCCTTCTCTGAAATGCTGCAGCTGTGCACAGAAAACCTCAGCAACAGGTTAGGAGAGGGTGAAAAGTAGTAATATATTCTCTGAAAGATCTGAATGAAGGATTAATTACATACATTTGATTTTGGCCAGGACATCCATTCTGCAGTTCATAGGAAATCAGATTGTACAGCCACATTTTACACATCCTCTGCAGATGGAGCCTGTGGCATTCCAGCACCTTGGCTCCATGCTGGGGTATTTGTTCAGCATTGACTCATAGCAGAAAGCGCCATCTTCAGTCACAAACAATTCCTCACAGCATCATAAAATTCCTATGAAATCTCTCATCCAAGTGCTGGCCAACCTCTAACCAGCTTAGTTTGCAAGATCTGATAAGATCAAAGACTGAAGTGCGATAGCCCTAGGCAACAGAAAGTACGAAAATGTATATACGTCAATTCAGTGAATACTAATTCTACCAAAAAATAAGTTAGAAAAATAGGAAAACACCACCATCACCTCTCTCTGAATACTCTAAGGTAACCCATATTATTCTTCCATAAACAATGCAAAGAGGTGTGCTCCCGGATGATCTGTTTCCCTCTCTATGTGACAACCCAGATGGCACTGCCTGAGCCACGGGGGATGAGCCTGGACCCACACCAGCCTGGGAGCCAGGAGGAAAACCTTCACTCGGCTCCATCATGAATCCCTTGCTTATCAGAAGAGCTGTTACAAATTACACTAGTTGCTTCACACCATTTAAAGTACTATATGGGGCTAGATACTCCACTGATAATAATGAGCTGATAACTGGGTCCTGAATCTTTCTGTTATCCCACTGCACAGAAAACTTGGCCAAGAGCAGCATTCGCTGGGCTCCCACTTGGGAAACACACAGTCCCAGGCTGGTAAACAGACACAAAAAGGGCTATTCATCTGTAGAAGACCAGGATTCAGTGCTTTCACTGGACAGTATAGACATTAGCACAACTTCCCAAACTGATAGCTTAGAGGACCTCAGTTTGTCTATTGGCTTTTAAATCTGCTTTACAATAAAACAGTATTCCTGCTAAGGCTGCTAACCTGGTTAGTATGCTTCCCTGGATCCAGCCGCTTCTGAATGTAAATGATGTTTCACTTAGTTCTTTCCTCTTCATTTACAAAAAGAAAAAAAAATATATCCCATTTAACTCAAAGGAACTTAGTAACAGGCAGAGAGTGGACAAATCTTCACACATTTAAGTATCCATTTGACAAAAGAGATCGATTAGATATGCCAATTTCCTCTGCAGTTCTGTCTTTGGGGGACCAGCAATAAGGAGATGTGATGAAATGGCTTCCTTGCTGCAGACAAACTCCTGTGGTAGTAATGCACAGCTTATATACAGAGAGGGACCTTCAAGCAGGACGTGAAGGTAGCTAGTGCAAAAAACACAGAAAAAAAGGTATCAAAGTCTTATTTAGGGAAACCTGAAATGCATAGTCTCTCATGCTAAGGGAGCTTTTCTGAGAAGAAAACTATAGAGGAGCAGTCTTCTGTAAGAAGGGAGAGCAATAGTTATTTACTTATACATTTCAGCATGTTAAAACTGTTTTGGTGGTGCCTGGGATTCTAGAAATGCTTTTCCATACTGGACACTTAGAGATAGTCACAGTCAACTCCAGGATTCAATTTACAAAAGTTACTGGGATGTTTGTATATCATTAAGGACCACTTACCTGTATATCCATCCTATCAGAGAGTAAGCTGGATGGAGCAGCAAGCAACCTGTTCAAAAGTTTACAGCAAGATGAATCAACAAGGAGCATAATGAAGCTATAAGTGATTTCCCCACGTTTTGAGCAAGCTGTGAATACCACCCTGTTAGCAAGCAGGTGGACTCATTCCTCCAGCAGGTCCCTTCCATCCCTTGATTCAGCAGGTACCTTGCAGCGGGGCTGGCTTTGATGTTTTCCAGCTCCCAGCTACTGGAGGCAGTGGATGTGTTTCAATGCTTTGCTTTCAACTCCCAAACTGTGCTCACCTTCAGATGATGAGCCCCTCACTGGAGACCTAGCATCAACGTGTAAAGTAGTTCCAACTTTTTGCCAGAGCAGTGCTCTAACTAGCAGTGCTCATGGTGGCAGTAAATGCGTTTGAAGTCTACCACAGCCTTTTTGTCAATACCATTCTCATCACCACCAAGTCAAGTTAATAAGTGCAGTTCATCAGCCCTGTCCCTTTGACTGCTTCTTTCCTGAAGGGGAATATAATGCATTTAACATGTCAGATATTTAAAGGGTTCTTTCAAGTGCAGCCTCAGTTCATTGCTAATAAAATACATTTTACTCCGCTGTTTTGTTCCCTGTGTGCTACATGCTGTATTGAATTTAAGATACAGCTTCTCATCACAGTTTTTAGCAGGAAATAGTCATCTGAAGACTCATTAAAGCCTTCGAGACTTCCAGTTGTCCTGTGTCAGATGCCATTAAACAAGCACAGTCAGGCAACGCTGGCAAGACCCGTGTGATGATCCTCCTTTCCCTGGAGCAGAGGCAGTTTTTCAGACCTCCCTCCACACGATGAACTTTTCTGGCTGCCTCCTTTCTGGCAAGGCAGAGAGCAAGCGACTCGACCTCCGCGGGGCAGAGGTTGCTTTGCAGGAATAGTGTTGAGCAGCTGGCTTCAGAGACCAAACTCATCCCGTCTATCCTGCTTTTCCAAGAGGAATTACTTCCTGAGATGAAAGCATCACTCACTGGCTTTCTGTCTTTGCCTCAAACAAGTTTTTTAGAAAAAGACAAACTTCGGGACGTTTGTCCTGAGCAAAATGAACATCATTCATCACCTTTTGAGAACCACCGATCACTAAAAGTTAATGCCTCCCAAAGCTTCTCGATTGCAAATTCCTAATACAAAGTTAAAAACAACCTCTGAAATGCAAATAACCCAGCAACCTACACAAGATGATTTATGCCATGCCACCTTTTTCATGCAAATAAATTAAAAGAAGAAAATGTAATTTAGGGTGAACTGCATTGTGTAATAAAATAAGAGAGTGACATTATGTCTGCAAAACTCTGAGTGCAATGTGTTGCTGCCATTGCTGCTGGAGATTTAACCTTCCCAAACATAGAGAAAAAGATTCTGATTTATTTACTTTGATTTTGTATACAAATCATTTTATGGCTTCAGGCACATCACGAAAAGACACTTATTTTCATTTCTTTATGTTGGTGTCATTTCAAGGGAAGGCAGAAGGTCTGATTCTCAGTTAATGCTTGAAACAGCAAAGGAGAATTAAGAGCCTCCTGTAACAGCAAACCAACACCAACCCAAATCCCTGCACAAGGCCAGAGAGCCAAGGATGTGCTCCTCGCACACCAGACTTCCCACTGTTCGGAGTGGCAAGTACAGAGTACGCTGGGGGTATCAACAGGGTTAGATGGCTTCTGATAAGAAACCATTAGAAATGCAACCTCCAAATAGGTAAGGTGCTTTGAACAAACAAGAACTGAAAGATGCACCGAAGAGGTACACGCTGAAGAAGTGAACAACAGCAGCAAAACCTAACGCTATATTAAGGTCAACATTTGACAACTCTGTTCCAGTAGTACTAATCACAATGGAGAAGACAGCTTTTGCTGTAGGGGCTGCTGGAGACCAAACTCTGGAATAGTGAAGACTGGGAGCAAAGGGGAGCGGGGAGCTGGTGCAGGGTCGTCCCCCCCACCGCCGGGCGCTGCTCCCGCAGCTGGGCAGGGCGGCAATCCGGGGTGCAAAGAGCCCGGGCTCCCGCGGCGTGCTTCCCATGACTGACGTAACTGCAGCTCCCTTTGCCTCACCTCATGGTTAATGTTAACATTTGGATTTTTGTTCTGCTCTATTAAACTTTACCAAATGGAGGGGAAAAATCTATTTTGATAAACTGAGCGGATATGATCAAGCCAGATGGGGTAATTGTACTCCGTTCAGCAAAACTCCCCAGCAGCAGCTTGCCCTTACAGCTACGCTGGCTGCTGTACTATACAGCTCACTTTAGACTGGAAGCTAAATGGGAGAGGACTTATAGATTTGTTTACTATCGCTATGCAGCGAGTCAGGTGGGGTGTAAAAGTGCCCTGCTATAAATAACGGCGGTGAGGGGATGTCAGTCCCAGCACTACGAGGAACGCTAAAGCTTTCTCAAAGGGATGACTTGCACAGTGCATAAATCTGAGCCAAGTGATACTACTCTGAGCCCCATTAATAGCAAAGAGGTTGTCCTAAGCTGTCGGGCTGTCACCAGACACTTCCAGCTCAAGGACGCCCTGTTCAGGCACCCGGCCACGCCAGCTCGAGTCAGGAGAGAAAAGGCTGCCAGAAGCTAAGGCATGACAGACAGCTTGTGCGCAGAACCTGGAAGGATTCTGTGGTTTCACATCCACATAAATTGCCACTAGCAGCTTATAAAATCCAAGGATTGATCTACAAGGCTCTCCAACTTTCATTTTAAATCACAAATTTCATCCAAGTAAAGACATGGGCCTTAGTTTTATTTTTATTAATATTAATAGCAGTAAGAAAAAACTACTATTAAAAAGCAACAGCTACTTATAAATTAACAGATCTTTTCTAAATCAGGGTCATTTCTCCTGGTAATGATAAGACCCTGTCAGGTAATCATAATCCTTACAGAAAAATGCTTTGCCTTCACTGCTGTCCTCTAAGATAGTAAATCTGAGACAATCTGTCTGGTTCTTAAAATATAATTCCTCTTTACTAGAACTGATCTTCTAAAATGGGCTGGCGAACGTGTCTTCTCATTCCTTCTTTTTCTTCACGTTTTCATTGGCGAAGCCTCAAATCTGCTTAGGGTTGTTTTATTCATGTCCCAGTATGCATGTTTTTGCAGGAAGACGAAGTCTTCAAACAGAAAAATATCATAAGCATCAGCCAGGGACTCCAAAATCCCAAGCTCCAACTTGAATTCTGCCAAAGAGACAATGTGTGGCCGTGGGAAAAATCACCTCTCCTCCCTGCAGGCTCTCCATCTGCTTCTCGCTAATAAAACGGGATTATAAAACTGCCCCATCCCAAAGGGCAGGTAAAACTTTGAAGGTGAAAATTGTGTTACAAGCGTGATACATTATTATAACACAGCAAAAACCCTTTCAGGTCTCTCTTCTATTCAGTGCGAAGCAGCCACATTTCAAAATGAAAGCTGTGGACCAGCTTTTCCATTTGCACAGACTTCTTTCAGCAGTCGGCGGATTAAAGCAGAGAGAATAATCCATAGCAATTAATTTATTCAATGAATTTAGCCTCATTTTCTGTTCACAAAACGTCTGCAAGCCATTTACCATTTTTTTTGTGGTTTACTCATTATTCACAATTATTGCAGTGTAACTCTTGGTCTCTAAATTACTCTTGAACAATTAGCTGAGTGTATTTTAGAAGCTATTTGGGTTAGTTTCAGTTTAATACACAGGGCATATTGTCTCTTCATTCTCTACTCACCATTAACAATAAGAAGAAATGGAACAGATGTGGCTGGGATCCAAACAGCCGCGTTCACTAACTGCACCCAAAACCACCCTGGTTGCTCTCCAAAGCCCGGTTGGCTTCTGCAACAGAGAAAATGGAGCCCGCTAGATAGTTATCCATGCACTGCTTCCCAATACAGGGCTATTTCCATCCCTTGATAGGTCAAGACTTCCTTCTTTTCCTTTAGAAACATGCCTCCAAAAAAAAATGCATTTTTCGAGAAATTGAGTTTTGTGTCTCTGAATATTTTCTTATATTGGTTTATGTTTTCACAAGCATTTCCATCAGCATAGAGAATTACTGCAACATTAACAAATTTCCTTCAATTGTAACCAAAAAAAGGAGGAATCCTTCAAGGTTTGTTACCAGAGAGAACACTGAGAAGTGGTATTTTAACAAAAAATAGATGGGGTTGCTGGTGGGTAAAGGGGATGTTGGCAAAGTCCATGCAAGTTACCACCAGATTGGCTTCATATATGTTCAGAGACATTTTAGCATTTTAATATGCTATTGGCTTAGCAAATAAATAAATTACAAAGTGTGAAAAGAGCTTCTGGAAAATACATTAAGGCAATTTGCAAATAATTGCAGTGAGCTGGGCTATTATGACTTCGACTTCTGAAGTATAAAATCTCCCAGAGATAATGATGATAATCATATTGAAAATAGTTGCCACCCTTTAATCTTCTAAGACAAAACAGAGATCTTTGGGAATTTGGGACCCTGTCACTCTAATTGAACATCTGACTGAAAGTAATTAGAGTGGAAAGCAAAGGGGTCACCTGGTTGCCCGTGTAGAATTCATCAGCTTCCATTTGCCATCACACGGGGCAGCTAGTTCATCTCCTGCACAGGTTTCTCATTTAAATAGCTTCGTTGCCAATAAAAAGACTGTCAGGCAGACTATTTCCAGAACAGATTTGGATCTCAGTGACTCGCACTGGGCTTGTAAAGATTCACCATTCATTATAAAGGCAGCTCAGGAAAAATGGCACCAAAACATTGGAACAAAAGTCATTTCCTGACAATTCTGTTAAGATGCAGGATCGCTACCTGGAGTTTCATTTTTCTAAAGACAACAGAAATCCATCAAAAATCGGCTCTGCAGAGGAAATACCACCATTTCCAGCAGAAATATTTTTCTGCCCCCACCCCCCCCCCCCCTTTTCTCAAAGTGCAGCTTGCTTTTATTGCCCATTTATTTCACTGGTTCAGGCAGGCAGCCAGGACGCTGCCTCCTCGCCTGGCGACTGCTGCCAGCAAGGAGGGCGATGCTTGGATGCCTGTACTGCGTCCCCCGGGACACCCCCAGCCCCTTCTGGAGGGACGGCATCTCTCGGAGCGTGGTCTCTGCACCAGCAATGGCCTGGAGATACGAGAAGGGTCCGTGGGAAAACTACAGCAAGGCTCCTCCTTGGAGAGAAAAGAGATTTAAGAAAAGAGAGGGTGAAAAGTCACAAACTGCTGCTGTTGTGTTAAGGGAGGCTCTCAGAGCAGGTTTAATTCAAGAGCCTTGGAATTCAATGGAAAAATCCCACTGGCTTCAGAAAAAAAAAAAAATCAGACTAAATCCACTACAACCTTTCGGAGCTCAATGGATATCTGTCAGTATAACACATGACATGGACGTGCAAAGAATCCATTCAGTTAATTCAGCAGCCGCTATCAGCTGGTTGAATAGAAGAAAAGTAAATACCAACTGACAGTCACAACATATTTCATTGACTTTAATTAATGTGAAGTATGAAGGCAGTTTCATCCATGATGCCTATCTTTGGGAAATAATTTGATTTCTTTTTAGTTGAAATTCCTGTATCCCATTATGTGTTCTCAACACATAACTGTATGTCAACCTGGGTATTTAATAAGGATATTTCCTCTGCTTTTCATATATTCTTTTTAGGTTTTATTTCAGGATGTATTAGGGAAGCTCCTAGAGGTTACTACCTATTTTTCTTGTTTAATATATGAACCTAATTCCCATAGAGAGCAACAAAATATTCTCTACCTCAGGATACAGGACTCTGAGTAACTTGATCTAGTGGAAGATGTGCCTGCCCATGGCAGAGGGGTTGGACTAGATGATCTTTGAAGGTCCCTTCCAACCGAAAGCACGCCGTGATTCTATACTTTATCTGAATACGGTGATTTGGCAAAGCTGGCTCTCATTTCAGTTTAAACCTTTAGGAAAATAAAGGACAGACCCCAGGTCCCACCTCGTGCTTTGTGCTGGAGATGCAGGATAGGAATGTTAGCACTCTGCACAGGCATGACAGACCCCACCAGGGACACAGTGGGAGAGTGCCAGCCCAAAGAAAACAAACTGCCGTGCCCAGGGGTGAGGGAGGGATGGAGCAGCCGTGTCGGCACACCCATCCCAGCTGTGCTCCATCCTGCTGTAACTGACCCTAATGGTCTTCAGAAACTTCTTGTTTCCAACCAACTTGCAGACATTCGGTTGATGCTGTTTAACTTAGGGTCATTGCTCAAGGCTAACAATAAAAAAAGCTTCCCTCCACTTTCAGAGCTCTGGACGAGGTATAAAAACAAATTACCTAGAAAAGCAGCACTTTGAGAAAGTGAACTAAGGTAATTGAAAAATAAGTTTGGTGCTCAGCCAATATAACATTTGGAGTTTGAAACACAAATGATTCTTAATATGAGGGTTTAGCTCATATCAAAAAACTATTTTTCTCCTTCAGAACATCTAAGATGAATAAAAGAAAACAAAAGAAAACCCAAGCCACACAGTGCGGGGGGAATGCAATGCAGTATGGATTGTAATTTCCCAAGTCTGTTTTCCATAACTGATTTAATGATATACTTGGATACAGGTCTCAATTAGCAAAACAATGAGATTTTCTATCTTTACTCATGACAAGATATTTTTCAGTCAAGTATTCTAAAAGTCTCTCCAACTTGCAACCAGTGTGTAGGACTACACATTCCTTAGTGCAGGCAATAAAACTCCTGTGATTATAATATGAAATACGTAAATATGAAGACAGTGACTACAATAAGCACTTCACCATGCAGGTACTTCTCTGGATGTTCCCTAAAGCCTTCCAGACTGCCCTGCTACAGTATGGCCTGTAGTTAATTCCTAGCACTAATTCCTTTTATTTCTACCCTGGTTAATCTCGCAAATTGATCTGGCTCATCTAGTCCCCAGCCTGGAAACCTGTCATGGTCTATAACTTGGACCCAAGGACAGACTAGTTCTTCTGTACTGTCCATCTTCCACCCAGTGTCTACAACTTTCACATGCAGTGACAATTCCCACTTTCCACCCTACAAATTGATTCTTAACTGTGTCTCAAGACCAACGAGGAGCAGAGTACCTCACAACCTGTTGTTCTCTTGATGAGACACCAGGACTATGAGAGGCAGAAAATTCAGCCTTGTCTCCATTTGCTAGAGTTCTAGTGCAAGTGGATCTAACCCAAACTTTCCTTGCCGGTGGGTGGAAATTGTCTCTGCGTGCTGCACGGAGAGCTGGCTGCCTTTCTGTGAGATGTGCATGGACTCTATGGAAAGGCTCTGGGAACCGAAATACTGAAGAGGTCTCCACAGATCTAAGATATTCCTGTCATCTCCTTGCAGTTAGATTTTGTTTTTCGCTTATACCTAAACCTGATCACATGGTGTTGCCAGCATTTGAAAATTTACTTTTTCTTAGTATCATCTCATTACTCTTAGCAATTCTGCCTGTGACATGCAGAATGGTTCTTCCGGTCCTTGATATTTGTAACCTTGAAACGCTCATAAAGAGTTATACTTCCCCTTAAGTCATCATTTAGCCAGGCTATACATATTTAATTCTTTAATCTTCCCTCATAAATCCTATCTTAGCTTTAATCATTTTAGCTACTCTTTGAGTCATCCCCATCTCCCCAGAACTGGCACAATGACCAGAGCCCCCAGTAGAGGCTGACAAGAGAGGTACATTGAGAGACAACCGCAATTGCTCTGCTCTGCAGCTTAACACCTGTAATCTATAATTATGTTGCAGTTTCATCCAACTATCAGTCTTAGAACTAGAATTTAACCTACCATTCAAATCTCTTTTGAAGTCTCTGTATCCCTTGTGATGTTCCTCCATTATATGGATTTGATTTATGTCCTCGATAATTGAGCTCTAAGAAACAGCAGCAAGGCACCTCTCCCCCTCTTTGCATCTTCCAGGACAAAGAGCTGATCGGAGATCTTGTCTGTAGGGATGGCAAACGCTTCCCTGCAGGAGTCAGGTCAAGATGATGAATTTTAATTCACTTCTACTAAATATCTTCAGGTTATCTTGCCCAAAAGTGGGCTGACAAACTTCATCTTTTTCAGTTCTTTGGCAGCAGAGTCACGGTACCCAATTTGTTGTGCCTTTCCTAACACCTACCAGCTTACGATTGCAAGGGACCAGCCAAGGTTTTTAAAACGTTGGCGTCAAAAGCACTGACAAGCCTTATGCTGTTCTAGAGGAAGGAAAGGCTGCAGGCTTTGATAGACAGATAGATAGATGGATACAGCCATAAATATGTTTAATTATGCAATGTCACATTTCTGAGTTATTCATTCTGTTCTCCTCCCTTTTTGGAATAACAAAGACAAATTTGAAAACTGGAGTTAAATTACAATACAAGACCAAATCTATTCATTTGGACTATTCAAATGGATGATTTATTCTTCAGCAGATGTGGTCTTAACTATGCAGTACAGCTCAAGTGACACTATTAAAACCCTACACCAGTCACTGGTGTGTTGAAAATTAGCCAGCATAGAGCCAATAGCTGCACAGTATTAGTACTTAATATATATATGATTGATACAGCAGCTCAATGTTATCTGTGACCAAACACAATACCTAATGCAAGTATTTAGGAGTTTGCTTTTAAGCTCTGTTTTTTATGGGGATTTTTTTACTAAACAAGTCAGACATAATGCTAGGTCATCAGGAAAGCCATTAAACTTTGCATCTGAAACTAAAATAGAACTCATAAATGTCCCTCTCAAAGTCAGCTCATCTTACAAGACCCAGGGCAGAAAACTTGAAAATGCAAAAAGCTGATAAGCTGCAAGAAAAACTAAGAAATAGTTTTTGTCTGAAAGAATACATGATCAGAAGAAAAAGGTTTTATTCATTTACTGTTATTTGTTTTTACAACCAGGAAATTAGGCAGGATAGTCTTTCTCAATCAAGGCCTTGAAGACCCACAGTCAGTGAGTTAGACTTGCCAGATGTAGTCTAGTCCTTACTGATACCTGCATTTATACTCGTACTGAAGTAAATGTACCAACAGGAGCAGTCACTTCTGATTTCACAGCATAAGCAAAAATCAACAGATTAATAATACTGTCAAGAAGAGTACCGAGCTGAGCCGGCTGTGAAGGTGGTCATGCCTTGAAGGCAGTGCTCACAAGGAGTTGCTGTGGGGACACAGATGCATTTCAGAAGAGTGTGGAGAAATTCCCACAAGGTAACAATCAGGTCAAAACTATGCTGAGCCAGATTTCCTAGCGATGGACATTGCTCTGCATGCCATTATTAAACTTGTGAATGACTCATTGTCACCAGTTACAATATATTAATATTCATTAAGATGCTTTCTTTTTATCTTGTGTTTGCCAGAATGGTTTTACCTATGGCCATAAACTACAACAGGACACTTGTAAGGTGAGCAAGGGAGATCTACCACCCGTTGTTCAAACCAGAGGAGTAATACCTATCGCAGCGAATTTGAAGGACCAAAAGGTCCATCTAAATAATTCAATACAGTTAAAAATCACCAGTACCTTTAAGGGAATTTTAAAAGCATTCCCACTCAATGTCCTGCTGCAGGCCAGGGGCTGTGAGTGCAGCAGACAATTTTTACAGGTTCCTAAACCTTCACAGGATTAATTATTGCATGCATCTGCCGACATCTGAACACCCCATGTACCACTGGAGTGCCCAGCACAAGCACAGCGTCAGTCCAGCAAACCCAGGTCCAGATCTTACCCCAGCACTCAACAGCAGTGGGTTCATCTCCCCACTGGTGAATATTCCTTAGATCCACGAGTTCAACTCCAGCGCCTGTCCTCTGCCTCAGGAGGTGAAGGAGGAGTACCGAGCAGTAAGTAAGGGTTGAGCTGAAGTGCATGGGCTGGGTTCACTTGCCTGTCACCTGCTCAGCCCGAGCGCTCTGGGATTGAGCTGTCTACCAGTCACACCAGGAATTAATAGATCTTTTCTGGGCTTAACCTGCATGAGCAAGAGAACAAGAGCCTGTACCTTCACCTCTCACTAGGATTTAATTTTCCCTTTTACCTCATGTTTAAAAAAATAACAGAGATGTTATTAAGCAGCATTAAAGAAGGCTCACCTTATGTATCTTCATGTATCTCATTAATCTTTTATATCAAGTCTGCTGGAAAATGAATAAGGGTTTTTAATAAGAAGGTGGTAAGATCTTGTGAAGCGATAGCTCTTATGAATTGCTGCCGTTGTCTCTAGCACAGAACTTTGACACTGGCAAAGCAGAAGAATACACATAGTGAAGAACATTGATTTTACAAACATGCAATTTATCAAACGACACAAATCAGCTAAATGACATGAAAATATATCTGGAGACTTCATAATGTCACCTTACATTCCTGATAGGATTTGACAGATACCGGCTGAAGAAAGCTGCTTTGAGCTGCACAGAATACTATTACTGGGTAAGATTATTCTATCACTTTAATACCAGCTATTTTCTCATCTCTTACGGGTTTTCCTTCCTTCTAATTTTACAACTGTTAAACTATTGACATGCTTTCTACTATTCTAGTTAAAATTGCATCCCATTCTCAAATCAAAGTACATCTTTGCTATAGACTGAGGAAGGAGATGGAAGAATTCCTGTTCAGTCATGTCCGATGAAAGGATGGGAAGGAAAATAAGGTGAAGCAACCTTTCAGTATTTGGCTGTCTTTGATTAGGAGATAGCGAGCATGAAACTTGCCTTCTGCTTCACTTTCAACCCTTTCTGAATCTTGTCTCCTATCTTGCCTCCTGCATGGGATCCCCTTCTCCCAGGTCAAGCTTATAGGAGTGAGCTGGGGTTTTAGCACCATTAATCCATGTATCTCCTGAGTACTCACACTCCTGCTGAAACCACCAGGCTTTTCAGGAGCTCCTCAGAACCCTCCAGTATTTTCCCAAAGCATCTGAGACATTTGGACCTCCTCAGATAAGCACAGAAAAGAGCTCTGGTCCTGCTCCCGGGTACTCTCGTGCAAACCTGCTGTTGCTTTTGCTGACTTCAGATGGAGAGAGCAGGAGCTGGAGCAGTAAGCAATACAGGCTGTCCAACATATTCTCTCTTCAGGGCTTACTCATGGCTTAACACAGCCGAACTGAAAAGGCTTTTGAAAAAATATAAAATGATCATTTACCTTGTAAATACTACATTGTTTTTTGATGCAAAAATGTTCTGATGGAAGATACTGCTGCAACCAAAAACCACTTTAAGTGATCCTCCAAGTAGCAACATTGCAGGAATGTTCTTGGGGGGGGTCTTGTATTTTCCTGATTTTTTTTTCCTCTTCTCAGTCTGCATTATCTATTTGTTACTATTTTGCTAGCCAGCAGCAGCTTCTCCATATTTCTTGGTGTTATAACACCCACAAGCCACATTTCCATACTTCAGCCAAATGTACTAATTACATCTAATTTACTAACTTGGACACTCCAACTGCTATTAGGCAGGTATATAAGTAACTGTAGAATCAGGGCATTTAATTGCATCTCCTTTCTCTCCTACCCTGTATATATTTATCATGTTACAAGACGCAATCCAGGTACTGTGCCTTTCTATAATACGCATAAGCCATGCACTTGAAAAGGGCCATGACCAGTTGTGTCCCAGCAGAAGTGGGATTACATGAAAGCAAAGACTCAATGAGCATCCTGCAATGCAATAATATCCGAGCTCAGTGTGAAGCAGCAGAATATGAACCATTAGGGAAAAATAATCCCAAATATTATCAGTTACGCTAGACCAAACTCATCCACTTTTTTTTCCACTTTTTTGAAGCAGCAGAGTAGGCAGTTCTGCATATTGTGGGCTAAAAGCTGATCTTCACGGTACCGGGCAGAGGGGGATATACACACCAAGGTGCCTCTGCCTTCTGCTGGGACCCACAAAGATCACCTTGCCCTGTCTCCAAAACACAGAAAGGCTGTTCACGTACCTGTGATGTGCTCTGACAGAAGACTGCACTTGGTTTCAAGAGATAATAGAATTATTAAAATTACTCCAATTTAGATCAGGAAAAAAAAATTAAAATCCAAATTTTTCTCTTGTCACTTCTGTTCAGTTTCTTTACACAGAAAGACCTCAACATTTTTAAAAGCTTGGCCTATTTTTTATCATTAGTATCAAACTTGATCTGCAGCAAATGAAGTCAAATGAAAGAAATTTACACTAATTTCTGATTTGCTTAACAGCGCGTTCAGCTCGCCCCAAATACCATCAGCCTAATTTTCCTAATAGTACTTTTTTCTGCAAATTGCTTTAAAATAATGAGGAGCTGAAATAAAACTTTTCCCATGAAGAGAAAAATTGGTATAAACAGAGATTTAATTGTGCATGCTAATTGTTTGTATCAGTGCACTTAATGTCAAAGCAACTATTAGTTGATAAAATCTAAAATTTGGAAAAGGGAGTCAGTGAAAACAAAAAAACTTACAAAGCTCAAGAATCATTACAAAGCTTATTCTCTATGCTCTAAACTAAGCCAAACTAAACTAAGGGGAAAAAAGCCAGGCCTGGATTTTTCTGTGTTTACATTGTGTTTCTCCTTCCTTAAGTTGCTTTGGGAGAAAATGAAACTTCGTATAATATAATTCTAAATGGTAACCGTTGAGATGATTAAATGAAGTTTCCAAAAAGCTGCTGTGGTCTGGAACAGCTCAAGACTTCATTAGATAAGCTGTGCTTCTCCCACAGCATACCTAATAAACACCACCCAAAGAAAACTCTCCTTTTGAGAGGCTAGCCATATGCTTCAAGGCTTCAAATCGCATAGGAATAAATTCAAATATATGTTGAATATATATTCAAATACATATATTTGGAAGGACGAAGACGACTGGGAAGGACAAGGGACAGACGGTGCTGTGCCTCCGGCTACCCATCCCTCCTGATGCAGGACCGGTCACTTAACCTCTCGGGTGGGCTTTCCTCCTCCAGCTTCAGCGCCTGCGATGTTCAAAGGAAGATGCTGGCAAACATCGAGTAACGTGCCTCCTTCCACAGGGGCAGCGAGCGCTAAGCACTCGCAGCTCCCCGGGGCTGCCGAGCACCCAGCTGTGCAGCGCTGCAAACCCAGCCCACCTGCGCCAGCTGCGGAAGATGTTTTCTGTAGGGAAGGTTCCTTGGTCCACGTCTTTGGTGGCCCTTTGCTGTGCTCGTTACTTGGCTTGAGCTCGCTCCCCTAATTAATGCTTCCACACCAGTTACAAGTACGCTGGATGACAAGTGCTGCTTGAGACTTGACAAATAACTTGCCTTCCAGCTACTCCCTTATCCCACCTACTATGCGAAGCAGAAGAGATGGGTTTGGCATGTTTTGAAGCAAATGAATAACCAGCATGGATCCTATTTGTATCTTCTCGGTTTAATACAACTTGATGTAAGGCTGATCTGGGTTAACATAAAACTAAAAATAGCTGCTCCTGTTATCAGAATTGTGCACTAATTTTGACATAAGCCAATATCTGTTTTTATTAGGAACTCACAGGAGTAATTTATCTAAATGAAATTGCAACACAAAATTAGGATTATGCAGCTGGGCCTGGTGCTTTCACTGTTTTGAATCTTTACACAGCTTTCAAAGCCAAATAAAGAAATGCCAAATGCATCCTGAACTTTTCTGCTATCACTCACTGAATGTGTCAAACATCATCAGATGAACAGAGCCTGCCTTTTTTCATCCAGGGAGAGGAGGAAGAACAAGCAGCACCCTGGTCCTCTTTAACCCTTGGTATCTGGATATGCACCACATCAGGCATGCCTTGACTGATGAAACCCACCAAAAAAGACAGGGCATCTTCCCAAAGCCATCATCCAAAGAGCTGCATTTTGATCTTTGGTTCAAAAAAACAGTAACTAGAAAAGAGACGTAAAAATCCCAGATGAAGGGTTTGGAGAGAACGTGTGTTTTTCCCCACACAAAAGGGTTTTCAGAACCAGTTAAGTCACCCCTCCCTTTCCCATAGAAATGCATTTGTATGCCAGCAGCACGTTACACCAGCCTTACATATGTTAGATGGTGGATTTGAGATTATAGCTGTGCAGCTCTGTACACAGAACAAGCTGTCCATGGGGCAGGTACCAGATGATTTTAACTCCAGCTGCCCAGGACCAGAGAGCCCCATGTTCAGCTCTGCCACAGAGATTCCTGCTGTGACCCGCTCCCAAACGAGAGCCCTCTGTGGGGAGTGCTGACGGGGCTCAGGGGGTTGCCCCCTCCATGGTTATATGAAGGGGAGGTTTGGAGAGATAGCACCCCGATTAAAGGGGTGGGGAGCACTGTAAAATGAACAAAGACATTTCATACCTTGGCATATTTTGTAAATCGTATTCTAGTTCCCAAGCCATCCCTATCAGCAACGCTATGCCAAAAACTGCCGTCCACCTTCTCATATTTCCAGAGTCCAGCTCTTCCCATCTCTCGCTGTAGTTGGGCACAGTGAAGTCACTCCACTGCTTTCTGCTTCACACTCAAGTGATTGCTCAATCTGAAACAGATGTGCAGTTGCTGGATAGAACAAAACACAAATAGAGGTTGCAGGGGAGAATATGTTTATTCAGTCATAAATATCCCCAGCAGCACCCTGGGGAAAGCAAGAACAACTGAAAATCACTTTGCTTCTCTGGGAAAAATGGAAGGCAACTGAAGCAGTGTAGCATTATGGGACTGAGGGGCTTTTCCCCCCTGCTTTCTTTGCACAAGTTCTCTTTTTCAAATTGCACCATGCCTGTCATTTGAGTTTCCTGCATTATCAATCACAGGTTGCAGTCTGTCTTTTTGAGATAGCATCTCTGGGTCACCCGGCTGCCGCCGGATCCATCATCCTCGCGGTGACATCGCCTCTCGAGAGGAACGAGCCGCTCACTCAGGATTCGTGGTCCTGCAGCTCTGCTGCTGGGTGTCTGGCAGCTGCCCGCACGGGTGCCGTGGGGGGGGGCTGCGTCTCAGGAGGGTGCTGAGCTCGGCTGAAGCCTGCGGGCGTGCCCACTCTCACCTCACGCTCTCACCTGCCTTTTGGGGGAGACCAGCTTTGAGCCAAGTGACCGCGTGCTCCGATTGTCCTGCGGCAGTACAGCCATCGCTCAAGGAGCTTTTATCAAGTACTTGGGAGGGGAAAAAAAAAATCTAGCTTAACAAAGTGCACTTTTCTCCCTTCTATATCTGATATGCCACTCAAAGACAATGCTAACGTAACAGTGGCGACAAGCCTGAGCTGCACAGCGTCAGAGCTGCTCTCAGAGGTCCCCAGAGCTGGTGGCGTTGGTTTGTACTGCACAGGTAACCACAAAGCTCAGGCTTACATCTGGGGCTGAAGTTTTACTCAAACCTGAGCACATGTGTAACTCAGTAAAGGCGCTGCTGTCTGGGAGTACTCAAATACAAAATATACCTCCTTTTAGTCAAGAATTGAAGCATTGCTCACATTTTACATACATGCTGAAGTCCCAGAGAAGGAAGAACCTTGTACTCCCCTTTAACTGAAGCCCGACCTCAATTTGCACACTTTTCAGAGACGGGCTAAAATTGGGGCAGGTTTAGGAGTTCTGCCTAACCAAGACCTGTAAAAGTTTAGTCCCTCAGTCCTAAAGGACCCTCTCACCTCGGTTCCTTCCCTGCACTCCTCAGAGCAGCCTGAAAGCTGCTGCCCACCCTCAGAGAGTGGGTGGCTGAGCCCCCGCACCCTCCGTGGCAGCACCGGGGTCCCCACGGGGCCACAGCGGCACTGCACACAACCCCCCCCCCCCCAACTCCAAGCGTTCCAGAGATGCACATACCGAACCTCTGAAGCTGAGGATTGGCAGCTCCAGCATATTCTTAATCTGCTCAGGGAGTGCTTGGGGAAAAGGCTGCAGCTTTCTTCTAAAGGACAGAAAAAAAGAACAAGCATTTTATCTGCATCAGTCACTGGCAGAGGGGCTTTTCCTTGCCTCTGTCCCAAAGCAATACAGTAACTCAGGTGTCATTTAATTAAATTAATCCATCTGAAATATTCACCTTGCACCAATTAGGTAAAAGAACCTATAAAATCTCCTCCAAACACGGTAATTTGCTGTTTCAAGTCTGAATCATGTTGGCCTGAGAATACAGCGACTACAACAGGTACACTAGAGACATGTGAAAGGATTTTAATTGCCTGAAACTCCAGTACTGTCAAACTGTAGGACAGGGAGGGAGAAGCCTTTATAGTTATCTCACTGTTATAGATGAGTAGGGTGTTTGAGCTCGAAATGCTTCTACATGATAAGGGGCTTAAAATAGTAATAAACTTTTCTTATTCAAATAGATATCTGTTTTTCACTCCCGTGGCTTTCCGCATGTACTCTGCGTCAGTAACTAGGTCACGGAGACAGGAGAAGCCGTGGGAATAAAATAACTTCTGTATTCTGGGGATAATTCACACAGCCAGCTCCTCTGCTGCGAGGCACTACGGGGCTGGGGGACTGCCAGTGTAAAGGCTCCTCCATCTGCGGGACATGCCGGCTGCAGCTGCCCAGGTCTTGGCTGACATGCACCAAAGACAACAGCTCTCGGAGGAGCAGCTCCCACCCAGAAATACCCTCTGTGCTGCATCTACCCGCCGCACACCATCACTCCAGATTTGCCCTTGGTGGCCACGGTCTCTGAAAAGGTGGGTCAGGGCTGTGCCCGTCGGGCAGCAATCGCTGCCAGGGGAGGTCCAACCAGAGCATCACCACCCGCACGACCAGCAGCGGGCGACTGGGAGGAGCTGTGGGGCAGATGTGCTCTATGGCGTGAACGTTAAGTACTGCTCTGCGAAGAGGGTAACTGAGCACTTAAGGCAAGTTACTTTCCTAACTGCTGAACTCTTTGCATGCTAAATGGCCTCTAGATCATCCATGAAAGGTGTGCGAGAGAGCGAAACTGTGTGTGACTAGCCCAAAGCTGAGGAAGGTCCCTGGCCATCAGAGCATGCTGCCCGAGGCAGGCTGGGGTCCAGGGCACTGGGGCAGTGCTGCGGGTCCAGCCTGGCACGACCCACCTGCTCCTCGCCCACAGACGTGGCTCGTCACGCCAGCACGTGGATCCAGGGTTTCGCCTCTCAGCTGGTGAAGATGCCAAGGTGAAGCACCAGACACCTCAGAACATTTTGCTTTCTGAAAGTGAGATTTAAAATACATTACCCAGGAACGATTCTGAATATTTTAGTTTATAGGGATAATCACGATATACTTACAAACGCTTTTACAAAATGTGTGTTTGCATTCATATATCTATACAGAGAGGTATAGATAGATAGATATATCTCACATAGAGCTGACCATGTGTAGGCAGTCCATACATACAAATGCCTCTCTCAAGGAGGGATTGCTCACTGTCAAAGGTGCTACAATATCTGGTCCCTCACCCACCTCACCATAACAGCCCAAATACTGCAATTTGTGTTAGTGGTGCTACGGTGATGAGATAGGGTAGTTTTATAAGCTATATCAACCAGTAACTCATATACACCCAGGCAGTAATACACACACATAAACAGCATAGTCTCTATTTATCTACATATTTTCTAAACTGAGCTTCATTTTTCGTATTAGGTAACAAACATAATTTATTCTAACCCTCTGTTGCTGGCTACACGTGAAGGCACACACCCTGCACGCGGCGGGTTGTAGATGTTATTCACCCTGGCGCGAGTGCCCCAGAGGAGCTGCGCTTGCCCACTGGCTCGGCTCACCCGGCTGGCAGGATGCTCTCTTGGTCCCCTGGAGCATCCTCCCACCTCCAGAGCACGCCTCCGCTTCCCACGGCTGGAACCAAGAGGCTGAATTCCTCTGAGCCGGAACACACATTACACCTTTAGAAAGCAACAAAATGAAGATGTTAATTATGAAGAGAGAAGCTGCCAGGATTATTAGAGATGTGTCGAGCAAATTAGAAACTGTTATTCATGTGGAGAATAGTTTAGCATATGCTTGGAATTTTTTTCATCTATTCAAATCCAAGGCTCTAATATATTGAACTGCTGCTTGTCCCCACGCTACCTACCTGTGGCAGGCATATCACAATGAATCCCCACGCTTCCAATTTATTTCTATCTTATAAAGGCACCTTTTTGGCATAGTAACGCACTGAAATGCTGCTAATAATTCCCTCCAGTGTATGGTGACGACTGGACTGTGGTTCCAAAAGAGAAAGTTCTACAGATGGGTCCTTCAGATCAAGTTAGCATCTCTTCACTGCTAGCTGACTATGCCATATTGTAGCTTAATTAATAATAGCCTTTTCTGGAATTTATTCATTAAAACAACAAAAAATGCATAATGCAATGTGGCAGATCCTCAGCAATTCACACTAACCTCACAGGGTAGCAGTCACATTCCTGCTAAAGCAATGGAGAATTTAGATTATGCAAATGATGAGATTGTTAGTTTAGAACTGAAAACACAACCAAGAGATACTTATCTTAACAATTCTTGCAGAGCTGATTAGGTGGCTTGTGTATGTGCCTGCGTAAGAGAAAGCACGCATGGGCTCCTCAACTGTTTTCAGACTGCAAAGCATTTTGAGCTCTTACTGTTTTTCAGGCATTTCCATACTTTCTCAAGCATTTAATTTCCAGTTCTTCTTTCCTGAAACAAGCATGTTGTAGCTGTCACAAATTTGTAGGCACACATAACCATACAATCAATTTGTGTGTACAACCAAGCAACTGAATGTGTATGAGTTGTGCATAAGTAAGTACATGTATAATGACAATACGCTCACAGTAGTTATATTATTGCCTGTTTATTTCTGGGTATGATGTTCCAAACGATTTGCAGTAAAACTGCAAAATAATACGATTTTATTCTTCATGGTGTCTACAGTGGGTTAAGTATGATGATATTCAGATATACTGAATATTGAACGTAGATATCTTATTAGGTGCAAAAAATTTGCTCTGTGATGTGCTGGAGAAAGAGGCACTATGAAAGAGTTATTAGGGACCCATTCAGGCAACAGAAGTTTATAGGTCCAGAGAACTTGGGACTCCGTGAGCTCCCCAAGACCCAAGAGTCTGGCTGGCACCTGCCTATCAAAACACAAATAAATATTACAGACCACAACCGTGAAAAAAGTGTTCCTGAAATGAAGCTTTTTAAGACAGGAGATCAGCTCTGAAGCACAAAATGCCTGCAAGGTTAGCAATGTGTCAAACAGTTCTTAGGTGACGTTACCTTAACTATCCAGCTGCAATCCACTGCATGTATGTTGAATACTAATATGATGCACTCATTATACAGAGGCACAAGAATGTGCTTCCCCAAAACCCAAGTGAAGCTTGAAGCACATCAACCAGAAATGTCAAAGTCATGAATAAAATGAGGGGAAAAAAAGAAGGTTGTCTTGAGGTAATTGTAGGCTTTTAATGAAAGGAGTCATGCTAGACTCAAAGCCATGTCATATCACACAGATATGTAAATAATACTGACAGATTAATGCTGAATCCATAAAAGAAATCAGACTCACTCATTCGGAAGCTTTTAGCACACAGCTGTGGATAAACGTTTGGTACATCACCTTTGGACCACACCAAAGCACAGATGGATTGCGATGAGTTGCAGGACTGACCTTGCAGGACACTGCTGACCTTTATGTCATTTAACCTTTCAGCAAATAAGTCACCATTACCCACAGCAGAGAGCCTGAGCTGGGGGTCAGCAGGAGTTTTCCACTCACTACAGGTGGCAGCAGGATGAGCTCCGCAGATACTGACTTGGTCAGCAGCAACAGAGGCGCACCGCTCCTGGTACAGAGGTAGCAAGAAGAAATCTTAATCCTTGCCTGGAGTTTATTTAGGGTGCTTAATACAAAGAAAATTGGGGTATTTGTTTGTTTTATCAATGCCTGGGTTTCTTCACTTAAATAAATCCTAGGTCATAACTAACTGTGTTGAAAGTGCAAAGGTGTTCCTGCACAGGAACGGCCGTCCTAAGCTGGTGCACAAAGAAACCTCTGGAGCAGATGGACAGATAAAATAATTACACCTGACAGCTGACAACACGACTAAGAAGGTGTCAGTCCCATAGAAAAATCTTTTACTTTGAAAAACACATTTAAAACTTAAGCTTAAAAATCCACATGCACACTCAAAACCCCATACTATTTGAACTATGTTTGTTTTGCTCCCCTTTCCTGCTCTTCCCATTTTCCTAATACTCTGTCCTCCCAGTTTCTAACGAGAAAGTGTCCAAATTTGAGTTATAAATGCTAAATATACAACCTTAGGGCTGCACCAAAATCAGAATTTTTTAATCAGGTGCCTCTCTTACTTGGCAGTCCAAATATAAAAATAAAACATTTATTTTTCCAACTTTAACTGTACATTCTCGCTTTCTACCACTTGTCTGCATTAATTCAGCAGCAAGGTTCTCAGAGAAGAGCTCTGCCCTCAAGCTCTGGTGGTGGCTTTCCATCTATTCCAACAACACACATCAAAATTTTATAAAAGCCATAAAATATGCTGCAGTCTAGTTTTATCTTCCCTCTTTGAACATGCAAATAATTTGACTCCATCTTACCCAAACACTCAATAACCAGTAATAAGAAAGAACAGGATAATTTACTGGCTGCTGTTGGCAGAGGAAAGGGGAGAAGGGACAGGGGGAGAGGAAAGGTGCTGCTGCTTTTGTGTCTAAGGCACTTGGTGTGAACAGCACTGCTGCTGGAGAAGCCTCACTTCTTCGCAGTCTTTTATCACTGTGCACCTCCCATCTTTTCCATTTCTGAGAGAAAGAAAAACCTTCTGAACATGAGGTCCCACTTGCCACCATGCAGCCATTCCCAGCTCCTTGCCCTCAGTATCAGCATCCCCCTCCCCTTTTCCATTCGCTCATTACACAGCCTCTCCTCCCAGTTCAAACCCCATCTTACAGCACGTGTCTTGCTCAAGGACTTGTAGCAACAATCCAGACACGGAGAACGTTACAGATCAGAAACCGGCACTGTCGGTGGTGTGCGCTGTCAAAGCCGGCAGCCTCGGCTTCAGCCCGGCTGGGCGGTTTGCTCGCTTGAGCGCGCGTTCGTGGCTGCAGCCTTTGAGCAGGATGCTCTCCCCGCCGAGAGCACGAGCACCGACCCGACCCTCCGCAGCCCAGCTTTGGAAACACCAAGGTAAGCGAGACACCCAAAAGGTTGGGGACGTGCCGGGCTCCCCCAGAGAGGGCTCAGCCATACCCTCTGTGTCTGCCTTCAGTCAGACCAGTACACGGGCTGAGCATTGCCTCTGAAACCAGCGAGCAAGGCTGGGGCGCTGGGCAGCCACGTGCAAAGCCAGAGAGCGCAGGGCTGCGGATGTTCTTCATTCAGTCTTGCTGCCCGTTAACTGCAATAATCAATTAGTGAATAATAATTGACTTGGCATTGGAAAAAGACTTTAATACGGAACGGGACTGGCCGCAGCCCGCTGCCTGCCAGGCGTTACAGGACAGTGTTTTGCCGGGCAGAGCCTTCGTCCAACATCGCTGCGGCCAGAGGGCTGCGAGCACGCGTCCTCGGGGAATGGGCGGCGGGGCAGCCGGAGCCAGCGTGGATGCCCACCTCCAGGACACCAGCCGCCCCGGCCAGGTCTCCCTGCAAGGAGGGTCCCGCAGCCCTGCAGAGCCCCTCGCCAGCCTGCGCCACGCAGCGCGCTCCCCAGCCCGGACCCTTCCCAGCCTGTGCCCACGGGCAGCCCGCAGCCACCCAGAGAGCCCAGGCTCAGCTTAATCTGCACACAGAGAGGTATCCAAGAGCTAATTAATTTTTTGATTCCGTTGTCCTCTCTGAGAATCAGGCAAGGGAAACAGAGGAAAGCATATGGCGAGAAGGAGGCAGGCTAGCAGGCCAGAATATGAGGAGCAGATCCAGGCGCTCCACGGGCTTGTGTTTTCCAGAATTACTTTCACTGACTTTAATTAAGCTCTCCCCAGACTCACCAGCTTGGAGAGATTAAAGCAAGAGAGATCACGCCAAAGAACTTGTGTACCACGTAGCTCTCCCTGTAAGCTTTTACAGTTCTGTAATTGAATTCACATACAAATGCATCACAATTGTGCTATGTGAAAAGGCACGCTGACCTACTTTCAAGCCAATTTATATGTACTCCATGGATGCTGTAAGCCACTTTATGCATAGAATATCTTTTTTGTCTTTGTTAGACAAATGTAACCTTTATGGGCAAAATCAGAAATCCCTCATCCTGCAAAAAGGCCCTTCTATTGAGAAATATTGCACAAGGTTTACTTGTAAGAAATTATCTTGATTTTCCGTGTAATCTTAATCATTTGTTATTACTATGTACAGAGCAGTTTGTTTTTTTTTTTTTAATTGCAGCAGCAGAGTCCAGCGGACAGGCTCTGAGTGCCGCAGGAGGCAGAGCCGCCGCGGTGTTCACCTCCGACACCGGCTCCTCACCGTGAGCGATGACCAGCGGGACCCGCACCCCAGCCCTGCACGGTGCCACGGGTGCCAGCGGCACGAGGGTCACAGCCGAAAGGCTCCTCTGCACTGCCTTCCCACCCCGGTGCCAGCCACAGCCTCTTAAAAATACATGTCTAAAACCAGTCTTCAACTTTAAGTCACCAGAGCTGGGAGAGCTTTTCTGCTAATATTTAGTGTTTTCTTTTCAGTTCTAAATGCCGGAGCTTTGGAATTGCACCTGAGCCTCAGCTTCTTTCTTTTCCTAATGAAGGATACAGCCTTGTTAGCTGAAGGAGCAGACAACCCTCTTCTCTCCCCTGCTAAATGCATTCTTTTCAAAACATCCATAAAGTGTACATATATGAACGTCCTAATTTTGAAAAAGTCTGACACATGGCATTTGAATAATTTAACCCGGTAACGCTGTGTTTCCTTGTGGCCATGGAGAAGGGCATTAGCAGGCTGAAGGAAGGACACAGCCTCTCTGAGCAGGCGTAAGCTGGCGTCATGGGGCAGGATGCAATAAACAGAGCAAGGAAGAAAACATTCCAGCAGATTTCCATACAAGAATGACACTACGATGGAATTTAAACTGCTTGCAAAATTGTATTGTTTTGATTCGATTACCTGCAGAAAGAAATCTACCCAACACATCTAAGAAACAAACTGAAGAAAATATACATTCTGGGAAAAACAAAAAAACCAAAAGCATTCCAGATCAAATGTTCACTTTGAATGTGTGTTTTCCTATTTCCACTTTTATATTATCTTGATAATTGTACAGTGTTCAGTTTCAAGGCCACAGCTCTCCACCAGCATACCTCACCCAGGCTCTGCAAATGCTCTTCCCTCATCTCTCCTCCTGTCTGCACATGTGCAAAAGGAGAAGAAAGGGGAACAATTCATACCTCTCTTATTTAGGTGTCCACGAGCAGTGGTGTGAACAGAGGCGAAGACAAACCACACCACCGGACAGGAGGGGACGCAGGAGCCTGGCCAGGCACTGCCAGAGCCATGGCAGCACGAGCCCGCAGAGCCGGACTGGGGTATTTGCAATATGCAGCAGGACCCTTTTGCAGCACCCCACAGCTCACTACCCATTTTGTCAATTAGGAGCTTCGTTTTATGCTTAAACTTGAAAACCTGCCCACAGAAGCTGGAGCTCTTTGACAGCAATTAGATAGGGTGTGCTCAATAGCAAGTTAAATTCACGCCCACACCAACCCTCCGCTCTCCTTCCCTCTCCGTATTTCAACTTTAACAGGTGAGCTTTGTTATGACATTTTAAAAGTTATAGACTGCTGGTTTTTTAATCTTCTGTCTTAAATAAGTCAAAGCAAATCATAATTCTGTTACCAAATAAATAAAATATTAAGACATGGAATAATGTTGAAGACCTCAAGAAACAAGCTATCTGTAAACAATTCACACAGAGCAGAAATGCAGTATGCTTGCCTCCTAGAAGGTAAACTTGCAAACTAATTACTACATGTAGATACCTGTTCTGGAGGCTTTTGTTAGATGCACATGTATGTCCTTCCAGAACAACAAGACAGCTAAGCCAGGAGAGAAACAAGAGTCCTGCCATCCAGTCCTCAGTGGGTTTCATTTTTTGCTCCACTTCACAAGCAATAACTGTGGGATGATAAGGATTTGCAAAACAAACAGAAAGCTGCACAGTGCTTGTGTTTGGAAGCTCTGAGCATGAAAATCCATTTCAGGGCCTATCTCCCCCCTCACCGAGATAAACCCCTCCTGAGCACGCTGCATAAATCTCCTACCAGAAACATAAACAACCCCAGAACTTGTTATTTTCTTGGCACAATTAGCACTCAGAGCGTGGGACCTGAGCACCCGGCCATCCGCAGTTTGCATTTGCACAAGTTCTCCTCCTGGTAGCCAAACAAGGATGAAAATGGATGTTCCCTTCCACAAAGTATAAAGCCGAGCTGGTTTCATCGACCAGCCTTTCCCAGTGGGACGCCACAAAGGGATCCCACTTCCATCCTCTTCTTTTGCACCTCGCCGAAGGTAAATCATCTCCAGCGGGCAGGGCGTGCTGGGGCTGGGCTCAGCACCGGGCTGGGCTGAGGGTCCCGTGGGAGCGAGGTGGGGAGCAGCCCCCCAAACCCGCCGCTCAGCTGCAGGGGGTGCGCAGGGCAGAGCCCAGGACCAGGGCTGGCTCTGGGACTCGACCCAGGGCAGGATGGAGAGCCCGGCTTACCGCTCAGCCCGGGCACGTCATGTGACAACGCTGGCCTTAATTTCAGCCAAAATGAAAAACCCTGCGTCACAAGGAGAAATATTTTGGCAAAGCTATACTGTTTTTCAGGGGGTGGGGTTTTCCTCAGGGCAGGGGAACTCCCCACAGAAAGTGGAGACCCATCACCACCACTTCTATCAGAGAGCAGGTTTTTCACTGATCGATGCTGATGGGAAATTCACCAGCAGCAGCGTTTTTTAATATTTTGTTGAGCATTTTTCCTCGGGAACATACGCTATGTCACAGATACATATGCTTTAAAAGTAATTACGAATAATATTTTTCACTATTTTCCCAACACTCTTCATGGATGAGTAAAAGCACCGCACTCCATTAGTAAGGCAAAACATTCTTCTGTGCATCTAAAACCACTCCAAATCGCATCATCCGTGACCCTGGAAAGATATGTTGTTCACCCATTGCTGTCTCGGATGGGAGGCACCTTAGCATTAGCAACAGATTGAGAAGCACCAGCAGTAACGATATCTGAGATCAACCGTTTGCTTCCAGGGCTCACTGACGCACGGTGGTTATCTCCCTCCCCAACTACACACAGGACAAGTTTCATTTCTAATAGACACCACTGTGCTGAGATTTATACCAACAAAAACAGCACACTTTTTTACAGGATGCTTCATAGCAAACACTACTACATTTCATCCTTATCAAACACGACATATCCTGTGTATCCCAGGCAGACTGCTCCCAGGTGCTCAGCTGCCCTGCGTACTGTAAGAAAGAAAATGGAATGAGAAAATAGTATCAGCCATCTTTTTTCCAAAGAAAGGTGCTCAGTTCCTGGGGAGCGGGTGCCCGGTGTACACAGACAGTGCCAGCCTCCACAGCTGCTGTGCTGCTGGCCTTCCTCCGCCCTCCTCCTCCTCTGAATGCAAGCGAGCCGCGGTGCAGCCTGCCGTCAGCCCCACGAAGCCGGTGTGAAACCCACAGCGAGTGGGATGGCACTTACTTGCCACACCACCGTTCCCTTGGTACTACGACACGTTTTCAAAAGCAGCAGCAGAAGCAGCTGCGGGAGGGTGAGCTGAGCCCGTGCCCCGGCAGGTCTGTGCCCCCGCCAGCCCCACGTCCAGCCCCACGTGCAGCCCCGCTTCCGACCAAAGAGACCCAGCATTGCTTATGACGGCTTCACAGAGCCTTTGCCGTTTCCCAGGAAGACAAACCAGGTGCAACGCTTCCTTCCGTCAGCAAAACCACGGCCCTGAGTGGGGAGAGCCCTCACGGCACAGAGCCGTCAGGAGTACCGCCAGAGCCACGCACCAGCGACCCTCGCGTCTCAGAGTGAAGCCCACCACAGCTGCTCCCCACCGCCCAGCCGGAGCGGGTGGGTACCCGTCTAATTGCTGGTGGGGGCTGATGTGCCCCACCAAAGCATCGCCTGCTCCGAGGTGGGACCCAAACGCCCACTAACACGTTTCTCCTGCAGCTGCAGCCTGAACCATCCTCCTCACTAAGGCTTTCCAGTTTCAAGCTTTTTTGTTTATTAATTAATCACCTAATATCCTACCTGTTCCTCTCAAAGGACAAAGGGATTTTGCTACGACAGACACCAGGCAATTGGGATGGCTGTAAAACACATTTTCCATGGGGGACGTTTGCACCACTTTCACGTGGAGAAACGGCTTTTGTGCAAAGGCTCCAGAAGGGAAAAGAGCAGCTCACGTGCTGGCCCCGTCACCACACCCTGTGGTCCCCTGAAACATTTCTGCCTTTTCAGAACAAAGTTTAGATTTCTTCTCCCACTTCTTTTGAACTGATACTCAGCTACACAGGGACAGGACTCGCAAAGCCCCTGCAGCGGGCATCCCAGGGAGGGGAGTGACCATGCTGCCAGCCCTGCCACCACGCCACAGTGACCACGATGCCACCCCTACCACCACGCCACGGTGACCACAATGCCACCCCTACCACCACACCATGGTGACCACACCACCACCCCTGCCACCACACCACGGTGACCACACCGCCACCCCTGCCACCACACCTCGGTGACCACACCGCCACCCCTGCCACCACGCCACGGTGACCACACCACCACCCCTGCCACCACGCCACGGTGACCACACCGCCACCCCTGCCACCACGCCACGGTGACCACAATGCCACCCCTGCCACCACACCATGGTGACCACACCACCACCCCTGCCACCACGCCACGGTGACCACACAGCCACCCCTGCCACCACGCCACGGTGACCACAATGCCACCCCTGCCACCACACCATGGTGACCACACCGCCACCCCTGCCACCACACCACGGTGACCACACCAAGGCATCACGCAGCTCTAGGGAGGTCTGCAGCGGTGCCCGCAGTACCAGGTGCCGGGGTGGGATTTCCGCAGTGTGGACGCGCACACGGGACTAACACCCACCACCCCATGGCCACCAACCAGACATCGCTGCTCGGTTGCTGCACATCTTGGGTGGATGGGAGCTGGCACCCCAGGGCAGCAGGAAACGCGTGAGGTCCCGGCAGCCCAGCGTGGCGGGCACTGCTTTGCTTCGCTCCACTCTTGCTTAACCCCAAACCCCCATCGTTTCACCCAGGGAGTGACCGAGCAGCGTCTGCCCAGGCTGCTGCTACCAGCTCACACTGCCGTGCGGATGGCCTCGCTCAGCAAAGCACCTACGCATTTGCTTGCAGATGAGTTTAGACATGATTGATACAGCCCTGGTCAGCAAAGCACTTAAGTGTCAGCATTTATACTTAAGTGTTTTGCTGAGGGATTGCTTTTCCATCCAAGAGCAGAAAATACATCCTGTTTTACAGATGGAGAAACTAGGGTAGAGCTGCCTTAGGGAAAGGGTCTCCTATACCAGCAATTTCTGCGGCCGTTGCCATTCCTGGCAGGCTGTGGTCACTTCCAGCAGCGGACAATGAGAGCAGCCTCCCCCATGAAACCTTGCAGGACTGCACACAGCCAAAAGTGCTGGTGGCCCACCAATGTTGCAGTCTTCAAGGCTGAAGCAAATTTAACAAATATTTGTAAAATTTTTCTAGCATCAGCAAGACTTGCTAGCTAAGCACACCCTGGGGTAATAATGCTGCTCCTGCCTGGATAAGAAACCAGACTCATTTAGACGCTAAGCTCGTTATCTAATGCTGCAACAAATTGTTTTATTCCAATACAGCCATCTAAAAGCACAGTTAGATTTTATATTAATAAAAAGTAAAGGAGACTGGACAAATACAACAGAGGGGTAACCCATTAAGAGACACTAAATACAAAAGATTCACCTTGTTCTGCAAGTTTCAAGAGCTGAAACAAGTCAGAGGTGGGTGAGTATTTGGGGTAATGTCAGCGAGATCTGCCTTGTTTCTCCTCTCTGCATCTGCTCACGGCCACTGCTGGAGGCAGGTCCCAGGCAAGGACAGTGCACATCCCAGAAAGAGTCAGCAGGACAGCACACAAGTCACCTGCATCTCCATGTACACACACCTTGTTCAGGAGGAGAGGAGAATAAAGCTGTTTGCCTTAAAAAACTTCAACATAGAATTTTATTCTCAGAACAATAAAGCCCCAAAGGAGAAAGAAGCAATTTTGTTAACATAAAATTACCCCTTTCACTCAGATTCTTTACAATTTTTTAAAAAGCATATTGCTCTGTCTCTGCCCTGCCAATCTTCAGCTCTCCCTCTGTATTTCTAATGGGTCTAAACTAATTAAATTAATTTCCCAGAATAATAACCTCCCAGGGACATACAGCTAGATAATCCTTAACTCCTCATGAAGTTAGTTTCCTGTAGGGTTGGGGAGCAATTACAACTCACTAGTCATCTGTCATACGAGGAGATGACAGGATTTTTATATTGATTGTTTTTCCAGGAGCACCATGAGAGAAAGCAAGAGTGCGTGGGTGTCCATGTTAACAAAAACTTTATGGAGAGGTAGTATCAAGTGAGATGCTTGATATGCAAGAATATACACAGCTCTTTAATCTTAATTTACACACAGCAAATCCTCCCTCCCAAGCAGAAGCAGATGAACAGCCTGCCTGCGGTGCAGCTGCTGGGATCCCCTTGGGGCAGGCAGGCTGGGGAGATGCCTCCATACCGGGACCAAAGGCAGGTCCCCCCTAACCCGGCGGGTCAGGGGATCCCACCACCCTACATCCTTCTGCATCCCACGTACCAGCTGCTGCTAAAGCTCCTGCACATCCCGACTGCAGGAATAGCTGCTAAAACCAGAGTGGTGACTCTGGCACCACAGCACCAGGTGGGCATCCCGGCACGTAACATCTACCCAAAAGGTTGCAGGAGCAAAGAAACCACCGAGTTTCCTCGGTAAACTCGACAAAAGCCTCAGGAGGACTGTGAAGGCCACAGCTGGCCATCCCCAGGAACAAAACACTGCAAGTCACCTGTAGGGTAATCACCCAGCAAGTCTCCATATTAATACAGGTAAAACTCCTAATATCATGCAGTATTATCACACTGTGTATATCATATACATGTGTACTAATACCAGCATAACATATACTGTACAAAGGTATATAGAGCTAATACTGACAAGTAAGTTTTGCCAGCTCCCTGTATATCTCTTAAGCTTTGCTTTCCATAGAGCAGGCTGGACTAGTTTAAATAAAATCCCAATTAGGCAGCAATTAGCCTTTTCTGGGCATACACACAATGACAAGAACAGCAGAGGCTCAACTGTTTTCACCTGAGTGAAAGATACTGACTGTCTTTCCTGAAGTGAAGGTTCAAAATATTGATCCAGATACCTGGAAAACTGAGTACATACCCATGAAACTTCAAACTGGTACTACTGCTCTTGATATAACATTATTTCAAATTGTGTTCCTTATGCTAGGTGGTGAATGCAAAATTGTATATAAAATCATTCATTAGAGTATCAATAGCAATAACCAGTTAGACATTAGGCTAGCGGTAACAACCTTCCTGCTGCACCTCCAGCTCAGGCAGGTAAAGGGAACACCGAACCTGTTTAACTGGACGCACAGGCAGGTTTCCAGCTGAAAAATGCATTCCGAAATACACTTGCTTGGGATGGAGCATGAGAGTCTGGGACTGCAGCACATGCCACCAAGAACCCAGAGACATTCCGGGGGCACAAAGTACATTTGAAATAAAGTACTCATTTGGCCTAACTTAGATAATTTATTTTTCTTCTCTGATGTCCAGCTATCTTCAAAATTTACATCTGCAGGCTTGATTGGAGCCTTTCATGTTCTATTTTTGAACTATATGTTGCATATGTTAGAGTACAATAAATTTGACATTTCAAATGCCAACAAATGGCTACAAAATTGGCCCCTTGTGAATAATAGCCCAGCAGCATTTACATGTAATTATTTTGCCCAGGAATTTAATTTGTTAGACATAAAAGTTATGCTGAATGAAAGAGCACTGCATAATGATCTTTAAGCACAGGAAAGAGACAGCCGTTACTATAGGCACTGAAATATGTGCCACTCTTCTCAAGCCATAAAGAAATTCCCTGCGGCGAGGAGCATTTCTGCTACAAATTTAGATAATGCTTTATGATGAACGGCACTACTTATTTTGCAAAGGCTGTAAGTATGTAAATCATCAGTCACCACACTGCCAGTTGTACATGGTTATTTGAGTTACCCCCGTATTAGTGCGAACATGTGTCCTCCGGGGCTACGGAGGAGGAGGAGGAGGAGGAGAGGCTAGTGGTGCCTGTCAGAGTTGAGGGTCCACACTAACACCACAAACAGCTACAACAGTGACAGCAAAAGGAAAATTTTAGTCCATATTAGTGCAAGTTGATGTCTCATGTGACACTGTTTATCCCATCAAGGTGATCTCTCTGGTTGTTCCTGGTGAGGGTGAGTAAAGCACATTGCTGTTGGCAATACGCATTTGCCAGTGCGTTTGCTTTTAAAAAATTATCCTTCTGCTTTCTGGAGCACACAAGTACTGTGTCGTAACTGACCTTTTTAAGAGTAGCGTGTTGTGAGCAGGTCTACATGCATAGTTCAGATTCAAGCAACTACGAAGGGGTTTCTGGCAACTGTATTAGTCAAAACATAACTACTTTTAAATATAACTACTGTTAGGAAACAGAAGATTGTCTTATCATCTTAAAAGACAAAAAAACCCACAAAATGAAATGAAACAGAACAATACAAAATAAAACCCAAGGAGAATCTAATGTAGGCGATACATTGCTAATCCCATATCTGGGAATATTACAGAATATCCATTATATTTGTATACATATATAGAATACCTGTTTTACCAAATTTGAAATATAGAGCTGGGCTCAGCACAAAATCAAACAAATCAATAAAGTAAAATAAAAAGTTCTTCAGATAGGAAAATTCTGGGAAATTTTTTAATGATCAGTCAAGGTTAAAAGTTAATTTTCACCTTTCGTGTAATACTCTGACACATTCTACCATCACGGAGCAAGCCCCGCTGTCCCATCAGGCTCCCCAGCGATACCAACGCCGAGCCCAGTGCAGCCACAGCCTGGAGGAGGATTCACAGGCACGTTGGGTTGTCCAAGCCCCCAAGGACACCGGGCTGAGCCCCGCAGTGGGTACTGCCTCCCCAGCCCCTCTTCAGCCACAGCCTTAACCTTATTCCCTAACTCATCACTTACAGTCTTAAAACGCATGTAAAACCACTATTTTCCTCAGCATGTATGCATATTTAAGGACACATTCTGGCACACTGAGGACTTGCACTGCAAGTAAACTGCTAAATTAAGACTCTTAAAAGCTAGTAACAGAGCTACAGGAAATCCCTATATCACAGGAAATCAGCCAACCGAGTCAAACAAATGCCTACTTCCATCCCAAGGAACATACAATAACGTGAAATAGATAACTTGCAGCACAAGGTTGTCAGTTTTGTGAGCCATACTCAAAGCAGTGTTCAGATGTGGTGTTATTTTTTACGTTTATTTGCATTCTGCAGTTTTGAGAAGATGAAAATCTAAATGCATTGCAGGAATATTGGATGTGTGTGTCAGTACACACATGCAAAACTACTGGCACAGGAACAGGCACATTGCTAAGGGAAGATTCAGCAAAAATTGGATACAGCATCTTGTCCTACTTTTGACAGTAAAAACACTAAAGTAAAGCTAGATTTGAGTGACAATTTCCAAAATTTTAAGGCTAGATAATTTATATCCCATACCTGTACTTAAGTCTGTGACATAAATGTCTAGATCACAATACTGTGTGCAACACACAGTATTGTGCTGACTTGTATGGGGTGCCCAGTGGCTAAGTGGGACTTATTAAACTCCAGCCCATCCTTTCCAGACTGATGTCTAGCTCTATTTAATAACAAAACAACACATTTTGAGTACCTGGACTGCCCAGAATTATTAGCTTTGGATGACAGTGAACACTGACTGAATTTAAAATGGCATTTTAGATGGCATTTGAGAAATTTCATATCATTTTCATCTTGATTTACTCCAGATAAAGTTCTTGCATAACTTTGACATTTATTGGCTTAATCTAGGGAGAAATTTCCCATTCCTTATTCTGTACTCTCTCTCTCTTTTTTTTTTTTCTTTTTTAAGCTTTAAAGTTAAATGTTGATCATGTCACTGTTGAAACAGTTTAACTCTTCTAGTCATCAGGGAAAAGTAATCAATGGCGCATGATGCGAGCTGTCTGATAGCTGTATTTCGGTTCAGACCCAGTTCTGAAGAAGCAAAGCATCTCCAGGAGAGGAGGCGGTGGCGAGCGGCACTGCTGTTCTGGCTGAATGCATGTTCGTTATCAGGGAGCCAAGGACAAGCCTGGAGCAGCTGGGGACTGGCAGGGAAAGTTATTTTAGCTAAGCAATATGAACCAAGTTGTTAGCCATCTCTGAAACACCTTTCATCTCCTAGGATCTGGATGAACTGCCTACCCTCCACAGGTTTCTTTCTGCGTTTGGATTGATTATGGGTGTTGCTTGCTCAGTTTTGACTTTCATAGACTATTTGGCCATTTATTTACTTGCCCCCCTGCTTCAGTGCGTTCCTTAATTGTCCACGTAAAGGAGTTTGAGTCTTGAGGGGCAGCTGGGGTAATGATTCTTCAGAGCCAAACAGCAGCTGTTTGTGCTTGGTCTAGTCCAGAAATCATACCAAACTAATCAGCTGACAATGCAATTCCTGTCATTTCATGAAAAATAAAAGTCTACTGTGAGTCAGAGTAAGAGATTGGATGTAGTATGGTGTCCCTATATAGCTTCTGGATTAGAGTTTACTCAGATACAACCAGCTAAACGCGCAGGCAGACTGCTCCACACTCACTCACAAACCACAGCTGTGGCCACACCAAGCTCAGACCAATTTTTGTTTATGAGGCAAAACTATAAAAGAACTTATAAAAGAGCTCAGGCTTAGAGCGAAGCAATAAAAGTGATGCTTCTTGGGACACTGTTCAAAATCAAGTATGCAAGCCCACAAATCTCAGAGCAATGTCCACGGAAGCCTCATTGCTGGCCTACAGCAGTGCTGGCAGAGCCCGGCCCTCAGCTCCTTCCCAGCCACCACCCCAGCGGGACTTTGTGAAAGAGTTAATACAGCCCTCAGTAAGGTGATTTTTAGTAGGCAAAAAACCCCCACCATAATCATCCCTGAATCTCCTTAATTTATTCTCTACCAATCCTGCACCTCTCCAGCTCCTTGCTTTAAATAATACAAATGGCAAAACTCGGCATCATTAGGGTCAGGATTTTACCCTTAATTGCTTAAAGTAGGAGGTTGATATCATTAGGGTTGCTACAGGGTCAGTAGAGAGGGAGCAAATGCCTAATTTAGGTAATCCGAATCACCCTAAGTTACAGAACATTGACAGGAAAGCCAAGACAATTAGCATCTTAACATGGTCACATCACCTAGCTTTAAGTAGTCACCTACTTTAACCTCATCAGCTTCCTACCACAGGCTCCTCCAAGGTGTGGAATCTCTGCTTCGATTATCCAGTCTCTTCCCAGGAAAGATTTCCTCCTTTTGAAAGGAGTAAGCCAGCCAAGAGGAGAAAATCTGGATCAAATCTTCTTGGATTTTGAACCAGGACACATTTCTAAACAGAACAAATTTTATTTAATAATTGCTCTAGTTAAACTAAGCTTAGCAAAGTACTTTCTCTAAAAATAGACAAAAGCTGTAGGAAGACAGAAGCAAAGACAAATCATGGGATTATGCACGATGTGTAGAAATAGGACACTGACAAGTATTCAGTTAGCAAGATCGTATTGAGTCTTGTGGGATGTTGAGCCTCTTGACTTGATCAAAAAGACTAAATCCCAATGAATCCAGTTAAAAAGTATCAGAAATGAAAGCTTAATACTGTGCTTAATTTTGACAATTTTATCTTAGAAATCTTCCCACATGCATTGCATAGCCAGAGTCAACAGCTTCGGAAAAGTTGTGAATCTCCATTAGATCTTCATCAACAAATCTAGATGGAGAAGTCTCTCAAATCATTAGAGGAAATGAAAGAAAAAAATCTTTATGGGTATTTTAATTACTTCTCTGCAGTAGGATAACTAATTCCTCTTTCTCTCTGCAGATACATGACAGGTTGTTTGTTATCTACGTGATGGGCTTTAACTAAAAAGAACCCTCTCTAAATAGTTTTCTCCATACTGTAGATTGTGAATTCCATGTTACCTTGCTTATTTGCAATTGATAAAATAAGTAGCAAGACCCAGTTTGGCTGGGTAGGTGCAGGAAGGACAACCCCCACCATAGCTGATCGCGTGTTCAGATGTGAAGTTCTGTTTCTATGAATACAAGCACATACCCTTTAAAACAGGCTTTCAGCCAATGTTCGTCCTCAGAGAACTGCACCGCTGACAAGTTTCTGGAGATCTCAAATGTAAAAGAAAAATAGATTTTAAAAGTAATTTCAAAATAGACTGCAGAAGTTTTTTCACATAAAAGTCACGTTTTTCATTGAATAGTGTATTTTACAATTTTTACCCCTCCACATTATTCAAAATAATAAAGAAGTATATGAGCTAATCTGCATGCCCATGAGAAATCAAAGCTATGGACATCAATCATGTTACAGAAGATATTAAACCTGGAGTTGTTTGCTAGAACAATATCCCATGTTGGCAGATTTGTGGCAATACCTGCCTGGTGGAGAGGGGACTCAGTCACAATCAAGGCCTCTGAACAAATCATCCCAAACCATTTTCTTGTTTTTTTCAAGCAGTATTATTTGTTTAATAGAGAACATGTACATACTCTGACTCTCCATTTCCTCTCCTTGGCAGAACCACTGCCACCAGTCAAGCGCAGTGCACGAGTCTGAAAACGTGGGAGCTCGTGCTCTCCAAGGGGCACCTGGGCATGGTAATGCACAGAAAAGGAAACGCAGCAGAAAAGCTAGCCCATTTATTTCAGGCTTTTTGGGTAGATTGTTAACGTAGTCTGTATTAACTCAAACAGTTTTCTAGGTTCCAGTCCCTCCAACCCCTCCTGACCCGTGGAAGTGCACAATCCCACCTTTTCTGAGCACGCTCATTCCCAAATTTGGCACACCAGACAAATGTGTGGCTGTCCTGTTTTATCCCATAGATGCAATGTAAGCAGGCTTTTCAAAACACCCAGAAGCAGACTATTCCTCGAAGTAATGACAGGCATCCTACTGAAATCAATAGAACATTAATTAAAGTCAACATTGGCCAGGTCTGCAAATCCAGCCCCTGTAACTTTTCTGCAGGTGACAGGGATTATGGAAATGAAATCCTTTACCATAGCCAAAACATTTTCAAATCAAAACATTGTAAACATATTTAAATGTAGTTATGCTCATTTACACCAGGACATAGCTGATTATCCTTGAATATTAAAGCTTCAAACTAAACCTATTAATTAAGGATTTTAATTCCTTCCTACATCCTAGACTAGCAAATTAACATCCCTTATGGCATCCAGAAATTATCTGTTAAAAATATAAAAGACATTATAGACCAAACTGATGTTACCTTCCTACCTTATCTGCTGGTTAATTTTTCTCCAGATGCATTACACTCCAGAAGCCTCTCACACATAACTGCCCATCAGGTACAGGCTCAGAACAGCTTCAGGGAGCAATCCTGCAACCCCAGTAGTCTCTTGCTGAAAACCTCCCACTGCAAGCTGCTGGGGTGGGATTGACATTGTACCTCGTACCTCTCCTGTCTGAATGCACAGGTGCTCCTTTAAACTTAACACGATAAAACATTGATGACTGCAGAAAAAGGAGCCACTGTTCTGCTTTGTCCAGTCTAGAGGACTGTGGCACTTTCTGTGGCACTAATCTGCAAGAAAGACATCTGTGTTTTCAGTGTCATCCTCAACACCAGGGATCACCGCATTGGGTGCGAGTAGCGTGCCCTGGGTTACTTCCAGCCCTGCTTTCAGTCCTACTCTCTACTCACCTTGCCAGTAAAATATACAAATCACTAGTCTTAGTAACACTTTTTCAGCGCTTTACTTAAATACTATAGGGAACACATACATGTATTACACCAAGACAGGGTAGAAAACAGCCTTGTTTTAGTATTATGCAGGTATTAAGCAAAACGTAAGCTATATATTGTACATAACTCCGGGAGCCCTGCCTGGGGACAGAGCCTGGGTCCAGCCACAGCCCCGACTCTGCCGCCTCTTCCCTTCCCACCTGCGGGGCCAACCCACAGCCACAAAGCACAATGGAAGCAGTAAAATGGATATTTTAATTGCTATCCAACCATCTTTTTATTTCTAATGTATTATCCTGTGAATTTTGTACAGTATATTACAAGAGATTACTGAGGCAATTAGATCTTATGCAAATTACTCAGTGAACCATTTATTCAACTAATTTTAACCCGTTTTCCTTTTTTAATTACCCACTAATAGAATTTGATTGCTATGAGTGCATGTGGCCAATTCTTTTTAGTGAACATTTCATGAGATTTCTTCTCAGGTGAGTTGGTCACAGCCAATTCACCTTAACTGTAAATTATTTGTGGCATGTGGCCACTCAAAATATCACCTCAGAGTATTTCTACTCCAGGACTGGAAGAGTGGAGCTTTTACAAGTAAAAGGAGTAAAATAGCAATGTTACAAAAGCATGAGAGTTGTGCTTCAAAGTGTTTGAAAGAAAGCATAATTCACATGGAAAAAAACCCAGAAAAGATCCTATGTCAATAAAACAAATTGACATTTTCAATTTGATCAAATAACTGTGAATACATTTTAAAAAATACTCATCCATTTCTACCGCTAAATGATTTGTCCTCTAATTGTATGTTATATAGAATCAAAGTAAATTTTTTCAAAAAATTTCCTGCCCATTTGAAATATTAATCTTGTGGCCATATGGGCAATTGTGGTACATGGATGCGTAGTCGGCTGTTAGCACTGTAGAAAAGTGCCTGTCATTTCTGCTAATACGTGAAACTCTTGAACTGTTATTTGCAAGTTGTAGATCACTCACAGTAAACTACCAAGTGCGATGCGGAGTCTGGATTCTTGGCTCCCCCGTGTTCAATGATCTCATTTTGCAGTGGCAGAACCACGCACGATGCCTGCTAACGGACACACGGCCTCCAGGCTGGTGGAGCGGTCTGCAAATCACGGCGTGCAGCCTGCACGCTGCGCGGTATCTCCTTTTACAAAACTGCGTACCTGATTTGGCCGCACATATAACTAAAGAGCTCTTCTTTTCATGGAAAGGGATAACACTCTGCTATGCCATTCATTTTTTAAATCAGACACTTCTGCTTCCATTTGTTATAGCTAAGGATGCTAAAAATAGCACTTTTCTATCCGATAGGCTGGAGTTACATGTCATCTCATAACAGCAGGTGCAGCCAGGTTTCATGCGTGCAATATTGGCCAACAAGTCCTGGGCTCCTAAAAGCTAATGGTCTGTTCAAATGCTTCCGTGATGGTTTGTTACAACCTTCTGCAAATGGGGCTTCGCTGCTGCTCTAAGAGTCTGCCACTAGAATATATTTTATAGGCAGATGAAAACTAATTAGAAGAGAAAATAGATTTATATTGAGACAACAGAAGGCTCTCATTATCCCAAGAAATATGAAGTTGGTGAGTTAAACACATTCTGTCCTCCCACTGTTTGTGCTTCACCAACTACTTTTAAAGTGCTCCTGGGTCTGAGCTGCGGAGGGGGCACAGGGCAAGGCTAACAAGTGCAGCATGTTTGCTCCAGATGACTGGAAAATAAATAATTTGTCATTCAGGGCTCAATACAACAAGAGCACCAGCAGCTGCTGCTTGCTGAAGCAGAGCTGGCGGCTCCAGACCCTCTCCTCAGTGCCCCAGCATGAACCACCTGCACCTGGGGAGCAGGACATCCTCACCTTCTGCACAGGAAAGTTGCAGGGGGCATAGCTGTAAAAGTCTGCGTGTGCATTTGCACAAGCACACCACAGTGCTTATATTTAAAGATTTTTTTTTTTTTCATTTTAAGTAACAGGGTGGTTAGCACCAAAATGAGTTTAGGCTAAAAAGAAAAAAAAAGAAAAAAAAAAGTGCTGTCTATGTTAAAAAGATCTTATCTTTTCTTGGGACACTCTAGCAGCCGTGCTTTGGGGCAGAGAATTGAAATATTAGTCTCCATGAAACTAGTTATGGGCTATTAGTTATTGTTTAATGGGCTAAATTAGTCTCCATGAAAAATTACCCCCATTTGACTTTATCATAAGCCTTTGGCCACATAAGCATGCTTAGAGGAGATAGAGATCTATTAATTAATACTTGTTATTGTTGCCTCAGGCAGCATTAATTTTGCCTGAGCTCAGGCAGTTGGTTTTCCAATGTAATTATTCCCCATGAAATACGCGTACCTCCACGCCCAAGGGTTCCCAGAGACACCCGGGTCCCCAGGTAGATTTTTTGCCAGCACCCAATAGTCGTTAATGGCCAGTTTGGGCCTTTTTAGAGCATTTTCCCAACTGCCCATCACGCACGGGCTCTGTGCCTCTCGCGTCCCCCTCCCGCGCAGTTCAGCTCGTCGGGTGCCACCCCAGCCTCTTGTTACCCTGTCCCTCCTCTCCTCGGGCAGTGACAAGGCACAGCAACGCGAGCGCACGGGTTCACGTCTTCCCCTTGCCCAGTCTCACCCTGCCATGAAACCGCCTGGTCCTGAGCCAGCACTTCACCCACGACTGGGGCTCGTCACACCGGGTCAGCCCCCGCCTCCTCGGGGATCTCAGCATCTCGTTCACGCAGCGCTAGAGAAGTTCTCCGGGGTGGGTACGTCTGTATGGACAGCCCGAGGGTACCCCTATCTGCCACCAAAATTAACTGCATTTCCCTGACGCTTGGGTGGGCAACACTAAAAAAATGAAGCACCCCTTGAAGATAATGACTGTAACTGCTACCAGTTAAAGCTGCTGGGGAAGGGAATGAATCCTAAGGCTTGGCAATAAAAAGCATCTTTAGAAGTTCATGGATATTTTCAGGGAAAAAATATGAATATTAATACTAAGCATTGAGATAAACAGCTAGCCTACATTTAAAAGGCTGCTCTATTTATTCTAGGGATTTTTTAATTATAAAATCAATGAAGTGTTAATGATTTTAAGCATTATTTCAGCTCACTGGGAGTTCCAAAACAACTTTTTTTAGTCTATGGCATAAATTCATAAGTTGCTCAGTTTGACCAATTTGTCAAGACAATTTCCATTAGTAAACATGAATATTTAATGAAAGGGAAAACTGGCATGAGCAACTTCACTTAAGCGACTAATGACTTACTGGAAAACAAGTAAGATAAATTAATATGCCACTTCTTTAAGTATTTGCAGAGCGTAACAACCCAAATATTTCAGTAAAACCCTTATTTTACTCTGTCTTTATTTATCTATGTATCTACCATTGCCATTGCATATAGATGTCAGCAAATCAGCTCAAAAGTAAACACTTTTTTGGTTTAAACTAATCATTGCTTCTTGTTTACACATGGCTTTCACAAGACCTAAAAGTATCTTCACCTCTTTCATTGCTAAATTAGCTAATTTGTTTGTTTGTTTGTTTAAAGTCAAATACAAAGGCCTTATGACTGTAAAGCGCTGCTTGTTAATGTACATGGATGGAAGGAGAGAAAAGTACTGCAAAGCACTGAAAATCCAACTTAAGACCCAGGAGTTGTTCCAGAAGATCTGAAACCACAACAGGCTACTGAGAGCAGCTAGCTCCCGGTAGATACCAGATAGATACCAGGCTCTCTGCTCTCCACTCATCCTTTGGTGCCACATTCCCCTCTGAAAACAACATCAAAATCAGCTGTACTAAATACACCTCAGGGCGTTTTAGAGAAAAATACCAGCAGAAACAGAAATGCAGGCGCTGAAGCAAGACTAATGATGCAGCCCTTTATACAAGGAGATGAGCAGCGAATGGCGTCGGAATTTCTGCACATGCTGCTGCTTACTGTCAGCCATGAACTTAACAGAGACCACACCAAAGATGCTTTGACCTTCCCACTTACTCTTTCTCCCGTTGCTGGATACCTGGGTGGACCCCACTGCCGTGCCTCAGCCTCTTCAGGCTGCAGTAAATCCCGCTTTCCTTCAGTCCACAGGCTTCTCTGCCCGCACTTCCAAGCGGTGGAGATTTGTTCTCACACAAAGTATAAGACCTGGAATCAAAACTTCTGGTTCTGCATGACCTGCTGACACTCTGCCTCTCTTCAGAAATGTCTGTGGGGTTTGGTTTTAGGGGTTTTTTGGTCTCGGATTGCAGCGCAGGCAGTGCATGCCCTGAGAAAGCCAAGCCTATACATATGCATGGCATCTGTAAAAAGTCATAATTCTGATGAGCACAATTATACCCATTCGAGAAGGAAGTCAGCGTTCCTCTAGCAGCATCTCTCTTCCCCACTGACCTCCCTTTGCCACAAATCTCTTTTGACAGGCGCTCACAATTACTAAAGTGAAAAGCTGTTTCCTTTAGTCACTATCCCCGTAAAATATACTGACTCTCTTAATTACATGCTTAGTTTTTTTTCCAAAGGCTCTACCCAAGCATGTAGGCAATAACTCAAGCTCAGAGGCAAGGGACCATGTAATAGAGCAAGAGCAGCACAGTCGGGTGGAAAACAAGCCACCCCAGAGCCCGCAGGAGCCAGGGGACTCTAGCAGGGGCCAGGCACCAGCTCCCCGGGGACATCCCCTGCACACCCCCGCTGAAGTTGGCCGCACAGGGAACTGTTTGCCACCCTGGAGCTGCAGACCCACATTTCAGAGGCCCCAGCCAGCACGGTCACACACAGCTCGTGTTTTCATATGGGTACAAGCCAGTGGGCTGGGCGACCGGACTGAGCACCTGGGAACCTAAATCCCTGCCAGCTGCTTTTGTGATTCACAGCAGGGAGCATCTCCCTTCTGCAGGTGCAGGTCCCAGAGGCATGGAGACACTGCTGAAGCTCCCCGATAGTCAGGAGACATCCAGGGCTCAGCAAAGCTTTGTGCTGGAGTACACCGAGTTAGGGCAATACCTAATGTAGGAGACCATGCCCGGTTGTGGATGTTATGTATTAAACATGGCCATGAAGGTTCACAAAATCAAGGGATTCCCAGTCGCACGTGTGCTTTCACTGGACTCTTCCCCAGTGTTATCAGCAGCAAAGACAGTAGGACCAGGAGTAGCCAGTGGAGCAGGAACCCCACAGTCCCCATGACACACCAGAAAAGTTATCAAAATACTACATTGTCTCAATTCTCCCTTCAAAATACAGAAAAACAAACCCACTCTCTTATTCCTCTTTACTTCAATAAAATTATAAACAAAAACGGTCAGAATGCAAATACCTGCATAGTGCCTTCATCTCGCCCCATGAAGAGGTTCTCTCCAGCAGCACCTCCACGCCCGTCTGCTGGAAAGTAAAAAATTAATTCAGTGACGTTTGCAGCCCTATCTGCTGAATCTGTGTGTCCTTGGCTCCACAAGAGGTGGTGAACCTGGTAAAAGCGAGGCCACCTTCCCCACCAATATTTGGGAACACCTGAGGACAACCGCTTTACTGGAAATCTGAAGGTGATCTGAATGTTATTGACAAGAAAGGCACCGATTGATCCATTTTATATCAGAAGGGAGAGATAACTGCTATTAGCTAGGGCTCACTGAAGATGAAACATTTTTGTTTGTTTAAAGAAATGCCTGACTGAACTGAAAATCTGAATAGATAATCTCTGTTGAGCATTTTTCGTGCAGTAATTCAAGAACATCAAAAGCATGCTAGCCAACCCAATTTTATGTGAATTTGATATGGATTTACTCATGGCAGAGTTTGTTTGAAGTTTGCAACAAGACACCTTTATACTTTTTCAGCCCAAAGCATCCTTCTTCCATATTTCAAGGTAGATTAGCAAAAAAAAAAAAAAAAAGAAGCGGGCAAAACAAAACCAAACCAAATAAGAAAAACTAAGAACCTATTAAAAAGTATTCCTTTGAAAAGCATAAAGTAAAAGAAAAGATGGCTTATTTTCCATATACTGCCTATGGCCTACCCAAGCCATTTACAAACTGGTGATAATGCTTAATTATGATAGTCATCTGGAAACAGAAAATATATAAAGCATTTTAAATCTCTGCATAGGAACTCAAACACTGCCTTTGGAGCAAAACATTAGCTGGGACTGTCCCTGATGCCAGGAGCCAGAGACAAACTAGAGAGCAAAGGACAAGACCACCTATGAAATATCAGAGCTATAAACTTTGATGGCCTTTCTGAAGAACTTTTGAAAGGTGGCAGAGCCAGTTTGAGTGCCTTCCCAGCCTTTAAAGAGGACTTTGAAGCAAAAGCTTTCACACCGAGTGGTTCTCTGGGGTTCTCAGGCAGGTTTTCACTGAACACACTCAAAACTATCTTGCTAAAAACCTTTCCACTTCCAAACACTCAGGCTCGAATATCTCTTTCCGCAGTGCCTCAGCCCTACTAATTCGCTATGCACCAATAGTAACAAGATGAGCCCTCAGTTTTCCTAACAGGGAGAGGCACCTCCCCATCATCAGCATCTGCCCCATCCTGCCGGAGACCCTGCCAAAATCAGGGAAAAATGGACACACAGAAAATGTTCCTCAGTTACATGCAGAAGAGGAAAGGGAAGAACTATTTTTCCTGTGTTATTTCACTAAGACCCATGCACGTATTACCTACAGATACAGTGACCTTCCATAATATTTTCTTCCTTATCACTCAACACTCAGCATGGAAAGGGTTTATATCTACATACATTGCACTAACGGGATCAACTTAAACCTTCCACCCTCCTGAAGGCACAGCTAGGAGCAGGGAAAAAGCACATACAGACATCCACATATTTAGAGAGAAAAAAAAAAATCAAAACTTTTCCTTCTGCTGCCAGTGCAACTCCACAGTCTTGATACTCTTCTTCTCTCACTGCTTAAATTAATTTGAGGATAGTTGGGAAGGGAGCAAGGAAAGAAACAGAAGCAGATTGCCTGGAGCACAGAATCACCTCATCTGGTTGGTGATCACAGGTCACCATCCATCTTTTCAGAGAAATCTGGGTCAGTTTAGGATTGTCTTGGGGTGAGTAAGCCTGCTTCAGTATACAGCAGCTGGCATGTTCCCCGGCTAAGGAGGGCTTGCTGTCGGACCTGGGTTCTCCAGAGAGCAATTTCAGTCCTCATCGTAAACCTCCACCTAGAAGTCAATAAAAACAAAACAAAACAAAAACCAATACTGTTCACTTCAGTGTGGCCAGAAAATCACACAAAAAAGGGCAGACTCCCTGAATTTCACTATGGTTTGTTGTGAGGGTTTTTCTGCTAGGAAATCAATATAAAATAATCCTTTGGGCAAGTCACCAAAAAATGACATTCCTTGTCAGGTAGCATTTGATGGTTTTCAGCAGCTGGAAGATGCCTTCGTTCACCTCTGCAGCCTCTCCATCGGCAGTCTGGCAGTGACGCTGCTTGTGCAGAGGAAGAGCTGTCACCAGAAGGAGAAGAAATTCATTGACTCCAGGTCTTGAGTAGCTATTTGCCATTGGATAATGTTAACACACTTATTGGGAGTTGTTTGTTTATTTTACCGAACAGCAGGAAATTTGCAACATCAAATTTTTCTTTTCATGAGATTGTTGGAGGCTCAGGACAACTCCACAGGTATTTGTTGTGTTTCCTTTCATGCCACGCATCGCATCCCTCAGGCACACAACACATCCCATGGCCACTTTCCTCATTTTTAGGTTTTGTGTTGGGGCGGTCGCACAGGGACGATGGAGGGAGCAGGACACTGCCAGACCGACACACTGCGAGCCCCCGGAGCAGGGTGTGAAATGCTGCCTGTTGGATGGCACATCCCCACTGTACGAGCTAGTGCTGTGCTTATAAACCCTCTAATACCCAAAAATAACATGTTGGCACAAACCCAAACTCCTTATATTTTAGCCTGATCACTAGAAGTTTAAACAGTATTGTGCAGAAATATTACTTAACTGAACTTCAAATAAATTCAACCCTTTTTTTTATTGACCCTTGCTACTGGGAACTAGGGATCTATTTTTGATCTTCAGCCGAGAGAGAAAGAGGTTCATCCCCCGTTGAAAGAGACGGGAGGGTAAAAATAATTTCAATTTCATTGCCCTGGGCAGAAACGTCAGTGAGATGTAACAGAAGTGCTGAGGGGAGGCAGGCAGTGCTCCTTGGCACAGCTCAGCCTGCGACGCTGGAGGGGACGGAGCAGCCTGAGTCCCTCAGCCAGCAGAAACCTCCACCTCCCCAGTAAGCCCCAGAGAAGCCCCATGGAGCCACCCCGAGACCTGGCCCTGCAGGCCAACATCCCACTTCTAACCACAGCTTGTCGCTCTCGCAGCACTTCACCACAGGACTGCAAAGCATCGGTCAACCCAAACTAACTTTAACTTTGTTCCTCTGAGAATTCAGAAACAAGCCTATTTTACGAGTGCTAGAAATAAAGAGATATTTCATGGCTCTCCCAAGACCACTTCCCAGCGCATCCGAGGAGCTTGTGCAGAACCACCAGCCCTCATCAACTGCACTGTCCACTTCCATCGTTAACCCATGTGTATTTAAATCTTGGGTCAAGCTGGAAGGACAAAACTTCTCTGAACCATAAAACAAGGTCTTAATTAATAAACCCAGTTGCAGAGTATTTTGTAATATCAGTTCTCATCTCCTTCATAGCAAGATGGTTATGAGAGAGATGGAAGAAAGGAAAAAAAGCAGAAAAAAAAAATGCATCCTCAGAACTGCACTCAGCAGATCAAGACTGCATCCCAGTTCTGACTTTGCAGCAGAGTATCTTCCCTGTCATATACCACACAGTATTCATAAACTCAGGTCATTGATTTCTTAATAGAAAGCTCTTCTGGTAAAAGAAAAGGCAGCGTGATGCGGACAACACACTTCAGTCATGACTGGTGCGTAGAGCCAGCACAAACAGGAATGAAAGCAGGGCTTTTGTTAGCAGCCAGCTGAGGGGGAGATGGGTACAGCAGACATAATAACAAAACATCTCATGTAAAACATGGAAACTATATTCATAGTTTCAGAGAACACAGAGCAGGGGAGCGAGCACGTGTGACCACGTAACCCCCTGCTGAAATTAGCTCCTTCTGCAGATGAGTGATGGAGCCAACTGGAGCTGCTACTTCCAATTTTTTTTATGAAGAAAGTGCTCATTGTCTTGGGAATCGGGCAAGGAAAGACATTTTAGGCTGGAGAACTGATAAATAGTCCTGGTTTTCTGCAAGGCATCAACAGCCTCACTCAGTGTTTTTGTAAGTCAGCACGCATGGATGGACACCAGTGAATCAATGTGCCTACAGCACATAGTTGGCAGTCACCTTGTGCCATGCCTCCTACAGCAGTCATTTGTGCAGCTGCAATATTAAAAAATGTCTTTCCTGGACCTGCTTACCATGAATGCCCTGGAGACAACTGAATTAGTGGAAACGCAGACTGCTGTTGTCATACCATAAGTAGTGCAGGATGGAGTTGCCTGCCTGCATTTCCCCAGTGAGCTCTTTACATCTATCTGAGCTGATCGATTTTCAGTCAGTTTTCTGTGGGATGAGTTTGGATTCCCCAGCCTCAGGTATGCAGAAAGAGCATGAGAGTTAATTCACTAAACTACCCAGTGATCCTTCCACAGTCTCTTCAGGAAATGCAATCTATGACAATGAAGACTAAGCGAACCTTATTCTGCTTCCTAAAATTGTTTTTAAAGAGGTACCCTATCCAAGTGCTGGGTGTCAAGCACAACAGTTACCGTGAAACCAAGGAAGCTGGAAACAAAACAAAAGGATACGAGGGTGCAGATGGAGGAAAACTGAGGCGTCCTGGGCTAACTCTACCATCATGTTTTCTTCCAAGTCCATTCCCCTCAAAATCAACAGAAATAGCTACATCCTTAGAACTTTTCACAGAGTTCCCTGCAGTTCTCTGAGTCACAGTCAAAATTCTGTTTGGAGCAGTTATTTTGGGTATAACTTTATTACTAGGGAATGATAGAATTAAAAAATAACTTCTTTTCTGGTCAGAGAGTTTATTGCTGTTTCTCTTGTATTTCATTCTGAGTTTAATTTTTTCAGTATATTCTTTTTCTGGAGCAATCATTTGCAGAGATGATATAAGCAAGGTGCTTGGACAATAGCTTTCCAGTGCAAGGACTTTATTTGGAAGAGTATAAAACCCTAAGAACTAATAAAATATTCTAGACTCCCCAAGGCAAAGCATGTGCAAGATAAGAAGGGTCAGCCCCTGAATGGATTATAAATACACACCGTGCATCAAGTTTCTCCAAATTCCCTTCCCCCGCCCCACCCACTTTTTAACACAAAATAAGATAAAATACAAAAACAGCTTTGAGCATACTTGAAAGTTTAATCTAGTAATGGAAGAGCTGAAGAGTGCTGCTCTCCTTACAATTTAGCCAGCTGCAGCACAGATTAGAAAAAGCTCGCTCCTCCTCGGCTGGCGGGCGCCTTAGCACGGCACCTTTGCTTGCACGCCGAGGTGCACCTTTCCAGCGGGGTGCTGGGGCGGGTGGGAAGCGAGGTTAGAGCAGAAGCTGCGAGGAGCAGGGGGAGACGTGAACCAGCCTTGTGGGATGCAAAGTAGGACAGTAATAATAATATCACCAGAAGACAGATGCTGGAAATTCTAATGCCATTTCATCACAGCAACAACCAGATCCAAATCCACGTCCGTATGGGAAGGATGCGTATTTGCACTGAAGGGCAGGCATGAAAAAATACTGGAATTCATTGCACATATATACCCACACAAACACTTCAATTTAATGTGCACAAGTAAAGCTTTCATTTCCATTAATTTGCACGATAAACATCTTCACTAATTATACACTGTGCTTACACTAATCACCTGCCTGAAGCCATCAGATTTTATGTGGGCTTCCTGTCAGATCTCATAAACCAAATAGGGCTGGATCAGATGCTTGGATGAAAAGCCTCCTTACGATACACCCTGGTGCTAAAATAATGTAATTGGTTGCAATTCTTCCTTCTAAATGGGCAGAATAGCAGCGAATTCTCAGCTGAGTCTGCCTCTGATACTGCCCACTCCTTGTCTTCACAGATGCCACAATAAGGCTGTTGGTTTTTCCTCCTTTTTTTTTTTTTCCATTGGGACGCTTATTTTTGCTGTCTATCAGAATTCCAGTTCCCTCCTGGTTTCATCCTTCCCACCTACATTCCTGTCCCAAAATGCTTTCTCATTCAGAAATGGCCACATTTCAGGAGTAGATGCACTGTTCTTCTGTGCTTTTTTACAGATGTTGGAGAGAGAATTAATACACAAAACTCTGAGCTAAAGGGCCTTAATAATGACTCAAGGTTATTGTATAAAGCCACCAATAAGATCACTGCCAAAGAGGGATTCATATGCAAACCAGAGGACCCAGCAGCATCATTTCCCTCCTTTACCCTCCATTTTCCCCGTAAAAGTCACCTGCCCACATGGTACCTCCAGCCCCGCTGCAGCGGCGGGGCCGGTTCAGCCCTTCGGCACCTCGGACACGGCTGTGTCCATCCGTCCGTCCATCTGTCCATCTGAAGACAGGGAACGGGGCTTCAGGCGGAGCCGGGGACAACCTGAGGTTTGCCTTGGTCAGCCCTCCTCTTCCGAAAGGCACCAGTCCTCGCACGGCAGGGAACTCAGCTGCAAGAACATGGCCAGGGATCTGGCCTGTCTATGGGTTTCTATTTCATTTGTAGACAGAACAGAGAAGGGAAACCAAGAGAAAGAGAAAGAAGGCAACCACCAAACTTGACCAAACTGATAAGACTTTGTCCTGCTACTTTATTTTGGTATGCTCAGAGAAAATCTATAGTATCTTGCCACTTCCACACAAAGCATCCCCAACCCAGCGGTCACACGTGGTACACCAAGTAGCTAATGTGAAGACAGGCTTTTAAAATCCAGACGCCCTCGTCCTCCTGTCACTCTCCCCAATTGCCCTGAAGCAATCATTTATTTCAAGATGATTAACCTTCTGCCATGGTAGCAGCCCCATACAATTTTGAATGCTCTGTGCAAATGTTTCTTTATTAATGAAATTAAACATCAGAGACACATGCTGTCAGGATAAATTGATACAGTAAGCTCTTCTTTAGCCTGAGTCTGATAAATCACGTGCAACACTTAGAACAAGATTTGTAAGGGTTTATTGAAAAGCTCGGCTACTTTTCAATTCCCAGGCTCTGATCCAATGAGGTTGAAACTAGTATCCCATTAAAATTAATTGGAAGTCCTGAACCATTTCATGATTAGTTCATTTCATAATTAAATATACATAAAAACAACCAGACTGGAATGACCTCTAGCCATAAATATAAAAAAGAAAAAAAAAAAAGAAATCAAAATTACTCTGAAAACATATGGAATAAAATTATTTTTATCATTGACTATCACCTGTAGTGATGGCTATAGCAACCTCACACACCTAAAAATTCAACATGAAATAGTTTTGAAAAGGATGCAGACAACAGCAATTAAAAGTTTGGTTTTACAGGCCTGGAGGAGTTTGGCTTACTTTGTAATAATGAGCCTTCACTGTTTTCTGCTGTACCCGCTTCCTAAGAAGTACACAAAAAATCTTTTATTTTTAAAATTTGGTTTTTAAAACTTTTTCTCCTGATTAAAATAGCTTCTAAGAACTTTTTTTTTTTTGGGGGGGGGGGGGAGATTTTTACTTCTCATGAAAATAAATCAAACCAGAGAAGCAAAATACATTTGTTCTAGTGTTTCTAAAATGGACTTTAACAAATGGACTGTAAAACTTTCACAGTATGCTGCAGAATCAGCTTCTAGAGGTGGAATTTGGTTTTTCAGTGCTGACCACCTGTGAAGATTAGCCCAGCAGTAGCCAAAGCAGTTATCTTTGTTTTCAGAGCAAGTCATTTGTCACCAGACCACTGAAGAAGAGAAAACAGGCACTAATATGTAGGCAATAAATTCAACTTTTTAGTTCATTACAAAGCTCCTTTGCCTGATCCAAAACATTCAGCTAAAGACCCATCTTACATAAACGCTTCATTGCATATCATTAGTGTTCTTTCCTGGACTCGGGAGGTTTCATGGATTTTAAATATTTTAGAAAGTAGCATTACAAGGATTTTATAAATGTGGCACTTATGCATGCAGTTCAACTATGCAGGAAGCAACCAATGTGAGTGCAGGTACTTTAGACGTCTGCACTGGCATTTCAGATACAGACAGAAGAAAGAGCACAGAGACTTTCAGTCCTTTGCTCAAATACTCTCCTTGAGGGCTTCCACACACATCCATTGATGTGTTCAGGATTGCTTCCCTTTGGAAAGTGCTGGTTCATTAAAGGCACAATTCCCCAGAAACACTCATTAGAGCAGAGAAGGTTCAGAGATCAAGATATGGATATTATTGTCATTCCCTCGCAGGAGCTCCAAAGCAGCTCTGCATTCCTCACCAGCACTGGGAAAAGTTCAGGAACTGACCTCTGAGCATTATTGTTGCTCCATTACAAAAAGGCTCAACCATTAACAAAATACAAAACCTGTGGCAGACTGGAGGGGAGTACTGCCGGAGGAGCAGGAGCAAGTCCTGGGGAGGGAGAGGAGGGCAGATAACCAGAGGGGCAGAACACGTGTCTGGGGCACAACACGTGTCTGGGGCACTATTAAATGAGTATAACTAAGTATGGAGATGGGCCTTCTGCTGCTTCAGGGTTTGCCTGCAACGGGAGGGCTTCTGGGTTTGTCTGTGATGGCAAACTCCTTCCCCAAAGCCAGGATGATCATCAAAAGCCTCCAAACCCCAAAACTCAGCTTGCAGGAGACATCACACAGACTCAGTCTAAACATGGTCCAAGGCATAAATGGGATCTGCCACCTCGTTGAGACAGAGCTTCCTACAGAGACCCATTTCATCATGATTTACCTTCCCCCAGAACTCAACAGACAAGCGCAAAAGGGGTTAAACGCCCCTTGTCTTTTTTAAGACAATGTCAGGCTTTCCATACAAGATGAGCCGTAGGACTCCTAGCTGGCCAGGAGAGGCTGGGAGCACACAGGCGGCCCCCCCCACTGCGGACATGCTTTGGCGGTGGGTGCAATCCCCTTTGAGGTTCCACCTAAAGCCACCTGAAGGAACCCATGACCAGGTCTCCACCTTCCTCTGCTCCATCAGAGGCAATACAACACACCAAGACAGTGCCTGTGATACCATCCCCAGAGCAAGGTCAAGGTGCTCAGCACCCACTCAGCTCTGCTCTCCACCAGCCCACTCGCCAGATCCTTTTTCCCCAGCCTGGAGAATTCCCTTCACACAGAGCCGTTGTGCATTGGCAGTACGCGCACGGATGTTTAACATCCAGACCAGCTGTCTGCACAGACCGTGCGCCTCTATCAGCCCACGAAACAGACCTGCACGTCGCCCAGAGAAGCTGGCGTACCCTGGGACTTCATCCCTGCCCCCAGGTTTATTAGGGTTTCAGAGACATGTGCTGCTTCTAAAAAGCCTGACTTCATCATCTGTGACTTCATTACAGTCTCCTTGGAAATTTATTTGCCCAATTTTCAATGAAATCCATGACAAGTTCTGCAAAGAATGACTTTTTTCCTTCCTACAGCACACAAATACAGCACATAATCCCCCTCTTGGATGGATCTATTCTGGATCCGGTCCAGACTAACAACCTGAGTTAATCACAAGGCTGCGCTTCGCCCCAGAGCTCCTTCCAAAAAGCCTTTACAGGCACACTGCTACAGTCGGGAATCCCTGTCACCCCACAGGCCCTGGCCAGGAGCTGAGGGCACTCAAGGGCCAGGACAGACCACAGCACCCGGGGCATCTCGGATACCTACATCAGCAGAGGAGCAGTAGAGGAGTTTATCACAAAAGGGTTCACCTCTCCTCTCTGGAAGAAACAAGAGTTACACTCAAGCAGCTCGATTAACTGCCACGGCGTTGGTGATACGCACGCCACGGCCAAGGGTAAAAGAGAGACTGCTAAAATGGTGACAAGAGAAATCACACCGATGGGTTTCGGCTGAAGGTCCATATCCATTTAGAGCATATGGTATGGAGGTGTAGGAACAAGACCACGCTATTCTCCGAGGACGGCTGTCATCTAAAGCCTTTTGCTTATGCGCGCACAGAAAAGGAAACAAACAGCTCTGGTGAGGACGGGGCAGGCAGTGCCACCCCCCGGGAAGGCATCGCTGTCTTCCTCCGTCCCAGAGGAGTTCACCTCCCTCCCGCTGTCCGGAGAGCCTCAGCCCTGGCCCACGAGGGGAAACGGCAGCAGGGTCAAACCCCAGGACCAGCAGCAGGGTGGGAAATACCATGGGACAAGGAGCTGCTCCCCACCCCAGCATGAGAATTGTCCTAAATGGAAGAATCTGGGACTTGGCGCTTGCACGCTGCTAACACTTCCTATACCTGTACTCTTAAAATACAGCCTGAAAAGTAAAAGACGGTGTTTAGAAATGGTTTAACAGATGTAAAGTAAGGAATGGATCTGACAGGACAAAGATCCTTGAAGTTATACAACTGCCATTTTCTCTAGTGTAAAATCTAACCGGAAAATATCGTATCATTATAAAACCTCCCAAGGAACAGAACATGAGGCACCTCAGGTGGAGCTGAAATTCACTTTCTTCCCCAGACAGCTGGCAAGTTTATTCACAGAAGGTGACATTCACACTCTGCAAAAGACCAGCAAAATAGAGGATAAGTGGCATGGAGCAATGTGAATGATTTCTGCAGACCCCCAGTTTTCACCCAAACAAAAGAAATCACAAACAAAACACAGCCATAGGTTGGTACAATGGCTCCACATGGTTATCTGCTAAATGTAGCGACTGATAGTTATTTCTGCAGGGAGCAAATACGTTCATGACATTGAAAGCCTGGGTATTGGCATGCCATGATTCATTCTTCCTCCATTGCACCTGCAATATTTGGACTTTTACCAAAAGCTGGTTTTTTGTAGGAGTTTGGAAGAGGGTTAATTTCACTTTTTCCCATTGAAAGTGACGTTCACCTCCTCCCATTCTCAAAAACAAAAGATTAATTAAAGCAGCATTGATTTTCCATTCCCTATGTTAGCTCCTATTTGAACTGAAAGCTTAATAAACTATTTCTGTCATACAATGAAATATTGTGAGTTAAATTCAGACGAGAGTTTGCAAGCAGTGTCTTTCTTAATTGTAATCAAGATGCTTACACAGGAGAATACTAGAGTCGGCATATACTTTCAATATTAGTGAAGAGTCCATGGAAATAAGAGAGGCTATCTTGATTGCAAGCTTGTCAACCCACTTGTCCATCAATGTTTCTGCACTAGTGTGGATATGCCATCACTACATGGAGCCCATAAAAAAGGTGATGTTCTGCATTTAACCAGCTGCCTCCTAAGACAAAGCATTTCCTTTCATCTGAGATTCCCCATTTTTCACCTTTTCTGTCAAGGGCCAACAATAGCAGATCTGCGAGGACATCGCATGAAGTGCCATGCTCCCTCACTGCAGCTCCTTCGCTTCCTCCTTCTGCTGTCCACGTCACCACCAAAAGCCCTTACGGTTAATCAGTGCAGTTAATCATTATGGACTCATTTCAAAATGAAAAAGAATTCAAGGCTTATAATTCATTATAATGCTCAGATTCGGCTGTATCTGGGTTGTAACCTGAAAGCAACTAACATGGAAAGAAATCCCCATCAGGAGAGTATCAGAAACACAGTGCATACCTAAATGTGTGCTGTAGCTAAAGGAACATTAAAAAAAAGAAAATTCCAACTCAAGATATTTTTTATATTTCATTTTCAGTAGGAAAAAATAATAATTCTTTAATCTATAGTTGAGCCCTAACTGTTTCTTGGAAGTGAGCACAAAAGAAACAGGAATATAGCGAAGCTGAAGCTTGATTTTCAGTTTGAAAGTACTTCAGGGAACAATTTTCCTGCTATCTACTGCAGCTTTGGGCGTGTTATTTTGTTATTAGTCCAGGAACTTTTTTTTTTTTTTTTTTTACCCATGTGATTGTTCAGCAAATTACAGTATTTTAAGTTGTCATCTGAAGCTACCAGTATGCTGATTTCTGGTATGCTGAATCTAAAATCCCTTTCATACACCACAGAGACCCGTTCTGGAGCTACTCTACAATGCGAGCGAAATGCTATCAGCACACCATACAGATTTAAATGACTTGCAGTTACAAGGCCCACAGAACCCCTATAAATAGCCTCTGTTCGTGCAGCAAGTCACGACCGTCAGCCCCAACACGCCTGAACCCTGCTGGAAGCAACGTAAGGGGACGGGGGTTTTCGGGCTCCCTGAGCGAAGGTTAATGCCTGCAGGTAAGGCAGCTCCTCTGGCTAGAGGTTTATTCTCCTACGCACGGTTTGCACGTGATGATGTGTCTCTGCTCGAGCAGTCTCATTTCCCTTTATGAATGTCCCACTTCCCTTATTTATGAGTCCCTTCGCTTTTCCACATTAAAAAAGGGCTCTCAAGCCTTTCTTGCTTGCCACGCTGCACTATCTTCTCATCGTCATGAAAGTTTTTGAAGCTTCGTAGAGGATATGTAAGACGAATATTATGATCTCACCTTTTTATACGTGCTGAATATTTAAAGGTTTTTAGCTCCCTTAAAATAAATCTTTTCCAATTGGAAGGACAGAGGGCTACTGTTTCCATAACAACCACTCCTCAGAAAATTTTCTTTTGGTAAATACAGCAGAATTAACTGCACAGTTTTAATGTTTAATCATATTCTGTTAGACATGTATGAAAAAAGGTAAACTTTAGTTCACCTTGCCTCTCTACCATCTGTCTCATTGACCAAAATACAGCTCCTTTCAAACAACCAGAAGACAGTAAAAGAAAAGCACCTGTGAACTCATTCATTATGCTGTTAAGCAAGTTGATAGGCACCACTGGAAGAGAAATAAGATTGAAAATTGCTGATGCATCTTCCATCACTGCAATTTCCACAAGGTTAGAAAAAGTCACATTGAATAAAATCTTGGGAGTGCTAAGGCAATAGTCTGGGTAATAAATGGAAAAAGGCATTCTCCATTTTGTATTAGGTGCAGAGAAACTAGAACTGGGTCCTCCTGGCAGAAAACCTAAAATCAAGGTATGATCTCCCTGGTTCGGCTATGAGAGAGGCAGTTTGAGGGGCCTTGCACCCAGTACAACCTGTCTACTGGGCATGAAAACCATTTGTACCCTTCTCCTCAGATAAATGAAATACTCTCACCCTCCAGTCGTTCTTCCAACAAGATACCTTACTCGATATTCACAGGAACTGAACTGAAATCTGTCCAGTGCAGCAGACCCATGGAGTTTGAAAAGATGTCATTTAACTTCGGAGTTGCTGGAGCTCAGGTACATTCCCAGCACTGACTCCACAAGGCCCTGCAGAAGTAAGGCTGCGGTGAGCTATCGCCTCGGCTTCTTACAGCCGCCGTCACAGAGCTCTTGGCCCATGTGCCATGTTGGATCCATATTGGATAAAGCAGCAAAAAAAGGTTTTGTTAATATTCTTTATAAATCAGTCCAGTTCATTTCTAGGATGTTTCTGTGTCTTTGTACCTTCACTCCCATGCATGCTCCTTTAAGCAGTTAATTGCCAGAAATGCCTACATATAAGAAAAATATTTACTACAGATTACCTATAGAAACCCATACCAAGTGCCTGCCTGAGAGTTCACACACACTGAAACCCAGCACAGAGATCTCAGTTTCTCCCTCCAGAAATGGAAGAGCACCTGACCTGCTAATCAGATCAAAACTGCTCAGATCTCAAATTAAGTTCCCACATATGAATGAACTATGAAATTGGAATTTGCAGGTTAGAAGTTTTCACACAAAACTCAGTAAACAGTTTCCATCAACTACAGTTGAAAAAAAACCTTTAAATTGATATTAAGCTGCTTTTTGCCATGCTTTAAACTATCTAACATATTAGACCTTAAACATTTCTGCTGATTTTTAATAAGAGCAGCTCAGCAGAAACTGTAATACATGGAGCAGGTAGAATATATTTACCATATATAAATACATTTGTATGGGCTTTTAATAAAATTCACTGCAATGCTATTCTGACTATTTTTCTACTACAAAAAAGCCTTTGGCTTTAGTCTCAGAAAAGATAAAAAATGCATCTCTCCTTACCAAGTAGAGAGAGTACTGCATAATGACCTGAGAAGAAAGAATATTACAATTCATCTATTTTTTCACCTCTCAGAATAATAAATTTGAAGATTTGACTTGCAACCTTAACTAAAAAGCTTCTTTGAATCTCTTGATAAAGAAAACATTTCATAAAGGCCATTTCTTCCTCAAGATGTCTCAGCACCACTTACGCAACCGAAGACACAATTCAGATTGTGCCAGAATATCACTGAACCTTATCCTGGGCCACTCAACTTGAGTGGAGGCTGGGTATTTCAGTCTACGCACAGATGCCCGTACTGCTGTGTCATCACATAGAAAAGGGAGCAGAGAAAAAAGAAATCAAGAGGCAGGTACCCACTGAAAGAAACGCAATAAAGCAATTAGGCTCTCTGAAGTTAAAAGCTATAGAAATATTGTTATGGCAAACACTGGTAAACCACACAACAAGACCAAAGGATGGGCCCATCACGTTGAAAGCAGCCAAAAGGAAGAACAAAAACCACTGTAAGAGCAGGTTCCTTCATGCTGCTTTTGGAGTACACCACTGACAACTAACAAACTTGTTGTAGGACATGCTGTTAAATCCTGGTATGAAAGGACCTGGCCTTACCTAGCCTTTGCTTTATGAAACACAGTTCACCTAGGTGAAGGCAGTTATTTTCCTAGAAGTTTTCATAGAGAGAAATCTTGCCAGAAGGTCTGTCTTTGATATCAACAGGTTCCTGTGCTGCTTGCAGGCAGCTCCGCCACGGGCAGGCACCAAAGTACATAGCAGGGATGTCAGCAGCTGGGAAATGGGCCCCTGACAAGCAGGGGACCTTGGGCATCTTCCAGCTGTATCCCCTCCGAGGTATCTCAGCAGCTAATTAAGCTATCAACTTTTCAGCGTTTGAATGAGCTCATGCATCTCTGTACAGCATCACCATATGTTGTTTAGACAGACCATTACTGTTACTTAATTCGGGGCCAAAAAGCTGAAATTAAAAGATATCCCCCTGGAAACACTTAAGCAATTTGGTTGCCTTGAAAATGCAGACAGGTTGTCTCAAGGCCATCAAGCTTCAGGAACTTTCTATTCCCCCTGAAAAGTGACTCTCCCATTGCCTGCCTCCTGCCACACTCGGCGCTGTGCCCATCCCTGCCTCCCAAGTGAGTGGTGCTCAGCACCCAGGCAGAAAACAGACCACATGTGACCCCATGCAGCTCGGACCACTGCAGCGGACATCGGTCCCACCCCTATGGCAGCACCTAAATCCATAGGACATCAGACAACTCCCAAAACATCTGTTGACTGAGGTTTTCCTTCCTCCACCCTGACTCCATCACACGTACTCCCAAATCACTGTTCATCCAAAGTTTTATTCCTGCCTTGACCTTTCCATAACCTTGTGTGATCACCTCGTACCTGCGTCCCAAAGTGATGGATCCTTTACCCTCCACACACCTGCGTTTACCAAAGATCACTTCAAAGTCTTATTCTTTTAGTTTAAATTTCATGCTCCCTCATTGCCCTTTCCCAATTCAGACCACAACGGCATTGCAAAACCTCCCAAAGCCTGAAAGACTGTCCGTGTTCAGCTGACATCCGAGACTGACAGAAACTTCTGCTGGTGGCAGCCCAGCCGTGACAGCAAGGAGCAGCACGCTCAGCCCTGCCTGGGAGAAGGGACCGGCTCTGTCCCATTGTCCGACGGCTGCCAAAGGTCCCTTCAAAGGAGAGCTACGATTTACCAAATAACCCCTTTCTCATGATGCACGTTGACAGAGCAAACAGCCACCGATGGTGTGAAGGGGCAGAAAACGCACCCGGCATCGGCTGCCCAAGGCTCTCCCACCCTGTCCTGGGCTCGCCTGGCCAGCTCATAGGAGGTGGAGAAAATCTATTCTGGAATTAGGTGAAAACAAAAAGCTATTCTTTTCTCTCCAGCAGCACCTTTTTGCTGCAGCTTCTCCTTCCAAGCATTAAGTGCACTTTCCATATCAAAGGCAAGAGGCCGATCTGGCTGCATTTGACACGTGAAGGGTTTTTCTCTTTTAACAGGCAGTGCGAGAAGGTTCAGAGGATAGTGTAATCAAGGAAATACCAACACAATAGGCTCCCGCGGTGAAAGCTGCCTGTGTGTAGTGATACCTCATGGTGTCTGCAAGTAATAAGCAGTGGAAAGAGTTGTTCAAGCTAAGAGAAATGTAAATTGCTGAATTTGGACTTATTGTGCAATAAAGCAAACCTCAGCACAGTAGACGAGCAGGGAAGAAAGAGCCGTATCAAAAGTTAAAAGACACGCAAGAGCAAGCCATGCTATTTCATGCTCCTGAAGGCTGACACATTTACCAGCCAGCCGTAGCTTTTTGCTCTATGTTTAGATATCAATGCATGAAATGTTTTGCTGTCACTTGAGCACCTTAAAACACCTCTCAGTAATTATAAGCAAGAAAAGTCTCATGCAAGGAAAGTATCCATCTTTTCTAGAGGATTCCAGCACTCCCTTTGCACAAACACAGTCCGAGCAGCCGTTCAAAGCCCCAGATGCTGGCACCAGGGTGAAGGAGAAACCTGCTCCAGTGATGGGACCAGCACCTCGGTCTGCATGCAGCAATGCCCTGCTCCAGCCTCATACCTCTGCAGCGTGCAGTAACCTCAGCCCTGTAAGCACTAAGATCATTCCCGTTTTCTTCCCCACACCCTGGCCACAAGCAGTCCTGCAGGGATATAACCCCTGTGGGCACAACACGAGCCAGTGCCTGATGACCTGGGTTAAGAGAAGTCCTCAGTTATGAAGGTGACAATGAGAGGGTGGAGGTGACACAAGGCGAGAGAAGTGGGAGCATCCCAAAGAGCAGTTCCTTCTCCAGATTCACTTTGCCAAGATGAATTAGGCAAAACAAATCAATACATATCAAAAGAAACAAATCATTTCACAGGCAATCCTATTTATATGGCTCACTAACTGAAGAAAATGTGAATTAAGAGGGCTATAGAGAGGGCAGGGGAACGTGTCCTACCCTAGTCCCATGTCATTGCATCACGTTGAACTGTTCATTCAAATTCTGCCGTCAAAAAAAAAAGAAGTGTTCATAAGGCCCTTTAAAGAGTAACTTCCAAAAACCCAGGCTCCACAGCCACTCGCCCAAACAACTGCAGAGTGACGCAAAAAACAGCTAAGATTTTACCTGCACGTGATGTTACAGATTAATTATGAGCTTCGTGTCAGTTAAGAGTTGTTTGTTTTGGAAGCAAAAAGCTAAGAAAATAACAGCAGAAACAATCTAGTGGCTTTTAGCTACCCCAAAACTACCCGTATAATTCAGCCAATGCTCTGAGGAAGCCAACACCAAGTGTGCCACTAAAAAGGTTAGACAAGGGCACCGAGGTCAAAAGGAAAGGAATTGGAGCCTGGTTTCTGGCTGGGAAGAGGGAAACATTTAAGGAATAACTATCAGAACCATTAAGGAGTTACAAGAAAAAACATTTTTTAAAAGGCATCAGTGTAATAAGTCCCTGGCACAAGTCACATGGCAGCAGGGCTTCTCACAAGGCAACATTTGGGGAAAAAAAAAAAGCAAGCGTAAGAGCTAAGGATGGGAGACTGAATTCTGCAAAATAGACAAGACAATCTCTTGGGAAGTGCTGCCATCCCTTGAGGAACAGAATTCCTCCCACTTTTCGTAACACAGATGCAAATTAAAAACAACTAAATGTGTGTAAAGAGTTTGATTTATCAAGGGTCTAGGAAGTGGGGAATAGCAGTGAATCAGAGACGCTGTAAATTAGCTGTCACAAACTTGGCTCAAACCATCTATGAGAAATTCAATTCCAGTTTGCTAATGCCATTATTAAGTAGTTTGGCAACATGATGTTACAGGGATCGAAAACGCCTTGTGTAATTGATGATTTTACACCGACAATACATCAAAGCAGCAGGGACGGGGAATGCTTCGCAGCAGGGTTCGCCCCTTCACTTTGCAAAGGCACAGGGATCCACGCCAGCAATAAGCACCAATGATAGCCCTGCAAGGCATCTTCTTAAAACTGTTTGATCAAAAGGAAGCAGTACAACTTTTATACAAATACAAATGCAGTAATATGAAACCAAAAGCACATCCACCAACCTGATGTCTTCATTAAACTGAAAGATTGTGTATCTATTCCCTACTGATACAGCTTTGCATAAGAAAGTCTTAAATTTTACTGGTGTTTCATTGCATACATCCCATTACAGCCTACATTTTGGTCTCCTGAATTACACATCTAGCTGAAAGGAGAGGGCTCAGGATTTTCTAATTCTATTTTGAGAGAGGATCCAGCTGTAGTGCTTTGCATCTCCATTTTGTGCTTTCTGTCACACACATGAATTGTTTCCCAGGAATACCATTACTTTCAGCAATATCCATGGACAAAGTCACATCAAGATAACAATCTGGGATAGCAAATGCCTTTTGAGTACTCCAGTGATTGGGACATGTTTGTGTTTTGTTTGAGCCACGCAGACTTCATTATTGCAGCATAACCAGCAGGGTGGATGATATCATTTTGATATCAAATGGTCTGCCAGCAAGGAAAGAAAGGTTGCTGAGTCTCCGTGAAAAATGCCTTGTATCCTCAGCATCTCTAAACTCTGGCATAAGTAAAAGCTATTCTGTACCACGGGTGGGGACTAGGATCTTCTTCCTTTCTCTTCAAAATTTTTCCTGCTTGTGTAGCGTGATGAGGACAGACCACATGTTTGGAAGGGCTCTTCACATGTGGGCAGAGAGGGTCAGTTATTCCTTGGGGATGGACCCGTGCCTTGGAAATGCTTCTCAACCGGGTCATCAAGCCAAGCACGAGCCCCATCTGCAGCCAGTGATGAAACAGAACTGGCTTTCAATGCAACAAGGAAAACTTTATTATTGACCAAGGCACGGTTTGAGTAGCTCACGCAGGACTTTCCCACGGCACACGCTGCCAGCGCCTGCCCTGGCTGCAGTGACCCCAGGAGCTTCCTGCCCGGCCACAGGACGATGAAAGTCTGTGCCCAGGAAAGCCCAGTTCCCTGTGAAGAGTCACAGGACCAACTCCAGCAGCTCTACTCGTCAACTGGTGCCATTTACCCTGGGCTTTCTGCAAGAGTAAATTTCCAATTTAAAAGATTAAGAAGAATTGGGCTGTGAGGAGATCTGCCTAAAGGGCTTTTTTCTGTGACTCACTCATTCCGTTTCCTGACAAGATCACTGAAGGCTGGGAGATGTCAAATCTGAAGAATTCAAAACAATATTGAAAATGGCTTAAAACTGGGGGTAGTGAAAGTATGAGTATGGGAGGAATTCTGCAATTTCAGCATTTCAGCAGGTTGGTATTTAACTAAAATTATTCACAGATAATTTTAGAAGCCAAAATATTATCCTGGCACTGCAGCTCCACATTTTCATTCTCTCCCAAAGACACAGAGAGAAAGAGAAAATGCACATCATGGAGGAAAGTTTTGCAGCACAAACCACCCACTGGTGCTTTAGACAGTCCGTTAAAGGCGAGCCTTGCTGAACGGTGTCAGCAGTTCATGCATAATGTTAGTAATTATATGAAAAACCATGCTGTCAGTTGTATGTTCTACACTCGAACTGTTGGCCCATATTAAGAGTTTGCAAATCTGATTAAATGTCCATACATCAAAAATTAATACAGATTTAATGTCACATTGTAAAGTCACTTGCAATGTTTTTTGTTAAACAAGTGTGTGCTTTCAAAATCCTTATTTGGACTGTTTTCAAGCTTTAGTATATACTAAGTTCAAGAGACTTCTGTCATAAAATTCATTGCAAATTATTTGACTTAATTTTCTGTATGCTGCAGTTCTTAAAAGAGATGCGACATCTTTGGTTTAGAAAATCATTAAATACTTGGTGCATGATTACAGCCTAACAAACATGGTGACCAGTTGCCTATCAATAACTTCCAGTTATGTGTAACATGTAAACTACAATATGCTTAAATTAAACTCAAAATTATTATTACAATATTATGGCATAGAAGGCATAGAAATAATGCAGATGATATCATGCTGCATTAAACAGTTAAGGTCATACTAATGGCAACAGTTTCTTTCATAGGAGTCATGGAATACTTGACACGAAACAGAATGATCCAGTGAGAGAAGAAATTGTGCCTTATAGATGTGGGAAACTGCATGCTCCATCTATTTTTTTCCTTTATTTGTTCTCCTTTATGGGAGGATTTTGTAGACTACTGTTCGCTTGACTGACAAGTATATATGCACAGTTAACCTTCTTATTAGTTAAACATCTCCTTAGGGAAGTCTAAAATCCTTCAATAATGACCAGTATGTATACTTTCTAATGCAGTTGATGGGTTTTGCCTTAAGAAAGGCTCAGGGCTAAAATGAGCTCAAGTAGTTTATTACTTAGAAATCCTCCTTTGCTTTACAAGCACAGGCTTTAAAAAGGTTTTAGTGAGCTCAGACTTAACCCTCTCACTGCTAACAATGGGCACACTCACTGTGTTGTCCTCAAGGCAAACAGGTGAATATTGCACATTAAAAATACCAATATATGGTATTTATGTAGGTGTCTAAATTTGTACTCTGAGCTAATTTGGCTTCCTATGTCACAAACGCACCATTAAGCAAAAGCTGTTTGATAACACGTTTCAAATACATTCAGGATGTTTCCAGATCCCCTTTTTCAAACAAATATTTTCATACATTTTCATTATAATTATTACTTTGACTGAAAACAGAGGACCAGACTTGAGCCTTGGGATTCAGTGTCAAGAAATAGGTGTACTATGTATTATTTAACACATATTTAAATGTCTGCGAGAACCAAGTGAAGACAAAATACGTTGACTAAAGATATAGAAAACGGTCGTGGTTTAGATCTAAACTGGAAAGTTGTTACATGAGAGGTGAAGGTAAGTTTTAATGTTGTTTTCAGGGAAATCCATTCATACTATTTCAGAAAAAAAAGGACGAATTTTTTATATGTGAAGAAGTGAAAAATCTCTCTAGCTAGTGACTGTGGAAAGCAAAGGTACTGTTCAGGTGAGGAACCAGCACAAGATGAAGGTTTCAGAAGAAAAATGTACCAGTGATTTATCAAATGTAGACAAGGTCAAGACTTAATAGCACTTGCCCTCAGTATAAACAGGGAGCTGTTTTCTCTGGTTGACACATGCAGCGATTCCCTCACTTGATCTTAAGTTGTACATACTCAAATTTAAGAGTTCTGTTTAATCTAAGAATTGTTTACCTGCATCACATACAAAAGAATAAAAGCTAGTTATATCTAGAAGGGAATGGGAAGATGACATAGTTGGCGGTTTCCAACTTTGCCATATAGCACTGGGAATAGAAGATAGCCTAATCAGTGACAGGTCTGTATACCATGGGAACAAAGGGTTTCTTCCAGTCTGAATACCCAGGAAACATTAGGGTTTTGTGCATGTTGCAGAATATACAATGGAGGAAAAAAAGTGGAGGTTACACAATTAGGGTCAAGCACGCAAGAAACTATTTTAATTTTACTATCTCTTACAGAGATCAATTCAAGGTCCAAGATACGGTAAGAAGATGACACTACCAAATACAGTGCCTAATATAATCAAAAGAACTCGCTCTCCATCCTTTTTAAGAGGCCCTAAGAATTGGTTTTCTTCACAATTAATTGCACTGGGCTGCACTTACATTTACAACCCAGCTGGGAGGAAAAATGTTGAGAAGAATGAAGGTGTCTTTGACCTTCATCTTCTCAGAAGGATGGAGATGGCGCAGCTGTCTGTTTCCTGTTCCATCCTAATTTTCATGGCATTGCACTGCTCATTTGGGAAACATGAAAAATATGGTTGAGTCAATTCCTCTGAGTTATTCTGGAGGAGTCAGGCTCTTGGTAAGATGGAAGGTGATTGAAATTCTATGGCTCCACTTTTTAAGTTATTGAAAACAGAAAACTGTCAGCTGCATAGTACTGAAAACAGTACAGTATCTTGCCAGCATATATTAGAGCCCATTATTTTGCTGCTATTATTTATTGTGTGCTTTTAACCCTTCATATTCATGCAAGAGATGGTTCCACAGTCAGAGCTCACATGAGCACACACACACAAATCCATCACTGCAGAGCCATCCCACCCCTCCAACAGTATCGACCTCACTGCATTTCACTTCAACTTGATGTTCTTCAAAACCAATACTACAGAGGGGAAACTATGAAAGTTTGGGGCATTCAGGCCCTACAGATGTTATCATACTTGCCAAGCTGCCTTGGCAGCCCCTCACAGAAACTCTGACATGATTTCAGATTATTGCACATCCTACACAGCTCCTATCTAGGAGGAAAAGCCAGCAAGGGCAAGGGTTCAGTGTTCCATATTTGGAAATAGGTTTCGAAACACACAGATCTTGGAGAGTAGTAACGAGACAGAAGACAGCGGTCCAGGCTAAGATCAGAGGACTGGGACAGGTCCACCATGCAGTGTGGTTTCTGGGTGACGTTATTACACCTGGACATCACCTCGCCCAAGGACACTCAGGTTCCTGGTTTCACACTCCCACTCCAGCTCGCCATCACTGCACAGGATGATGCATTTGGTGCCTCAGCTTGCAGAGCTACTCAAGCCTAACATGGCAGGGATCAACTCTTTTGGCCATAACGCATACCAGAGGAAGCCTCCTGCAGCTCCAGCAGAACCAAGCACAGACCCACATGTGCACATCTGTGTGTAACCAGCCCCACAGAGAGAGCACCAGCGCCCGGGAGGTTTCCTGCATTACTGAGCGATTGCACCATGTCTGGTGCAGTGCCTCATCCTCTAAAGTATTTGCTCACTTTGGGGAATCAAAATAACACCCTGATTACTTCTGGAGCTCTGAGTCACCTGGGGTTGGCTTGTTCGTTATACATGAGGGCTATAAAATCCTGACGGGTGTTGTCATCCACCTCTACTCACTGCCCTTATTACCCTCAAAGCTCCATTCCCTGCCCGCTCCAAGCCATACATCATTAATAACTAAGAGCCAACACTTTAAAACTTCAGTTAAATTATTTGGTTTTCCTATGAACTTTTTCTGTTCTTACAGCCAGGATTGCAAACCTCAGTATGTAGTTTTGCCTGTAGTTGAAAACGCCCCATTGTTTAACAACTTCATTTTAACATACTTTCAATACCAACCTTGCCTTGTTCCTGAGGACTAATCAGAGAGCCTAAGCTGCTACAGCTGAAAGTAAGTGAAATTTGTTTAAATTTACAGCTGCAGCATGGATTTGTGTTCCTCCAGATAATTTCAATTAGGAAATTAGTAGTCATGATGTAATGAAAAAAGTAACCAATATTTTATAACACAAAGTCCAAGAGAGACTATGTTAAGGCATCAGCTTAGGATCTGGGAAAGCTGTGGTCAAATTTTAGCTCTCCCACGGTCTTTCATAAGCCTGTGCAAGTCACTTTGCCTCTCCATGCCTCAGTTTTCCATCTGTATGATGGAGATACCAGATCCTCTGTCCTTGGGCATGTTGTGGGAGCCTCCAGGAAGGCCAAAGCAAGGAGCTACAGGAACAGCAAATTAAACACAAAAAGCTAGAGTTTTCATTTGCTATGTTATTTAGATAGATTAAAACTTGTAAACCACTTTCAGAGAGCTGAAAAGAAGCCATTCAGCAGTCATTTGACTACTATATAATATGTCATCTCATGTTCCATTTCTGTGGCTCTTCTTCCTCTCCCTCCAAGACTGGCAATACACTCAAAATATTAATCCATGCTATATGAAGTATTTACAGCTATCCCATCAACTATAACAGAACAAAATTATCTGTCAGAAAGTAGAGGTGGAAGCAATATATTCTGTCAAGTTTCCAAGCTATTTGAAGTTCACATAGATTTAAAACATGTGGTATTTGTTCTCCTTAAATGAATGTGAACATGGAGACCTGATCCTGCCTCTAATCATGACTCTCACATTGAGTCATTTCAGGACTGGGGCCCCGCTGGTCCTGAAGGCAAAGAGCAGCTCTCGTGACAGGGACCTCACTTTGTAAGGGAATATGTTTTGCAAGCTCCTCACACAGAGAAGTCAAGATTTCACTATTGGAAATAACTCAAGTTCCATCTATCACACTTTTCCTTTAGGGCTAACGGGTGGGAAACAGACTCATCGTTGTCTTCCCTCATGCTAGGCAGTCAATCAACTTCCAGCGAGCTGGCCAAGTAGCCATAAAGCTGGAAAAATAAAGTGATGTTGTTAGATATATGACCTTTCGTACACTTTTTAAATACCCACTGCCAATTATGACTAATATGAAACCCCCTTCCCCAGTGCCTGGGAAAGCCTTGATGTGCTGCAGTCTCAGAGCTCTGCAGGATAAGGTCTCCCCCAGTGTTCACCACCAAGAGCCCTCTGGTGCAGAAGGAGACTGGGAGAACCAAAGGTCCTGCTACAGCTGTATTTACAGGCATATTTTGCAATAATTGATTATTTTTAGGGGTACATCCACACTTAATTTGCAGTCTGCGTTGAGCCCAGTTTACCAGCCCAGCTTCCCCAAGCCAACTTTTCACCCTGTCCCAATTTCTGACCCAGGACCAAAACTGCCCATTTTGTGCTTCCCATCTCTTAAGCCTGGTGCAGTGTCCTGTGCCACCATGGTTGGAAACCACCTAGAAACTGCTCCGAGTAACTTGTCCTTCTCTGGCTTTGACTTTACTTTTGGGAAGACTGTGCGCAGGAGGCAAAGGGACAGGACCACTAAGTCAGGAATGAGAAACATGGGGAATGGCGTTGGAGCTCTGGTGTCCAAAGCCTTCAGTGCCACAACAACTTTCAAACATTGCAGGAATTAGCTAGAAAACAGGAACAGATCCAATCCATCCCAAAGCATAGCAAAGTGTCAGGTAGAACTCACAGAAGATGACTTGGTGCTGATAATTTCAAACCCACCCCAGTTTTACAATTAAATGTTGTCACGGCAAATAACCCACAGCACAGGTTTCATTCATTTCTCTGTATTTAAAGGAAACTGGTTGTCCTGTCCATGACACCAGTGAGCAGATAAAGCAATTAAAGATGCACTTACAGCAGAAAGCACACTGACCAAAAGAGACAAATCAACAAATTATATTTTGGAATTAGAACAAGCTTTTAAACATATTTTTCATAAGCAAAAAAACCAGCTCTGAAGTAATCCTCCCAAAACATGCAAGGCAGACAACTACTGCAACCCATTTTAGTAACCAGCTTTTTGAGATATTCACATTATATCGTGCACACATTCTGTCTGTAGCTCTCCTATTCCCCATGCAGGCACTTACTGTTTGTTCAAGTAAAACCTGAATCTGACCTTGAAAACTGCAGGCAAAAGAGAAATGTTATGTAACTAGTGACAGCTAAAATTAAACAAATATTACAGAACTAGAAGTAAGACATGCATCACAGAAAGAAGGGAAAGGTCTTCCACTAAACACGAATTGAAGTGGCAGCACTCCCCAGGTAAGGTCTACTGTTGACTGTACATATTTGCAATTACAAATACCAATAATATTAACAGTGATGGAATTAAAAAACCAAAACAAAACCTATTTACTCAATTATTGGGCTACCCAAACCTAATTCAGACAAACAAAAGTTAATATTAAAACACCAATGTTAAAATTTAGGTACACAGGATAATTAAAATTGCTAGATTGTGATGAGTACATTTGTTTGAATGTGATTTTGCAAGGGCTGAACTATGCCATGATTTATCATCCATAACCATATAAAGACAACCATGTGAAAATAAACGTATTAGCGATGCTTTTTGGGGCAGGTGGAGGTGTTGCATTTTTTAAGTCAGCAGTTTTCTCAGAGACTGTAAGATCCTGTTTACTACCACTCTGCTTCAGAGCACTCGCCTCGCTGGTCTGACTCATACATAATTATGAAGCCTTGGGAATACCAACTTTTGTTGCAGCCAGCTGGTTTTATTTATGAGCAAGTCAGGCACCAGTCGCTGTGTGCACACTGAAACGAGCTTATCACTACGAGGAGGCACCAGGGTCCCTGGGAGAGCAGAGGGGCAAGGCGTTACACCACCCGGACACGGGTCCTTACCAGCTCCCCGGGCACGCATTTTACCCTTGCCACCGGAAAGCCACACGGCATTTTGCATCCCCGTGGCATTTCGCAATGACATCTTTTAGTACTTCTGTTTGCAGACACACGCACCCCGGCGGTGATGGGGGAGGGAAGAAGCTCTCTCCAGGGGCAGCAAGCTGCACTGCTGGGCTGGCATCAAACAGCATCGCTCCCCATCACGGCCCATGCGGTGAATCACAGCATGGATGAATAAGGGGCAGGAGGAGGGGAAAGCGACAGCAAAAAAAGGCAGCTGCTGCTGGCCCCTATTCAAAGCATTGTGCTGCAAACAAGGCTGGCTTTCTGAAGTTGCTTCATCTACTAACCTGTCTTATGGCAGAGGTTGTTAATAAAGGAAATGACTTTTTATTGTTTGGAAACACTTGCGTGCAGTTTGGGTTTGGCTTTTTGTTTGTTTGCGCGTTTTTAAATACTTCAGGTTTCTGCTCTATGAGGACAAGCAGGCCTGGGCTGCACAGCCTCATCCGCTCACGTCCAAACACCTTCGGAGCAGGGCTGAGGTCCAGTTCACGTACTTGCACACACATATGTTAAGTCCTGAAAATGAAACCCCTGTGAGGGTTTAAGTGACCCACACATATCCTGGGACTCATCTCCTGAAAAAGCATTTACAAGGCAGGAGAAAAAGCCACACGGAGTCACCAGCTCTTTGTTTCCAGCCATGAAGCAGTCCACGGGCTGAGATCTCAAGACCGTGACCTGGCACGGTGACCGGGTGCTGCCATCCCAGAGGGACCGGGGACCAGGGGCCGGGCGGCTGGGGCGCGGGGCAGCCCTCAGACTGACTCCACGGGGCCGGGGGCCTCACGGGAGCTCCATGATGGAAAAATCCTTCCTGCTTCAGTTCATCTCTCAAACTCAGCTACGATAGCAACCATCTGAAGAATTACAGTTGTACGAATGAAAGACGCACACAATCTTTAACCAGTAATTTGTCTTTTTTAAGCTTGTAACTCTCCTGAACCAACGCCTGCAAACCAGGCCATTCACCCAGAAGAGAAACGCACAGACACTCACACACTTAAAAGGTGCCAAAACCTGAACATTACAGCCAAAGCAGCCTGCTTGTCTGTTACAAGGTCTCAAATTTGTCTGGGCTTTACCTTCTCTAATAACCAACATTTGATATTCACAGAGCTTTTGCGAGGTCTCCGAAGTGTGATTATATATGACAAAGTGCATTGAGATTCTTGTTTAACTTGGTTAATTCGCCATTTCAGACCTTACAGGGGAGGCTGCACAGAGACAGACAGCGAATAGCCAGTGATAAGGAACTAATTACACCAAAAAGAAAAACTGTACCCTAGGGAAGCTCTACCGACCATTAGGGGAAATAGCCATGCAGCTGAATGGGCTTCCTTTTCTCTTTTTTAAACCTGGAAGAGAGATGCATACATCACACTAATACATTTTCCACCTTCACGCACCCGTCTCTGTTGAAATATGGACAGTCCCGAGGAAGGGCTTCCATTTTAATAGCTGTATTAAGCTTTCCTTCTTTCAGAAGGCTGTATATAGAGAGATCATTGTACACTGAAGTACAAAACGAAGAGCCTGTTGCTGCAACAGAAAGGCCAGATTCATTTGTCCCCTTGCTGCCAAGCATGCAGAAGTGTGTAAGTGCACTGCAGCACTCTGCAAAGTCTTGGCAGCACACAAAGCACAAAGTTTTACAACACTTTCCATTATTCAAATGGAAATACAGCACAAGCAGCGCAGGTGCAGATGATGTTTGGGGTTTGTGCATTTTTTTGAACAAGCTGATATTATCATTGCAGTCCTTTGGGTGAGCATATCCCTTTCCAACATTACTGGCTGATAAGGGTTGCTGGCTTTGCATTAATGTTGTTCCTAGAATCCTTCAAAAACATCATGCTGTAAGGAGTTGTGGTACCTTAGGACTCATTGTCTTCACTTCCAAATGACTGGTTTGAGGCCTCTAGTACTATTCATTAATTAATTTAGGAGCTTTCGGTCTTCTGAGCACACAGTTTGATTCCCTTCCAAAATCTTAGCCTTCAGTGGCTTCCAGTTTACAAGTCCATTAGTGTCCAGGGGAAGAAACCTTCCAGCTTGTCCATACTCAGCCTGATAGTCCAATTCCAGCACATGCTTAGCATATTCAGAACTGCATGGATGCTAACCATTTCCAGGAGTAGAGGATGCAGCAGTCACACCCAAGGGCTGGGTCCTGCAGTCCTGTACAGGGTGGTACATCAAGTGGTGGACTACCTGGATTTCACTATGTGCATCTCATACTTGTTGCTTACCTGTGTGACCAGGTCTACGTTGCTGATTTTCAAGAAAATGAAAGCTGTAAGGAACCATGTAAGAGGGAATAGCAGCCTTATTCCAGAGTCTGCAAACCCTGAGGTGCACACCACAGTTTTTTTTCACTGGAAGTCACTACATTGCCCATCACTATAGAGCTACAGCACAGCGTTCTGCCTAGGCAAGTTACAGTATCCACAGTGAAACTTTGGGCAGTTCCCTTTCTTACAGCCCTTGCACCGTTGTCTCTAGAATGGCTCTTTTCCTTCCTAGTGACATTGTATAGCTTTCTGCTGCACACATCCCAGCCATAACTCCATCACCTCATTCAGCTCTGACCTGCTTTGTGGACAAAGCTACAAGGGAATCAATCTTCCTGTCCTACCACCTGAGGGCTTCAACCTGCATTCACAATATCCCAGCTGATTCTCATTGATGCCACGCTATTTACTCACAGTTTCCGGGCTGCTTTTTGCATCTGTTCTCTTACTGAGAACAGTAAGCAGCTTACATGACATTGCCAGAGAAAAGCTTGTACTAAAGGGCAATCATACTGAAAAGCAGAAAACATGCCTGAAACTGAAAAATTGATCATAACTTTATTCAACTGTTTTGTTTGAAGGCAGAGTGGTATTCTGATATTTCAGAATTACTCAAAAAATGTCCAGACATATTCACAAACACAAAAAAATTCATCCAAAATGAAAGAACAGAAACTGCAGCTCTTCAAGTCAAAAGAGGTATTTTCTGGAATACTCTGAAGAGTGGCATACCTTTATAGTAGATGGAATAACAAACTTCAGCAGAAGTGGTTTTATACCTCTGGTTTGTGGATGATGGCATAAATATTCATGAAGCATTCAATGAACTGTACAATGTACCATGAACATCAGCAGAACTAATTGTGCCAGTAATTAAAGGTGTGTTTTATTGCACCTACATCAGAGAAACTTCACTGCCAGTGATCATGCTGTGATAGGACACTGCTGCCCGCAGAAGATGGGGCAACCACACAGCAACAAGAAGCATCACAGATTTTTATATTCATCATCATTGCTGCACATTAAAGCTGTCAGGCCCAATACTATTAAAATTAGTAAAGCTCTACAAGATACTCTTGAAATTTCCATGCTGCCACATTCATTTGAAAAATCACCTAAATTGGATATTGCGTTTCAGAATAGAAATAGACCTGAAATCCTTCAAGTACATTACTAGGTATTTGGGTTCTCTGTTGTCGTGGTTTCAGCCCAGCCGGTAACAAAGCACCACAAAGCCGCTCGCTCACTCCTCCCCCTCGCTGGCCATGGCAGGATGAGGAGAAAATATAAAGGCAGGCTCGTGGGTCGAGACAAGGACAGGGAGGGATCACTCCCCACTTATGGTCACGGGCAAAAGACAGGCTCAACTTGGGGAAGAAACAAAATCAATTTAATTTGCTACCAATCAAACCAAAACAAGGACATTAGGAAGTAAAACCCAACCTGAGAACAGCTTCCCCCAGCCCTCACTCCTTCCCACCTCAACTCCACTCCCGGTTCTCTCCACCTCCTCCCCCCGGTGGCACAGGGGAACAGGGAATGGGGGTTGGGGTCAGCTCACCACACGTTGTCTCTGCTGCTCCTTCCTCCTCGGGGGGAGGACTCCTCACTCGTCCCCTGCTCCAGCATGGGGTCCCCCACAGGAGACAGTTCTCCATGAACTTCTCCAGCATGGCTGCTTTCCGCGGGCTGCAGTCCTTCAGTCACAGAATGCTCCAGCGCGGGCTTTCCCGGGGAGTCCCGGCCATCTTGGGGGGCCTCCGCTCCCCTCCATGGGCTGGGGGGGACACAGCCTGCCGCCCCACCGCGGGCTGTAGGGGCATCCCCTCCTCCGGCGCACCTCCTCCCCTCCTTCTTCACCGGCCTCGGTACCTGCACGGGGGTTTCACGTTCCAATCTCCTCCCCCACTGCAGGTTTCCCCTCTTAAATCTGTTCTCCCGCAGGTGTTACCGCTGTCACTGATGGGCTCGGCCTGGGCCAGAGGAGGGTCCGACTTGGAGCCGGGGAAGCTTCGAGCAGCTTCTCATAGGAGACACCCCCGCAGCCCTCCCCTGCTACCAAAAAACCCCACCACACAAACCCAAAACATCTGTCCAGCAAGAAGGGCTTTCCGTGGGGAAGCATTATCTTACACCTACTCAGACGTGTAATTTACTTAAAGCCATGTAACTGGATGATAGGTAAGCCTTATACCGGGAGCTGTCTTAATGATGTTAGTGTTCAAATTCCCAAGGAAGAGAAATGTTTCCAAGAAAAATGCTAATAGGAACTCATGACCCACCAGCTACTCAAAAATTAAAGAGATTTTATAAATGGACTACTCGAAAAATAATTTTTAGAAATGATAAGTTCTCTTAAGTCCTTCACATTCTTTCACCCAAAAAAAAGAAAACCAAAACTGTCCCTGGGTCATGACACTTGCAGAAGAACACCAAGCAGAGCAAAACCACAAGTTTAAGCCTTACTTGATGCATGCAGTTCTGATTTCAGATGCAATTGACTGATTGCTCAGCTTCAGCTGCTGCAAACAAACCAGCAGCTTGCAGAGAGACCAGGGAAGTCAGTTCAGAAATATCTCGGGTCACACAACCAAACTGAACAGCCCTTTTTGGAATGGAGTAGCTGATTAAAGTGGCCACCAGTAGCTCAAGAGTGCAGTGTCGGGACTCTCACATATTAAACCAGCAGTTCAGTCCACAACAGGATAATCAACTGATAGCCACAAAGCATAACCAGCTTCATACATAAGAAAATAAGAAAGTGTGTATGTAGCAGAAGCAATTTAAAGAAACTCAGATAAGTAATAGGCTAAGATACTCTTTCACGGCTTGTTTAAATATTGCGAGTACTTTTGTACCATAACTGCACCAGGTCACATTTAGCAATAGAAAGTAGACTAGCTTATACTCAAAATGCAGTATTTACATAACAAATCCAGTCCCCAAGACTTCCAGTTGTTTGCACCCAGGAGAAGAGATGTGAGGAAACCCATATCTGTACCAGGTTCTGAAGACATGAAGAAATGCATGTCTAAACCAGTAAACAATAACAAAAAGAACCAAGATTGGCTTCCAAGGAGGAAACGAGCCCAATTTCCACTGGGAAAATGTTAATATGCAGGCTGCTTAATTGAAATGAAGAGATACCCTCCTGATTTTCTCCATCTAAACAACTGGCATTTTGCCTCAAAAGCACACATTCTGGAAAGCTGCTGACATATTCTTAGAGGCATATCAATTTGTGCGGCATAGATGGCTTTCAAAGACGAGGCTTTTCTGTAAGCAACGTAGCAAAGACACTAACAGAGCAAAGCTCACATGAAAACTATTTGGAGAACACAGCTTGTACTACATATTGCAAGGGGAATGATGATACACCAAGGTCTGTGGCAGTGGTGTATACGATACACACAAAGGCTGTGTTGTATACCATATAAGAAAATGTAAGCTCTGGTTTCCTGATCTTAGTGAAAAGAAAGGGAATATCCACACAGGTATGGCAGATTTCCACATTATGTTTCAACAGGTATTTTTTACTTCTCTACACCAGATCCCATCATTTGAAAAATGGGAGCAAGAATAAAGCAAAGTGCGGGAAGGTGGGAGCAGGGCCAGTCCTGCTCACCAGCCTCGTGCTCCCAGAGGCTCTGCTGCCTCTTCACCAGCCCATCATTCACTCATAAAGACCGAGTTAAGCTAAACCTGCTATCGTGTGCTGTTGCTTTTAAAAGACATGCAATAGCCTGGAAGGACGCTGCCGAGAGACCAGACTATGGGCTCTGAGGCAGCATAAGAGTCTCACCTTGAAAACAGTTTTGTTTCTAAATCTACATTATAAGGAAGCTCCCTCAAAAAAATATCACAGAACACACGAGGCCAAAAGTAGCATCTTGACCACCTGCAGCTCTCCAGCGATTATGACAACTTGCAAAGATACCTCCTCTCTCACCATATGGATCCCAGGCACAGCTCCTTCCCCCGCGCTCCCCAAACCCAGCCCCACGCCTTGGCAGGAGACGCGATGCAATTAGAGCCACAGGCAGGCAGCTGCTATGGTGTATGCTGCCCAGCACCCTGCCTGTCAGGAACGTACAGGAGATTAGAGCTCAAGAAAGGCTAACTTGTCGGTGGGATGAAGCTTGTATTAAGCTGTCCAGCAAGAAAACACCTGGCTTGCTTGAGCAATCTTCCCTTCCCACTCTGAGTAACAACGTACCACAACACACCAAGAGATTGTGAACTCAGCTAAAGCCTGTGCGTGCCCTAATCCATGCATAAGAAAGTCAAAATCATGCTACTATTGTTTGCATACTACAGGATAAAACAACCAGCCCATGCCCCACTTTTAAAGTGTCAGGTATGGACAACAGGGAAAAATAAATAAATAAACACACACACACACACCACAACCACCACATTCCTGTATGTGTTCCTGTGTCAATGCTAGTAGCTAAAAAAAAAAAAAACAAACTGAATTCATACTGTTAGTAGCTGGGCTTGGTGGTTTGGGTTTTTTTGGCTGCTGTTTCTGAATAAAGTTCTAGGGGGATCTGAAGAGATGCAGACAGGGATGACGAGTACAGCCACAGCAGAGCTCCAGCAAGAGCTCAGTGAAGCCCAGGATCCCCTGGCTTACAGGGAACTGCAGAAGGACAGATACGATGCAGCTACATCAAATCACGCGTGTCAGAGGAAGTAAATAGGGAATTCATTGATTGCTGTTTCTTATAATACAGGAATAAGGGGGCATGAAATGAAGTGACAAGTAGGACATTAAACAAACAGATGGAGATCCTTTTAACACTGCACACACATAAATTGCACAGAAGTGATAAAATAGATTTATGGAAACAATGACCATCACAGGCTAACTGACATGACAACTCAGAGAGAAGTTCCAGCTCAGGAGCTCCCGAAACCACAGTTTTCCCATGCCAGAAGGCGATACTGAAAGCATCATGCTGCCCTCGCCTTGCCCAGCCATCCCTGAGACATCCCCCACGGCACAGCAGGACGGCGGCTCCAGCACCATCGCCCAGCGGGTGAGAGGACCTCCACCGCTTGTGCCTCATCTGCTTCGTCCTGGTCCACCCCAAGGGCCAGGAGAGAGACTTTATGTCAGCGGTGTGGCACTTGCAGATATGCTGCAAATAGTAGGATCAGAGCAGAAAACAAAGATTTTGAAAATCAGTATTTGCTGATCCCATGGCAGGAGATATGGATGGAGGTTTATTCATATCTAGAAGAGCAGGAGACAGTCTAAAGACAGGACCAAAGTGGGAAGCAGCTGCCCAGGGACACGAGAGCCCCTCAAAAACAGCAGCAGGAGGAGCAAAGGGACAGACCAGATCGCAGCAGCAGACAGCCAAAAAAGAAGGAAAACCTGATTTCATTCATTCATATATATTCGTATATATATTCTAATTAGTACTTTTTGTTCAAGGCCGGGTTGGATGGGGCTTTGAGCAAGCTGGTCTAGTGGAAGGTGTCCCTGCCCATGGCAGGGAGGTTGCAACAAGATGATCTGTAAGGTCCCTTCCAACCCAAACCATTCTATGATTCTGTGATTCACTTAATGGGCATAAAAGAAGTCACCGACTGGTTTTGCTTCATCTCCATGGGAAACAAACATTCCCTCTTTGTTCACGCAGAGCTGATGGCAGACACAGCTGCTGGGATCCACAGCATCCCCCAGCCTCCCAGCACCTGTGCGGGAAAAGACGCTCCCTTTCCGCATACCAGCCTGGCTAAGGGAAAACATTTACAGAAAGTTTACACCAAACCTGTTTTCCACTGGAAAATATTACTGTACTAAAACCTCTTTTAAATAACCAATTGACAACATTTCATTAAACACTGTCAAAAGTGTCAAAACAAGGCATTTTAGTATTAGTTTTCAATTTCCACATTTGTTGTTATTTTTAATGCAACACAGATTCAGCACATAAAATATTTTGATTGATCTTAGATTTTCAAAATTTCACTTAAATTCAGCATTTAAATTTAATGCCAAATACCAGGTTTCTGACCCTGTTTGAGACCATTTTTGGAAGTATACATGAGCTAGAAGTAACCAGAAATAGGACTTTCAATAACACCTTCCCTTTTCCCTGCTTTGTACCATCTGTCCTTGCCACAACCTGCCCCACACTGCAAATCCTTGCCTTGTGCAGAGTCCAGACTACCTTCAGACTGCCTATAGACCATTTTATAGCAGCTGAGACCTGAAGGCAGGGATTATTCCCATTTTAAAAGCAAACCAGGACCTGTAAGGTTACATTTTGAACAGCCATAAAACCAAGAATGAAAAAAAAACCCAAACCTATACTGCCACCAGCTATCCCAAACCTGCTCCCTGAGCTATGCAGGTAGACCACTTTGGTCACAGAGAGCCCATGCAGATTTAAATCAAGCTTATTCTGTAATGAAGATTAATAGCTGCTTTAGTTATAGCGTGGCATTTAAAAAAAAAAAAAAAAAAATCAAGGTCTTACTTTGAGAATGACCTCGAGAATTGCGCTCTTGCAGCCTGCCCTAAATTAAAGGGTCTTTTTCAAGAGACTGCTTTCACGAATTAAAAGATCATTTGAAATATAAACCTTTCTTCCACATCAGAAAAGTAAGGCAAAAGAAATCATATTTTGTTCTTCCCCAGTAATTGCACGAGGGCTCAATATTAACCTGGTCAATGAAATTCGATCAGCTGATCATCACAGGTAACACTGAACAGACCAGGTCATTCTTTCTTAGGGACATTTTCCTACAAGTGAAACAAAGGAGCATTTATCCCATACACATTCCTTGCTCACGCACTTCAAGCTCTCTCTGAAATTGCATGCTTAATGGGATTTTGAACGATCACCCGCTACTGCTGGAAATAACCCCCAGCTCACAGCCTTGCTTTTACAAAGCCTGTTCTTACAGGGTAAGCTGTGATCACTGGTCATTAACAAGGGATTTTATGGAAGTAAAATGGAAAACTGAAGATAGAAGAATTGCTATTTAATTCATGATGTTCTGGGCCCTCAGTTACAGTGATATTAAAAAGCAGAATAATCAGTTAATCATAGAATCATTTAGGTTGGAAAAGACCTTTAAGATCATCAAGTCCAACCATTAACCTAACGCTGCCAGGTCCACCACTAAACCATGTCCCTAAGTGCCACATCTACATGTCTTTTAAATACCTCCAGGGCTCGTGACTCAACCTCTTCCCTGGGCAGCCTGTTCCAATGCCTGACAACCCTTTGGGTGAAGAAATTTCTCCTAATATCCAACCTAAACCTCCACTGGCGCAGCCTGAGGCCATTTCCTCTCGTCCTATCGCTTGATGCTTGGGAGAAGAGACCGACCCCCACCTCGCTACAACCTCCTTTCAGGTAGTTGTAGACAGCGATAAGGTCTCCCCTCAGCCTCCTTTTCTCCAGGCTAAACAACCCCAGTTCCTTCAGCCGCTCCTCATCAGACTTGTGCTCTAGACCCTTCACTGGCTTCGTTGCCCTTCTCTGGACACGCTCCGGCACCTCCATGTCTTTCTTGGGGTGAGGGGCCCAAAACTGAACGTGGTATTCGAGGTGCAGCCTCACCAGTGCCATGTACAAAGGGATGACCACTGCCCTGCTCCTGCTGGCCACACTATTTCTGATATGGGCCAGGATGCCGTTGGCCTTCTTGGCCACCTGGGCACACTGCTGGCTCATATTCAGCTGGCTGTCAACCAGCACCCCCAGGTCTTTCTCTGCTGGGCAGCTTTCCAGCCGCTCTTCCCCAAGCCTGTAGCGCTGCATGGGGTTGCTGTGACCCAAGTGCAGGACCTGACACCGAGCCTTGTTGAACCTCATACAATTGGCCTCAGCCCATTGATCCAGCCTGTTCAGATCCCTCCATAGAGCCTTCCTGCCCTCCAGCAGATCAACACTCCCACCCAATCTTCCAATAAGGAAAAAAAAAAGTAGTAATTTCAAAGTGATGGGAATTCTTCTTAAAAGAACTAAATCAAGAGTTCAATACAGTCTAAAGCAGCAACAAGTGCAGAGGAATCATAAGATGAAATAGCAAAAAAGAAAAAAAAGGTCCTACTCAGAGTGGCAGAATTTTCTCCTGCCTCTGGAGATCAAAGTTCATGAATTATAGTCTAATCCACCAGAAGACATCCCCGCTGCATGGCATTGCTCACTGGCTAGCACAGCATCCTCCCAGCAGAGCAGGCATCATCTGGAACCAGCTCCACTTGAAATGAGAGAGAGCAAACAGGAGTAACGCCATGGTGCAAAGGTGCTTCTCCAAGCAATAGCACAGGACGACCACACTGGAGGAAATCCTCTAACTGTTGATCTGCCTTCAGTCGTATTATCCTGTCATCTGTCTCTGTTACCTCTGTTTGTCTCCTGTTAACTGTTATCCTGTATTTGTCTCTACCTGCGTCCAAGAGAGAAGGGGAAGGACCTGTTCTCAGTGACAATGTCTGTTTAAGCGGAGGTCTGCTGCCTTCTCAATGCAGCTCACGCTGCAGGCAGCATCGTACCAACAGGTACCAAAGAAGTAGACAATCCCCACTGCAGGGACCAAAACCAACTATTCCAACTACACAGCTGAGGAACCAAGCACAAAGAAGCTGGTTTTCACTGGGGTCTCAATTTATCTTTCATTGTTCACATACACGAAGAGCAGAAAAGCTGCTCTGGCCTGCATATCCTGCACCCTGGCACAGCGACACATTCAGATGCTCTACACGAAGCTGGAAGCCAGAGGATGGAGGGGGTTGGGGGGAAGAATCCCCAAAAATATGTCAACAGGAAGCTCATTGGCCCAGGCCACCAGTTTGTAGGGTCTTATGATTATGTGAGACTCACAGACACTAGGTTTCTTCCTCATACAGAACAAGGCCTGAAAACACGTGCCAGACATTACCCTTAAGTTCACACAGTTCAGAGGCTCGCATAGTATTGATACCCACACACAAAATGTGGTTTAAGGAGGCAAGATTCATGGCTTTTGAGCACACAATGTTAGCGGACCATCTTCTCTGATGCTGGAGTCCCCCCCACAAGGAGCAGGGCTGCCAGACAGGAGCACGGCAGCATCGCCTGGATGGCAAAACACAGACTAAGCTGGTCCTCACCACGCGGCACAGAGGCACAGCTCATGTCTTCTTCGGTGCTGTTTTGAATTTTAGTCTGATCAGAAAACATAGCAGCAAATAGCTTATCAAGAAATTGGCATATTTTATTTTTTTAACCAAAAGAAGGAATACACTTGCTAAGGAAACAGATGCATTTTCCTTCTTCTCACTAGCAGTACAAAACACCAACAATTTATAATATGTTTAGGTGAGCACCATACAAAAAAATGAATGAATTTGCTCACACTGCAGGAGAGGTTTGCTGTTGTTTTCAGGTTGCGGGGCAGCTGGTGGTGGTAAGAATAAGTTATTCCTGGCTTGCTTTTAAGGTGCAATTCACCACCAACTTAACAGCTTAGACACTTGCTTTCAGAAAGATAATTATGGCTGTAGGTTTCATATTTACTGGTTTGCCAGCTGGGTGTTAGATACCACGCTGGGAGGCAGCAAAAGGTAAAGCTGGGTTTGGCCTTTTTCAAATCCTTCCTTTGTTCACCTTTAGTTTATCTACAGTTCCAGAAAAACTGAAATCGCAAACAACACAGCAAAAGTGGTATTTCAGTGACATCTGAAAAAGGCATTTCAAATCATCCAGCAAATCCTGCAGCTTTCTCCAACTAAGGAAGTTGATAGCCCCCACACAGCTGGGGAGCTGCCACCAGTAATACTGGAGACCTGTGCTGCTCATGCTCCTGATTTCTTGAGTGAAAAAAATCATGCACAAGTGCTCTCCATTGCCATCAAATCAAGACTTAGCCCTATCTCCGAGCAACTAATGTCACTGGGGTTTGGCCTTGTTTCATTAAGTGAGAAGTGCTCCTTCTTCCTATCAATGTGATCGGAAGAGGAAGTTCTCAAACCTCATTTGTCTGAAAAAAAAGCACTAAACAGCAACGGCTGCATTCAGAGCACTGTCACTGTGTTAACTAATTACTTCTCACAGCAAGCTGAGAAGGGGATAAATAATCATCTATTGTACAACTGGAAGAAACTGAGACACTGATGCTGAGGGACTTCCTCAGCACCAAACTGCAGAGCAGTTGGTACAACCAAGCGCAGCACAGGCTCACGTTTACCCACAACCCTTATTTCTGCTCAAGTTTTCAGACTACAGCCCCATTGCTGAGCCCTCAGCCCAGGACGGCTATCCTGCTTCCCAGGGTCAATCCAGCATTTGCCCATCCTTGCTCAGGAAGAGCGTGGCTCTAAGCAACCTTTTATTTTCCACCTCTTCTTCTTTTCCTGCTGCCTCCTGTAACTTTCGTTGCTTCTGCATTGGGTCAGACAGATCCCCCCAGCTCTCCAGCATCCAGCAGTGCAGGCAGCCCCTGCCACCAGTGCTCAGCAGCCAGCAGTGCTTGCTCTACCAAGAGGTCTGGATCTTCTTTCATTAAAAATCACCAACAAAACTCCCACGTCTCAGTGTCAGCAGTATCAGACTACTCTGACATTGAGTTTAAGGCTCTTCAGCGCTCAACATTGCACACAGCTTTTCTGCGAAGTCATTTTTGACCCAGAAGGTGCTGCTTTATTTTTAACAGCTTGGAGGGTACGACCTACACACCGTCCTGCAAGAACCTGTTTTGAAGAAAGGTGTCAGTACCATGGGGATCAGCCGTAGGCCACCTGCACAGAGTTAGTGACAGTTCCCTCTGCCTTAAAGTTAAATTTCATACAAACAAATGTGGGTCACCATCTTATTGATATTTATATTTAAAAAATATCAGCTGCACAACTTTATATGCCCCACCCATATCTGTCAGTATGGAACACCAGTTTAGTATCCTGTTGCATTACTCCCATGTTGCAGACTGACATCCTTCCCGTCAAATTCATCTTTCCAGTTTGAACTGGACACTGCTCTCCTCTACTTGTTGAAACCCTGCCCTGCTTTCTGCAGCCAGACAGCTGCAGCCCCATGGCAGATGAAGGGATCCTGCTACTTTGACCATCAGTGTAAATGAAACAGAATTTCATTACCAGGCAACTACATTCTGTTTTTTTCTGTTCATGGCATTTTAAACTCCAAGAGGAGTCTCTCACTGCAGTAATACAATAAAAATTATAAGCCCTCTTTTGATCTTTCAGGACATCAGAATATCACTACTGCATTGACACCAGCACAAGCTATACGATCATACCTTTCTCCAGGGTCAGAAAAGGCACCCAGGATACATGAAATACTGCTGCTTTAATTAACATGATATTTTGTTTATGCTTTTTTAAAATAGGGAGTTAGTGAACCTTGGATTATGAATGAAACACTGATGAGAAACTGGAGATGCAACAGTCTTGGGTTACAGTAGCTACTTCCCTGGCAAAGCTTTTATCTGACCCCTACTTTCTTCACCGATACATAACATCTATAACAGTGATCTCACAGGTAGGACTTAGGGTTTTGCTTTTTCCTTCTTGCAGTCTTAGCTTAGCTGGGGATACAGCCCCAGACTTCACAGCGTTTTCCAAAATGCCAACCAGCAACGTGCAGCTGAAGCTTCAGCCCAGCACAAGAGTGAGCCGGGCAGCCCCCGAGCGCTCGTGTGAGCGGCACCCCGTGGGGTCCGTGTCCTTCTGCCCAGAGACCGCCTGAGCAGCTCCGGTTACGGTAGGATGGTGGAACCCGCTTTAGGATGTCAGGAAAGAGCAATTCCTCCTTGCAGTTCGCGAGGCAAAAGCCTCATCCAGGAGGTTAATTCCTGATAAAGCACCGGTAGGACAGACCCCGCAACACGAACCGGGCAGCAGTGGCTTCTGCCCGCAGAGGGGTGTCCCCAGGGAGCCCCACACCGGTGGGGGGGTCCCCTGCGTGGCCACGGGGGACACTCCAGTGCCGGGGGGGCTGCCCTGTGGAACCATTGCTGCAAGCATGAGCTGAACGGATGGGGGGGTTGTTCCAGCTTCAGTGGTGACGCATGCCTACGGTTTTACTGCTCCGTGAATCTGATACAATCATCAGCGTGCTCCCTGTGGCAAACAAATGTTAGCCCATACATAAAAACAGAGGTAAGTCACCCAATTCTTTTCCGCCAACCACTTAGACTTGGAAAGTGTCAGATGAAGCTTGCGGGCACAGAGCCACGTGTACTGTCTTGGGAACACAGGGAGACATACAGCAGCAAGCCATCAACACTTGTAACCTCTCCACAAGGGATGGCTCCAAGTCTGGCTCAAACTCCAGGTCTGAGTGTTGAACAGAACAGAGGCAGCCAGCTGCTGCACTTGCAAGAAGCATTTCTCCCACAGGCGTGGGAGTACGAGAGTTTTTAGGTCACAGCCAGCTCCAGGTACTCACTTCGCTGACTAACAAACTGCCATCCCAGCTGAGAAACGCCTGCGAGCACAAGGAGCCCGAGCACTAGCAAAGCAGCTGCAGGAAGAGGGGGTAGAGTTCCCTCCCCAGCTGAGGACATCACCCGCTCCCTGCATATCCATCCTAAGACGAAGATTGCAGCTCTTGTGCCCGTGCCAGACAGTGCGTTATCTGGATCCATAATCTGAAAATGGCAAAGCAATAGAGGCTGCATCCACTGATGCTATCGAGGTGGGTAGAGCTACTGAGCCTCATGTAAATACATTATTGATTTTTTTTCTTCCTCCAGATGGTGCAATTCAGAAAAAATTGTTTTTAAATTATGCCTTGCAGAAACACTGAGAAGTGCAGCTAATAACAGGCATATTTCAGGTGAATGGTGACCTCCTTTTCTTCCCCATCAAGCTAAAGCATCCAAAGCACTGCAAGCACTTTGTATAAATTACCTGCAGCCTATGAACTTGAACAGAAGGCACTCTAATTGGAACTACAGCACTGCAACCTCTTACCTACTGCTCGTTTATGTTTCCAGCAGGATTCAAAGATGGCTACAGAAAATAACTCAGATGAATTGCAATGTTCAGTATCATTCTTTTGCTTCCTTTTAAAGCCAAATAACAAAGTGCACCTAGGAAAAATTAATTTGACTGATGAGCCCAACCTATTTCTACTTTAAAATGGTCAGAGAGACTTGAGCAAACAAGGGGGAAAGCCAGCCAGGAGCCAAAAGCCAGCGCCTGATGGTTGCCTTTGGGGCAGACACCCGGCGCAGAGCAGAACCCATGAGGCTCCGCTGCAGCATCCCTCCACCCAGTGGGTTGCCAAACAGTGATCTTAATGAGCCATTAGTTGTAAGTTCTGACTTTTGTTACCAGAAAGTGGTTTAAAACCAACAGGTGGAAAGTCCTGTAAGGCCAAGGCTGCTGTGCTCTGTGCGGGTGCAGGGGATGGATGGTGTCCACCAGAATTGGAAATTTAAGAAAAAAAAAAAATTGTATCAGCATTTCCACATTGTAAAACACTGAAGCATCTCTTCTGACCCTTCCCACCAAAAGTAACGGAAAGACCCCAACTCCTCCAGCAGAAGCTGGAATACGATTTTGCACAGCAAAAGAAAGGTGACAGTGAAAACACACAAACTTCTTTCCCCCAGCCATCTGTTGCCTGCTTGTGAATTCATGTCAGACCAACCAGTGTAGCCAGTATTGCTGTTTTGCTACTAAAAGCCACTTGCAAGACACTTGACTCCTTGAGGATATTGAAATAGATCATAACAGATTTTGTGCTCAGTTTGCTTCTAATTTTTTATGGACCAGGAAAAAAAAAAAAGTCTTCATTTTTTGGCCAACTGAAATTTTCCCAAAGTGCATCACTTCTATCAAAAATGTTGACATTCAGCCAGAAAATAGGGACTCAAGCCCTCTTTTTTTATCTTTATAACTAAAATTTTCCCAGAAGACAAGTGCCACTGGGGATACAGAAAACCTCAGCATCCCAGCGACTCTGAGAAAGTTACAAGCACACAGTAACAGCTGGGCACAGAGGGGGGGTGGAAAAACATACATTTTTTTTATATGTATATAAAGAACACCTCATCGTCATTAAAGTAGTTCCCATATTTCAAGAGTCGCCATCTGAGATCACAGAGAAGTCTGTCTCCGTTCAGGCTCACACTCTCATCACCACCATAATCAAGACCCTCGCAGGTAAAACAGGTTTGAGATTTTCCCAAAAAAGTTTTGCTTGAGAGCAGCCAGGGTGCCTGTGCTGCCTTCTCACAAAGCTCTCTACCAGACCTACTCATAACAAAGCAACAGACTCTGTAGCTACAGTGATCCTTCGCTGTGCGAATGTGTGCGTAGAGCTGATCTTACAGAGGAAAACAAGTGGATTTCACATACGCTCCTGGGTATATTTTAGCCAATTTCAAACCCAGGATACTTTACATATAAAAGCGTGTCCCTGTAAATCACCTCCTCTCAGAAATACTGACCAAATATTCTCATATCCATCTCTCAGTAAGTCCAGGCTGGACCAGTTCAGGAAGGAGGAATGAACTTTAAAATTGCAGCTCCTTAACCAAAACATCCTCCACAAGCATCTCCACAGCACTGCGCTGTGATCAGCCAGCGAAGGTCCAAACTCACCTGGGGAATCAAAGCTTCGGCTGCAAACTCACCACCCGCTTCCTTTCTTGTAAGGACAGGCAGAAGCTAACGGGTCAGCCTCAGAAAAATTAAGACTTAACTTTTTGGCAGTTTTCCTAGTACTTTAAAAAAAATGCTGTAAAGTAGGTCACTGTACAATATGGAATTTACCAGATATTTGCACCTTTTAGTAGAAAGCTGAACACTGGAGGGGGTGAATTTACCCCGTGGGTGAAAAACAGGCTCAGGGTCATCTTAAAACATGAAAGCCAGCTTCTGGTTGCTGGCGAGCTCGAGGACCCCTTTGTGGTCCTGCAGCATCCCACCACGGACAACACGCCACCCTTGCGTGCTGCATGAGGCTTAACCCCCCCGTAACACTCCCCGACATAACCATCCCTTCCCATCCAACAAGAGCTGGCACTTGTTGATCATTTGGATAACGAGCTGGTACCTCGCTGTCCCAGCAGCACGTCTGGCGTACCAAGGGGCAGGTACCCGCTCACAGCCCCGGGCTCCTGATCTGCACAGCACTTCTGCAGCAGCAGCAATGCAGCAGCAACGCAGCTCCCGGGAACCCTCTGCTCCGGGCAAAGGGGCTGCGCTCGCAGCTCTCCGCCTGCCTGCTCAGCAAGGGCCACAGCCTGCGGGCGTTTCGATGGCGGGCACTGCCCACAGAACCAAAAAGCTTTAAAACCACCTAAAGGCAGCTCGATCCGTGCCCCATCGGGCTGATCCTGCACCCACGGAGCAGGACACCGCGTGCCAGCAGAACGACTGAGCTGGTGCACCACAAGCCGTACCTGGCTGAGGTATTGGCAGCTCTTTCTCTGCTGCTGGGGCGTACCTGCTCGGAAGGAGGGTGGCAATGCAGGGAATAAAGACAAGCCCTTGAACGACGACTCTCGCATCCAGTTCTGCCCCCGACCTGCGCTCTGCCCCGGTGAGTGCCCTCCCCGGGAACCACCGTCTGCCCTCCCCGGCCCCTCGGAGCAGATTCACTGCCCTTTATCCGAGCACAGAGGTGAGAGATGGCAACATCAGCCTTGCTGCTAAAGGAACGTTCACGCGCTGGTGCCACGACCCCAGGGAGCACGAGGGGGCTGCCGGGTCTGACACCCCGCACAGCCCAGGCAGGGACACGGGGGGGAAGGTCTTTATCGGTGCGATGCAGGCACTTGCAGTGGTTGGTGGTTATAACCCTAAATAACTCCCCACCAAACATCCCCAAACCTCTTCTCAGAGAGCTCTTAATGTCTATATTTAAGACCCTGCTTCCTTTATTTTATAAACTAAGAGAAACTGCTGGCAGGGGTTTTTTGTAACATAACAATGACAAAAAAACTACATTAGGTCAAAGACTAAAGAAAAATTTAAATAAAATCCACTTTTTTTTTTTTTTTAAATAGCAATTGTTAGTAATTTGCTGCTGTACTTTTGAATACAATCGCAGTACTCTCTCCCAGTGGTTTCAACTCAGTTGATGTGGTAGGAAGAACTTACCTGTACTTGAACACACTTTTCTGCCTGGTGGAAGAGTTTTAGTTGTGCTGGGTTATTACTAAGTACTACCCCAGTTTACTTTACATTTCCTCATAGTGAAGGGCAACTTGTGTGTCTCTGCATTGCCTGCAGAGAAAAGCAGCTGTAGCCTCACTCTTGACAGGTAGAGGGGAATTTACGGGGCTTTCAGATTAAAATATATTATGTTTACTTGTTGACAAGATTTATTCTAGTATTTTGTTTTATTTATAGTGCACTGACTCAGAGCCTCGACAGCCTTTACGCAACAGTTTTTATCTGACTAGTTTTAAATATTTAAAAACTCTTTTCAAAAGTGTTAAGGTGGCAAAAACTAAATAGGGGGAAAGAAAGCAAAGTTTGCTTATAAGCCTCATACAGAAAGTTTCTTTAAGTCAACTTTATTTTAAATAGGAATTAGGCTATTCAGGATTTCTCTCATCTCCAGAGTAACACTTTCCTTTATAATGCGTATTAGTGAGTACATGCTGGGGGCGTACATACATTTTTGCTAAAGTCAGTCGGGACGTGATTTGTAACAGCTATAAATTGCCCCCCTAAATAAAGGGCTTTAAAAGCTTGAGCCCGACTAACTCCCAGTGCAGAGAGCCGGCAGCTGTCCTGGCAGGTTGGTGGGAAATATCTTCTCGCAGGAGTATAACAACCTACTTTCACCAGGGCCAGAGCTGTAATGCCACTTGTTTCTTCCATTCCTTTCCCCTTCCCCAGGACAGGGAGGGGGCACAGCCCTTCTACCCCCCGAGGTGCAAAACCTCCATCTTCGGGATCTCCCCAGGGCCTGGCAAAGACCACGCACAAGCACAGCCCACCTCAGAATTCGGCCATCCCCTTCGCCATGAAAAGCCACAGAGCAGAGACTCCTACCTGAGACGGTGACGGCGAGCAGAGACCCCCGAGAGCACCCTCCTGCCAGGGCAGGATCAGGCCCCAGAGAGGGGCACAGGGCACCAGCCCCCCATTAGCCAGCAGCAGCCCACCGGTTGATTTAGAAGATTAAATAAAATCAGTGGGCGGGCACGGAGTGATGCTCCCAGGTGCCTCTGTTGTGGCCATCAGCAGCACCCCAAGCCTACGCACCCAACCAGCACCGAGTGCTGCCCTGGGGCTGCGTACGGCGGGGAATGACACAAAATCCTCTCCTCTCCTCTCCTCTGGTCTCTGGACAGGTATGTCGGTGGGTAACCCCTAAAGCAACTCCATCCATGATAAACAGCTGCCCCTTCTTGAACCAGCTGCGGGAGCTACAACCACACTATACATATAATTCTTTTGTAAATGAGATTCATTACTGTTTGATCGATTTTCTGTGCACAAATATTTGCAGAAGCTCTTTATCTTCTCAGAGCTGCATCTTTCTCCCCAAATGTTCAGCCAGCCTGCTTTTTTTCATATTAACCATAAAGAAAATGCTGTAGGCTTAAAAAAGAAAAAACAACGAAGTATAACAACATGAGAAGTGTTATTAACACAGCACGTGCACCTGGCAATGCCTCATTACGGACACTCTGTGCTCTACCCGGCTAAGAAGGAAGTCTCGCATGAGATACCACATTACAGCTCCATTTGGCCCAAAGAAATTAGCAGTTGGGTCATTAAACCATTCGTTCGTGTCAGGGCTTGGGCTCAAAGCAAACATAAGACTTCAAAGCTGTGACACACAAGCCACATTGCTGGGAATTACGTTGGGAATTGGATTTCTGGCAGAGTGCATTTTTGACGGCAAAACCTGAGGAATATGTAGACTTCCCCCCCCCCCCCCCCCAACTTGTCTAATACTCCGCTTGCCTAAGGGTGAAGTGGAGCTGTCACTAAAAAGCTTCACCAGCATCACCCCATGTGCGTTACAGGTGTCAGGGGTGTCTGAGGCTGGAGCAGCGCTGCATGCCGAACTCCATGACTGCCTGTCCCCAACCTCAAAGCGCTTTTCTGTTGGCAAACAGCAAGAAAAGAAGAGTTACTATCTGGTCAGATGATGAAAACCGGCTGTCCACATCCCTGTACATGCTTCTCCCCCTAACCTGTGACGTACAAGAATAGCAGGAAGTTGATCGGCTGGTATAGAGTAATGTAAGGATAATGTTACTTTTAACCATGAAAGAGCTTAATGTCACATCTCGCAAGGGATGCTCCCGGCGACAGCCGAAACAGCCCCGGGGCAGGACCCTGGCTGCGCTGCCGGAGACCCGTGCTCCAGCACACCCGTACCCACAAGCGCCCTGCCGATCACAATCATTACAGATAACATAAGGAGCCCAAATTAAAAACCCAATGTTACATAAAGACACAATTCAGGTAGAGTGTTTGTTCAGCTTTTAAAAAGAAATAACAACATAAAAAAACCTCTTTTGTATAAAAGTATGTTTTGTTCAATGCCTTGTTTTTGTAAGGCTACGCCACAACAGAACTGAGTCATCTTATGGCATTATACCATCGTTTGATCTAATTTTCCTAATATTCCCCCCATCTGTTCCATCCCTGCAGGACAAATTCCCACCCTGAGAGTGAAGGACAGAGAGAAATGCAATGGGTACAGATTATTATAATTTAAACTTAAAGTTAATCTTGTTATTTAAATGCAGCAGCCAGCAACAGGATGAAATAGCCAGGAAAAGGACGCAATTGTACGACGGCTGCGCCCAGGCAGGAGTCAGCAGCAGTGCTGTGGTGAGGAAGCCCCAGGGCAGCCCTGGACAGGGGCAGGGGATGCCCAGCGAGCTCGGCCGTCCGCAGCGCGGGGGTCCTGCCACGGCACCCGGCTCCACCGCAGCCGCGGCCGCTCCAGTTCAGTCCTGTCCCTGGAGAAAATCGGCAGCAGGATTGCTCCAAAGGCATTTTTGCAGCTGGGAGGTGAACTGCTGCTGCATTACTGACCGCTGACTTGCTGGTTCGGTGCCGAGGCGGGACGTGAGGTGGGCGTCCGCAGTCCCTGCGGGGACGCGGCCCCAGGCAGGCTGGTGTCGGCACGTCGGGGGGGCTGCAGACCCGGGACAGGCTGGCAGGGTTCAGAAAGAGTTGGAAAAGACTGCCTGTACTCAAGGCCATTGATCTGTTTAACTACCAGAGCAGGCTGAAAAACTGCCTTGGCCATAACTAAGTACCGACAGACCGAATGTGGCGACGATGAGCCCTCCAGGCCATGTACAAAGGTCTGACAGGAGCAGAGATCTGGAAGTGGAGGTGAAGCGCTTACAGCAGCGAGGGGACTGGGTGCTGGAGCAGCAGGGTGGGCAGGGTGCTTTCCTCATCTCCAGATGCTTTAAATCATGGATTTTTTTCTAACATATATTCTTCAGCCCAGCCTGACCTTGCAGCAGGGAGTTGCTCAGCCCATGGTGCCGGGAAGGTCCGACCCGATGCCCCCGCTCGCTCTGCTCCCTCGGCCGTGGCCGCTGCAAAGCCCAGAGCTGGGGACAAGTGAAACGCATTTTTCACGATGGAAAACGAGATCTTTGGCCTTTTTTTTTTTTTTTTTTTTAAATAGATATATATGTCATTGGCCTGGCAATCATCACTTCTTTGCACTTGCACTGCCCTGGCTACGCTACCTTCAAATACAGCGGTTTGGTTTTTCTCCTGCTAATGGAGCCAACGCTCCCCGGATCCCCAGGTCCCTCCTCGGCCCCTGCCATCGGTAACACCACGGCCACGCAGCACAGAGAGCTGCCCAAGGCGGACAGATGGACGGTGCGACACTGCACTGGGGGTACCAGCCCAGACCAATTTGCTTTGCTCACACCCTGCAGCGAAATTTACTCCTGTGTCCCTGGGAATCCATTTGTTTTTCATCTTGTCATGGAACAGACCCAGCACCATCCTTCCAGCTGTCCAGCCTCCCCGGAAACCCATCGGCGAAGCCAGGACACACAGGTTAAGCGTCCCTGCATCCGAGGCAGGGGAATAGATTTGTCCTTTCTGTTCTCCTTAATTTTTGAAGCAAACAATTTATCCCCGCTGCTGTGCCAGTCACCTTGGGCTGTCTATTAAATCTCCCAGTAACCTGAGGGAGGGCTGCAAAGGCGGTAGCAGGGTTTTCTGCAGCCTGCGGCATTAGTCAGCTCCACGTGTCACACGCTCACCCGAACGAACAAGGATCACCCTCCGCCTCGGGAGGTTAAAAGCTTTTCCATTAGCAACTTTGTTGGATGCATTTTGTAAAAAGATAAAGCACTATGAGAAAATAAAGCCTTGTAATTTACCTCTGCAAATAATTCAGGGCTGATAATGAGAACGAATCAATCAAGGCAGAGCAATTGGATTGCAAGGTCTTTCTGAGCGGTATCAATGGGAAAAGCATATAAAACCCTGGCACTTTAACGGTGTCTCTGCATCTTCTGCAAAAGACCAAGACTGCCAAAAGGAGTCCAGTCTCCTCCTCTGGCTGGAGACTTGCTGATGTTTAAAACAAATGAGAATCAAAGCAAAAGTAAGTGAAAAATAGGCACAAAGGAATTCTACAGAGAAATCAGAGAATACACCACCAAAACAGAAAGTTTGTGCTCAGAGACCGAGCCCGGCCATTGCAGGCACACCACTTCCTAACAAGTGGGAAACCAGCTGCCTGGCTCAGATCTGAGCAAGAGGGACTTGGGCAGAAACTGTGAACGAGGGCCAATACAGAAGCTGAGAAAGCTTTTGTGGGGACGGGAGCCTGAAAGCACGAGAGCAGCTTCGCTGCGTCGAGTGGGTGGCAAGGGGCTGCCAGGGCCACGCGTCCTCCAGCCCCAGCAGCGGGCAGACCACCGGGCCCAGCCGCGGTCCCCGGCAAGGGCATGGGCCAGGGACGGCCGGTTCGCTTGCCAGGGAGAAGGGGGAGGGACACCGAGCCCTCCTGTCCCTGGGGCTTCGTTGGTAACAGAACCCCAAAACTAAACCTCTGCAGCTTTATGGAAGCTCTCGAGCATCTGCTTCCCAACCAAGGACCTGCCACCCCAGGGAGGAGGAGGGAGATGAGGAGGAGGAGGTGGGGATGCTCCGCAGGCTCCTGGCCCCCCGGGAGCCGGCAGCCCAGCGGGTTCCCACGTGCCGCCCTCCCGCACCAAAAGCCAACCCATCTTCCTAGAAGACCAGCTGTAGCCTTCGGGTCCATAAACGCTTTCTCAAACCTGGCTTTGTGTAGCAGCGGTGCGTGGCCAGAGACCCCCACGGGAGGAAGGCAATTCCTCCTGCCTCCTCACGCAGGTCACCCGGCAGCACCGGGGCTGGAGGCAGCGGGCGCGTGGGGCTGGTCCGCGGTGGGAGCTGGCGGCTCCGCACCTGGAAACGTGCCTGCGCCTTTGAAGAACAAAACATTTGATTCCTGCACAAAGCAGAGCCCGTTCCTGACATTTGGAACAATTTATATTTCACACGACTGGCATCTGGCAGTTTAAAAAAAAAAAAAAAATCAGTGGAAATGTAGTGTCTCTTCCCCCAAAGACAGTGCTAGTGACCTAAGATTACAGTGATGTCCCTTCAAATGTCAGAAAGATTTACAACACTTTCTGTTTACAAGGCAACAGCGAATGTGGCAGTTTTTTCAATGCTCTGCTCTGAACCGCATCCTGCCTCCTGATGGCAATGTCCCTTTTCACAAGCCTTTCATAATTGATCTGGGGAGCAAACGAAATCATTTACTCTTTGAAAGGATCCAATCATGGGTATTCTTTATTTCCTCTGAAAATATAATGGGACTTTTTTTTTAAAAGGAAAATACTGTCCACCACATATTCAGCACTTTTAAAACTTGATTTCTAAAGAATACAAAAGATCAGTGCCAGTCCGCCAAGACCGTTTATCTGGGCACGTTGTTTCTTCAGCTAATGCAAACTAAAGCATAATGGCGTCATGGATTTAGAGTGTTCTGAGTTTAATTGGCCTCTTATCTCTGCCTGGCTCTTGCCTGCCAGTGTCGCTGCTTTAGGCTCTCGCCCAAACCACGTTTCCAGCTGGTAGCTAAGGCGAGTGGTTTATTCACTGGGAAAAAAAAACAAAAACCAAAACAAAGCTTCGGTCAGGTTCAGCAAAAAGATTTCGACTGCATAAACAACCACAAGGCAAGATACTGAGAAACAGCAAATAAGCGTAAAAGGTTTTTTTAAAAAAAAAAACGGGAGCGTGACCGCAGGTGACCCCCCACCCACACGGGTGTCCTGGACCAAGTGGGAGATGCGCCGGGCACCCATGGCCCCGTGCTCGGGGGCACGGGAGGGTCCGACCCAAACCCGGCGGCTCTGGGTTGCGCTGCGACCGCCCGGGCGCCTCCGTGTCCCGCTGCCCTCCCGCGCGTGTGCCGCTTCGCGCAGAGCACGGACTGCGGCACCGCGGGTGAGCGCACCGCACCGCACCGCACCGCACCCCTTCCTCTGCCCCTTCCCTCCCACCCTGCTCTCGGCTCTTCCAGCCCAGCCAGAGCAGGCTCTCACCCCCGCCCCAGGCTCCCCTTACCAAATTCTCTCTTTGGTCTTCTCACACATTTTCCCTCTTCTCCTAAGCAGGATTCCCTAAAAGAGCTTTAATGACCTGCTGCCTCCCAAACCTTCCCATGGTTTAGGGTGCTGCTCAGCTGCTGAGCAGGAGAGGGTCAGAGCTTCAGCTGGAACCAAGAGTTCGCCCGGGAAAACGTCCCTCGTGCCGCAGACCAACGGCCGTGCCGTGTCCGGCACCAGCAGAGCAGGGGCTGCAGCGGGACGTCAGGGGCTGCTCCATCTCCTCCAGAAAAGGGACTGTACGATGCAGAAAGGGAAATGCAAACGGCCAGCCTGGGCTCTGCCCATCTCTGCACCCCGGGGACTCGCCGTGCCAGAGTCCCAGCTGGGTGCCAAATATCACAGCTGGGGGAGGCTGCGAGTTCTGCACTGGGCTCCTTTCCCTGGAGGGCGAGCACGCTTCCAGCTGCAAAGGTAACTAGAAGTGGTTTTCCCCAAGGCCCCATTATCACTCCAAATAAGGCAACTGATTAATATTAAAGCAGATAAGTGCTCTAAATCTTGCCACTCTTACTGAAATGTTTGTCCCATTAGTGAGACAAACATGAAACAGCATTCACAAAACAAGAAATAAACACAGCAAAAAATAACGCGGCCCTGAAAGCTGGGAACAAAGAGTTTAAAACAACGGGTTTGGATCACGGCAAACTATCATGAATTTAATTAATTTGTGTACCCAGAGCTCATCAGGATGGAAACAAGTGTCAGGTCTGGGGAGGGCAAACTTCTAGATGTGCTTTACTTTGAACAGCAAAACCGCTGCCGCATCGGCAAGGCAGGGCTCCCGCAGCAGCAGCGCCCAGCCCTCGGACAGCACGTTTTGTCATCGCCGTGTCGAACAACGACGGGGCCACAGCGATTCCTTATCCCTGTGCTGGTTCCTCCCTCCTGGTCTGGGTTTACTCCCCGCTCTTCTACTACTCGGTCCAACGCATGATCCAGCCTCGTTTCTCACGGGGCGATTTTGTGTCAAGCTTTGTTTTCGCACCTTCGGTTCCTCTCTGCTCCCGACTCCCAGAGCTCCCCCTCCACTGCCACCGCAGGGCTTCAGCTTCCCCAGCCCGACAGTTTGCTTACCCACCCGCTGCCTTGCACGGCGTTCAAGGCGTTTGCTCCGTCTTGCTGCTGCCCCAGGGGAAGTGGGACGGCTGCTGGGTAACCAGTCCCATGGCATCACTGCACAAGATTGACTTCAGCTTCACATCTGCAATACACTGGGTTTCAGTTTTAAAAACAAACCAAAGCAGCCCATTAAATTCAGACACTGGTTTTGTTGCAGTTAAGTATCTATAGCAGAAACCTGTTCATAGTGTCGGAGCTAACTGTTCGATTTTCTGCTGTAATAAAACGTGTGCCATGGTGCTGGGTGAGCAGAGCTGTGCGTATGTCATGGCAAGGAAATGTTCAGAAGCTCACAGGCTTTTTTCAGCTGATTCTCCCAAACCACAGCCAGGAGCCAGGGTGGGATGTTTGAGACCTGTGCGTATTTACAGTAAATAGACGAGAAACGACGACTCATCGGCCGCTGGAGAAGGGAAGCAGACAGCTGACAGAAAATGCAGCAGGGGATCAAGAGGCAGCTTTGACAGCAGGACAGCTCAGCCCCGAGAACGCGCCCCGGTGCCTCAAGCAGAGCGGACTTGTAGGTGACTGAAGTTGCTCGTGTGCTGCTGCGTCAGGAGCGTGAGCACCATCTCAGCCCAGCCCCGCTACCCTTGGGAGTTTGTTCCTTTTACCTGTTACCTCCTCAGATGCCCTACTGCCTTCAAAAGCCAGCGCCAGGTTCTCGGTCCCCCTCCTCTCCCTTCAGCTCCCACACACCATACTTGCGGGGCTTTGCCGAGTGCTTTCGCAGGCACAGCCGTGCCCAGCACCCGAGGGGCGACCAAGCCCCCGCGTCCCCACTTCAGCATCTCCCCGTGCCCGGCCGGGCGGCTGGAGGCTCTCCCCGGGCGCCGGGGACGCGGCCGTCCAGGCACCGGCAGCCCATCTTCAGGGGTCCAAAGCTCACTGAAAGGCAGCCAGGTTTAGGCTCCCGAGGCACTCGAGAGGCTTCGAAAACTTTGCTCCATTAGGCTGATCACAGCCGGAAAAACCTGAAAAGGCAACTGTCGATAAATGCTGCACATCAGGATGAATTAACTTCCCGTGTATAACAAAGTGTTTTCATAAGGCTTTTCTAAAAGAGCCACAGAAAGTTCAGCACTGGGGTAGAATGAAACCCAGCAAGATGACAAACATCTCGAGACGAACAGGATGGACACACCAACTGTTTTTATACGTATTCTAGAAACAGGGAAATGAATTCTGGCTGACATCTGGCAGACAACATTCTTCTATCACAGATAAGAGTTCGACACTAGACAAAGAAGATGACCCTTTAATGGAAATGTTCATGGATGAGCTTTAATGGGACTCTACAATACAACAATTAAGAGAATGAAATACTGATTTTCTTAATTTTTAGATTTAACTTTGCTACAATTAAAGAAGTGTGTATTAACTAGTTTCATAAAACAATCTTAAAAACAGTATTTCCTTTTCATTCACCATCCTGTTATTTAGAAAAAGAGACTGGCAGGACTTCTGGGAACACTGATTTCTAAAGGCCAACTTTGTCAACACTCCCACTGTCCAGGTCCCAGGAAGAATACTATGGGTAAGTCAAATCATCATTTAAACCATCACAACTGCAGTCGGTGAACTTTTTAAACATCTGAACAATTACCTAAAACTTACAAATAGGGAGGTTTCTCTTTTTTTTTTGAGCAATTCATGGATTCTCTTACTGCCTAGAGATCAGTGTAGCAAGACACACTGTCTTACAGATGGTCTGAGAGGGGACATCAGATCTGGTCAGTTTATTTTCTGTATCTGAAAACATTTATCTTCATCTTGGTACGACAATGTATATTAGGAAGAAACATACAGACATAGAGCAAAAAAAAAAAAAAAAAGGCAAGTTGTTTCTGAAAAAAATTAGATGGGTGAAGTTAATTGCCCACTGGGATTGACCTGAATGTTCGATACTGTGCCACCGCACCCGCTCCCCGGGGAACGTGCCCATCACATCCCCGTGTCCCGGTCACTCACTTCACAGCGCCTTGAGGGACTCCGTCCGCCCTGCCGACAAGAGCTCCTCAGACCACTCTCTGACCGGGGGCTGCTCCCGGGGAAAAGCAGGAACGCCTTTTAGCAGCGGGATGACTTAAGCTCCAACGCAGGACACAGCACCCGAAGATCTTCAAAACAAAAGCTACTTGCAGCTGCCGGTTTGCGGCTGGAGCGGGGTCGTTCCCCTGCCCAGCGGGGCTGTTCTCCAGCAGACCAGGGCAGACGTGAGCCCCGGGGGACGAGCCCAGGGGGTCCGGCCGCCTCCAGCGAGGGCCAGGTGATTCCACCACCCTGACCTTACTCCCTGGCCTCACAAAAAGCACCCTGCTCCCAGGAGAAGTCTTAACCCTTCTCTTTCTGGCACCTACCAGTAAGCAGATGGGCAACTCAGGCTTTGAAGAAGAGACTGGATTTTACTGAACTTTCATTATTCACACACTACTTCTACTTTGGGAGTGGGGGAGGACGCAAATGCTTCCCATCCTAATTCCAAAATCGAGTGATGCAAGAATAAAAATGCTAGTCCTAAAAATGTACATAGCAGTTCAAATAGAAGTAATGTGATAATTTCCTCAGGCACACAAAGCAGCAACTCAATAAAAATAAATATGCTAATGAATGTATTTAGTCTTGGCCATTACATTTCATAAATATTTACTGTTCAGTACTCAGAGTCCAAATTCACAAGAATCAGTTAATAACCAAAATAAGAAAGATGAAGGAAAGTATTTTATTCCACTAGGCCAATACAAAATACAGTCATTTCCTACGGACCGTGCCATGGCTCTCTCATCATAAGGTATGGGCTAGCTGTAAACCTACAGCACCAGCCACGGAAGCAAAGGTTCATGGATTCACAGTACGGGAGAGCTGGCGCGTGGCCACAGTCTGTGGCTGGGCTGTTTAGTAGTACACTCATTTAGCTTCAGAATACGATACTTGAGACCATTAAATATTGAAATAAGCAGGCCCGCAGCACTCAGGCATAGCATAAGGAAGAGTCCACCGAGAGTTTACATCACATTTGAGAAAATAAAGCACAACCCACCCTGAAAAATGCAAAGCCGATCATTTTGCTTTAGGGCAATCAAATAACTGGTTCAAATCTCCACAAAGAACAAACACAGACTTTAATGGGGCTATTTGTAAAGTGTGGTATTACCCTAACTCAGTAAAGGGTATCAAAGACAGTTTTGTGCTTATCTGAATTTTAAATGAAAAGTTTAAAATAAAACTATCCTGATGCTGTGTGTGGAACAAAAGGAAGAGAAGCGTATGAGACACTCTTTGTCAGGAACTTTACTTGCACTTTATCAATTCCCCTCTGGGTTTCTTCTTCTTCTATTCAGAAGCAATACAAGAGAAATACTTTCTGAAAGAATTCAAATATATGCAAAACTTGTATTGAGGCATGTCTTCACAGCTGAAAATAATCGTGCTGGCAGGGGTATAATAACCAAATATTTCCAACACAGCAATCAGAACTGGGAACAGTAACCCTACTCAGCTGCTACAGTTGAGCTTCTTTTCTGTAGAATGAAGCCTCTACCCCACAGAATCAAGCTGTGAAATAAACAGCGCACGGGGTGTGCTTGCCCCTCCCTTGACAAGACACAAAGCAACGGGTTGACTAGGCAAGGGTGGCTTCACGGCAACAAGGGCTATTTTTGTTTTGTTGCTCTATGTTCCCTTACCGAATTCGCAGTCTCTAGAGATTATAGCACCAATTCACAGCAAGATGCTGTTTCCAAGCTTACACTTGTTCCTCCCTGATTTTCACAATCAACGTTCCCTTAAGTAGTAGAATTCCTTAATCTTTTGTAAAAGATTTGCAGTCTGTGGTCTTCTTTTCTTCTAGCTGTGCATATTAAATGCTCTTTCCTCAATAAAATGGTACCAGTAAAGTTCAGACAACAGCCATGGAATTCCAATGGCAATGAAGATATGCTGTTCCAAGGAAACTCTACGCAAATACATTTCCTCCTGCAAAAGCAGAGAAAATAGATTTTAGAAGAAATTTATTAGGAGGTACTCAACAGTCATTTGCTCTTGTTCTGAAGCTAATTTAAGAGTTGACCAAATCTTCCCTTCACAGAAAACCCTTTTCAGTAAAAATCCTTAGATAGAACCAACGTCTTATTTTACTAGGACTATCGCGCTCATGATATATTAACAGAGAGGAGAGGATAAAATACAGGATGCAGAAGTCATCTTCATCAACATACTATTCAGAAACTCCGGAATAGTATTGAGCCTAACACTGCAGTAAATCATTATTTTTCTTCAAAGTTCCTCAAAAGTTGCATGCTATTTGTAACGGACAAAAAACCCAACATTTATTTGTAGAACTACAAGGAGCACAATGTGCGATAGGTATCACAAACCCTGAACAATTTTTCTTATCTGTAAATGGATGTTGTACTTACAGCTGCTCATTGAGAGCACGATCACTCACACTGCTCCTGAAGAAGTGTCTCCATTATTTTAATACCCTGGAAAAAAAGCACAAATAAATGCCAGTTCTACACACAACTTAAGTATTTCATACATTAGAAAGGGCACCCCGTAAAGCCTTAAAAAAAAGAAATTGCATTTTATGGTCCCACACTAACTCAGTGCAGTCCTCCCCACTGCCCGGGAGGCACAAGGAGTGCTTATGGCATAGGCTGCTCAGGGGGACCCTGGAGAGGACAAAACCCTTCGCAGCTTGCGACCTCTTCCAGGTCAAGGCTGCAGAAGCCAGGGCACTTAATCAGGTCACGCATTTTATTCTAGTTCTGCCACTGCTCTGCTTGGACCAAGCCACTTCTCATCCCTGCACCTTGGTATATCCCCCTTTAAAATTGGAATACCATCACTCGTGTTCTTCGCAAGCAATTGGGTGTGCGAGGATGAAGGCTCCCCATAAAAGCCCCTGTGATTATTTCTATAATGAAGGAAAGTAATATTGAAATGAAGGAAAAAAATGCCATCAGAGGGCCACGAGGGTGAGTATTTCTTCTCCAGGATTGATCTGCGAAGGAAGGAGGAACTACCAAACAATGAACTATTAATTAAAGCAAAATGTAGGTTGAATCTAGGGGTTCTGTTTGTCTGGGGGGTTCACTGCAGACGAGCCCTGGGCGCTCACCGACCGGCAGCAGCTGCGCAGGTGCAAACCACTGAACTACCCAGAGCAGGGCAGCGTCTGAAAAAGGGGGGGAAACTTTCGACCAAGTGCTCTTCCCACGTCAGGGCTACAGACTGCTCCACAGCCAGATGCTTCGCTCTTTTGAAATTCATTTAAGTTCAAGGTTCAGTACAAAGTGAGAGGAGCAGCTTCCTATTTGGTGAAAAGCAAAACCCACTCACTTTAGATAAGAAAATCTACAACATCCCTCCCTCTTCCACTTTTTGGCTCTGCCTGTGTACTGAAATTTGCCAACCCTACCTCTAATGTTTGGTCAGATCTTGTGGACTGAAGTAAGCTTGGAGCTTAGCTATAACCTGTGTGGGGCTAAGGCTTACCCTAGCATGCTCTCTGTTTGTCAAGATAAAAGAAAAAGGGTTTACTCAGTTTGAGTCACTGTGAGAGGAGGTAAAAAAAGACAATTAACTTTAACAAATAGGTCAAGAGAATTTCTTTTCACATCTCTACAAAAAAAAGGACAAGATATTTTATATCTATGAAGAACAGTTCATCTTCCATGCTTATTCTTTGTAGAAGACAATAAGCTGACTACCTTAGTCTAACAGTCTAAATTGGACATGCCACTGTTTACAGATTGAAGCACTAATTGACATAAGTGAAGACTCAGAGGTTTGCCTAGGGAATTTAAAAATGTTACTTATTGAATCAATTATGTTCACAGTGTGACAACTGCTTTTTCTTTTATTTGTCCTCATAGTACTGCAGACTTTTACACAAAATGGTGTTGAGGAAGAAAAGAGGAACTAGAGGGGACTCCATTAATTTAATAAAATACGAAAGGGTAGGTACAAGTCACTACCCAGTACCTCTTCAGCAACGAACAACTAAATCAAAACCTAATCAATATATTCCTTTCAACTGAAGTTCAAACACTTAAATCTCAGTCCCAGGAGATCAGGCTTAAAGGCGCTAAATTTACACTGCTTAGAGTGCACTGATGCACTTGAAATGCAGAACAAAACATCACCTACCCATTAAACTCTGCACCTCTACAGCTGTAGCTTAAAAGCTTCTCTGACAGACAAGCCATAGAACAGTTTTATTTTTCAAAGGTGCAGGTACTCTGCTACTGTAAGAAGCTATCCTGCCATAAGTGTTTACGTACAGTCCTTATCGGTGTTAACACCCCAAGGCACTCACAGGGATGGGAGCCCAGCAGATTCCCAGTTCAGGAACGCCTACGGGTGACCCCTCCAGCGAGTGTCACTTTGTCACCACAGCCAGTACACTGAAACCACAGAGGGCACACTGACCCAGCAGCAGGGTGACTGGATAACGAGGGAAATGCAAAATGGCAGTCTAAGGAGTTTCCAGCACCACAGACTCATTGAGCATGTGTATTTGGAATATCTGCCAGGAGCCAGACCGGCCTCCCAGCTGATAGGGACAGAGAGAATACATCACGTCTGTAACACACTCCACATCTTTACTGAACACTGTAAGTTTTAAGTAAGAGGTTAAGTGATGTACAGGAAAGTATAAATGGCCTGTTTGACGAAGGCAACGCATACTGCAGTGCATACCTCATTTCCATTGCCGGTACAAAAGCAGGGTAACATTTTAACAGACTAGCAGAAAATTTTATGCTGTCTCTGAAAAGAGCACCTAATACTTTTAATTCGTTTTGTAACCATAACAAAACATTTTTCAGTTAAATATTTGTTATTTGAGCTCAGTTCCATCATTTAACAAACACTACATCATGGCCTTTAATTTCCATCTCCTTATATATTCAAGTCAAGCAAAAGGAACCTAAAAAAGAAACCAAGAAGTGGAAATGACAGAAAAGTTGCAACATTTAAGAGGCAACGGATAAAACACCTACCAACATAACAAAAGTTTCTTGCTACAAATGCTCCCTTATTGTGTTGCCTTAAAATCGCTCACAACTTTGTCATCTGTACTGCTTCACACTGGCAGAGATCATCAAAACTTTGACATGTACAAACGAATCAGGCCACTTTTTAAACAAGTTTTAAAAACTCACACACACAAAGGCTGACTTTAGGGGCCACCACTACCCCTCCTGCACTGGAAGCTTCTCCCAGACTTTGCTTGAAGACTATGGAGCATCCTTTCCCCCCTCCAAAGGAAGACAGGCTCTCACCAATAGACCCAGAACAGGCCATGCTGGTAACTGGGATTTACCAGCATGCCTGCTCAGACTTTTGAATTATTCAGGAGGAAAGTTTTATTGGCAATAATGTGGGTTCACATCATTCATTAATACCTTTTCTGAAGAGCTAAGAAAAAAATAATCATAAATGCTGTAATTTCCACACAAATGCACTATGACTTCTACAAACAAAAGCAGAGCAGGAGAACTTTATCTCCTATATTTTTGTTCAGAGTTGGAATAAAATAAGAGAAATGTAACAAACATGAGGAGCCAGAAAATGTCACCGTCATTGTGCTAGGCATTAAAAAACCCCTACCCACAGAATAGGCTCATATCTTAGTTACAAAAATAATGATTAAAAAGATCAGTGCCTTTGGTGTCCACGAATAGTTTCACGAATAGTAACTTTTCCCTCTCTTTCTGTAAAATAAAGGTATTTAATATGGACTGTGTGAATATAAGAGCTTTATTGCAGTCATTCACAAGATTTAATATTCATGCAGTATTTTCTCCTACTCTTCACGTAGCCCATCCCCTACTCCATTTCCTCTGCCCCCTCACACTGCTGCCTCCCACTGTTCCCTTATTCCCTTATCTCATCTGAGCCTCTCCAAACAGATGGATGGAGAAGTGCAGTGCTATCAGGATCGAGGAGATAAAGCAGGAATCATGGTTTGGCTTTGAAAGTAACATCCTTACGTATTCCAACCAATTATGCCAGGTGCAAGAAAAGCAATGCCTTCTTTGTCAGGCCATTAGGAAGGATGCAGATCAGGTACTAGAAGATAGGAAGTAAACGGAAGCCTGGAGAACATTTATCAAGCAATGTCATTCATGCAACATACATATTAAAACTTTAAATATCATCTTTGTATTGCCATTTATTACATCTGGGTAAAATGTGCCTCAAAACTACTCTATGGCCAAGCCACAAAAGGAACCCTATCTAACAGCTTAGAAGAAATGAAATGCATAGATACAGCTGCTGCCTCAGGGAGATGGATGTTTTGGAGGTGGGAGGAAAAACCAGGCAAGACTGTACATTTATACCAGATCTGGTGCGCTTGTATTTTTCTTTTTCACAAATCTGCAGACATAGCCAAAATTGCTGAAGGATTTCTAATGCAACATTGTAGAGATACTGTGAGCTAGTTTGTTTTATCCGCTAGCTCTGCGCTGTCATAAGCCTGCAAGACACGTTTCATTGCTCACAGTCATTGCTTACACTAGCATAGCTGTCTACTTCTCTCTCTTTTTTTTTTATTTTAAAGCCACAACAAAAAGGTCTTATAGTTATCAAGAATAAGCAAATGAATAAATGGCTGTGCCTTTTGAAATACATTTCCATCTGCAGTTCTTGGGGCGCAGATTCCAAAATCCGCTTCTGAAGGACGAATGAGAGGCTGGGGCTGTGAGCCCCTGCGCCAGCAGAGAGGAGAGTGTCCGAAGGGACTGCGGGTGCTGCCCAGGTTCCACGCTCCAACACCCACTGACTTCAGTAGGAGAAAAGACAGGACACTGCTAAGGCCACTTAAAAACCAAACCAAACAAAAAAAAACCAAAAACAAAAAACCCCAACAAACAACAAACTTCAACAGTATTAACCACTTGGTCCCTGTGAATAATTAAAGAATGGCGTAAGGCATGATCTGAACTGTGGACATCTAAGTTCATCTGAAAAACAAATTTCTCCATTAGATAACTAAAAACTTATAAACAATGCTAAATATAGATTCATTACAGTCTTGCAGTACACAAGATTCATGAGCCCAGCCATGAAAATGTCATGTTTTCAGGCACATACATATGCCTTCATTCATCTGAAACAAGATACAAACTGGAGGGGGGAAAAAAGAAGAAAAAAAAAAAAACCCACACAAAAAACCTCTCTACTTTCTCATTAAAAAGGTTTAATTAAATATTCCTTCCTTCTCCTTCTTGCTCCTTTTTCAGCAGGTGTAAATTTTAAACAGTCTGCACAGTACAACGTGAACCCCCAAATCTCTTGAAGGCACAAACTTCCAGAGGACAAGACTTCCACGCAACTTCATTTCCCAGTAAATGCTTCAGGAGACGTTGCTGTTAAACCTAGTTTATCAATATGACATGACTCCCCGAAACGAAAGGCCTTTGAACACTAACTCCCTTGGGATGCTCTGCTGGATAGCTTTTATCCTCTTTCATAATTCTTACTGAAAGACAGAACTATTGAAATATACAGAACTGCTACAGGGAGATCGACTGTGGCTATTGTAAATACATCAAGCTGCCAAAAAAAAAAAAAAAATTAAAAAAAAAATAATCTAACAGCACTGGAGAAAAATGTGTGACATGATATAAATTCGTGTTGACTACTTTTCACTATTTCAGTGTAAAGGTGCTATAGAACCACAAATTATTATTACAGTATTAGCTGGTACAATGAGGTATTAGGAAGAAGAACTGTTTCAATGCCTGGGGGAAATCAGGAATAAGAATGAATTACAGAAACTGATACAGTCATACATGCCGTGTTGTAAAGTGTATTTGAAATAAAACTATTAGCATAATAAAACTAAATCCATTTTTGTTCTGCTTATTCTCTGTAGACAAAAGAAAAGTTCAAATATTTTTTCAACAATTAAAAGATGTAAAGAATCCAGACTTAAAACATCAATTTAATTTTGAGCCCAGATGATCTGGTGATTTGAAAAAATTTAGAATACAATTCAGGGAAGAAATTCAAGCAGTAAGTTACTTACCTTCCTCACACCTTGCTTTAAAAACGATTGAGCAAAAGCTTCCAACACACAGTTGAGCAAACCTGCCCCCGTGACTGATATTCTGCCTTTTTGTGTGAAGTCTGTCCTAAGAAACAGGAACATAACACCCTGTTATTTTTCTGTCTACTTAGTAAACATGAAGTGTAAACTCTACCTTAGAAAGTTAGTGTTTGATACCCGAGTAAGGTTTTCATCTCTTACATTCACATATTTTGTATGACAATCTCAAAGGCAAACGTAGCGAGATACAGGAACATCAGCGTAACGAGAGGTTTGTAACGACCATCTCCCGCGGTCAGTGCTGCTCAAGTCCAGTTGGGCTCTGCTTCAGCAAAGACACGCACTTACTGGAGGAGCCTCAAGAGCAGCAACACAGAGAGCGGTCTGGAGGGGACACAGCAGCCGCCAACTGCAGACCCAGTGAAATACGCCTGTACGACTTTAGAGAGTCCTCGGGACGTCATCCCGCCCACGCCAGACGGAGGCAGTGGTAACCGCGAGGAGAGGACTCCCCACTCCTCTCCCCACGGCACGCACGCGAACCCGGCACCACCGATGCCCTCGGCGGGCCACGACCGTTTATGATTTCTGTCAATGCAATTCGGCAAGAAGACAAATGCGCGGAGTTCAAGTGAAGGAGCTGGAGAACGTGAGCAGTTCCCCCCAACCACAGGATGGATGCCAGCAGTAAAAATCCACCACTGAACTCAGCTGCTCCGGTTGGGATTTATTTATTCGTTTTGCAGTTTCACCATTGTAGGGACAAAAAAGGGAGGCTCAAGGAAAATATTGATCTCTGATTGATTTCCGTAGCACACAGCTGGCAATGCCGCATCATTACAACACAGTCACAGGGAGAAGTCTATTAATGAGATCCAACTACTAAATTATTGACTAGTTAAGTACGGCAAATTTGGTCTAATTGTTTTCATGATGGGAGTTTAATTAAAGTGTCTTTAGTATAAGAAGTCTAGCAATATTCTTGTTCAGACAGCGTCAGGGAGAGTTTCCAAAGCCTGCACAGCTTTCAAAATTAAATTAAAAGTTACATCCAATGCAAGGCTCTTCAGAAGAGGGAGCTTTTGTACGGGAGATCTTTTTAATTCCCATCTCCAGCTGACAAGCACTGCTCATGCATCAGATGCATCTCTCCACATCAGGCAGACATCATCTCACCCTGCACCCAGCATGCTGCAAGAGCCTGCAGCTCCCTTGGGCTGTATGAAATGAGGGAAAGCGCCGGGAAATAAAGGGAATCTGATGGCAATTGAGGGATACAAAATGAAAAAGCAAGAAAATGGTCCTGGTGGGGAGGGGGAAAGCAGGCAAACCAAAACACAGAGGGATGGCAAATGACACCAGAGACAAAATTCAAGCTACGCAGGGATTCTCCACTGCAGAAGACAGGTATAACCTGCCCAGACACATGGAAATTTGCCAGTGCACAACTTCAAAGCCTGCGGCTCTGCCTGCGGCCAGGCCTTGCCCACATGGACTAACTGGCTTTCTTTGGACTTTAGACATCAAGACGAGATGCTTGTCTGTAACACCAATTAAATCATAGAAACCAAACAAAAAGTGTCATTAAGGAATTCAGCCAAGAGGATAACATAGGTGCTTTCTGGCCTCTGAATACACAGATATGCCCCATCATGCCTTTTTCAATGGTTTATAATTTATTTATGGTAATGTTTGTTTGCTTCTAGATCTTTTCAGACACTTTTATGCTCTGCTTGGAAGCACCCACAATAATTCACTTTGCAAGAATATGTAGCAGTTGGCATCACCGCATTCACATTTATTTAGGACAAAATAACCACCTAACATTAAGAGGAAGAACTACACTGTGGTTAAATTGACTGTTTGGGACTAAGCAAGCATCATTTCAATTGCCCCAGTTCCATTAGGGACATCAGGAAGGCTGCAGCCTCCCCTCCCTGACTTGCGGTTCTCTAGCTGAAAATAAGAAAGGATGTAACTGCCAATCTCAAACTGGGTAAACTAATCCACGTCCTATGGATGAGGTTCTGCTAAACGTCTAAGGCCCCGGTCCCAGCAGGGACTGGATTCACGGTTTGATTTTCTACAGCATATTGGTCTACAAAGTAGCTGGGCTGAAGTCAGCACAGACAGTTATAACTTCATCTGACAGGGCTAGAAATATTCTGGATTCCCACTAGCATCCTCCCACCACACGTGCCCGGGACAGAGCAGCAGCTCTGTCACTAACCCCACTGGCAAGAGATCTCCTTGCAGAGGCACAGAGCAGGGCTGCGGGGGCTGCGGCTGTAACGCACCCCTGGGAGAGCCTGCGGAGCAGCCTGGGCCCACCTCCCCAACCACCAGCTCCCTGCTGGGTCGGGAGCAGGCAGCGCCCGGCGCGGAGCCCATCGCGCACCCGGGAGGTGCGGGGAGAGGCGAAGGCAGTCGACCTGCTCGGGCGGCTGATCCGAGATGCAAGCCAGCAAAGTGGCACTCTGCTTTAATTTATCAGCATCCTTAACAATGTCGTGTTAAAGCTGATTAAACAAACAAACAGCCTGCTACAACACATGCACGGTGCCTGACTGAGGAGCAGAATTTCCTCATTCTCTTCACGCTTTTAGTGCCCTGAAGAGTTTCAGGAGGTTGCTATTGAAATCTGCCCAGCAGTGCTTAGTAGGGGAGAAAGACAAGTTTCTGTCTGTACTCAGATTACCATCACTCTCATAATGTTGTTCTCTCTTTAGGTGCATAACATACAGTTTTCCCACTAATCAGGATCACTTGAGTCTCCTCATTGTGTGTTTTCTTATTTCTCTCCAGTGCAATAGTATACTGCTAACGTTACGCCCTTTACATAATTCCTTCATCTATTCAAATGTAAACGTCACTGTACATATACTACATGCAGCTGAAATTTCACGCCTGTTTTGCCAGCCAGCATTTGTTAGATCCGATTACCTCCATAAGACTCCTGAGGAGGTGACAGTGGTGTGCGCAGACACCCAGGTATCCTTGAACCTACCTGGCCAGGGCAGCACGGCTGAGGTCCGCAGGCTCCTGCAGCTACATGTTGCAGCTGCTAACCTGCATCGGCACCCACGGTACATCCAGAGGCTTGAAAGCCTGTGTAAAGGAACCTGCTGAGGCTGCAATCACACTCTGGCAGCCCAGCTACAGCTCTGCCTTCCCAAATGCCACAGCATGCTTTAACGTAAGAATGAGCAGTGGTGACATCGAGCTCGGACAACTCCCCTGCACAAGCCTGCAGAAGCAGAAGCAGCACGCTGAGGACAGTGTCCTTCCTAAACTGGAACTGAAAAGCCTTGAAAACAGGGCGTGAGTGAGCGACCAGTTGCAGTAGTTAAGAGTTTCTACACCAACAGGACCAACATCTATTGTTGCAATGCAACTCTGATGCAGAGGAAGTCTCAGTAAGGACAGAGGGTCCCAGCAAACTTTTGAAACAAAACAGTTTAAAAAGCCAGAGGAACATGGCCTCAAACAGAAACTTCCCAGCATAGGGGTTTTCAAAAATGCCTAAGCCACAAAGTGTTTAATTTCATCTGAAGTTGGTAGGTTTTTTTCTTAAGCATCCTTAGAGCTTTCCGAAGTCACATGGACCTTACTGGACAACCCTGCCACGCTTCCCAGGGAACATCATAAAGCAAAAGTAACGACTAATTACAAGAGACATCAGAACAAAGTAAGAATTAATGGGGGTGACATCACCTGGAAATAAATCTTTTTTTAAGACAGTCACATTATTACATACCTGCTCATTTCAGTGTTACAGGAATTAGAAATTCCCCTCTGATCCTGCCATAAATGTGCATAAAGACATTTTGAGGCTCCACTCTGTACAAACACAAGTGCATGTTCTCCCAGGCAAAGTCCCACAGCAGCTTACATCTCCGGGCACAGCAGGCCAAACACCGGAGAAAGAAAATTGTTTGGGAACAAGTATGCTCCATGCCAATGGCTGGCAAGCAGGAGGGAGCTGATAATTTTTAAACTGCTGTCCAAGCATCTGTTGGTAGACACGAGAGCAAAATGAACACTCTGGCTATGCCTGCTGTGCAGGAACAGCGGGGCAGCCTTCTATGACTGCAGAGCAGCACACAGAAAATTAATTTCCAGCAATTATTTGTGCTCTGGCCAGAGAACCTAACCTCGCATCTGAACAAGCCAGAGGAAAGCTACAGGACATCTACAGCTGCTGCTTCAAATGCATTCAAGACATACCAAAGAAATTATTATTCAGACCCCTCCCATTCCAAGCATTCAAAAGGCAACAGAAAACCTGTTTTCAGGGCCATGGGCCTGCAGTAGCAGCCCTGAGCCGGCACACGGGCACTGCTACACCCAGAGGCCAGCACTCACCAGTTTGGATTCTCCAAGCTCTCTCTGAAGACAGACTCCTCGCTCAGAGACGCATACTGTGTCCACGTAAGACAATGAGTTTTCATAGCCATATTTCTTTTCTGCATATTAAGCCAAGATTCCTCTTCCAAGTAGATGTCAGGCACTTTTAAGACACTGACCTGGGAAATAGAAGAATTATAGCTTTAAAAAAAAAAAAAAAAAATAGAAGAAGGGGTAGAATCACTTCTCAGTATTTTCGAAGTTATCACTAACCTCAGACGACAGGACTGAGGATTCAGGAAGAGGGCACATCAGCTGTCATTAGCCCAAATGAGAACACTCAACTTCCTCAGCAGCTACTAAAGGCCATGCAAACACTCCAAGATTTAGGGAAGTTGCTCAGTCCCCAGCCGGACTTCCAAGACCACTGCAGGCCAACTTACCTGCATCACTTCATGCTTCCTGTCTCGCTGCTGACAGCTAATTTGTGACAACAAAGGACGAGGGAAGCCCCTTCCAAACAGTTACATGCAAGGCAGCCAAACCCGCCAGCTAATCCGTGAGGGCAGGAGAAAGGCTTGCACCCCTGCAGGCTCCTGCTGCCAGGCGCAGCAGCTGATGTCCTGCTCCAGCTCCTTTCTCCCAGGAGGTCTCCTCCTCTGAGAGCCCACTTGTCAACCTGAGTGACCTTGATCTAGCAAGCGTGGGCCAAAGAAGGGATGAAAGGGATGAAAATCTCACCATTGGTTTATTTACATTCTGCCTGTATAGGGCAATGATATGTTCTCCTTGGCAGGTGAGGCTTGGAAGAGACAAACACATGTTTAGAGGCAAAAACATACAGAATCGTCAGCACCAGGAAGAGTACATGCATACTTTTAACCATGCAGGCTGTGGAACAGTACAGTTATTTAATCGTGCATGAATGTAAATGTACTTTTCTGTATACAGACTATCTGCTCCAAGATACTCTGCAAAAAAGCCAAATAATAAATTAAGGCTAATTCTCCTTCCATAACAAACTTGGAAGAAAGGACTGTCGCTAAAAGAGACACAGGAGAGAGACACTAAGGGATTGCACAACCCAGGTCCTTACGCCTTCTACGGCCTTGTCTCATCTTCTTTATAGGGACTCTACGATGCCATATTTAACTTCCGACATGCTATAGGCACATTAAGTATTATTTTAAATCCCGCTGAATTCACTTACAGAATGGTTTTGGGAGAGATTACAGCCCAATGTGTTCACGAGCCATGGATCAGACATCCAAAATACCTGAGCTCAGCTTAGAAATAACTACCCAGTGTTTATTACCAGCTGCCACCTTCTCGCTCAGATCCACAAGACTGGGCTTTTATAAAAATACCATCTATCACACAACAATCGGGGGCATTGACAGCAATAAGATTGTTATATTGGGGTGGGGGGAATGGCTTTACTTTCACTGTGGCCCAGGTAACATTTTAAAACATCTTTACTTTTTCCAGGTACAAAAGCTAAAAGCCCACCAGTGCGTGTAAAACAACCACCAGCACCAGTTACATCTTAGCGTGCTCAAGGCTACAATTTTGTCCGTTCAAGGTAAATATAAAATCAGTTCCTAGAGAATTTTTTTCTTTTCACTTCTCTTAAAAGTAACTTTTCTAATTTAAAAAGAAATCATTAGGAAATGTGATCCTTTTAAACAAGATAAACCACAGTGAAGCATTAAGGTTTTACAACTTGACTAAGTTTCTCTAAGTAGTTACCTTTCTTAAAATTTCAGGAATCACATTCTGGCACATTGCAATTCTCCTCCGGTAAATAATCCCCGTAGACAAATCTGATGATAAAAGAAAATCAGAAGGGAAGAGTTACAGCAGCAAATATTACCTTTTTTTTTTTTTTAATAAAAACAAAGTAGTTGGAAGACTTCACAGCACAGCAAATGTGCAAGCAGAAATGCTGGCAAATTAACAGAGCATTGCGGGGAGGGGCCGGTTTTGGGGTTCTTTTAAGTATAACCCAGTACTTCTGCTGCTTTGCCAGACAGAAGGCTGTAAATAAGACTGCTATGGGCATTTTGCACTTTGCCTTAGGAGGACGGCATCTGCATCCATCACTGCAATCCAGACCCCCCTTATCCAGGGTGTGGTACAAACATTTTACTGGCATTTATAGTGGTGCTGCTGGGTAGCAAAGCACCGCAGGCAGTGCTGGTGCCAGTGCCAGGCTGCGTGGGTGCACGCAGGACTCCCTCCTGCAGCCCGGGCAGGGTCTGGCAGGACCCACTGGAGAACCCTGCTCCTGGTGGCACCGGGTGGACAATGACTGGGGCGAGAGAAAAGCTCGGACGACTGAGCTGCCAGACCAACGTGCAGACTTAAGCTTTAGTTATTTCTACCCCCACCCTACTTTATATTCTCAGGCTTATTTTCTGGGCAAACACACTGTGTATGAGATTTACAGAACAGTCCTGTCTCATCACACGTTTATTTTTGTATTGAGTTGGACCCAGTGACAAGGACAAAACTATCTATTAGGAAACAAATTACAGTTATTTAGTGTCTCAGAAAAATGGTTGGCTTTTAGAATCACTTTGCCTTTTAATATTTAATGACCCGGATCAAGAACAGAACGCTACCGAATGAGAAGCCAACTGGCAGGCAGCCCAGGTTAAAGACTTCTCCGGGATAAAAGAGTACCTTCTCGAACAGTTGCATTTGGTGGGATCTGTGAAATGAAAACTTCATGGGGTTTGGTTTTCAGAACTCTAACAAACACATCATATTAATAACACGAAGCACCTCCGTGCAACACAGAGCAGAAAAGCATTCTCTGGAAAGAATGGTTTACTGCATTTGAACAAAACAGCAACAGCAGCACTAATGCTTGGCTTTCTTGAATCTCAGGACAACCTCACTAACAACTTGCTCAGAAAGAGATCATAAGCCTGGAATTAAGAGCCACCATTAAACCCAAGCTGCAAGACAGAAGACATCTCTAAATGTATGATAAAGAATTTAGGGGCTAAAACTTTAGGGATTAAAGCATTTGGGACTAAAAATTTAAAGTCTGTAAATTCTTATTTCATCCCAAATGAGTATTTGATCACAGTTCCCATATCAGGAAGAACGGTAGTTGTTTCCACACAAAGTCCTGTGGTACTTGTTTCCCACATGGTGGCATAACTGTTTAATACATCCTCCGCGCAGACACATTACTTTAAGTGCCGAATTGCAAGCATTTCCTGCAAGCTCAGCAACTGGAAAATAAAAATCCACGTGGTATCAGCAGACCTGATCTGACAACTGTGCTCTGACCCAAGCAGATTTATTTTCCTGTCAATATGATTGGGAAATGGTAACATCTGATTTTTGGCATTTCAGGAATTCTGAATGATAAAGCGAGAGACTGAGGATCTGTGATCGTTTTCTCACTGTCAGCATCCTACAAGGCCACCGCGCAAGACTCCAATTCCTGGAACTACCTCCTCATCTGGGAAGTGAAACAGCAAGTGATCCCTCCGAAGGCAGGGATCATGAAAGCCAAGTAGTGCAATGCCTGTGGAGCGCCCGAGGCTCGATCCACACAGCTCACTGTGCTTCCTTCCAGGGGCCTTACTTCTGATCCATACAGCACTGCGGATGGAAACCATCACAGAAACACCAAGGAACTGTACAACAAAAGAACGTGCTACAGAGAAACCAGGCATAACGTGTCTAATGGCCTCGGAATAAGCTGAAAATTTAAATACTTGATGCAGTTAAAACACACGCTTTGTGGGGAGAGGGGGTAATATTTTCTTGGTCTTGTTTATACAATGTCCAGCACGCAGGAATCCCAGGCATGTCTGCAGTGCCCGGTTTCTATTGAAATACAACTATTACAGAATTAATTTTAAAGGTTATGAAAAATTTTAATTACCTCTGCAAGAAAAGTCAGGCAGCTTACCTGTTTTCTCTTCCACTGTCTCTACAGCTGTGATGTGTTTCTCCATGGGACTGGGATACTGGGAGAAAAATGCATAGGGTAAAGATTACCACTCCTCACATGGGTAAAAGAAAATTGCTAGCTGTCACCTGTCGAGTCAGAAGCAGTTTCATAGCTTCTCTCAACAGGTACGAGCTGCCTGTTATTAACAATCTGCAGTCTCTGTTCAAGTTAGCAGAAAGGAAGAATTTAGTAAGATAGCTTAGTAAGTAAGATTAGAAAACAAACAGAAAACGCACAATACGGCTATGAGAAAAATCGCTTGAAGGGGAGATGCTAGCTTTGGCTGCAGCATACAGACATCTTCCACACACCCTCCATACCACAGAAACAAAGACACGAGCTCTTGACCCACATCACATTTTTCAAATGAGGACTAAGCAGAGCTTTCAGCAGCGTGGCAGCTCCACGGGCCAAAGCCCCCTGCGCTGCACTCCGCAGAGAACAACGGCATCCCGAGTTTCTGCAGCAAGCAAGCTCCTTCTCACTGCCGCTAAGCACGTTCCGCCATGCAACCTATTTCCTCAAGCAAAAAGCTGGAAAGGTACGGTGCAGCGTCACCCGAACGCAGACTCTGGTACGTAGCATTCCACTGTCCTGCAAAAGCTGCTAGAAGAGTGTGACAGCGCGATGTCACTTCAGATTGCAGTGTGGGTCCAGCCTGGTGAGAGGGCACGCTCTTCTGCTCAGGGGCTGGCCTGCAGCAAGGATAAGGTATTGCTACTGCCTGTTCCTGCTCTGGGTAACCTCATTTTCCTTAGGCTGTACAGACAAGTCATTTCAAGGCTGGAAGAAAGAGATTCTTATTCCAAGACCCCCACTGAAAAGGCATTCTGCCAAAATTGTATAGGTTGCCTGTAGGGCAACATCCTATATAAGAAATGTATGCGTAAGAACAGGACTTCTAAGGATGAATAGTCTATTTGGGAACTTACAAACCTCCTCTGGCTAGAAATGAGACACAGAAGGCTACAAGGACCTTACTCTCCATTGCAAAAAGTAATCAACGTTCACCTGAATAATGAACCCTAAATTGTAAAGCGCAAGGTAATTTATTGAACTCAAATAATACACAAAAGTTACTGTAACCTCCATGCTAATACAAATGCCAGGCTGAAGAGATACTGACCACCAGACTGACATTAACCAAAGCATGAAGCTTTAGGAGAGGTGGGGAAATTGCATTTTAAGGCTAACTCTGCTTACGTAATGCAATTATGATGTGCAATAATAGGTGCTCCAAAACCCCGATATAAAAGAAATCTTGGGTTCTAAACTAAAAAGGTCAACAACACCAGAACAGGCTGTTCTATAATCCAGCTCTACCATTTTTTCTTGCTGTGGAATAGAAGTTGATTTAAAAAGCACAGGGTTTTCAAGTCCTACTCTATACAGAAACTGGAGGCTTCTCCACGACGTGCTGCTTTGAAATGGCAGTAGTGGCATAATTACATTATCGATGTAACTTACACTCTGTAAGGCCCAATCGTGTGAAACAAAGAGCCATTTACATAAATCTTCCACTAAATAGCAGGCTCTATTACCCCAGTATTTAAACAGAAATAGACTCAATTTCCTACACAGCACAGTAAAAGAAATAACTTTACAAGTCTACAAGCAAATGTAATGGCTAGGAGAGCCTAACAGCCACAAAAATAGTGTTTCCAGCCAGCCACAGCCTCCCTGCAAGGCTTCCATTCCCCGGGGACGCCAAAGCTAACAGCAGCAGAGAACAAAGAGATCTCAGCCTGGCTGGTATTTCAGCCCTGCAGTAACTCAACCCCTGAACCCTCCTCCCCAGCACCACAGGCAGAGGAATCCCACCCCTGTCTGAAGGGCTCCCACTAGCCCAAGGGCTCCAGCCCTGCCCCGCGGTCCCCTCGCCCGGGAGCGCAAACGCAAACTGCCCTGCGTCACCTCTCCTGCTCGGCAAGGGCACGGGGCAGGCGCCGCCATCCCTTCCAGCAAGTCACGCGCGACACCGGCTCCAGCATCCTCACGCCCAACTCCTTGTGTTGGGCCGCAGGACGGAGCAAGGACTTCCAACATTGGCATCGCCCCGAGAGAGGCGGCTACGAACGCGCTGCTGACCCAGGGTCATGCCCAGACGCCGCAGCTCCCACCACGCGCGGTTCGGAGAACACAACCGCCGGCCGCGCCGCAAAGGGCACCCCCGCACCGGGAGAGAGGACTCGGGGAGCCGAGACCGGGACGGGCCCCGGGCTACCGACCCCTCAGCCTGCGCCTGCAAACCAGCACCGGGCAGGCTGGCCAGGAGCGCAGTGCAGCCAGAATCCGGCCGGGGCGTCGAAGGGCAGCTTTCCTGCCTGTGGGACAGGCCAAGGAGCCCAAATGTCAGAGCTTCGGGGGCAGAAGCGACATCCCGCAAGCCGTTCCCGCTCCCAGCTGGCGAGGAGGGAATGCCATCTTGTGGTGCAGGCTGCGAAGGCACGGCTGTGCGGGCAGCGGCGTGGGCAATGCCGGGGTGCGCTGCCTGTCCCCCCCCCGCGCTGAGGCCGAGCAGAGCACGGGTCCGCGGGCACTGCCCCAACCTGGTGTGTGCGGAGCTGCCGAAGGGTCCTCCCGGGAGGGGACCGGCACGACCCCCTCCTCATTCTGGCAACGCGTGAGCAGAGGAGACCCCGAGGCCTGCCCGCTTACTTGACGCAGGAGCAAATCTCACCCCTCGCCCCGCCTGGGGACAATCTTCACGCCTTGTCTTCGTTCAGCCCTTCCCAGACCGCAGCCGACACATAAGCTGCATCTCTGACTGCACCCAGGGAAGTGCAACTCTAACTCAAAATGCTATACTTTTAGGAAAAAGAAACAGTTATCCAGATGAAGCGTGCGCACTTTTCTTAAAAAAATTAAATAGTTCCAATGAGTTCCTGTAGTAAATTTCTTTCCAGATTGATTTGCTTATTTTAAAGACATTTCTCCTCCACCACACTAAGAGGACCCCAAACAAAGAGCTGGCAGCAGAAGCCACGAAGCTGACTTTGCCTTTAAGCTATCCACAGCTTTGAAATTACTTTTTTCTACCCTGACTGCTGGTCGTGAGTGTTTTCTGAAGATGTCAGAGCCTGTTTTACAGATGCGGAGCTGCAAGCGGTACCAGCAAACAGCAGTTTGGAAGCACTGAGAGCTCTGCACCCAGGAACCCCCCGGCACCCCAGCACAGGGGGTACCCGAGCGGTTAGGGGGTTACCCCTCATTTCACACCTACTGGAATTGAAGCACTCCATCCTCCACTTGCAAAAACCTGACAATTAAAATTAGATAAAGAATTCCTGTGCTTTCATTCAGTCTTCCCGCAAATGTATTGATTGTTTTCTACAAATAACAACAAGCAGAATTGATTGCATTAGTCATTACTCTGAATCCAGGGAATTAAGACCCCCACTTACCTTTCCTAACTGGAATGTGTACGATCATTCATCAAAAACAGCAGTTCCTAACCACAGCGATGTTTCTTAGAAGTTATTTGAGGGAAATAGCAGGCCTCCAAAAGCAGCACCGTGTTTAGCAGCAGAGTGAAATCACTGCAGGTTACACATGATTTGTATAAAAATGAAATATTTCAAAGCAATGAAGGGCTGGTTTTACATGCAAGATCAAATGGAGCCCACATAAATCAAAATGACAGCTTCAAAGACTTGCAAAAAATAATAATATTTAAATTCATAAGTATTCTGATTCTTTCTTTTCTAACTGCAAGGAAATGAAGCAGTGATGCTGCAAAATCAGCTAAACCTTTTCAGATTCCTCCACTTTGTTATTGGTTTGGAAGTGTGGTGGTTGTGAATAAACGTAAATTAAAAAAAAAAAAAAGTCTAGCAAACCTACTGCACAGATTACTTGCTGTGATAAAGATCGGTAAATACAAAAGCCTTTCACACACAGATACGCTTATTTCAAATACAAAACAATTTGTCATACTTGAACTAAATGTTTGATTTACAGTTCCCGGGCTCACTTTAAAGCAACACCTGCACTAACCTAAAAGCCACCCCAGCAGAAACTGCTGTCCGTTCTAGCAGGCTCGGGCCCTGGGCACAGGGCAAGACACCCCTCGGCTCCGCACCCCACAAAGGTCTAACCCGCCTGGCTTTCCTACAGCCTCAGTAAGGCAGCGGCTCTGCCTGGGGACCAGCCACGCGAGCCCAGGCACATCGGACGGGTATGACCGAAGTTAGTGCCCCTTCTTCCAGCAGGATTCCTCCTCACCGACATCGCAGCTGTCCGAAAGGTGTACTCGGCGGAAAGAAAGCAGCCCTTGCAGACCGCCATCCATCCGACCCACCCAATACATCCCTCAAGGTCGTGCTCTGCCAGTGCCTGCCCTCCCGCACCGACCACGGAGGGGCCGTTCTCTCTAGAAACACGTGGCAAAGGCAGAATATTTTCTAGCATATTTCTGAACCGACATACAAGAACATACACCCCAATATCTGATGTAGCAGGCTGTCCCTCTGATTACCACCTATTTCTTACTGATTCTACATAATGAAAGCAGACGACACACCTCTGCGGTAAGAGCACATTTCTAGAGAAGCTGGGTGCAATTCTGCTGCAGAATACAGGAATGTTTTAAACCTAACCCGAGAGATGCACAAGAGGGAGGGGAGGTCAAAAAAAAAAAAAAAAAAAGCCCATACTGATACCTTCCACAGTCCGAGTGACTTCTTTGCTCCATCCTCAGAGATCATAAATTGCAGCTGATACACAAAATGCCCCAGTCGAGGCAATAGGGGATTTCTGTTTGCCAAGAGATGTCTTGGCACAAACATGCCCTTGAAGAACCCCAACTGCTTTGGCTTTGGTCTCCTCTGAGAGCACAGCTGGTTGCACCTTCCCACCCTATTTTGTGACATAACAACATTCAAAGGTTCAACTTGCAGAGTCGCAACAGAAAGAATGAGTGCAGGAGCCCTGAAGTCAACTTTAACTATGGCATTTGAGTAACTATGGCAATTATTTTTTCAATCATAGTAAATTCCTGGTTAAAAGCATGTGATGCACTTTGCTGCCACATACAAATGAGGATTATTTTAACCTTTCTGCTCTGCGCTTCTGGCTGTCATAATTAGCCTCACTATTCACCTCCAACTGCCCTTCTCAAGTCATATGGAAGTATACTACAGAATACAATTCCCATTTGCATTTCTACTCTGGTTCAAATCTTTCACAATGAAAAGCACTAACTCTGCTTCTCCTCTCACCTCTAATTGCCAAGCAGTCAAGAAAATCAGCAAAAGCTGGCCCTGCCTTCTCTTTTCCAAGTTTGTTCAGTTTTCAAATGAGTATTTCGGAGCACATCCATTGGTTAGCCATAGTGTGGCAGTCTAAACTACATGGTTAGCAAATTTGACTGCCCAAGCTTGCCAAAGATACAGCTTGGGATTTCTGCTGCACGGCAAGAGAAAAAAAATGTTTCCTTTTTTGCCCCCCACCCTTTTGGGTTTTTTTAAAGAAAACCTTAAATGCATCTTTTCCCAGTCCTATTCTAGTGCAAAGAAAGAATAGCTGTAGATGGTTAACAGAAACAGAAGACTCCAGACTAAGCATCTTTGCCTGTATTTACTGTTCAAAGTTCTGGCACTTCGGCTTGTGAGGATATTTTCGGTCTTTCCCCTGTAAAAGAATTTCACATACATGACAGTTTGGTTTTCAGTACGGGGCATGACACCACTACAGGGATCTAATTCCATTTTGTACTGAGCCATCAAACACCAGAAAAAAATTAGGCAGTCAGTTACATCTTTTAGAGATTCACGTATCTCATCAGTCATTTCCTCATGAGATGGACGCTATAGACGAGAAGCTGACCGCTCCGAGATTGCGTGCAGAAGCCTGGTAACTTCAGCAAGCCCAATGTCGTCTTTACAGGCTTTCAGCAAACAGGAAAAACTTGTTATTTCTCGGTAGAAGTGCAACGTATTGTCTTCCCCTCCTACCCTAACCCATAAAACCAATCCAGTTTTTAAGGATCTGACAATTTTTAATAAAAGGTTACTTAGCATGAGGCATTCTCTGCCTCCCAGCGCCTGGGACGGCAGCAGCAGGAGCAAGGCTGCACACCGCAGGTCGTCACGCCACTGCTGATGAATTAGAGTCGTTGGGACTGCCTTGGCTGCAAGCAAGCGCACGGGGCTTTGCTCTGCCGCCGCACCGGCCAGGTCTGCCCGGGGCATTCTCACCGCAGCAGAACGCCGGGCAGGTTCAGCCACAGGACGCGGCCCCACGCGTTCAGCCCAGTTCTGCTGTGCATCAGCCACACAGCTGCCCGGGTGCCAGAGCTCGCTGGGCTTCTCTCAAGCGGACATGCTCCAGGTTCCTCTTGGCACTGCCTTTGTCAAAGACAGACCTCTGCTAACAGGAGATGGAGAACTGGCAGCTGGCTGAGACAAAAAAAAAATAATCCTTCCTTGTGTTTTAAGCTGGTTGCATCAAGGATGAATTTAGCCCGAAGCCAACATTTGTTTAAACATCTTGTCCTGCTGAGAACATTCGCAAACCCATGGGGTTTTGTGCCAAGGAAATGCCCTGCGCTATACAGCTGCTTGCTTCTGCCGTTAATGTTTAAACACACGCGGTCAAAACAAATATAATGGAGCCTGTTCTATTCTTCACCTTGGTGTTCACAAAAACCAGCCACAGCTAGAGGGCAAAAGCCCAGCATCAGCTTGTAATAAAGATTTGAATTCATCCCTGTATCTGTGCTACTGTTCAAAGGAAAACACCAACAAAGAGGACAGTTTTGATGCGCAGCTTGGAGCTTGGGTCTGAGAGACAACAGCGCTCAGAAGGAAAATTTAGCAGGACGCTGTTTTGCTAGGAGCAGACGCACCACAGAAACACTGTTTACCTGCCATTAACACAGCCTTCTGCCGCTGCAAAACATTTTCACTTTAAAGCCTACTTAAAAGTCTAATGATTGTTGCGCTACTAGGCCAAAAGCCGTACTGCGCCAAGCAGCGACGCAGGGGTCAGCATCCTGCAAGGACAGAAAACCAGAATTCATTTCTACCCATCCGATCTTTCCTTCCAACAGATCCCAGCCACCACGGCAGAGCCCCTGGAAGGGCAGGTGCTGCCGTCCCGGCTGCGCGCTCCCCGTGGGCCACGGGGCAGCCGTGCCGTGCCGTACCCCCGCCGCGTCCACCGCGGCGCAGACACCGGCACACGCCGCCCGTGGAGCAGAGCCCCGGGGCAGCAAGCAGGACTCGGTGGCTTTGTTTACCGCACCCGCGTCCCCTCTCGCACCTTCCGCCCGCAGCACGCTCCGCAAGCAGGGGTTAGTTAGGCCGTCTTCTGGCCAAGAAGAACGGCCTCCGGCTTTCCACCGCAGCCACGGCCCCGCCCGCCCTGTTCCCCGCACCGGGGCCGGCACCGTCCCGGCACCGTCCCCGCTGGGCAGCCGCCACGGGCGGGGCTGCCGGACCCAGCCCGGGCACCGCGGGGAGACCGCTCTGCTCCGCTCCGCTCCGGAGACTCGTACGTGACCGGCACGCAACCAACGCCTCGGGCACGGAAACGCAAGTTGTCACCTAAGCATGAAAACAGCTCTGATAAAGAGGAAAACCAAGCTTTCGGCTGCGGGAGGGGCCCGCGGGCCCACAGGCCGCCCCCCCCGCCCAGAGCGGGACCCTGCTTGCGCCCGGCTACGGCGACGGGACAAAGGCGGCAGCGAGGCGGGTTTCCGCGCGCCGGCGCGGCGTTACCCACGCCGGTTTTCTCTCCCACTGACACAAGATTTACGGCTTTCCACGCAGCCGCCGCGCAAGCAGGACCGGAGACAGGCCGCCGAAGGGAGAACCGGGGCAGAGCCAGCGGTTAACGCAGGAACGAGCGGCTAAGCTGGGCGGCTCCGGGGAAACCCCGCGGCCGGGCCCCCCCCGCCGCCGCCGTGAGGCGCTCCTGCCCCGGCAGGGCGCGGGCCGGCCCGGTTACCTTGCGGAGGTAGCTGGCCACCACCTGCTCGAAGGGGTACCGGTACACGCGGTGCACCTCCACCGTCACCCCCATGGCGGCCCGCGGCCCTGCCCCGGCCCCGCTGCCTGCCCGCCCGCCCCGCCCCGCGGGCCCGCCGCGGGCCTGCCTCGCCCCGCCTCGCCACCATCTTGTGTGCGGCCGGCGGGGCCGCCGCCCCGAGCCGAGCCGCGCCGGGCCCCGTGCCGCTGGAGGGGTTCCGCGGGCCAGCAGCCGGCGGCAGGCCGGGCCCCGGGGCCGCCGCGGGTGCGGAGGAAGGAGCGCTGCGGCTGCAGCCCCCGGCCCTCAGCCCTGCTCCCGCGGCGGCGGTGCCGCCTCACGGCCGGGCTGGGCGATGGCCCCGGGCGGATTCGTTCCTCCTCAGGCTGGTACCAGAGCCGGGCCGGACGGGGGCTGCAGCCGGGGTCACGCCTCACGCCTTCGCGCCCCGCCGTGTGCCGCCGGCCGAGAGCCTCTGGCTGCAGTGGAAACAAAACCAGCGGCGTGGTAAAAGTAGCCCACTGCCTCGACAGCGGCCTTGCCGTGATACTTTAGGAAGGCCCACACCTCTTCTTCGTGCGAATAAGCGAGCATTTACTGGGTAATCCAAGTCAGAGTATTCCCAAAAATAAAACGAGCGCGTTTGAAGTGGAGGGGGAGCCGGTGCCCCCAGCGCTGCTCTGACCCCGTCGCTCCCAGCCCCGCTCCAACGCTGCGCACGGACGAGGCCGGCGGTGCCCAGCCCGCTGCGGCCGGGCTCCTGGCTGCAAGCATCGCCCCAGTGATGTGTCGGGAGGAACGGGAGTAGCTGACGCAGCCAGGAGGGGTAACGGTGGTTGAGAAACATCGTAATTACCGAAGAACAATAAATACTGATTTTATAAATGCATACTTGCATCTGGTTTTATTGTAAACATTAAACTATCGGGCAACAATTTTGCCTGGTTGCTTTTTTCTTATCTTAAGCCGGCGAACTTTTAAACAAGCCCAAAAAACTATGAGATCAAACAGGTCAAATTGGAGGGAAGAGGTCCGCTTGACAACAATTTCTGATCTGTGAGGTCTCATCTGCCCTCAGTGAATACCCAAAGGACTACATTTTTTCATGTTGCAGATCCTGATACGATAAATGAAGCCAATCAAGTATCGGCTATAGATGTATGCACTTTTTTTGAAAAATAAACCCTCGGTACCCACTGAACAATTTCAGCAGGAGACATACGGAAGTCTAAGAGCTAAACCGGCGTTATTTCTAATCATTTAAGTATTGCAGAGAACTCTTACAACCTACCATAGGAAAATAGAAACTTGGCCATAAATTACCCTGTCTAGGCTTGCAACCCCAGCATGAAGTACATGTGAGCAGTCTCTTAACTCATCAGAGTCTCACAGGTAATATGCGAGTTAAGGCTGCATTAACATTACTCATGAATATAAAAGGTAATAGGTTAATGCTCTGGGGAAAAAACACCGTTTCCCCTGTTTGCCTCAACCTCTTGAAGCCCCTCTGTTCTGTGCCACCAGTGGCAGCTTGCAAGTATCCCACATCATTGCTTCACCTCAACTAATTAGAGTTTACCTTCTGCTTATTACAACGTGGGATTAATATTAAGCAACAGAAGTCCTGCTCACCACCAGCCTGATCCTGAAAAGTGCTGAGCATCGTAGAGAGGAATTTTAGTTCAGCACTTCCTCGTAAGTAGGCTAAAAACTTAGGAACATCTATTTATAATAATAAATTATTGTACATTTTTTATAGCTCCAGGTTTGGGAAGGGTTTTCAGTTTTTTCCCATAAATCAGACCCCAAAGGAATCACTGTGTCCGCTAAAGCAGATGTAAGAATCTGCAAAATCTTGGGGAAATGCTTGTGACACTGCAGGGCAAGTACACAGTTAACTACAAAAGACAGTGTAATTTTAAAACGTTCAGCAAGTTAAAACCTAGGGGAGGCACTGCTCTGCTGTTGTTATACAAACAGACTTTACACCCTGAAATGTTAGCAACGTGCCCAAACTGCACCTACTTCTGCCGGTTTTAAGGATGTTACTGGAGCATCTGGTGGGTCAGGACCTGGCTGTGCCAGGCACCACATACCTAACTGTGGGACAGTGCCAGCAAATGCAGGCTGAGTTCCAGATGCCAGAGACATTTACGCAGGTGCTTAACTTCCGAATGCTGGTAATTTCCTCTAGCGTTGGGCAATATGTTCACCCTGCAGACCCTGGGGTCTGGGCTGATTCAAAAGTTAGGTATATGTGGCAGACAAGAGGGACAGTCAGTAGCAGAGGTGCAGAATTCACATTTACGGTGAGAGGTGTATAACGTGCCTCTCCCATCTTTTAAAAACCTGTCATTATAGCGAGGCTGCTTGAGGGTTAAATAATTCAAAGTTTTCAACCAAATATTGCTGCGGTGCTTGTAGCCTGCTGCAGAGAAGGTGGTCCTGATCAGGCAGCACAGATCTGGCAGGGCTGCAGGCCACTTTCGTTGCAAGCCGGACATCGGAGAGCCCTGTAGGACTCTCTGAATCTGTTTGCCAGCATTGAAAACTTGCTTCCATGGCACAGTGAGCAAGGAGCAGAGCCTGACCCTTTACACTGGGAACAACCGTGTTCAGCATCTCCTTCCTGAAAGAGACAGATCACAAAAAAAATCTGTTACTGGATACCAGACACCAAAGTCAGTAACATACTTGGAAGAGGGAAATACTGTCTTCTGGTCTTCTAAGTAATTGCTGCTCCTGACATGACACTCTGCCAGTAATATTCAGTTCTCTACAGCAAGATCTTCAAGAAAAAGGCTCCCATATATCTGGGGACAATTTGTGGATACTTCTAGAAAATGAGAAGTTAATGTGACTGGGCTTATAACACAATACTTTCAAATTCATCTTTCTTCTCCTGCAAAGGCCTGCATAGCTCCACCCATCTTCCTGTCATTTCTTAACACATCCATCTTCTCAGCTCTGTATCCTCAGTTTTGAGCCATGCTTCATTTCCTCAAGCATTTCTCCTCACCCTCTCCCCCCCGAATCCCTCATCACCGACACGCACAGCTTCTTTCAAGCTGTGCCTTGTGCCTGCAACTCTCTCCCAGGGTGCCAGACAGCCTCTTTCAAATCCCATCTTAAAATTCAGTGCTTCCACAGAGCCCAGAAATTATTAAATATCTGCATCAGGAAGAACGTAGCACAGCGTAGGTTCATTCTTTTGATGTCAGGTTCAGAGTCCTGCATCATTGCTGTGCAGCAGTTCTACTTTATGTGGCACTACAGAATGAGGTTTTAACTAAGACATGGGGAGGTGGTGCCAGATATGCTTCGTATTGGTGCCTGCTTCTGAATTTGATAGTCCAAGTTAATTGACTTCTCAGAAGAATAATCTTCCTGTGGTTTGGTCATCTTTAAGTGAATGTTCATAATACCAGTGTATAGAAAGTCCAGAATTATTCTAAAAAATTATAGGTTTATGACCTTCAGGTTTTACTTTTTATTCCCAAACATCAAGGAGAACGGAAGTACTTTGCCGAGTTCTTCCAAGGTTAACAAATTTCTCTGGAACAATGCCTTACAGGAGCTGCTGTCCTTCTCTAAAGTGCGCTCCTCCAGCGAGGGCGACTGGAGGAAGGCGATCAATTACCTTATAGAGGTCCTTTTCAACATATATTCCCCCAAAGGCCAGAAGTGATTTTTTGATGACTCGGATAGGCGTCTGCCGGTAGATGGGATGAATCTTGGCTTTTCTGTTAAAGCCGCCTTTCTGAAAATCAAGTTTATTTCAAAACTGACAAAGGCCAAAATTCCTACTTAGTTTCTTAGGGCTGTTTTCAGTTTTCGTGGGGTCTTTCTGGAATTGAGCCGTAAGCAAGGCTCATGATTGCAGAAGGACCAAGGTAATCTGCACTCAGCACAGGCCGGTCTCAGATCTGCAAAACTGTAACGCTTCATATTTGCCCTGCGCGACAACATGATGTTTTGCGGGATCAGATTATGGTCAGACTAATTGGGATTCTGACCAACAAAGACTAACCTGTGAGAAAACAAGTGGAAGGCACAATCTTATTTCAGCTGATACTAAAATTTTAGCCTCCGGCAGTCTCAACCACAGAGCAGCTGTGTTTAGCCTTGTCAGGCTGGAGAAACTCCGGCCTGCTCTTATTCCACTGGGAGACGGTGACGAAGGATGGACCTATGCCAAGCTACATCAACATCAGTGATCTCCAGAGGAAGACTCAAGTGGGAGATGTGAGCATCTGGAAACAGAACAGCTGTCCCCAGAGCGCAAACTGCAGTGCAGCACTGATCGGTTATCTCCTGAGTGGAAACGGGAACAAAGTGATGCTTTTAATGCAAATTTAGTTAAGTGCCGATACAGACATAGATGGGGCTTGGGCAGGAATACTCAGTGGTCCAACCAGGGCTGTAATACCCAAAAGCCTTAGAGGAAAAGCAGCATTTTACGTTTTCTCTTACCTGTGCATACTGGTTGCAGGCAACCTTTTTTTCCACATCTTTTTTATGTCCACCACCAAATCTTTCTTTCCTTTCCCGGTATATGAAGGCCCAGTCATTTATTCCCTCAGTCTGGATGATTCTTCTCATGAGCTCTTTCTGGTCCATTGGTGCACGGATGATTTTCAGGTTATTAGTGTAGATTATGATCTTGCCAAAATCTAGAATTGGGGAAGACTGTAGAAGGATCTTATCAGTGTCTCACCTGTGTAAATTCACTGTACAAACACTGATGATCCCTGGGTTTCCAGAAGAACATCCCCTCCACCCGGTCATCTGCTCAGCTGGCTCTGCAGCACAAGCCAGCTCCCCACCACCGCCCAGAGCAGAACAGCGGTGGAGAGACGGCCCTAATGGGCTATGGGATCAGACGAAGACTTTGGGTCAAATCTTGGGAGCCTCACTTTAATGTCATGTTCTGGATGGGGAAAGCTTTCTGGGATGTAAATTCTCATTCCAACCCATACGCAAGAAAAAAAGAAGGCACAATTCTAAGAGCAGTGGTGTTGACATACATGGAAGAGCAACCAACCTCTGCACTGGGGACTGACCTACATTTCTTTGAAGGTTGAATAGTTGGAGGGTGGGGGGTGTGGAGAGGGGTTTTCATGTTTTTGGCCAGAAGTAGAAATTCCCCATGATGGTGACCTATTCTGCAGTCTTTGATGGGGTTTTTCAGACTTAAAAGAAAGCTTTTCTTTGTATTTTATTAATGCTGGCAAAAGGGTCACATGATAAAAACAACCCCTCATTATCTAATGCTAAATTGTGTTCCTAACAGTGAGGAGCCAGTCTAAATAACCATCTCTGGGCACACTTGAATTTGTATTCTTTTCTAATGATTTTGAAGCTAAACTTGGTATGGTCAAACCTTTCTCTGAAAGCAGCATTTTGCTTACCTGGTCCCTTTTTCCCTCTGTACTAGGTATCATATGGCAGTTACCATAGCCCATTGTTTTACACGCTTCATATTTTGCTCTGTTTAAGTATCTGTGTTAAGAAGCAATGCAAAAGGAGATGTTCTCCTAGGAAAATACCCTGCCAGAGTCACATCAGGTGATGTGAGCTGGCTGATGGCTCACCTGGCAATTGGGCACCTGCTTCTCTATGGGGAGAAGCAGGGGGTGGAGGGGAGGCAGGTGAGCACAAATCCTTACCATTTGCAGGAGGCTTTAAAAGCCTCGTGTTTGTTACACAGACACACTGTCTCCAAGTACCAAATGCATGTTGATACAAAACAAAACCAGTACTGGATAGTGTCATTACTCAAGGTATTTATGGTTAGGGAAACTAGGGAATAGAGATGAGCGTTACCCAAGAATGCAGAACAAATTAATGGTATGGATAAGATCACATTAGTGCTCTGTCTTCAGGCAGGAGACATTCATCGTGGTTTGATATTTTCAGTTAAACTAGATGTCCAGTGTATCTACTAAATATAGTTCAAATATCAGCCATCTGGGTTTCCTACACGCAACTTTGATTAGCACCAAGAATTAATAGACTTTTAACATATTCAAATCAAGGCCATAAAAAGCATTTTATACTTTTTAAAGCACTTCAGTCTCTTTAGTTGTGCAAGTGCCAGAGGACATTCCTTATTTACCAAAGACCACAATGGATGACAACACAACTTTCTTTATATCGCAGCGGTTGGCGTACTTGAGTGACCTCACATTTCTCTCTGGAGACACACTCAATTCTTGACCTTTCTGCAAGCAGTTGGGGCACCACCACCAAGCAGGTGCTGCAGGACTGGGGCAGTGTGCAAGGGAGGGACTGGACAACGGGCTGACTTGTTTGCTGACACTGACTGCTCGTTGTTCTGTCTGAACTGGATTGGAATGAGCCATCTCCCAGGGAAAGGCCTGATACAATTCAGCAAGCCAGCTTACCTCACACAGTCTTCCTTTATATCTTCTTTTCTCTGAGCAGACTCACCTCAAGTTTTAGAAGTCTGCTGATTATATCAGTATAATGTACTCCGTTTAGAGTTTGCGTATCGGTGTGACGTGGCTGTGTTATCAATAGTGCCGATATGCCACCATTGTTATATGAATTGTTTAGTTGGTACATCTAGATTTGATAAAACCAAATAGCAGTAAAAGATACATAAATCTAATTCGACAGGGTAAGAAAATGAACATAATCCCTGTGTATTAATCAATTTAACAAATTACACATGTACTGGCTTTTTATTAGGACTAAAGAGACACCTCTATATCAATGGCATTAATTAAACGTTAAGAAAATATCCAGTGAAACTAAGCTGGGATTTTCAAAGTAGCCGAAGGGGAATTCTGACTTGCCAGAGGATGCGGATGCCTCATTCGGAGGCTCGCTGGTACACTGCCGGTGGCACTAACCTTTTTGCCAGCTGAAGTCATGCAACTTTAATGCTTTAAACATAACTAATTAAGATAATATCCACCTTACATTTGACTGCTTCAGATGCATTAGGACTACTACATATAGATATTGATATACATGGAAATGTTATACATCTTATGCTACAAAATGGACAGATGCAAATCAAGCCAGTGAGAAGATGGAGCAGAGCTAGCAGATGCTGTTCACTTCCTGACTGCACTGCTGCAAAACATGCGCATCCTGCCATTTGCAGAGTAAGCAGAATACAGAATTTGTGGGATAAAGGCTGAAGACTTACAATCACCCTTTTAAAATCCTGGGCTGACAAAACTGACTTTTTTTTCTGAATGAGGTTCCAGTTTGAGATTCCCGTTACCAATATTACTGTAAAAACAGTTCAGTCTGAAGTTGGTTTCCAAACAGCTTGGCAGCCCTAGGCTGGACACTACTTACCCTGCAATGACTGTCGCTTGACTGGTAGTCACTGAGGAGAAGCGAGTTACTGGTGAGACTGTATTTCTTGTCCTCTTTGAATATGCTGATCCGCTGGGCAGTCAGCTTGGCTGGCGAGTAAAACCTGTTTTCTGGCATTTCCCCGGCCCCACAGAAATGGTCCCCTGGCTCAAAGCTGTGGCGGAGAAAACGCCGAGAGTGCTCTTTGGCTGGGGGCTCGAGTTCCTGCCCATCTTCATAGACTTGTTTTAACACTCGCCCGCTGTAAGCTGACGATATTTTGAACCTCACTTTGCGGGGTCTTCCCTCATGCCGCTGATTGAGTTTCTTCTGGTGCTCATCCATTATTAGGATTTCAAGCTGCAGGTCCTGGAGATTAACTCCAAGAGCTTTGGGTCCAAAAGAAAACTCTCCCCAGCTTCCCCCAACCACACAATGCATAATTCAAGGTTTCTAGTAGTCCCTCTCATCTTACAGCAAAACCGACACCACTGTATTAAATATTGATAGATATTCACAAAGAGAAAATATCGATGGTAGTGAAATGTAAGGCAGGTTGGTGAATGGTGGACAGGCTGGCTTACCACAAGAGGAAAGGAGTTAACTTGGGGAGGATAGGATTAAATAGGAAACTCTGCCCGTGTTCTGAAACCATGGAAATGTTTCTGCTATGTGCTGTGATAAGAACTACCCCAAATACACCATCCCAGCAGCTTTTCACAATTTTCTGACAAGGTGAGAAGTTAAAAAGACAAGTTCACAGAAAAAGCAATCCAGCTTCACAAATAGCAAATGTGAATAATTCCTCTTCCATTCTTGTGCCGAAACCCTGAGAGTACAAAGCTCCATTTCATTTTAATCCAAATGTGTTCCTCTACAGGTTGGTGGAGATCTAATTAAGATTTTCTCTCTCTTTAGCTTTCAGTCCCTATTTGTAATTCTTGCTGCCTTTCAGGGCCTTTTGACCATTCTGGGTTTGCTTTTCATTTTTAAAAGACAGTCACCTACTGAGAGCCACCAGAGGCCCAATCCTCTGCTCGCTTGCAGTCCCTTGCATGTGCTCAAGGAGCACAGAAAGCACAGCTATTCTGATTCAGTCCTTTTCTCTCCCGGTAGGCAAAGCAGAGGTTTGCAGAGGTGCAGAGCAGAAGGGGATGGGGCCCCAGGTTATCCTGGAAAAGAAGAGACGGCAGCAGTAGGCAGGTCTCTGCTTGGCACAGCAGCAGCTCTGCAAGGTGCGGGTTACAGCCAGCCTCGCTCAGTGTCTAACTGAGGGATTTAATTCCTCGACACTCACACAAACCTCCATCCCGACTGCAGCGAGCAACGACCCAAGTTACCTTCCCATGACAGCCCATCGCTGGAAATCCCTGCTGGTTACCCCCAAACTGATGCATTACTGGCGTGTGCTTTGCCACTCTGTTAAAGTAGGGATTTGCTCACTCACCCATCCCCAGCTCTGCACTTCAGGCTTATCTTTCCTTTTGAGGGAAAAAATGAAGGGTATGTTTAGTACAAAATGCATCAACGGGGTAACTGCTGTCTGGGTTTTAAACAACTCCTAATACCCACTTGTATCAAGCACATGCAACAGGAGTTAAAGTCTCTCTTCTTTCAAGTTTCAAGATTTCAGTAAATTTCCACTATTAAATGCAGTTTCACTAAGTGGGACTTAATTAAACTAAGCTTTCTGCCTACATCCTGCCAAGGCTATCTTCTTCAAAACTGGCACTTTTAAAGCTTAATATTCTCAATAGATTAATTTATTATGTTTATTAAAAGTTTGTTTGTGAAATACTAGGACGACAGTTTAGAAGGCTGTATACTAATAATACATAATACAGACCTTCCAACCAACCAAGCAGTCTTCATGTGCCAAAAGCAGTTTCTGTCGTGACAGACATTGCTCTTGCAGGTTCTTTGGGCTGCTGGAAGCCTCATCGTAAGTACATATAAAAGATGTATATTCCACCAAGAGTACATGCATGAACACGCCTGGGTAAACATACAGCCACAGATACGCCCTTTTCATTTCCAAAACACTATTATAATGTTCATGTCAGTCTCCCATCCTATCTCAAACAGGAGGATCTCACATTATATGAAAACTTCGATTTGCATGAATCAAACTCGGCTCCTACTGTGTTTACTTGAGAAGCTTGATCCACCCCTTTCTCCTGTAAGTCCTGTGTGAATCAGGCCTCAGGATTACTGCTTTTTCAAAGGTACACCAGTGGGCTTAATTTGACACAAATCATGCTGTGTAAGATACCTTAATTGGAGTTCATTTTCTTTTGATTAAGGGAACAATCAAACAGGAAATTAAGTTCAAAGCAGCAATGAGAGAACACAGCGTGAGCACCACCGCCACAATCTGCACTTGCGAGACGAGCAAAGCAACTTCCCATCCTTACAGTTACTTACAGGTGCTGTCAAAACACAGCAAATCTACCCTGGCCCTGTAATTTTCACATTAGAACAATCCCATCCTCTGCAGTACTATCAGCTGGATTTCCTGTTCACGCGAACAGCTCGTGGCTGCCAGCACAGGGGCTGCAGTCAGGGTGAAATTCAGCCTTCTGCAGAGGCGTGAAGTCCTACAGACACGTTCCCCGAGTAAACCCGAGGCTGGCATGCAGAGGCTGCTATTCGGGTTTGCCGCAGAGGAATTCCTCACTCAGATATGTGTGCACTTCTTTTTACGTCCCTGTACGGATAAATCTTGCAAAGAAAAGACTTCTGAACAGCCGTTCTGCACTTCTTAGCTGTTCTGAACAACTCAGGCCAACCTTTCCACATTAAATATCCCAAACATGGACTTTCCAGGCAGTGTTTTATGAGGCTGTCTCCAAAGCCGAACCTGTCTCACTCCAGCCGAGGAGCGTTACAGCGTGCTGGGGGCAGGCGGCACCGCTCCGAACGAGTGCCGGGTAGCAGCGGGTGAAGGATGGATGGGCTGTAGGGAGCTTGACACCGCCTGCTACAGCCCTGCCAGCACAGCAGCATTCACGCTGCTCTCGTGTGTCAGCACGGGTTTGTTTCCCACAGCTAGCACCAGTCTTACTAAAAATACAACAATACTCATTTTGCATTCAACAGTGAAATCATTGTTTCATAATCTAGATCGTCACTGCACTGTGTTTTACTTCAGACTCTGTTCTACTGTATTTTAACGACATCTGTCTTTCAAGCATGGGACCTCTCTTCACCCTCCTGCCCATGTCAGGCAATATGAAGCGATTGTTGGAAGTGTGCTGCAGGCTTTGCAGAACAAAGAGAGACAGTCCTTGCCCTAAGGAGCGTAACATGTTGGTTTAGATCTATTGCAACAAAGTAGGGTATGTACAAAGAAGGACAGAAAGAAAAGCCGTAGTGAACTGGACTGTAACGCTTTGAAGGCATGTTTCCGCCTGCAAGTTTTGCTGAAAAATGTTTTGTTGTGTTTTGCTTCCTTAGAGCAAGCACTACAATCCTCCTTCTCATGACAGCACAGGATAGGCAATGAATCAGGATGGGGAAGAGCGTTAGGGTTTCAGCTGCAGCAATGCCCAAATGCTTCAGTCCTGCCCCACTGCTCACATTATTCTGAGCAAGCACAGCATCTTGAAGTCAGGTTGGTGGGTGACTGCCAGAGAAGAGACAAAAAAGGGGCCTGAGCCAGCATTAGGCACCAGAAAGAAGGGCTAGAGGTCATGGATAAGAGGGCAGGTCAGATATGAAGGAAGCAAAGGAGCAAGGTAGAGTCTTGAAAGCAAGGACACAAGCATTAAACTCGCTTCAGTGTGGGAGTAGCAAGCAGAAAGGTTCAGACAAGCAGGTCAAGAAGATAATTTGAGCCGATAATTTAAAGGAGTTGTAGCAGGCTCTGTGTGTGCTGAAGAGGCCAGAAAGTAAAAGCAGGAGCAAAAAGATTCTGCATGGAGTCACAAACAGAGCTGCTTGCTGCTAATCTAAGGGAAAACTCACCGGCATTTAGACACCTCTTGGATGTACGAAGAGAAAGAAGGGAAGGAGTCACTTACTAGTTGCAAGACTTAATGGTGGGGAAGATAGTGGCATTACCACAGTAAATGTGGTGGTGCGTATGAGGAACTATCAGGCACGCCACATTAACCATAATTGACTGTTAGCAAAAGAAGGAAACTTTCCTCTTTTTGCTGTTCTTCTGGGTTTCCCTGCAGCAGGGGACAACCTGTCCCTCGTGAGAGAGGAACGTGGTCAGAGCACCTCCCGGCACAGGCAGGGTTTGCACCAGCCGTCTCTTCTGGGGCAAGTTACTGAACCCCTGAAGTACAGGAGTCTGTACCGCACCGGGCTCCTGGCTCGCCGTGGCATGCGTACTGCCACAGTACTGCATCACCCCCTTCACCACCTAACCGGGCAGTCGGTAACACCCTGATGTTTTGGCCCTTGCCTCTTTATCTGAAGGGCTGTTATAGCTGCTAATTCCTTGCATGATTAGAAATATTCTAGTTTCCAGCCTAAATCTAGTCGCAGCCAATTGGTACTCATTTGTGCTTGTGCCAATACTGTCCTTTAGTTTAATACCTCTTCTCTGCTGGTAGTTTTTACCTCCTCTTGTATTTATAGAGAGCAATCATATGCTCTCTCAGCCTTTAGCCTGCTGGGTTTAGCAAGCCCGTTAGCAAATGGCTCAGGCGCTGAGACAAGTCACTGTGAAAGCAGAAAAACAAACGTCAGAGGTGTCAGAGTCACAGCCCCAGCACAGGAACAGAGGGTTTGCCCAAGCCAGAGCTGTTTTTTGGCTCAGTGGCAGTCGTTCACCTGTTTGCTCTTCAGTCCGATTTCCAGGCTCCCTTCTGCCACACTCCATTTTCCTCCGAGCTGCAGAATCGCCATCGGGAGGTTTCAGGTGCATTTCTGTGCCCCGCGAAGCGGTCAGCCCTCCTACACCGGCAGCGGCTGGGGGGGTCCGCGCCGTCCCTGCCTCGCAGACACCCACTCCGCTCCCGCCGCCCCGGCAGAGGCTGGTGTGCCGCTCATCACACCCTCGCTGCCCACGGGGAGCCCGGGGAGGCTCGTGCCGCTGCCAGCGGGAGGGTCGGTCACAGCACGGTGCCAGCAAACCAGGGACGATTCCCAACACGCTATGTGACAGTCAGAAAGAGCAGGGCCTCGGGCTCCCAGAAGGGCGTTTGCCAGCAGTACGGTCACTGCTCCCCCCGGCCTGACAGCCTGTGCTTGGATTTCATCATTCGTTACAAAATGAGAGTTTTCCATATATTGTTGAACAGGCTGAGCGCAGCTTCCTGGTAACAGCATCTGCTCTATAGGTCTTGCTGACTTTAACCTGCCAGCCACGAGGATTTGCCACCCAGCAGGCAGAATGGCTACAATAGCCAGTGGTCCCCAGGCAGCAGAGTATATCAGTTCAGCATGGCCACCTCTGCACTGGGGAGGTGACAGTGACACAGTGCAAATACATTGCAGAAGAACACAGGCAGAGATGTGGGGCATGGACACGAGGTCTGGAAGACTATAACCTTATGACTCTGCTTCCCCACAGTATCAGGAGATACTGGCATCTGCAGCTAGAAGTATACCTTAGTAAATAAAAGTATTCTGCAAATTACTGCTCTGTATTTCCCTATTCAGCAGCATCAAAAAAAGTCTTAGCTGAGAGGTTTTTTATAATGGGGGCCTTACAAACCAGTCTACCTGAGAAAAGACAGGCAAAGGTCTGCTTCTAACAGCCTCCCATTTACCTCTGCAAGCAGCTCATAACATTTGTAATCTTTTATGTGATGTTAAACATCGCATCTTTTTTTTAAATGAATGATTTAAAAAGTTTGAAGAATTTTCTAAATATGACTTGCCCCAGCCAGATCTGACTGAACATGCAGGTCGCATGGTGCTCAGTGCTAGCTATATAACGTTCATTATTTGGTTTAGGATTACCTCAAGAGGTATCTAATCCAACCTCCTGCTCAAAGCAGTCTGTTCAGTATGCTCTGTTCCTACAGATATGCATAGCAGTGAATTTGTTTAATATCATTAGCAGAAAACAGGCACAAGGGAGCAACACACATGAACTGAAATGGGTGGTACCAGCACTGAAATTAATTACCTTAACAACATGATTTCCAAATCACGGAAAACATTGCAAGATTTGCTCAGCCTTGGACGCAAGTGTAAGCTCTAACGTTCAGATCAGGAAGCACTAAGCTTTGTCTCTATCTGGTGATGCTAAGCAGTCTGACCTGCACTGAGCATCACTGAAGTCCACGGCCATCTTCATCCTCTGATGGAGATTCACATAAAAATCCTTGAAGCGTTGGGCAGGCAACTTGTTCCTGCTGTGAAATACAGGGGCAAGCACAGATCCTGCTGAAATTCCAAGGAGCTAAAGCAGGGATTTCCCTCTTCAGCCAGAGCACACCCCTGGCTCCCACAGCCAAGGGACCGGCACTGCTCCTGCGGAGGGCTGGGGGCTGCAGCCCCAGTGCTCCCGCTCCCCTCTGGGCTGGGGTTGCTCAGTGCTAGTCTGCTCCCCCAAAGGTATCCTTTCACTCGCTAACGAGCATGTGTATCAATTGGCAATCAGATGCTGACCATTCACCACCAGCCCTTGGTGAGCACCCCTTACCATGGGGTTTCTTAAGCATCTCTCGTCCTGCATCCAAACTTCTTACAAAGAGGGCTGAAATCTGTTGTCAGTACACCCCATATAGGCTGAGGGATTGGGACACAGCAGAAATGAAGCCGTTGGTATCGTGGTGAAAACTAGTAGACTTAATGCATATAGCAAGCAGCTAAAGAAAACCGGATTTCATATGGATTTATCTCATGGTTGGACTCTCTGGTGTCTGTTAAGATGCAAACATCCTCCTTGTTTGGAGCACATTTAATATCTCCTGTGGGGACTCATGAGCATCTAATCAGATTTGAAATTAGGTGCGAAGTCATGTTGCATCATCTCCCTTCACAAAGGGGCTAACAGGGTTTCCTTCTTTTGTGCTCAGCCTCCTGTTTTCATAAAAGTCACAGGATATTTAAAATTCTGGATGCTCTTACTCTCTGCTGAACTGGATTCACAAGTTACGGGGGTGCACAGAGACAGAGAACTACACATACACAAATTCACATATGCTGCAAGTTCCTAAGACTCCATTTTTCTAGGAAGCCAAGCTAAGAAGGTCTCCTTCTGCTGGCCGCCGTCTCGCCTCACGCGCAAGGCAGGGCCCGCCGTGCATTCCTGGAGGCTGAAGTCAGTGGGAGTGGAGGACGCCCAGCACCTCCAGGAGAGGCAGGCAGGCTCCCTGATGAAAGCCAGCTTACTTAGCACCCACCTTAGCCCTAGAGACTCTTACCTGCCCAGGTAAGAGTCCTAAGTAAGCATAAAAATCTTGAAGTCACAAAGAAACAAAAACCAGGAAAAAGCGCTTCAAAGAGGGAAATTCCCAAGGGTTGAGTTTTACCTACGAGGCAAACCTCCCTCCGCTCCTCCTGAGAGCAACAGCGCAGCCTGAAACTGGAGTTCAGGAGAACACGTGTGCACCGGGTAGAGAACAGAACAGCAACAACAGCCACAGCACGAAGACGGCACTGCCTGGCGAGCACCTCCAGAAACACATGGTGGTTCCAGCTATAAACAGGAGCCATGGAAGGGCAACAGACAGTACTTGGATAAACATCACCTCACATCAGAGGCAAGTGCATAAGGAACACTGGTCTATACCATGGCTGAGATACAGCTCCCAGATGCTTGCAGACGTGCAAACTGGTCTACCACTGCGAAGTAACTCTGCCACGAGGACTCCGACCCTACTGTGCCTTTCCACTACACTCTTCTTTGCAGGACTCACGAGCAGCCTGGATCCTGCTCTCCAGACCTCCTTCCACAAGGAGCACTGCTCTGCAAGCAGGAGCTGTTGGAGAACCAGCCCCCAAATCACTGTACGATCAAAGAAAGAAGCAACAAATAGCTGAACCAATTGCTCCCTAACAGTAAAGCAGAGGTACATTTGCAGCAATCTGTTAAATACTTATCCCCTCCACGCTCCCCCTCCTGTACCACAGCTGTCCCCTCCATACCTAGAGCTTTCTGAGCAGCAGTATTTAGAAACTAGTTGGCTTCACCAGCTGAGCTACGGGCCCTGCTCTGGGCTGCAGCGCTTGCTGTCGGCCAGAAGCACCTGGCAACACTAAAAGGTGATGCATTGTTGCAAGTAATGTTGTTATTTGCATCTGTGTTTAATTAGGTAACTGAAGCCTGATATTTTCTGTGGTTAGACCTGTGTGAAGAACAGCTGAGAAGTGCTCAAAGCAATTTTCAAAGGCCTGTTAGGTAGTGCTCAGGTCTATTGCTACTTGGAAACCCTTATTTCTTCTTGTCTTAAAGAATGAAAATTGCATCCCTGCAGATTCAGCCCTTATTGGGCAAATCCCAGTGAAGCAGGATTTAGTGCTTGGTGTTCTGTGGTTCTTCACTGCACTGTAGGGAAGAAAGGATGAACATGCCAGAAAACAGAGAGAGAGAAAGCTGCAGCAGGAACATGGAGCAGAGGCTGGCAGCAGCAACCTCTTCAGCCCAGCCTGGCTTTGGTGCTGGGGCACTGTCTGCTGGAGGGGCCACGGTCTCACGGGCAGCATCAGGTCCAAACTGGGGTTACTCGGGCAGGGGCAGCCCCGTGCCCTTCCCTCCCCAGGAGGAAAATCCAGCACCAGGCCATGCAGCAGCCTGACGCATGGCTCGTCTCCTCCTGTTGAAGCCCCGTCACCCATGCAGACGGCGTTCGGGGTGCCTGCCCGCAGGAGGGCTGGCAGTGTCACCCCGTCACCTGCCAGCAGCACCCACTTGGGACCCGATGCCTGAGCTCAACCTCACAGGTGCTAACTCAGAGGTGTCAAAGCCTGTCCTGGATCTGGCCCAAAATCTCACAAGCCCAGTGTCAGCTTTAATCACCTCCACTCCCCTCTTGGGCTGCCACCGCAGCCCTCGGTGCAGAGACCAGGCGGCAGCAGGAGGAGGAGGAGGAGGAGGAGGAGGTGGTCCGGGTGACCTCCCTGGGCGCAGGGAGGACGGTGTCCGTCCGCTCGGAGGACGGTGCTGCTCGGCCTGGGGCCACTGCCAGCTACTTCTAATGACACTTCAACAAACACATAACAATCTGTCTTAAGGAAAATCAGTGAATAAATTTCATTTAAAAATACTTCTCTATTTCTGGATAAGGCACCACTCTGCTCCAGCTACTTCAGAATCGGCTGAAGCCTTCACGTTACCCAACAGCAAGACTGCACAAGGCTGTTACGGGCAAAATACAGCATTCAACTCTCCATAAGATTAATAAACAGCTCTCTAAACCACTCTTCTTACATAAGTGTAGATGGCTTCTCAGTGTTTGGCTTTTATCCGCCAGCTGATGCATACCTCACGAAAGGCAAAAAGGTGAAAGAAAGACTTCATATCCAGCTGCCGGTGGCTTTGTCCCTGCTGTGTGCCCCTCCGGAGGCTGAGGAACAGGGTGTTGGGAGCAGGGATGTGGTGGCCGCTAGCTGCCTGCCCGACTGGGATGTAACGGAGGGGACCAGGCGTTGCTTTGAGAGATGGAAAATTTTAGGGAGGCTTTTGCTCTGCTGGCTGCAGGTCCCCGTGCTGTGCACATCCCTGCAGATTCACGCTGGCCTAATTATGTCTTCAAGCAAACGCAATGTATTTACTAAATGTGCAGGCTTCTCTAAATTAGCATTAGCCCATGTGTACAAAACCCACCGCTGCAGCTGTGCGCAGCCGCTCGCGCGGTCGATGGCGTGCTGTCCACAGGGGAGCTGAGTGGCAGAGCGAGCGACCCCGAGCCGGGGGGGGGCACCGCTCCCCGTCCTGGCTGTCGGGTCCGGAGGCACAGGCAGGTCCTGCCATTCGCCCCCCTGCAGCGGCAACACCGGGCTTTGTGTTTGTGGGTGGGTAGGAGGACAAGCTGTTATCTTCAGATCTATAATTTGTAGCAGCTTGTAAGTGGCACCCCCTCTCCCTGCCCTCCGGGAGCTAAAAACAGCCCGAAAGGTCCCTCTTCCCCAGAGGAGGAGGTGTGTGGCATCCACTCGCAAGATGCAGAGTAGCAGAGGCTTTTTATAACCCCCTGGGAAGCGCTGCCATGCCCATGCCCTCTCCCAGCACACGCACTCCCCGTCTGCAGCAGTGCTGTCGCATTCATTTAACCGCAGCCCGGTGCCCCTGCGGCGCTTGCCGGGGGGCACGGGGTCCCCGACGCCCACAGGGTCGGCTGCCCCGGCACTGGTTGTGTGGTGGGATGAAGGACAGGGCAAGGAGGACGGCTCCAGAGCACACCAGGTGAGGGGTAACAGAGAGAAGCTCCTCTCACTTGCTCACGCTATTCCCCATTGTTATTTCAAGCGGAGAGCCCAGAGGGACCCAGAAACGAGAGCCGCCCCACCACCGCTGCCAAAGGGGACTTCTCGGGAGCCCATCGCCAGACTCGCCTGGGACGTCGGTGCTGCCGGAAAGCCACCTCACACAGCCTGCGTGCGGGCAGCCAGCCTGGAGGACACGGCGTCCTGGAGGGTGCGATACTCCCTAGAAAGAGCGGAGACACAGGTGCTGTAACATCTCCGTAGTTCCAGCCAGAAGACTGAAGGTCGCAGAGCTCCGTGAGAGTCGTCCTTCTGGTGGGCCAAAGAAAACCTGTTTGGTTTGACAGAGCAGACGCTTAAAAATGACTTTGGCTGTATGGACCAACTGTTTGTTTGCTTTGCAACAGCAGGGTTTTCACAAGCAGTTTTCCCATGTTTCATTGCCCCTCAATATAGAAACTGTACGGTATGTGTGAAATGAGTGGAGGTTTCCATTTCTTGTAACAATGCCTTAATCTTCTGGTAACTCTGCCCAGGCAGCCATAGGAAGAGCGAGGATATTAGTTTTCATATTGTAAGGATGCATCCCAGTATGTCAGGCCATGACTGAGGCAGAGCTAATCACAGAGGTTATTTGATGTAGGCTCCCTTCCCCACTCTGCTGCTGATTGCTTTTATGACCTTGAAGAGTCACCCCACCTCTGTTTTTCCCCCTCTTTAAATGGGAGTAATTATATCCAACTTCATGGAGCTTTTTGTGATCTAAAGGTATTAAATGCAAACCTTGTTTATAAGTTGGTGTCTCATAACCACCAGAACTGGCAATAGCCAACAATGTTAAAATATGTGAAATTCAAAGCTGGTAAAAGGCAATACTTTTTTCACCAGTGTCTTTATGCGTTGGAAACTCATAGCCCCGAGCTGGTGGTCAAAGCAGGAGGAGGAGCTGCACACACTCAGGTAAACACAGAAATCTGTCCGATTTTCTCTCAGAGAAACCAAGCACAGAAAGGTTTGGAGCGAGGTGGTGGGAGAGATGAGGCTCTCACAAGGCACTTGCCATGACAGCCTGGAGAAAACAAACCTCACACTTCTCACCACAGCATGCCTCACCAAGCCTCAGGAGTCAGCAGCAAGAAACTTTGCCATAAGCCCCCCGTGCTCTCAGGAGCGACAGGGTTCGTTTCTGATCATGCGTTGTGTGCTGATAACAGCAAGCCTTCTCCTCGGAGGAGTGCGTGGATAAGTTCCTGCAAGGCTGGGCACACTCAGTCTGTCCCCAGCGTTGACATTGTCCGGGTGGACAGTAGCGTTCGCTGGACATCTTGGCTCCTCCAGGACAATGGGGACAAAGTGTATTTGCCATTTGGTTTGGGATCCATTTCAGCTCTTTTCTGAGTCAACTTTGAAGATGGGGGAAGCCAAAGGATGCAGCTCCCTGGGGAGACACGTGTGCACAGCCACTCTGCACCAAAGCGAGTATGGGCACATCAGAGTAGAGTGACTATTTCTGCTCTAAATGTTGTTTCCTTATTTCCAGCTTCATGATAAACCACTCTGATTGAAAGATTCTAGTCATACGTATTTCAGCAGTTTCGTCCCTTCGGTACAAGGCATCCCCCCACTGGTAAGCCGAAGAGGGCTCCTGCAGACAAGCGGGACCGGGGCAGCAGCCGGTGACGCGTGGCCGTGCCCGGGCAGGGGAGTTCTGCAGTGACAGTGCTGCCTGCTGCCTGAGGAGCAGCGTCCTCCAGACCCGGCACCCCACTGCATCCAGCCTGGAGTTAATTACAACATCGGCATCAAACAGAGACTTTTTAAATGAAAGGGAAGGACTAGCAGCTTTCTAGCTCTGCCTTTATTTTTTAACCCCAATTACGAGACGCATTGCAAGGGAGAGGCGGTGGCAGATAATAAAGTTCAATGGGATGGTCTGAGTGTTAAGTGGAGAACCAGGAAAGCCTCACATCCCAATCTGAAATTGGACATTGATATGCTGTGTAGCCTCATCTCCTGGTTTTCTCCATGTAAAGTGGGGGTGATGCTTAGCCCAAGGGGCGTTCCACAGATGAAATAGCATTTGGAAAGTGCTTTGAAGATTTAAGGTGTTATATAAATGCTAAGTGTTAGCATCATCGGCTTTTATATTGCAGCAGAACCCGTAGACTGCAATCAAGATCAGAGCTTTGCTGTACCAGGCAATTTAGAAACTCCTGGCTGGAAAAAGCCCCTGTCCCTGCCTCGGCGATCCACAGCCTGCATGCCCCAGGCAGGCACAGGGTGGGCTGGAATCGCTGTCAGCTTTGAGGGGAAAGGTGGCCCAGAGCTTTAGCACCTGGTGGCATTCTCAGGAGATGAACAGCACGGCATGCTTCCCACGGCCACGCGTTTCACTGAAGAGGGGTAAGACCAAGCCCAGAGAGTAACCACTGCCTTGGACCGGCCACCTTGCAGGCACGGTGCTCTCCGGACCCCCTGGATCCCCCCAGACCCCTCGAGTGCGCTCAGCACCGCTGGATCCCCCAGCCTGGGCCCTCCTCAGGTGCCCCATGAGGCAGCCGGGCTCTCGGGCTGCAGCCACCGATTTCCCTTGGGAATTCACCGGGAACTGTGCACTGCAAAATGCAGGCGCTACTCCCCAGTAGAGATGCAGTCCCGCCCGTTGTTTTGATAGCACAACTAAAGCAGACTGGCCCTTAAAGTTTAGGAAAAACTGAAGAAGTACTCACAAAACAGATTTGATCGAAGATTAGCATTAACTGGTGTACAGAAAACCAGCTGGTCAGCTTCATTTCCACCACTTGCCCACTGCAAGATATTTCATAATTCTGTTCCCTTTCTAATCAGGTGAAAATACAACATGAGTGTTAATCACAGAGCACAAATTGGGAAGAATATGTAAAAAAGAAAAACAACCTTCAAAACCTTTGTTTTCAATATAGTTTATGTCACGCATTGCATTTAAAAACGCCAGTAGATGAGATGATGTTTGCAACATCATTCATTAAAAAGTGTGCACTCAGTCAGCCAAGCACAAATCAACATACGACAGACTACAAAGAAATACCAAAGTAAAAGGAAACTTGAGATGAAACAGAGTGAGGTCATTGGTTTCTTGCATTATCCTGAAGATGTTTGTCAACATTTTAATTTAGCCAAATGGCTACCATTTAAAAAAAAAAAAGAAAAAACTTTGTTTTGACAAAATCATGATCTGCAGGGAAGAACTTCTGAAAAAACATGTTCACCATTTCCACTCCGTACTTCTGAACAAGACCTCCTGAGAAAAGGGAAGGGATGTATGAGCAGTCTGAGGCATTATCTGTGAGAGAACCAAGTAGAAATAGTTTCTTCAGATTTACAGTCTTCTCCTCTAATATTTGTACTATTTGTAGGTTGTAAACACACGACTGAGATATGGTGGGGGTTGTAAGGAAAAATACCTCAGGTCTTCGCTACATCTACTGCTCTGGTTAGGCAACACATCAGTATGTCCGAGCAAGGCAGACCTCGAGATAGGAATTCAGCTGATAAAGTGAATGCAAATTCCAGATACCATGAAATGCCCCCCGGACTTCCAGCGCCACATCCAGTGCCTCGCTGGGGGAGAAGGTGCCCGTGTCAAACCCCATGCTGCTGTTGTTGGGCTTGGGTCACGCTGCAGCACGAGGGCACGCTTCTTGCAGGGGAGCAGTGACAGGAGCTGGATGTGCTCGGCACCCAGTTGGGGCCATCTCACCCCAGCACAGAACCCACTGCCCCACCAGCCCAGGAGCGGGAACAGCCGGGAGCTGCTGGAGCCCATGGTGACAGCACTGAAAGTCGCACCGGGACTCAGCCCTGGCCCTGGTAATGGACACGCACTTTTTGGTTTTTCCCTCTTGTCCCATGGAGCGGTTGCTGTTGAGGTGAGCATCCGTAGGAACAGCTGGAGCAGCTGGAGTGGTCGCTCCCCGTTTTGAGCGCCGGGTGCAGAAAGCCGAGGCCAGGCCAGGTCTGGCACATGCTGCCCGCCCCAGCAGCCGCCGCGCCAGCTCCCCGCGCGAAGGTTCCCCTTCGGCCCCTCCGGCACGCGGCGGGCGCAGGGCGTCCCGTCTGCTCTGCGGGGCCGCGCGGCGGCCGCAAGCCCGGACTTGAATCCCGACGTGGTGTGTGCTTCGGTCTCAACCGGCGTGCAGCGCCGGGGGAGCTGAACAGGTTGAGTGACTTCAGGCTGTGGGAGGAATAATCGTCTTGGGTTGCTTCAGAGAGCTGAGGCAGCCAAACCGGGCGAGGATGGCACTGCGGAGTGCCTCGCGTCTCTGCCAGGTACCTCCGGAGTGTTTGTGTTTGAAGGACTTCTTTTTATAGAACTGCTGTCAAAATGGGTAGAGAGCGAGCTTAATTGGGACCGATCTGAAAAAACGAGGCGGCGTGTAGGTGTGCGAGGGATGTGTGCAGCGAGTGGCTGCTTTCAGCCGGAGCCGAGCGTAAACAGGTCCAGTCTCATGTTTATCGGGGACTCTTATCTCCTGAGCTGGTACATTTTTTACTGTCATGTCAGTTATGATCCGCAGACCGGCGAGCATTAAAGACAACCTTGCGTACAGTGTGAGTAAGGCTGAGCGTGCCTGTCCTGCTGCAGCCAGCGCTGCCCCGGCTGGCGGCAGGCAGGGAGCCAGCTCGCCCCGTTCAAGCTACGGGATCGGTCTGCCCGGTGAGCAGGACCTGGGGCTCCTGCCTCTGGCGTCAGCCCCAACGCCGTCCCCTCACGCGTACTGAGTCACAAGTGACTCACTTCAAACTTGGACGTGAGCGCAAAGTATACATTTGCAAATTGGCTGGTGAGGCACTGCTTTGCAATGTAGGTGGGATGTATTACATACTCCAGCAGTCAAGTTCTGCTCTTTTTCCCTCCTCCCTCTCCCTCCGTGCAGGATAGCTATCTGAGCCCAGGATTTTGGTGCGGTTCTCGCGGGTGCAGGAAGGCATCTCAGCCTGCTCCGGTGGATGTGGCATGTGGATGGCTCCGGCCCCGCTCGTGACAGAGCTCTGCACTGAAGATGGATGATTTAGCTCTCCTTGACCTGTTGGAGTGTCCTGTGTGCTTTGAAAAGCTCGACGCCACAGCGAAGGTGCTACCTTGCCAGCACACTTTCTGCAAGCCCTGTCTGCAGAGGATCCTGAAATCCCAGAAGGAGCTCAGGTGCCCTGAGTGCAGGACCCTCGTCCTCTGCAGCATCGAGCAGCTGCCCTCCAACCTGCTTCTCATTCGCCTCCTGGATGGAGTCAGGTGTGGACAAAACGTTACCAGGTTTGGCTCGATCCAGAGGTCGGGGGTCCTGTCATCCCCTGCCTCCATCAGGAGAGTCCCCAGGGGGCTGCAACTTCATCAACACCGGCTGGCGACAAATCCCAGGATCCACATGGAAGGGGTAAGGAGGGTCCTCATTCTTTACTCTGTCCGTCAGCATAGAAAGCTTCCTGCTTGTGTGCAAAGAGCTATGAAACTTTCCTGTTAGAAGTATTGCAGGAATGTTTGAAGTAAGAGAGATCGTTTTGTTTGCAAATCTGGCTGTTATTTCCTTGTGATATTTGACTATTTCGAGTTCATCACAACAGTAGTTGCATTGACTCTCAGGCTGAGACAAAACCAGCTTGCCCTTCCTTACAAAAACTTCACAGGAGCTGTTTTCCCCAGGACTTTTCAGGTGCTTCCTGACTTTTGGGGGGCATTTCAGGCGCTTTGACTTTAGGGCAATATACTGATTTTTGACTGATAGCAATTAAATCAGTAATTGCAAAGCTGTAACTGTTAGAGGTGGAGAAGGGTATTTCCTGTCGCTGCACCTCAGTTTCCCCAGCCACTGAAAAGGAAAGAGAGCACCTAGTGATGTTTATGTCCCTGGCAAAATACTTTGAGGTTCACTAATGAAAAATATTAAACTCGACTGACTTACTAACTTTATCTAAGGATGATTTACTAAGCTAATTTTAAAATTCTAAGTTGTTTCTGTCATTCTCTTTAACAGTACAAAAGCTTTTCTTAAATAATGAGGACATGATATTAGACCTGTTAAAGGAGCTGGGCTCAGATTGAATTTGGGGTAGAGACTGACTTGTGGCTTCACCTTTCCTGCGTTACATTTCTGGATTTCCACTTCTCCCACCTGCACTATTCTTCTGTACAATGTCTCTACAAACCTCTTCATAACATTCAACAGCTTGACTCAAACAGCTGTTAAATCTCAGGGCATTTTTGAGAATCGCAGAGCCATAAGCTTCCAGGCAGACATCAGACAGGGTTTCTCGCCCGCGTGCTATAGAGGTACATATGTGCATATTGCTGTGGAGCTGTAGAGGACCCCCTATGTCCTGTGGGTACAAGCTGGTGTCTGTATCCCAGGGAATCTCTGTGGCGTCGGTAAGTCATCTTGGATGGATCACACATCAAAACCAGACATCTCTCAGGAGCTACTCTCTCAGAGTTTTCCCCCTGGAAAGTGTGGCAGCGTGGCCCTGAGACATATGAACTGGGACCCTCTCCCGGGAGCCCTGCCTGGCCCGCAGCTTATCAGGCAGGCAGACGTGCCTGCCCATGCACGGAGGCAGTGCCTGGGCCAGGTGAGCAATGCAAGAAAGCCAGCCTGGAAGAGGCCATCTCCTTCTCCCACATGCACCTCTGCGGCCAGAAATTATGCTTTAGCTTAGATGGAACGTTGCTCAGTCCCCAAAGTTGCTGAGCGATGCTGTTCTGTCGGTGCTGGGAGGGTAGGGGCGGGTGGGCAACGCGGTCTCCCATCTGCAGCACCCGTTAGGCGAGCGGTGGCCGGGTGGGAGAGCAGAGCGGGGTGGGGGCGAGCACAGTCCTCAGGCTGCGGACGGCTCCGCCGCAGCGACCCGTGGGGCTCGGCAGCCTCTGCCGCGGGTCACCCTGCTCCGTCCACGGGGCTGCCAGCTCCTGCGAGCAGTGGAGCCATGGCCAGCGAGGCCCCTCGCTTGGAACCAGCTCTCCAGGGGAGCTGCGGGAGTCGCTGGTGCCGTTCGTGCGAGGTACGAACCATCAGAGAGCGACGGTTTTCAGCCACTGTCACTATGGGCGGCATTTCAGCTGAAAATGAGAAGGTTCGTAGTTTCTCCAACTGGATTCCCCTAGCCCCAGATAAAAAAGCACAAATACGCTCGTCTGTTTTTCTTCTCTCTCACCCGTTTCACATTTCTTTTACTAGTTCTCAGGACAGGCAGAAACTTGTTGTTGATATTATATAGTAGCAGCATCCATCAGTTTGCAGCTCCCGTAAGTGTTTTAAGACAAAACTCCTGGGAACTGGCAGAGCTAGTCAGCACTGGATGAGAGGGCTGTGGCTGCGGACCAGCTCCCCGCAGTGCTGGGACGCAGCACTGAGATAGCCCTCTGACTTCCTATGCCTCTTGATGAAGGGATGTAAAAACACGTTACACTGAAATGCTCTTAGACTTAATTAGTTAATTAATTATAAAACACTTTGGAATCCTCAGCTGCAAGGTGAAGAATGAAACATATTAGCCACGTTTTGGGTTTGGTGGTTTTAAATACATACAGATGGGACCACACGTTACTTTAGCTGCTCCAGTGGGATATTAACACATGCAGACTCTCCCCTGAACTGGCACCTGGTAATAGCAGCGCTTCACCTGGCAGTAGCGAGGACTCATCTGGAAGTGCCTGTGCGGTGCAGAGAGACAAGGCAGTAATAAGGATGACTTGTCATCTCCCTACACCATGGAGTGCTTGAGTTTCAGGGTATTCATCCAAAGTAATCTGGGTGAGCAGAGGCCTCCAAACGATTTGAACCACAGAGCAGATGCTTTTTGTCAAGCATCACAGTGAGAACAGCTATTGTGCAATCCTGCTCCACCACTGTTAATCCCACCACAGTTGCTTTCCTGGGTACTCATAAATGCAGTTTTCATTTGCAACTGCAGTGGAAGGTCGTGTGCTTCCAAAGACTGCCCCAATCTGCATAGTCTGCTAATTACCGCTAATACTATACACCACTTCATGCTACAAAGCAAATGAAATTAACGTGCACATTGCTGCACTGCAGCCACATATGCCATCAAAAGCAGGATACAGGACATGTTTTGTTTTTATCAAAGAAGCTGTTCTATATATAAACTTCCTTTACTCCATGGTGCTGAGAAAATCACAAATTTGACCAAAGTTTCTCTTCTCAGCAGAGATGGTTTCTTTGCCAGCTTTTTGCTGTTCATCCTCATGAGCATCCATGAAGACAAAGAAGTAAAATAAATCCCCTCATCACCAAGCAAGCCAAGAACTTGTATCATTCCAAGAGGGAAGTGCGAGCAGGCCCCAGCAGAGCTGCTGAATTAGCAGTAATACAATACTCAATTTGCAGTCAGGAATTTCAGAGAGCCAGTCCTTAAAAAACAGGGAATATTCTAGTTACAGCCCATCCCAAACTCTTTCTTTCTAGCATTTAAATCACTTTGAATCCACTTCCTACATGCTAACATGGGGTAGGCACATTCTGGGTTTGAGCACACGGGCACATACGTGCGTATCCATACCCAGGCTGTGCCTCTGCAGGGACCAGACGGGCCCTGAGCAGCCGCCGTGGGAGCAGCCGCTCGGGCAGTGCTGCGCCGAGGCCACTGGCACTGCTCGGTAGCTGCTCCCGGGATGTCTGGCCAGGTTTTAAGATCTTTAACATCTATGCAGAGAGGACAAGACTTTGGATTTTCAGGATCTCCACATAATAAACTGTCTGGAATTTAAGAATAAAAGGATTTGCTAGGAGGTGAATGCGTAAATAATCTATGCTGAAGCCTTTGAACTCTTAGGAACCGCCCCTGGCATGTGCCAGATGTGGTTACGTCTTGTGCTGAAGCATCCTTCGTATCTGGCTTCAGCCCCAATGTAAGCTAAACACAGTTTTGCCGCTGGTGAGAGAACAGAAAGATCGTGTGTGCTGAGGTATACACAAAACTCCCATACTTCTCTGATGAGTAGCAGACCTAAACTATACCCTACACAGGGCAAAAATCCATCCAGGCCACTAAACAGCTACTTGGATGATGAACTTTGTCATGCAACAAATACAGGGCAGTGAGCCAGAGGAGGAAAATTCTGAGTATGACAGCTTGCCTTTGGAAAACACAGACCACACAAATTTAACTGTGACTTTGGCTATTTTCTCTTCGCATGAACTGAGTGCTGTAACAGCCCCCTCCAGCATTTCATGGGAGATAGACAGATAACACCTCTATTGGGATAAAAATACACTGCACTCCAACGTCGCCACCTTCACACGGACGTCTATATATAGTACCTGTGCCTTGGTATTTTCTTCTCCTCCAGAAACATCTCCAACTCCTTTCTGAATTTGACAGACAGGACTTGGATTGCTGCATCTTTTTGAAACCTTATTCAAAGCAACCTTTATGTCTGCACCCAGTGGAGGCAAACACGTTTCCTGGCCCACTCACTGTGCAAACCACCCTCCCCACCCCTCCAAAAAAACCCCCAACAGTTCCTGTGCAGTCACAGTAATGACCTCATCACACATGTCATATCACCTTGGGCTGGACAAATGCTAAACAGACGTTACAAACCCAGGGAGTCTGCACAGGCACATTGGCTCTGCCTTAGGAGGTGGCAGTGGCTCCTTTTCCGCCGGAGAGGGGGAGCATCTTCTCGCCCAGCAGCCGCTGTGGGTGGTGGCTGTTTGTGCCACAGGGTCCCTCGGCTGGAAATGGAGCCACTTTATTTGGGTAAAAATTCTGTGTGGCCTTATGGCCTTCTGGGAGAAAGGGCTTGCCCCAATTCTCCTCCACAGCCACATCCCATCAGGGTTTGTCTCATTCTAGAAAAACACTGGGTGTGACCCAAGGAACTGTTTCCGCAGAGCTGGCTTGCACTTTGTACAGGATACCATCGCATGACTTTTTTCTCCTTTGCATATAGTTTTAGCGCTTTTATCTACTGCAAAGAGAGAGTGAAGTCACCTCAGTATAGATTACTTGACAATACACACCCCGAAAGCTGTGTGTGCAACAACAGATTCAAGTGCACAGAAGTAGGAATCTTTGCAGTAGCTGTAAGCTCACCAGGAGACTGAGCCATTCATTCGTTTCTGTTGGAGAGGGGCATAAGGCAGAACCACAGCCTCAGAGGCAGGGGCTGAGGGTTATGTCAGGTTCCCTACGGAAAGCTTAAAATGAAAATACCGTTTTGATGGGGTGAAGGATGAAACACCCAGTTGGACTGTAAATGTGAGGTGGCACTGGTGTACTCAGGTCAGGACAGGACGGAGTGACGGGTGGCTTTGCAGAGGGCTGGGGCGGGTGCATGATTGACTTACATTCAAGTCTGGTTTTGTTGCTGGCAAACTTTCCTCTGCGCTTTCGATGGTGAGCAAGGCTCCTTGCTAGGGAACCCTGCAAACGGCTCAAAGGGCATGGCAGTTCCTGGCTGACCTGTTACAGGAGCCTGGAAAACACACAGCGACACTTACTGTTCTTTTGCCGCAGAGGGGCTCCCAGCTGTCTCCCTGCGGGCTGCACCGATGCTGGCTCCTGTCACCCGCGACTCCCCCAGCCATGCAAAACTGCCCGACGTGCCCCTGTGAACCACGCTGCCGAGCACCGGCAGGTCTGCCATGGCTCGAGATGGGGCACGGGGCCGCTCCTGGGTGACACTGCAGCATGGGGGAAAGCCAAAGGACCTCCACGGCCAACATCAGGAGCCAGTTTCCCTGGTTTTACAAAATTAGGTACCGAGCTACACACACATAAAAGTGTTTTAATTTGTTACCAAGGCAATGAGTCAGGCTCAGATGGCAAGTCAGGAATAGAACAGCAGGGTTTCTCAGCGTGTGTGCTCACCTGCTAAGTATCGTGGTCAGTGAGGAGGCTGAAAGTCTGAGAGTCCTCTTCTTCTCGCAGAGTTTCCCCGCTGGTGGCTGGCCACCGTCCCCAGGTCCACTGAGGTGGTCATTGGCCTGAGTTTGTAATTTTCCCCTCCAGAGGGAAGGCAGAGGAGGAGGCACGTTTGCGTGCAGCTCTGCCGGCGTGCCAGGGCTGGAGCTAAAAAACATCCTGAGAGGGGTACGGCCAGACCTCGGCAGGAAGAAGACCCATTCTCTGCTGCCATCTAAACCTTGTCATGCTCTCCTTTACTTCACTGTAGGAAAACTGCGATGTGTGCACTTAAATGCTGGACTTAGTTCTATTGTTATTAATTTTCAGGTGTTCAAATTTCATTTAGCATCAAGACCCCACTATGCAAGGCACTGGGCACATGACTAAAGAACCATGACCTTTTATTTTTTTTAGCAAGCCTTTTTCCTAGGAGCTCGTAAGTAGATATTTGAGCTTGCCCTGATTTGGGGAACCTCCATTTTGTTTTGATGCCGTGAGGGGGGAAACAGTTTAGGATGCTGTTTTGAAGAGACAGACACGTGTCCTTTGGCAATCCAACCCCTTTAAGAGGGTTTCCTTCGGGCCACGAACAACTAACTGATGGGCCCAGCATTTCTCACTGGCTTTGCAGGGAGGAAAAAGCAAGCCTTGCCTGTCGGGAAACCGTGTTGGCCTGTGTCTTGCCTAACTGGGCGACAGAGCTGGTCGGTCTCCCCTCAGAAATGGAAATACAGAAAGGGGAGAGCGGCTCCTTTCTCCAGCCCCGGGTCTTGGCAAGATGAGGACGCCCAAGGCCAGGCAGACAGCGTCCTCCCCGGTCTTGGCCTACAGCTGAGGCGAGGCCCAGCCGGTGGCCATCACTTCACGACAGTCATTAATTTACCATCGAAACGGCAGTGAAGCGGAGGCGGCAAGCTAATGGAGAGATGTACCGTCGCTAATTAAGCGCTTCCCTGAAATAACGTGAAAACTAAACCCTGGGCTGTTGGGCAATGGGAAGGCGCAGGGCCGTCCCTCGCCCCCCTCCCCGCCGCCAGCGCCGTCCCGGCTGGCAGAGCTCCCGGCCCCCCGTGCCGGCGGGCAGCGGCGGCACCGCTGCCCAGGCCTGGCAGCACTGGGTGACGAGCGGCGTCGGCGCGCTCGCTTTCCCAGCAAAGGGAGGGCACTAAATCAGCAGGGAGAGGGCTCGGGAGCAGCAGGAGGAGGGTGCGGGACGCAGGTTTCCTCCCTGCACGGTAAACAGCCGCTTCTGAGAACCGCGGTGCTGAGGCAGAGCATCATGACCGGGCACGCCGAGGGCTGACACAGTTTGTTTTCCGTGCGGCTTAAAACCATGACACACAACTTAACCACTGCCCGAGATTGCTGACTGCAGCAGAGACAAAAACATCTGATAGCAGCAACCGTGAGGGGAAGAGGCGTGAAAAGGTTTCGCGCAGACACCGCAGCTCCGACACGCTGGTCCCCGGCGTCACCCTGCTGTCCCCTGCGCCAGCCGCTGCCAGCCGCCCCTCTTTCCTCTCACAGAACAGCTTTTCAGACCCGTCCCTGCTCTGCCTGCGCCCACACAACTCTGCCTGCACCAACGAGAGGGCGTCTACAAAGCAAAGCCACGCTGGGGTCCAGCTCCTGCTTTGCATGCGCCTTGGCACTCCTCCTGCCCACCTCGATCTCTCTTGTGGTTTCACACAGGAGAAGTAAAGCCTGATCCAGCACTGTCCTCCCCCGGAGCCATGGGGATGTTACCAGCACACAGCCGGGCGCTCCCCTCGGGGCTGGGCACCTGCGGCCGTGCCTCAGCCATCGCTGGTGCAGCATCTGCTCAGCCTCTCCCGGACAGAAGATGCTCTGTATTTTCTTTAATCATTTCCCCCATTTCTCCATTTCGCCTCTGCAGTACAAAGCCAGAATTTCAATAGGCAAAGTTCGGAAGTGACATAAGCCTCAATGCAGTGGCATAGCAAAGGGGTGTTAGTTAGCAGATGGTGTAAGTGCTCCAGTTCACCGCTGCCATCGCCCTGCCAGCAGCCGCAGATGCGCAAACATAGCAGCACAGAAACCAGCCCCAGCAGTCTCAGCGACTGGCTCTAATACCTGCTTCTGCAGAGTCCTTTGGTTGCTTTTCATCTCTTCAGTCTGTAGATCACACCTACTTACACCTGCAACTTAAGACGATGTTCTCCATAGCCAGCTAAATCCGTACAATTTACATCTCCACCTTCCCCCTGCGGAGGCCTGGTGGCTCACGGTGCAGGGCGGCCGGCAGCTCTAGCCATGACCAGCTCTGGCCTCGTGTCCCAGTGAGCCCAAGAGGGAATCGGGCAGATCTGGTGAGCTCCAGTACCGATGGGAGCAGGAGGAGACTGACTTTGTTCTCCCAGGTGCACACAGTCTGCTTGTGCTTAGAAGATGGGAGCACTCTCCTCAGGGGAGAAATAATACAGAAACCACCCAACTGTCTGAATCCTCAGAATATAATTATATGAAGAGATTGAATTGACAAGTTCACTTTTGATGGTTTTGTTCTCTGTGAAAAGGCTGAAGTTATCTCCTCTGCCGAAAAGCAGAAAAACAGAATTGTAATGGCAATTAATTTACATTCAAATAGCTCTTTTCATCCAACTGGATCCTAAAGAGCGCTGGAACTGCGCTAGCTGAGCACACAAAGGAGATGATGTGGGGCTCATTCATCCCATCGAAATGCGGGCAGTCAGTGGCAGGATGCTGAAGGCGGCTTGCAGAAAGTTAGTAATCAAAATGGATGGCAGTTGTTATTGATTATCTCTCTTTATGAAAAGCCAGCACATCCTTTGGCGTCAGCATGTAGATAATAACCAGCTCTCCATTCACGGTGTGTAAATCACTGCTCATCAGGACCGTGGCCTCAGTTGCGCTCTCTGATCTGTCCTGGAGTCCCTGTCCGCCTCCCGGCAAGTCATTCACACTCCCCCTGGTACTATCCCCACAGGTAAAGCAGGGGTAGTATTTCCACCATCACCCCACCCTTCATCTACATGGTCTCTTTAGATTGCCCGTTCTCCAGGGCAGGAATCGCCGCTGCGCTTGTACAGTGCCCAGCACAGCAGCAGCCTCCAGTGACATGTACCATGCCTGAGAGTGGGGACTGCTGGCCGTCTCGCCCTTGCCACCCTCCCCGCCTGCGCGGCGGGGTCGGGACGCAAGCTTTCCATTTCCGACACACATCGAATATTCTGGATACTTCCATGTGTGCTGTGGAAGAGCCTGTCCCTGCGCTGTGGGTGTCCCTGCACTGAAGATGCAGGCATCTCTGTGCAGAGATGGACAGGTCACCCTGGGCCACAGTCGAGAGCAAAGATACTCTAACATTTCTTCAGCCACCCTGGTACGCCTCTAGTGCTCACCTCTAGATCTTGGGCAATGAAATGTTCCCTCACCTATTGTATACCACCTCTTCACGCTGTGCAGTTCTTCAAAGAAAAGTAGATAGGGTTGGTAGGAAGAGCTTCCTCCATCCTTTGGTATTGACCCTTCTTTGCTCCACAGTGGCCGCTTGCTGGGTGGGAGGTTCTTTTGAGCACCTCGGTATAGTTTAATATTTAGGCTGTACTTGGACTCCTACTACCCAGGTGTAGAGCTGGTGCAATGGAGTTTAGAGGCTTGCAGGATCCAATTCAACATGTTTCCCTGAAGAGCAAGTCCTGGCGAATCCTGGCTCCGGCACCCCTGACACGGCCCCATGCAGCACACCCGTGTGCCAGTCCCCTCCGACCGACGCCAGTCCTGCTCCAAACAGCTCCAAAATAAAAAGTAATCAAAAAACGCTTGCAAGCTGAACCCACAGTACCTAGTGGGAGAAAAATCAAACTGGAAGACATCCAGGGCTGGATTTCTCTTCTTCCTGGCACTATCCTAGAAACAAATTGTTCCTCCCAAGGAGGCTGTTATGCGTTACAGAAATCATGTATCTATAGGAATATCGCTGCCTCTGCACAGCACGGGTATTTAGCTCTTCTGCACAAATAACACAGTGCCAGGGTGGGAGGGGAAGGCAGAGCTTGCGCAGAGCACGAGGCTGTGCCGCCTCCCACGAGGGCCCTGCGGACCGCGCACCAAGGATGACCACGTCTCCCCTCCGCGCCACCTCCGTCCACTCAGACTTTCCAGGTGACACAGCTGGGGCTGGCCTGGCTTGTCACAGCTCATTTGCAGTGTCCCGGGTCTTTTTCTGGTCAGCAGGCTTCCTCCAGGGTGGGACAGACCTGGCAGTGCCGCCATCGCTCCAGCTCGGGGGGCCGGGGCTCCCCAGACATCCCGCACTGCAGCCGGTTCTCCTGTGCGAGGTCCTAGGGAATGACTGCCTCCCTGCACATGGGGCGACACCTGTGAAACCCAGAGCGGGATCAGACCCTCGGTATTAACTGCAAAGACATTCAGCCGGTGCGGGAGCAGACCGCATACTTGGGGTGGCTGATTGCCTTCGAGGGATGAGGTGCAGCAAAGAGCTACTCCGGGGCATTCCCTGCACGGAGTTAGGAAAATCAGAGCTGGGAAACCACCTGGGTGCAGGTCCAAACCTGTCTGAGGCCATTCCCGATCCATCTGCCAGCTGCCTTCTCAGCCCCACGGGTCTGCCTCCGCCGCTGGAGTCAGCAGGCGCCTGCTGAGGTTTGGGGGGGCCAGAGCCAATGCTGCTGTCGGGCAGCAGTGCAGGACTGGGGATGTCTGCGGCAGGCAGCGCTCCCGGGGCTCACTCCTGCCAAAGCAGCTCCTGCTGCCGTCCCTTTGGCACGCAGTAAGTCAGAAGGAAGCTTCCCTGGACATCAGCAGCAATAAGCTGTTCCAAAGATTAATTTGTCACTCATCCCGTGTGTTCATCTATGCAGTCGTGGACGTTGGTGAAGTCAGATCATCTGGGAAACAGGAGGATCCCATCCGACGTCGTTAGCTGTGTCTCACTGCAGTCGTTTGTGGTGAGCCTCGCTTGGAAATGGGTGAAGGAGTAGATGAATCGCAGATGCAGGGACGTTTACAGCCTTGTCCTCATGCTCACCCCGGGGTATCGCAGGCAGCGGCTCGGTCTCCTCGTGCAGAGATGGTGTCACTGCGGGGCCGTACTGCTCCTCAGGGTGTTTTTAAATGGAGGCACCTGGGACAAGGTTTATGGGTGTTCACAGCCTCCATCAGAAATCTCTCCTCTTCGCTGCACTCCCTGGCTTTGCTTTCTTCCTTTCTTGACAATTTTTAATGTCTCTCCCTCGTGACCCCAACCCAGCCGGCCTCACACACTTCTTTTTCTTCTTCTTTTTTTTTTTTTTTTAAATACCAGTGCTATGATGTGTGGTCTTACATTAATCCACTGCCAATAATGAGGAAGTTATAACTAGCTCATTTAAGATAATTATAGTGTGCATTTCTCCCAGCTATGAAGAGATGCTTTGAATTGCTTCCTCACACACACATGTACATATTTTTAATTTGCTTCTTTGTTTTGTACGGAGGGAGACTCAGAAGTATTGGATGGCTGCCCTAGCACAGCTGATGCCAAATGCCAAAAATAGTAAAAAAAAAAAGTCTTTTCTCCCTTATCGGCCTCAAATCCACTAAGAATGGGGACAAGGCATCTGCCATGACCAGCCCTGCTGGCAGAGTGGCCGAGGAGAGGAAAGCATCTCGCCTAGAGACTGCGCACCATACTGCACTGATGTGAGAGGGAGTTTCTGGTCCCACACACCGGAGTTTACCCGCTGCTTTTTCTCACCTGGGCTCTCCCAACAGCTCTGCAGGCAGCCCTGTGGCAAGGGGGGCACCTTGGGTCTCTAGCCACTCGAAAAGCCTGAAATACCTCCTGGGGGCCATGGTAATAGCAGGATCATGTGTCACTCAGGCATGACGGAGAAGAAAACAAAGCGGGGGGGGGGGGGGGGGGGGGGGGGGGGGGCGGATCAGAAAAAATGAGGCAGGGTTGAAAAAAGTTACAACCACCCAGAAAACAGAGTGAGAGAAGTGCTTCTCTGGGAGAGGCAAGGCTCTCTGCAGCAGTCAAAGGCACCGCAGGCAGAAAAAAAGTGTTTCCTCAGCACTGAAACTCCCATGGGTTTGGGTTCATGAGCACTGACTGCCCTTGGCCTAAAGGTGATGGCAAAACATCCCATTGGTCTCTGTCTGCCTGATAGCCTGAGAAGTATCAGTGGGCAATTTGATGTACTATGGCATTCCCTCCTTCTACTCAGCTTCCCACTGATTTTAGAGGCTTTCACATAGGAGAACATTGAAAGACTCTCGTCTCTCTCTTTTATTTATTTCATTTAGCATTACTACTGTAGCTGCAGTATTGCATGGTATCAGGGGAAAAAAGCCTTTTCCATTCACCAGTGATGTTTCTTCTTTGTACTTGCTGCCTCTCTGCTACTGGGCAGCAAATTTTCTACACAAATTTTCAACTACCTTTAGTTGAGTTTTTCACAGAGCTTCTCATAGTGTTTTCCCAACCAAATTTGAAGACAGATGCTGAACCCTGCAGCTAGGGATCGTGGCAATATTTGGCTGAACATTTTGCTGCCACTACCACCCCACTAAAATAAAATGCTGCCTTGGATTAACAAAAAGCAACTGGACATGCTAACAGGAGGAAAATCTATCAAAACAAACCAGGTCCCTTCTCACCCCATGCCCGGGACTGCATCCTCGCCTGGGAAAGCCTCTCCCTCTGCCCTTGGCCCAGAGCGAGCTACCTCCAGGCACACCTTGTCTCTATCACCAGGTTTAATTAGCACCCCAGTTTCTGCCGTTGCAATTAACCTAGTTTAAATAAAGCAAAACAGATGCCTTGCAGAGGATCTTATACATCCAAGAGAGGACAGAAACCAGCCAAAGCCTGAGAAAGAAATCAGATTTGAGATACACCCGCAGCTGCCTGTATTTTAGCACCAGGAGGAACGATAAGCGATGAGATCAGCTGCCCATAGAGGGTTTCTGCTGGCTTCCCCCAGCCTCAGCAGGGTGGTTTGCTGCACAGTGGTCTAGCTGCTTTTCTTTGTCTTTCCTACATCTTATGAATACATTAAAAAACAGTGACCCTGATGCACATCTTTCTGAAAACTTCAGCTTGAAGATTTATTTTGTGAAAGGCCTGCAAAGCAGGAAAGCACCCTGTACAGTAAAAAACACATTGGTTGCTCCGTGTGGGTAGATAAAGGCTTGGTTTATGTCCTAAATAAAGTTGGGAAATCAATAGGATATTTTTGGCTGAGTATCTGAAGAGACAAACAAAATTTTAAAACAAAGACAGACTTTGGAAAAAACTGAATTGGGCCTTAAAAAATTACTTGAATTGAATGATTTTTTTTTGATGAAGGTCTTGAAAAACTTAATTTCAAGTTAATTTCAGTTGGCTGCAAAAGAAAATGCTTTGTATTGCTATGGCTTTTTTCAATCCTTCTCCTTTTGTTTAAATTACATAGATTTTTGCTGTTAACAGAGTATTAAAATATTAAAAAAAATATTTTGGCAGTTACAAAAACATATGATTTTGAAAACATCTGTCATCAAGTGCTGAAACAGTCCAGCGTGATTACAGTTTTTCCTTATTGTACAACAGAAACATGTGTACAGTCCAATGTCTCTTCGTACCACCCATCCCTTTGAAGCACTTAATTCTGAGGCGGTTTTAATTGAGGCTTGTGGAAAACAAGAACCGCTTTCCTTGCCCTTGTTCCTCCGCGGGGCAGGCGGGAGGCGTGGGGGTCCTGTGCTCCATGCTGACCCCGAGCCTGCACCCAGGCTGGAAGCTCCCAGCTTCCCCCTCTCCCCATCCCAAGTACGGGGAGCCACAGAGCCCTTCCCTGAAGTACAGGGAACTTTAGCAGCGAATAAGTGGTACAGATCAAAGGACAACCAACATTATAATAATTCCTTGACAAAACATCCATGAAGGAATACACCAATGTTACCTAGTGAGTGTTCAAAATTACGAGCAAGCCCCAAAAGACCAAATTTCTGAATAGTTTTGGGTGCTAAAGAAGCATGTCAGCATTAATATTGACTGTTATTCATTCAGATCCACAAAAGTTTTGCAACAAATTTCAACAAGTGAATACAAGTGCTCTGCTCTCTAAAGTGAGGGGTGAGATTATGTCAATGGTCACTGCAAGCTCCAGGAAACACCAATGGGAAAGAAAACCAGGCTTAGAGGGAAACTTGAAAACAGAATGGGCTGTGAGATTTGAAAGGGCATGGAAGTGGGAGGAAAGTGTTAAAGAGGAGGTGAAGAAATGAAGGCTGTGACCATGGTTAGAGGAAGAAACAGCCCATCCATCCAAGCACGGAGGGGTGAGTTTCAGCCAGCCCTAATGTCACAAACACACCTATCCTACCTAGTTTTCAGTTATTTATTCTGGCCTGCCCTCCTGTCTCATCCTTTTTCTTCCTGAAGAAAGAGTATTTCAGACTCTCAGCACCCCATTGCTTGTTCACTTTTCCCAGTTAGTAATAGGAGCACATTTCATTTCAGAGTTTCTCTTATTTTTAATATATTTCCATAACTCGTTCTTGATGCCTTTTATGTTTTGCTTTATTTTGCTGTGCAACCATTCTCTCATCATCCCTGTACGTTTGTGCTCCTCATTTACAAGCAGTTTTCGCAGTTTGCACGAGTCCTGTTTGTTTTCTGGTTGCTCCTGAGGCAATCAAAGGTCTCTTTCTGTGCTCCTTGTCCTCATTTAACACCAGAGAGTCTGTCACTGAGTCCTTCAGAAGAACTAGCCCTCCCATAATCCTCTGTTGCCACAGTCTGTTTTTCTGCATGAGGAAGTGCATACGTCCAGGCATGCGTTTGCAGTGCAAGTTTCTGTGGTTCGGCACTGACACAGTCCCTGGTTCCTGCACGAGCTCAAGGGACTGAGGAAGAGCAAAGCTGGCCTGAGTCTCACTTTCATAATTTTCTTTTTTTCCAGCAATGTACTTTCAGTGTTACTAAGCCAAGTGCATGTGTTTACTATTAGCACAAATTAACAGACAAAATGAGTTAATTAGAACTAAACATTAAACTAATTGCTTCCTGTTTCATATGCTTTGAAGTAAACACACTACGCAAAATTTTTCTTTTCTTGGTCATTTTTCCTACCAAGCATCAGTGTTTGGCAGTGCTGGAAGATGTTCTCTTCCCAAAACCTAATGCATATCCATGGAAAATTTGATGTTTTCCACACTTCAGGAAACTAAGGTTGAGTTTCTCTCTTCCACCTTCCTGACCTGCCAAAAGTGGCTGATGGGGGGGTGAACTCTGCAGAAATCCTGCCTGAGTCCTGGGCACTGACACAGGTGGATTTGGGGAAATGGGTTTATCTCCTTCCACAGAGAAAGGCAGGAAAGGCCTGAATGGGTCACTGGTACAAAAGTGCCATCTCCCAAGAGGTTGGCAGGGGTTTGGTGACGATGACTTAGAAAAACTGCAATGCAGGGTCCTACGCACAAGGCCACAGCACTTGGCAGCCGACAGACAAAAATCCACATTTTGTCCGCGGGAGATGCAGAGCCAGCAGCCCTAAATCCCATTGCCCCACCAGCACGCTTCCCTTTGCACCTCCACAGCTGAGCTCTCATGGGATGGAACCCTGCTCCCCGTGGTGGTCCCCGCATCTTGGCCAGCGGACCAGAGCTGAAGACATGCTGGGTTTGAAGCACTCAGCCACGGATGGAGCTCCTCTGCCTGCCATGCATGGAGGTCTTCTGCCAGCTGCAAAGGTTTTTCCTGCAGTTCCCACACATGACATTACAAATCCTAAAAAGTGTAGAAGGACAATCTAGATCTGCAAAGACTGGCACAGAAGCAGCTGAAAAGCCTCTTGTCCCTGGCTATCCCAGACTTAAAACTGATCAAGGCTCTAGAGCTGGGGACAATCCTGGCTTCCCCTTTTCTCAGCACGTATCTCATGCAGCTGTGCTACCAGCTAGGAGGCTAGAAATGGAGCTCAGCATTTGGTTTTTCCCCTTAAAATTTAGAGCTGCATTGTGTCTGGGAGACATCACTGTGGGTGAGGACAGGCAGCCCTACGGCAGAGCACAGACTCCCACACCGCAGAGGCACAGAGCTGTGGCTGCCTCCATTGGAGGTGCCCAGGAGTCACTCATTGGGGTTTTTATCTCATCTGCCAACACAGGAGGGGCAGGCAGGACCCTTAAACTACTTTCCCATCCCAAATTCAAAGACTCCCCTCTTGGTCCAAGGAATCCTTTGAAGGAGACACTGCCACGTCTTGGAAAGCAGACAGAAACCAGAAAATGGATCTATTCCTTATTCCCAGATTCCTACCAATTGCAGTGAAGCTCCTACAGCCAGAAACAGCAGAACAGTTAATCAAAAGGGATTAAAGAAAATGAACCACAATGCAAGATATTATTGAAGCCGAGAATCTGGTATGATTCAAGGAAAGCGCAATATCTGCAGCTCTAACAGTTCAGATAATAGTTTAGAATATATATGGCTGTCTTGCTTCATGCCAAAAACAATCACTGTTTGCCTCAAGCAAAGAAGAAATCTCTCCCAGAGGCCCACTGTCACAGCAGAGCCGAGCACTTTGTGTTGGTCGCTGTTTCCAGCTGGATGTGAGACTAGATGGACCACTCATTTCATATGGGATAGAAATGCTGTGTACCGGCAAGAGCCAGGGCTAGAAGGACATCATTAAGTGATAAAGGCTTTGCAAACACACATGAGGATATTTGTTCTTACAACTTTTATTTCTGACTTGTCTGCAGAGGTGACGGGAAGAGGAGTCTGCTGGCAGCCTGCCTGTGAAGGTAGCACACCTTCTCACAGCATTCAAACACCCAGAATAGAAAAGAATAGAATAGAACAGAACAGAATAGTTCAGTTGGAAGGGACCTACAATGATCATCTGGTTCAGCTGCCTGACCACTTCAGGGCCAACCAGAAGCTAAAGGAGCAGCATTCATTTCCAGCCAAAGGGCCAGCAGAAGGACAGAGCTTAACACTCAGTGTTTTGCATTTCATATACAACTGTGATGTTGCAAATGGCAATAAACATAAACAAACATAGGTTGCTTATTCGTTCTAGGATGCACTTGTGTGGGACGCAGTTCTCTAGCCCAACAAATGTGCTGAAGGTATCTCCATCTTGTCTTTAACACAAGTATGTAAAGATCAAGCCTTTCAGTATTGTTGATTTCCAATGTATGGGACCCCCCAAATGCATACCTAGAACAGCTACAAAGCGCAGAAAACATTGGCGTATCTGCACTCCTCCCAAGAAAAACACTCCTCAGCCTGCCCTCAAGTTGTACTGCCTGGGTTCACAGCACCAAGGCCAGGGACAGCTCTGGGTTTATTCAGCCATCTAAATGATCTGTTGCATTGTGTATTAAGTTGAGTTTTCTAGTATAGATAAGGGTCAGTAAAGTGGTTATTTTAAGTGAACTTTGTAGTTTCATTTTGATGAGAGTCAGGATGGTAAAGTTCCCTCAACTCTTCTGGTTTTGGTATATCTTGTCTTTCTCGTATTATACTGCAACAACAATAACATTAAGACTCTCTTCCTGTAACCCAGATTAAAGACTGAAATAAAATCACGGTCACACAGTGTTAAAGCAGGGAGATAACCACAGGAGAGCAGTAACCTGCACTCACCTTGCTCTTGTTGCATTCTCCTAGACATGCGCAGTTGGCCACTGCAGGTGACAGACACCAGGTCAGCTGGACAACGGCTGTGACCTCTGGTCATTCTGAAATAGAAATACCTGGGTTTATTAAAATAGATATTGTATTAGAGGAGACCTTATAGCAGGCAGTAAGATCCCACGGGAAGACTAGTTTAAGGCATTAATTGTTTCTTAATATTCTTAAACAAGTTCAGCCTGCTTTTCATCTTGATACAAATTTACCATAAGTATTTTGGAGCTTGTCTTCATTAGAAAAGGACATCAAGAAAGGATGTGGGTAATTAATCCCAATAAATGCATGCTTAAGCCTTAGACCTCTAAGTTTTTCCCAGTAATTAAAAATGCTTTTGGGGAATTCTGTCTATGTTAAGCATCGCTGTCATGGACAAACTGCAAGGGCTGTTTCTCGTCCCGCAGGTCCCGCGAGCCAAGGCCCTGTACACCTACCGAGGGCACAACCCCGGGGAGCTGAGGTTCAATAAGGGGGACATCATCGTGCTGCTCCGCCAGCTGGATGAGAACTGGTATCTGGGGGAGGTCAACGGGATCAGCGGTGTTTTCCCAGCCAGCTCCGTGCAAGTCATCAAGCACCTGCCCCTGCCACCGCCCCTCGGCCGAGCACTCTACAGCTTTGACCTGAGGAGCAGGGAGAAGACCGAAAACAAGGACTGCCTGACGTTTCATAAGGTAACACCACCCCACAGCAGCAGGGGCTGGGCGACACGGGCTGGGCTGTTTTCTTCTTTAGCCTATATGGTGTTCTGCTACTCCCTGACTCCATGGGAGCTCCCTTTTGGAAATCAGTAAGGTTCCCAAGCCCCCTCCGTCACTGCTGCCAGCAGTTAGACCCCCACGACTGCCCCGCGGGCACACAGGGGCATGTGCAGGACGAGGGGCATCCAGAGAGGGATGCAAGCGCCCACCATGAGCAGCAACCACAGTCCCTCGGCTCAGCTTCTCACCCATGCTGCTGTCGTGGATGAGGAGCGGCTGATGGTGGTAGTCTGCTCTCAGGGCCAAAGCGCTCCAAGGAGATCTCTAAAAGACACCTACTGACATAGTAAAGAAAATTGCTTCCAGGTCTGGGGATAGGTCATTTATGCAGCTTGAACATACCCAGCCTTACTGGAGGCATGCATTTGCAGAGCAATACCTGAACTTTTACTGTATTTGCCTTTATTCCCCAAAGCCTACAGAGTTTGCATTTACTCTGTTAGAGGACACGCTCTTCTGAGTAACTGCACCTCCCAGCAAAGTCAACTGTCCCTGTAGTGTCAAAATGAGGTGAGGCATGGCAGAGCAGAACAGAAAGCGCTGCCCGGAGGCATCAGTGTCCTCGCAGAGAAGTCACCTCTTTCTCCGTCCAGCTGGTAGCACAGCTGCGATGCTCTCCTCACTCTCACGGATGGGAAGAGGAGGCAGGAGAGGGAGGCTGTGGTCCAGGGCCAAGCGTCCCCAAGGAGTCAGAGCTGGATGTGGAGTGGCTAGCAGGAGGCAAGAGAAATCAAATGGCCAAGAGCCAGCTATGGTTTCTGACTAAGGGGAGGAACTAAAAGAGAAAAATCAGTTCAGAGCAGCATCACACATCACCAGCAGCTCTATAAAATATGGGCCCTCAGCTTGCTATCGCAGATGCAGAGAAGCCAGGCAGCCAGCAATCCTCCCTTTGTCATTAGGATTCACTTATTAGCAGGAGGCGCATTCCTCAGTTTTCTGCCATCTGCGTTCGTTTGTTTTTTCTCTTTCACTCTATTTGCCTTTGTTTCACAGCTTACTCATTCTGTTTATTTGTGTTAGGAGGCTGCGCTCATCTCCGCTCCCACAGCAAAGTTCACACATGGGGATTTAGTGCACATCTAAAACAAACAGATGCTTCTGCAAAGAGGCAAGAGCATCCTCCTGTCCCCCAGCTTTGTGACAGCGGTCGGTTGTTACCGTACAACGTGACAAAGATCAGATCAGTCACTTCAGTAACTCCCTTCTGCAGTAACCTCGAGGCAGTGCTGGTGCCAGTGCCGTGTCCTCCTCCAGCTGGGCATAGCATGGAGTGACTGGCCAGCCAAGGCAGGCAACTGGAGAGTGCCATCTCTCTGCAAGCCACTGTAAAGAGATGATTTATTCCTCCAGGAGCACTAGCAGGCAGGGGAACCTCAACACAGGGAGGCTGGAGCCTCGGGTGGATGACACAGGAGTTACATTTGCCCAGCACAGCCTGGCTTTAGACCAAAGCTCTGCTGCAGGCAGCTTGATCTAGTTTTTTTCAAAAATATGAGCTGGCTGTAAAAAAAACAAAACAAAACAAAACAAAACAAACAAAACAAACAAAAAACCCCACAGCTTCCCGCTCTCACAGGAGGGCTGCACGCTGCAGCTGTCTTCGCAAGCAGCTTCTCTTCTCACTGGCTTTCCCATCTGGATGGGATACCCCCTTTTTACTTCACATTTGGCTTTGCCCCACCTCCACGTGCCCTTGCCTTCCCTCGGGACAAGGTGATGGTAATTTGGCAACAAGCCCACCTGGAAATTTGTGCAGAGATTCAAGTGCAATACCACATAGCAATCTCTTCTGATTCTTCAAGGCAGTAGCCAGCAGATAACTTTCAGACACACAAATGAAAGCTGAGTCACTTACTGCAAGATTAATAAAAAATTTCCACCAGTTCAGGCGGAAACTTTGTGCACACATTCTACACGGGTGTAAATGTTTTGGCCAGTGGGAACCAGCCTTCTCTGACCCCTTCAACCTCAGAGTATTAAAATTTTAGCCCCAAACTTTCCGCATTGGTTAAGAAGAGAGAAAAACATAAATTTGTTTCTGTAAAATTCTCCTTACTTCCCACACACACGTGGCAGATATCCTTAAAAAGATGAAATCAAAACATCTTAAAAGTTAACAAGATTTAATTCTGGTGGGTTGCTCAGAAATGTAGGTCTTTCCAAAGAGATGTAGCTATCAGTCAATACAAACTAGCTTTTTTCCTCCAGAGTATTTCAAATACCTGCACTCAAGCAATGTCAGGTTATTTCAGCTCCTGAAGTAGCGATCTGAGCTTCTCAGCAGTGTGACACCAATTGCCTCAACATTTACATAGGGGTTTTTCACTTGGTTCATAGCTAAAATACCATTTTCATTATTAGTTGTGTGCGTGGCAATTATAGAGGCATTTCCACGCAATGGAAACCATTCAGCAAGTCAAAGGCTTTTCATGTCCTCGCCGTCAGACTCATGTCCACGGTCCCGATTCAGCCACGTTTGCACCTTTAAATTAAAAACAAGCTTGGGCATTGCGCTGAGTAAGGCCAGACAAGCTGGCGTTTCAGAATACATACATACCAGAAGCTGTCCCAGAGGACTTGATGGGGACGCACCACCAAAGCTGTTGAGCGAGGCTGCTCTCCACAACGGCAGGGCGAGCCCATCCTCACCCCTACGACCCACCTCTCCCCCAAAAGAGGGCTGGTGACACCGTGCTCCTGCCCTTCAGGGTGACAGCATCACCGTCCTCGGCAGGGCTGATGAGAACAGGGGGAAAGTTAGGCGACAAAGCAGGGACCTTCCCCACCTTGCGTGCGGCAGGGGGTACAGCCTGTTCTCCGCCGTGCCCACCCAGCGCCCTGCCGGGCAGCGGCACATGCCAGCACCCGGGGCCAGAGCCCTCCTCCTGGCCCGGCACGGCTCACCGCTGCCTCTCAGCCCTGCAGACAGCGAACAAACAGCTCTCCCTCTCCCTTGCCGGACTGAAGCCTCCACAAGGAGGAAAAAAATTGGGGGCAAAAATGCAAAATTCAGGCAAAATATCAAAATTGCACTTTTAACGGGTTCTGTTGTAATCAGCTCTCATGTAGCTCTCTTTGCTGAGGGATCTGCCCCGTGAGCCCCCCCAGCTGCTTTCCTGGGGCTGCAGGGGTGCTGGCTGGTCACGATGGCCCCCAGCCACCCCCAGCCTCCGCCAGCGCCAGCTCAGCGCGTCGCAGGCGGCGTTCCCAGCGCTCCGGCTCCGGAGCCCTTTCAGCCACCCGCTCCCTGACAGTATTTTGTTACCACTGGTCTAGACAGTAATTGTATTCCTGCAGTTTAGCTTGAGATGCAGGGTGTAAATGGCACCAACAAGAATTCCTAGAAATAAAATTAATACTTGTAATCATCATAATTACAGCAAGCACTTCTTTGTGGCTGTTTTATAAAAGGACACTAGTAAAACACCTTATTTGAAGCTCTAATATATTTTGTAAAATGTCTTTTCATTTAATGAAATCGTTTTAGCTTCAGTAATTACTTATTTAAGTCTGACGTTAACAGAAATAAGTTAGGGCCACGTAAAGCCACCAAGGAAATAGAAATTAATTATGGAGAAGGCAAAGGTAGGTCTGTTTTGGGAGATGCAAGGCTCTTCTTGGCTTTGACACGTAGGTTTGTGTCCCATTTTATCGCATCTCTTGGTGTTTAGAGAAGGCAGAAAAACGTTTACAGTTTAGGCTAAAGTTTAATTACATATAGAAATGACAATATTGCCATCTTATATGTACACATATGCACACACTATGGGTTTTAAACCTTGCTTTAAGAGTGAGGAAGAGCGAAATGTGAAAACAATCCCTGCTTTAAAATGATCATACTTGAGAGACACCTGTACCTCTCCTGCGTTAGAGTCATCCTTGTTCATCCCAGGAGTCAAGCACATTGCCTCACATGAGTGGGTGAGAATCTCAAAGTTTTGCAATTTGTTAATGTCAGCAGCAAATCATGATTAATTCCTCTGGCAGTCATCACGGTAAAAAACATTGTCACCACATGCCCTTTGCTATTAATACTGTGGGATCAGCAGTTTCCAAGAAATACTGTTTGCCCATATGCAAACTCAGGGCTTGACTCTTCCCTCATTAAACCCAATGGTTAACAAGCCAGGTTCTTTTCAATGGAAGCAGGTTCAAGCCATGAATGTTTAGGTCTACAGAGATGTAATTGGGTGGATCTAATTCTGCTGGGAAAGCCACCATCAGTGAGGGCTTCTCCGAGCTCCTGCCTTAAAGTCGGCTGCAGGGCTTTGACGTCCTGCTGCGAGACGCACCCAAGCGTGCCAGCACGAAGTGGAAAAGGAAGATGTGCCCAAACGTCCCTTCTAATTTAGAGTTAAATTTATTATAGCACTGCTAGAGAGTCAGGCAGCTCTCCTTACACCTCTGCAAGTCAAAGGCTTTGACAAGAGACAGCTTTCTGTAAAGTATTGGGGAGGAGCACTCAGCCTCAGTAACGTGTTGTCTAAGCAACAAGTTTTTCAAACCAATTTTAATTTTGCTGTCAGCTTTGCATCAGTAATTTTGCATCCGGGATTTGTCACTGAAAACATATCAGGGAAATGACTGAGCCACAAGTTTTTAAAGATCACCTGTAACGTCATCTGAAATCTGCCCACGGTTCTGCTGCCAGATAGGAAAAGAGAGGAAAAAGGCAAAACTGAGCAGTCACCAGGCTGTGCCAGGCGTAACTTCTGAAATGTGCCATCACATCTCCCTTTGTCTCTTCCAGCCAAACACCACTGCAAGGCAACTCCTGCAGACCAGCAAAAGCCACTGGTCCCCTCAGTTTAAGTGCGCATCCCTACGAACGGCGTCTCCCAAAGCAAAAGGTGCAGATTCGCCAGCTTTCCCCAAGGTGCCCGACTCCAGGCGGAAGAGCCTGCGGCAGTTCTCCATCACCACCGCCCTGAACACCCTCAATCGGATGGTCCACGCGCCCGCCGAGCGGCAGGCGCTGGAGATCAGCTCCCCCGTGCTCATCAGCTCCAGCAACCCCACCGTGGCCACCCAGAGCAGCGAGAAAGCGGAGTTTCCCTATGCCACCCCTCTCCAGGTAAGGACACAGCGGCGTGGATGCTGCAGGGGCAGTGTAAGTCCAAAATGCAAATCCTGGGTAGAAACATTCAATGCGCAGGCAGCAATTTGAAAAGCTAAAGAACAAACATGCAAAGACAAAGCACCCATGCTAGTAGCATCAGTAAGATACGTCATCCGCATCAGGCTGCTGGGATTTTTTTCCACTCCTTTTGAATTGGAAACGTCTATCTTCAGAGTTCAGGGGCCCAAGGGAATTAACGAAAGAAGAAATTAAGTTATCAGAGTAACTAAACATGGATAAAGCACATCCCCATTCTGATTTCTGCCCTACTGCAGTAAGCTCCAGGTGTAGCGTGGGAGAAAACAGAGCGCTTTACTTGCAAAATAAAATATTTTTCATTTTAGAAAGTAGTAAGGAACATGAATTCCCAAGGGAGCTAACTGAGCCTCAGCTCATTCACAGACATGTGTGTGTGCCTGGATTCACACTGCAAGCAAACATCTGGTTTGCCATGCAACAATGTAGATCAAAAATAGGCAGTTCTCAGCATTTGCAAAATTAAAGCTAAAACCAGCCATTGGCCATGCTCACCTGCGTTAATTTGACAATGAACCTTTCTGAACTCCTCCCACAGAATTCAGTTGCACTGGCATGGCAGGACCTGCAGAATCAGGCCCTGAATTATGAGCAAATAAAAGCTCAGTGACATTAATGAGGAAGCCACACTGTACTGAGCAGGTCTGTACTGCCAGTGATTGCTTTAATGGCCTTTTCATCTAACCCCCATGCTGAAAAGGAAAGTAGAAACCTATGCTTTTTATTAATTGGTGTTTCGATTTTTTTGGTAAGTCTCAAGCATACAAGGAGTCCTCAGCATCTCCAATATTTATCCTCAATGATAAGCATTGGGCTTAATTGAAAAACTTGATGCAGCCCAAAATTTCAGCACAGGAGATCACATGTTTGGGTACCTCTAAACACAACCTTTGCTCTGCCTGCTGGGGCACACACAGGTGTCGTGGAAGCACGGAGCCCCATTACCGTACCCTAAGCCACAAAGTTTTCTCCAAAGGCAAACCACCTACAGAACAGGCTTCCTCACAAAACACCAATTCAGCCATGTTATAACATCTACAGAAATAATGAAGAAGCCTCCTGCTGCTTCTAATCAGGGCTGTCAGCCCTTCCGAAAAGCAATTGGGGTCTTTGCCCTACCCTAAATCAGTCCTCTGCCTGCATCTGTCCACGTCCAGATGAACGGTTTCTAGCAGGGGAGGGCAATTACCAGCCAGCAGTCCTTGCCAGTCTGCAATATAAACCTGGGAATGTACTGAGAGAAGCTGAATTTGGGGCTGACATAATAAATGTAGACTGACCTTTTGGACTATATCTGCTCTTTATTTTAGGAGGCAAAAGAGTCTCATTCCTTCTTCACACTCTGACTAAAAATCTCAATACAGAATCTTCACAGATCATCTGAAATGGGAGAAAAAAGGTTTTGTTTAGATTTATATGACATCTTTCATATTCAAGGTTGCTCTAACATTTTATAAAGCAATAAGCCAGCCCCTGGTAGTTCAGTGTCTGTGCAATAAAACCCAGCAGGCATTTTGTACTTAGCAATAGCCTGCAAAGAGCCTTGGATGTTAGATCCTGTTTTATGTGAGAGGAAATGAAGCCTTACAATAGAACTATAATTCAATTGAAATGGTATCATGTCTTGCGAACCCAATATAATTTTACCAAAAACATCTCAGTGTGAACTATTGTCAACAGCAGAAGCAATAGAGTGAATGCGTGTTACCTTGGGAGGGTTGGAATTTCCTTTCTTCTAAACAACAGTTTTGCTCCCGGAGGTTTGCAGGAGGATCTGTGTTGTTCACAGGCCACGCAGGTTGCAGCTTTTTCTTTTTCCATCTCTGGGTTTGGGTTGCAATGACTGACCTGCAAAGTTGAGATTTTCTTTTCCAAGCCCAGATACGTACTGCCAGGCTGGACCATGTTGGCCATACCCCACTAAGGTCACTTGTCCTTTTTCCTAGTATTAATCACATGGAAAAACTGCGGCAGTGAATTTGTTGATAAGGCAGCCCTCATGATCAGAACAAAGTTGCAGGATTGAGGCATAATGGGAGAGACGAGAGCTGATGCTGATCCCAAGGGTTGGTCCACCCTGCTCAGCAGCTTCTGGTGGAAGTTCAGCTTCGATAGTAAGTGCCGAGACTTTGGAAAAAAAGCAGTGCATCTCCAAAAGCGTGGTTGCTCCATGGCAATTAGTTTTATGTACACAACATTATCTGGAAGGAAAAGATCTGTGTTTCTTGGGTTTAAACTACTCCAGATAAAACAGAAGTTTGGAAGTAATGAACAGTTGCATGCCTACTGCCAGCCCCGAAAACTCAGCCCCAGAGTACGAGTATCAAGCTAGGGTCTTCCGTTATTAGCAATATAGTAAAGAAAAGAGTGGGTTGAATCACATCTTTAATTGCTTCCCTGCGTTTTCGTGCTCCCTAGTAAGTCTGCAGAGGTTGAGTAGCCTGGATCTTTGTGGGTGGTCACAAATATGGTGCAGCAGATGGAGCTGAGTCTACAGCTCAGCTCAGACGTTCCAACTCCGGGCTGAAATCCTCACCGGGGTTCAGCCAGGTGCGGAGCCCGCGCTCGCACACGGCTGCGCTGCGTAAGGAGCAGCGACGGCTGCCCTCGAACCGCCCGGGAGCCAGCCCCAAGCGGCACAGCCTCTCCGGAGGAGTTTCTGAGACCTGGCGGGCAAAGACAATTTTTGCAAACAAAGTAGGGGAGGATTTAACTGGTTAAGTGGGAATTGTCCCAGGAGACCAAGTCCAGGGTTGGATAACCTTAGCTGGCAGGCAAGGGTGAGGTGTATGGGGTGGGCTGGGCAAGGGGGAGGGAGGTGCAAGGTGCCCCCCTGCCCAGCCCCTGGCCGCCGGCGCTGATGACCTCCTCTGCCAAGCAGAGGGATGGCACGGGAAGGGAGCAGGCCTCTGCTTAACATGGCGAGTGGCAGGCGAAGCCACGGAGGCTGTGCGGGGTGAATCACTTGCAGGAGGAACATGCACTGCGGCATCCACCCTCCCTGGGAGGCAGGGAAAGTCCACCTCCCCATCCAGGGCTCCACGCAAAGCCCAGAGAAGTCCCGAGAGCAGCCACAGCCCCTGGGCTCCACACCCAAACACCGGAGCTTTTCTCCCTCCGTGAAAGGCACTGCCCCATCAGCAGCACCCCAGCCCTCCGCTCGCCTCCGCACGCTGGGTGCGCACTCGCTCGCCGGCAGCGTGCCCTCCACAGAGCGCTCGGAGGTGCTTTTGTCCTTTCAGACAATGACCCAGTTTTGTTCCCTGTCTGAGATAAGGATGTAAGGCCCTGTGAGACCTGCTGGAAGGAAAGGAGCTGGGCTGCAACCGGGTTTGACACTAGCAAGGCTTCGGATCACAGGAGGGGGGTCCTAGCGTCAGCCATCCCTCGGGGATGGGGCAGCAGAGCAACCCGAGCGATCAGACTGGAAACCAAGTGATCCTGTTAACACCCCAGCCTCTAAATCCAGCTCCTCTGCAAGGACAGGCTTCCAGACAGGTATTGAGTATACATTTGGATCTGGTAATTTAAAAAAAAAAAATCCACACATTTTGAATGGATGTGTTCATTGCTTTCTTTCAGTTGGGGGCCAAAAGAAGTGGGAATGTTCCAGTAGCTTCTAGTTACATGACACTTGCCCTAAGCTATGAGACTACATACGTTTGAGGGAGAGCAAGGCGATCATTAGTATCCCCCTGAAGCACCCTGTGCGTGACACGTCCCCCACAGCGTCACGTCTCCAGCGATGCTGGTGCTTGGTGGGGGGGAGAGGGAGCAGGAGGGGCTGCACCGTGGGTAAACACAGCAACAAAGCACAGCTGAAGAGGCTGTGCTCAGTGTTTGTAGGGCTTTCCGAAACACGACGTGACTGCCTGCCTGGCGTTTCCACCAACAAGGAACAAGTCAGACTCATTTTGGCCCATAAAAGGGAATAACCGGCAGCGGCCGGCATTGCCGCCAGCCCTCCTCCTGCTCTTCCTTCCCCTTCGTGGTGCCAAGCCGGGCTCCGGTGGGAGCCAGAACCAGTTTGCAGGGCTTGTGGCTCACCATGTCTGTGCATGTGCCTGTTGTGCAAGCGGGCCGGCTGCCGGGGCGAGAGGAGCGCGGCATCGCTGAGCTGCGCCCGCCCTCCCCGCCTCCAGCAGAAAGCACCAGCAGCTGCAGGAACCTCTTCCCAGTCACAACTGAGCCGATTCCGCTGGGCCTCGTGGTACCTGGGTCAGGAAACATCTGGCTAAGTGCTGCTGCGACCCTTTGCTGCTCGTTGAAGTGAGCTGATAAACCTGACATCTGCAGTCTAGTACGCTTGGCTTTTCTGTGTAATAAATGATCTGAAACTTGCAGGACCCAACTTTCAGTAGCACCAAGAGCACCAGCTGCCCTGGAGCAGAATGGGGACAATCTCCCTCCCCACAGGGCACGTCACGAACACTCTCGACGGGGAATTGCCTGTGTCAGCAGGGCACCTTAGAGGAGCCAAGCTAGAAATCACATCAGCGACAAACTAGATAGGGAGATGGAGTAAGAGAGGGATTTCAGGAGAGCCAGGAAATGAAACTCTTTGTACTTACAAGGGCTTCCAAGGCACTCACAGGAGATCAGCAAAAGTGAATGCTGAAATCAGTTATACATGGCTGGAAACTATTTCATTCAATCTTTTTTCCTCTCTGTTGAAAATAAAAACCAGCTTTGATGCAGGCTCTGAAAGGATCGCTGCTTCCATACAGAGGGGGGAACAGAGAGAGATGAAAAACATTAAGCTTTCCATCCAGAAATGGACTTTTCAACACAGTTCCATCAGGAAAACCAGCAAAAGGTTGTCATTTTGCTCCAATGCAGGAAGAAGAAACTCCAAATCCCCAAATTTCAAAGGTTTTGATTATGAAAATTATTAAAACAGAATTATAATTTCCAATCAACTTGGAAATATGAAAGCCTGGTCTGACCCTTCCTGGACTAGAAAATGAGGAACGCAAAGATAGTTTGAAGCTGACCTGCCACTCCAGGTCCAGAGACAGAAGCTCGAGTTGCTGGGGGTTTTTAATTAACTTAATTTACTGGAGAGCTGGTGAGTAACTTTTTTTTTTTCCCCTAGGTCCTTGCTAAGCCAGTGCCCCAGCACCATGTTACAGCCATGACCACTAGAAATTAGATTTGAAAGGCATAAGAGATTAAAGCCCTGACAACTTGCACCATTAAAGTTCCTGTGGTCTTTGCTGGAGAGCATGACTGCCAGCCACATCCCAGCCTGGTGACTTTCCACTGGCCTGAGATTCCCCAGGGACGCTGCTGCAGCCGCCCTGCCTTGCTGGGAAGTTTGTTTTCACCTCCCGACAGCAGCCACGCTCCTGCAATGGCACAACACGGCTAACGCCTTTCAGCGTGCGCAGCGCTGAATTTCAAATGGGGAGGAACTGCTTGCTCACAGCAGTCCACCCCGGGATGCGTTTTTGTGCTTTAGAAGGGATAGATCAGCAGAAGAGAGCATCCTGAGGATGCCAGATTGAACACTGCCATCCTTTCCTCCAAACCCGTGGGCCAGACCTGTACAAACGGGCCAGCACACTGCTTCGTGCGCTCCTCATCACCTCCCGGCCCCCCGGTTTGCTGTGCTACCCCCGCAGGCGACAAGCAGAAAAGCAAAGGGGTCTGGACTCAGCAGCACCGCTTGTTCTCACCATTTTCAGAAACCAATGCTGCCGGTGAAAGGTGGCAGATGTACACCCCCCCGAGGACACCGTCCCAGCCCCCAGAGCCGTGCGGTGCCACCGTGGCAGCGCTGCTCCCTCCATCCCCTGCAATAGACCTTGGCCCACCTGCCTGTGAAGTGGAGATAAGAAACCCTCCCTGCCTCCACAGGGCTGGAGAAACGTTGCTAATCTAATGCTTGCAAAGCCCTTGGAGAGCCTCCAAAGCAAGGCGATACAGAAGCGCGGGGTATTACTCCAGCCCCCCGCCAGATGCAACCACCTCTGGAGGAGAGCGATGCTGTTGTCCTTGTTCCAGCTAATCCTCTGCCTCGCTGCTGGGCATGTAAACAAGGCGGCCAGCGAGGACTGATCAAAAAAGTTCAGCTTAAATTGTTTTGCTTTTGCCATTTGAAAGATAGCTGGGCTTTCACGTGAAAGGGGAGGGTCTACCTTCCCTAGAAAATTCTCAGTTTTCATTGAAAGACTTTGCACCTGGACTGCTACGTAAGCTTGCAACCAGCAAGGAAAATATTTCCTTTAAAGCATGCTGTCATCCAGCTCCCAGCAGGATCTAGCCCAGTGCCTTCCTCTTCTGGTATGGCAGGAATTCCCTGATCAGATAACCCCCAAGCATCGCAAGTCTCCTGACCGAGGGGGAAGACACCAATACGTGGTCCAGGAGACATGGCCCCAACAGAGGGGAAAAGAGTGGAGGAGGTACTTAGACCTACACGTCCACCAAGCACTTCAGTAGCATTTCTTAGTGACATTATTTTGTATAGTTGGCCAATATACTTTAGGAGGTTTTATCTGCATGTCCTTCAGATGTTTTGGGGAAAGGCTTAACGTTTCCCATATCTAATAGCTCTAGTATCAATTTTTTACCCCTCATTCAATCAGGCAGCTATGCAATGCTAACCCCCTTCACACTGGCAACCAAGTGAAACATCTCCATGTCTTGCTTTTGGTATTTGGAAGCTCCTTCCAGTCTGCAGCGTACACTGGAGATGGAGGTGCAGAGTTTATCAGCCTCAGAGAGGTCATCCTATTTACCTCTCCATCTGCAGGGCACGCGAGCAGGACTGGTCTTACTTGAGAAGCTGGCATTTGTAGCAATTTCTTCTATTCTTGCCACTGGATGGCCTTCACCCTTTGAACAAATGTCCCATCTCCTCACAGTCCCCTCATGGAGGTGAAGCCTCGGCAGAGATCAGTGCCGCACAAGGGAGGGCAGCTGCCCGTGGTGGGACCACGCCGGAGCCCAGCAAGCACAAAGGACACGTAACTAAAACCAAACTCAGAAGACGACCAGAGACATCCCGCAGGCAGGTTCTGGGGCTGGGGGGTAACAGCCAGATGCTCAGTGGGACACCGGGCAGAGGACACACAACGGCACACACCTCGCCTCAGAAACGCCCTAAGCGGGTGGATGTCACCCGACCTGCGAGACGTGGAGGGACAGGGGAACGGGAACAGCTCCGTGCGCTGCCCGTGTCCTCACCGGGACAACAGAGAGGTCCAAGGAGTCATCACCTCGCCTTCGGCAGCTGCAGCTCACCCACTGCAGCAGCAGGTCTGGCACGGCATGTTCAAGGCACACAATTACCTTGACAGCAGAAACAGGGCTGAGGTTCCTCCCTGGAACATGAAAGACACCCATGAGAGGACAGAGGGGGCATTAGGGTGGCTGGTACCTCTCCGTCGATGCAAAATGACGGTGGGGAAAGGGGCCACCCCAAACCAAACGCAAACCCGAGCAAGGTGCCTCTGCCTGTGCCCTCGCGCTGCCCGCGGCGCGGCAGACAGCGACTCCCCTCACCCGGCACGGTCTGCGCTGCGTGTACGCACGGGTCTGTGGAGCTCCTCGGGACGCCACAGATGTGGTAAATAGCTTTAATAATAGTTATTAAAAGATCACTGGGGCAAGGACTGTATTATTTAGGGTTTAGACAATGCCAGTACTCCCAGCTGGAGCTAAATAAATAACAAGTGAAACAGCCATGATTACACCAGTCCTCACCTGGCAGACGCGATGGTCTCCTCCTGGTTAGCAAAGTCTGGGCTTGAAATGCTGTTTTCCCAAACTCCTTTTCCTTCCTGAAGCAAGCACCAGACACAGCGAGTGAATCAAAGGTACTCACCCTGTTCAGAGCCAAGCAAAAAGAGGTGAGAAAACACTGAGCGCAAGGAGAGAGGCGACGGAGCATCTCCCCACTCGAGTGGATCTCATATATATATTAGCAACAATTAGGTTAGTTTACGTTTATCCCATTTCATCGTTGTTCTGACAGCCTCCTCATACACCAGGTTACCCATCCCAACAAGCTCCTTATTTACAGGACAGGATAAGCACCATCAGTCCAACCAAGCCATACCCTAGAGAGCATCTTGGTGCTGAAGTGGAAGGACCATGAATCTTCCTCTTAATGCCTGGTCATCTTTTTTTTTTGTCAAATTCTCCAAACTCTTCTTCCTCCTGAAATGTCTTTGGGGTTTTTTTGAATGGTGGGTGAAGCCTGTCAAATGTTTTTAGCTGCTCTTCCAGTGGCTAAAATAAGTCGATGTTCAGATTAATTTATTGTTTTCTTTCTCCCTGTAGGTCAGTGCATCTTATTATCCCGCGCCAGGATCACTGGGGCACTCAGCAGCCATTGTCACTCTTCCCCATCTGCAGCACCACATATCAGCTTATATGTACGTAAGGAAACTAACATACATTGGGGGGGGTCATGTAATTTTCTGTACCTTCACCTGATGCTTCTCCAGCCAACGGTTCTTGCGAGCCGGGAGGTAAAGGCAGACCAGAGCACAGCTCCCATGAGCTCAGATCCAAGTGCAGATCCACACAGGAATGTATTTGGCTGGTCTGAGCAAGGGGTCGCAGAGACTTAGTATCACAGCTGAATTATTATCTTCCCAGCAGGTGAACCGTCTTTGCACCTTACTACCTTACTTCAGTATTTACAGATACATAGTTCTGCCTATTTGTCAACAGTACATTTTAAATTTTTTAAATATAAAGCAACTAATTACTCCTTAAGTGCCTCTAGTTATTTATTTTAAAACAGCAAAGGTCACTGGTGTTTTGAATAATCCAATCTTTTAAAACTTTCCCAGAGTTAAAATTTGCAGATAATATATTGTGATGATTTGTTTTCCTCTAGATAAGATTCATCAGCCTGGCACTGTAGTAAGCTACCTAATAACAACAAAATAGCAGCAAGCTGTCTACATGGTAATTAGCACCTCCACAGTATCGAGCCAGACCTGTGGAAACACTAGTACACATGAGCAATATCTGTAAATCTGTACTACGCTCACGATGTTTGCTACTTTCATGCATTAGCATAGGTCATCCAAGACTATTGCACACACTTAATCCTAAGCACAAGAAAACTCCCAGGACCTCATTGCAGAATGAGGATAGTATTAAAGTGTTCAGTCAGCTGCCCATTTTGCACAGCTCCTTTTTCAACCCTACAGTATCAAACCAGTATCTGCATTTCCTGCCCTTCAAGATGAATCCTGCATAAAGTAATAAACCACTGCAGAATTAGAACACCCTTACATTGAACCTCGCCTGGTCTGTGCAAGTAACAGAAGTCACTTTATAAAAAGACAGGCGTTCCAAGTCAAACTTTCAAGTGATTGTTCTGAACAACAAGGAGAGAAAAACCTTTTTAAAAAGTTATGGGATAGTCCTTGACTATGTACACAACTAGTCTGTTGTTTCTATTTTTTTAAATAATATCTGACAATTGCTGTATTGGTCTGTAACTCATTAACATTTGGGAGCAGATCACATTCCCCTTGGAAAAAACAACAACAATGCAATTAAATGTGTCACACTGGAGACAAATTAAAGTTCTTTAAAGAACAAATGGGGAAAGTTTTGAAAAATATGCCATTTTCTTTTCCTCCTGTTTTGTTGTGTGGTCACCTGTGGTTCACTATAGAGAACAAAGCTTCATCACCTAGTCATAGCCCCAGGATCACAAGAGAGAGGTCTAGAGGGGATCTCAAATTAATTTCTAGTCCAGTTTCCTCACTAGCCCAGAGCAGAGCCATGTACCTCTTCCTTTGTCCACTTCATTCTCGGAGGCCCCCAGTGGCAGCGACTGAAGTCCCCGTGTTAGCCTCTGCAGGGGTCCAGTCACAGGAGAACGAGGAAGGGGAGGAAGATGGGGTTAACGAGCGTGTTGCTGTAGGAGCGGTGCTCCTCCCCTCGCCTCTGAACACCTCCAGATGATGCTCAAGGCAAGCAGATGCAAGGCCTCTGGCTCACCACGTACTTCAAAGGCAGAATGTATTCTTGATGCTATCGCTCGGACAGAGCACCGTACCTGCACTCTTTCATGCTGCTTTGCCTTAGGACAGGTACACATTAGCCCTTAATCAGTTATTTCACTGGAGCGCTCGCTGTGTGAGGTGGAGAAGAGCAGTTCTCTCCTCCCTAACGCGCTTGTCGCCCTTGGCTGGCTTAGCTGGCACTTCTGGGACAGAACCCATTGACAGGATCTGCTTTGTTCTCTGTTCCTGTCGGCTCTTCTTTTATTCATATCCCCTTTGGCCTGAAGTTACAGGCCATTTCTGCCCTGCGAGTTCTCTCCACAATAACGGCAGCACCCAAATATTTGGTGTGAGTGCTGCTTGAAGAGGCTTCAGGCAAACGGCCGCCGCTCACCCAAAGCCAGCAGCATCAGTTGTTCAGCATGAAGCCAGGAGCTTCAGCATGCGCTCCAGCCACCCTGCATGGGGGCAGTTACTGCCTTCCCTCCCCCTCACCTCCCCTTCCTCCCCAGGTGCGTGGCTCTCAATTCCTACATGGCTCACGGACCAGATGAGCTGGAGCTGCAGAAGGGAGAAGGGGTCCGCGTCTTTGGGAAAGACCACGACGGCTGGCTGCGGGGCATGTCCCTCGTCACGGGGAGAGTGGGCATCTTCCCCAGCAACTACGTCGCTCCTCTCTTCAGGTCTGGTTTTTCTTACACAAAACAAAAACATACAGAGAAGGGAGCGGGTAACATGTAGGATTTGGGGTCTTCTCGTTCCCACAGAAAAATCACTGCAAGGGATTCCTGCAGTACTAACAAAGGCCAGGGATTCCTTGCCTTGGCAGGATGACACCTGGCAGGTCTCACTCCTTCTATTCCTCCGTGTACCGACTCAGCTGCACGCACCACGTGGGAATCGCATCTCGCTCCAACAGCCGGGTGCCATAGCAGGGAGAAGTCAGGGAGCGGAGGGGGCTGGCAACATTCTCCTCGAAGGGGGCACACAGTCTGGATGAGCGAACAGCGTGACATCAGCCTTCGTCCGCTTGTTTTAAACCTGGGACGTTCACAGAGGGATCAGCAGCTTCTCCCATGACTGTTTCAGTCCAGGAGCTTTGGCAGAGACCTGTAGGTGACACAACCGGCACATTTTGATGAGTTAGTCTGGGAGCCAGGATGAATGGCAGCATGTCTGTGCTCGGACTCGCTTTTATTCCTTTTGGATGACTCCCATCTTTTTTTTTTTTTTTTTCCTGCCAGAAGGGAAACCACAAACTGAAGGCTCTTTTAGAGTCAAAATACTGTCTTTAGAGCAGGCATTTAAGCACTGGACACCATTGATCTAGCTAAACAAGCATGCATTAGAAAGAGCAATAATTAAAATACACAATTTAGGAGAGGGAAAAAAAAAAATTGCCTGTACCCTTAGTTCCCCTGAGATATGCTCAAGTTAAGAAGAGAAACAAAGAACAGCTTAGAAATGTAGTGCTCTGCTTCTGCAAATAAAAAGTGGGGATAAGTCAGGACACCTCTCCCAGGACTGTGATTTCGTTATTTGGAGCAGGGTTTCCACGTCTGGAAACTCGCTGCAATGGTCCAGCCCCATCTGTGGGAGCAGGGATGGGGAAGGATGGGCGCAGGGAGCTCTGCTCGGAGGGGCAGCTGCAGTCCATGCACACCCACCTGCCCGTGCCTCTGCGCAGGGTTAAAGGACTGCACCGAGGGACGATTGGGGGCATCTCAGCCTCTGCCTCCCTGAAAGCCTTCTAGTGACACATCAAAAATTCACCTTACACTCCCAGGTCCTCCCGCCACCACTTGGTTTCTCTCTGCCTTGTTTCTTTCCCTGCTTATATTTTATTCTGCCAGATGGCTCAGTTCAGGCTGGAGGTCCCAGTGCTGCCCCCCTGCACCCTCCCTGCATTCAGGAGTGCTGGTGATTAGTCTTTGTCTCTCCAGCTCATTTCCTCACCATATAGCCTCTGATAACACCGCGGCCCCACCTCACCAATAAACAGAACAAACAAATAATCGAGAGCACAGCCCAGACACCCTAAATAGCCTCATAAAGTGCTTCAACCAGAAGCACTGGTTTTGGAGCTGCTATTCTATCCTTCTTAGGAAATTTCTTCATAATAAATTGATGCTCAAGTTATTTGATGAATCACTGCTCAGTTATTAAACCATAAATCATTCCTCCACCCCCCCAAAAAGGTAAAGAAGAGTCAGAGGAATGATTTTTTCTTCCTCTGAGGAGTTAGCAAAAGGACTTCATCATGGCCTACTCTCTCAAGGAATCTGGAGCAATATTCGGCCAGTGTGCTGGTGGGGAACGTTGGCAGGTTTTTTGGCAATTCAGTGGCTTCAGGTGAAAGTACGAAGATGACCTCTCTAGGGGAGGGAGGGGAGGAAGATAATCCAAGGTAGCTGCTGTGCACGGGAGAGCTGCCCAAACAGCAGGGGGGAAGCTAGAGCCAGGCGACAGGAGCACAAACGCTGCCTCTGCCCGGTCCTCCCGGACCTGCCCTGCCCCTGCGCTGAGAGGTGCCCCTTACAGCTCCGGTGACGGTGCCATCCAGCACGCTCCCGTGCAGGGAAGGGGTAGGCTACACAAGCTTGCTTTTGCCTCCAAACAAAACCAGTCCAGTCGTGTTGCGTGGGATTCTCAGGTCACCCAGACACAAGGAGGAAGAGGAGCCATTTGGACCGTGAATGGGACGTGCTGCCCCGTGGCACCACAGGCGCTGTAAAGCTTCAGTGGATGCAGGAGCATGGTGGTTCCTGCCTGTGCCTGACCACCATGGATAACAAACACCAGCAGCTGCGCTTGGAGAACAGTGTTGGAAGAGCCAGAGCAGCCCCTGCATTGTCCAGCACACAGGGAGCAGGACAAACCCCAGCTCTACATGATGGAGGGAGCATGCCTGGGCAAATTACAGAGGGAGGGCTGGTGGCTGGAGGTCCCTTTTGCAATGCCATTGGGTTACTGTAATGAATCCTAACCCTATTTGGGAATAGTTTCTTATAAATCAGGTGCAGGAAGATGAAAGCCCTTGTTATAATGGAATCAGAAACCTGAACTAACTGTATTGTCCATAGCATTTCCCACCAAAGCCCTGACCTGGGAACAGTACAGGCACATTAAAAACACGGAGTTCCCTTTTGGGCAAACTCCTGCTTTCCTTACAAAACCATAAGTCTAGTCTCAGCTTACTTTCTTTTCCATTTCAAACAGGAAATCTAATCTTTCTGACTCAAAGATGCCTTCCCTGTACGCCTCATGGACGCTATCGACCTCCTCGCTCTCCTCCCAAGGGAGCATCTCAGAAAACGGCCCGAGACAAAGCAGACCCTTTAAACCGGCACTGCTGCCCGTGCCTGTCACCTCGCCCGGGAGGAATGCTGCCGCAGCGGCCTCAGGACAGGCATCACTGCGGCGTGGACGTGGCAGCACAAGGAAGAGTAAGTGCTTGGGGAGGGTTTCTGGGAGGGAGAAGCCAGATGCGTCCCCCCCAAACGATACTGGCTGCCCGCAATTAGCACCGGAGCTGTAAAAACGAAGTGAACGTTGCCCGGAGAACGGCAGCTCTCCCGAGTGGTCCCCAGCCCAGAGCTCTCTGGGCTCCTGCGTCAGGCTGAGCGCTACGCGATGAGCATTATGCGATGAGCACTACGCGAGCGGAGACCATCCGTTCCCCGGGGCACTCACAGCATCTCCTCTCGCCCACGGGAGAGCTGGGGCAGGGGGGCAGGCGGCCCTGGCTGACACGCCAGGTTTGCAGACACGGAGTGACCGTGCTGTCGCCCACCTGCACCCCCCGTTGTGAAACAGGCTCCCGGGAAGGGTCTTTCCAAGGGGTCTCACTCCCAGCAGCTGGGCTGCAGTGCCAAAGACAGGCAGTGTTATCCTGCCGCTCGGCAAGCGGCTGCACATGAAGGAAAATGCAATTTACTAGGTTGAGCATAGCAAAAGTCTGCCCAGACCTCTGTGGATTAACCCTCCAGGCTGGCAGGGGAGGGGACTGAAATGCCATGGGGGGTTAATCCTCTGCAAAGGCAGAAACGAAGCGCTGGGGCGATGCCAGCTGGCTCACCTGTACCGACTGGCACCACACCGCACCGGAGCATGGCACAGCTCGCTTCTGGGGGAGCAGCTGATGACCGTGTCCTCAACAGGCACGGGAATGTGGCTCAGAATGCACTGGTTAACCAAAAATATTTAAACAATAGAGTAAGGGAGACCATTAGAAGTAAAAGTGTTCTTATGTAGCAAACAAAGAGAATGAAATACAAACTCCAGCAAGGTAAACGTGAACTGTACCAAGACAATATTATCAGTCTCTGAAAGGGACTTCTGCAGTGATCTTGGAAAATGTGAATCAGCAAATCCAACCTTTGAAATCCACACCAGCCAGCAACAGGGCACCAAAACAGTAGCTGAAATGTCAGTACACAGATATGGGGAGAAATAAGCCCTAATTATACACACATAACCTTGGGCCCTAAATTAGCTATTGTCACTCTGAAGAGAGGTTTTGGAATCGTCACAGACAGCTCCGAGAGCTCCAACTCCATGCTCAGAAGCAATTTTAAAAAAGGTTCATTTAGAGTATTATTAGGAATTATTAGGAAAGGAACTCAGAACAAGAGAGTAAAACTCAGCTGTGCCACTGGGGAGTTCTGGTTAACTCATATCCTGAACACATATTTCTGGTAACTCAAAAAGAATATAGTAAAATCAGGAAAAGTATGCAGGAGGATGATCAAAAGAATAGAGTAACTTCTATTTCAGGAGAAAAAAATACTCAGCTTGGAAATATCTGAGATGCATAAAATCAGGAATAGCCTGAAGGTGAGAAAGGATACTTCACAAAGTAAAAAAGAAGCAGGAGTTACCCAGTGAAATCGTGAAGTCAAAAGCCTTGATAAAGCAGAGAGCTAGAGGGAAAAAACCTCCATTTCAGCTCTATTTTTCTTCTCCTCCTCCGCAAAGATCCAAAACATGCTTCTCATTCACACATGCCCGGGGCTGCAGGAAATACCCCTCCCAAGGACGGAGGGCAGGGAGAGGGAGCCTTAGTGAACACCTCCCGCAAGGCTGGCAGAGGAGCCCGGGGTCCCACACCACTGGCTTTCCCCAGCTGTGATTACTTTAGTAATTCTCAGTTTTTTTGACTCAGCACAGAAAAACCCTTTGTGAAGGTTTATGCAGAGCTCAGTTGGTTATATTCTTTCCAATGAGGCTGGCAACGTTTATCTTCAGCCCATACATGCTGTTTTGGAATACATTTCCAAGTGTATTTGGGCAACTAAGTGGTGTTCTCCCAGCGCTCGCAGGCGGAGCTGCTGCTGGCGGCAGGCAGTGCCCCTGGCAGGGGGGAGGCATGTTTGCAAGGGCCATTGTCAGTGGTTTTAGACTTGAAATTGGATTTATCTTAAGAGCTGTTTTACTGTAAAGGACTCATTCCCCTGTGGTGGCTCCGTTAAAAAAAAAAAAAAAAAAATCAATCTTGCAAACAGCGAGAAACTGCAGAAGAAATAAAGTGTGTGACTTCCCGCACCACACATAGGAAAGCAGCTATGGAACGGAGCAGCCAAACAGCAACAACAAAGAGCACGGGACGGCGAGGGCTGATGGCCGGGCTCCGGCGCAGGGCTCCTCCTGGCAAAGAAACCGCGGGGAGGGCGCAGGGAGCTCCCCGGGCCCCGCGAGGACCCCGCCACCGGAGGTGTTCCCTAGGGGCTCCCAGGGGAGGTTTTCTGCTCAGGGGGGTGATTTCTGCGCCCCTGCAGCACGTGCTGGTGGCAGATGTGTCACCCAACACGGTCACCCCCCTCACCCCTTCCCAGTGGGGCTGCGTCTGGTCCTACCCACTCATCACAGTGCTTCCCCCAGGCAGCCAGCCGAGCAGCGGTGCCACAACTCCTCAGCTTGGGAGCTGGGCAGGAAAATCCCAACCGTGTCACGCTGAGGCTGTGCAACCTGATGTTTGGGGTTAACGCGTTTCAGTGGTTGCACCAAGAGTATTTACAGTCTAGGAGACGGCAGGGCAAGCTTTCAAAAACCAGATCGGTCCTATCCAAAACAGAAGAATTTCTGTGGCATGAGTTGTTGTGCAAATACAGGAGGATTGAGGGTTTCAGCTTGTTGGCCTTGCCCGTGGAGCAGCTGCCCGCAGAGGAGAGGCTATGAAGGCAGACAGCATTACTGCACACCAGTGCTCGTGCATGGGGGTAGGTGCGTGGCAGTCCCTGGGAGCTACGACCCCACAGCATCCCTGTGAACAGGGCTGTTAGTGCAGGGCTGTAACCACTGCTCACTTCTGCCTCTTTGCTTTGTCTCTACCATTTTGTATTCCTGCTGACTGACTTCTTTTCAAATGGTTTTTGCTCCCCAGATGGATCTCTGCAGAGGCCGGGGCAGGCAGGGACCCCCGTGCAGGTTGCCGGCTCCCTCAGGCGTCCTCCCACGGCTGCAGTGAGACCTCAGCAGCTTCAGCTTTATCAGCATGTCAGCCCCCAGCCACACAGCATCCCTCCTGGAGCTGGCATGGCCGAGGCAGGAACGAGGCCAAACTTCTCCCAGGAAGCTTCACCAGCGCTTGTGGTCAGAGGAGGGGAAAGCAGAACTCCCTCTGTGTGCAGCTCTGTGATCCTGGATGCCAAAGACCCTCCGGCAAAGAGTGAGGCAGCTCCAAAGCCGCCTGCATCAGCCCCACCATCCATCCTGGTGAAACCAGACACCTCCCGCAACAGCGCCGAAAAGGTACGGCCAGCGGTTACCTGCTGCTTCAGAGGGTGCCCCAGTCCTCTTGGGACTGGCATTCACTGTCAGCCCAATGTTGGCCGGGGCCAAATCCCTTGAGGGCTTCACTCCATTCTCACCAGGTTTTCTTCTGACAGAAATCACTGGGATGGGTACCTGCGTTAAGAAATCAGCTATTTGTGTTGCTGATACTGCTGTTCAGATTAAGCCCTTTAGAAAGGCAAGATGCTGCAGGGTCCCTTTCCATGTAAACCAATGTTCAGTCTCTGTCAAATCTTGAGACTTTTCTGATGTCTTTAACCAGGCAAGAATCCCACCAAGGTCCCTGAGAGTTTTGGAGCAAATGCCACAGACCTGGGTGTTAGACCTTATGTCAGGCTGCTCTCTACAGAGCTCCCCACCATGTCCCTCGTGTTGCTTTGGGTGAGCCATTTGGAAGAGAAATTTCTTTCCCCTCTGGCAGCCAGAGGGAAATTTCATAAAGATAAAATTGTTCTGCAAATTGCCCTAGTGACAGCTTTCCCTTCCCGTGGCACCCAGAGAATAAATTGCTCCACAAGCCCCTGAAAGCCCAACCAACCTCAGAGCTCCCACTAAGATCATCATCAGCTGGAGAAAAACCGGAGGCTCTCCGTGCGGGGCACGGCAGGACAGGCCACCCTCCCTCCTCGTGTCGTCCTGCCACCTGCTCTTCCCCTCCACTCTCTCCCGCTAACTCAGGCGATGGCTCTCCGGACCGACTCTCCCAGGTCTCCGTGACAGCTGATGGCACTGCCGCACCACGCTGTGCCGTTCCCTGGTAGGGCACCTGCTGTCAGCCGCACATCACACCCGGACTCTCCGCAGGCATCCTCTGCCCCCCGGGAAAGAGCCAGCCGCCCCCTCAGCTCACCCCTCCCCGGTTCTCCAGGGCAGATCACAGCAAGGAGGGTGAGTGGCTGCTTTTCCCACCGTGACTCTGGTCCCCTTCTCGTTGCAGCAAGTGAAGACGGTGAGGTTCCAGAACCACAGCCCCCCGCCGCCCAAGCGGCACAGCCTGCAGCCCTCCCCGAGCCTGCCACGCAGCAGGACGGAGCCGGCGGCCGCGGCAGAGGCTCTCCTGCCAGAAGCCAGCCTGCCAGGCCCCGAGCTGGCGGTGCTGTACTCACCCAGGACCAGCTCCAGCCCCCTGCACCAGCGACGGGCACTGCACCCGAAGGCGCTGTCGCTGGACCTCTCCGGGCAGCTGACCTTCCCTGTCAAGAAGAACTACAGCAGCGTTTCTGCAAACTGACAGGGTAACTCCTCCACTTGCTTTCCTTCACGCGCCTGCTCCTCTCCTCCCTCCTGCGAGGGGCGAGCACCCCGGACCCCACACCAGCCTGCCGCATCTACTGCTCCCGCTCCTGTGGCGAGGGGCAGCTATTCCCCATGTCCCCACACCTCCCCACTGCCGGCACCCTCAGGACCTGCAAGTCTGAAGCTTGCAGAGAACTGGGGTTGCTCCTGAGGGAGCAGGAGGGACAGGACAGGACAGCATCTCTCCCTGCACGGTGGAGTCGTCCTGTCCTGGCCCCTGCCGTGCCAAGCACAGCTGGAGGAGCCCCGCTGCCGTAGGGATGCTGCGAGCACCAGGAGACGTGAAGCGGGTTTGTGGCATCCGCAAAACTGATGTTCCTTGGCATCGTGTAAGGCTGCCTGTAAGGTACTGGAGGAGGAGCGGGAGGGGGAAGAAAGCGTGCAGGTATCAGAAATAGTTAAGCTTGTTTTGATCTCACTGCTGCAGGAGAGCCCACAGAGATCAAAACACTGGTTCATTACCTTCCTGCTTCTGCAGGATAAAGAAACCATAAATCAGAATCAGTCAGTTCCTAGCTGACGGTTCGTGTTGCCTTTTGAGAGGGGTTCACTCAGATTTTTTGTTAGGTTAGTTGCTTTCTTGCTTTTCTGTTTCGTTTTAGTCCAGGAGTTTTAACACAGAATACAGTTTAAAAGGTGATTTGGAGAGGAAAGAGACAATGGAAAGGGACATGCCATTACCGCAGTCACTTAGACTCTGCAGACAGGGGTATTGAATCTTGCTTCTCCTCATTGCTTGGTTTCCTCTAATTACCTGTCAGCTACCTCCTAGCAGTCCATGGGCTCACTCCAACTCCTTCCCACTGCCCACCCATTCAGATATTGCTTTTGTAAAAACCCGTGAATTCCACTTAGGATAAAGTCTACATTAAGATGCATGAAACATTGTCTATGTAACAGAAAGCAGAATTCAGCATTCACCATGCCACAGACCACCCCTCTGCCACAGCAGCACCAGCTCCAGTTTTCAGCTGACCCCATTTCAAGCATCCTCCTATGAATCCACGGAAAAGCAGGCAGAGTCAGAGAGCTGTGCCCGGCTCGCCAGCTGGGACCGCTCTCCAGCAAACCTGTGCACAACAGCTTTTGTTTTTCATACTTTGTTTTTATTGCTGGTTTATGGACCAGCAATTCCCATCCTAGCCACAACCACCAACCGCTAGATCTCCTAACAGCGGTAGCTGTGCTTCATCCAAAACTGCTGTAAAATCACATCCTTGGTTAATTGCATACAAAACCCATGAAATTAACTCCACTGGTCAACGGAAACTCTCTGAGGCACTGGCGCAGCCTCAGAGAAGGACATTTTCTTCTGGAACTAAAACGGAATGGATAAAATAATTTACTAGTCTACAGCCCCTGTTCTTTTACTCTTTCAGACTCTTTCTTTGTGGAGCAGGAAGCTGGCATCTGCCTGCAGGGATTTTCAGTAGCACAGAAACCAGCAATGGCACAGATAAGTTCTTCAGCTTGTGCTATCTGTCACTATTTAAGCTCCTGCAGAAAAATCCTGACAAACTGAAAATGTGCAGTTTGCCCAGGTATAAAAGGTGGTGCAAGCTGCAAATAAGAGGGTGAACATGACTCTCAGCAACGCCACCTCAAAGACAGTTGAACATCTCAGAGAGGACATACCAGCTCTTTGCTGAAGACTCCTCTCATCCCTTTAAAACTAAACCAGAAAACCTTATAAGCTGGCTCTATAACCAAGAACACCTCCACTTTTCCCAAGCACATTCAGAAATAAATAGAACTGCATTAGGTGCATCCAGGACCAGCACGGGTAGTAATTTATAGTGTTGGTTTGGAGGGGAAGGAGGGGCTGCCAGCTCACGCCTGGCTCCAGGTGTGATCACTTACTGCATGCTAACGAGAGGACAGACAGCATGGTATGACCCGATCTGTAATCCACCGATGAAGCATCTAATGCATTTCAACAGCTGACCTCTCATGAGACTCATAGAAGACAGTGGCATGGGTGGTTGGAGCTACACAAGAATTAATTATGCAGATGGAAATGCTGGCAGAGAAGGAGCAGTAGGAAACATGAAGCCCAGCTGAATACTTGGCAGGGACAGTGTGTGTAGGGAAGGAAGGGGAACTTCTGCGTTTTACTGCCCCCAAAACCAGTGTCCTCATCTCATGCCAATATAACAGAGCCAAGGTCTAACAGGACTGCCTTGGTCGTACTGTTCACTGAGCAGGGTGACGCAGCTGGGAGCAGGCTGGGCTGTGCCCCGGGGAGGGGGACGGCCGATCCCTGCGCACACATGGCAGTTGATGCCGACCCCGAGCTTTTACGCTCTACAGCGAGAGGCAGCCGACAGCCCCCTGGCCCCAGCAGAGCTCGGTGTCCCCAGAGAGCCAGGAACGAGATAATGAGCCAGGGGCTCTGCGGCAGCTCAGATCAAAGATCTTCCCTTGTTATCGGCAATTAACCCTGCCCTGCAAGACCCCGGTGCCAGTTTCGTCAGGAGCTCAGAAGGAGCATTCCTCGAGACCAGGGAGCACATCAACAACTACCGATGCTCAGGAGGGAGCTCAGTGCAATCTGCATGCAGAGAAGCATTTGAAGATGAGGGGCAAAAAGAAAACAACAAACCGTAACTCACTGGGGACTTCAGACAGATGCACATTGAAGTAAGTCACCTTGTAAATTTAATCTACAAGTGGGGCAGGTTTTCCCACGAGAGTCAGATGTGCAAGGCCAGGCAGCAAGGAAGAATTTGAAGCTCAATTTGGGGCTGCAAAATGAAAAGCTCAGAAAGCAACAGACAGAAGTGACTGCAGCTCCATTTCTCACGCCTCGATCCTGCCACCAAAGCCCAGATACAAGGAAAGACAGCACCTTCTTTGGCCAGATTTATCAGATGTGCTAAGCTTCAGGGGACACCAAGAACATCAGGAAAAGCCAAAGGTGCTCAGCATGCCTTAAGACTTAACAAGCCATAAAGTCTTTCTGCATATCTGGGCTCACAACAGCCAGATACCACTCACATTATCAGTTCAGAATATTGCCTTTCATGGAACAAACCCATCCTCTTATCCTCTTCTATCAAGATAAACAGCAATAAGGTTTCACAGCACCCATGCACCCAGGGAAGCCTGAGAAACCATTCAGCCCATTACACGATACTGAAGCGTTAAGACAAATACACCAAAAACCACCACAAATCTCTCTCGGACTTGGCCCTTAACCCACTGTGTTATGAAAACAAGTGACAGCACTGGGCTGATGGGGGCAGAGAAAGCTCTGACACTTGTGCACACACATGCACAGTCACGGGTAATGGCAGGGAAAGGAAGCACTGACAGTGAAATTGGTGCTTTGGTAAAAGAGCAGGCAGCTATTTTGGGACAGATGTCTCAGTTTCTTGCACAGGATATTTCAGTGCTTTGATGCTATGGTGATAAGTGCCCTAAATATATTCAAAATATGTAGGGAGAGAGAACTGAAAACAAGACGTAATTTAAAGCAACAGCCCTAATAAGCCTCTTGTTCCCATAGACATACCTGCCCACTGGTTTCATACTGGAGCTCACTGAGCAAAATTGCCAAGTCCTCCTCACCTTCTCCACTCATCCCCTCGCAACACCTAGGAGGAAGCATCTGGACTGTGTTATTTCACCAAGGAACATCCCAAGGAAGAGGGACTAGAACTCAGACCTTTTCTTCCAAAAGCCCAGACTAAAGCAAAACCTGGAGCTAACCTGAAACTTTGTCATGAGCCCTGAGTGAGGCATTGCCCAACAAGTGGCCCTTGCCTACACGGAGAAGCCGATCATGCTGGGGAAGATATCGACTGGGTCTGTCGGGGAGAAATTCTCTAAGTGCACCAGACTAAAAACATCTGTTCTGGAACAATTACTCTAACCACCTTTATTCTGCAAGCAGAATCACCACACTGGGTTCTTGAAGCATGAGCAAACTTTGCATTTTTTGTTTCAGCTCTGGCCTGCTGACCTGAAGCACACTGTATCTTACATGAGGATCTGCTCCAAACCCCTGTCCCTCTCTGGCTGCTGTCATCCAATTTTTTTTTTTTTTTTTTAATTGGGTAGCAATGAAAAGGGAGGCATCGCATGTTGGCAGGAGGGTGGTAGCTTTATATGGAGGTGGGTGCGCTTTTCAAGGGTTTCTGTTCTTTTTATAAATATATTTAACTTCCCTCCTGTCTTCCCACCCTCCAGACTCTCTTCAGCCCATTCTCCCAGTGAAGAGAGGTTGGACATCAGCATTGGGACCCTGTTTTGTCATTCCCAAGTTGGCCAGGAAGGCCCATGGAGGAAGGCCACCCCTTTCCCCCCCAGGGACGTCTCCCCTCTGCACTCTCAATGGTGCGGAGAGGCTGGTCTGAGCCCTGGCCCTGCTGAACCACCAAGTCTGCAGTCTTGTCTTTTACCACAAACCATCATATGAAGCACAGAGTGCAACAAAAACAACATTAGGAAAGTCAAAATACAATTACAGGTGTACTGCAGCATAATATATTTCTATAATGAAAACACATTGTTCTCTTCCTACCCAGCTGAAGGTGTGCAGGCAGGCTTATCAGGGCTCTGACCACCCAGAGCATCGCGTTTGTCAGCAGAGCGCAGGAAAGGAGCTCTGGAAAAGTGCATAAAGCAGCACACAGGGACAGAGGGACTATTAATGAACCTCTTGCAAGTTCTTGAATTGGGCTTGTTTTCTATCTGCTCGTTTCTTATGATTAGTTAATGAATTGGAGCCCAAATCAGATCATTCATCAGCTCAGCTTTAATTGCTTGTCTAGCCTGGCAGAAGCCTTGGAGTGCTTCAGTAACTAACCTACCCGCCAAGCTTGAACTGCAGTCATTTTCCTGATAAATTATGAGCAGAGGCAGCAGAGGTAAGAAAACATAACATTAACCAATTCTCTCCACATCCTTCACGTGGAGGATGCCTCCCTGCCCCAGCCAGAAGCAACCCATCTCAGACACAGAGAAGGACGCAGGGGAGCCCCCCATCCCAGTCCATTCGAGAGCTGGAGTGCTGGGCCCAAAGGGGACTTGCACCACTTGCCACAAAGAAAGTTAAAGCGATAATGTTCAGTCTCAGCAGGGAATTCTGCAAGGTTATTTCAGATGGCAACTGGCTGCTGCATCGCTGGCAGACAGCTCTCCTAGGAGCTTGAGAACCGTAGCCAGGCTGGCATCCCTCGAAAGTCCCCTGGGATCAGTCCCTGCTCTGTGATAAAGAGGATGTAATGATCCCTTGGCCAGAGAACACAAGTCATACTAGAGGATGCTGTGGTCATGCAAAGCATTTAGCACCACATCTGGTTGGGTGCCACCAGAAACTGCATTGCCTGCAGCAGGGGATGGCCAGGCTCGAGGCTTCACAGGCTGGACTCAGGCACGGGCAGCTCCAGACACCCACAAAGAGGAGGAGAGCTTGGGGTAGCTCAGTAACTGTGACAGCCCCCCTGCCTGGCTGTCATTTCTATTCATCTCCCAGTCGCTGAGCCTTTGACGGTCATTCTCAAGAGTTTTTTCCTACAGCCGTAAGGGCTCTTTTTACATGAAGTCAAGGGGATTTTTTTTTTTTTTTTCCTAACATGACCACATGATTCCAAGAACCCAGGGCTTTAGAAAAAAAGTATCCCAATCCTGATAAGCTAGTGAAAGACTACAGTGTGTGGGACACCAGATATTTGCTTCTCTCACTCTCCCAACAACCCTGCTCTCCCCTTGGTAAAGGTCCATTTTCTAAAACTAAGATTAGAAAAACACCTTTAATGTTGTAGTGCATCCAGACTTCTAATCCATGCTATATTCTTAGTCACCAGGTGTTTTAATGAACACTTATTTCCAAGCGTTTTATTTCCTGACTTCATCCTGTTTAATTTTTCATAAACCACCAAAGCAAAACAAGAACTGTTAAAACACCAAGCATCTCCTCTAGATTCAGAAAACCCAAGAAATTAGCTTGAGAAAAAAAATCCAAGAGAATAGGCAGTCTTTACTGAAGAGCCCCCCAGCCCCTGCAGCTCTTCCAGCCCGCAGACAGACAGCTTTGCCGCTGCGGAGCCTCCAAGCCCTCCCTCAGCCGCAGCACAGCCTGGGAGCAGCAGGAGGGGTGGCCCGTCGCTCCATCCCTCCTCCATCCCCAGCTCTAGCAAAGTGGAATGCAAACATTGGCCTCAAAACATTTAAGTTGGAAACACTGGAGCAGCCCAGGAATGTGCAAGTTCTTGTGTACATTTGTCATCATTTTAGGAGGTTTATTCATTGTCCAATAGTTATTGCAGTTCATTTGTGCAACTACATGTTTTAAGTGTAACAATAGCTATAGACTTCAAGTTTATCAGTTTTTTTGCCTTAAGTCTCAGTATCTCCCCCACTTAAAAAGTAACATTTCAAAATATTCATAAAATCAGTGTTTAGAACCCAAACCTGTCCAGGTGAAGCAATGGGGACTGACCAGTGAGGTCAGTGGGAGCTTGCACAAGCTGATCACTTTGTACCTGTTTCAAACGGAAAGTTGTGATGGATCAGAAACCGCTCTGTGGGCTGGCACACAAGACACCCAGCGGTGGGCAGGCTGGTGAAGACTATATGTGTAATGAAAGTGGAAAAAAGATCTATTTATACCAAAGTTCCAACCGAAGTAAGTTTTAAAGTCAGCAGGGATCACCACTCACCTTGATCCCCTGCATAACAGACCAGGGAATTTTGTTGTCTTCTTTCTGCACTGAGCCCAAGAAACATTATAATGAAATGTTACAGCCATGTTACTATAAATGAGAAAATAGAAGTTACTATTTTTACATGTATATGCTTAGAAACAGTAGGATATATAATCTTCTCTTATTTGGTGATGGGTAGGAGGAATAAATAAAATACATACATTTAGTTTATTGTTCGGAGACACTTGTACAAATTCAGTGATGCTTAATATTTTTTCCATGATGTGAAGTTCATTTTTTAAAAAGGTTTTTTCAATTTAACATACTATTAGGGAGAAGAGAGAAGTCAATAAACAAAAAGATATTAGTTTGCTGTTTTGTATTAATCTTCAAGATATTTATTTTGTATTTCTGTAACTGAAAAACAATGGTTTAAAAACATTTTAAGTTTTCAGAAGTTTATTCATGTAAGTTTATAGCACTAATGTTTAGATCTGTAGCCTGTAGGTTAATTAAATTAATTAGAGCCAAATGGATTATAGCACCTTATACCCTGGAAGTATAAGTGGCAGAACTGAGTTGCAGCATGCGTGCACTACCAAATTAGCTGGCTAGCGTGGTGGGGGTCACCAAGTGGGAAACACAGGCCTTGGTAAAGCTTTCAGCACCTGATGCGTGTGGTATTCCATCCCATGGAAGCTACTGTGTTACCATTAAAACTTTTTGCATGAAAAAAAACCAGGAATGTTTATTTTCACTTTCTTATTTTGGGTTGCTCCTTCCACAGTTGGGAACAAATGGCAAGGAAGAGGAGGGTTACCTGGTGCTGAGGTTGGGAACAAGGGCTTTGCTCTCCAGCTCACCAGCCAGGTTCCAGCTTGAGCTCAGTTTCAGCTGGTCTGAGCTCAAGCTCCTGCTTTCTATTTTAATGCTCTTTGCCCCCAGCAGGAACCTACAAGCAAATATAACCATATTTAGCATTGCTTGACTTTTTTTTTTTCTTTTTTTTTTTAAGTGCTCTGAAATCTCTGGCCAAGAGGAAACCACAGCACTTCACTCCATTTTACATGGTTAGAAGCGAGTCCCTGGAGGTACAGTCAGAGTGCAGGGATGGGACCCTGGTCCTGCTTCCAGGCTCACCCCTTGCCGATGCTCTGTGGTACTACCACTTTGCTATAAACTCTTCAGCCGCAGAATGAGTGGGTCGCTGCTGCTCTCCCAAGAACAGCAAATAAATCTGCACTAAATTTTCAGACCACAAGTCCCAGCTGAAGATGGCAATTTAGGTTCACACTCTCAAAGTCACTGCTGGATCAGGAAACTGCTGTGATACGGTGATCTGGTAGAAGGAGCAGGTTATTGGGCATTATACCCAGGTTTAACTTACCAGGGTTATTGGGCATTATATCCAGGTTTAACACAGTGAAGGGGATGAGAAGCAGCAGAGAGACTGCTGTAAAATACTCATGCATTTTATTTTTAAAACCAAGGCATTTTGCATGGTGGGTGGTGAGGGAGAAGGACTGGATAGATAGAATCATGACTCAGGCTCCCTCGCTGGGAGGTTTTTTTAACTAGGACACCCTCAGCTAAACAGCAGCGTTCCTGCGGGTCTGGTGGCAGCCCACGGCTTCAGCTCTCAGGTCACTTGACTGGCAGCAGGCGGCCAGCAGCCGGGACGACTGCCCAGTCTCCACCGAAGGTCCCCTGGAAGGAGCGAGTAGGGTTTACACAAGCGGCACAACCAAGTACCAGCTTCTCCACCTCATCCTGCACGTCCTACCAAGATCACTCCACAGCAAGAGTGAACTCATGGGCCAGATCCAGACCCAATCCATTGAATTACCCTGTGCTTGGGTGGTGGGGTAGCTCATTTCAGCCCGCGACCTGGAATCCTCTGCCCAGTACACCTTCAACACAGGGAAGACAGATTCTGAGCGGTCCGGGACACCCACAGGTTTCACTAAAAGCAGGACATGAGGATGCTCGGCGTGTGCAAGCCCTTGGCTGCGTCTCCGCCTTGGCTTGAAAGGGCTCCTTGTTCCCTGCCGCCCAATTACACGGCAATGTATCTTGTACAGCATCCGCTCCAGGCTGTGCAATTCTACAGCAGCTGCACAGACACACACAATCCTGCTCTTACAAAGTACTTTAAAAACATGAGTAGTTGCTTGGAGTTACCACTCCATTATAAAACAAATGCTGCTTTTGCCTCCGCACAGGAGACAGGGCAATTCCTTAGATTTAATGCATTAGTTCTGCTTTAAAAATGCATCAAGGTAACAGAATAGATTTTCAGATCAAAAAGGAATTTGGCTGCAGGATCCTGCACACACCGGTGCAAACGCCATGGGGGGGGGGGGGCAGTGGGTGGGATCTGTTTTCTCTGGGACTGAGCCCCAAATTTACTTTTCGCGTTTGCATCATTTTAACGAGATCGCTATTCAGCGCTGCGCTCCGGTACGCTGATGCTGGCTGCAGGCACCGAGCTGCAGCAGCATCTCTGGGGAAGGGGGCAGCTGCTGGCAATGGGTGCCCTGACCAAACCCCGCCATGAGGGAAGAGCTCTCCCCCCGCAGAGACTGGCCCACCTTTGGCACCTCTCCCTGGCTCAGCCTGCGGGGGAGGCACCGGCACTGCCGGTAGCACTGGGCTGTGCTGTGCCCCAGGCATGGACCACCCAGGGCACCGCCAGCACCCACAGCCGAGGCGGGGCTGAGCAGTGCAGCCCAGCTCCGACAGTGGGGCAAGCACGTTTGTGCAATAAATCTGCACATTGCATGTCCCAAAATTCTTAGGGCTGCTGGACAAGAAAAATCGCAGCTGAAGTTCTCAGATGCCCAACAGATTTACACCAGAGGAAAAGGGGGATGTTTTTTAACTGCTCTGTGTGTGTGTATATTTCAAAACCTTGCTTCAATTCCAACAAATTCCTGGTATTTACAGCAAATGCTAGCTCCAACACTGGACTGAGTCCCACCACACGTGGGGTCCAGGTGTCATCTCCTCTGCCCACTGAACTGGTGCTATTAACTGGAAGAACAAAAATCCTTTGCTAGCTGTATCCCCAACAGTAGTGAAGACAGACTTCAAAGTCTGTGAAACATTGTTCCAGCAGAAACAAAGGAGAAAAAAGTACGAAGTGCATAATCCTTGGAGTACCCAGGAGGGCAGTGCTGGCTCCCATCTGGGTATTCAGCTTTCTCTCTCGCTGCTATTGCCTGAACTAAATTCAATAGTGCTTTGCTATTGCAGCCTGTTGCAATTAATTTACGTTGCCTTTTGTTTGCAATTCAGGGTAAATACACCCAGCACAACACACTATCTCCAGCAGAACCAAAGCTCTCGGACCTTTGCTATGGAATCACATTGTTTAAATCTGTTTTATAACAATAGTAACAGTACTTTAAACAATGTACTATTATTATAAAAATATAATGCTTCCTGTTCTGTTAAACTCATTGGTAAGTCCCTGTTTATGAACCCCCTGCAGTATTTAAGTGAGTTCTTTAAAAATGCCAAAAGCTGGGAAATAAGCAGCTCTCAGCCCTCCCACCGCTCCATGACGAGCGGACTGCCTGATTTGTACCTGTGAGAGCAGCTGGTACAGCAAGAGAATCAAACTCCCTGAAGGAGTGTACTTCGGGTTGTACAAGAAGGATACTTTAGGCTGCATGGAGCGGATGTTTGGAGGTCAGAGCTGTGCCCCCAGTTTTAATTAGCACTTGCAGCACTTTCTCGTGACCCAGTTGATCCAGCCAAAACAGAAACCAAAAAAGCAAACCGATCAAAACCCTGGGTTTGCTTTCTCTACACAAGACCCTGGAGCAGGGAAAAGCGTGAGGCAGAAACTGCTGCCCAGAGCAGGGTCCAAGGTTCCCGGCACTGCTGGGCTCCCTGCAGACCCTCCAGCTCCAGCACTGCCACTGCACCAGCCCCGGCTGCTTCGCCCCCTCAGTTGTTTTGAGTCCAGAAGACTCCATCTCCCATGAATTCAGCCAAGGAGCATTCTAAACCTCCCTCCATCAAATAAGTAGCCCAGCTTTTAGAGTGGTGTCAGAACAAAACCCAAAGAACTATTTTCAGAAGAAGTGCTCTGCGCCTTTGAATCTAACTCACGTCCTTAATGCAAATTAGTGGTGATGATTTTTTCCTCCTCACACATTATGAAAGACATAAAAGAAACCTGGAAGAAAGTAATGTGACCCCTACCCAAATAAAGAGAAAAAAGGATGCAAAAACCCAATCTGCTACTAAAGAAATAAAACATCAAAAGAAATAAAAATTCTTCCTGTTAGACACATATCTCTGCTTAATGGATCAGAAATTACTCTAACAGCCACTGCTTAAAGATCAGAGGAGCAACAACTGAACCCCTTTTATGCCACACATAAAACACAGATCTACCTCCTCGCAGCTTTTAGCCATGCTTGGGTACCTGGCTGGGGCACCTGCATTGCAGGTAGCTGCACTTCACTGCCAGAGCCTTTGCCCGCAGGTGAGGGCAGTGGGAGGCATCGCAGACCCCCAAAACACAGGGCCATGCTGATGGTTTGCAGGGAGGCTGCGGCAGACACTGCCCAGCCCCTCCTGGGTCACCCCGTGCAGCAGCCGGTGACTGGGCACCACGGGCGGGACAGGCAACAGGAATGGGTTCAAGCTCGCTGTTAACTCAGTGTCTGTTTGCTGTGGGAACTACAGAGGCATTCAGGGATTAAGAAGCAGCCACACAAACTCATACAAATTGCCTTGCTGCGGCAGACATCGAAGAGGCCAGTGGTCCAGCCCCTGCAGCAGCAGTGACGGCCACACTGGCTGGCTCATCATGGGCTCCCCTGGCACTTTGCTGTGCATTGGAGAAAGGAACAAGAACACACAAAATTAAAAGATCCTGTCTGTTTTTAATGATACACACACTCTGCGTATTTGGAGTGACCTTGTGGAGGAGGAAAGAAGATTCATGGGACTAGTGCTACCATTTTGCTTTACTTTATACCAGTTCCCTTTCAAGGATCTGCTTGCTCCTGCGTCTCCTTGCCACTGAGCTCCACACTCATCTCTACCACCAATCTCCACCACCCTCCACATCTATGGCAAGGCATGAGTGCTTCCAGAGCAAATTACAATACCCATGAAGACTTCAGCATCTCGCAGTGTCACCACAAATTACCATGTGGATGCTAAAAGCCGCACTGCGATAAGATCTCCAGCCCTCCAGTCCTTTTGATAACATAACACACCCGTCACGATTTTACTGGAAGTAGCTTCAAGGGCCAATACTGATTTTTCCAGGGTGGAAGGTTTTTGTCAGGTGCTGGTGACATCACTCTCTCACTGGGTTCCTGAGCCCCAGCAGCCCAGTGCACTGCCTGTGTGCCAGGACGGGGGACAGTGGGGGCCGCGCAGGGATGGGACGGGGCGGGAAGGCGAGGCTGCGGACACCTCCACAGTCCCTTCACATGAAGCAGATGGAGCCCACAGCCCAGCTCTACCACAGTACGAAGGTTTACCGGCTGCCACGCAGTTCAAGAACCAATCAATACCAATGGTGATCCTTGACGGTACGGTACAAATATTAAAAAAAGACCATTCTGAACCAACCTCACCAGTAGCTGTTCCCAGGCAGCTCCCTCCAGCTCAGCAGCTGATGTGCATCTCCAGCTCTTGCATGATGATTTCTGCCGCTCCCCACTTCAGCAGAAAATAATTCACCAAAGGTCATGCAATTCTTCTGACACAATAAGGCACTGTTGACGAATAACTGTTTCTGCTTTAAACAAAATATAGATTCTGGATACTTTGCTGGTGCCACAGAGTCAATAATTCTCTCTTCTGCCTGCAAAGCCTGGAGGGATTAATAAACTGCTTTGAACTGAATTCCTGAGTAAAAGAAGCCCTACCCAAGTCTCACTGCAGAGAGGTATTTTACGATGTAATATGTAACAGCGAGCATTCATTTCTCATCAGCTATATGGTTTCTATATAGATTTTTTTTTTTTTATATACCAGATTATTTATAACGTTAACCAAGGATGGGGCTCCTAACTTTGCTCCTTACTTGAGACCAGAAAGAAAAGAAGTCCTGTCCTCAGGCATTACCCAGGAAAGAAGAAATGGCAACAGGACCTCAGAGACATTCAACCCATCAGCGGAGCAATGACTTCCAGCCAGGTGTGGAAACAGATGCCTGGGAGCAGCCCCAGCACACAGAACACGTGACATCACCACACTCTGCACCCTGATGTCATACCAGCTCCCAACTGCCGGGACCACTCCTTGCCCCCCTCTTCCCCAAGCCCCAGGCAGCAGCAGGCTCTCAAATTAAAGCATTCAATTGAATCAGGTTTGAAGGACAGAGCCAAATCCAGTTGACAAGAAGTGCAGCTTTAGCATGTCTGCAAGGCAGTCAAGAGCACATTCCTCCTGTAGATGTTTCGTTGCTAAAACACAACAAACCCAAACCCCACCAGTGGGTGAAAAGTAGGCCCAGCATTTTGCTAGTGCCAGGGGAGATTTAACTCATCAGGGGTTTTCTGTTTTATTTTTAAAATGAAACAGATTTATCAAGTACCTGCAGAAAAGGCACAGAGAAGGAACAGGTTTCACGGTGCCTTGGTCGCCCATTGCTGCCTCCTTCATGATGTGAGCAACTCCGGGCTGGACACATAGAGGAGACAACTCCATCTAAACCTGCCACTTCTCTTGCATGTGCCGAGATGGGCAGCAGAACAGCATCACGGAGATGTAGCCCTTTCACTCTGGAAAACATCTGCAGAGAGAAATAAGTCTGCTTTCTGTCTGGAGCTGATTTTCCCACTGCTAACATGGCTCCGCAGTGCCAGACTCTGTCCAGCTTGGCATGGCATCAGGCAATGCAGCTGGTGGCACTTGCTGTTCCTCTGAACTTTTCCAAATTATTTTAACTTCCTTCTGAAAGAAAAGTTATTTATGCCTCACAACTTTTCAGAGGAAAGTATCCATGCATTCTCCTGAAGAGAGGAAAACTGAAGGGCACAGAAAGCCAAGGAAATATCCTATGGTGCTACAGCAGGGAACTGGAAGAGCTGGGAAATAAAAGCAATAACCCTGTTCTTTAGGGCTGTGAATTTATGTACTTCAAAAACTGGCTCAGTTAAAAAGAAGAAAAAAGATTCTCTTTCCAGCTTTCTCTAACCAAAATCATAACACCAAGACTACTAAGTCCAGAATTTTATTAATAATGTGGGAAATCTAGTACCAAGAAAGCCTCTTTATCCTGTTACTAGCTCTTATATTGGGAAAAAATGCACAAGAACCAGCATAGCAGTGACATCTCCTGGAAGCCAACAAACCATCATAATAAAAAAAAAAAAAGCTGTCTTGCTCATTAACAATCAGTTTGGCTGATTCACTTGAACACTGAGACTGTAAGAAATACCACCGTTGATTAAGTTGCCCCTCATGGCAGAAAAAAACCCAAACCACACACACACACACACACTTTACAGACCAGCTCTCCCAAACATCTGTGGGAAAGCCTTTGCTCTCTGGACAGCTGCTGAAAGGAAAAAAAAACCATCCAGATTATGAAAGAGTAAGGAAGCAATATTTATTGTTCTAAAACTTTGAGCTAATTTTTACCTGCTAAGATTATCTGGCTGCTGCTTTGTCAATATATTAGATTTTTATTGTCTTAATCCCTGCTTCTTGGAACTAATAAAGGTGCTTTTCTACAAGGAAATTAAGGGAAGTTTTCTGATCAGCTCGCTTCACCCGATCCTCAGCTGCTCTTTGTGGAGCACTGGCGATCAAAATGCACATACGTGGGAAGAACATCCATGAACGAGTTGCAAGGAGCAGTACAAGGGTTCCAGTTCCACAACACATTGCCTCTGCTATCACATATCCAGTGTCAGACTTCTCATCCGGAGACAACAGAGCAAATCTTGCATCTGCCTCAGCCTATCTGGAAACGCCAAATCCTTCTTCTTGTCTTCTTTCTGCTTGCAGCCTTCGAGCCAAATTTGCTCAAAGGGAGGCAGCCAAACAAGAGCAATATTTGAGACCCCTGGTTTTGTGAGCACATTGACTCTTCACCACTGGAATCTTTGTCAGACTGTTTTAAACCCCTCTCCCTGCACTGACCCAAGGCACTGTGTCACACTGTCACAGTGCTTACACGCTTACCCACAACAGAGTTGGGTATGAAAGTCTCCCAGCACAGAGGGTATTTAAACTTTCCTCCCTGGTGGCTGCAATTCCTCCTCCACTGAATGCAGAGTTCAGATCAGGTTCCTGTCCCTGCAACAACAGACGCTCAGGAGGCTCTGCAATCGCAATGCTGAAATACCTTGTTTTCCTACTGCCTGACTGCTGTTAGGGAGGTGCTGGGGCAGCCTGGGACCTCTCTCACTTTCAACCCTTTGTACTGGAAAGCAACTGTTACAGAGCAAGAAATCCAGAGATGATACCTGGGTGTGAAACAGCCACATACTGAACAGAAAAATGCAGTTCTCAAAGGCATGTGCCAGAGCAGCACTAGCACAGGCATCTCACCATCATGCTCTGAAAATGAGCTCCAAACACCTAATGAAAACAGCCACATATGAGAAGTGACACTGGATGTGTGTGCTGGGGTTTATTTTTCCAGTTTGGAAGGGAATTCACTCAGACTACACAGAAGTAAACCTTTAGCAAAGAACCAAGTCCCAGCTGCAGTGGCAAAGGAATGTGACACGCACACTGCTGAAGCCGGGTCCCCACAGCTCCAGGTCCCCATGGCCGTGCTGCAGCCAGGGCTCTTCTCTCCCAGAGGCTGCACTGGGAAGGCAGTGTCAGCTGCCTACCAGTCCAGTGTACCAAGGGACAAGCTCACCTGAACAAGCAAGCAGACACCTCTGCCCACCACAGACACTCCTCTTGCCTGTTGGTATTCCAGCAACTTAAAAGGCCAGTCAAGGCTAGGGCTGGCAAAGTTTTTCTCCCAAGACCCTGCAGCAGCAGGAGTATTTAGCCTCGACCCTTCCACCTGCCAATCTCCAGCACCCAGGGACTGCCTTAGACTACGGAATCACCTTTTTCCCTTGATATGCAAACCCATTTAGAGAACCACATGAGTATTTGCTTAGCGGGACTGCAGAGAAACAATAGCAAAGGAAAGCTCATATTGCATCTGTATAACCACAAACAAAACCTGCCTTTTCAAAGGAATAATAAAGGACGGGGCAGAAAACAGCACACTCAGCAGTGCTTGGCGCTCTCAGTCCAGCAGTCTTCAGCTCTTGCACTGCTCTTTCCTCCCACACTGTAACATATTATTAGAGGAAGTTCAAATGTTAAGCCATATGGAGCATCAAGAATTGTGAAACTGCCAAAGAGCAATGGTGCACAACAAAGTATGGTGTTTGTCACCAGCCATCTTCATGAATTTGTAGGCACAAGTCCTGAAGCTGTATGTGATGATTCATAACTCAAAAAAGGGAGAAAGCAGCCTGCAATAGTCCTGAAATTACCAAAAAACATCACCATTTAAAATCTATGAAAAGAAGACTTAACCTTTCTACTTAAAATAGATTTATGAATAGTTTTATGAAAGAATAAGAAAGGAAAAGTCAGTCTTTAACAGTGTTTGCTACAGGCACTCATGTTTTAAGAGCTGAGAAGCATGGAAACTTTCATATTTAACCCTTTCTTAAGAGTTCTTCAGCATCAAATTAGTTTTGAACTGCCAGTCTGTGTAAAAGTGCCCTAATGGTGTTCAGTCACCTGGGTCATTGAAAAGTAAGATACAGAAGTGTGCCAGCAACTTTTTCCCCTCTATTACAGAAGATTCACAACCAATTTCTCTAGCCAGATCCTAGCCTATTTAGGAAAGAGAGGAATTCTTAGTGTGGTACTCTAGTTTACTTTGAAAACACCTGCCATAGCTGAAAAGAAGATTCACCATGTTAACATTCAGGATAACTATTTCTTTTAAAGAAAAGCCAAAGGGCCAGAGGAAAATAATTTTATTATATCCACGTTTAAAAGAGTAGGGGTGAACTTGCATGCAAAATTAGGTTGGTTTGGGTGGGCTTTTTTTTTTTTTTTTTTAATAGAACAAATTCTCATCTTGTTTCATTACAGATGCTTTCAAAGTCACTCTATGAACTTTCTCACTGCCATGGATCAAGCCAGGTACATGCCAGTTTAATGAACTAGATAAACAATTGTGTCACCAATGTCCTTTGTCAGGCCATTCTCAGTAATGCGAACGTGTTTCTCATCCAGGTCAATGTGGAAGATGGCTTGCTCCAGAATAGGCGTTTTCTCTGCTGCTTCTTTGCCAAGGACTGGAACACGGCGGGGCCCAAGCACAGGATCATCAAACCTCATCAGCTTCACTTTAGAGAGATCTGCAGTGAAGAGACTGGCTAGTTAGGCTACAAGATCTACACACAAGCTATAGTATCAACTGAATTAATCAAAGCAGTACTTCTGTATCTGCTCCAAGGAAATATATTCTCTCAGGAATAACATTCATGTTAAGATTTACAACCACCGCAAAGATGTCATTCAGTGGTTATACAGCAAGTTACCAGCAGAAATGGGGATAAACCACACAGAAATACCAACTCCCAATACCACAATCTAAGCACTAACTTTACCTTATCTGGCTTTGGGACAGCTATGAGTAACTGAACAGTCATGGTATCATTTTCTGAGGAATGAACTTCAGAGACTGGGAGAACGGAGAAGGTGAGAGTTGTTTTAAACACAATTCCCTATTAAAATGCACACTAATAAAAGACCTGCTAAGCAGACCAAGAAAAATCTCCAGGAAGCCTGGGATCTTTCAAGCCAAGCCTTCCTCCAAGTACAACCTTCTAGCCCTTGTGCACCAACAGAACAGTGACACCTTCTGGAAAAAACAGTGTGAGAAAGTCACTGTTTAATAGCACTTGTTTTCAATCATTTCAAAATATCCACTTAGCAGAAGGCCAGTAGATATGCATACACACCTACTATGTATACAGTGCACTTCCCCCACCTATATTTTGCTATGTACTTTATCATATATTTCTCTCTGTGTGCACCATCATTGGTATGTAGTTGTCTTTGTTCTACAGATAAAGATTAATATAAACACAAGCTGTTGAAAGATAAAGAAAAAAAAAAAATTACTCTGCTGTCACAAGCTTTTGGATGAGGTCCAGTTTTCCTTTCATACCCAGCTCAGAGTGCTTCAGATTTGTTTGATTCTTAATTCCTGCATTCTTCAACAAAAACACAGCTGCTGTTCCTTTAAGAAAGCTATTTTCAGTCATTACACCGGCCAGAAACTTAATGCTTGTTTCAACAATGTCTGACATGAGATTTTATCATGCTATTCTGTGTTTTCCTAAAATATATTTCCAAGCAGGTGGATAAGTGGAGGAATACTAACATTATCAACAAGTAGGCTAGGAAAAATATTGCTTATTTCCAAGAAAAATCAAGGAAGAGCACCCCCTGAAATACTGCTACTTAAAAAGACCACCTTTAGACAGTCAAGATACCACAAACATTTAAACTGACCACAGTAGCACTCCTAAGAGACAGCCTTTATTCCAACTGCAACAAGGGAAAAAACAGGAAAGGGGCCAAGATTTTCTCAGTGCCACACAATGAGACAGTGACAAAGATGAAAACAGCATCTCTCCTTTTCTGTCTTAGTGCACAACACCTCAAGAACTTACGCGGCAGCAGAAAAGCCCTGCATTAAGTTACTAGAGAGAAAACTATTTAGAATGTAATGCAGCAAGAAGAGGCAAAGTAATTATTGGCAGCAATCAGGATTTTTACCAAAAAAAGGAACCTCCATAGAGCTGGATTTTTTTAGCTCTGATGGAATTCAGGTTCCTAAACTGCAGTACACCAGCCACTTCAGAGCACTCAACATGCTCCAAGTAAATATGCCATAGGAAAAGCAGCACTCCCAAGCTCTGCCTGGAGACCTTTACCAGAGCCATCACTGTACCACCACTGAAACACCAACTTCTGGTAAGCAAGCAGTGATGATGCTGTCAGACACAGCAGCAAGTTCTGGCTCACCAGCCACTCTCACTTGGGTCTCCACTACTGGCAACCAGCTAACACCAGAGGACAGAATAGGTAGCGTTACAACAGCTTAAATGCAAAGTCAGGTTCACCAGTGATGAAATGTTTTTGTCTTAATACTTTCAGACCAGAATCCACTATTGCCAGTGGACTGAGTGCTCTCAAAGAAATTCTTCCAGTACTTACTGTGTCTCTTCTGACTGCAGAGTTCAACATTTAACAGCTAAAATCAAGTATTAGGGCATAAAGAATACAAGAGTAGAGAGGGAAGAAATAGCTCAGAGAACTCAAAAGGAGTATTAAACTACTTCCCACAGAGGTTGCTAGTTCGAGTTTGCCATAAACAATGGTAATTGATAGGCTATTGAGCAATTCTTCAGTAATCCAAATTTTAGGTGAACAGACAGTTTTCCAGTATGAACCGGGACGGAAATTATGAGGAGCCAACATAGCAACTGTTAAATTAATTCACCTTAGGCTAAATAGAAAAATAAATCTGGTAAATTTTTTTTCAGCCCTGGGCTCCATAGAAGTGGCAGAAGCTGCCTATAACCAGTTATGGAACTAACACTTTTTCTTGGAAATTCAAAGCACAAGGGGAAATATCATCCGTATACATCTCTGGTTGAAACTAGGTTTCGGTGTACCAGTGGCAGAACAAGACTAATGAGGAAAACCCGTAGAAAAGCCTGCTTATTTGCATGTTACCTCTTTTCTTGTTCACTCAAACACAAAGCTTCTTGCTCCTTTCTAAGCATCTATTACATCTATTCCCACTTCTCTCCCGGGAATGTTAATCTAATCAGCATGTGATAGCTGTACATCTGTGCTAGTATTTTACCTTTGATTCCTCTGTCCATCTTCATTAAGCGCCTGATAACTGTCTCTCTATTGTCTCCTTGCCTGATTTCAATTTTTGTAGAGAAGTGGCCATTACATGGTTGAGGGTTCACCAAAAATACGGACACACCGGGCTGTAAGAAAGTTAACACAAATTTTAAAGGAGAATCCATATTTGTGATCCAAACCTCAGAGGAAACATGAAACTAAAACAAATAAACATCTTCTATCACCGAATATTCTGGATGAATAAACTTCATTTAGAAACACTGACTGCCAGTGGCAGAACACAAGCACCCACCCAGCTCTTTAAAACATAAGCCAGAGCACGCACAAGTTTTTAGGACATATTTAGGGAAATCCATGAAATTTTTACCGTTGAAAAGTGCACAGCTAGAAACATTCATACATGATACCACTGTTGTAGAGTTTCACTAATCTTACACATTACTCACTAATTCTTCCACGACTCCATGACACAGCTGTAGGAATACTTTTGAAAGGTTTTATTTTATGCAACTGAATGTAATTTATTAACCCGTTATAAATAACGGATAAACACAGGAAGTATTAAAAAACACTTCAGGATTCAGCAAACAAGTAATACAAAGTTTCACATGGAAATTTGTAATACTTTGAAACAAGTATAATAAGCAACACTACAATTTCCAAATAACACTGGTGAAGTGAAGTTCAGCCATACTTGCAGAAGATCATCTCAATTCCTTATTTTTTGGCCTGTGTTTTAAGCAGAATACAATCTACCTTATCTAAACAGCAGTAGTCAAGGCATATGGCTGAAAGAAACAAATATAAGAGTATGCGAATGCTCAGGTCGCTTATTTTTAACAGTCTTCAAGTCAAATCATTAAATTGTGCTGACTGGAAGAGCCTTAAAACTAAGGTACAATCCTAGTCACATTTAGGGCTCTATACAAACAAAGGCAAAATAAATCCAGCGTACACATCAGATTAAAGTTTTTAAATGGCATATTTGCTTTTGTCTAGGTTTTTTTAAATTAAGTTTTCAGACTTCCAATATCTGAATTTCTGATTTTACCTCAGTTCTGAATATGGAAAATGGTTTTCCAGGACAGCAGTCTTCTTTTATTTTATCTTCTGCTTCAGAAGCAAACTTCACTTCAATGTGATCCAGCTGTAAAAAGAAAAAAGGGGGAGGAAGGAATAAACAGGAGTTTAATTGTTTTGGAGGGAACAACAGGAGTTACCAGGCCTATCAAAGAACTGTTCGCATAGTAAAGCAGAAAGTAAATGTGCATTGGCATAAGGCAACAATAGCACACCTAAAATCACAAACTATTGTTTGGAAGGGACCTCTGAGGGTCACCTACTCCCTGTTTGAAGTGGACTAGTGCCAACTAGTCAGCCTCCAAGGACAGAGATCCCCCACAGACAGCCCAGCCTCTCCAGGTCGGCTGTTCCAAGGCTACACTGCTGCCCTCTCCTCATGTCCCATGTCAGCCTCACAAGTTGCAACTCCAGCAGTAACTCCCAGTTACTGTCCCTTGTTTGACTATCAGCCCACCACCAAGAGGTTGGCTTTATCACCTTTAATTCTGTTAAGCAGCGGAAGATTTCTCTGAGATCTTAGCCCACCTCCTTCAGCCTCTCGCTGTAGGTCATGCACTAGGGTGGGCTCCCCCCAGACATCTTGATAGCCCTCTGCTCAACAGCCACAAGTCCTCAAAGCCTTTTTAAACTGGGGGTGTGGAGTGTGGGAGGATGAGAAGGGGGCACAACACTGACACGTGGCCAAATTTGGGCTCAGCGGAGCTGAGTGGAGAGGGATGACTTCCCTTGACTTGCCAAATCACATCCTATATAGGTAGTGCCTTCTAATGTAGGTCTACAGGCAGCGTGGCTTGTTTGCAGTGACAGCACGTTCACGTTATGTTTACATTAATCTTGACAACCCCACAGTAACCCCAAAGTCCTTTGTAGCAGAGCTGATGGCCAGCCAGCACCAACTTATACAGAAATATGGGGTAATTTTGCCCTGGTACAGAACTTGACAACTCCTGTGAAACTTCAGGAGATTTGACAGCCCAGTTCTCAAGTTTTTCTAGATTCTCCCACATAAAAGATCCACTATTTAACTGCTCCATCCCCCAGTTCAGTGGGTTTTGCAGACTTACAGATATTTTAAAATAAAAGGTGTTGCTCGCTCTTGATTTCGTTCTGATGTGGGACAAGTCCAATAAAGCCACATTTGTTTCATACTGTACAGGTTACAAAATTAGGTTTTGTAATATATGTATATATTTTCTCATTTTTGAAACAGTTGCTTTTGGTTTTGTTTTTTTGGGGGTTCAGGGGGGTTGGTTTGGGTTTTTGGAGGTTGGTTGGTTGTTTTAAAAACAAAACCTGACTGAGCTGTCCCCTCATTAACATATTGCCTATTGAACTAAATTCTGGTTATCATATGAAGCAGTGTAACTCCTGCTAGACTGGTATCCATCTTACTACATACCATAGTTTTAAAAGCCCTGCCCAGAACTTGCTCCTTGAAGAGGGCAAGGTAATCTGCTACAGTTAACATGCTATTGTAAGAGTCCAAGGATACAAGTCTAAGGACTCTGATCATTCTTGCTAGTAATGCCTCGAAACATCTCCTTCTCATTTCTTCTGCTGAAAAAAAATGTAAGATACCGGTTGGCTCAGATAAAAACATCTCTTCAAAAGCACCACTGGACTTCACTATCACAGATACAACCAGTCCTGCAGTAAAAACCACCTCTGTTTTGTGGGAACATGTTTGTATACTACGCACCTACCACCGTGTCTCATGCCTATATTTAACAGATTTATACACCTACATTTGACAAATTTAAACAGCAAGGTTGAAATACAGAAAGTTGATAAAAAACAATTACTTGAGCAACGTACACTCAGAAGTTAATGTAAACAGGCTTAGAGCCTTAGGAAAGGCTGGTCCTCCAGCTATTCCAGTAAAAACCAAGGAATAAATATGCCAACTATGTACCAACCTCCAGGGAATTTGTCAAATAGACAATATTCTCCATAAGCACTGCACGTTCATCAAATTCCAGTTCCAGATCAAGAACACGTGAACCATTCTTCTCCAGATTTTCCTTTCAGAGGAGGAAAAAAAAGAAAAAAAGGCTTAAAACCCTCTAAACTGTGCAAGTAAAATGATGCTTCCAAATGGCAAACTGTCTACATTAGTCTTGAAAAGAATAGGCTTTTAACTATGAGAGCTCTCTGCTGGCACAACATGCTAACGTAGGAGCAATAATTTTCTTGTAACAGGGTTTCTTCTACAGGGAGTTAGTGACACTGATGGGAGGAGTAAGAGCAATTAGAACACATTTTTAATACAAAATTGAAAAGGTGTTTGACACTCAGTTATTTATAATCCCCACTTAATGTGCAGGTTGAGAATTTGCAAAATAAGTCAGCATTTCAGTGGTATTTCACAGCAGGAAATTCAGTCTTATGACCTAGTTTAAAATAAAAGGACAAGCATACAACAACTGGACATGTTCACAGCAGTTGTAAAACAAGTTCTCTGCAGGGAAATAACAACTACTTTATGTGTTAACATAAAAGTAACTTAATTAGTCCAGAAAGCCAACAGCAACAGTCACAAGAGACAAAGTATTAAAGGCAATATAAAACCACGTGAATTTTTTTTTTTTACTAAAACAGAACTTCCTCTTCGGAATTTAATCTGTCCCTTTCCTGCTTTCATATGCTGAGCCAGCTGTTTCCTTTGAAGCTGTGCTTTGTCAGACTCAGCATGGTTGTGGTTTCCTGGTTTCCTTGTCAGTTTAATGTGAAAGATTCCCTACATTAACACTGAATTGCCTCCCTTTGTAAATCACAAAGTTTCTTCAACATTTAAGCCCTCCTTTGACGAATAGGAAGCAAAAGCAGAAATGCTCCTTGTACACTGGAATTGCTGAATAATTGGTTTCAGAGAAAAACATACTGATCTCGGGAGTCTGAGCTCAGATGTTTCTATGTCTTTATGTGAAAGGATCAATTACCAGGTAAGCCTCAGCATGCCAACCCATTCCCTGTGTGCACCAGGATCACTAACTATTGCCAGACTAAGGACATCAAAAAGCAGGGATGTTTCAGACCTAACACACTTGTAGGACTGAAAGCTTGTCTGACCTTTTTCAACTGTATCAGTTGATCTAACGCATCACTACGTTTCTTTGCAAACTTATACAGGAAGCTTCACAGCTGCTTTGTGTGCTCTCTGTTCCTCTGAAGGCTTCTGAGCTACCATGAAAAGGAATAATTAGAGTAACCCTAAAGAGAGGGCAAAAGAGCACCTCCATTTATAGAATATGACAAAGCTTACAAATAGAAGACATTATTACATGCATTTTAAAAATCAAGCTAAAGATTAAGAAGAAAAAGTAGTATTTTTACACTCATTAAGATTTTTTCCATTACTAATCCATCTCAACTTCTACAGATCATGAGTGGAAGTCAAAAGGTTTTAAACCCTACTCTGCTTCCCGTGGCCCCCCCTTTTTTTTTTTATTTAAAATTTTGCTTATTCTTTGCTTCTTGGACTTACCTAGTTGCAGTATTGAAATTTTATCTGCAACAGCAAGCACAAAAAAGTTTCTTTTAAAAAAAATGCAAGCCAAGATTTTCATAGGCTTGCATAACTCTGGGAAAGTAATAATGAAATATCAGAATATTAGTGATAAAAACATAAGAATGATACACAAATTGTAATTCCATTCAGGGCTTAGAACAGTCCCTTTTTTCCTTCCTTAAATGTAGGCAATCAATTATCTCTAGGCTTGCTCTTAACTTCCAAATGTTAAGCATTTTTATGTCTCTAGAGCAACACCTTATTCTCATTTCAGCACGAAAAACTGGAAAAGTCAAATATGGTGAGTTTCAAATGCAGAAGAATCCACGTATATTTGAAGCACAGATTATACAACCTGCAAAATACACAAGCCTCAACTAGACCATTAGTCCACGTGGGCTAATTCATGTAGAGACATTTTTATTACATCTTTCTTCCAGCAACATCAAAGAACTTTATAAACAAAAACATGAAGATGCGAAATAAGCAAGGGCCAGGACTGAAGTCAAATGTTAGTAGGAGATGCAGGAATGAAATAAAGGAAACAGCAATACCCATGCACCAAGTTACAGATTATCATTGCCTTTGAGCAACATGTTTCATTCACAAAAGCTTTTTCTATACAAGAACTGTCCCTCTGACACTCACTTACCTTAATCATGGCAACAAAAGGCATAACCTTCTTCATATACTTCTTCAGCTCTGGCAAGGTGTTAAGCTCACTGGCAATTACTTTATTATCTGGCAGTTGACCTCCACTGACCTAAACATTGATGCACATCCATTAAAAAGTATAAGTGTCATTAAAAAAACCTTGCCCTTTAATATCATATACCCTTTGTGCTTTCCCTTAAATACCAACTAGGTTTGTCATCTTCATTGATTCCACATATAATTTTCTCATCCATTTGAAACATTTTAAAAGTAAAATTTTAAAACTTCGACCAAAAAAACCCAGATAACTACTGCCATTGAGGCAACTCAGTATTATTCTGCATTTTCTTTATTCTTTCTGGTGACTATGTATTAATATACTTAAATTTTCTACCAGAATGCATTTTAAATCCACATTTAAGCCTTATCACAAGCACATTTAAGCGCTAGTCTCCTGAATTGTTTGGGTTTTACATTCAAAATTTAGATATTTGCAACAATCCTGTTTAGTGCATCAGACCAAACAGCAGATTTTTAATGCTGATGCAGAAAAAAGCATATAGAATGCCCAAAGTTTAATACCCCAAAAACAAATTTCACATGAGGAATATTGCTTTATCTCAATACAAGTTGGAATAGTCATGGCTCTCTAATCTGTCAGCTACAATACTGATTTGTTCAAGCTGAGAAAGATGGTTCATCAAGATGCCAAAAGCCACTCTCATCAGTTTCCCCATGTCAGAAGCAGATTCTTCTGCTTTCAGAAAAGCTTATTTCTTCTACTTATGACTGATGTATTCCATTTCAATGCATTTCTTGTAACATCACTGAATGGCATACACCTACTTAAGGACCAAAACAATGCTTCTAAGCCCACTTGCATAGTAAGACAGCATTAATCTGTCAGTCAACAATGTTTCCTCAGAAATATACTTGGGAAGAAGAGCATTTTAAAAGCTAACCACTTACAAATGAAAAAAAAATAACAGAACATGAGCCGCTTTTTACTCAAGATTGTCAAAAAACAATGAAATTATGCTGTCAAATCAATGACATTCCTTGGGACATTTCATTAAGCACCAAAATTTATTGGACAGTTGTAAAAGCATAAAGAAAATTAAAACTATCTTGCTTTATATTTAAATAATTCAGTAACAAATTACAGCTTATAAGCTTTTTATAGATAGAAAAAAAGAACCCACAAAAAAGCAGGTAAGCAGCCCAAAGAAACATGAAAGGATGACCACCTGATAGTGCTTGCGCAGAACTGATAAGGTGGTGTGCTGCCAAGGCGGGTAGTTCTTTGCCACATAGATGGTACAGTGAGAAGGCTTCTGGGGAGGTTCTTTAGTACTTTTCTAAGGAAACAAAGAAAAAAATTAGGAAGGAGTCATGAGGCAATACAGAATCATCAAGTACGCACACTTAAAAAGATGACCTAGTACACTTCACCTTTCCTTTCACAGGTGCCATGTAGTTCTTGAGACGGAGTCGGAGGTCATGAGTTGCTTCCATAAGGTACTGAGAAGACCGAATTAATACCTCATCCACAGTACCTGCTATTGGCCACGAGGCTCTCATGATGGAATCGGGCTTTGAAGAAAGGAAGAAGTGACATGCACTGAGATGAAAACACATTAGTATCTGGTGGGTTTTCAATCCATTATAGCTTGACCGGAAACTGAAGTTTAGACACTTTGAACCTCAAGGAGCACCCACCTGTAACTAGGTTGTAAAGGAGTAAGTATACAGCCAACAAGCACTTATTTGCAAGTGTGTTAAGGACTATAGATACAATTACACCTGCCATATAGCTACATAACTTCATCTACAAGCACAAGGCACTTAAAAAAAAAAAAAAAACAACTAAGTTTCATGCATAAGTGTAGAAATATTGCATTATTTGGGTTAATTTTAGATCACCTCTTTGTGAGTAGACAACTGAAGTGACCTTGTATTAAAGTTGCATATATCACCACAGTAACAGGCTAACTGTATGTTCACTGTCCTATGGACAACAAGCCATTATGGGTCTTCATATTATAAGACATACATTTCTTCTACATGCATATGAAATACATCCATAAGCCTGATAGAAGCCTTAGTAAAAGTCAGTAAAAAACTTAGATCCGAATCAAGTGACAAAGCTGAAACATTAGTACCTTTCCCAGCAGTGACCAGATGTGCTCACATAAGTGGGGACAGATAGGAGCCAACAGCAAAGTCTGAACTTCAATAAATTTAAACACCAGCTCTCTGTGCATTCCTTCTATCGCCAGCTCACGATATTTATCTTTCGCTGCCTGAAACACAGCCAATGCAACCATCATTAACACATTCCAACTGCCATGGAGAAACACTTAGAAGAAAACACACACAATCCTTTGCTCTAATATGACTTTAGAATGTAAGCAGCTTAGAACTCAATAATGGATTATTACAAGAACTGTATTTTCCTGAAGCACCTGAGTGTGAATCTGTCAGTTGGCCATTTGATTTTTTGCATTAATATGGTACTTTAAAAAAAAGTGTTTATTGGCACAGACATAAAAGACAAAAGTATCCACAACTGTGTATCAGGTACTATCACCCTGAACAGCTTGCATAAAGTTACTAGTAAGTACTAAGAAAAAGGCAATGAATATGATCTATCATTATACATATAATTCAGCCTACTTAATCATATTCCTGAATACCATAAAGAAGCCACATAAAGGAGTCTCTGTAATTCATTAAGTGAAGTGGCATGGTTCAGCAGACATTCTGGAGACATGGTTTATGGTATATCAAAAAGCACTCTGCTTTCAAACAATTTTGTTGACGTATTATCTGGATTTCTTACAAAGAGTTCCTTATTACAAAGGAGCTAAAGAAAGGAAACACTCTTTTTAGTAGTGTCTTTTTTTTAAGCAGTTTTTTGCCCATATTAGTTATCAGGACTATTTGCAGCATCACAGTTGTCTTCCTCTGGGCCTTTGTAAAATGACACAAGCAGACCTTCATAATCTCAGATTTATTCCATTAAAGTACTCTTGTTTCTTGGCACAATTCTGATTCCAATTCAGCTGTATAATTAAGGATCAGAGACATCAGGATCAAAAGAAATCCACAAAGTAACAAATACTAAGTGTTAGTTTCTTACACCTAAAAAGAGACCTCCTACCTGAAATTCAAAGAAGCCAGTTTTCAGAGCTTCCTTAAACATCATCTTCTCATAATTTTGATCTGTCTTCACTATGCCTGCACTCATTTCACTAGGGAGGGAAGGGAAGTGAAAATATCAATATTGCATAGTCTACTCCACATAATGGCAACATTGTGTAAAACACTATCAATGTCACCAGTGCAGCAGGATCCCATAGCCTATTATGTAACGTGTTTTGTTTTATGGAATTCATTAATTTGTAGGAAAGAAAAATAACTACAGAGATGCTCCTTGCAAGAAAAAAAAAAATGGACCAAACTGTATTATTAGCCTTTGTACAGTACCTGGCAAAGACTCTGTCATTGAAGGTGTTGGCAGGACCACTTCTTAGACTGTCTCTGTTTGCAATCATCTCCTTTACCCACTCCACCCATGTGTAGAGACGAAGAATACCAGCATCTGCCATGGCTTCCACAAAGTTGGCATCTTCAACAGTGTCTCCAGCATCAGCCAAGGCTAAACGCATGCCTGAAAGAAACTGGATCAGCTAACATAGCTGGCATGCAATTATCTGGTAGACATAGATGCAGAAGGCATGGGAGTCAAAATGAATTACAACTAAGTTTTCATTAAGAGTTAATAAAATGTAAAGTAAATTTACAAACTGCCTGGCCAACTAGAAGGAGATGTCTCACAAAGGATGCACTTTACCCAGGAGAGGTACACTGCTCTCCTTGGGAAGGAAACCAGACAGACACCAAGAACCAGGAGACTACCAAAATCACTGTCCAAAAAACAAGAGCATGCAAAAAGAAACATCAGCATGCATGTATACACACCATTGCATCAACAGTACGTCTTATGTTTTGATCTCTTAAGCAAATGTGGAAGAATGAAATAGGCATCCTTCTAGGAGGTCTCAACACCAGGAGCAGTTCTTGGTTGAAACAGGTGTTGTGCTAATATGCATTCCAATTTTCTAAACAGAGTTCAGCTTTTCAAACAAGAACAGGTGGTAAGCAGTAGATTTATTGCAATTCAGTACTCCAATAAACCCACTGCTCCTTTGAGAGCAAAACACTAATTTTAGTCATTTTGGCATAATTGAAAGCCAGATGCAGGTCAGAACATACTTACCATCTGCAGAAAACTTGTCAACAGCTTGAGTTAGGGTAAGAAAGTTGCCTGTAGATTTAGACATCTGAAAGAAATAGAAGAGCCTTTATTTTCTCACACATCCATTTTGTTGTTGGATAAGCAAGACAGATGCAACAAGGGTTTGGGCAAACCATTGAGAAAGTATTTTCTCATCAATCATAGCAAAAACAATTTGCTAAATCTGAACTACGTCTCAGCAAAAGCAGACTAAACTTTGCAAGCACTCATCTAACTCCTGAATGTTGAACTTGTCTTGACACTTGCACACCTTGTTACTACTAAGGTCCATATACACCACAGCTACAAGGAAATGGTAGCTGCCTTTTGCAACATTTGGGTTCCACCCCAGACTTGGTCAGGCTTTGAAAAATGGGAAAACCGGTACCAAAATTTAATTTCAGAAATTATCTAAAATAAACTTAAATACTACTTCAAAATTGGCGTTTTCAGCTTATCCTGCATTGATTTTTCAAGGACTCTGGTGAGGTTTTTTTGCTTTATGTTAGACAGTCTCCAAGGCCTAATTCCTATGTTCAGGCACTTCTAATTAAATTCAGTTTCAGAACTTGCATACATTAGTAAGTTATTGGCACAAACTTCTTCCTCTCACTGCACCTACTCCAATGCTTAACAAAGCTAAAATTTAGTAAAAAAACTAACCTAAAACTTAACAGAAATGCACTGACATCTTTACTGAACTGGTGAAGCTATACAAGAGGTAACTTAAGAAAAGTGTTAGATAGACTTGGAGGAAACGCAGGTCTTTACCTCTGATGAATGAAAAACTGGAGGGCACCAATGAAGAAAAAATTTCACTATTTCCTCCTCTTAAATTCCAAGAAGGATTCTTCCAATCTGGCTGGCAAGTGCCTATTTTGACAACCACAAAAACCATCTCATACATGAAACCTCACTATACCTTTTCAGAATTGAGAAGGAGATGTCCATTTGCTCTCACAGCTACTGGCCATTTTTCTCTGTTTGAAGACAAGATACAAAGCATTTGTTAAAGTAAATACATTTTCTCTATTAAAAAAAAAGAACAAACATTTTATGTTCCAGTTTGGGATGAACACCTTAGGTAGAATCTTCAAAAAATACCCAGGGGGTGTCTTAAAAAAATTAAGGAGTGTCTTTGAAGATGAAAAGAATTCCAATATAAGGGCTAGGGATTATCATTGCTGAAATGCAAAGCAGAGAGCACTGCACCTACAATTATACTTCATTTACCCCATCTCCCTCTATTCAGCTACATTTAATTTAAAGGCCAGTGATTGGCATTGCCCAACAGCACTTGATAGACTTAGGTCCCACATATCTCTACCAACAGAGGAAGGAGATATCAAATTCCCCGTGGTCATCTTTACTATACACCAGAAAACAGCTTTTCCTATATACAGTTTTATACAACTCTTAAACAGATGTTCAAGAGAATGCAAACATAGTATCTTCGTGCACAGAACTACATCTTTCTAAAAGCACCATGTGATCAGCAAAGATTCTCAACCTGTACTGCATAGTCCATGGGAATATATATATACTGTTTTAATGATCCTCAAGAAGTAATTAAGAAAACTTAATGATAATAAAGTCACTTAAAAACCCAGCGCAGGAATACAATTCAACACTGGAAAATCCACAGGAGGATATATTTACAGAAGACATTTGACTTTTATAAGAGAGGCCAATGAAACCTAAAGTTAAAATTTGTTCTCCACTTTCACACATTTGCTTTTTCATGTGGCTACCTAACTGAGCATTTCATGCCTCCATAGGCAGCTAAAACAAATGAAAACCAGCATCAAACAGCGTAATTCCAACATCACCTGCATTTGGATTTAGCTCTAGATGCTGCTATGTAGTATCCTCTCCACTCCCAAAGGAGGAAAAAACCCTAAAGATACACCAACGTTGTTTCACTATGTTTTTTACACATACCCTCTAAAGAAGCAGCAAGCCAACATACTATTTAGTTAGAACATATAAATCCTTAGGTTTGCTCTAAAGCTGATTGAAACTGCCAAGTCAATTGCTAGAATTCCAGTGTTTAGAACAGACAGGATTTCAGCAAGTCAACTAAAGTCATATTATGCAGTTAGATTTCAGTTTTGCTTTAAATAATGTTTTAGAACATGTATGTAAGAATCTTGCATCTTAAAATCTTTAAAGGATTCTAGAAAAAATAGGGGAAATAATGGTAAAGAGCCTTCTCAATAACTTCTACTACAGACAACTGTAACAAAGCTGCAATATGAAAGAATAAATTTTCAACCTAATTCTGAATGTTGTACAGTCCAAAAAAGCCATTAGCAAATGTACCAGAACTACAAACTCTCCAGCTTTATCTCCTACACGCCTGTTCTGCGTTATCTCCAAACTTACCTTTGATCTGACCACATAGCCACATGATTATAGAGGTAGTACGACAGATGATTTGGAACAAGATCTTTGCCAGAAACTCTGAGATCCACAGGATACCAAAATTCAAACTCCTCCCTTAGCTTGTCCAACTTTTCTTTTGGAATCTCTGTTTTAGGAAACGGAGCTGCCTTGAAGAAAATGTAATCCCAAACTTCTTTGCTCATTTGATGTGCCCTGCACGGAATTAGTCCCATATTGAGATGTCAATAAAAGTTCCTCTTACACACTACAGCATTTTGTATAAGACAGCTTAAAACCGTTGATTCATTCTTACAACATGCTCCATTTGATAAGCACAGCAAACATGGACAAAGAGTGTACAGGTACTTTGTCTAAGATCAGATGAGTGAGTCCAACATCAGAAACAAAATCAGAACTCAGAACTGCTCAAGCCATGCCCTGTTTAAACTGCCCTTTGCTATTTCCCAATAAAGCATGAAGACTCCCATAAAGAAAAAGTAATTAATAATTAAAGCATAATATTGACTGTCCTGGAAACCTGCTGATTTCTTTTCCAAATGCCACCCCCCCCACACCCACAGCACCACTTGTGACCTTAACTGAATACTGAAAACCTATTACTAGTACATAAGTTTCCCTGCTCTCCCTTGCACTGGGTCATAGAGTCATTCCTTCTGGCTTCCATGAAAGTAAAAGAGCAGGGGTACAAGAGAATTGCTGTACAATTCAAAGTCACCTCCTACATGGAAAAACTAGTGGTCTTTTCCCACTTTGAATGGAATTAATCCATTCAAAATTAACATTTATTGTAAGACACTTTTTACCAATTACTAGAGGTAAAATCCACAGTTTTGAATGAAAACACTGATGAGATGCAACTCAGACCCACAGTTCCACAGCCACTGGCCTGCATTAAAAAAATATCCTTGTTTCTACAGAGATTTTTATTCCTAGCTCCCTAAAATTTCACTGGAGTCCACCAGATACTACCTGCACACTTTTCAAACTAAATAATTTCAAATCAAAGTTTACTATTTGTTAACATCTACTAAGGTGCTTTGACCTGTATTATGCAGAGAGGAAAAGCATTCTGGATCCAAAGTACCTCTACTACATATTAAACAACTAGTTCAAATGACAGTCAATACCACCAGTCTAGAATAAAGTCTTACATGTACCACTTTATTGTTTTAGTTCTGGTAGTTACTGTTCTATGCTTTAAATTACTGTGGTGTGCTGTGACTTAGCTTCCATGTTTGGTGTCAAAGATCACTGTAACCAAATCGTGACTGATGTGATGCACCATAAATACCCTTTTACTTTACCACACAGAGTGTCTTAGTAAAAAGTGTTTGCTAACACTACAAGAAAGATGTTACCTACTCACGTAAGAGTACACTCTAATTGTATGTACTTAATTACATCAAATCTATAATTCAGTGCTCAGGATGCTCACTTCAAAGTTTGTTTCCAGACAGGACTGGTATGTAGGTAGCCTCTCTACAATTAGAGAGGTTTGAGCCAAAAATGAAAGCCTTGCCAAGTCTTTCAGAACTATTTCTGTTTGTGTCCTGGTTTTGGCTGGGATAGAGTTAATTTTCTTTCTAGTAACTGGTATGGTGTTATGTTTGGATTTAGTATGAGAATAGTGTTGATAACACACTGATGTTTTCAGTTGTTGCTAAGCAGTGTTTATGCTAAGTGCAGAATTTTTCAGCTTCTCATGCCAAGCCAGCAAGAAGGCTGGAGGGGCACAAGAAGTTGGGAGGGGACACAGCCAGGGCAGCTGACCCAAACTGGCCAAAGAGATATTCCATACCATGTGACATAATGCCCAGTATATAAAGTGGGAGGAGTTGGCCCAGGGGTGGGGATTGCTGCTTGGGAACTGACTAGGCATCGGTTGGTGAGTGGTGAGCAATTGCATTGTGCATCACTTGTTTTTGTACATTCCAACTCTTTTATTATTATTGTCATTTTACTATTGTTATTATCATTATTATTTTCTTCCTTTCTGTCCTATTAAACTGTTCTTAACTCAATCCACAAGTTTTACTCCCCGCCCCCGATTCTCTCCCCCATCCCACCGGGTGGGGGGGAAGTGAGCAAGCGGCTGCGTGGTGCTTAGTTGCTGACTGGGGTTAAACCACAACAGTTTGTAAGAATCTTTACTTTGGAAATGTTTTTCAGATTAGTTATAGCATCGAAAAAGGTAAGTTCCAGTTCCTGTGTGTAAACTACTCCAGAAAATAGTTCATAAAACATGCAGAATTAGAGCATAAGATTCAAGGCAAGATTGGAAGTGTTTTAGTACAACTCATCTGGAATTGAAAAATCTCATCTCTCTGATCTCTGTCACTGAAAGTCCACCACCACTCCAACCAAGAGGTCACAGAGCAGTCTTCAGAGGTATTTTGGTACAAATGCCTTCTGCCTCTTACTTTGAAGGCTTCCATATACGAGTTGTGCATAAAAAATGGTTCTAAGCTTCTAAGAGAGTTACGAACTTCTAATACAGTGACAAAAACTAAGGGCTAATCATGCTCACTTTATAGTTGCAAAGCAGTCTCAATAAGCAGAGACTTCAGCAGCCACTGAAACCAACCACTCAAAAACACCTGGCAAGGACCATTTCAAGGCAAGTCAAACAACTATTAAAAAAGGTAATATAACTCTGCATACAGTTCTGCTTTCAGGGACATTCCTCCTCTCTCTCTGGCCACCATACTCCTTTCTCTTTTCTTATTTCCCTTCTGCCAATTTGCTGTAACTTAGCTAACAGCAGGTAAAGTTTTAACAATGATGCTTTTTAAACACAAAAGCAAAGAATCAGCCTCCTTGGCAAGTCTTTATCAAGAACAATTCAGGAGATAAGCACACCCAATTAAACAAGAGAACTTAATGATTCACTCTCCCTACCCAATGCCTAGAGGAGATTCTCCTTGGCCCCTCAGGTTACCTCCCTGTAACAGATGGGCCACTGTGTAATAGGCCATGTAGATAGTTGAGTCAGAGAGAGACTCTATCAGCCACTGCTCATCCCAAGGTAACCGGGTACCTAGAAGAGATGGAAGCCAGGTATCAGATGCAGTCACTACCATGCCTACTAACAAGCATGACACTCAAGCATACACAAGCAGTTTATGACTTTCAGTGGAACATATATATATACACACACATATACACACGCAAGTACTCATGCTTATGCTTTTAAAAATCCTTTTTTTAAAAATTCAACTTCGGCATTTGAAAATTTTATTAAAGAGAAAATACTTGCTATTTTTGTAGTCAGCTTCTTAACACAACTGTCAAACAAATTTCAGCTCATGATCATTTGCTGTGTATTATAATGAAGTTATAACAGCTGTCCCATGTCACAGGCTACCTAAAATGAAGGCTAGTCAGAATTTAAGAACACCCAAGAAACGGTGTTAGTTCCTTCTTCTGAGGTCCCTTGCAAATCAATGCCCCAGGCGAAAAGCTACAAGAGATGCTGCACAGAATCACTGTAGTAACGCAAAAATAAAATTACCCCTGGCCACATGCATTTTCAAGAAACTGTGCCTTCTCTGGGATGCTGGGTCAAGATGCAAGTTGGCTAAATCTGTTCTACATTTACCTATACCATTTTGGATTCTAGATAGCACTTAAGCCTTCCAAACATAGTGATGAGTACCATCCTCATGAAGCACTGAGTGAGAAAAGGAGTGTTTTGCCTACCTAAGCCATATGTCCTGGAGCATGCATGCTCTTGTAGCCAGCCTAGAGCAGCCTCAAAATTTCTCCTAGTCTCTTCACAAAACCTGTAAGAAATAAGCTATTACTCCTATCAGCCCTTAGACCACCACCACCAGTAGCAAACAATCACTCCCCTTTACATCCGCTTTTATAACTTACGTCTCTAGAAGTTTCAAGCACTCTGATGCCTGTTTCTTCCAGTTCACTTCACCATAATCTAAATACCTACAGTCAGGAAAAGTTTATTGTAATAAAGCAATCCACAAGTAGGATATAATTTGGCAGTAACTTTATAACTACAGCTTTACTTCCCTTACCACTGATCACAAAGAGCCACGACACATTCATCAGCAGACCTCGATATAACTTGTTTCTCAGGTTCCATATAAATCATGGCTTCATCCTAAGAGTGGATAGGGCAATAAAAGCTAAGATTTAAGTATTTAGCAAAGTCTTGAAAATCCTCACATCTTACTAAAAATCATCCTCTCTTTTCTAATCTGTTTTACAGCTTTTATTGCATGGCTTTCATCACTGCACAGGCTCTCTGCCTCAGTATTCACTTTAGTAAAATGAGGGCAACGATTGACTATGTACTTCTCTGAGGTATCAGTTCAACATAATTTTGTAAAGAATGTCTCCATGCATGACAAAAAGGAGGACAGAAGCACAAAATATTACTCATTGACTATGCCCCTAGTGATTAAAACAGCTACTAGAAAACCCTGGGGGACAGAGGGAGTGGGGAAGGTAAAGAAAAATAGAACAATGAGCTTTAATTCTACCTTTACAAACCACATACTCTGATGCAGGATGAAGCATTATATTATAATCTGAACATAACAATGCTGCAACAACAAGGGAATATTGACTAAACTGAAGCTTCTCCCACACTTCCAGTCCTCATCAGAAAAATCTTATTAAAGAGATGACATGATCATTGTTCATTTACTACTCTTCCCTCTCTGCATGATGAACCCCACAAATGGCGTGTTTGCACATCACAGATATCCTTTATTGGCAGGCTTGAAAGACTGACAATTCAGATCCTACACTTTCAGTATCTTCCCAACCATATCAAAGATTAAATCAGACCACTAGAATATTTCCTAGACAAGGTGATGGGATGAAGCAGGGAATAAGAGGCCTCCAAAGTTATTCATCCCACTTTGTCCAAGAACACAAGGTTCTTCTTTTAGCAGTATTTCGTACTCTGTAGTGATCCAAAGCACCACTAATAGGACTGCAGAACCAAAACAGAAAGGTTTCTTTAGCAACTCAGCTACTGTGAAAAGGACAAAATGGATCACTTCAAAGAAGCTGTGTGCATACTACCACATACATTATCCACCATCATCTTCTGAATAAGTTTCTTGACATCTTGAACTTTTTGTCCTTTGAATCCATCCACCAACATTACCTGTAAAAGATGGGTCACAGGAGTTGATTTTTTTTTTTTTAAATTAACAAGAAATAGGTGCAATAGCTGTTTAGATCAACATAAAGAAGTAGCAGTTACTGCAATCTTTGAAATAGGAATAAAGGGTTTTTTTCATTAAATACGGTCATCTTTACCCAAAATGAGTTTGTATACATGTCAGCATGCATATAGGCAATCGAACACAGACAGAAATAAACATTGTTGCCAGCTTACAAGAAAATAGCTGAGGAATACATCACAGTAAGCCACCACAGAAGTAAAGACAGGAGGAAAAAAAAAAAAAAAAAAAAAAACCCACCCAAAAACCCCATACCAATACATTGTTCTCTTCATATCAGTTTCCAAATCAATACTTGTAATAAAATTGATCAACTCCCCAAAAGGTGATCACTTGCTAGGAAATCAGATTATAAATCTCAGTTTGCAGTCATATGTTCCTCCATTCTCTTTCAATTCTACATAACCTCCAACTGCAGAACCTGCCTGCAGGAGAAATCTAAACAAAAAAAACACTCCCTCTTCTTGCAGTCTTTTTCTTATTCTCTATCCACTTTTTTTCCTCCTAATCAAACTCAGCAAGATAACACTCATGAAAATCTTTTATTACTTACTCCCTCATAAAATCCTTTCAGGTACACTCTCTCCTTGGCCTCAGCAAGCTTCTCTCTGTCATTCTGGCTCTGGATTTTAAGCTCATCACAGACTAATGGAGCACAAAGGTTGCCATAGCCTGGAATTTCAATGATGGGCACCTGACAATTAACAAAACAGCATCAGATATTCAGTTCAAATTATCTCAATGTCATAAAATCTACACAAAGATTCGTTTCCCAGATTTCACAAGCTTCACTAGAAGTGATGCATTGAACAAAACAGAGACAAGTATATTTTGCTTGGTTTGCAGTCCCTAGGCTGATACAGGAGTTTGAACCGGAGATTATGAAGGGGAAAAAAGGCAGTGACTACTAGTTACCTGAAAGTGTTTGTGGTGCATAGTATCTTGGCCAAAAGCAGTATTAACCAAAGAACCCTAATGGCAGCAGAAGCAGGTGCTAGGGCTATGTCAAACTTCTACTGCATCGTGCTACTCTGTCTGTAAATTTGCAGCATCTAATACTAATCAGGTTACGAAGTATTGTTGCAATTCCACTCATCAAATCAAAAATCCCTGGCAGTCCCCAGTGTGACTCCTGATCTGCCCTCCTACAAGCAATAACCTGGTTTTGTCTCCTGACATGACACCAGTACCAAGGTGTACCATTACCAAAGCTAGCGCGTGGAAGAAAGGGTAATGCAGAATATTGGGATGGCTTTACCTGTAACCTATGTTTTTCTAATGAAAATTGATTCATCTATGAGTCTGCATTAATAGTAAAGGACTTTAACTCTTTGCATAGAACAGATAGAATAATCATCTGGCCATTGAGGCTGTAAGTTTTAATCAACCAACAGGTTATCAGTATAATGATGCAATCCATTCTCCAAAATAGCAATTCCCACAAAAATTAATACTTTCCTTTATCTCTGAAGTATAGCATAGAATAACAAATCTTGGTTGCAACCCCTAACAGGCCAAATATTACAACTACAGCAAAACATGCAAACTTTACTTTAAACTTTTCAGCTCCTTCAACTGAGGACTTTAAATAGAAATTCTGGAAAAGGCAAGCACAGTTCTTGGTACATTTCTCATCCATTAGTACAAAGTCATGTGTACTGCAGATGGACACATGTGGGTGTACTTACTGGTTCAAACGGCAGGACCATTTCATCTTTGATGCCATACTTCACTCTCAAAGCCTTTGAAAGTTAGAAAAAAAATGCAATATGGATAGAAGAAAAATCTTCTAGATTTAAAGGGTTTTATCCATTCATAGGGTCTTTTTTGTACATAATATTTTATTGTAAAGCAGACAAAGCCACTTCCCTGCCTTCCCACCATTTCTCACACCTGAGTTTAATCCCCATCTCATTTCCAGGTGATTCTTTGTCATAATTGTCCACATTTTTAAGAGGGGAAAAACCAATATTGCTCTACTCTGAAAATGAGTGGGACAAAAATTCAATAGCCAGGGATAGCTCTTTGGACGCTGATGTACTCTTGAAGCTGTAATAGCAACAGCTACGTTAAAAGTCTCATTTCAAATTGATACAGATGTCTTAATCTCATTTCTGGAGCTCAATTCCACAACAGGAATTTATTTCTATTTCACTGGTACTCTTCACTACCTTAACATGCAGCAGAAGTTACATGATCCTCGTCCAAAACTCTTCTTGAAGTCTGAGAATAAACATCTGTCCCAGCCCAGCTGGTTTTAACTTCATTTATTTTTAACTACTTTGATTTCAGGTTAGAGATGGCAAAACACCAATCAAAGAGAATTTCATTTTACCCACTGGATATCCACTTCTGACCCTCCACACTATGGAAAGGAAACAGAAACAGAAGCAATTCAGTTAACAGACTGACCTGTTTTTTTTTCAAATCTCTCAGGGCTGCAATGTCATCCGGAGAATCAGAGGGAACACTTGTTACCACTCCAGTTCCTTGACAAAGAAAAAGATACAACAGATAGAAAGATTAGCCAACACATACTGAATGCACAGCGTGCACCAAACAGGCTTTGGCAAGATGCTGCTGTAAAAGTTACCTTTATCTTCCTTGATTGTGAGCATGGGAAGAGCATATATAACTTTGTAGGCGGTGAGAGGTGCCAAAAGTGCGGCGCCGAGAATCTCCTATGTGGGACAAAGGAATATCATTACAATAACTAGCACTTTTTCAGCCTAGCTGCGTAAGCTCTCCTGGCAGATATTCTTTAAATTTGCTGGCATTCCTTACATATTACAAACAAATAAATTGGAAAAAAAAAAATACAGTTAGACAAGGAAGAATTACATAGGAAAAGAAAGTGTGTACCACTTGAGACAGTATATGGACTATTTACTGGTAGAAAAGTCAAATACCAGATAATATAGAGAAAGCAAAACTACTGAAGTATAGAGTTGGAAAAAGACAGTAAGCAGAACAGTTTGTCTCCAAATATCTGAAGCACATCAGTATCAAGACAGGCAGAATTAGGAAGCTACAGTCAAAAGCCAGATTAAACAAAGGCAGGAAAAGAATATCGTTAAGACCATTTATGCACTGACAGGAGGTAGTCTAGATGTTGCAGTTGTCTTCTACCTCTCTAATTTGCTTGAATTCACATCATGTCTACTAACAAAGAAACAAAAACTGTATTTTCTACTTCATCCTTCAAAGCAGGATCAAGAAAGATGATGACAAGTTTTAGTGAATGGAAATCGAGTGATGTAAACAGCATGAAGGTGCTTTCTATTAGGATGAACAAATGCCACTAACTACACTTTACTCAAAGCACAGAAGTTAAGGATAATAAATATCAAAACCACTAATATTCAGCTACTAAGCTAAGAAAGCTTAATTCACAAAGACGTAATGGAAATGTCAGCATCAACAAAAAGCCTTTTTCACAAAACCCTTCCCAGCTATTACTTTTTTCTGTCCTTTCCATTCCTCGTAGAGAAGTCATCACTCTTCCCAGCATGCAGAAAAATGTCACTTAAAACCATTCACGCATCACATAACACTAAGGCAATAGTAATGCATTTGTCCACAGGTAAGTGCATCAGCTTAATCTCCCAGTAGTAGCTGCAGCTCAGCTGCCAAGGAAGCTGTCTTCTGCTTGCTTTTTTAGTCACTAAACACCAAAATTTTTGTAATAGTTCCTGTATTTTCTTTGTAAATAGAATTCTACCATCACCTTTTTAAGTATAAGCTTCACAGGAATAGATAAGCCTGACCAGCAAGCTGCAAGATGCTTACTTCTCCCATCAGCTCCTTGACAACAGGTACGACTCCATTATCTTTTGTAAAGCCCTGGTAGGACATGTTCCTGGCAGCTCTTTGGGTACAGATAAAAATATCCCCATTCACAGTTTCAAAGCCGATGTACTTCATATCTGGGCGAACCCAGCAGTTAGTCTGTCCAAACATGGTCTCTGGTCTGAGCGTAGCAGCCACCAAGAAGATATTTTTTCCTCTTAGGCCACTGGGGGGAAAAAAGTATTTTATAAGTCACCAAAATAAAAACATTTAGGATAATGCAGAACATGCTTTTAAGCTAATATGAACTTTTAAGTAACATTTCCTAAGGGATGAAAGTGGGTCATTAAGTTCTTTGTGGGTTTTGATATTTTCTTTTTTTTTTTTTTTAATTCAAATTTGAGTTCCACAAAGACTAGTGAATAGAGCAGCCCAAAACAGAGACCAAGCCTTTGAAGTGACAGAAGTAACAGGGTGAAATTAAATTCTGCATTAGGCAAAACAGATTGTCTAATTTAATGGTCACTTCTGGCCATAAGATAGAACCTATTTGCCATTACAAATTCAAGACCTACCTTAATTTTGTGGGATAAGGATCTAACACCTTCATTTTTATTAGCGTATATTCTTGAGGCCCGACACCCTACAATTCACATAAACAATGCAGCAATCAATACATGACATTGACACAAGCAGTAAAGAAAATAAATCCCAGTCTGTAGTAAGCTAATCCAAGCACTATTTAAGGTACTGATGCTTTCTTCAAAGTCAGTCATATTTCCATTGATACAAATGACTGTTTACTAAAATGCAGACTGGAAAGACAGGTTATACTTTATTCCTACATCCAAAAAATTTACTCATCACAGCCACTATCTCAGCAATATATAAATTAATAACAGCTTATTTGTTTTGTTTTAACAGATAGATAATGATATAATATAGTGATGCTGCTGGCACAAATTGCCAAATAATCACAGAAAACAGCTACAATTGAAAATACTATCCATAGTTCAAGACAAATATTCTCAATAGAGGAGTTCGTTCAGTTTTTACATGTACTGACAACTGACAACCAATAACTGTACAAAATACATTTCGCTCCAAGATACAAATTATTTTTCCATTCAGTACTTAAAAGCATAAGCAATACATAAAAATCTCAGTTAAAAATATTACCTCTCCTGTTTGCCTGTCATGATCCATGCAAGGCTGTCCATCTTTTGGAGAATAAATTGTGTATCTAGAAAAAGGTATGTTTTAATTTAGTAGCAAATACAATAATGTGTAGACCAAAAGAAAAAAAAATCTTTACGAAGAAGAGACCTCTTAATGGTATTGTCAAAATTCGTGTAAATCTGTTTCCACCAATGTGGAAGTCCAGTTTTTGCAAGAGCTTTCAGTATCGGCCACATTTTGCTTTGAGTTGGTATCCATGGAAAAATGAAACAGGAACACAATCTCATACACTTCAGTAGCACAATAAACACACTACTTCATCCTGCCTAGTAGAGCATTTGAAATGAAAGGATTCTGGCTTAATGTGAGTTATAAGCACGTTCTAGAAATGTGTCATAGGGTTCCGTCCTTAGTAAAGCTGAACTTATCCATATTCACAATAAACTCAAGAGTTAAGTGGTAGGCTTACCGTTTCCCAAACTTAATCTTATTTCTTTCCTTTAATGTAAGAAATTGCCATCGTACAAAGGAATCATAGTAAGGATTAACATCTGTAGTAATGAAAGAACGCCTCCAATCTACCTGGAAATGTGTAAGAGTCTCTGGTAAGTAAATACAATAAAGAAATTCAAGGAACCTCACAATAGCAAAAATATTATTTTAAAAACAAAAAGAAGTTTCTCTCCGAAAAGAGAATGCAAGTACATATCACACAAAGGGTGCATGCTTAAAAACATAACTGTGCAGTCTGTATGTGTGTGGCCTTTGAGAGCTGAGATATCAAAGACTCAGGGCCCCATCTGCTGACTGAATTTTAGAGATTTTGCAGTAGTTTTAATCAACCACTCAAGCTAAATTTCAGCACTACCTTGTTTCATAATCTCTATCATTCTTCATTTTTAAAAATTTGTTGTCAGTAGGACAAGTATCTTTATTTAATATCACATCATTACTCTTCCTTAAACTACTGTCAATACTGACTACAGAACAGTTATCTAATACAGAAAGAAGTGAAAGTCATAATTTCTTTATTCGATTCTTCTTTCCAGTTGTGATCATTACATAGGCTATAAGCGCTATATAATAAAGCCCTTAATTATCACCCAAGACTATTAAAATGTTAAATGAGTAATTTCATAAATACCAGAAACGTTTCTAGAATAATGTTGGTATTATGCAGAAAATCCTCTCAAAGGAGGAGCAGCATACTCCTGAACATAATACAAGTATGGCTGCTTGCATAATTGAGTTTTAGATTTCACACAGTTACCTTCAATCCCATGCTTTTCAGATCCTGAACAGCAAGGGGAGGGAAATAATCCAGCCAATGCTCAGCTTCAGAAAAACTGACTACTTCTTCATCAGAAAGACCCAAAGACTTCATGATTCCCCACTGGTATTTGGAAGAGCCAGTCTTGGCAGCAGCCTTACTCTGAAAGGACAACGGTGATTAGGAAAAAGTGCACGTTCTTGTATTCACGATAGCTTTATACGCTCGAGAGCATTTTTCTCTATTAATGTTACAATTTCTATTTCCAGATATAGAATACAAATATTCCAGCATCCTTTCCCTAGCAGTGAAGATTAATGATTAGAGTTTCTGATCTACACTATTTCCTAGCTCATATTCAACTGTACATACAGTAATCCTCCTCTTTTCAACTGTTACATGCTTAGATCGATCTGATACATAAGGGTGTGCAAGAAGCTGGCAAGAAATGACCAGTTCACCAAGGTCCTCGTCAAACAAATGGCTGTTTTCACCATGAAAAGGTGGAGCAGTCCCGCACTATATCCTTGTATCAAAAACATTTTCTGCTGTTACTTTGCTCATATTACTTTTTCCTTCAAATATCTTATGTCTCTACCCAACAGCAACTTACTACCCACAAGAGTAGGCAAGATCACATCTTCTGTTGATGTAGAGCAGACAGAATCCCAAATCTAATGCTTCCAGTGTGACAAACCCTTTAGCATACATAAAAAATACACATAAGAACATCTCTAAATTTTTCCTAGAGGTGACTCTTTTCCTTGCTTTGTGATACTCCCAAAATCATAAATCTCATTTAAATACCTGATAAGCCAAAATAGTTCAGATGATTTTAATTAGGGTATCTAGGCAGAATAGGCCAGATACCAATTTACAAGACAATAATCAGCATAGTAGGTATATATATCCCCTACCTCTGAGAAAGCAGGGTTAATTCCTACAACTTGTTTGTGAATGCTTTGTGCAGAAGAAAAAAAAAAAAAAAAAAAAGAAAAAAGAAAAAAATCAGAATATTACCCTGGATGATCCCATTTTTCTCAGGAAACTATTAAATAGTGCACCAGCTCACCATTAAGATTTCATGCATTAAAATGATATCTCTGGAACCATGCAGTTGCTGTATTTTTTTCCAAGTCTACCTTAAAAGTACCCAGCTATCTTGGAAAAAACAATCGAAATATTTGTATCACAGGTTTCTCTGAGTGTGAAGGAGGAAAAACCCATAATGCATACTTTGAAGCTTTGAGAGCACAGCTACCAATCCAGAAAAATCTTTGTTTAAAGTTTACCTTTTTGCCTTTTGCTTTGTCTTTGATGATAATTTCTTCTTCTTTTTTAGCAGAATTTTCTTCCTCTTCTTCCTCCTCATCAGGAAATTCAGGTGGGCAGCCATATAATTCCATTTCTCTTTTTAGCTTATCTGCACAAGCCTAAATAGAGTTGTTGGTGGTCTATCAGCACTTTTCTGTGGCAACTGCTTCAATCACAGCTAAGGAGTGCTTTTTACTGATAACACTTTGCATTTCGCTATAATGCTTTAAACTTTTTCTGGACATTGCATTAAATTCTAGGAGATCTTGCAACTTCAAGAATGCCTGCCGTGGCAGGAAAAGATTTATAGTGAGGATTTTCATTTTGCAAATGAAAAAATACAATAGGTAAACTTATGTTTTAAAGCATTTCATTTTCTATAAAGTGATAATGTATAGTTCAAGCACAACACATCTTTACTACAAATTCAGGTTCCAAATCACAGTCTTGATGAATTTTTTAATAAATTAACATGGTGACTGGGATGGACAGTAAGCAACGCTTTAAGTTGTCTTAAGTATAAAAAACATTAGAAAAAGCCCTCAGTAACTCAAAACATCTTACCTTTATAGGCATCCCAGTGCAGTGTAGACCAAATGGAAACAAGCAATTCTTTCCCTTTAGCCTCTGGTACCCAACTGCAAACTATATAAAGTGGAAAAATGAAACAGATGAAACAAGAACGGCATAAGGCTAAACTAGCACCCTTCCCAAAAAATAAGTGCACTTCCTTCTTTAACATGAAACTACTGAAAGACAGATAAACGCAGTCAACAGCATCTAGGAAGCTAATTAATGGAAAAGAAGGTGAAGCTAAGTTTTGTTATCAGGTCTGCTGCTGCCTGGCTGCGTAGTACAAGCTTTCCTAATTTTCAGGGGGTTGTTTTTGACTAGAGAAGAATGGATGCAAAGAAGAGATCGATTTTGTGGAATCCTATCCGCTAGTACCCAAAACCTGTTAACACACAGGTAACAGAGCACGGTATTCACAAACAAAAGGGACAATAAGATTTCTTAAGTTTGTGCCATTTAGCAGCAATCCTTTAAAATCTTGGCAAATCTGAAAGAATAAATAGAGGAAACACCTGGAGTCTAGTCCCCTAGAACTAAAAAAAGTGATGAGTGGCATTTCTCTTCAACCAGTAATATTTCCAGTGAAAATATGGGAAAAAAGGGAGGTTTGAATAACTCATTATTGAATCTATAAATTCACAAGGCATTCTGTTAGTTCCAAATTTAACTGCAAAATTAGCATTTGTTCTAGAGTAGTATTTAAAGGTATTAGCAAAAGAAAATTTTTACCTCACATTTAGATAAAGAAAACGTGTGTCCCAGGTGGAGGCGGCCATTCATGTAGGGATAAGGAAAGGTAACAAAGTACTTTCCTTTGCTGTGAAGAAATTCAAAGAATTAAAACATGTAATTAGCTTTTAAAGTGACCATCAGAAGATGCAAAAGCAAAACAGTTAACTGATATGTTCAGCTATTATCAGCCCACAGCGACATTAAAATAATATTTTCCCTGCCAGTAACATGAGTCTTTGATTTTAAAGAACTGATATACTAAAAGGTTTTATCATCTTTAAAAAAAAAATTTAAAAAAAATCAATACACACCACAAAAGAAAAAACCACATAGTACTGACATCACAAAGAAACTTTCAAATAGCTATAACGTCTTCCCAAAGGTAACAAATTCTAATCCTGCTTCTCTAAATTAATTACTACAAAGGCTTAAAGTCAATTAATTATGTTATTAATCTCCCACAGTTACTTAATCTCCCACTGTCTGAGTTCAGATTTTTTTAGTGGCACACTGTAAATAATTACTCATTTCACAGGGATATATTGTTGCATGGTGTTTTGAATACATATTATGTTGTTGTAACCTGACCTCTCAAAGCAGCTAAGATAATTTCTAGATCTTTAGGACATTGTAAATTTCTACCTGCACCTTTGCACTCTACTTCCTGCCTTGTCTTTTCCCCTTCAGACACTACCACTGATGTATAAACGTGCATAAATAAAGGCCAAGTAATTGGTTTGCTTGCAAAATATTACAATTTAGGAAGCTGCCACCTGTTACACCACTTTAGTTATTATCTTGGTTTAGTTTGACTTTCCCACACAAGAAATAACTAACCTCACATTGCAGAGGTCACTGCTTTTTTAGTCAGAGACCTACCCAAAGGACTAATGCTGTTCCACAAGGAAGCCCCTCTCTACAAAGAGCATTGATCGTACTGATCTGAGAGGAATTGTGGTCCCACACATGCTAAGCATTTCCAGAGGTTCTGTCTTAAACAAGTTTCTCAGGGTTACTCTGGGACAGAAATAAAACCAAGAGTTAAATGGTCTTTCTTAATCCTGCAGTACGTTCCCTTCGCCCATGAAACGCGCTTCCCCCCAGCAGCTCTGCTCTCTCCCTTCCTCAGGCTGCCACCCTTACGGTCCTGAGCGAGCGTGAGCAAGGCAAGCCCGAAGCTGTCCCCCCATCAGTTCACTCAAGCAGCACCGCAACTACCACCAGCGAAGCCCGTTGTGACAGATAAAGAAAGGGATGGAACATAACATTAGAGCTTGGTAGCTGCTCAGGCACTACGGCAGACTGTATCTGCCATGTGGAAAGCAAACGAGAGTCCAAACCAGCGCTACACGTGCCTGCTATTTTAGAAGAACCAATTTCAGAAAGCTGAGAACAATTATGAAACCAACCAGGTGGGAGAAAATTTAAGCAAAGAAATAAGCACCATCTACAATCAACAGACAGCAGCTCAGGAATATTTCACCGTAAGACCAGAAAGCCACTATCAAAGCAAAATGTTGTGTTGACCAAAACCAGCATAGATTAAAAGCAGAATGCTCTATTAAAAAAAAAAAAAAAAAAAAATTCCTTAACTAACAACTAAGAAGAACAAGGTAAAATTCACAGCAGTTCAAATTAATTAGAAGAGGCAAATACCAAAAAAGAAAAACCCAGATAAACCTCAGTACAGATTCACACATGAAGATGATGTCAACAAGAGGGTTTTTTCTTTAACAAAATAAACAAACAAAGGCAATCCTACCAATGGCATTATTACATGGAAACAGCAGAAAACAAGAGACAGTTCAGACACAGTCCCTCTAGAAACAGAGTGAAATTACATTAACAGAGGAGGTTTCAAGCAAAGAAGCAGAAATACAACAAACGCAGTGACTGGAACTGAAGTCAGAGAACTTCACAATTAATAAAAAACTTTAGATAATAAAAAAATAAATCAGGAACACTGTTAGCCATTAAAACAACCTGAGAAGTTCTGTGGTGGAATTCCGTTCTTTTTAAATAAGGGTTAGATTTTTTTCCTAGGGAATCTCCTCTAGTTCAAGCAGGAATTATATCAAAGAATTTATTAAGTCTGAGTTTTGGAAAAGGCCAACCACATTATAAGCCATCTCTCCTGGCCCATTTTCTTTGAATAACTGTGATCTTTAATAATGATACAGATATTCCTGCTATCACTTCCCAGGATTGAGTGTTGCATGAATAGCCACAGATCCCTTACAGCAATTCCATCTACATCATAGTAGAGCTTTACCAGCTCAACCCAAGAAAAAACACTGTAAGTAAAGCCTCCTCCTGGGACACGATGAAATCCCACTGTGACTATGTAAGGACTGACCACAGAAATGTTCTGCCAGCATCATCTCTCTCTCTCCTCTGAGGAAGCTTTTAGTAATATCAGCTATTTTATAAAAATAGATAGAAGACAAACCCCTGAAATAAATACATGGCATTTTAACTAGAAGTGTAAGAACATCACTTCAGCAAAGCAGCTTTTTCTCCATTTATAAGGAGGTCACATGTTACCATGATGAACACTGAGATTTCATATTAAATCGCTCCATATAGTAAAACTGACCTACTACTTTCATCTTCTGTCAGAAACTAAGTATTAATTGCAGCCTTAAATTTCAACCTGTAAGATAGCGAATACTTAAAAGCACAGATTGCATTTCTTTTAAGCGAAAAAGGAGTTCTACAGTGTGAGCAAAACACCCCCACACAACAGTTTTTATTACACCTCCTAATTTTGCATTCAAATCTTCTGACCCATTTGGGTCCTTCACTCTTTACTCAGTCCTGGAACTTATTTTGCTGGAGCTGCAGATCACAACAGAAGTGCAAACTGAAGGTCTATGACTAACAAGGTAGCGGGACAAACTTCTGCAATACAGTTCATGTATGAAACGAAATCACAGCACCTCATCTGAGGAACAGTAACGATCACACGCCTGGCCTTGATCCACTTCTACGCAAAGTAAAACAGGTTGGCCTACACCAGGACCCAAGATATTTGTTTAACAATTTTCTTTTCTCAGTGAAGCAGAGCAAGTACCCACCTTCCTTCAGAGAAAGGAGTGGTCCTTTCTAACTGGGAGAGTAAAAGCCCTCCCACTAGTAAGGGCTCAGGCATCCCATTGAGAAGCATCCTCCATGCCAAAGAGTAGAAGTCACCAAAAAGAATCCATTTTTAAAATCTCAGAGGGTACTGATACTACCAAGGAATGAGAAGAAGGCTTTTTTCATCCTACTGGAACTTGCCCAACACATGTACACCACTGCTTTATGTTGTCAGCTATGGAAATGCCAACTTAATGCATAAGCAAGTACCTCCAGGTGATCCAAGAGCACTATTCATTCAAAAGAGGACACTTTTTTTCCCCCCTGGGTTTTGAAGGAGAAAAGTTCCCCTGAAAAGAAATTTCAAGCAGTTAAAGATAAAACCTGTTAAAAAATGTAATGATACCTCTTTTGGTTCTGCATATCCAAGGCATCAATCTCAAAGACTCGCTCATCATCCCACTTTTGCTGGACCTCTTTCTCAATTTTCTTCAGGAAATCGACTTTTGCTGTCCCTTTACGTTCCTGTTAAACGGAAAGAAGAAGAAAAGTCTGGCTGAATGGATTACCAAATACAGAACTGTAACATATTACAGACAAATCCTAATCTCCTTTTGTTATGGGCAAGCATTTCTCTGGACTCCATAGCACTGCAGCATAATCTCACAACAAAGAATCATTAACGTGATCAATGATCAGGCCATGTAAATGTGTATCCTTGAGATTCAGCCTTCTGAAACAAGATCTAAAATCTGTAAGGAAAGCATTTGCCAAGGCAAAGGACTATCGTAGCCAACATAACACACACACACTAACAAACTGATCATTTTACCAATAACTACCAAGTTCAGAGGTGTCTGAATTGAGGAGAGAGAAGTCGGTATAAATCGGAAGTGAAAAAAAACACCATGGAATTCTGGTTTTGTTCCAGACTCTTCATAAACCCCATGTAATGTTTCTTCATCTTGCTATACGTTAAGTAGAAATAGTACTTCCTACACCAGAAGAGTATGGCAAACAAGTTGATTCTAACTGTAGTTCACAAAGAGAGTTCTTGACTTTAAATTCCACTGGTGTTTAAGCACCACCATTAAGTGTTAAATATTCCCTCTCCTTATTCTTTTCTCATACAACATATTGCAAGCGTTAAAGCATACACACACTACAGATACCACAGTCCTAAACCTTGACATTCACAAAGTTTGAGGGTCTGGGTTTTTTCCCCAAGATCAAGGCACTACTAAGGTATTTGGGGCAGAAGTTGTACCTACCTTTACTCACATAAGCAAACATAAATCTAATTAACAAAAAAAGCACTATGGCAAACCTCAAAATACGTTTAAAAGAAAAGCAAAGATATTATGGTAATTTAATGAAAGGTTCTAACTCATGCCAGGAAGTCTAATCACTAGTCTCTTGTTCTCCTGTGGTACTGCATCATTCACCTTAGCGTGGCTCCACCATTTTACGCATTGTTATGCCACCTGTAAAACCACGAAACTAGCTGCTGAAAGTCGTTTGGGCTTTCAAAGCGTTTGTCAGCCGAGTAAGCTGCCCAGACATACTGCCCACCGGCACCGGCAGCTGACCCGACTTGGAAACAACCAAAGACAGCTAGAGACGGCCAGGCCCCCACCGCCACCCCTCCGAAGGCAGGCCTGCCCCTCAGGATCGCTCTCCTGCAGCTCCACACACCGCAGAACCGCGCTGGGAAGTGGGACGGCCCCGCTAGCTCTGAGGGGACCGCGGGGAGCCCGGCCACCGGCGCCGGGAGGCGGTCGGTCCCGCGCGAAGGGGCCGCGGCCCCCGGGCGGACACTACCGCACACGCCCCACCACGAACCGTGGCCCCAGAGCGGGACCCGCCGGGCCGGGCCGGGCCCGGACCTCTCGCTCCGCGTCCGCACTCACCGCCATACTGCCGGGCCGCCGCGCCTGACGGGAGACGGAACGCCCCGCCCGTTCGGCGGCGGGGCGGGGCCAGGCTGTACCAAGGCGGCGGTGGCCGGGCGGGGCGAGGCTGTACCAAGGCGGCGGGCGGGCGGGGGGGGGGGGGGTGGCGACCCGGCAGGGGCGGGCAGGCGGGAGGGCGCTGCGGGCGCGGGCCTTTTGTAGCGCGAAGGCCTCTGGCTCCCGCCGCCGCCTGTGACAGCCGGGGCGGAGGGAGCGCGACCCGGCGGGCAGGCAGTGCGCCTGTCCGCCTCCTGCGGTCCCGCTCCCCTGCCGTGCTCGGCGGGAACAGAGCCGTCCCGGTGCGCGGCCCCCCCCCCCCCCCCCCGGGCGAGCAGAGCCCCGCTGCAGGGCCAGGGCCAAGCAGGGGCAGGGCCGCCGGCCTGCTGGCTGGGGGCGCGGCGGGGCCTCGGGGGCCTGGCGGGTACGGCAAGCTGGACTTGCCCGTGCTGTGCTCGCACCGGCGGAGCCCGGCGACCGGCGCGGCGCTGGGCCTTTGCGCGTACACAGCCGCAGCAGAGGCCTCGGCACCGACCCGCCTCCGGGAGACCTGGAGCGCGTCGCTGCCGCCGGGTTCGTCAGCGCACAGGCCCGAGTCCGCAGGGCGGCACACGGACGCGCCCGGGCGCGGCTCCCCCCTACGGAAACGTCGAAAAAGGGGGGGGAAAAAATAAAATACATCCAGCTGCCCCGGCGGGGCTGCCGCTGGGGGCGCCCCCTCGGCCGGCTGCCCGGGCGCGGCGGCGCACTGCCCCTTTAAGAGCCCCCCAAAAGATGTCGCAGCGGGCTTCGTGCGCTCGCTCGACCTAGCCTGCTGGCTCTCCGCTGACCTTCGGGACGGGCTCTTCGGGGCTGCTATTGGCTCGTAGCGTACGAGCGCCGCCGTCTGATTGGTGAGCGGCGGCCCGGTCCCGCCCCCGGCTCTTCCCAGCAGGTTGCGTTGCGGGCTGGCGGCTAGTTCCTGTACTAGGCCTCGGCGGGGGAAAGGGGCCGGGGCGAGCGACCGCTGCGGGGAGCGGGCCGGGCGGCGGCGATGGCGGCGGCGGTGTAGAGCAGAGCCGGGCCGGGCGGAGCAGCGGGGCCACCATGATCATAGAGAACGTGGACGCTCTCAAGTCTTGGCTGGCCAAGTTGCTGGAGCCGATGTGAGTGCGGGCGGGGGCCGGGCCGGGGCCGGGGCCGTCCCGGCCGGCGGTGTGGTGGCGGGGCAGGGGCAGGACCGCTCCCCGCCGGGGTCGGGGGGGCGGGAGGCGCTTTCCACGGGCCCCCGCGGAACGGGGCCGGGCCCTGCCCGCCCCTACCCTCCCGAGCCCCGCTGCTGCGGCGCCCCGAGCCCGGGGCAGCCCTGAGGCCCGGGAGGTGGGTGAGAGGGGCCCGGCCTGCGGCCGCCCGGTGGCCAGCGCTTCCGAGGACGGGCCCGGTTTAAAGGACTTCGGCCGAGGGTTGGGATTTAGCGAGGGCCGGTGCGCCGAGCGCGGCCTTTTGTCCCGAAAATCTGCGTGTCGGCCTGGGCCTCCGTGTAGAGCCCTGGCCGAGCCCCTCTGCCCGCCGAGCCGGGTTGTGCCCGACCGAATCTCCAACCACCTAAGGTCGGGTTGTAGCACGGCCCTCAAAAGAAGACGGCGAGACGATTAACGAGAGTCAGTCACTGGAACGGCGGAGTCCGCAGTCAAGGGTGTCTGCTGGAGATGCATGGGGACTTGGGTGAAGTCTTGGCGGGGGGGCCTGGGAGGGTTGGTCAGCTCTGGTCTTGTGAGTGGTGGGAGAGGATTCTTTCGAGGGGTTTTGCGTTGGTAATGAAAACTGCTGCGCTTCTGAAAAGTACCTTGCGCGCTGACTGACTGAACACTTGTGACGAGGGTATAGTGAAGTGCTCACAGAGTTCCGCCACTAACAAGGGCCTTCTCAAGGAAGCTAACTTGTCAGTAACTAGCTAGCCTGGTGGTTTCCACAGAGTAAAACTAAGACCCGTTTGAAGTTGCAGGACGTACATTTACAATGTGTAGTTAACTGATAGCTCTACAGATACTTTTCTATTTTTGTATTTGAAATAGGCCTTAGAGCTACTCACCTGTAGCCATTGAGTAGCAGGCCTTTGAAAATGCTTTGTGACTTTCCTCTTTTCTTTTTTAAGACAATGGGTCTCCCTGATACTTGGTCAAATCCTTCTGAAAGTCTGTCTAGACTGGAGCATAACTCTTGCTCCTACGCCTTCGCTGCCAATTCCAATCGACCTTCTGTCTTGCTGTCCAACATGCCTTTGGTATCTGAGCTGCACCGTAGCGATGTGAGTTGGAGACAAGGGTTCATGGCAGAGAATCATGGAATTTGCTAGTGGGTCCTGACAGCCGAGAATTCAGGAGTGAAAATACAAAATGGTTAACCTGGAGAAGCATACGGACCTTACGCATGCTCCTGTAGCACGTAATGTAATGTAATGCAATGCCTAAGAGAAACTTAATATATGGAGAAAGGAATGGGAATGGTTATAAAGCGATAGATCATCTCCTTTATTTTAAATTGAACGTTTATAGTCAGTTGCATGTGGGCACTAGCACCAAATACATTACATACAGTTTATTCCCTTTTGTGAGGGTGCATGTGTAAGAATTGTAAAATCTGTAAATTTGTGGTTTCTTTGTTGTTAATTGCTACATTTAACATGGCTTTCATCGGATGTTGGAAACTGCAAGCAAACTAGTTTGGAGTAGAGCTGCATGATTGGCTGCTCATTGAGGATTTTTATTTTCTCTAACCAGTTGTCATCTGCATGGCTTTTTGCATTTTGTTTGTTTGTTTTCTGGATATCTTTTTTTAACTTGAGATTATTTTGAGGTCTATATATACTTTATACTATTCCCTTCTATTTCCATAGCTAACCTTCTTAGAAAATACACAATCCCCTCTCTAAATGTTGATCTCATTAAAAAAAAAAAAAAAAAAAAAAAAACAAACAAACAAACAAAAACGTTAAATCGTCAAACTGTTCTAGGTTCCTACCTACCATCTGATAGCTTGCATCTGCATCTTTTGAGAGAGGCAAAATGAGGAGCTATTGCTTAATCATTTAACACTGTTAATCTAGTTCGTACTTCGAGTGTTTTTCTAGTAGCTGAATAATGGAATCTAAAGCAATGTCCAATTTCAAGATTAGTGGCAGGGTATTGCTGCACAAAGTTAGCTGTCTTTGGCCTTTGTGAAGCTAGGTAAGGGCTCAGGTAGTGTAGATAGTGAATCTGTATTAATAATTGCATCCTTTTAGACATTTTATCAGTGTTAAAGGATTATTATAAGATTTGTAGGCATGGAAATAATCCTTGGGGAGGGAAGACCCCAGTATGTTAGGCACATTAACTTAAGCTGTACAGAACGTATCTGTGTGCATATTTAAAATGTGCTTTTGCGATACATCTTTCTGAACTACTCTTTGTGGTAATAATGTTTTAACACTATACAACCACTTTAATACTTCACAGTAATTGTGCAGTGACTTTCCTGCTACTTGCTCTGCTGTTCTCATGGAGTCATACTTGGTGGTGGTTGCTGTGCTTAGAGAAAGTTAAGAAACAATGGCATCTGCTCAGTTGCCCTAGAATTGGATCTTTCTGTAAAAAAGATGAAAGGTGTGCTTTCCTAAGCAAAGCTCAGGAAGGAGCAAAAGAGCGGGAACATTGTCAGGTGTGGTAAGGTGGAGGGGTGGTCACAAGGCAACTAAAATGCTGTGCTGTAACTGGGGAAAAAAAACCCACAAACTTCGCTGGCTCAGTCATCCCAGCGCAGCTCTATTGGTGCTAGATGTCAGAAAATCATCCGACGTGTTGCCAGGTTTTCTTTGGTGGCTCTTCTGTAACAGTGATTGTCCAACACGGGGTTTTGGCATACTTCAGCAGAATCAAGAATGGTTCTTTCTCTCAATAGATGTGACGCAGACCCCTCAGCCTTAGCCAACTATGTTGTGGCATTAGTCAAGAAAGACAAACCAGAGAAAGAGCTGAAAGCTTTCTGTGCTGATCAGCTGGATGTCTTTCTGCAAAAAGGTACTGTGCTTTCCACTACTTTATCTGTTCAGTGGTTTTCATTTCACTGGGGGAGAGGAGGAAGGATGATGCACCATTGTTGCCTTCAAAATACTTCTTGTTATCTATGAATTGAATATTTCTTACAGTGTGAAAGAATAAAGATCCTGTGATTAAAAAAAAAAAAAAAAAATCTTAAGATGAAGTTCCATAGCTTGGTCTTGCTAGTGGTGGGTGCGAGGAAATCCTCTGAAACAAAAGCTAGCAATTTCATTTTAAAGTTTCAGTCATGCTGCCGGAAGTTTCTCTGACAGATGTTTGATAACTTTTGACAACCTGGTCCATACTAATCTTTCAGGCTTCTGGTGAGCTTCTCATAGCAATTTGGTTCAAATTCAAGGTTTTAAACACTTGAATTTCTGACGCTCACTGGGGAAGTTATTGTGCATTTTTTTGTGATCTGATGTTAAACTGATGATTAATCTTATGTGAATGATTTACTCTCATAAAAATTGCCGTAAAAAGGCTGCTAACTGTCGCTAATGGAATAACTGTGGACTTATTCCTTGATCATAAATTTCGATCACGCTTGCCCCTTAGAACCTTTCAAAGTTGTAAATGTGATTGAAGGAAAAGTCTGTTTCTGTCTTTGACATACCTGATGAATTTCTTTGTCTAAATAAACAACCTCAAGTTGCACAAATGTAATTCCAGCTCTTTGAATGGAACCAATGTTCATTAATCTAAGATGATGATGCTGCTGTGAGCAGTCCACCTGGATGACTTTTTTTAGGGACTTCTCTGGTAAATCTAACGGTGCCCTTACATCAATATGTAACAATATTTTCTTGTGTTCTGTATCCTCAGAAACTTCAGGGTTTGTAGATAAACTTTTTGAAAGCCTGTACACAAAAAGTTATCTTCCTTCTCTTGAACCCACGAAAGTAGAAGCGAAGCCTGCAGGTCAGGAAAAAGAAGAAGTCAAGGAGGAGGTAACATTATTTTTCCTGTCTTCATACCTCTAACTTTGGAATTAGCCCTCCCGTACATTTGTGAGGCAAAATGGGAAAGAAAAATCCACTTCATTGTGACTAATGATCTTTACAGTCTCTGTGCATCTGAAGAAAAATAGAAGATGACCACTCAGACAAGAACATTTTCAAATCCCTTTGTGGAGTCTACCTTTGATCTAGATTAAGAGCATTCAGAAATCCTACTCAGACGTCCCTAGCAACATGAACTGATAATGATTTGAAAGGGTTTAATAGAGGGGAAAGAAGCAGAAACATTCCAAAACATTTCCTTTTCCAATTTTGGTATTTTTTGAGGAATAGAAATTATTTTAAGTGTTTTCTGTAATACTTAAAATCAGTGAAATATGGTGGCGTCTATATTGAGGGATAATTACTTTTAAAAGTGAGGTAGCAGCATTCATTTGCCAACAGTTCTTTCTTTTATCTTGTTTTTAAGTTTTATTGACAAAATTGAAAACAGTTAAGTTTTTGAGAAAAGTGAAGTAGTATTTCCATAGTTGTCTAAATCTCTTTGTATAATCCTCTTCTATCACTTGTCTAAGATAGATGTTTTTTTCTTCTAAGTTGGTGGTTTTCCAAGGGAAGAGACCTCTTCTCTATGTTTGTAGCATCCTAACGTACCAGCTTTGAGAGAGAGCTGGGGAAAAAATTGCTATAGAAGTAAATGTTCTTTATTTTCGTCTACTCTGATCACAGTTTGCAAAGATACTTTGGGCTGAATATGTGTTTAAGTTACTATAGGAAAGATGCAAAAAAGTCAGAGAGTATATATGAAGTTCTAGTCCTTTCACCTCACTCCAAGGATGCTTATGTCATGCAGTGTTAAGAGCAAAAACTGTTACTCTCTTTATAAATGGACCATGGGTAGCATTTTTGCCAACAAGTACTCTAAATGGGTATTCAGGTTTGTGCTTCTGTCTGTGACCCTAAAATAACATGAATGAAGGACCTTCCTGGAGTTATTTATTCTGTCTTTAGAGTTAAAACTGGCTGATGGTCATGAAGGTGACAAATAAGTGCAGATCAAAATCTGTCAACCAGAACAAAGCTGTATTATATTATATTGTGAAATGCAGGTCCTTATTGGACAGAATGTGATTCATCAGTTGATTTAAATTAAACTTGCTCTTTTGTTGTTTTTTTTTCTCTTTTCTGATGTCCTTTTTTTATCTGAGGATGAGACCCAGAATTATGGCAATTTATGGAAGTAGCTTTGGTGATGGAAGTTCATAATTTGCAATTATACAAGACTTTAATAGTTTTCTGATCAGTTCTCACAGTAGTGTCATAATTTATAAGAAGTGTTTTAGAACTACCTTCAGTTGACTTAACCAGTGCTTTGGTGGGGGGAAAGAGGGAGGGTTGGGGGTAGGGGGGAGGGCAGGGCTAAGACAGAAGGAAATATCTAGGACGGCTTTATGGGACAACTTTACAGGATCAGGACATTAATTAGTTATTTCAACATCAGTCCGGCCTTGATGATTTGTCATATAGCTCAGTGTATTAGGTGATTCCTGCAAATGGAGGACACAAAACAAGAGTAGAATCATAGCTAAGTCTAGGTTGGAAGGGACCCCAGATATCATGTGATACAACTTGTGTTGAAAGCAGGGCCTTAGGTTAGGCTATCCAGAGCCCTGCCAAGCTAAGCCTTGAATATTTCTACCAATTCTCCCCATATAATCCTAAACAAGGATGTAGGAAACCTTTCTTTTTGTTTTGTTTTAATTGGAAAAAATCTTTTAAAGATAATTGCATGTAAACTTTTTCCCACCAGAATTTACAGTAACTTCTAAGCAGTGTAAAATGGCAGCAAAGGCTGCAAAAGTACAAAATGGGTTCAAAGTGATTTGCAGTAGTGGTATAGCTGACAAACTTCTAAAACTGCTTTTGTTGAGGCCAGCAAGAAATGTGACTAGTTCAACTATGTGAACAGTTTTTTGCTTTAAAGCATTTATTTCAAAGTGTAAACTACTGACGTATCTACTTGGAGAAGTAACTCTCCTTAGTTGTGTTCCAGTTACGAGCTTCAGAAAATACCTCATTTGTAGAATTGCTTACTCTAACTAATGAGATAGAGAGTGTATAGAGAACTTGTCTTTCATGAATCCTGTTTAAAAGTAAAATATCAAAGTAGTTTTATTTTGGGGCATCTCCTCTGCAGAAAAGCCTGAGAGATTTGAAACAAAAAGCCCAACAACCTCTAGCACTTAATTACTTGTAGTGCTTAAGCATTCTGTGCAAGTAATACTTAAATACTGTTTTTATATGGGATGCTAACTGTAACTTGAACTAAATCTTGGAAGTGATACTCATCCTTGATTGGTAGTTGTGTCTTAAACAGAATTTTCAAGAGTCAGTTGAAGAAGAGCGGGATGGCAGGAAAAAGAAGTATTCCAGTCCGCAGAGAAGCCGTGCAGATTCCAGTGAGCAAAGGTTAGTTTTGAACCAAGATATTTATATATTCTTCTGTATTTGCTGGCAATATTTAACTGTGGATTTTTACCTCCTAGGCAGTGATTCTTCGTAAAAATAGTGATTTCCTCCCTACTTTGTCTGCATTGTGTTACCTGTATGCTGATCACATGCATGAGAACCCTTCACTAGAAGTTGGTCTCTTCTGAAAAAATGACAGTATTTTTCAAATGTTAATACCTAGGAATGTCATTGATTCTGTTCTTTCCCTTGTTATATAAATGAAAAGCATTGTTGGAGGGGTCTTTAGGGGCTGGGAGGGTTGTTCACACAGTGTCAACATCACTTTTAAAATTTGTTCTGTTTTGGTGGTTTAACTTTTTCACCTTTCCAGTTCTTAGTCCTCCCCTTGCTGGTTTCTATGAATTAGTGACTCAACTTTGAGATTCTATACTTTTCTATGTAATTTGGGAAATTCTGACTCAAATGTTTCGCTGTCCAAATTGGATGGGAAGGATGAATAGTATCTCAACTTGTTGCAAGGTTGTTTTTTCAGTTTGGTTTCTCTTTTCATAAACATGGTGTACATATGTCTTTTCTAGAACGAGAGAGAAAAAGAGAGATGATGGCAAATGGAGGGACTATGACAGATACTACGACAGGAGTGACTTGTACAGAGAGAAATCTGGCTGGCGACGTGGCAGGAGTAAAAGTCGTAGTAAAAGCAGAGGGTTAAGTCGAAGTCGTAGCCGCAGTAGGGGTAGAAGCAAAGACCGTGATACAAACAGAAGTGTTGGTGAGTACCCAAGGTGCTGCTTTAGGAGAACTTCTAATGTCAGTGATGTGTGGTGACTCCTACACACTGTATGGTCCAGCAGACTGTAGATGTCCTTGAGTAGTTGGAGCAAAATTTGAGAGCTTTGTGTTCCTGAAGTTATTAATTAAGATGATGTTCTTCAGAGTAGAACAATTAAGGGGATTGTTTTCTTCTTTGCTAACCTCTTAATTTATCCACTAGTGTATACCAGTGGATATCAGTAGCTGATATTTTTGTGCTGTGTGTGTTGACAAAGCTGTTGATTTTTTTTTTTTTTGGCTGGTTGTTTGGGGTTGTTTTTTTTTTCCCCAAAGGTGTATCTTTTTGCAAAATAGCATTACCTCTTTTTCACTTTGTTACTGTGTATTTTTAGAGAAGCGTTCTTTGTAATTGAAGGTGGTTACCACATGACCTGTTGTTCTCCTAGGGCTAATTCAGGTCTGCTCGAAAAATAAGAGGCACAGATTTCAACGCATATTGAGACCACATTAGTTAAGGGTGGGGGTTAGGTTTGTTGTTTCAGGCTTTTCCCCCACCTCTTTCTACTTTAAAAAAGAAAGCTGTAATCCAGAATGGAATAAGGAGTAGAGGAAGGAATGTTTATTTTGCAAAGAAAACATTTAGATTTCTGAAGTCAAAACCCTGTCTGCGTTCTGTTTAGTTCTTAGTCCATTGGTAAGACCAAGCACCTTCAAGAACAGTTTAATGTGCAGAATACTGAATATTTAAGGAAATGTTTATACTGTTGTGTATTATCTTTTTCTCAGGGCTCTGATATACAGAGCAAAGCATGAAGACTTTACCTAACTTTTCTTTTTTAAACAGAGCACCGAGAGAGATCAAAATTCAAGAGTGAAAGAAATGATGTTGAAGGCTCGTATAATCCGGTTTCTGTGTCTCCCAGTAAATCTACTGAACAGTATTCCTCTGCACAGTCTATTCCCAGTGCTGTTACTGTAATTGCACCTGCGCACCATCTTGAAAACACAACAGAGAGCTGGTCAAATTACTATAACAATCATAGCAATCCCAGTTCATTTGGCAGAAACCCTCCTCCTAAAAGAAGATGTCGAGATTATGATGGTAAACCATTTCTTAGTTTTCAGTTTCATACCTTGTTTCAATTATTCTGTGACCTTTTTTTTAGGTATTCACTAAACGTAGGCAGCAAGTCAAAATGCAGTAGCATGTGGAGTATACCTTGTATGCAGAAGACGCATATATGACCTATATTTTACTGGGGAAATAACTAGTCTTGCTGGAAGCAGTTTGCTTATAATCTGACAGTTGCTGGATAGGAACATATGGAGTATGTTCACAATTCTGTATATGCTTGGCAAATATTTTGACCACTGGCAGTTCTGATAAAGATTGTGGTAACTGTGTTTACTATAAAGCAGGTGGTACTTCTGACTTTTTTTTTTTTTTCCCCCCAGCTTTTATGATGGATGCATGTTATGTTTGTATGCTTTTGAAAGATTATTCTGATTTGAATTATTTTGAAACCTCATCTGATAATGTAATGTTGGATCAGCGATTGCATGTTCTCTTTAGTAAGAAATTCCAGCAAAAACTGAGATGCTACAAATTGCTGACAACCTTTTTTTTTTTTTTTCCTAAAAAGATTATTAAATGTCCTGTTTTACAGAGCGAGGATTTTGTGTACTTGGTGATCTTTGCCAGTTTGATCATGGAAATGATCCTTTAGTAGTAGATGAAGTTTCCTTGCCAAGTATGATTCCTTTTCCTCCACCACCTCCGGGACTTCCTCCTCCTCCTGGTATGCTTCTGCCCCCTTTGCCAGGTCCAGCTCGTAATATGAGGTTGCCAGTTCCACAGGCTCATCCACAGGCACCACCTCCTGTTGTGCTTCCTGTACCAAGTAAGTCAAAACATTGTTGTCTGCTGCTTTGTCATCAAGTTAAAATGATGGCTCCTGTCTGGAAGATCTATATGTATTCGAAGTAATGAGTTCAAGTTTCCTTGCTAGCCATGTGCTATTCAAAGTATTGCCAAAATAATTCTGAAAAATCAGCTTGTAAAATGTGATGTTCCTTGCACTCCAAATTGAATTAGATAAATTGAGTGGGGAAGTGGAGGGGGGATATCTTTCAGATTATCTCATAACCCTGGTGTTTGGATTGATCACTGACAATTGGATTACTAGCTTTTTTTTTTTTTCCCTAATGCAAAAATGTTGAGATTTAATCTCCTAAAAGTTCTAACAAATTTCTATGTTTGTGCTATATTATCTGCTACTAAAAAGCAATACGTAATTGATACATCTAAGATCTATTTTAGCTCAACAGTGATCTCTGAGATGTTTAGCCTTTTCTGTTATCTCGCTGCACTTTATAATGTAAATTCCATGAAGAAATAAAATATTAGATATGTGGTTACTCTGTTTCAGTACTCTCTATTCCAGTAACACAATACATGCTGTGATAGTTGTATCAAATAGCAGCAGCTATGGGATGAGAAATAATTTTATATAGGATTAACCCTGAATTTTGCATGAGCCTTTTACTGGGTGGAATTAGCTTGCTATTGAGTGAACTGACGGTGCTGTCTGATTGTAGTCGTGTCTTGATAGGTTGTGTAGTGTAACTCATTGTCCTTTTTTGGGCATATAGTAAGTAGGAATGTATGTATCGTATGTGGTGCAAACAAAGCAAAAACAGCTAGATAAATTCCTTGTCTGTGAATGCCTTTTGCCCTGTAGTTCTTGGTTTAGAACTGTAATCTAAGCGTTGCTGATACAATCTCTTGCTCTGAGCATGCCTTGATCCTCCGTGGTAGAGCTGAGGGAGGAGCTGCTTTAGTTAATGCAAGCTCTAACAATAATAAACCTCTGGGGAAGAAAAGACGCTTTTTTTCTTTTTTCTTTTTTTTTTTTTTTTTTTTTTTCCTTAAAGCTTTGTCCTTCCTAGGAGACAGGGAAGGTGTTGGAATCAGAGTAACTTACCTGAACAGGGCTTCTCAATTTACTTTTACTGCGGTGGAATTGTAAATATTTACAATCTTGACCTTGCTCAAAGCAAGGCATAAACAAATTGCATTGAATTGTTTGCACATTTTATCTGTGGAGTTTTAAGTCTTAGTGATCTATTCTATGGTGTCATTGTAGGACCACCTTTAACACAGTCAAGTTTGATAAATAATCGTGACCAGCCTGGGACAAGTGCAGTGCCCAGTCTTGCACCCGTAGGAGCAAGACTACCTCCTCCTTTACCCCAGAACCTACTGTATACAGTATCAGAACGTAAGCAAATACCTTTTTTTAAAATCTGCTTGAGATATAAATTTTAAAATTCCTCTGTTGATGTGTGATTAGAAATTATTATCTCTGTCTTCCTCCGGGACATACAAATCTAAAAAGAAGTCTGATGGCTTTCCCTGTGGTCAGTCCATCATCTGCTGTTATTGTGTGAAATAGCAGTAGTGTTCTGTCACTGTCTGAGGAAAGATCATTTGTGGGGAGCTTCGTCTGGGTTTCATATGCTCCAAGCAATAAGATTGTTGCATGAGAAAGGGATCCCTTCATCTTCAAGCTGTTTGGTAGAACATTAGTAGGCAAAAGATGGATCTGCAAACCTGTAATTACTGTTTAATTTGGTCTTTATTCCTATCTGGTTTTGGCTACTACAGATGAGAGATTTTTTTTTTTTTTTTTTTTTTTTTTAAGCTGTGTATCACAGTAGTCTCTACAGTCTTCATATACATTAGTACTTTCTTTCTATCTTTTTTTCCAAAATCGACTTAGTTCTAGCTTTCTAACTTAAAAAAAAAAATATGGATGGCTTTCAATGGACATGTCCATCTTCCTTAACAGAGCTCAAATTTTTAAACAGTGGGTTTTTATGAGGGGAAATAGCAAAACACCTGGAGAGTCCAGATTGCTCAATTTAAATCCAACAAAGCTTATATTTCTTTGATAATGAAGGAGGTAATGGCATTTTCATGTTTTAGATGAGCAAAATAAGATAATTAAATCTCAATGTTTCATAATATTCCCGTCAGGGGTTTGGGTTTTTTTTCATAAATATTCTGAATTCTATTCAAAGGAGGGCTCTAGTTCACATTCCATGTAATTTCCTTTGTGACTTCCATGCTTTTTAGAACTTCAGTCACATAAATATCTTCTTAGATAATCCGTTCTGTTATCTCCAAATGCTGTCAGGCATTCAGATGTTACCATCTGATTCTTTCAGCTTCAGAACTTCTTTGAGTGGGTGATTCTGTCTGTCTTAGCTCACAGGGCATCACTGACTTCCATTGCACTACATAATTCTGTTCTCCAGAAACATCTGTGGAAATTCTCATGTCCTATTCTTGGACTGTTACGGTAACAACTGCTGGTTGCCCTCTCGCAATCAATTGTGTGTCAAATCATGGAGGAGGAACTTTTGGTCAGCTCGTGCAAGGTTAAAGAAAGTTCTTGGCAGACTCTGAAACTAAACTGTAAAACATCAGTATTGAAATTCTGGGGCATCTGTTTTAAATTGTAGAGTCTTTATTGTTGCTGTGGAATCAGGAGCTGAAATTTAGAGTGCTTCAAGTCTGTCAAGTCCCCTTGTATAGGCCTTCATTTCTGTTGCAGGATGTACTGTGTTTCTTTATTCATTCTAGCTCTTGTATAGCTTTTCCTTTTCATCGTTGGAAAAATGCATCATCCTTGATTTGGACCTTGGGCTGGAGGAACAGTATGAGTCAGTTCTGTCATCTTGTGTTCTCATGGTTACCCCTTTTAATTAAAATAATCATTAGTACCTTACTGGAGCTAGGCAGCTGATCTCACTCTTACTAAATTAAGATAATTTAATAGGTAAGTATTGGTCAAATTACCTGATTTCTCAGCTTTCTTTGATTGGAATCGTTTAAGTATGTTCTTCCCCAAAAATCCTTTTCTGAAGTAAACTAAACTCCTGGGCAGCAAAGACTGAAAATCATTTTGCATGTTAGGCCCTACAGAGTAAATGCTCAAACTAAATCTTTTGTTGCTCCCCTTGAAACACTGTCAGATGTTGTGAAGGTTGTCATACAGACACCTCATTCCTTTTTCAGGCAGCTCATCAGCAGTACTCAACTATTGTGACCTATGCGCTTTTGATAAACAGTAGCAATCAGATTAAAAACCAAAAGAGAATATGCCCAAATAGACTTGGGCATAAAGTTCAGTTGAGGGTTTTAAATGGCTACACGCATTGGCTGTACGACCTCTTTTTCTCTCTTTTCTTCATCCAAAACAACTTCTGATCCTTGGACATCCATGCGTTTCCTTAAAGGAAAATTAAACTTGAGTCTTAAACTCATTTGAAAAATTCTTTCATTTCTCTCCTTTTTTTATAGATACATATGAGCCAGATGGCTATAACCCTGAAGCTCCTAGTATTACCAGTGCTGGTAGATCTCAGTATCGACAGTTCTTTACAAGAGCACAAACGCAGCGTCCAAATCTAATTGGCCTAACATCTGGGGAGATGGATACAAATCCAAGAGGTAGGAAGGGTTTCTAGTCATTGCTGTTGCTATTTTTGTCCAAGACCGTCAACACTTATTTTCCCCTTTTTTTGGGCTGAAAGCAATAGTTTTTCTCACTGTTCTAGTATTCCAGAGCAATTTTCAGACATCTCTACCTTTTTTAAAATGCTAATATGATCATATTGAAGTCAAAGCAGCCTTTTTGATTAAAAATAACCACTTGCTTGGGAATGTTACAAGGGTTTTTTTGGTTCGTTGGTTGGGTTTTTATTCCTCTTTAGCCTGTAAAGGCACTTTTTTGGTGCTGGGTGCTTCTAGAAAGAGAAATGGTGCAGAAAGATGGTTTTAAGCAGTACAGTCTGAAGACTGCTTTTGATTTGCCAAGGGTATGTTTAGGACCTTGGGCACAGAGGTGATGGTCTGTAATACTTGCCTCAGCTGTTGTGAAGGTAGTAAAGAGGGCATGTTTTTGTACTTGTTTTGTACTTGATGGTCTGACTCTGTCAGCCAGATGTTCTCTCTAAAATGAACATTGCAGGTAGCATTCTAATTCTCCTAGCCCATGGAAAGGCCAGTCTGCATTTAAGTAATTCTGAATCCTTAACTGGATGGATGTGGATGTAGTCTCTTAGTGGTGACACATACAAAATATCTTTTAGGGGAGAGAACAAGTCAAGGCTCTTGAAATAAATTTTTGTTCTGTTAGTGTAACTTTCTTTTTTCCTCCTACTTTCCCCACCCCAATCCTTAAAAGAAAAGATGTTAAATTTCAGTGTTTATAGCTACACTTCAGTGTTTCTTATTCGGTAGATAAGAAAGATTTTTTTTTTTTTTTTTTCAATATTTCCTTCCAGTGACTCATCCTATAAAGAATATGGTTAAATATTATTGCAGAAATTGCTGTTGCTGTTTTCATCTTAATGAACATCATAAAGGCAGGGTTGGGGCTTTATTGCTGGCCCTCAGATTCTCCCTAAGAACCCATTCCAATTGTAAGGCATGGGTGAGTGTTCGGTGGTGGTGCTTCAGACCACTTGTTTTACTGTCTTTGTCACCTGTGTGAAAGGCTTACTCTAAAAATCTTCCTCCAAAGTAAGATTAAAACTATGCCCCAAAATGCCCAGTCTTTGTTCTCACCAGTGTAATCAGCAGAGCTCTGGCATATGTAAAAGCCATAGAAAATTGGCTTGTAACTCAGACTTCTTTTTAGGAGTTGAATATTTGGCATACACAGGAGACTAACAGCAATAGCATTATCTTAAAAAGGTTGTAAATAAATACCTGGCAAACTGTGATCTAGTGCTTTAGCTTTGTGTTTGTAGAAGTTGCTTCAAACTTTAATATCTCTGAGAGTATAATTTCATGCCATAGTTGTGCTTAATTAACAGCTTGTTGCTGAAAACTGGATGGAGGGATGACAAGGGGATAGCAGTGGGAGGAATGGGTTCTTGGTCGCTTTTTCACTGTCAAGGGTTAATACAGGGAAAGCTGGTTGTTTATTCAGCCCATGCCACTTAGCAGAACTCTAACCTGAAACCCGGGAACATAACCTTGTCTCTTTTCCTCTCCCCCGCCACCCCTTCTTTTCCTGCAGAATCTGAATTTTCAGTACCTGAAAGATGGAGTTTTAGCTTTGTTTCTTCAAGCTAATACTAATCTTAAAGGTCAAAATCTCATCCCTGCTGGCTGGACTAAATGCTTTCCTCAAATTGTTTCATTAGGCTAGCAAGTGATCTCTGAAATAACTTCATAAACATAACTGACCAACTTGATAAAGTCTTCCTAATTTTTATGTTCTTAAACTCAATCCTGTTTTGCTGTTCTAAGTGAAAGCTTTTCCAATGTCTCTGTTGATGTATGGTGAGTAACACAGGTCTTTTTCCTTTCCTCCAGCTGCCAATATTATCATCCAGACTGAACCTCCCATTCCCATTACAAATAATAGCAGCAACGTAACCAGAGTTGTCCTTGAACCAGACAGCAGGAAAAGATCTCCAAGTAGCATGGAATGTCCACCGTTAAAGAAACCATGGCTGGGAAAGTAAGAGTTAACAACTGCAGTTGACTAATTGGAATGCACTTTATTGCTATTAATGCTGTGAACATCACTATTCACTAGTCCCTGTAATTTGAGCTGGTTGGGTCAGAAAAATCTGTGTCCACATAATATAGAGACTAAATATTTGGTGGTGGGAGGAGCTCTTTTTTGTTTAATATCTAGAGTGTATACTTTTTATGAGAAAAATAAAAGTTAAATATGTGTTAACATTTGCTGCCTTACTTAAGTATATGTATGCCTATCTAAATCACTGTCTTGTTCTCATTTTCTCTAGGCAAGCAAATAACAACCAGAATAAGCCAGGATTTTTGAAAAAGAATCAATATACTAATACGAAATTAGAAGTTCGAAAAATTCCACCAGAATTGAACAATATTACACAGCTCAATGAACATTTCAGCAAATTTGGAACTATTGTAAACATTCAGGTAAAAAACAAAGTTCAGTTTTATGCCTGTATATGGGTATTTTATTTTCCCTGAAGCCGCCTTCAATATTGCAGATGAACCACATTCCTTGAGAAATCTTAATGGAGGCTAACTGGGAGAGTAGGTAATCAAATTCAAAGAAAGTTTTTCTTGGTCTACTCTGTATTAATACCTTAATTCTGTAAAAGTATGTTGGTTTCTGCCTTCATAAGGTCTTACCAAATTTGAAAGGCTTGCAGGTTTAACAGTATCTAAACCAACTCAGGTTTTTAAGCAACTTGTGTATAATTTTTGAAAGAGATCCTCTAACAATTTCTGTCTTGTATGATAGTCCTACAGTACTTCATAGTCAGGATTTTGACAAAGATGCTACAGGAGGGTCTTTATATGCATCAGTTTATTACCGCTTTGCATCCTAGAACTGGCTCCAGTTCAGTGGTTTTCCTTGCACTGTAAGAAGGGGGAAAGCACTATATAAGCAAAACACAGGTAGTTACATGGTTAAAATAGCATTTAATTTCCATCTATTTTTCTAGACAAAACAGTTGCCTCTTAAGTCCTCGGTTAGAGGTCTAAATAAAAGACAGATACCTGGAAAGCCTATGTATTTCTTGAGTTGAGAATTTTATGTCTTAGCCCAAAAGATACTGTGGTGCTTTCTGCACCTCAATAATGAAATAATGCATTTAAAACATGTTATCTCAATCATTATACTGGAAAGTCCGAGTTACGTTTTTATTCCTGTGATTAATTTTTAGAGAAAAATAGTGTTATTGAAGACTGTTAGATAATGCTTCTTTGAGACTGTGGTGAACCTCTGCATTGTACATCCTTGGACAGCAAGCTTCTTTCAGTAGGTTAGAATAAAGAGCTTTCAAGTCAGCACTAGGGTCTCTTCAGTCATACCGCAGCGGCAGTTCACAGTCCTCTGAGTATGTGATGCTATTTGGTGGAGGAGTAATTTTTATTTTATTTTATTTTACTGTATATAGGCTCTGCTGCAAGTACGTGTAATATTTGCCAAAAGGTACTTGGCTTTAATTACATAGAATGTTTTATCTGTGTTTTGAGCTGTTAGTATTATTGGATATCCCACTCATTATTGCAGATTATTTCTGGATTGGTTTGCTACTGGTTGAGATGTCTTCTTCCTTGTGAAATAATGCATTCTAATGAACTTTTGATTTAGGTTGCTTTCCAGAATGATCCTGAAGCTGCTCTAATTCAGTACTTAACTAATGAAGAGGCTAGGAAGGCAATTTCCAGCACCGAGGCAGTTCTGAACAATCGGTTTATAAGGGTACTGTGGCACAGAGAAAGTGAACAGCAGCCCCCATTGCTGCAGCAACAACAGCCGCAGACACCCACACAGTCTCTTCATCACCAACTTCACCTTCAGCAGCAAGCCCTGACCACAACTCCAGCTGTAACGATGCATAGCAATCTGTCAAAGGTATTGTGCTATCGTAAACTAGTGATTAAGTGATGAAGGTTATCAGCATTCCTAAATGACTGCTACTTCAAGAAAGCAGAGTATATAATCCTTCATTTTTTAATATTTATTGATACACAGGTGATGAATAAACCACTGGCATCTGGTGCCTATGTCCTTAATAAAGTCCCAGTGAAGCGTCGCCTTGGAGCAGCAGGTGGAAACCAGCCTGATTTAAGCCAGTCTGGGTCTGTGGTAGAGGATTCTCAGGTATGCTGATGAAGGCTGACCATCTCTACTTTCAGTTACTTTCAGTACTTTCAGTTTCTTTACTTTGTTGCTTGGCCTGTTAGCTAAGAAGGAACTAGCAATTAGAACTTGCGAATTGTTCCCAGTTGGTTCTGTTTCTTTTCACTAATGTTCTGTGCAACCATAGTCAGTCACTTCTTCCTAGTTTCATTAGCTGTTTATACAAAATGGGGACAATGACTTCAGAAACAAAGTATCAGTATTTTATGTAGCAGAAAGTATTTTTGGCAGTGCTTCATAGTGAATAAATTTGACAGCCTGTATGTGATGTCATCTTCTTGTTGGCGAATCTAATTGCATTCCCAGTGATTTTTGAGCTTATGCTGTGATTCCACAGTAGTGCTAGAAACTTATGGAATACTTCTGCGTAGAGTTCAAGCTGATACAGTTTTAATTCACACCAGTATCATAGTGCAGCATGTGTTCGTGGCCACAGACAAGTCCTTTTAAGAAAGAAAGTATGCAGGTGACTTTTGCTGCCTTATTTGGTCAGAAAGTGTGGTGTTAGACTATAACTGCAAAGCTGAATATAACGCAGATGCAGAAGATCAGCTTCAGTGGTCTTTCTAGTGGACATCAGGATACAGAGGGAGTTTTGGATGAAGGAGGAAAGAAAGTGTCTTTTGCAGAAATCCTTTTAACAAGCATTTAAGCTTCCAAGCAAGTTGACTTACAAGCAATCATGCTTTTATGTGTGTGTTTTAATTGCCTTGGTCTTTTTGTCTCATTGCACAAATCTAGAAGTTTGTGTTCATATTTCACAGAATAGAGTCCTCTAAAATTCATTGATGGTATATCACATTCATTTTAAGCTATTACATATTTTTGTTTGTGCGTTTTTACTATTTCAGACATTTCCTACTTCTACAAGCCACTCAAAAATGGTTTACAGTTCTTCAAACTTAAAGACATCTGTGAAGCCTGGTGCAGGGTCTAAACCTCATGATGTGCAAGAAGCCCTTAAAAAAAAACAGGTACTTTACTATTCATTGGCTGACTGAGAGTATAGTGATCAAAGTACTTTATAAAGAAAGGTTTGATAGGCAACTTAAACCTCAAATATTGCTGTATAGCTTTCTACATTAGTGTAGTTTTTGTCATCGTTATAGGACTGTCTTGCAAATGCACACTGAGGTTAATCATGGGTAAGGGAGTATTCCTTTTGGGGTGTCTTACTTGACACACTTGGTTGTGTGGGGGTTTTCTGGGTTTTCTTGAGACATTTCTCTGATTTTAATCTCTGCAGGTATGAGACACTTAAATGACAATGTAGGATATGTTTCTTAAGAGGGCAAAAATTTCGTAGAGTACTTCACAGCAGAAAGTTAGCAACTTTTTATTGTTTTTCTTCAGATTGGATACACTTCATACTTGTACGTTTTGTAGACCAGTAGTTTTCATTATGGCCTTCACTTCTATAGTTTGAAGAAGAAAATATGGTATATATGAGTACGTATAATGCTATACAGCTTTTTACTGATAGAAAGAATTTTCTTCTCATACAGGAGGCAATGAAACTCCAACAAGACATGAGGAAAAAGAAGCAGGAGATGTTAGAAAAACAAATAGAATGCCAGAAGGTAAGTCTGGAATGTCTTTTAGTAAATACATTCTTGATTTTGTAGATACCTGTCTGTTCAGTGTTGTTTTTCCTGGAATTTTATATTCCTGCTCTTTTATTAATACACAGATGTTGATATCCAAGCTGGAGAAAAATAAGGCCATGAAACCAGAAGAGAGAGCAGAAATAATGAAGACCTTGAAAGAACTAGCAGGAAAAATATCTCAGTTAAAGGATGAATTAAAAACTTCATCTACAACCTCTACACCATCAAAATTAAAGTCCAAGACAGAGGTATTTATTGCGCAAGACACTTGCCTGTCTGTCTTTTGTAACTATTTCTGATATTATGTCCTAAAAATGCAGCAACATCAGATCAAAACACTTCTAAGCAGCATTTTAAATTTTAGAGTGATAACCATGGACAAGCAAGCTATGGTTTTAAGGAACTTGGATGACCTAGTTTTGCGTGTAGCTCATTCAAGCTTGTTCCAATTCTGAAGCAGAGAATTCTGGGTCCTTTAAAAAACGGGTTGGGAGAGGGAGATGGAGGCAATTAAACTGAATTTAAAGGAAAGTATGGATATTGTGTACTGATCTGTCTATATCATTTACATAAGTGTATTGCTGAAGAAGTGGAATAGAACATTAAAAGCACACATTACAGTTCTGCTTTTCCCTTCCATTTTATGCACCTTTTTCTCTAAGGCACAAAAGGAACTTTTAGATGCAGAGCTGGACTTCCATAAGAGACTCTCTTCTGGAGAAGACACAACTGAATTGCGAAAAAAGCTAAATCAATTACAAGTAGAGGTGAGTTTTTCTGGATTGGTGCTTTTAATGTATTTATGATACATAAATGTTTTAAATCCTTTCAAACTGAGGATGGCTCTGTACATTATTTGCCTTCTTTAAACAGGCTGCCCGTTTAGGCATTTTGCCAGTTGGTCGAGGAAAGACAGTGCCAGCCCAAGGAAGAGGACGAGGACGGGGTCGTGGTGGGAGAGGAAGGGGGATGTTGAATCACATGGTGGTGGATCATCGTCCCAAAGCACTAACAGTTGGAGGCTTCATTGAAGAGGAAAAAGATGAATTGTTACAGCACTTCTCTGTAAGTATGAGGTCACATTAAAAAAAAAAAAAAAAAAAAAAACCTGAAGAGAATTGTAGCCAAGCTATAACTCTGAGATTAAGTAGGTCACCGATAACCCTGGATGTGTGCTTACTTGCAAAGAGAGGCATGCTAAGAACTTTGTAAATAACTGTTTCTTTTCCAAATTCTTGAAGATGCAAGTCTTTTTGTTTCTATTAGTGCAAATAAATCAAAGACTTCGTCCTGAATTGATTCTATGATTCTATGAATTCTATGAATTCTTGGAACAGGCTATGGATAAGCAAACAGTTTCAAGAGTTATCAAGGGTATAAATGTAATGTCTCTTATAGCTGCTTTACAATAGGTGCCCAATGCATTCTTTTAATGAGCAAAGCTAAATAGCTTACTCTTATTAATTCTGCATTAGTTTAAAACGACGTTAGAAAGCTGAAAAATATCTATCAGCCTCTCTCTGTTTACAAATTATTTGTCAGATTAGCGATTCATACCATTTATCTTGTTTCTCTCTAGCTCAAGAAGCAAAGCACTGTTTTGCTAAACAGGACATCGGTTTCAAAGACATTAAATTTGTTTATGAACTCATGGTAGAGCAAGTAGCGTGCTAGTTTGCAAGCTAACTTAACAGATGTGTTAGTATCATAACTAAGTTAACATAATAAAGGAGAAACTGATTTTACATTACCCACAGTTACCCTTTCCAGAATGAAATGTTTTCATGTGCAAAGCTAGTAAACTTCTCAGAGAGATCATGTAATACTTCATAAATAGACCCAGCATGAAATCTAAGTTTGATTGAATCAGTCTGGTGTTTCTGGATGCTCTTTGCAGAGCAAGTGATTGATATGGAAAACTAATTTTGTAGAATCCTACCCTTTAGAGCTGGATACAGAAAAGCAGTAGAGTTCTCAAGAGAACTGGTAATCTGAAAGCTTGTTTGTTTCTGGTTTGAGTGGGAACAGAGAAGTTTACAGTTCTTCATACAGTGGGGTAAGCTTTGCTCTTTGCTCACCTGTTACTCTCTGCTTTCGCCTCCTTCCTTATCAAAAGGTTAGAGGTCACTACGACTGCTTTGATTAGGTAAATTCAGTGAAAAATGTGTGATTTGATCAAAAAAAACAGCCTGCTTTAGGGTATGATAACAATGCCATGAACCCTGGGAAAAGTCCTGAGAGGGGACCAGAGTGCCTTTTTTTAAAAAAGATCTTTGCTTTAATTCTCTTTCTGAGAGACTTCACGTTTTTGAAAGTTTTAGTCACCTTTAGCTCCTAAAACCAGTAAAAGTTTTTACAAACAACTAGGGCTGTTACTCATGCTATTATCTTACTGGCTTTTAAACTATTTTTCTTCTGCTATTCATATTAAATCTCAAGTTGACTAATTCTTTTGTGCTGCTTGTACTCCACGCATAAATCCTTTTTTTGTTTGTTTTGGGGTTTTTTTTACTATTTAACTATCATTGCGGATAGTTTTGCGTACCAATTTTCACCATTATGCAGTATATAAACTCTAAAAATGCAAACTTCTTGTTAATAAGCCATACTAGATCATATTTTTTTCCTCCTCCCAGTGTACTTGTAGAATGTATTCAGGAGCTCTATAGCAGAGTTTGACTCCTATTACTGAAATCTCTTTTGCAAACTAATGAGCTCTAAAGGACTTGCTTAACAGGTCTAAAGAAGTACAACAACGAAGGGCAGAAGAGAATAAGGGAAATGGTGAATTCAAAGAATTAACTTCTGAGCTATAGATTAATATACTTATTTCCTTTTCTCCTGCAAAATTAAGCTCCACTTATTAGAATAACAATAAATCTGAGCTTTTGCCCAAAAATATGGGTACAAATGCTGCAATATTGCTGGACGGTGCAGCTGAGATTTCTCTGGCTCTCACTTTTCTGTCCAAAAAGTAAGGTTTCAGTGGCACTTCAGTACACTGCAACTGTAGCACATGATGATCATGTTTTTTGAGGAGAATATTACTACTGTTCCTAATCGATTTTTCTCTCATAGAAATTTGGAGATATTGAAGACCTTCAAGAAGAGGATTCCCCCTTAAGTGTTGTTCTAACTTTTAAATCTCGCTCAGAAGCTGAGAATGTAAGTAGAATAATGGATATATTTTTGTTCACGGTTCTAAAATGAGAATTTTTAACTTCTTGTGTCTGCTTTTGTTTTAAAATTTAGCAGACTTTGATCCCACTAGTTTGAGTTAGCTAGTGTGGGTATTTGTTGCTACTACATATAGTGTCACTAAAGGGGGAAATACCTCCTGTTTACCTTAATAGTAACATAAGTCTTTTGCTGATAAACATTCCATGTCACGATCAGTTCAGAGCTCTGTTAATCTTTTCAGATTGGTGGTAGATGAGCACTATTTAGCAGATTCAGGTTTGAGTGAAGTTGCTCTTGGAGGACTGAAGTGGATGATTGTGGCTTATATGTTTGAGCTCTTCAAATGTGCATCCGCATGATGTTCACTGGGTCTAGCTCATTGTTGGCAATCTTAAAAATTCTTCACTTGATCCTCTTTTTGAAAATATGTTCATTTAAAATACAATCTAGGCTGCTAACCAAGGATCCCGGTTCAAAGACAGAAGGCTACAGATATCATGGTACAAACCTAAGGTACCTTCTGTGTCCACAGAAATCGAGGAAGAGGAGTCTAAGGAAGAGGTATGAAAATATGTTAATAAACCTAATCACTCTTGTAGGAATCTAATAGCTAAGAGCTCTTTTAGGGTACAGTTTTCTGTTTACTGAAGAAATTTCATAAAAGATGTTTTTGCAAACCAGAAACTTAACTGGTTTTGAAAAGTCAGGTATGTTTTCCACATTTTAAAAAAAGGGAAAAGGAAAAAAAAAATACACTTTCTGGATGGGATGTTGATTTTTAAACTATGAAAACAAACCTCATATTCTCTATCTGCAGGATGCTGATCTCTTTACTTCACAGTATTAATGCTGCACTGTAGGATAAGTTACTTATATTCTTTCCTGTAATTAGGAACACATTAGGAAACATTTTAATGGTTTTTCTGTCTAGGCATTTAACAGAAAACTGTTGTTTCAGAGAGGGTGGGTGGTTGTTTATTCCTGCTTCCTTTGAAGTTTGGCTTTCTACTGTTCTTTCAGTAAAACTTGTTGAATGTAATTGTATGCATTCTGGTGAGACATACAGTAAACAAGAACCTGATACAAAGTGCAACTGATGCTGCATGACGTGTTTCCTAGGATACAGCATGGAACTTCTTTGTTTAAAAGTACATTTTTTTTTCTTCATCTAGGAGACTGAAACCTCAGATTTATTTTTGCACGAAGATGATGATGATGACGACGAAGATGAGGATGAATCCCGTTCTTGGAGAAGATGAAACTTGATGTTGGAAATGTATAATTTTAGGAATATAGTTCAAGCTACATCTTTTAAACATTTATTTAAGGAAGTTGATGAGCCAAAAAAAGCTTTACTTTCTTTTCAAACCACAAGATTTAAAGTGAGCAAAGTTTGTTATATAAACATTTCGGATATAGAGCTGTGATACTAAGCTAGCCAAAGGCCCAGTAACTTTTTACATAATTATCAAGCTCACCAGAGTGGTGATTTTTTTTCTATTTAAGAAGGATAAAAAGAGAGAAGGGCGGGGGGGGGAATTAGTATTTTCTTGTCCTCTTTTTGTGTCACCTGTTTTACCTTGTTTTGGGTTTTTTATAATGTGATTGATTTGTTAGTTTATAATTGAAAAGATATTACAGGTTTTATTTAGCAATATTATGGGGTTAGGGGAAAGACTTTCATTAAATGTTATGAAAGAAAAAATTGCCTCATTTGCTAATTGAAAAAGGGTAGTATTTTATTTCATATGGAATCACTTATTATAGGAATTGTTTGTGGCTAGATTCATAAATCATTTATTTCAATATGTTTGAAAGCCACGTGGTTTCTACGTTCTACTGCTTTTTGTGAGAGGAGATGGAAGAAGCAATTTAACAGGGTATAATTATAATATTCTCCAGTTCACTCTGTTTCTTCAAATTCTGCTTCACAGAAAACATCAGCAATGACACATATTTGAGTGAATTTTCACTCACTGTTGATTTTCTTCTGTAGTTTCAGTATAAGATTCAAGTTTGACTGTTTGTTTATTGCATTTCAGTATTCGTGAGCATGAATGTAATGAGTTTCAAACTTCCTCAAAAAGAAAAACAACTGAACTGGCAACCGTCTACCAGCCAGTAGAAACTCTTCCTCCTCTCCCTGTTACCGTTTGTTTATGTTCAAACTAAATCCATGAAGTGTTCAGAGCAAAATGCTTTTTAGCCAACAGAATGTCAGTATCCTGCTTAAAGCACTGGTTTAATGCCAGTCTTTAAGTCTTCAGAGGAGTGTGCAGAGCTGGTTTTGGAAGGTTATTAATACATCTCCAAGTATAGTTTTGTTCAGACACATTTAAGATGAACACCATTACATTCTCAGTTGCCTTATTGTTGTACCATTTTAAAAACACACACACACCTACCCCAGAAATGGTGTGTATTATGATAGAAATGAGGATAACAAGTTCAGATACTTGAGCCATGTATCTTAACTGTTACGTGGCTCTTGCGGTTCATGAACGTATTATCTAGTAAGCATTTTCCTTGACTCTGTCCATTTGTACCGTACACTTTTCAGTACATTTTATGTGCGTTTCTATACAAAATAAACAGAATGTCAGTGCAAAAATGCTCTCCTCTTTGAATAATTAGTTTGCCAGTATATTTCCCAGCAAGTACCTGACTGAAGAACAATACACATCAAAACCTTTAAATTATAATGGCTCTGAACTTGGCTAGTGACATGTAGTTGAGCACACCTTTGTGTTAACAGTTCCCCTAACTTTGTTACCCTTTTGCCTTGGTGGTGTATCAAAAGTCAAAACAGTGTAATTTCTATTTCCTTGTCAGTTGAAGGGAATATGTCTTTCAGTATTCTGTCTCTTCACATTGAAACCTTACCTCTTTATATAATTAGGACTTTCCTGCTAATACTGAGGCTAATTTACAGACATGAAGAAATGAGAGGAAACCAATCCTACATACTTAGAAGAATGTCTTGCTTTTCTCCCATCATCTCGAATTTTTTTTTAATGTCTGTGGCTCAGTCAATGTATATTTTGAAAAATCCATTGCAGCAAACGTATTTGAGTCCTGACAGTTTAAAAAATGATAGAGGGAACAAAAGGATTTATATATTTTTTTGTACAGAGTTTTTTCTTAAACTGTATAATTTTGTAAATATTTTGCTTTTTTGTGTACTAAAACTACCAGCGTATAGATTTCAATAAGAATTGTTGTATTTTTGTATTTGGAAAATGAAAATTACAGTGAATGAATGAAGCTGTAAGAAAAATTGCAGTAGCCTTTGACACACATAGAATGGGATTCCTTTTCATATGGTTTTAGCTCTAAAGTGACACCTGACTGGCACACTGTTCAGGGACACTTGCCCTTGCCCAGACACGCTGGCTGTTCAAGTTGGGCAAGATAGGAGGGAAGCGAGTGTGGTAGCTTTATTTAATGATTTTTTTGAGAGCTTTATATGATTTCTTCCTCCCCCCCCCCCCCCCGCCCTTTACGGTGCACATTGGCGGACTTACATAAATCCTCAAGTGACATCCCAAACATGATTTCTAAACGCTGAGGCACAAAAGTGAGTTGTGCCTCTGAACTTAGCTTGTGTATTGAAAGCATGCGATTATATTATTGGGAATTTAAGTGATGTGCAGTATAGCGGTATCTGACTGCTGGTGTTTAAGGAGGAGGAAAGCTCTTTGAAAGTGACCTTCATTCTGCCAAAGCTGATGGATCTCCCCGTATTTTAGGGTATACTAGGCTATATTAAACTGGTTGGGGGGGGGGGGGCGTTTTGGTTGTTTGTTTGTTGTAATAGGTAACATGACAGTACAGCTTATTTTGTTTCTATGGCAACGCTTTATTGTGAAATTCACATGAACTTTCAGAGAGTACCTTAGACAAAATTTATAATCAACAATGTAACTTGTGTACACCAGCCAGTGTATTTACAGGCAATGTGTAATTAGATGTTACCAGTCTGAACTTAGGGTATAAACATTGAAAGAGTATGTGATAAGAAAGTAACTGTTAGGAAGAATTATCTCCCTTTCATTGTTGAATTAACCTAAGCAAAAAGAACAAAACAAACTCAAGAGTTGAAAAGATAAATCTGAAAACAATTGCCTGCTTATTGTGAAAACAACACTTTTTTTAACAAAATCATGTGAAAAGGAATGAAGTTCCTCTTGGTGTATAGTAAACTTGTACTATAGTTTTTACAAATTGTGAACTTGTGTAATAGTATAATAGGAGATATTGTTGAATTTCTAACTGTTTATACATTTAAATTCATATATGTAATGTTTGTTTTATTGATTACAATCTGAATTTCTAAGATGCATGTTGACTTTTTTGCAATAAAGATATACGATGGAATGGTTCAAGATTTAGAAAAGAAAGAAAATTCTAACTTAAATAAATCAGACAGCAGAACCATTCAAAAAAAATTACAACTATCACAAAAAGAGCGTTATCACTTTTTTGGGGGGACGTATATGTGTGAAGGTGTTATTCGTTTGTATGGAGTGTGTGTGCAAGTTTGTCCTACTGAATAGTTAATAGCTAGGAGAAAAATCTTCAAGTGTATCAGTGTGCTGAAATAGTACTAATTAAGACATATAAATTGATGGGGGGAGGATACAATGGGGGTGGGAGGGATTCCAGTAAAGGCTGTTTTACATTTTGGGGAAGGTTCAAAGTTTAACAGAAAATGAAAAATGTTTTATAGACTGCGATGGGTTCCATGGTCTCTTTTACAGATTTGCAGTATTGCTGGGTTACTGAAAATAGTGTGTACAAAACATGAAATTATATACGTGCAAATTCTAACCCCTTTGCAATTTGGTCTGAAAACTAATTTATTCTATTATTAATTTTATTCTTTGTCTTTGCTTCTTTCACTAGTTTCCATTACTTCCTTCTCTTTCCTGTGTTGCTTTCATGAATGTAAATGTTTGTGATCCAAGTTTAAAAGCCTTTTCTCCTGCATTCTCTTTTCTTACCTGTATTGTTGGTGTGCTGCGACAAGATTTTTTTGAAAACAGACTAGAAACTTTACAAGGATGGGAATTTTTCCTTTTCCCTTTCTTCACTGCACTCTTTTGAGGAATAGGGGGAAGAGAGGAAGGCACTTGCTAGTATATTTAATAACTGTATTTGTATCACCATCTCCCTCATCCCTTTGTGGTCCTGCAATGTCAATGTTTTAAAACATGAACTGGCTTTTCTTCTGTGTTGATGAAGAGACTTCTCATGATAAACCTGTGGCTTTTGGACATTTTCTCATTGCCACTAATTGAACTTTACAGTCTTTCCACAGTCCGCTTTCCTGTCAATAACCACCAAATAATCCTCATTCTGCAAGATGCGATAAAGTCCTTTAAGGAGATGGAGTCTTGACAGTGAGTAGGAAATGTTTGGCATTCAGTTCAAAATAGTAGTTTCTTCCTACATGATCAAAATTAATTTTAATGGCAAAAGGGAATAAAAAGAACTTGAAAGGGGGCTAGCATTTTTCTCTGTGTGTTTGTGGCTTTGGATTTATTTTCCCCCCCCCAGCTGTTTCAAATACCATCTAAATGTTCCCCTATTACAGAAGTACTGTTTGGTGGGGTAGGACAGCTCTTCCTGCAGGGATGGATCTGAATCTTGCTGAAAGCCATTTTGAAGAAAGCAAGATGTGTCAAGTAATTATTTCAACTGAACAAATACATGAAGGTAAATTGTTGCTATAATTATTAGGCCAAGAATCTCTTTAGTAGCTACACTCATAGTTGTATGAAATACAACAACAATAATTGTTTACAGAAAGGTTTCCCAAAGATGGAAATATAATTTTAACTTGTCTTTTCAAACACGGGACCCAGTTCTGTCTTATGGAGCCGGTTGTGCAATGTTTATCTGGGTCCTTATTGATGAGATCGCTGACACGAGCATGTGGTTGAAAATGGAGAAGTAAGTTTGTCTGACATTTCTCTGAAGTTTTTTATGTGTACTTCCACTGCTTTTTTCCATGAAGGATCTATAATTGTGATGATCAAAATGTAAATGGCTTAATGAGAGCTTTTTCTCTCTCTTTCTCCCCAGGATCATTCCACAGACGATTTCCAATTGCTGCTTGTTAATTTTCAGGTAGGTTGATCTGTGCTAGATCCTGGATGTGTGGAGCCAGATGTGGAGAACCACTGCAAGGCTGACAGCAGGGTGGGTGGGGTAAGGTCTTGTGTGTAATAGAGCGTGGTGCTTGACAGCCGCTTGGGTACGGCTGCTTCTGAAGAGGTACTGGGACAGTGTGAGGATGGTGCAAGTCATGAGAACAGTACCCCGTCTGGAAGGACAAAACAAGTCTTTAAAGGGCACTGAACCTTCCCCTGGGAGGGCCTTCTGTCCAGTGTCAGGAGTTAAATACAAGAATTGGTGAAAAGTGTAGGCTGGAGAAACTAACGTCGCGTTTTAAAGGCTTCCGTAAGGGTAGGAGGATGCAGGGATCCTTCCCGAGCCGGGCTCTCCACACCCCTGCTCCTTGGGCTGTCGGCATTGCTTCAGCATCTCTCTAATTTTCTTGCCGTTTGGAGACGGATTTAATTGAAAAGTAAACTCAGCAGAACCTAATGGTTATCTAAACTCTTTTTTTATTTGAAATCTGCATCTTCAGGCATCTGAAAGTTTTCAGTATTTGACCTATATTGCCCAAGTGAAGATTTTCACATTGCTCAGTTCAAAGGCAGAATGCTGGGTGAGGTGACCAGAATATCACCTTTTATCCCTTAAAACGCTGCCTGAGATTGATTTGCAGGTAGTACGCTGCATGCCACTCAGCTTCTTGATGCCTGCTTTATTTGAAGTGACGATGATTTTGCTCCACAACAGGATATGCAGTCCAGGATTTATTTTTAATAAATCTGGGGGCATCTTAAGTTGACATTGCATGACTGGAGCTCAGCACTTTACACTTTTTTCACTTAAGAGCGGAGGGCCAGTACTGTGTTTCCCAGGTAACTGCTCTAGACCATCTATTTTCAGGCGAGCTCGGAGCAGCAGCAGCACAGCGGACGAGGCATCCCCACGCTCCCCAGGCTGCTCGCTAGGTCGGTTTCTGCACACAGACAAACACCAAGCTGCGTTTGAGGGGAACTAGTTGAAGCTTATTTTATGGGAAGAAGCAGTGGTAATCGGGTAGGTTGAATATACAAACGAAATATTTGCCAAATCAAAGCGTGGGATTATTTTCTCTGCAATAATATTTTCTCATCACGAGGGGTCGTAACAGGACACTTCAGAGATTAGCGTGACATCTCCATGGTCAGCAAGAAATGGGCTCTTTTCGGGTGTGCAGGGTACAGACACGTCCCAGTGCAGGTGCCCTCGGCACTGGGGTCAGTGCCGGCTGGTTCGGTAGCACCACCAGCCGCAGGTGCTGCCTTCCCTTCCCGACCCCGGCTGTCCCAGCCGCCTCTGTCCCCATCGGCAGGGTGGACTGCCTCTCCAGGGTGGAAAGGACACGCAGAAAAGTTTATTGGAAACCATGTAGAACAGGATTTATGTTAATCTCCGGATAAGTATATTTTTAAGCAATATCTTCTGTGACCCTAGCAACGTTCATCCTGGAAATCTAATGTGTTTTACTGTGATTTGTCTGCTTATTTTATTTTCAGTTTGATCTTAAATGTGCTTTCACAGTGGTGAACTCGGTTGTGATGATACAGATTTTTATATACTGCTTCTGTATTTTTTCAGTATTTTCTGCTTGCTGTCTTGCTTTTAACCCTAGTATAAATTGAAAGTTTGTAAACTTATTCAGCTACATTCTTGCAGCTTTTGTATGACTGGAAAATCGTATAGAGAGAAAAAGCTGATGATGTGTGTTTTAAACTTGTGATTGCGTGAATATTGCACGCATGAGGGTGGATCATTCTGGCACTCTACAAGGAATGATCGTTTCCACTCCGGCCACGTCTCAACAGCAGCATCCATTTACCACGCTTGGGTCCCTCGTGTGGGGACGGGTAGGTCTGCGTTTACTTGGTTCAGTAATGTCTTTGCCATAAGAGACACTCGACGTGGATATGTGTGACACGCAGCGAGTTGGAGGTTGGTGCTTGGCCTCGGGGGTGACAGTGACGTCCGGCCTTGCCATGCCGCGTAGGTCGGTGTTAAATGGTGTCAGCGTGTGACACGGGCAGCGCTGAAGCAGACTTTTACATTGACTCTAGGGCAGGAGCCATTACGGTGAACCGCAAAGGTGCGGCAAGAGCCGCGTTTGCTCTGAGAAGGTGGTGGTTGGGCTCCGCTGAGAAGACCTGCCGTGGCTCACCAGCCGTGGCCCCCAGAACTGCCGCTGCTCCCCGGGGCTCTGGGAGGCATTTGGCTCTGGTCCAGGCCGGCTGCGGCGCTGGGACGGGTCCGGTGTCCCGTCCCGCAGACCGGCTGGAGCTGCCGGGGAGCAGGGTAAGCAGGGGGATCCCTCGTGCGGGGATGAGCCGGGCGTCCAAACCCGGGGAGCAAAGGGCGCCCGGACCTGGGGGACCGAGGGGTTTCCTCAGCCTCGCTCTGTTTCACCACAGCAGGGTCAAATGGCAGAATTGCGTACATCCCCAGTGCCCTGCTTCACCCGGGTCTTCCGTCGTCTTCCCACAAAAGAAAAACGAGGTTTTTTGCTATTCCTTTATGGCATCTGGCAAATACACTTTGTCAGAAACAGCCTTTAGATTTGAACTTCAAAAAACATCGTATCTGGTCGATGTACTCCAGCCCAAACGAAGGCTGTAGCAGAGTTGGCGTCGCCGCTCTCGGTGCCTCCAGCTGTGGCAGAGGGAAGTGACAAAGGCCAGAGGGGAAACCCCCGGCAGAGCTCGGTGCTGACCCGGCCCCCCCGGCACAGTCCCCGGCGGTGACCCCCCAGCAGCGGCGGCAGCGACCCCCGTGCCAGCCCCGGGCGCGCGGCGGCAGGCGGTCCGGGGCCGTCCATCTCCGTCGAGGCCGCGTTTCCTCCAGGAGAGGCGGATGCCGTCGGGCACCGTGACGGCTCTCGCTGACCGACGGCACGCAGGCCACAGCGCTGCCAGGACCGTGAATGCTCGAGAGGGAAAACGTGTGTCCCGGACCCGGGGGAAAACCCTGTCAGCGATGGGGAGGTGTGGGGAGTAGGCACCAGCATCACCCCCCGCCTCAGGGGTTTGACTGCTGTGTTGTTATTCATCTTATTTTTTGGGAGTCGGACCCCTTTTGTACTTTGTCGTGCTGTGCCTTGATCATGTCGGTGCGGCACCGCCAAGAGCACTGCTCTCAATGACGTTTTTGAGTTAATTATAGCCTAGCCTGCGCATCTTGCACCGATAACCTTAAAGCACTTCTGCTCTGTGACTTATTTAAATGCTAATAAATTATACATTTCTGGCACTTTAGTAATTCATGTGAAAATTATTTGGAGTCAACTCAACATAACATACCTCTCTGTGTGCTCTCTGGTGGCTAAAGGTATGTCAGACAACAATTTCATCCACTCTTTGCTTTTTGACATGACTTTGAGTTACCTGTGGGTCAAAGAAGATGAGGACTTGAACAAGCACACTGCCAACTGTTGATGTCTCTATTATTAAAGAGGGAGTTAAGTCTAAATCAGGATCAAAGTATATGCAACTGTAAGCATATCTAGGCCTATAGGAAAGCATTTTCAGGCTGTATTTGTATGCAGTGGAAGCTTTAATATCAACATGTGGAGACTGATGTGTCAGGGAGAAAAGTAATGAGACTTGTTAATTTAACTACAAAATACATTAATGTCTGAAGTTTGCCTGCATTGGAAGGAATGGATTCTTACAGATTTACACTGCCCCAAAACTGTTTGATTGTTCATTTGGGGAAATGTCTAATAAAGGGCTGCAAAACTTGATGCCGCGAGCTTTAGGGTGCTGTGCTTCCCTAAACCAGGGGAGGAAACACCTCCAGAACACAACATGTGTGACTTCAAACAGTAAAATCTGCAAAGCTGTGCAGAATTGTATGCAAAGCCTTGCATCATGCCCGAGCCCACCCGGTGCAGCAAGCAGCCTCGCACCATCGCGGGCAGTTTTGCGAAGCAGAGCAAAGACTCTCCCCCTTCCTCTGCCGGGCGATGCTTCTGCCACAAACCCTAGCAAACAGCTGCACCGTTTTCCAGCTCCTCTCAAAGCCTGCGGAGCTCCGGGTGGGAGAGAGCCCTCTCTGTCCTGGAGAAAGAGCTGGTGCAATGCGTAAGAAGCATCAGCAACAGAGCATTGCTCCGACTGGTGCAAAACAAAAGGCACCTTTTGGGATGCTGTTAGGAGCAGGGACCTGTAACGTTTCCTAGGCAGCCCTGTCCAGGAGAGTAGCCCCAGCCGCAGGGGCACCAGGTGGGCGATGCTGTTGCTATTGCTGTGCTGAACCTGCTTTCAGAGGGGTGCAAGCTCTTGCCCCTGCCTGCATCTTAACATGGCTGCATATTGCCCTAGGCTTGCTCCTCACGCTGCTGTGGCTCAGGGACTGACTTTAAATAGTTCCCTCCGTTGTCTGAGCTCTCAAAGGCTTTGGGAAGAGCCAGCACCTTCCCTGCAACATCTGCACTCCCTGGGTCGCCCGTCTCTGGCAAAACCCAACTATAAGTATTCCCTGGACGTCTCACGTCTTTGTGCTGGCAACATAAACCTTTCCACAACGGGTGGCGCGGTGGCACCACCGAGTCGGGAGCCTGTGCTGAGTTACACAAACGTGGGGTTGGTGCTGGGTAGAACCGTTGCCTCTGGGTCCCGGCACGTGGTCGAGCACTGGGTTAGGACCCGAGTGGGCCTTTTCTTCGGGAATGCTCCCCAGGGATTTCTCTAATGCTTTCAATACAGAAACCTTTTGCCACTTTGGAAACATTTCTTGCTTATAGGGCTTTCTAACTGGGATGTTTGCGTCTAAATGGAAAGCGGGTTAGGAACTTGAGATTTTCTTCTCCTGATCACAGCAAGGCATCCTGGCACGTCCAATCGGTGAAAAAATGTGCAAGAGGCAAAGAGATGTTAACACTGAAGACAGGTGAGCTGCTAAAACACCATGTAACGCATGCAGCCAGCAAGCACCTGCTGTGGCAAAGGCTACTTGGTGTGCGGGGGGCTGGCACTGCACAGCCCCGCGTCCTCTTCAGTAAAACATCGCCGAGAGCCACAGGAAACCACAGCCCGTCAGCACTGACACCGACGTGGGCTCGCGTGGGTGTGTTACTGATGGCACGCACGCTCTGGCCAGTGACCTTGTTTTCCCTGAGCTCGGGTGCGGCAGTCGTTGTGACTTCTTCAATTAAACCCCAAGAAATGTGACCATGGAAGGGATGAGTTTAACATCAGGTGACAGGATTCCTCCCCACCCTCTTTGATTGTTACATTTTAATTTCAAATTTTAATGAAGATTTCAGGGAGCATTAATGTAACGGGGATGTGAAGGCAGCACAAAGCTGAATAATTTGAGAGCTACAGGGCACAGCAGCACCCGGCAGCTTCCCTACGTCTGTGTTCCCTGCAGCTCTCAGCCTGTGGGACGTCGGTCACCTCCTCTCCTGGGAAAAGCCCCAAACCCTCGATGCGGGGTCCCATGGTGCCTCATCAGATTGGAACCAATTCAGAATGAATCCCAAGGCAGATGTGATGGAAAATTGTTTGTTAGAGCACCGGTAGCAGGGAAATTCTGGGTTTGGTTATCAAACTGGTAATCAGCTTGTTTGGGGATCCTGGGAGGGAAGGACTTTATCTGCTGCAACTGCAGCTATGATATAGCTCCAGGATTTAAGCAGCTTGACCTTCTTCTTGGACAAGTTTTAAGATGCAGAAGCTCTAATGGAATGTTGGACATGTAGAGAGAGATTTTGTACTCTGGGCAAGTCTTAAAATCCCTTCAATTTGAAAAATAATATTTGAAATTTTGGGGCAAAAAAAAGGGTTTGGGTTTTTTTTTCCACTTTGAAAGTGGAAAAATATATGTCTTTACCCTTACTGGTTTATGGATGATGACCAAAGTATAGTAAATATGAGCCAAACAGCTATGTTGGGAGCAATGTGTGAGGATGCCGAACTGCTTTCTTTGGCACTGTTTTCCTGAGTTTTCTTACTGTTGCATTTTGCTGGGCAGCAGAGGGTCATGACAATTGCTGCTCCACACAATCTGTGCTCCTTTGGTTGGATGTGGAGACAAACACCCCTTGCTGAATTAGATGGAGGATGTTTAAGAGTCTCTGCGTAAATGCATGCTGAACAGTCCTTGCTCTGCTCTTGTTCAAGCAATTAATTTCACAGCAAACAAAAAAAAATAGCTTCGGGCCACTGAATTTTGGCAAAGCAAGAGGATTTTAACTCCTTTTTTGGCTATGTAATCTTTGCCGCTTTGAAGGAAATATATTTTTAATTTTGTTTAACATTTCAAGCTCTTGTTTGAAAGCAACTTGTTCTCTAATTATGCTTTGATTTTTTTAAGTATTTTTTTTCTAAACAAAGCCATTAATTTTTAAGTGTGTTCTGTTAGGTAAATGTCTAAACAGCAATATTTCTGTAGGTTCAATTCATTACATTCACCCAGATAAAGGCCCAGCATGAAAAGTCAGTCCTTAACCCATCTATAGTTTCCATTTCTCCTGCTGTTGGGTGTCCCCGCTGCGGTGCTGTCCCTGGGACCCAGCAGTGAGCCCACAGACTCCAACCGGGGCACGAATGACCAGAAGTGCCAAGGGCAGGTTTTGTTCAGATACTCGGTCTCTGTTTCAGGCCTGAGCAGCTGAATCCCGGTTCTTCCTTTCTCCTTTGGTTGGATTTTTGTTTTGCTTCATCTCATTCCCTTAATTTTTCCTACAAAGGGCTGACTCCAAAGGCCTGGAAGCCGTCTGGGGAGCTCCTCATAGCTCCTTCACCAGAGTTTGGGCCAGTCTGCAGCGGATGTTGTGCTGGAGAGTGTCTCAGTTCAATCTTCTAACAATGGATGGCGTTAAAAAGTAGCAGGAATCCCAGATTCCTGGTGGAGAAATGTGCAAACTAAGGGCAAGACTTTGGGGGCAGTCAGGTAAAACATATCAATGTTGTTCTTTCTCCATCCTCCCCAAGATTGCCCTGACAAAGATACAGCTGTTTGACTTGTTGATTAGCAAAAACATTAGCAGACCTACTGTTTCAGGACATGAATAATTAATGTTTGTTCCTCATTAATTTCTTGTGGAACGGAGTCCTGTTAGACTACATTTAGATGCATTTCTAGAATTAGGAGCAAATATTACAAGAAAGAGATGCCTGACACATAAGTGCTCTGTTCCACCCCCACTCCCAGAAAATATTGTCATGTTGCTCCTGTTATCTCCATCAGGAACAGATCGGGTTTATTTTTAACAAGCACTGATGTGTCCTTTGTTACAATTTTAATTTCAGTGAATGATACAAGAAACAAGTTCTCTAATTCATGCACATTACAAATAAGTACGAGGAAGACCTCCCAGTTAGCATGAATTGTCTGGCATCTTGCATTCCTGGGACCTCAAATCAAAGCCTTGTTTACTGAAAAATTAAAAAATAAGATTGCATCAGCTTTCCACATGCTACTGCTGGAAGACAGGCTGTTTGTTCTGCCTCCATTAAACAAGCATTTCAATGCTGCAGTGTGGCTTTGGCACTTCTAGTTTTCTAAGATAGCCACAATGCTTTTCTAATACTACAGGCTTTCTAGTTTCAGTCTAGGATTACTACTCGCAAACACCCAGTCAGTCTTCTGGAGCTGCCCATGCCCACTGCCTGTGACCAGTAACGTACCCAAGACTTTGCTCTCCGAGAGCTCCTCTGCATGCAGCCGGCAAAACTTCATTTTGTTTTTTAATTACAGAAGATGAGAGCAAGGACTTATAATTTAATCTGAAGCAACGCTCAAACCCCAGGTACTTCCCCTCTCTTCTCCTGGGAAGGAAGCTCAGCAACAGCCCTCACTGCCCCGTCCTTCGGTGGGCTAGCCCATGGTAACCCATGCAGAGCGGACCCGCAGCCGTTCCCTGTCTGCAGAGAAAGCCCATCCTCGACGAGATGAAGAGCTGCGAGGGATGGAGTCCTGGGAGGGAAACTTCACTGCTACTTCCAGCACCATGAGCAATAGGACTTGCGGGTAGTTATTCTGCTTCCCATGACTCTTCCCATGCTCCCAGGTTGCCCTCCCTGGCCTGTTCAATGCAGACTTTCCAGGTCTCAGCCGCGCCAGCAGGCACGAGGTAGGAACAGCGAAAGACAAATCATGGAAGAGAAAGATATGGGACAAAAACACATGTCGCAAAATCTGCTTGTTGAGTCAGATTAGTTGCATGTGCTGCTGTTAATGGGTCGGCACCCAGTTCCACAACCAGTGTGGAAACTGCGTGGTCACCACCAGGGACTGGCGGGGAGGTCCAGTACATCTAGGGGACATCGGGCAGAGCCAGGGCCACCTGACCAGCCAGGAAAGCCCATGCTTGGAGCAGAGTGTACTGATCCACGTGGGTGATGGTGGTGGAGCCGCACGGCTCGGGAGCGCTTGCTACCAGAGCAGGTCAGTAATGTTGATGAGACAAGTACTTACTGGAAACTTTTGTTGCTCTTGTCTCAATGGAATCCTATATCTTTACTGTTCTCTCAAATCCTTGTAATGAGTAATCCAGCAGTCACAGAATGGTTAAGAGATGGCGTCTGCAGCCGTGTAACGATGTACATTGCGTTTTTCTGACTTTTAATTTATTGTCATTATTCTCTTCCAGGCTCTGGCAGTTTTGGGGGTAAGCAGTCTGTCAGCTCAAGCTGTGTGTCCTGCTGCAGGTTTATGTTACTTCACTGACGGGCCTTTTCCCTGGGTGGATGCCGAGAGTCAGCGGCAGCAAGCTCCAAACTTGCTCTGCCACATGGCAGACACCTCGGTGCGCCCTGCCCTGTGTGCACCACGCGCTCCGGCCCCGGGGAGAGCACAGGGACGCCCTGTCCCTCACCACCCCGGTCCTTACGGCCAGCACAGCTCCCCAGACCCACAGCTCCAGGTCCTCGTCCACTTCTCCGAAAGAGAAATGCTGGCACCAGCAGCAACCTTTATTTCCCTGGGTTGTGCCAGGTTGGTCAGACTGACTCCGGCTGCATGGGGTCTGCATGTCAAATGCTCGCTGCAAGTTTTTGGTTGTGTTTACTGTCAGTGTGCGGCTCAGCGATTAGAGCTGCGGGGCTTTACCAGGTGCTGCAGGACACGCTGCTGAATGCCGGCTGGCTCTGGCTTTGCTTCCACAACTCGTCTTCGTGCCTGTCGGAGACGCGCACCTTGGCCTCAGCCCTGCAGCAGCCGGTGGGAACCCCCCTCCTGCAGCTCCACGCCTCTTCCCAACTCCAAGCTGGTCCCTGCCTGCTGGGCTGTGGTGACCCTCAGCAAGCTGCTGAGCCCCTCAGTGCCTGGCCCGTTTGCATGGGGAGATGGCTCAGGAGCAGTGGGAAACGTGCTTTTGTCATAAACTGCCTGTGAGATCTCTCTGCTGCAGGACCTGGCTGAGAATCTCTGCCGAGTGGTACCTTTGCTACGATGCTGCTTGCAGCTTTTCTCTCTGAAATAGTTCCATCACACCCTCACCTGTATTAAAAACTTCCACGAATGCCAATGGTCCTTCCCTGGCCCTTCGCTTTAACCCTTCAAGTTCTCCTTCAAAACACCCTTACAGCACCTTTCACTCTCTCAAGCCTTCTCTTCTGGGTGAGGCCCCAGCTGACCTCTCACTGTACCCCCACCAGGGCGCAATTATAACTCCAGCGCAGTGCTGCCTCTCTGTTTAACCCCGTTACTTTCAGCCCTGCGGAGGAATGGACTACTCTAAAACCCGAGTGCTCTGGGTGACACTCTATAGCCTCGGAGACTTCCTCGCTGTCAGACCCCTTCCCTTTGAAAGCCTGACACGGTGTGGCCCTGCTACTGAGCCGGGCAGCTCCTGTAACTTAGCAACTTTCTTTTTGCTTTGTCAAGTTGGGCTCTTCAATCTCCTTAATGAATAAGAGAATCAAGCCAGGTAATTGATGCTTGGCCGTTTAGCTGATGAATAATTGACTGTCTGGGTAATCCTAGATATTTCCTCGATCAGATTGTGCAGCAGAACAGCTATATCATACTAGGTGCAGTGTGGCTTGCACTTTTAGGGTACTAGAAATGTGCTGTGCAAACCCAAGTTCTGCAGGAACCTTCCAAAGTCAGCGCTCGTCACTCTTCCTTCCCGTGCATCAGGCACACAAGCTCAAGAAGTGGGCCCGTGTGAACCTCACAAGGTTCAACAAGGCCAAGTTCAAGGTCCTGCCCCTGGGTCGGAGCAACCCCCAGTATCAATACAGGCTGGGGGATGAAGGGATAGAGAGCAGCCCTGCAGAGAAGGACTTGGAGGTGGATGAAAAGCTGGACATGAGCCGGCAACATGCACTCACAGCCCCAAAAGCCAACCGTATCCTGGGCTGCATCCAAAGCAGCGTGGCCAGCAGGTTGAGGGAGGGGATTCTGCTCCTCTGCTCTGCTCTGGTGAGACCCCACCTGCAGTACTGCGTCCAGCTCTGGAATCCTCAGCACAGTAAGGACATGGACCTGTTGGAATGGGTCCAGAAGGGGGACACAAAAATGATCAGAGGGATGGAACACCTCTGCTGTGAGGACAGGCTGAGACAGTTGGGGTTTTTCAGCCTGTAGAAGAGAAGGCTCTGGGGAGACCTTATTGCAGCCTGCCAGTACTTAAAGGGGGCTTACAAGAAAGACGGGGACAAACTTTTTAGCAGGGCCTATAGTGATAGGACAAGGGGTAATGGTTTTAAACTAAAAGAGGGCAGATTCAGACTAGATGTAAGGAAGAAATGTTTTACAATGAGTATGGTGAGGCACTGGACCAGGTTGCCCAGAGAGGTGGTAGATCCCCCCTCCCTTGAAACATTCAAGGTCGGGTTGGACAGGGCTCTGAGCAACCTGATCTAGTTGAAGATGTCCCTGCTCAGTGCAGGGGGGTTGGACTAGATGACCTTTAAAGGTCCCTTCCAACCCAAACCATTCTATGATTTTGTGATAACAGGCTGCATCTCAGCATCGCAGAACTTGCTTTATCACATGAATCTTGAGTCAGGTCTGAAAAACATGACTTCTTTTTCAGATACATAGTGAAGACAAATGCGAGGGCGTGACAGCGAAACCCTCCCAGGACTCAGGGTGGGCAGGGTAGGGGAGCAAAGGCTCCAAAGAAGAAGACAGAAACTGGGTACCCATGGCTGTGTTCCCCCAGTGAGGAGAAGGAAAGTGTCTTTGTGTTAGCGATGCATGCTTTAGCTTACTCATGGATCTCAAAAGGTATAGTAGTGGTATACTCCAGAAGAGCCAGATTTGCAGGGAATTATGTGGTTGTTTTAAATAGCAATTGAGGAAAATTTAATGGGGCAAGTTACGTTGGCTTTGTGACTGTAATAGCTAGTGCTGCTTAGTCCATGGTAGAGAGGATATTGGCATGAATTGTGTGTTAAATTACACGTTTATATTTCAAACTTCCATCAGTCCTGTGTAAGCATTTACTATATAATTTTTAAACTAAATTGAATTAATACAATGAAATCAAAAGCCTATCAACAACACTCTGACTGTGATGGGCTTTGAATTAAAATCTAAATAAGAACAGGGTATTTTGATGTATTAGGAAAATGGATAGCAATCTTTGAATTGTGACAAAGAATAAAATAGCACGTGCTTTTAATCTGACTTTTACCTTCAGATTTTCAATGAGTGACTAGTGATGTTTCATCAGGGTATGGGTTTGGTGGTGGGTTGTTTTTTTTTCTTCCAGAAATACCATTAATTATTTACCAGTAGGTGAATGATCTCTGAAATCTATTGCAGTGACACCTTTGAGCCTGCTGATAGTTTCTGATGGCAAACCATCTGGGCTCTTTTAACTTGTTATTGTTTATCCTTTGGACTTCTCTCCTCTGTTTGTAAGGTGTAACGTCAGTAGACAGGGCCAGGAACATCAATATTTTACAGCTTTAATTAAAGGGAGCTCAGCAGCTACATTACCCAGACTGGTTCCTTTCAAAGCAGCTGCCTTCAGGAGGGAAGGAAAAGCCTGTGCTTAAAACAGGCAGTCAGGAAAGGTGTGCCTGGGGTAGGCTGTGACAGAAGCCAGGTCTAAGCTGTGACATGAGCCCCGGACCGAGCTCTGTGTCCCACCGTGTGATCCTTGGCTGCATCCTCCGAACAGCGCGTGCAGTTTCACACGAGAAAGAGGAATGAGGCGTGCAAGGTCTCCAACATCTCCTCCTTGCTTGAAAGGGAAGGAAGCAACAGCAGAGAGATGGGGAAAAAATGCCAGCCCCGTGCAAATGCTCTCAGAGCCAGGGATGGGGAGATGTGCTCTGCCAAACGGGCACTACCTCAGGCTTCATACCCAGCTTTCTGTTTGCATCCTCTTGTTTATTTACATTAACCAGAGAGCCCTAAATAAAGGGAGGATTAAAACCAAAGCAAAACAAAGGCCTGAAATTTATCCCTCTATTAATTACTTCTAACGCAGCAGGACTGCCTATAAATATGGTGCCACTTTAGATAAAACTTTCATGCAGCTATTTAGGCCCTCTGAAATATAAATGATTTCCTTTAAATTTTTTATCATAAATCAGGGCATGGAGCTTTGCGACAATGCGCCGGTTCCCCCCGATGGGAGGAAGCTGCTTTCCCAGCTCCATCCTCCGCGCCCCTCGCAGCCCGACCCCCGCGCCCCCTCCCCGGCCGCGCACCTCGGGCGGGCAGCGCCGGTGCGGGGCACCCGCGGCCCCGCGCATCCCCCCTGCAGCCCCCGCGCAACCCCCTGCGCCCCCGCGCATCCCCCCTGCAGCCCCCGCGCATCCCCCCTGCACCCCCCGCGCAACCCCCTGCGCCCCTGCGCATCCCCCCCCGCGCAACCCCCCTGCACCTCCGCGCATCCACCCTGCGCCCCCCGCGCATCCCGCGCACCCACCCTGCGAGCCCCCGGCGCTGCCCGCAGCCCGCCCGCCCGCCCCCCCCCCCGAGTCCCCCCCCAGCCCAGCGCCGCCCGGGGCCGCCGGCAGCCGCCCCCCCCCCCCCCCCGCCGTTGGGGGCCGGGCTGGGCCGCGGTCACACCGCCCCCAAACGCCGGTATCTGCCAGGCCGGGCTCGCAGGCAGAGACCCCCCCCGCCCGCTGCACAGGCACCCTCCTCTGCGCCTCGTCCCATCAGCTTGATCTACCCGCCGGCATCTTTAGAGGAGAGACCAGCACCCCAAAACCACGTAGCAGACTGTGAACCGTTCGTTCTGGAGTGAAGTACGGAACTGCCACCGAGCCAGCACTTCCACCCGCTTTGCGGTACAGAGGCCAGATGTTGCAAACATCTTTGGTGTGTGCATGTCTCCCAAATTACAAGGCATTTTACCACCAAAGCTGTACCTCTTCTTCTCTCTGGCCACCACATCAAGGCCAATCCATGTGTCAGGAAACCAAGACGGCAGCTTCTTTGGCTCTTGCTCTGTATTTATTAAGGCTCCTAAAACTCTTGGGAACTTTAAATCCAGGAGTAGATTTTATTTTTGTTTAGGAACTTCGTATTTCACGCTTGCAAAATACTTGCGTCCCTGGACCACCAAAGTCTAGTAGTGCCTGAAGATATGTGAAGATTAGGAGAAAGCAAAAATAAAACAACAGCTCAATAGCAGAATTATGCTAATGTCAGGACTATTTTTCTCAGGGGGGTGGCGGCTGTCCTCTCATACTGAGTCAAGCATCAGATGTACTACATATGGGACGGTGGCACAGCTCACTGAACATCTCTCAGTTTACTTTACTCTCCTATACTTGATTTTATGGGATTTACGAAGGTTCGGAGCCAGGAGGGGGGGGGTGCCTGTGTTCACGGCAACATTTCAGCTGCTGAGGGAAGGGCAGGACCGGTGTTACTGTGAGCCACCACTGTGCCTGGGCTGCAGCCCTGGGCAGGGAGCTTAGAGCCTCTCTGGAACTTGAAGCTGCAGCAGAGACATTTAAGAAGGCCCATACTCTACCCAGACAGATAGATTTCTCACAATTTCCTACGAAAACAAATTCCTTGGTGGAAATATTTCCTTGCACTTTCTGAGTTGCAACGGCAGCCCTGCCTGCAGTCCCCCAGTAACCCCGCAGCACTGAGGGACGCTGCCAGCAGCTGAATTTTCCTCTCCCTGGCCCGTCCCCCCATGCAGGCATCGGAGACCCTGGGCCTGGCCCTGCCGCTCTGCTTTCAGCGGGAGATCTGCCTGAGTAAGAAGTGCAGGGTAGGTTCCCAAGTGACAATTCACATGGGCATCTGAGGGGACCGGGTGCCAGAGGAGGGGTGCTGGACAGTTCAAATCCAAGCTCGCCATCGCTGGGTGCTTGATTCGGCTTGCTGGAGCACTGCCTGCTTTCCCGGCTGGCTGTGGCCCAGCATTGCTGCTCGGAGGCCGTGCTGCCGGGTTTCCACTAGTCCTGCAGGAACCACAAACAACATTTTTTTCCCTTTGATGCACTGTGGCTCGCTTGGTTTATCCCTTCGGCGTGCGAATGTGCAGCATCGCTCCCCGGGCTCGGGGGCAGAGGAGCCTTTCTGCAGGGGGCTGCGGGGCAGGTTTTGGTGGCTAGTGCCAGCAGCGGCTGGGCGCAGCCACAGTGGGCGCACAGGCAGCAGGTCCCTGGGCATGGATGGTCCCTCCGGTCCAAACTTCAGCCCGTGGGCTTTACCCACGGAGAAATGTCCCCTCCTCCCGTCCCCATCCCCGCAGCCGAGGGAAGGGCAGGATTCGAGCGGGGAGGGGGCACAGCCGGGGCTGTCCCGGGGCCCGGCCCGGCCGGGGGCTGCCAGCGGCTCCCGGCCCCGCACTGGCGGCCGCCCGGCCCCGACGGCGCGTCCCGCCGCCCTGAGCGGGGTGCTGGAGGGCGGCGCGGGGGCCGGGGAGCCGGGGGGAGCCCGGGGGGGGCCGGGGCCTCCTGCTGCCCCTGTGCTGCCCGCCCTGCCCTCGGCTCCCCGCGGCGCATCACGCCTGCGCGGGGCCCGGTGCTGGCAGGCAGCGTGTAAGATGAGTGAAGAAGCGGGTGGGGGGGGGGGGGGGGGGTGACGAGCGGGCGCGCAGGGGAAGCTCTGCCATCGAAAATCGCTCACTTGGGCAGTGGCGAGGCAGAGCGACAACCCCGAGCCGATGTCAGGGGCTGCCTACCTGCGAGGTGCGCGAAGATGATGGCCATGAACGCCAAGCAGCCGTTCGCCATGCACGCCGCCCTCCAGGAGCCCAAGTTCTCCAGCCTGCACTCCAGCGCGGAGGCAATGCGCAGAGTTTGCCTCCCGGCCCCGCAGGTATGTAGATGAAGCATAATTGGCGCTTTAAGGCAGATTTTTCTGACAGGCACCGGCTTAATGTTTTTTTCATGTCGCCAGAACAATCGCGCGTCTCGGAACCTCTCTCCCCCCTCTCCCGCTCCCGTCTCTGATCCGCACGTCTGCGCGAGCGGGGCTGCCGCCTTCGTATTAATTTTTATGACCCGAGCTCCGAGGAGGAACCGCGGTGCCGGGGCAGGTTTTTCATCCGGAGATGACACTATTCCCCACTGACTCCGCCATGCGCCTTCTCGCCCGCAGCTGCAGGGCAATATATTCGGGAGCTTTGATGAGAGCCTGCTGGCCCGCGCGGAGGCTCTGGCGGCCGTCGACATCGTCCCCCACGCCAAGGGCCACCACCACCACCACCACCACCAGCCCCCCCCCTTCAAGCCGGACGCCACCTACCACGCCATGAGCGGCGTCCCCTGCGCCGCCGCCCTCCCGCACCCCGCCGCCCTCGCCGCCCACCCGCTCCCGCTCCCGCACCCGGCGCTGGACGGCGGCGACCTGCTGGAGCACCTCTCGCCCTCGCTGGCCGTCGGCGGGCTGGCCGAGCCCCCCGCCCTGCCCGCGCCGCCGCCGCCCGCCGCGGGTCCCCTGGCCGTGGGCGCGGGCCCCCCGGCCGCGGGCGTGGGGCCCCCGGGGGGCCCGGCGCCGCCGCCCCCCGCCGCCCCCGAGGCGGAGTCGGACCCGCGGGAGCTGGAGGCCTTCGCCGAGCGCTTCAAGCAGCGGCGCGTCCGGCTGGGGGTGACCCAGGCCGACGTGGGGGCGGCGCTGGCGGCCCTCAAGCTGCCGGGCGTGGGGTCGCTGAGCCAGAGCACCATCTGCCGCTTCGAGTCGCTGACGCTGTCGCACAACAACATGACGGCGCTGCGGCCGGTGCTGCAGGCCTGGCTGGAGGGCGCCGAGGCCGCCCACCGCGACCGGGCCGCCGGCCCCGAGCTGCTGGCCGGCGCCGAGCGCAAGCGCAAGCGGACCTCCATCGCCGCCCCCGAGAAGCGCTCGCTGGAGGCCTACTTCGCGCTGCAGCCGCGGCCCTCCTCCGAGAAGATCGCCGCCATCGCCGAGAAGCTGGACCTCAAGAAGAACGTGGTGCGCGTCTGGTTCTGCAACCAGCGACAGAAGCAGAAGCGCATGAAGTACTCGGCGGTGCACTGACGGCGCCCGGCCCCGCCGCGAAAGGGACGCGACGGGACGGCCACGACCAGCCCCCCCCCCCCCCCGCCCCGGCCCCGGCCCCGGCCCCGTCGAGGCGTCCCGGCCCCGCCGCCCGCCCCGGGACCGCAGCCGAGCGCGGCGGCGGGGGCGCGGGGCCGGAGAGCGGCGCGGCGGGGGCGTCCGCCGTGTCCCGGGCTCCGTTCCCCGACGGGCGGAGCCGCCGCTCCCCGAGCCCCCCGCCGCGCCGAGCTCCGGGCCAGCGCCGCTCCCCAACCCGCTCTGGAATAAAACTTTATTTTTCAACCCGAAGCGACGTGTCTTTCCTCGCCGACCCGCGCCGCCGACGCCGAAGGAAATGTCGGCGACCGCGGAACAAACGAACGCCCTTCGGCGGGGCGGCCCCCCCGCGAGACGACGCGAGGGTTCGCCCCGCCGGACCCCCCCCCCCCCGGCCCCGTTCCGCGCCCGCGGACCGCCGCCGCGGAGGGTGACCCGGCAGCCGCGGGCCCCGCTGCGCGTCCCCCCCCCCGTCGGGTGGAAACAACAAATCCCCCCAAAGAAAACCTGCGGCGGGCTCATTTCTAATGCTGTTTAGAGGAGGGGGGAGGCTTTTATTTACGATTCCCAGAAGCACCTTAACGATTAAAAATGAATGATCGAAGCGCGAGCCGCCGCTGAACGTTTCACTTCGGCGTTTCAATGAGTGACAGACATCAAACCGGAGAACCGGGTCTCGCCCTCCTCCCCCGCGAGGGAACGACCTCGCCGGTTCAGCCTTTTAATTGCAGGTCGCCGGGAAGCCGCAGCCCTCCCTCGCTGCCTGTTTTTCCGATCAGCCCTCCGGATTCTTCCCCAATCAAACGTCCGTTAATAATAAATGCCCTTGTGCCATTCCATTATATTGTGGGTTCTGAAAATTTAAAATAAGGGTGATGCAATATTAATCGCCTCCCGTCGTACATAAAAGGGGCAGAAGGCAGCTCAGGCGGCATCCTTCCCGCGCCGTCCGGTCGGAGTTGGGCGGGCGCTCTCCGCCGCACGGCTCCCGGTGCCGCCGGGCGCGGGGGGCTTCGGGCGGCCGGTTTCGCACAAACAACCCAGGTAAGGGGCGTTTTTCTCTCCTCCCGCACCCCCCCCCCGCCCCACGGCGGCCCCCGCCGACTGCCCCGGGGGTCGCGGTCCCGGACGGCCGCTCCGCGCTCCTCCGCCCGGACCCGGCGGCCGTCGGGGCTCCAGGCGGGCAGGAGTGTCCGGCCCGGCCCGGCCCGACGGGGCGGGGGCGGGAGCGGGGCTGGGGTCCGGCGGTGCCCGGCGCGGTGCCGCTCTCTCGGCCGCCCGGCAGCGCGGACCACCGGGACCCGATCCCCCCCCCGCCCCGGGCGAGAGGCAGCACCCCCGTACGGGAAGGAGAGATCCCGCCCGGGCACCGCAGGCTGACGCCGTTGCCCAAGCCTTTTTTTTTGTCTGCCGGCACGGAACAGAAATGACTTAAAGGTCCGAAAGCGGTCCTCGGACGGGATTGCTATCCTCCCCAGCTTGCGCTAAAACTAGCTGCAGCCTCGCCTAACCGAGCCTGAGCCTCACTTATTCCGTTTACGAGGAGAACCTCGCAGCTGTGATGGCCATATCTTCTTGCCTGTTCACTTTTGAAAGGGACATTGGACCGTGCTTGTTCTTAGGACGGCAAAGGTGTCACTGCAGTTTTACTTTTTGTGGCTGTTCTGGTTTTGCCTAGATCTGCTACGTTTTTGTGACAATTCTGCATTTGTCCCTTTTGCATCGGTCCAGAGAATAGCTTAACGATGTAAAACAAGTCCTAAACGAACTTTCCCAAACCTGCAGTTACTGTCCCAGAAATGAGCTCCTGCGTGCTCCTTCCCCCCCTCAGATATGCTGACCAGGGAGATCTGAAGTGCCTGGTCCTTCTTGCTTGCCCTCCTTTATTCCTGGTTCCTCACTGCACAAAGGCAGCGCTGCAGAGGCGCTCTTTGCCCAGATTTCACTCTTTGCAAATTCCGGGTTTATTTTCGCTCTGCACGTGCAGGTTTGTGCCTTGCTCTGCCCGGATATCACATACCGGACCTGATCACTTCATTTGCAGTTTCACTTGAGAGGTCAGGTACATGCTGTTTTAATCATTGTTGGTGCCTTAGTCTTTCCCTGGGTTTGGCTCCCAAAGCTCTGGTGCCAGGTAAATACACTGTGATACAGGAAACTCATCTGATCTTCCCGGAGCTGGGGATTAAGTTCCTTCGACTTCAGGGGGAATAGTTTGGAACCGGTATTTATTGCTGAGGAGGCACAAAGAAGCAGCCTACATTTTCTTCTTGGTCTAACTTAAGTAGTGCCCTGAAGCCAGAAGGCAATGCCAAGGGGTGGGGGAAGGAAGGCAGAAGGAGTCAGTGCTGATCAGGATCCCTGCCTGGCAGAGGAGTCAGGCCCGGGTGTGCATTGCTTTTCTCCACTCTCACCTTTTTCTCCCTGCTGCCACGAGCATGATCATCTCTGGCTTCTCAGCCGCCCCACCTCCCCGCAAAGGCAAGGCACGGGCGGTTTTGGCTGCCATTGGGAACTGCAAAGAGAGTTTTACTGGTGGCTGCTGCTCTTAAATGGTAAGGTTTGCATTTCCGATCCTGGGACTCGGTGCCCTGGGATACAGATGATGCATTACACACACGAGGCACCGCTCACTTTTCGGTACCCCTTGTGCTGTTAAAAGGCTTCATGGGAAGCTGCGCCCTGCCAAGCTGCCAAACAAATCCGGTGAGGAGCATCACCAGGAGAAGCCTGGCAGAGGACTGCAGCCCTTCACGGGCAGCCTGCCTGGCCTCCATCCTGCCTGGCCTCCATCCATCTCTGCGCACCGGGGCCTCCACCCCTGCCTCGGGGCCAGGGGCTGCCTGCTGTGCCCGGCACCCTGGACAGACGCCAGTGCTGGCCCTGGGTCTGCCGGCTGCGGTGAGGCTGGGCAAGGGGCTGTGCCGGGGTCACCCTCACCCTCTCAGGGTACCAGTTTTGTACCAGCTGCCACCAAAATGCAAATCCCCGCTCCCTCGTGCCCTGCTGCTCTCTCCAGGTGCGTGAGGATCAGGACTCTCAGCTCTCTTGGAGCTCTGGGGCTCCTTGTCCCGGTCAGCAGGTCTCTGGGACCTACCCTGGGACACTTAATTCCTCAACAGCCCCCCCCCAATCCACCTCCCACAGGTAAGATAGAAAAAGCAGGCCAAACTTGCTGAGAAACTAATTCCCTTTTTGTGACAGCCCAGCTAAAGCGGAAAGTGAAACCTGCTGAACTGGGAGATGGGCAGGGAAATGCCCAGTAAAGCCCTTGTGTATGAGACAAAGGTTCAGCAGGCAAACCCCTGTCTATGGTTTCTGAACCACCAAGAATTGATTTATTATTTTTTTCCCCATTCCATGTTTGTTCCTTAATATCCTGCTCTCTGTCTCCCGGGGACTGCGCACAAGAGATGAAAGCACAAAAAACCAAACAAGCCATTGGCGGTGCTCACTCAATTGATTTTTACACAAAATTTGCCTTCATGCACGAAGGATGGAAAAATGATCCCATTAATAATGAATAACAAAAACAAATGCAGGGAGGAAATCAATAGAAGCACATCTGATATCAAGGGAGATGCGGGGTGGGGGGGGCCCGGACGTATAAAAGCACACGCGGGAGGGGAGGGGGGAGAGGGGGGCGAGGAACGCAAGGGCCTTGGGACGGGGCACGCAGGGACAGCCGGCACTGGTGGGTCTGGGGCTGTGGGGCGGGGGGGGTTGGGGTGCGCGGGAGTGAGGCAGCAGCCTGCTGCCACGGTGCAGACGTGAACGGTTGATAGCCTGGCAGGAGCGTGTGTGCGTGTGCGTGCGTGTGCATGCATGTGTGTGTGTGTGTGCATGCGTGTGTGCGTGCGCATGTCTGCCTGTCCGGGCAGGGTTTGGCCGCCAGTGTCCCGTGGGAGTTGCAGGGCCCCGCTGAGGGTCCCAACTCCTGGCTGCTCCTGCAAACTGGGGTGCAGAGCAGCTCACGCACTCGGAGCGGCACCAGGAGCTGGTCAAAGGAGGCAGCCGCTGGCAAGTGGAGCACAAGCTGGAGCTGGGGCCATGTTTATTTCCCAGAGAAAACTGGTGATTTTCAGCTGCAAAAATCCTAACTTCCAGTCTCTTTTTCCTCCGCATTTTCCCCCCTCCAAGGTTTCACTCCTCCCGAGCTTGCAAGGAGGAGGTTTGCCCTCCCTGGGAGATACGTCCAGTTTGGGATGAAAAACGTTTCCTAGGAAAGCAGTTTCTGCTGGAGCTGATCTGTGCCGAGAGCCCAGCCTTTGCTCCAGGCCCCTGCGCTTGGGGCTGTGGTCCACATGGCTGGAGTGAGGATTAGCACCTGCACCCCAGAGATGTGGGACGCCAGGGTGAGGTACTGCCACGGCACTGGGGCCAGAGGACTGGGAGTCCCAGCACCCCGGGCAGCCCAGCCCAGCCTAGCCCAGGTAAGCCTGGCTCAGCAAGGGAGCAGCGGTCAGAGCAGCCCCAGGACAGTCACCTGCCTTCGAGCAGGGCTTCCAGGGCGAGCAGGGGACCCCGAGAAGGGAGCTCTGGCTGGGCAGCCTGGCAGGACCCCAGCAGCCCGTACCACTGCTGGCCCATCGCCACCCAAACGAGCCCGGCCCTCAGCCCAGCGCAGAGACGGGACTGTGCCTTCCGTCACCCGCCGGTTCAACTGGACCAGCCCGGGGATGCTAAGAGCATGTGGCCATAGGCTTCAGGTGGGCATTCACAGCAACAGGAGCTCTGTGGAGACTCACTGATTCAAGAGAAAATGCCGCTTTACACCAACACAAAGCAGAGGGAATTCATTCCAGTCGTACAGCTTTGCTAGTTATTTTCAGAACAGACTGTTTTAAAGCAATTAGCAAATTTATCTTTAATGACACTAGTTGTGCTTTGCAGTTTGCCTGGAAATGTTAGATACAAATTTAGTCCATCATCAAGACATGGTGTAGACTTTGTCACTTTAAGCAAATTTAGACCTATATAGGGAGACACGCGTCACAACATTTTCAGTAGAATTTTATATGGAGGAGCAAAACAATACACAGAGGAAAATGAAATGCTTTGACTGTTTTTAAATCCAAAGAGAATTAAAAATGTACAATAATGCTACATAAATCTGTATCAGCTATTGTAAAATAGTACTGACATGTGGTAAACGTCTTCAACCTGCCTGGTGAAAATGAAGCTCCTAAATGCACAGTGTAAAGTAGAGGTGGTCTCAAAACTGCTGAACCCCCACATCCACCTCTCAGGCAGCGGAGTTTGTGGGTGCTCAGGGTTGGCTCGGTGCCTGACACTTGTCTTCACTGTACGTGGCTCGAGAAGGCCAGTGCTGGGGTCAGAGCATGCTGTCAAAACGGAACAGGCTGCGTGGAAAATCACCTTTTGGCTCATCTGCAGATTTGCTGCCTTTTCTGTCAGGGGCTTGCTGAGCATTCATGAAATGTTTCTGGGACATAAATATAATAGTAATAAGTTCAGGAATAAGTAACAGTTATCTAGTTAGTGCCCTGTTGTGTCACACCAAGATGAGCGAGGGTCTCCACAAGCCTTACGTGTAGAGGGAAATACCAAGTTGCTGGATGCCGAGGGCTGAAGGGTCTGGACCTGCGCTGGGCAGCGATGGGGCTGCACCTGGGACACCTGGGCTCTGACCCCCCCATTGGGGTTACTTCTTTCCTCGGTGCCTTTAGTCCATGCCTGCGAGGCTTAAAGCGTTACGTGTTTTCATTCCCTCCTGGTGCACAAGGGGAACCAGGAACCGACTGCCTGCACCAGCCGTGTCACCCAGCCCTTGCCGGTGGCTGCCTGGGGAGCTCATGGGGGGCAAGGGGGGGCAGCCCTGCCAGCGCCCGGGCACATCCAGCGCTGCGCTGCTGCCGGGACCAGACACCCCCCGCACCGCCTCCTACCCTGCCTGGTTCGCAGTGGCAGAGCCTGATCCTGACATGGGTTGTTATTTATAAAAGTTTGAAGAGCGCAATATCTCTCCATTTACTCACTGTCAGAACAGAAAAGCTGGGAAGGAAACCAAGCCATCATCCACCAAACGAGCAAAGCGTTTGGCTAGTGCAAGGGAACTAAATAATTCAGGTCCTGTTTAAAAGTGTGGTGTTTTGTAATTTCAGTGGAACCATCTTGGTTTGACTCCCTACGTTCTCACACTTGAAGGAGATGCTCCCACCAGGCAGATGAGCCGAGCTTCTCTTTCCAGGAGAGAAAGAAGCAGGGAGCAGGTGGGGAGGTTAATCACACTGTCAGCATTTGCTTGCTTTTTAAACTTGCATGAGTTTGGAGATCAAAATGGAGAGGAGATGTAGGGCAGATGGATTTGCAGGGAAACCTTTGATTTTTCTCCTCCTGAGGCTGGTGTGTCTAAGGCATGCCTTCTGCAAGTTTACCGGGGCCCTTATTTACACAGGGTGAGCCCTGCCGCTGGATGCCGAAAGCACTGGGGAGGTTGCCGGAGGGAGGACTGCGGTACGGAGGACAAATCCTCCCCCCGGGTGCCCCTCTGGCAGGGGCCGAGAGGCAGCACCCTGGGCTGCCTGGGGCAGAAGCACGCTCCAGGGCTGCTGCTGCTTGGCTCCATTAAGAGCCGCCCCAGGGCCCCAGCAGCCCCACACCGGGTGGATGCAACTGGGGGTACGACGGCAGGGGCCACCTCGGAGGGACCGCCGTCACCATCACCCTCTGAGCTGCCTTTGCCTGTGGAAGCGAGAGTTAGCATCCTCCTAAACAGACCTCTGCCGAACTGTGTGCACAAAAAACAAGGTGCTGCCCAGGCAAACAGACCCGTTGCCCAGTCCCGCTGTGCTGATCCCTCCCAGACAGCGTGGGAAGCTGTGTGATGCTCTGCACCCGCAGGAGGGCTCGGGGGGAGCTGGGTCTGGTGCTGCTGGAGGTGATGCTCCTTGGTCTCCCCTGGCACAGACCCCTTGGCCTCGCAGCAAGGGGTCCCACCACCTTCACGTTTGCATCTTGAAGTCGCATCCGAACAGCAGCTGGAGCCGTCCTTCAGGATGGGGAAAGGCGGGAGACGGCCAGCATGGGAAGCGCAACACCCACTCCCCAGGGCTCCCCTGCAGCACACGGCCAGAGAGGCAGATGGATGCTGTGGAGGCTCTGGTGTATTTGGGCTTGCCTTGTGTTACCAGTTCTGGGAAGAAGAGACGAGGAAGGATCGCAGCTGATCATGCTCTTCAGACGTGCAGCGAGCGGGGCCACGTGCGGGAGCTGCAGTATTTATGGCACGCAGAGAACATCCCTTTCATCTCCTGTGTTTGAAATCCTCCTCCAGAGCTACCTGTGGGACAGTGCTGCACAGAGCACACCCAAATACACTGTATAATTCACACAACAAAAAACACATAAAAGGATGTTAGGCCTAGAAGACAAACCCACTAAAAAATCAGGAAATTATTTGGGGAGAAGTATTAAATTTTCAAGACCTCTGCAGGATGCATAGCTATGGAAGCTTCAGCTGAGGACGCCATGGTCACCTGTTGGTTGCCAGACCCTAAAGTATTTTTGCAAGTCACCTGGCAGGTCTCTCCTTTGCGTGCAGTGTACCTACAGCTCACCACAAGCCAGCCACGACGAGACGGGCTCTGCTGGAGCAGCCCGGAGCTTGCACCAACGCACCCTCGGGCCAGAGCCCGAGCCCTGCGTCTGCTGCGGTCAGCGCTGGCTCCTGCGGGACACGGAGCGCCTGCCAGGAGGACCCTGCACGCCACAGCCCAGCACAAAGGCAGCCAGCTCGTTTCTCACACAAGCCCCGTGCTGGTGGGGTGCCGGCCGTGCTGCCCCGAGCCCAGGGGCTGAGCTGGCCCCTGAGCTCGCCAGCCCACTGTCCTGCACCGCTCCGACGGAGCCTGGTGCTTACGTGTTCCTTCAGCAGCTCTGTGAGCAAGAACAAAACATGTCAAGGATCTGAGTCAGAGAAGATACTTAAAGTTTGATATCGCAGTTGTTTCAGAATACATCTGGTTTTCCCCAAATGCCAAAACAGATTAGTCTACAACCGTTACCACATTATGGCCTGAGTGCAGTTTTCTGCCTATAAAAAAGAAGCAAAACGCAGAGATCCTCCTTTAAGTAATGTAGTGAGAACATATAAAAGCATCTGAAAAAGCATCTGAACTTCTGTTTATTGCTTGGTTGGTTTTATGCTCTGTGACTCCCCAGCCTGCTGATGGCCGTGGCTTTGGGGACTCACAAAGGGACAAGCAGCACGCAGGCACTTTTTTTGCAGCATGTGTCCAGTCTGCTCCAGCCGTGGCTGAAACATGCCTCGCTGCCTGCAGGGAGGATCTCCTTCTGTCACCAGCACGGCAACTGCTTCTGGCCTGCTCCCGTCTCTCCGCACTTCATCGCGCCATGTACTGCCCATTCCTCCTCGGCTGTCCTCTCCTCCCAAAGCCTTGTGTTCCCATGGAGCAGAGGAATGAGCGTGTGGGTCTCCTTGGGGTAGCAACAGGATGGGAGGTTTAGGGACGGTGAATTTGGGTAGGCAACAAGGATAGGCTCTCTTGGATCCCTTTGCTGGAAGAGGAACCTCAGAGGCAGTTGCAAATGGGATGGAGCTGGAGGGGTAGCTGGGGCACGGCTCTAAGGGGAGCACCGGGGGGGTGTTTTGACCAAGTACTGAAGCCCACAGGGTTGAAATGCCTCACAACTCAAAATAACTCTAAAGACAGAAGGAAATATTTAGGAAAAAAATTGATATTTCTTTAAATGCTGGACTTTTCTATGATTCTATGATTCTATGGGGTCAGTCCAGGCCAAAGCTGTTTGGAGGAGCAGAGTGGCAGCAATGTGCACAGCCCCTGTCCCCCTGCAAACGGGGCACGTGAGCCAGTCATGTAGTATTAGCCGCTCCACGCGGCAGTTGGGTTGGATGCCATGTGCAGGCACATTAACATGGAAAACACATTAGCCCCCACCAAGGAAACCTGAGCAAATTGGCCACGAGACGTGGTGTCCTGGGATTTAACATCGATGCCATTCCCTGGGATGCCACGGCGGAGCTGAGGTGCGGCCCGAGGAGCGGGTGTGCTCCAATTCACCGCAGTCCTGGGCAGCCAAAAGAACACCGGATTGGGAGGACTCCTCTCGAACGGCATGGATCCTGTCACCCTGCTGCAGCCCCCCCACGTCCCTGCGCTTCAGCCCCTGAGTGGGGGCTGCCGTGGGTGGCTGCGTGTGCCATGGCCGCTGCGGCTCCCACCCCGCTGCCTCCACCAGCCTCGTCCCCCTCCGGGAGCAGCCCCACGGACACTGACACCCTCCCGTACCGCTGAGTGAGCGGGAGAGCACGTCTGCCCTGTCCCTCAGCAGACAGCTTCTATCCTAAAACCGCCTCATTAAATATTAACCCCGGAGACAGAGCATTTCTGGTCTCTCAGGGAAAGAGGCACATTTTCAGTGCTCCGTGGAAGATCTCCTTTCCCTGGTACCCCGTCACGCGTACTCAGACGAGGCTGGCACGCGGCCGCCCCAGCCCGCGTCTCCCACCGGGAAGGGACACGGAGCCGTCACCGGGCTGTCCCCTTAGCTGACCCTGTGGCAATTCCCAACGGCTGCCCTGACCCCGCTCCCTTGGGCCGACGCTGGTGCGGGGCTTCGTGGGGGCACTTCTGGGGCCGGGCGGCTCTGCCAAATTGCGTCTGCACCATGCGCCCTGCGCCGTTTGTCCTGCACCGTGGGCCCTGTGCTCTGAGGGAGGGAGCTGAGACAGCCCGGAGGAGAAGCCCCTGACAGCGTGGGCTGGAGACGAGACCCGGGGACGAGCAGAAGTCGTGGTCGGGAGCTGTAGGAGAAAAGCCTCGCGTGAGCGGAGAAGCACACAGGGCATCTCCGCGTCCGCCTAAACCCCCGACCCGTGCCAGCCAGGAGCCCGGGTCTGCGCCCCAGCACGGGGACCGAGCTGCTCGGCGGCGGGGGCTGCGTTCGCCTCTGCCGGGGGGATGTGCCAGGGGCTGAGCCCCTCCTGCCGCCTCCCGGGGCATCGCCTGATGGCAGCCCGTCCCCGGGACGGCGTGGGTCCTGCACGGCTGCGGCAGCGGGAGCAGCGGCGGAGGAAACGGGAGAGCAGCAGCACCTAGGCACATCAATAATTCATAAAATGCCAGCAGCAACAAAGGGAGAGAGGGACCAGAAGCAGGAGAACAGAATATCGCAGAGCTTTTTAATGGTCTTTTTCTATTAGTGTCAGCTCTGTGGCTGGTTTCAGGGAGGAGAAGTTTCCCTGGACACCCCCAGAATTTTGGGACAGGGGCCGGGCGCGCCCTCCTCGGCCAGGGCCTGCTCCCCAGCCCCGCGGCGGTGTCCGACGGCAGTCACAGGTCTCCAGTGCTTTCAGAAGGACCCGCAGGGTGGGATGGCACGGCCCGGGCACGGTCCCTCCTGGCCGAGGAGCTGCAAGAGACGATCGTGCTGCAAAGAGCAAGCAGAGACGCTGGGCTTGGCTTTGTTGGCTATGCTCCATCTATAACCTCCAAAGGAGCCCGAGTTTGAGCGAAACCCTCTGCTCTGGCTGACTCCAGCCACCTCCACGGACCTCACGCCTGTCTCTGCAGCCCTCGCTGAACCCTGCAGCCCCCTTCCCTTCTGTGGGGGAAATCTACAGACTCCCCACATACAGGAAAACCAGGATTTTTTTCCTATAAATACAGGGAAAGCATTAGGCCAGATCAGGGAGCTCCGTGCCCGGGGCCTGCGTGCACCCTGCCATGCGGCAGCTGATGTGAGGGATGGGGATGCGCCCTGTTAAAGTTTAACAACGCCCAGACCCATCTGCACCCCCGCGACGCCTGGCCGGTGCCTCACTGCGGCTGTCGGCTGGAGGGACGCGACGAGCACGTGCTGCACATGGGGCAGGGGGTGGCCAGCCCCACGATTTCAGCCCCAAAATCCACCTCTGGAGCCCTACCACGGAGTTACTGAAGGGTTTAAATAACATTATCCCCTTTCAGGGCTGCAGAAACGGAGGGGTGGGTGGTGAGCGGTGAGGTGCAGCATGGTGGGTACCACCACTGCAGCATGCACGCCGAGGGGCTGGACTCCCCATCGCTGGCTCCTCGGGCTTCCTTCGGACCACTCCTTCCTCTGCGTTCCCAAGGTATAGTTTCCAAAACTAGTAATTATTTAAACCTCACAGAAAAGCACAACCATAAATTCTTTTTTCTGCCCTTAGTTTAATAGCCTAGCAGCCAGAAAATATAAGAGGATTGTTCTACAAATAGGTTCGCTGTGAAATGCAATTAGCCAGAGTGAAGCCAATTACCATTTTAATCATTGCTATCCTGCAGAAAAAAATACACCGGGAGAAAAAAATGGATATATTACCAAAACGGTGAGGACTGGATCCCAATCAGAACCACAGTCCAAGACCTATCTGTTTATCCCACCCTCCGCAGCAAGTGTTTGCTGCGCCTGTGGCCGAGCCCCCATTAACCCCCCCAGGGCTGCAGGGGATGGGCTCGGACAGAGGTGGGGTGCGGATGGCTGCTGCCTTCTGCCTCCCCCGTGAGCGTGCACGCCTCCCAGCCCCGCTAGCCCAGCCAACGCTGAACAGGAAAACAGCGTCTAGTTTGCCGACGGTGCTGGCCAAGGGTCATGCTGCTGCTGTCTCGCCCATGGCTTTGCAAGAGCCACTCTTTTTGGGGATAAGCGTCTTCAAGGGACGCCCAGACCCAGCACGCAGCATTCCCCTTCACCAAAGCCGTGTCGTGCTATTGCTAAGACTGCTGGCAGTTGGGTCGAGCTGGAGTCAGGCTGATCCCTGGGCCAGGTCCCTGTAGGGACCTTCCCCCCTCGGGGACCTGCCCCGGGGCCCCGAGCACTGGTGAAATGCAAGGCCGAGTGGGGAGCTGGGAAAGCGAACGCCGTCTTCGCCCACACCGCACCGGCAGGATCCTCCCCAGCTCAGCCGCCCGGTGCCAGCTCGGGGCTGCTGCCCTCCGACACGGGACCTGGGGGTCTCCCCGGCAGATGCTGGCACTGCAGCAGCCGAGAGGCCCTGCAGACAGCCCAGGGCAAAATTTTTAATTCGGCATCACGCTTCAACCTGAAACCTGAAAAAAATTAAAAAAGAATGACAAGATGTCAGCATCTCCAAGCCTGCACAACCAAACGGCTAATCGCAGGTCCATGGACCGGGAGCAATGCTCGGCAGCATTGCGGGACGCCTGCCCTCACAGGAGCCCACTGTGGCTCGAGGGCTGTGACACTGCCAGAGGAAACCAAAGTGCTGAAAATCAGCTCACGTCACATAGCTGCAATGAGAAAGAAAAAGGCTGCTCATTTGGGAACTTGGGCAGATTTGAGGGGGAGTATCCAAACCACGAAATTTCAAGCATCCTTCCTGTACACTTGGCAGACAAGTTGGACCACGTAAGAAATAGCCCTTTAAAAATTAGAGCGATCTAAACACTTGAAAAGGTATACCGTTCAAAAATCTCCACGGAGAATGCTCTTTCTCCAGCAGCAGCAGCGGCAGCAGCTCTGTGCTGTTACGTGGCAGAGCGGAGCCAGCGGCTTCCAAGCCGCCCCAGAGCAACGAGCCCCGGGGGCGGATGGGTGAGAGGAAGAGGGGAACCCAGGCTGCTGCGGGCACCCTGGCTGCAGGCTTTTCTGAAAAACTGTCTGGATACCCAGCTTGCCTAAAAGACATTACATTTGCACTACCACGTCAGCAGATCCAGGACCACTGCAGTCAGTTTAGGTTTGGGTTTCCCCTGGAGGGATCTATTCCCCGACCAAGCACTCGCCGCAGCCCTGTTCCCCCAAGGACCACGGCCATCCGTGCCCTCCCAGCCTGGAGAGCAGCACTGAGGCTTTCTGAGGAGATGAATGAGCCGGTACTGCCGAGGTCCTCGTCTGCAGCAGCCTTGGTGTTGACCTGAGCCTGTCCAGGGGCTGTGGCTCATCAGTCCCCTCTCATATTTGCACTCCTGGAGCCTACTCTGCTGGTTAGTTAGTGAGGGTGTCCCTGCACACAGCAAATTGCTTTATTAGAATTTAGATTTTTAATGAAATCGAGGAGAAGTACATATTAAAGGCAATAAATTGTACTATTTCCAAAAGCCACATCCTGCTGATCAGGTAGCTACCATAAAATTTGTCAAAATGACTCGCATTTTGCAGCTCACAATTAATTGCTCTTGAAAGAGCCGCAGTCCGAGAATTACTGGCTGAAGCGTTTTGAGAAAATAAAGTGGAGCAGGAAGGGGGGCCACGGCACAGCAGCATGGGGCTCTGCGTGGAACAGGGCCAGCTCTCTGAACATGGGAAAGGGCCTTGCAGATGCTCCTATCTGCCAGCCTGCAATTAATAAATTATTGAGACAATCCTGGAAAAAGCAGATGAAAAGGGGGATGAAAGACACTAGTGGAAGACAGACAGCCCCACTGTTTGGGAAGGATCTAAGCTATCGCATCCAAAAACCGTTTTAATCTCTTGCCGTCAGAAAGCGCTGATCACTCGTGGCGCTGGCAAGGGGGGACGTGGGGTGGGGACTGTCAACTCCATCTCCTCTCCCCTCACAGAGTGGAGACAGGCTCTTTGCATCTTGCCATTCGGGCAGAGCCAGCTGAGGTTATCCCCAGCTCCTTCCCACAGCTCCTCGGAGGGGCCGAGGCAACGGGGAGGACCCCTGGCCCCCTGAGCTGCTGCCAGCTGGGTTCGGGGCCAGGGCAGGCTGCGGACACACTGGGATGGAGAAGGGCATGCAGGCACCCGGGGAGCCCCAGCCACTCGCCAAGCTGTCAAAAATCCTCACAGCAGCAGCGACTTCAAGCAAAATACATGAATAAAGAAACTGAGCAGCAAAATCAAAGTATGTAAGAATCTCTTTAGCACAGCACCACCAAAAGGTCCCTCAGTAATTCCGATTATTTTTATTACTTAAGAAAAGACAGCTCTTTTTTTTACAGAAAGAAAGGAATGGAAAAAGTGGGATCACAAAATCAAAGCAGTTAGAGATGGAAAGACCCGATGGCTCAGCGAGGCTCCCGGCATCCTCCCCACAGCAGGAGTGTGTGGGGGGGGGGAGGTGATGTCCCCTGGCACACGAAACACGGCCTTGCAGGGGGGAAAGATCTGCTTCCCTGTCGTTCTGGGCTTTTTTCTTTTGAAATGTGTAATTCAGCAGCAGGAGGCTCTTCAACAGAGTATTTTATATCTCACTATGTCTCAAACATAATGTCAGCGCCACAGCTGAGCTCCCAGTTCCTGCAGCACGTTATTGCAGGCTTTACCCATAAATTTAGAGTTTCGGCAGTCCACAGCTGACGAGTCAGGGCTGGCAAGTGTTTCACAGGAGTAACTGTTCTCCCACAAGTGTTTCAGTTACGCAGGCCATAAAATAAACACAGGACCGGGACTCTGAACTGACAGTGCGTTTCCTTTGCTGACTGCACGATTTCTCACGCACCTTACTCTGATGTAATGAGCTCCCCGGGCAGTCCCGAGGGCCACGTCTCAGGGGAGCCCGCCGGTGCTGCCTCCCCATGAGGGCTGTGGAGTTGGCCCTGCTGCGGCCACCTCCCCCGGGGGTCCTCTCCCTCCCCCACGGGGCTCCCCATCTCCCCATCCCAGCGGGAACCCACTGGAGTCCCACGGTAACCACAGCGCAGCATGAACTCTCCCGTTTCCCAGCCCACGGGGCTCCGCTGCGGTGCGGCAGCGGGGACTAGCCACGCGTTTCACGCTTCTCCTGCTCCATCCCAGCCTGCCCATGGGCACCGCAGCCCTTCGCCCTCCGCAGCCACATTCCCCCGGCATTTGCCCACGGCTTGGGTTGCCACAACCTGCATCTCAGCCCCCTCGCCCAGCTGCCGGTGGCCCAGGCCAGCCGTCCCCAGGCTGGGGTCTCGCCGCCCCGGGCAGCGCTCCGCGGAGGTGTGGGTTTCCCGCGAGGCTCTGGGCCCGTAGCAGGGCCCCCAAGCACGGTCTATCGGTCTCTGGCAGACCCCGCTGCCTTCCCCCGGGCCCGCACAGGCCGGCGGGCTTTTCGCTACATGTGCTGCCGCGGGCCCTGACGGTAAACCGAACTCCGGCGGGAGAAATAAGCTGCCCTCGCCCAACCGAGGCTCTGCTGGTCTAACTGCCTCTTCAAGGAACTTCTGCCAGCGCAGCCGCGCCTTGCATCAGGACCTTTGCCAGCAGTTGCGTCCAGCGGGGACTGCGGGGCGGAGTCCCGCCCGTATTAGCCCGGGCCGGGGCTAATGGGGGCCGGGGCAGCGCGCGAGGGCCCCTCGCCCGCCGCTTCCCGCTGCGGCCCCGCGCCGCGCCCGGCAGACGGCGCCCCCCAGCGGCCGCACGGCGCTGGGGCAGGGCCCGCGCCAGCTTCCCATTGGCCGGCCGCTCCCCGGCCCCCCCCCCCCCCCCCCCCCCCCCCACCCCAGCGCCGCCCGCTCATTGGCTGCTGCCCCGTAATTTTGTTTCCCGGGAGGCTGCCCCACCCCTTTGCCCCGCCATTGGCTGATGCTGGAGCTCCGCCCCCGGTGACGTCAGGGCTTTTCGGACGGGAGCGCCCCAGCCTGTGATTGGTGCACGGCGTTCCGCCCGCTGATTGGATGTAGCACCCGTCCTTTTTTTTTTTTTTTCCTACGGCCTCTTCCGTCTTACGTGAGGTCAGTTCCGGTCCCCTCCCCAGGTCACGCCTCACGTGACCCGCGCCGCAAGCGGCGCGGGACGCCCGCGCACAGCCAATCCCGGCGCGCCTGGCTTTCCCCATTCAAAGTCGGCGGGCGCGGCGGCCAATCGCGGGGCGCGCCCGCCCCCCGCGAGCGCTGACGGGCGTGGGGGGGGACAATGGGGAAGAGGAGGGGCGGGCAAGGGGGGGGCAGAGGGCAGGGGCAGGGGCTGGCGGAGATGCGAGGGGCGAGGGAGGGAGGGGGCGGCGGCGGGGGGGGGCGGGGGGCGGCGGCGAGGGGGAGGAGGCGGCGGCGGAGCGGTACGGCAGCGAGCTCAGGTACCGCGCGGGCGGGCGTGGGCTCTGCCGGGGGCCGCGGCCTGGCCCGGCCCGGCCCGCCCGCGCGGCTTCCCGCAGCGCCGCCCGCGGGCCCGGCCTGCGCCCGGCGGGTTCGGCCGCCAGCGGCGGCGGGGGAGCGGGGCCGGGGCCGGGGCCCGGGCGGGGCGGGGCCAGGGCGGGGCGGGGCCGGGGCCGGGGCGGGCGGCCCGGCGGGAGCTGCTCTCGCCGCCTCCATTTTCTGTCCCCGCGTGCGGCCGGCGCCGGGCCGGGCCGGGCCTTCGCCGCCGGGCCGGGGTCGCCCGCCGAGGCTCCGCTCCCGGACGCGGAGCCGGGCTGCAGGGGCGCGGCGGCGGCGGTCGGTCGGGGCGCCCGGCGGGGTCCCCCTTGCCGTCGTCGGCCCCGGCGCTCTCCGCCTCGCTGGCAGTGCAGGTCGGCAGGAGCAGGGGCTGCCCTGCGGTCTGGGCGCTGAGCCGCGCGTGTGTTGCCCTTCATCTTCTCATAACCTCTGTTTTTTCCGATTTTGAGTCATCATGCCAACATTGGTATTGCACTGGCAGTAAATGGTGGGCAAAATTGTTTTCCTGAGAGCAGCAGAAGAGCGTTTGTTGGTTCCAAAGGTGAACGTTTTTTTCTATATATACGGTTACAAAGCTCCCGGTGTAGCGGGTTGGGTGGCACAGCGGGCTTAGTGCGATGGCCAGGGTTCACGTCCTGCCATAGGTCACAAATGCGAAGGATGTAGATAGTCCTGGCAGACACTGGTGCTACAGAGTAGTTAAAACCCTCGGCACGACGGACCGCCGTTGCTTGAGAAGTCGAGGATGTACGTGCAGACAGGACTCAGAGTTGCAGGTCGTGTTGAAGGAGCTTTGGCAGATCAGGGTGTGCTCCTGCGATGCCTGCCTACCCTCATCCCAGCTCTAGGTTATTTGTTTCTGTGAGTAAAAATTAACAATTGAGGACTAATAAACTTGAATTGCAAAGGGGAAGAAACTATTGGAAGTAGTTGCACACTTTGATTATTCAAACTTGGCATTTTTTCCACACCCTTTCGATTTGTGTTAGGGTTTTTCCCTGTTTGTTCTAAGAATTGATTTTCCTACAGCTTAGCAGGAAACAAAAATAAACTTTCCCTTTGGCCTTATCCACAGAATGGCTCAGCAGCAAGCACTGAGATTTCGCGGTCCAGCTCCCCCACCAAACGCAGTCATGAGAGGCCCACCGCCTCTCATGCGACCACCTCCACCTTTTGGTATGATGCGAGGTCCTCCTCCACCACCTCGCCCCCCTTTTGGACGTCCTCCATTTGATCCAAACATGCCTCCAATGCCACCTCCGGGAGGGATTCCTCCACCAATGGGACCTCCACATTTACAGGTAAAGAATGGGGGATTCTCTTGGTTTGCTGAGTTGGGATTTATGGATTTTTCTTGTTTGTTTTCACGTGTGGAAATAATAAGAGGAGAGACATTAAAATGAATGAAAAAACCAGCAGGCTCGTGCATGGCATTATAAAACCTAATGCATACCTGTGGTATGTAAACGCAACTTCTGTTTAGCTCCTTGAGGCGATTCTAAATTAATCAATTATGCAGTTAGGATACGCTCGCCAACAGAGTCTTTACTAAAACCTGACTTCGTGTTGGTGCCCTGTGGCCGTGCAGAATGCAGGACTCGGCTGTGCTCCAGTTTCTGAATGCCTCAAAGCAGGCATGTGAAGTATACATCAGCCTTCTAGGATTATCCTGATTCTGCCTGTATTCACTTAGTGGGGTAATGATGGATGCACACAAAGACTGAGAGAGAAGGTGCAGCTGAATTTCGTGCGGGTTCCAGCATGAGCCACACCTGCCATCACTCTGGTAGTTTATTATTACTGAACACCAAGGAATTGGCTAGGTGGGCAGGTAGCAATTTTGAGAAGTACGTATATAATCAGCAATCAGGTATGTTTTGCTTTAGCGCTGTGTTCAGGAGGGTGCGTCATGAGTAATGCACCAGAAATTGTCAACACACTGATAAAGAAAAATTTAACATTTGGAAAAAAACCTAGGAGTAGGCTCAGTGTTTGGCTGGAGCAGCTGCAGGTGGCCCTTGTACTGACAAAAGTTTACTTTTGGCAGAGGGAGAATGCTCTTTACCTTACGTTTATTGTTGTTGTTGGGGGGGGGTGGTGTTTGTTTGGGGTTTTTGGTTTTTTTTTTTTCCAAGACTTGCAGCATTATTAGCACCTACAGGGATAGTATGACCCAGTTGGGCTCAAGTAAGGTAGATTTCTGTCTGTATGTCATGGTGATGTATGTTTAAGTTCTTTTGCCTACCTTTCAGAGACTTGGACAGTCTGAAAGGTACAACTTTGTGAATAAGGAATGTATCGTTTTAATAGCATTGTAGGAGTACTGTGCTGTTAGGGCAGTGTAATTACTATGTGGGACCGCAGGTGGGCCTATAAGGAGGTGAATAGTACTATGTGGTTTATAAATAATGGTTTAAATCCCCTATTTGTAATAGAAAAGTGAAAACTTTAGTGCTATGAAATTTATTTTAAAATGTAGGGATGTGGGCAAGATGGGAAGAGAACATGCTGACATGGGTTATTTCGTAGTGTTTGAGGCCCTGCTTTGCATATGGTTTTTGGCAGCAGGGCTATGGGAGCTTTTTTCCACATTACTCCTAGTGCAGATTGGTTCACTGTATAGCTTTGCAGACAGCTTTGTGTGAAAAGGAGGGACCAGTATGAGAGGAAGCAAAGAAGCAGTGAGAGCAGGAACAAGGACTTAAGCTGGACTTCATCTGAAATAAACTAACAGCAGACTGTAGCCTAATTTTGTGTGCTGTCATCATCCTGAGTGCAAGATTTCAAGAAGAAAGCAGTGCATGTTTTCCATAGCAGTTATCTCTCCATCTTCTCAAACATAAAGCGTGTTGTTAGGACTTGGACTGCTCAGGGAGGTGTGAAGTAGCTATTAATTTCATTGAAACCTTCTCAGCTGAACAAAAGTCCTGTGGAACTGAAGACCAAAACAGTATGTTTGAGGGATGTAAACAGCCCCACTCACCTCATTGAATGTCATCTTTTCTCTATCTTTTGTTCATACTAGGGGCCTTGTTCTATGGTACATTTTCATGCTAAGCTTAAGTTTTTCTAAGACTATTTCCACCTACTGCGCTTTTCTTCTGGTGCTTTGTGATCCCATTTTCCCCTCTTGGTGTTAACGTTCATGTGCCCATGCACTACCTTGAAAGCTCTGAAGCACCGAAGAGTGTAGGGGTGTGCAGTGGGGAGAACAGGACCTTGCTTCCTTCCTGCAGTTTCAAGAATCAGCCAGAGTTAATTTGAAGCCCAAAGCCTAGCTGCTGCTGTCTCCTTGATTGATGTGTTTGATTTATATTCTGAATGTGCTTCAGCTCTCAGCTGTTACATCATAGCTGTTTTATCATGCCATGCAGGAAGCGTGTCTTCTACAACTCATTACCATACATGGAATCCATGCACCAAGCATATCTAAATTTTTTATGCCATGTCAGCACTGTGCTCTGCTTTGCACCAAATGTTTGGGTTTTAGCTTCTTGCCCTGCTTCTGGTGCAAGGGGAGACACAATGTTGAAAGGTCCTGTGGTAGAAATAGAGGAGAGAGTGTGCTTCAAGTGGAGCTGAAGGGCGTTGTGGATCCCCTGGCTGTACACCCGGCATCGCTTCCTCACTCCCAGGACTGCCCTGTAAAGGTCTGACCCTGTTTTATGGGGAAAGCAGCAACAGCAGGCAAAAAGTGAGCCCTACTGGATTCTTTTTACAGATTGTAGAGCAGTAAGGAGAAAGATCATCTTGTGGCCAGATGGAGGAGCTGTGGAGAAGAAATAAGGAAGGAAAGAAAGGCTGTAGTTATCTTAATGGCTTTTTTGTTTGTTTTGAATTCCGCCCACGTACTTTTGACTTACTTTATAATAGCATTTAACAAAAATCAGAGTTGGTACATGAATTTAAAAAGCAGTTTAAAATATCACTCTTACAGCAGAAATTTTGATCTCAGGGCAACTTCTAGAAGAAGCCAAATGCAGACAGAAACTAAGGACATGGTACATGCTGAAAACGGCCAAGGGTAGGACTCCAATTCTCAGTGCACAGGTGCAGCTCAGGGTGCATGTTTGTGGCATGTCACACCAAGCTACCCAGTTCCTGTGACACTGGATTTCCTGCACACATACTAGCTTCAGCAGAGCCCTAGTCTTGCTGCATGTGCGCGTTTCAGCCTCAGGCCTGTCAGTTACGAGTGCAGAGCTCGAAGGTTTTTGCCAGTGAGGTGTCTTGGTATTGCCTTTGTGAAGTGGAAATCTTTTGAATCACAAGTTCAATTAGAACTGGAGTGATGGAGATAATTAGGTCAGTTGTAGGTGTATGCAGAATAAGTTAAAGAACTTGGTGGATTTTGTCAACTGCCTTTTTTTATAGGGAAGTATTCACTATACTTGTTATGCACAGGAAATTTCAGAACGGTCCAAATAAACAAGTAGAATAGAAGAATTTAATGCACTTTGAATTAGAAAGCAGGCGTTCAGGCTTTCAATTAACAGTTGTGTGCAGGGCAGTTCTGGGTTTCTTATGATGATGCAATAATGAAAATGCAATTTGGTTGTTTTTTTTTTTTTCTTTTTAAATTAGCACTAGTTAGAATTTTAGTTAACGGGAAATCAAGAAATGTAAGGGATTCTAATGAAATCTGCTGCTCTGCTATGCTAATAAATTGGATGCTTGCTTGTAAATTTTTTTTTTTAATATTTGTTCACTGGGAGGGTCATTGTGTAACTGTTTAGTGGTGTATTTGATTTACAGCTGGGGATGTCTGAGTGGCAGTTATTCAGGAACAGTTCTTCCATTCTTTCTCTTTCTTACATTGGGATATTTTCTTCTTTTCAGGAGAGGAGTTTTCTTTCACCTCACTTCTTTTCATGCCACTTTTTTCTGATGCTCTGCCTCAGATGATGTTAGCATCTCAGAATTGAAATGTTTATTGCAGCTGTTCCGTCATAGGTGGTGGCTTGTCAGGAAGCGCATTCTCTGAGCTGGTAGCATTAGATTGTTGAAGAAGCTCTCCAGACTGGTAGAGTTAACCTTACTATAGTTGTGCTGTCTGTTGGTGCTCTAATAAAGGAAAACTCTGCTTGAAAATTGTATTATTATTATTATTATTATTACCATCATTATTGTCGTTATATGCCTTTAGAGACCACCATTTATGCCTCCTCCCATGGGTAGCATGCCACCACCTCCTGGTATGATGTTCCCTCCAGGAATGCCGCCTGTCACTGCCCCTGGAACACCAGCAATGCCCCCAGCTGAAGAGATATGGGTAGAAAACAAAACTCCAGATGGCAAGGTAAGACTGTTACCAGAAACAACGAAGTAATGTTGTTAATGGGTGTTTTCTGCTGTTGTGAGCCTGTTGTCATACACAGTCTGGCACTGCAGTAAAATCCTACGCTCTTGTCTATCCTCTTACTATTTTTAAAACATGAGGAACTGGACCATTTATAAATGCTCCTCCTCCAGATAAGCAGTTGTTTGATGGTGACATTCTTAAATTGTAGGTCTATTTCTATAATGCGCGTACACGTGAGTCAGCGTGGACTAAGCCAGATGGGGTCAAAGTTATTCAGCAGTCGGAGTTGACGCCGATGCTGGCTGCGCAAGCCCAGGCCCAGGCGCAAGCCCAGGCCCAGGCACAAGCAGTAGGTGCCTCCACACCGACCACCAGTAGTCCTGCATCTGCAGCGTCTCCATCCACGTCCTCGAGTACTCAGTCCTCCACAACCTCTACCACAACCACAGCCACTTCAGTTTCACAGACGATTTCCAGTGAGTAACTGAGGGTTTCTCAAGCTTTGTGATGGTGGGGAGCAGGTGGTGGGGATGCTGCTTTGGGGAATTGCTGCAGCAAAAACTTGGTATCCAGGAGGAAGTTGTTTCAACGTAAAGTGGAGTGTGAGTTTATAGTACAGCACTTAATCCAGAAGACCCTTGCATGCAAACCTTTTTTTCGCTCCCCCCCCACCCCGCCCCAATCTGAAAGAGTTACTTCAGGAGAGTAATACTAGATCAGCATGCAACCCTTTTTCTTTAGGTCTTTGTATATTTTTCTTCTGCTGTTATCACATCATCTCAAAGCTATTATGCATCCATTTCCTTTTGACTGTAGATAAAGCTAAATTGTTTTTTAAAGTGTTTCACAAGAAAAGTTAATCTGAGGTAGGAATTATAGTTGTAGCAATTGCCTCTTTGTTTCCAAAATGGCACCTGTTGCTTTAAGAGGCTGGACCTTTGAGTGCTGCTCCTGGGCTGCCGAGAATTGGTTGACTGCAGAACAGAGCTGCTTCTGGTGTATTACTTTTATTAGCATTATTCTTCTGACTAAGCCTCGCTAGAGTTGCACGAGAGAGGAAAAAGGAAGTCCTTAGAGCCGTTATTGTCCACTCATGACCTTTGAATAATAGTCTGAAGATTACTGCTGTTTACAGGGGCTGAGCCTTTGCTTTTGAGGGTTTTCCACCTGAGGGAACCTCAGGAGGAAAGGGTACGGAATTTATGCAGCATGCACATAATGCCTGTTTATACATAGTATCTGCATATAATATAAACAGTACGATTTATACTCTTCTTTGGCGCATATATATGCTAACAAAGTGCCTCTAGTGCAGAGCATCTAGAAATGTGTATTGTGTACAACAGATCTGTTTGCACATGAGTGTGTCAACAGCAAGCGTGAGTAAGATCACCTAGCATGAACAAAGCAAGGTACAGCTTGTTAAGGAACAGTTTGGTTAGTGTTACTGTCTACATGCAGGGCTACTGAAAGCAGAACATTTATGCTGATCAGGAATCCTATTGTTCAACAGTCTTGATCATTGTAGCTGCGCTGGCAAAAATGTGTGCACTGAGTTAGGCCAAAGAGTATCCAGAAGATGAGCAATTGCTGAATTGTTCTAACTCCAGTGGTAGTGTATAGTTGCATTCTCTGGAATTACTTCATCTTTTTCCTGTACCAGGTGAGACAAGTCAAGCTTAACTCACCATTTAACCCAAACTTTACAGATCTGTGTATGAAAGGGAGTCAAATTTAGGTAGCCCTCAAATTATGCTTTCAATTAACACTGGGGAGAGGACAGATCACTGGAGTAGCAAATAATTTGTATTGCTCCAAGCATTTTAGGGCTTTTTATTTAATTTGAAAGGTAACTTAACACTGCGTTCAGCTGCTTTGTTGAAATATGGTCTACTCGAACCATTTTGCTGAGTAACAAGAATGAGGTAGGAGGTGAATGTTAGCTTCTGGCCTAATGCCAGGCTTTTGAGAACTGATCCTGCTTTTGGAATAGCACTTTATGCACCCTCTCTGAAGCAAAATTTCCTGATACCGAACGCTGAGAATCTGTTCCACTTCTACCTGTTCTACCTGCTAAACTTTGTCTTTGCTTTCAAGAACTGTTACTGTTGGTGTCTGTGCCTAGGTGATAAAATTCTATCATTTAAAATAATTTTATAACTCTCAGACTTGGCCTGTAAAACAACCTGGGACTTCTGGCTGAGCTTCATTCTTGACTGGTACTGATTTGACTTAGGCCTTAAAACAAATCACATACTGACTGTCTGCTCTGTTTCCCTAAATTTTAGGCAGTGCTAAGGACTTTCACCCTTTCTGAAACACTTAACAACAGATCAAAAACCTTTATTTAAATATGCTAATACTGGTACATTATTGGGAATGCTTCTGGTAGTCATTAAATACTGAAGAAAATGCACAGTATGCCCGTATATAATATGGGCATAAGTTGGTGTGGTTTCCTTTTTTTTTTTTTTTTTTTTTTCTCCTTAGCTCATTTTTACAACAATTCCTCCTGCCTTCCACCAAATCTTACAGTGTAAATTTGCAAGGCTGGCCAATGATTTTAATGAGTCACGTCTCTAGTTCCTGTTTGCCAGTGCTTTGATAGGTAGCACTATTTATTCTTGGTTAAGTGCTGATTTCAGTGATGCTGCAAGGATTACAGAATTGAATACTAGTGGTGTATTTACCCACTGGGAGGCACTGAAGACCAAGAAAATTCTTGCAGCTTCTGAGCAAAAGTATTTTCCTTTTCCTTGCTTATTTACACTTTTTTTTTAATTGACATTTTTCCATTCTTGGATCACAGCTTAACAAGCATAGTTTTTAGACAGACTGTTGTCATGCACATGCTGCTGCCATTATTGTTAAAAAGCAGAGCTTGTGTTTATTTAACATAAGAACAACCTTTTTCCATTTGAAACTCTCTGTAATGTTCCCTTTCTGTTTTTTCTGAACAGAGATACAGAGTAGAATTTCATTTCAGGCTATGTTTGTCCTTTGATACACCCCTTGCTACTGCTATAGAGACTTGTTAGGTGTAAATAATGGGACAAAGTAAAATTTGAAATTGACTTTCTTTGTGAATATTTAATGTTACAGAGAAGGCAAAGGGTTTTTTGTCCAAGAGTGTCTTCCTGCTGATGATACTTAAGCATATCTGCTTATATGAAGTCTGTTGGGAAACAGAGAGCCAGTATGTTTGCAGCAAATATATTGTAGTGTCTAAGATACAAGGTGTTCTTTGTTTTTTTTTATCAGCACCTACCACACAAGACCAGACCCCAAGTTCGGGTGTTTCAGTTGCCACACCATCAGTCAGTGTTTCAACCTCTGCTCCTTCTGCTACACCTGTGCAGACTGTACCCCAGCCAGTCCCACAGACATTGCCTCCTGCAGTTCCTCATGCAGTACCTCAACCAACTGCAGCAATTCCTGCTTTTCCACCAGTAATGGTACCTCCATTTCGTGTCCCCCTTCCTGGCATGCCTATTCCACTTCCAGGTAAATTGGCGAACTGTAATTGTCTTGTCCGCTACATGTCCATGTTGTCAATTTGTTTGCACTCATGTGTCCACTGTGTACGGAACTTGCCTGAATCCTCTCCACTCAGAGTATTTTTGAAAGAATTCAGGGTTAGCAGACAGACTTTAATTAACAAAGAACATGAAATTTTTTGACTTCTAGTTCTTTGATATACATATTAGAAAACAGCTGCATTTAAACATGTAAACCTTTTTCTTTTGGATGATAGGAAAATATAACACTTATTAATCTCATGGCACATGTCTGTTTTGTCATCCTGTTTAAAAAAAAAAAAAGATTCTGGGCAGAATCCCTATGTGACTGAGAATATTGTAGCACTATATTTTACTAATTGCCATGTTGCTGTAATTTTTTCTACTTGCTTGATTTAAACTTTAAGTTTTGTGCATAAATATTTATTAGGATGAGGATTATAGCCCAAAGAAATTAAAAGAAAAGAATGTATTTATGAGCAGGAAAAATTACCCTTCAAATGCATCGCCCCTGAATGATGCTAGGCATTTCCAGTTCTTTTGGTTTGCAGCTATCAAGTATGATGCTGAATGCATACGCAAAATGTTGAGGTTTAAACTGAGGAACCATAATGAAGGCATTCAAGATGCTAGGGTATTATTCAAAGGCTTTAGATGTAAAGACCATTGAGAGGAAATCTTAGATGGCAGCATACTGGTTCCTGGGTAAATAATATTTTCTTAAGTTTTCATAAAATATTCAGATACTTAAGGAAGTAATTTTAGGCTGGCAAAATCTTGGACTCGACTGCTGTTTAATTGCTGCAGAGGTCCTCCTAAGAGATTGCTAAAGCCAGTCGTTGCTTAAATGCCATGTTTCAGTTTGCATGGATACAACTGAGTTCCTGTTCTAGTACAACAGTAATTAATGGTTTTTTTCAGTGTGCGGTAGCACTAAGTATATACTAAGAGCTGATGATTTTCTGCTGCAAAGGAAGGTTTGAGACTGCAGTTGTATTGGATACAAGTTAGTTTCTGATTCAGAATTACAAAGCAGTGGCTCCGAGCAGCATCCTCATGTTTTTCACTCTTTGTACAAGCTGAGTGAGGTGACTTCTTTCCTGCTGTCATTTTTAATACGTCGATCCAGTACATATGAAGGGAGGCCTTTACCTTCCATCAAATAGGTTGGATGAAAAATAATCCTTTAGAACACTTCTTTGATAAAGGATATAAGCATCAAAGTAGTTAAAATGGGTATTAATTCTGCTAACTAGAAGAGAGGACCAACTTTTAGTTGCCTCTGCTTTTAGGATAGTCTTCTAAAATAACTGGGCGAAGCTACTTTAATCTGCAATTTGCTTGAAAAGGAAATCGCAGTGTAGTACTCGTTTTAAGACGGGAAACAAATACTATTCTGAACATGATATTCAAGGCTGAACAAAAAATGGATAAAGGATAGAGGGAGAATTCTGATGTCTGTATATTTGTGAGGTTTGGAAGAGCAATAAAAAGGGTTAAGCCTTAAAGGTGGTCGGCTGAATGTTCTTAACTGCAGTTTCTGACATTGCCAGCAAGGGATCAGCATAGAGTGAAGGGTCCTTACATACCTTTGAAGGATATGATCATCTACTCACGTGTGAACTGTCAGGTAAAATGTGTATGGTCAAGGCAGTAGAGAAGAGTGCCAGTGAAAATGGATACACCGGGGTCTGTGCTTAGGTTGGGTTTTTTTGTAAGCTCTCAGTCAAAAAGTTTTGTGAGTAGTGCAATACAGAAGGAAAGACAGAGCAAGAACATCAATCTTCTCCTTCTTAAACTCATTTTTGAAAAGTCTTTTTTTCAGAACTTTCCTCATAGCAAGTCTTAGATCTGGCCTCTTCGGTTCCCACAGTGAGATGAGCCTTTTGGGTGGAACCCATAATACATAGGAAGGATACCTAGCAGTGAAGTGCGTGCTTCCACTAACGAGTCTAATTTGTCATTTTGCCTGATTACAGAATAAAATCAGTCTACTTCTTTCAGCTAATTCTGACTTGAGTTGGTTGCAATGGTTTATAAACACTCTAAAAGAAAAGGAAACCTTTAAAATATTTTACAGTAACAAGAAACAAAAGAGAAGTCAAAATTACTTCATGGCAGTATAAGGTGAAGTCAAAAAGGCTAACAAAGTTTTAACGTGTAGATGTTTGGGGCTTTCAGCACTAGGTATAATATCAGCCAGATTGCTTTCAAGTTACAGAGGCAGAGCTGAACAATACCATTGTCAAGTGACGGCAAAGTTAATCTCTGTATTGTACTGTAGTAAGACGGAACAATGGAAGAGTTGATTAGTGATATCTCGTAATCTCAGATCTTAAAAAGTAAGTCTGCTTTCTCTTAATTCATATGTTAAAACTTAGTTGTATGTTTGAGAATGAACTTGGCAGAGGAAACAGCTTGGGTATTTGCTAAGTCTTATCTGCGCTGCAGTAACTCTAATTTCAGTGATCCCGCAGATGGCATTATTTATACTGACCCAGTTTTAAGACATGCTGTAACTTCCTTAACAAAACGAATTTTCAGATTCATTTTCAAGTACATAACATGAATCCCCCCCCAAAAAAATTTAGACAAACACTTCATTCAGTGCTGTTTGAGTCAATGTTTTTTGTGTCTCAATTCATACTTTTTTTTAATAAAACTAGTTTTGGATTCTTTCATTGAAATTATTGTTAAAGAACATTACAATTCTGTCTTCTCACAAAATTTTTTTTAAATAAATTGGCCGTATTTTTGTATGCTTTCCATACTAGATCTCTAATGAAGAAAAACAGAAATTACTTTGGTTATAAACACAGGGGTTTAATTTCACTTCGCGCTGGGAGGATTTCCAACTTCAGATGATGGAATTCAGACCATTTAAGGGGAAGTTTCTGCAGTATTTCAGTTTCTGAGTGTCCAGACTGGACCAACGTAGAGAGAACTTCTACAGTTTCCTTCCGCACCCTAAAATGAAGGTTTTTTGAAATGTGTTCCCCTTACCCCTGACTAATATCCTACTGAATTTTGTGTCTAATTGAAGAGGATGAGATGTTTTCCTTTTTGTGGCCTTTCTATGTCATTTCTTAATGAGCTGGAGGACAGAACAGTGCATGATGCTACCTTTTTAAGGGCTAGTTATGCTGCTTTTAGAGCATTTTTCAGCTCGTGACATTCTTGATAATGAAAAATAAAGAAAATGTTCGCTGCCACTGACCTAGTGCAGCTTTGTGTACCTCTGTTTGCAGCTTCATTGCTTTTATTTCTGCCCCCCTCCTTCTTCCACCTCCAGCCTTTCTGTAATGACCCTCATAACCTCAGCTTTCCCTCTGGGTTGAACTTGGCTTTCACCCTCCCACATCTTGCTAGTCTGACTAGTTTAAATCTGTGCTTCTACTCTTACCACTGCCTTCTAAATGCAGCAGCAGACTGAAAATAGCAAAGACTGTTAGTTTCACTTTGTTGCTGCTCCCCTGATGGATCTGTCTGAGCAGAGGCTGTCAGTGGAAAACAGCACCTTTAGTAGAGTATTTTCCCATGGTAATGCCCTACAAGGAGAGCCGAGTTCCCCCTTGAATGAACTTAAACCCCTGAGTCTTCATTGAAATAACTTTTTTCTTTTTAATGATATCCCAATTATTTGCTAAACAGCTGGTTTAATGTAGGCAGAAACTGTTGCTGCAGCATAAAATTAGTTTTATATTTGATCTGGCATAAAATGTTGGAGCAAAAATAATTCACATTTTCTTGCCGGGAGGCTTTCTCTTTGCCAGCTGAAAATGGCATTCCAAATTGTAGCAGGAAATCTGTAGCATCCAGACTCCCAGTGGTAGCTGACATACAATGGCAGCTTTCCAACATGCTTGCTTATCCATTTTACAGGTGTAGCAATGATGCAAATAGTCAGCTGCCCGTATGTAAAGACAGTCGCTACCACCAAGACCGGTAATTTTCAAAACCATCTTAGTTCGTTTTGTCTGTAAGTTGGCATGGTAGTGAATGTTGTTGTTTATCCTTTATTTATTTATTTGCTTCCCCAATTGAATGAATATATATACTTTATTTTCAAAACCAGTATAAATGCAAATATCATATCTGGCCAGGAGATAACTTTCCCAAATAACTGTTAGTGTTAGCTTATCTTATGCAAATAATCCAGTACAGTTTTCTGTAATCATTGAGTTCTGTAATAACTGTGAATCTCTTCATGCCCATACTTCTTAGTTATTAGTTTCTTGTGTGTGGATTTTCGTTTTTCCTACTTCCACATGTATAGTGACATGATTGTGCTCGCATGTTGGTGTGCGTGTGTGTGCGTCTTAGTATAAATTTTCATTTTTCAAATTGTGGATTTAAGAAAAGTTGCTTACTGAGAATACTTTATGGCAATGTGTAATGTGTGCTTTTCCACTATTTAAAATTATAGACTTTTTCATATAAACGTTAAAGGCTCAAAATTATGATCTTGTAGTTCTAGTCCTATTCAATTTGTTTTTCTAGAACTTGCCATTCCAAATATGTTCAGTATATCCATTTTGTTGGGATGAGTAGAGAAATAATAGGAAAATGTAGCATTCTGGCTTTCTTATCTTTGGCTATTTACTTGCCATTTTGCTTTAGGATGTGAATAAAATGTTTTTTCCGATCGATTTGCAGTATTAAACAAAACCATTGCACAATCTGAAATTATTTCATTCTCATAAGTTTTTATCCAAGGCTCTGAATTAATGTTAACTTTAAGTCAGGATTTAAGACTATCAGAGTTCTGCTTTGTATTATATGGCTCAAATTCAAGCCACTGTTGTCTTTTTTCAAGAGCGATAGGAATATCTCTTAAAATGACAGCATAATTAAATAGTGGAGTAGATTTAAAAAAAAAAATTATTTGCTATAGAGATCTAATAAAGACTTTTTTGATAGAGCACTTAATTTTGAAGTATTAAAGCAAATGTCTAAAAACTAACAAGCTTTGTGCTGTGCAGAATTACACATTACTCAAAATAAAAAGGTATCTAATTTGCCTGGTAATATGGGCATTACTGATCGTAAAACACGGGAAGGAAATTAAGTACAATGTGTTGCTTTCCAATTTAATTTTGAAAACTGTATTTATATAGGTTGATTATTTGTAACTTAAGTTTTACTGTAAACAGTGAAGTGCTAGGTTTTGGTTTTTAGGTACTTCATTGTCACTTACTGTTTTCTTTCCTTTTTCCTTTTCTTTTTTTATTTTTTCTTTTTTTTTTCTTCTTTATACAGGTGTCTTGCCAGGCATGGCCCCTCCCATTGTACCTATGATCCATCCTCAGGTTGCTATTGCTGCTTCACCTGCTACGTTGGCTGGAGCAACAGCAGTCTCTGAGTGGACAGAGTACAAAACAGCAGATGGAAAGACTTACTATTATAACAATAGGACTTTGGAGTCAACATGGGAAAAACCCCAAGAACTGAAAGAAAAAGGTATTTTTTTTTAAATGCAGCTGTATACTAGGCAAAATTGCTTAGACCATTAACGGTTGTGTTGGAAAACGTGAACGAGAATATTTCTAATCCCTTATTTCCCTGAAGAATATTTTTAAATCCTGGTTATAAGTATCCATTTGGGTTGGTCTTGAGTCTGAAAGTTATAGTTTCTTTGTTTCCCACTGTACTGTAAGAGTATTTGGTTCTAGAGTGGCTTCTGTAGACACTTGGGTAAATGCATGTTTCCACTCCAGTAGAAAGTAAGTACTTTACATACTTAGGTGTTTGAGAAGATCCCAATTGCAGAAAAATAGAAAGTGAGGGGAAAATTCAGTTATTCTAAAGACTGTAAACCAGGAGAGAATGAAGATCACTGAAATGCTAAATTTCAGATCTTCATAAACTAAGTATAAAAACAGATTTGGAATATGAGGAAAAAATAAATTACCTCCCTCTGTCCACATCCCTAAGTTGTATTCTGGTCATATTCTGTGACTTGTGTCTGATTGAATTCGCATTATATCCATGGGTGGTGGTATAGTGGAGGGAAATTGTTCTTGTATCATAAATAAGGAAGAAGGGGCAAAAATCCTGTGGCTTTTATTCAGTTTATAAAGTCTTTTAGGAAAACAAATCCAGTCAGACCCAAATAGTTCTTCCTTTTATTGTCTGCTGAATTTTTCAGTTACAAGAAATCTTTGTTTAGGCAAATTCAGAACGCTTACAGTTAGTTAGTTTAATTAATACCCATCTTTCTAATAATTCAGTTTTAAATAATATGTCTTCTTTTTACTGAGTTGAAAACATCTAAGACAGCAAATATCAATTTTGCTGAGTAAAGCTTATACATTTTATAATATTTTAAATGGATGCAGAGCAATCCTCAGATGATTCTGCATGAATTTTCTCTGATTTTTTTTTTTTTTTTTTTTTTTTGTCAACAGCATTTCAAATCTGAAAGTCATCTTCAGTGTTGCACTGTTGGTTGCAACTGTTGTTTGATACATTTATTGGGGTTTCAGCTATTTCTGTTGGTACAGTTTAGTTAGCTTTTTAATATAATAGGCTGCCTTACAATATTTCGTTTTCCAGTCCCAAGTACATCTTGGTACAGGAGATAATCATGTCTTTATAAGCAGACACTGTAAAGCCCAAGGAGGACAGAAAGCAGTGAAAATACATTAAAAATAAATTTTGTTTTGCTGTTGTGCTTGGAAAATCATACTGATAAAAATAACTTTGTTGTTCTATAATGGTTTCTTAATAATACTAAGGAAAATTCTGTCTTTATTTAGAAAAAATGGAAGAGAAGATTAAAGAGCCAATTAAAGAACCTACAGAGGAGCCTTTACCAATGGAGACAGAAGAAGAAGAGCCAAAAGAAGAACCTATAAAAGAACTTATAAAGGAGGTAAAAAACCTTGCAACCAAATAGTCAGTATTGCCATTTTGAATTCTACATCCTACAGTTGTGGATGCATCTGTAGACCGGGCATATTGACAGGAGACATGGTTAGTAATTTGAGTTCTTAAATTCCTGGGCTGATTTTTGAAAGCCTTCCTTTTTGGGCTCATAGTTTGTTTTGGTTTTTTTTTTTTTTTCCCTTTTTTAATTAATTTTTTTACATAAGGAAAAAAGGACACTTAAAAGAAAAATACAGAGCACGTGAGTTAAGAAATTAGTAAGAACATGGAAAAAAAAATTAGCTAATTACATAGACATGATGTTCTTTTGCTGATTTTAAGGTGTTCAGAAAAATGAAACTAGTCCTGAATGTTTGAAATCTTTAAATTAATAGCTTTTTCTCTGTTTCTTTACTTCCTTATTTTGAACAGTTTTGAAACAAAGCTTACACGATCTCCATGTGCAGTAACTGATAAGTTTAGTCTGTTAGGAACACCTGTCCTTGAAAATGTCAGTAGTGTTTACGTTGCAGTAAACAAAATTAACTTTTTTCTTGTGAGGCATTTTGTCATGCTGAGAAAGCATAGCTCTTTAAGATGCTAAAGTGTTTGAATAAAAATTAAAGCTTTTATACTGATTTCTGCGAACTTCAGTGTAGCTTAGTAGGCAAAAGCACAGAATTCAGTTGCTGGTTTTTATTACCACTCTACCCTGTTCACTTTTGAGGTAGTTGTTAGTTTGCTTATTTCTGCTACAAAGGTTATTGCAGATTTTTGACTGTTTCACACTCTGTGTCTCATTTTCAAGTAAATTAATTTTAAGAATAAATAAAAATTTCTTTGTGAGAAGCTACACCCTTGCCCCTGTATTCAGTCCTTGATTCAAGGATTCGTGCAGATCTAGGAAGGCATTTAAATAAGGTTTCAATGAAGTCAAAAGTTAGTAAACACTTAGAGGTTTTCTGAGTTTTGAGTAGCAGTTACTGTTGAAATTCCAATGCTTCTGTTTTAGGCATGGATGAAGTGTAATTGTGAGCTGTTTGTTAGCATTGTTTCAAAATAAATTTTCTTCTTTAAAACAAGTTAGTTACTTTATAATAAATAATTAGCTAGTGGTCATTGCTTGAATCCTTTAACTTTTTTTTTCCTTGAGGAGCCAAAAGAGGAAGAAATGACTGAAGAAGAAAAAGCAGCTCAGAAGGCCAAGCCAGTTGCAACCACTCCTATTCCAGGAACCCCATGGTAGGTAACGGTTTCCCTTGTGGCCTCCTACTGCAGGACTGAGACACGATTTCCCATAGCCACCAGGAAGGTCGCTGGGTAGTTAGAACAAGTAATAGAGTGTATAGATCCTGTTCTTGGTATGCTTCTGTCTCAGATAACATTGGATTCCTCCAGGCAATGCTGTTCACACTGTGCCAGTACTCATGATGTTCAGTGGTGTGTGTATAGCCTTTATACCACACGCTAACTGCAGTCCTATGTGGTACCTTACCAGTATAGAAGTCATATCCCAGCCCCCTTCATCTGCCAGTGATTCCTTCTGATCTGGTAGGAAATACTGGCCAAAGAAAAATAATCTTGGACTTCTTTTGCCCTTATGCCTTGGGGAACAAATGGGTGCGGCTGCTGGCCAAAACAATCCTTTTGTTTTTTACTTGGCATAGATACTCATCAGGTGCCTCTGTGTATAATGTCATGATGAGGTTACTCTTGCTGTAATATGTGTAAATCATCTTTGTGTCTTCGGATGACCACGGTAGAAATCTTAGTGATGGGAAATGGGAAAGGGACATGGTTTTAATTTTTGCAATTTAGCCATCGATGCTTTTTTTATTAACGTTTGATATTTAAAACTGTCTCTTTTCAAATGATCTCTGCAGTTCTTTCATCCTGCCATTTATAAAATTCTGGCAAGATCATTAGGTTGCTTTTTCTGATATTTCGTGGGGCATTGAAGAGATGAGGTAGTTTTTATCCCAAAATCTGATTCAGCTGTCTAAAACATTTTTTTAGAGAAGAACTGAGTATACTGCAGCTCCTGATAAAAAGTATTTTAAAAATTGCATTTCAAATCTGCTAGCAGAGAAAAGCAATAATTCAGTATCCCATTTGGACAGTAGGAATGTTTGGTAGTTGTGCAGTATGTATAACCTGGATCTGTCCTTAATCTTTAATCTGTCATTAATGCTTGCTTCAGTCTTTGAACATGGTAACACGTATACAGAATGAATGAAGACAGAGATAATACAAGACTTCCTGTCTGACTATTAAATTTCTAGGTGTGTGGTGTGGACTGGCGATGAGCGAGTTTTCTTCTATAACCCTACCACTCGTCTTTCTATGTGGGACCGACCAGATGACCTAATTGGAAGAGCTGATGTGGACAAAATTATTCAAGAACCTCCTCACAAAAAAGGAATGGAAGAAGGAAAAAAACTTAGTAAGAGCAATCTTACTGCCTTCTTAAATTATATTCAGACTTCTTATCACTTATTTTGTGTTGATTTCCAAAGCTAGTAATGTTTAAATAAGTGAGAGAAACGTAAAGACATGTTGAAAAATGTATGTAGTTTTAGAATTTAAGAATGCTGGTGGGAATGCAGATTTATAGTCCTTTCAAAAAAACCAGTCTATTGAAGAAAGTAGATACTAACAAGGTTAATTTTTTTTCTAAATGCCAACAGGCTGAAAAAACCCACAGTTTTTACTGACTAAAAAAAGGGACTCTGTTTGTTTTATAAGCAAGAGGAATTTGGGGGCCAGAAAAGATTAATCATAATGTACCAATGGGCTCTCACAGAAGAGGATTTAACTTAGAGAACGTCAACTGGAATACAGTTTTGGAAAGAGCTGCCAAGAGCAGAGAACATTCAAGAGGCTGCTGAGATGAGACTTCTTTCTGGCATGAGTTCTAGTAAATGATCCTGGGATGACATGTGGGCTTGGTAGTTGGAGGAGAGCAAAGTGCAAGTAGGTAATCAGGAGATCCAAATGTCCTTCATTAGACTGTTTAGCCTGAGTTTTTTTTTCCCCTCAAAATAAGAGGTCAGTGTTTGTCATTTTAAATCCAAAGCTGGCCGCAAGTCCATTAGTCCTGCCACCAAATTCTGATAGTGTTATTCCAAAAGTGACTGAAAACCATATGTCTTCCTTTGTCAGAGTACATTATTGCTGCACACATTGTCCTCTGTTTTTGCACAAGGCTTCATTTGTAAATTACAAACTTTTCATAAATATAAAATCTAAAGTATTACTGAAATCTGTTACAGTTAGAGAAGAGCATGAATCTACAGAGGAAGCAAATGAAGATGAGCCTATTAAAATTAAAAAGCGCAAGTAAGTTTGCTTTTTCAATACTAAGTAGTCTGTGTAGATAAAAAAGTTTTTAATCTGAGCAGTGTGTATACCTTGCTGTTGTATTCAGCAGAGGAGAACAGTAATTAATAGGATTGATGAACAGAGTCATCAACTTTCTGCTGTTTTACTCTAGCAGCTCAAGTATTCGATACTTCTCTGAGCTGAAATTCATGTATAGAGGAAATTGCATGTCCTTTGGAAATCATTTGAAATGGAAATAAATGGTATAAGTTGCTGAATCCAAGGAATATTTTGAGTGCATTTTATCTGAAATAGTTTGCTTCTGTTGTTTGTTTATCTAGCTTGTTAATTTCTGTGCACAAGATTTTGTTGCCAAAAAATGCAGCCATCTAGATTTTCCTAGTGATTACTCTGTTTTCACTCTATTATAAAAGTTTAAGAGTTTTATTTACATCTTTTTGTCTGTTTTGCGCATTGGAAGCAATATACATCACTCCAAGTTACTTACATGCACTGCTTTAAAAGTAGTTTTACAATTTTATTTGTTATGGTGTACTCTTAGGGATGATCATAAAGTTCTTAGCAGTTAGGGCTTTGAGTTTGTTTGGGATGAAGCACATTTGCACTTAGTAAACATAAATCAACAAACAGCACACGTTTTTCCAGAAACGCTTTGATGGATGAATGTATCTTTTGTGTTACAGGGTTTTCTGTTGTAATGATTATAAGGTACTCTCAATTTGAACTAACTCCCTTAGCCATAGTCTTTTCACAGGGCCTCATGGTCTCGAACAGGAGATAAGAAAATTAATGCAGTTAATGTGAAAACTGTTGTACATCTGGTGAGACCATTGAATACAACCAGAACATGCTAACTTCTTGGAGTCATTTGTTGGCACTGAAGTTATTGAGAATACCTTGGTTCTTGAGCTCTTTCAATATGAAAGCATTCATATCCAGGTCTCGAAGAACAGCTTTCATGATTTGTAAGCCTGTGCTTCTGAAGTAATTGGTTATATCCATTCTGTCCTGGTGTAGTTCAATTTCTAAACTACAGGGTTGACATATTAATTCTCAAGTTATACTGTATGTTTAATTTTTTTCAGGAAAGATGATAACAAAGATATTGATTCAGAGAAGGAGGCTGCTATGGAAGCTGAAATTAAAGCTGCTCGAGAGAGAGCCATTGTCCCTCTGGAGGCTCGGATGAAACAGTTCAAGGACATGCTTCTAGAAAGAGGGGTCAGAGAAATCAGTGTGTGTGTGTGTGTGTGTGTGTGTGTGAGAAGGGGGGAGAAGGAGGGAGGGGAGGTTCAGGCAGAGGTCTCAATTCTTAGCGAATTCAGAACCTGCGGTGCTTTATGTAGGGAAAACAATCTCATCCTTCCTCTGATTAATGGATGCATTTGGTACAAGACTCCATATTTCAAAGAATGTTATAATTATAGCAAAATTTTGATTACTAAGTAACTGAAATTAAACAGTATCAAGACAGAATTTTTTTTTTAACTTTTTTTCCCCAAGTTAAGTAATTACCTAAATGAAAGCTGCTATTGAAAATAAATAGGACACACAAACTGGACACATCCATAATGTTTTTGGAAATGTTCCTACATGAGAAAAACAGTAAGTTCCGCTGTAGTTTGTACATTCTTATCCTTAAATGGGCGACTCTTTGCTTTTAGTTAACTAAATTTGAAATCTGCTTGATACCAATCAGTTTTTCTAGGTAAATTAGGCTATTAGAATGTAAATTTATACAGTAACTTTAAAAAATTGAAGTGGTTCCAGCTGCCTATGCAGCTTTCATTTAGTTTCAGTAACTGGATTTCATGGGATAGTTTTAATAAAGCTTGTTTAAGATGAGCTCGAACATGTTTAAATCAGTCTCTTGTAGCAGAACTGTTACACTCATAACGTTTAGAAAAGATATAGAGCAGTTATGCGATATGAGAACATAGAATCTCAAGGCTTTCTTCTGATGTACTTTCTGTTTTTTAAAATGTCACACAGTGGTAGTAATTAAGCATGTGTTATTATTTAGAAGTTTTCAGAGCCAGTTAGTGTTGAAACTTGCTATGGCAGCTTCCATCATCTATTAGTGATGAAAACTTCAAGATGAGTTTGTTTCCCTCTTTTCATCAGATGTCCTATAGTTTTCAAGCAAAACTGTACAGCTTCTTTATATTTGAGGAAACTTAACCACTAGTTAAAATCTGACTTTTTTTAATTAAAGGTCTCTGCTTTTTCAACATGGGAGAAAGAGCTACACAAGATAGTTTTTGATCCTCGTTACTTACTTCTCAACCCGAAAGAAAGAAAACAGGTAAAAGATAAGTCAAATTCACTCCCCATCCAGACACAGCTACTACAGACTTTATTTAAATCCTCAGTCTGCTATTTTTGTTCCTGCTAACCTTCCAGATTAATCAGTGTTGCAAGGGATATTTGTTATGATTAGGGTTTGTCTGGAAATGGAAGAAGCCAGCAAGAAAAGAAGTGAGTTGATAGTTTTTATTTTTCCTGTGGTTGGAATATCTAATATTTTAACACAGTGAAAGTTGTATGCATACAGAGAGCTCCCCAAACCAGAATGAAATGGTGAGAATCATCAGTATCTCTTTAAAATATTGGCATAATGAATACTCTGTCTATTTATTAAAAAAAAAAAAGTGGTTGGGGGAAAAACTAAAGCGCATTTGTATTGTTAAGCAAGTTCTCACTCCAGAAGCTTTTCTTCAAATGGATGTAGGGAAATGAAAACTTCAAGAATACAGGAAGTGTCTGCTGTCTTAAGCATATGACCCAGAAAAATGTTGACGTAATGTATGTGTGTAAGAAACTTCTTCGCAGGTCTTAGATTACATGTTTAGATACAATATACTACATGTTCAGCAGATTGGAGTAATTTGCATATTCAAATAGAAAGAGTCCCTAACCCTTCTTTCTACTTCATCTATGTTGGTTGTGTGGTGGGAGGAAGGGAAGTAGGACGAAAGAAATGGGATTTTTCTTCCCTCTTGCCTAGAGCTTATGTGGCTTCAGGTTTTTGTGTTTTATGTTGGTGACTGGTGTTTCTGTAGGTATTTGATCAGTATGTGAAAACCCGAGCAGAAGAAGAGCGCAAGGAGAAGAAAAACAAAATAATGCAGGCCAAGGAGGATTTCAAGAAAATGATGGAAGAAGCAAAGATTAATCCAAGGTAGGAGCTTCTTTTGGTTTTTGTATGCATAAGCTCTATTAGAACAAGGTATGTTGGGTGGTATTAGGTAGATTAAACTCTTTCAAAATGGGCAAAGAGGAGAAAAATCTTCAGATATTGTTGAAATCTTCTTTTGCCTGCTTGTATTCGCCTAATCCATGAAATGGTAGAACTTGTGATTTATAATGATTTATATGTTTTAAGTAATTTTGAAGAAATCCCCAGCATGCTGTCCGGATTGTGAGAAAGTCCTCATGATCCACCACAAGGTTTCTTTAATAACCTTGTTTCTTCTTAAGAATATTAGTAGTCTCAGAGAAGTACCAGGGAGGTTTCTTCAGTCTGGAGGGGGCTGAAGGGATGTTTTTCTGGTTACAAAGTATGTTCATATGATAGAATGTTCTGGTTTCTTTAATATAGAAATTATTACATACCCCTCACATTCAGACCTTGCAGTGGTAATAGCGAGGTGATGACAGTGCATGTACTAACATTCAAGATTTTATTGCTAGAATTGTTTGCTTCACAGCTTTCTCACATAGAGTTCATGAAGTATGTGCTTATGTCACCAGATGAGCTCTAAAGCATTCTCTTGCAGCATCTCTTGGCTTATCTGGCGTTAATTCTTTTACAGTGAAATAACAACTCATTTGTTTCGCTTCAGCTTAATTTTTTTTTCAGTGACCCGTTTTGGAAATCTGGTGGAAGCTAGTGTTATGTTAACTTTTAAATTACTTCAAATCTGATTAATTCTCATTTAAAACACCTGTCTGCTCATTTAATAAGGGTAGCAGTTTCAACAGTAGTAGGCTGGGAAGAATGGAGGCATGGAAATGTTTTAAGAAAAAGTTCATCAGTAATAAATTTAATATATAATTCAGAGATTAACATGGACTATTATGTTAGCTTTAGTATCCTCAACTTCCAAGATATCTCCGATGTGTCATATTGGGACTGACTCTGATCTCATTATGGGTTGGGGTGGGAAAGAGTTCCAGCTGAAATACTGTCTTGTTTAATCTTATCCTTTGTCTTCTGGTTTCAGTGTTTGTCTAAAGATATTGCTGTACTTCTGTGAGTGCCAGACTGGTTTTTTATCATCTATCTCAGTCCAACATGCCCAAGAGTTTGTGTTCCACTTCACTTAAACAGCTCTTGTTCTTCAATATAGCTGTACATTCACTTTCTAATCTTTTTGAATAAGCTGCCAAATTCTCTTCTTGTTTCAATTTACCCTACAGCAACAGTAGGCTGGATTTTCCAAGTCTAATTATTTCCATGCTGTGATGAAAACATTCGTATGATTATAAGTGTCTCACGTATTCTTGGGGCCAGATTTGCATCAGAGCTTGGAAAAAGCACAGTAGTGGTTTTTTTCGAGGTAAGTGGCAGTACTATATCTACTGCACAGATTGGAATCTGGCCCTGGAGGTGAGAGAACAGTCAGGGAAATGCTGTGGGGATAACGGGTTCAAAGCCCAGTATTGCTGCATCTGCCCATAGTGTTTAAAATATTTTCAGCTCCGTGTGTTTTAAGATTAGGCTATACAATGTTCACTGTAGGAGGAAAAATTGATTCAGCCAGTGTTCTGTTGTGACTAATACCAAAGGATGATTTTCTTGGTGAACTCTTAGCATGGTTTGGCTGCAAGTGAATGCATGTAAAATTTTCAGTTTCACAGCTGTGAAATACCTGGACAGACTGGTGGCTGAACTGCTAACCCACAAAAAAGAAGATTTTTTTGTAGACAACTGAGTTTTTTTCATTTCTTCTTCTGGTTGCATTGTAATCTCTCTTCCTATACCTGCACTTTCTGCAGGTAGCTGTATTCAAACAAATAAACAAACCCCCCCCCGTAAGTCTCTAACAGTACCTTTCATGTGTGTGCCTAAACCTGACTGCTTTCTATATAGTTCATTGATCAAACATCTCTATAGTGAGACCATAGGAAGTTGCCTTTTTTTTTTTTTTTTTTTTAAATTGTGCTCTGGCATGTATTCTAGCAGAAGAAATATTTCTCTGCTGAACCTGCTTCCCAGCAAAGACAGCTCTGCCAAATGAGTTCACTTGCCATTTTGTTGCAGAACTACTTTTAGTGAATTTGCAGCCAAGCATGCTAAAGACTCGAGATTCAAGGCAATTGAAAAGATGAAAGATCGAGAGGCCTTGTTTAATGAGTTTATCACAGCGGCAAGAAAGAAGGAAAAAGAAGATTCGAAGACCAGAGGTGAGAAGGTAAGGTGACTTTAGTTCCAGCAGTGTGAATGGTGTGAGTCTGAGTGAGATGGGACAAAGACAGTGCTTGGTTTCCAGTGTGCCTTCTCTGAGACATGGTCCTTCTCTTTCCATAGAGGTTTTACAATGTAAACACTTCACTGATGTCCCTTTGGTCTTTCTGAACTAACTATTTTAAGTTTGCAGGTATACTGACTTTTAGAGTACATAGAATTGAACTTACATTTATTTGTGAAGCTGAGTTTACTTAAATAATCACACTTTTTTTGTTGTTTTGTTTACCTAAGCAAGTAACATTATATTCTTATCTGGAATAATGCCTGGTTTTTTGGTTTGTTTTTTTTTTAATTTTTTTTTTTTAAGTTATATTATCCTGAAGCATTAAAAGGAAAAGGATTCTTGTCCTGTTTGGCTGGAAACCCCAGAACTGGCCATTACCTCTCTGTTCTCTCAGTGGAGGCTGTAAGAACTTGAAATTCTCTGTAGGATACACCGTTTAAATTTCAAACAGCTTCCGTATCTTCTCTTTCCATCTAAAAGCTAGCACTTTAGTGACTTTTTAATCTTTCAGTAAATATATCTTGCGTATAAACTGCTGCTTATTAGAATTAAAGGTCAGCTATTAAAGATTAATGAATTCCAAATGTCATTTGACCGTATTGTCAATAGCAGGGAGCAGGCTTTCACCACTGGGGAGGCAGGCTACTATGGAGGTGGCATCAAATGTTATCATCAAAATACGCAGCCACTTCCTTAAATGTCCCTGTGTGTTGTGTGAATGGAGAAAATAACCTCTAAAGCCTAATCATTTTTGACATTTTAAAGTCTGCAATATTTATTTTGTAGTATAAAGTTATTGCAAATTTCACCTACTAAGAATGCTTACAGAAGAGAAAAATGCTGAATAACAGGTTAGATTTGGTGACAAATTTGTTATTGAATAAGTTTTGCATATTTTTTTTTAATCTAGGTAGTCTGACCTGATCTGATTCTGTACTTGATTTTTTTTTTTCAAATGTTGACTTATTGCTGATATTTTCAATAAATGATTGTGCTTTCAGAGGAGAACTGATGTACTTCAAAACTAGACTTTTACATACTGCATTTTGATTATTAATATGGAATTTTAAAGCATTCTTGCAGCTTAATAGTGCAGTTGAAGACTTTAAAAAAAAGTAAATATTTGTTTTGTTGTTGCATGATTGTTCTAAAATTGAAAAGTTAAAAGAAGAGAGATTGTGTTTGTTTTGCTTTTGAAATAATGTTTTTTTCTCCAAAAGCCTTTTGTAACCATTTTATGTATTCTGTTTTATAACAAGTGGATAGACTTTACAGTTATGTGCTGTGCGGCCTGTCAATCAGTTCAGTCTGACAGCTGTCAATCACTGACACGCAAATATTATGGGATTCCCTAGTGAGGAAAGAATTGGTATCTCTGTGTGGTGACTTTAGCCTCCCGCAGTTCCGGTACTTTACATTTTTTTAGTTTTTTTCCTTGTGAAGTGATGAGAGTTGTACCTGCAATGTGTTAACTGCCAAAAAAAAAAAAAAAAAAAAGACTTCTAAATACACCTGAAATATTTTCAATCTTATTTTCCTTTGATTTTGAAAGTGTTTAAAACATAAAAGAAAATTTAAGGCATTTAACCTGAAGCTTTCTCAGTCTGTTTTAAAAGTCCAAAATCTTTATTTAAGGAGGATCAACTTTACAGAAATCTTTAACGTAAGGGTTTTAAATTATATAATGTTTTGATTTTGCTTCATGGAGTTATGGCTTCTTGGATGGTGATGGATCAGCCGGCTTTTCAGATCGTTGTTTTTATTCACGTGGCTAATTTCAGTGAGTAAATACAACGCCAATACTTCTCGGATGACAGAGACGAGGAAGTATGTGTGGGTTTGAGGATAGCGGCAAAGGGACTATGAGCTGGTGATGCTGACCAAGCTGCTGATGTGCTGTCCCAGGACACAGCATTGTTCCACGTCCTCGAGATGAGCCGTGCCAGCAGAGGAGCCTGACATCCCACTTCACAGAGACTTAGGGAAATGTTTGGCTGCAAACATCCTGCAGTCCAGTGTGCTGATGGCCGTCTCCACTGTCATCTATCCTGTATCAAGATCTCCTAACAGTTTTCTTACATAATATTCTATTTAGTGGAGCTAGTTACTGTGTATAGATATACTAAACTCGCAACAGTAGAGCTGTGATCTTAAAAGATTATTCCTTGGTGAGATGTTTTTGACTCAATTTTTTGAGAAGTTTTTGTCTTTTTTTTTTTTTTTTTTTTTTTTAAATTGAAAACCAAATTTCAATACTTGTACTGTATCCATTGTGGATGACTGAAGTTAAACCCATGCTTTAAGAGCATTAAAGGTCTGGAAGCGTCATTCGTTTTTCTCGGGAGGGAATTGGCTGTACTCTCCTGGTTTTCTGCTAAGTCGGTCGCTGGCGAAGCAGCAGATGGCCCAGCTGGCAACTCCGTACAGTAGTGCAGGAGCTCAGTAGTGAGCAAGCGCACGGCTGCTGAGGGAGCAAGGGGGGGCTGCTGCTGGCGGCTCCTGCAGAAGCATCTTCCTGCAGGTTGTGGTGTTCTTCTTAGGTTTGGGTTTGTGTGGCAGCTGGTGCTTCCAGCAGTGTTGCGGGTATGCAGTTTTTATCCGGTGGGATATATATGCATACGTAACTTGTGCAGAGTGCTTCTGTTGAAAGTTTGAGATACCCTTACTTTATAGACTTCTGTAGTAACATCTGGGAATTGTTTGATTTTTAACAAATATTTCTAATGCCATGGCTTAGAAAGCTTCATATTTTCGGTACTGCATGCATGTTTTAAGATGTTTTGAAACAACAGTCTTAATTTTACAATGAATAAACGGTTTGCTTAGCATTTTGTTCAGCTACTTTAAGAAAAAGTGATGGTGCTGTAGATGTAGAAAAACTTCCCACTGGCACTAACCAGTTGTTTTCTAATCTCTGTTTACTATCTTAATCTCTCTGTTGAGATAGTAAAGAAATTAAGTTTATATGTGAATATTGTGAAGAACTAAAATTGTCGGTGGGCAAGCCTGCAGAACGCTGGTTCTGATCTTCATTTCGTTCTTGCATTCTGTGACTAAACACCCTTTTAGAAAATCGGGATGTGACAGTTCTCTGGCAAGCCAGAGTTTGTTCGCCTGTCCATCTGCTCGCTTCCCTTACCAACCTCAGTGGTTTGGAGCTAAACTGCTTTTGGTAGTTTTCTTTTTTTTAAAAGGATGAGGAGAGGAGATAAGTAGCAAAAAATGAATGGCCAACCTTTCTCCTAGGTTGTTGGGGTTTTTTTTTAATTAGTGTGCAATAAAGATGGGTTTTGTTTTGTGGACCAGCAAGGTTTGGGATGCTGTGAAGGCAGCATGCTTCACCTTGCATGTGGAGTCCCTAGAGTCATTCCCTGGCACTCAGCGAGTGAGGCGAACCAGCCCCTCGCCTCTCTGCTTCGGAGAGATGGAGGCTTAAATGCCAAACCAGACTTCTAAGGAAATAAAAAGGAGAAAATACCTAGGACCTAAAGTGCAGCAGGAACAGGGAGATCATCTACCCCAGAAAAAAGAGATGTAATAGAGGCACAGTAGTTGCTCTTGCAACTGCTGGTTCTGGGAGTTTGGATGAAAACAATGTTGCTAGTTGTCTCGAGATAAAAAAAGTAATAGGATTGATCCTCTGCCAGCCCTTTGCAATACCTGCTGTTATGGACAGAGAGCTGACGTGCCATTTCCAATTGAAAAAGTAGACTAAAACATTTCCTGAAACTTTTATATATATGTGCATATCCATCTTAAATGTAATTTACTTAATTACCATATGTGGGTAATTCTTTATTGGTTAGATCCATCTTAAGACATTGCTCTTTATCAGCAGATCCAAGTATTTACCTCTGTTCATTGTACACTTGGATGATGAATCCATAAATATTTGTCTAGAGCCCTGCTTAAAACTGCATGGCTTCTGTAGTATTAATATGCAAAATGCTATAATGTACAGTCAGTAACTTGTTACTTTGAGATATATATATATATAAAAGCTCAAAAAAGAAGCTTAAATTGGAGGAAAATAATAAAAACTGTATTGGTGAATCATTCTTTAAAGAATATAGTTCATCTTAGATGTAGCAGATCTTCTAAATGTATCTGCTTTAGCAAAATTGTCCTAAGGGGAAGTGAATTTTAGATGCGGTTATATCTAAATTCAGAGTTTTAGTGATTTCTCTAAATTGTAATGGTATGTAATATTAATATGCTTCCCTCTGTTGGAGGTAAGTTGACTCCTTTTTTCGTAAGAGCAAACTGTTGGGTATCAAAATATCTTTCTCAAGCATTGTCTTTCTGTTTCTGTCTGTAAAACAGATCAAAATGGACTTCTTTGAACTACTGGCTAATCACCACCTGGACAGTCAGTCTCGCTGGAGCAAAGTGAAGGACAAAGTAGAGACTGACCCCCGTTACAAAGCAGTGGATAGCTCTTCACAGAGGGAAGACCTTTTCAAACAGTACATAGAAAAAATAGCTAAGGTATGCATGGGACATTCGGAAGTATAACTTAGGATGTTCTGCTGGTTGCATTGCTATTAATGTGTGAAGTAACTAAGTAGAAGATAGACTAATATGTGCTTTAGTTGCATACTAAAGAAAATTCTATACTATAGTTATTTGTAGAAGTACCCCAGAATGACAGCTTGAAACTTAGGAGTACTATCCCTGGTGGTGGTGCTGCTGCAGATTTTCATGGTGTGTGTATGCATGTGTGCATACACACACAGAATATTTGGGAGAATTTGTCCAGCAGAGCAAGAAAGGCAGAGACTCTTGTAAAGCCATTGATTGTAAAAATGGCTGTAAAACTTCAGAAAATACAGACACCACATTGATTACTTCCTACCAGGATGACAGAGTTTCCTTTGCTGTGATGTTTTTTTTTATCAGCTGAGCTTCCTTCAGGAATATAGATGATTCATACACAGTTCCTTCACTGGTTCTTCTCTCTTAATCCAGTATTCCTACCTTTCTCCCCCAGGCAATTAGTGGTTGAGAATGTAAAACTGGGCTAACAAATAGTCATACCACTCTACCCCTGCCAACCCATTATTCAGAGTTTGTCACTGTACACAAGAAACATGCTCCCGAGAAGAGTTTCTGTGATCAGCATTGTGACTAAGCTTCTCTTTCCCCCATATAAACCCTATACTGCTCCAATATAGCTGTTGAAGCAAAATTTTGCAATCCATAGATCTCAAATCACTTTTAAGTATTTTGTTCCAAGATGCCTTTAGTTTGATAACCCTTTCATTTACTTACCTGTCTAGTGAAAATTTGAAAGGTGTTGTATTGTTTTATTGAGAAAAGTTTGTTCTTACATCTCAGAATTTAGATTCTGAAAAAGAAAAGGAGCTGGAAAGACAAGCTCGCATTGAGGCAAGTTTGCGTGAACGAGAAAGGGAAGTCCAGAAAGCTCGTTCAGAGCAAACCAAGGAAATTGATAGAGAACGTGAGCAGCACAAACGGGAAGAAGCTATACAAAACTTCAAAGCGCTTCTATCTGACATGGTGAGATATGGACGGGCTTTCTCAGCTTGTCAGTGCATTCTTTTTCGAATTGTTGCCCTATGTAAAAGCTTTTTGGCATTTGTAGTTAAGTATATATAGAAATAGAATCCTGCTCTCTTCTCCCCGCTGCTCTCCGCTCACTGTTGGGAGTTTTGCCTTGGTTGGAAGAGAATGCTTTGCATTTAGGGTTCATGTGCTGGCCTCTTGCCCAGGGAGTTAGCGGGTAGCATTATTCCTGCTGTTTCTCTGGAATCTCATGGGTGATGGTAGATTTTCAGTCATGCTACTGTAAACTTCAGTATGTCTGTTGCAAAATTAGATATTGTTGAGCATTAGGAATAGTCCCCTTATTTTTGCATTGTCTCCCTTCTTCATGCTCCAAACACAGCGCCTTTGTCTTACCATTTCTCTGCTACGTTATGTGTTTACTTTGTTCTGCTGGTCAAGCTAATCTGTGAGAGAGCAGTTCCTGTATGGCGAATGTCCTATTAAGAGGACAGGATTAGCAAAATGAGTTTTCACCAGTATGTGTACTATGCCCTTCCTCCCTGGTGTAAGATATGAAATCCAAACACGTTACTAGTGTTCAGTTCCGCATTTCAGCACTGAAGTCTTTATAACGGGGCAGGACATAAATGGCTCATCACTCTCATCTGCTGGTATAGCTAGTAACATAAAGCAACAGCTCCTTGAGGATGCTCTCTGGGCTAGAAGCAAAGCACTGCAAAGCTCCTAGTGCCTCTTTGGAAGTAATTGTCTCTGAGGCTGCCTTTCCAGACCACTTACGGTTAATATGGTATGTTATGCACAGAGGAGGAGGGTGCTGGATTTTTCTTTTTGAGAGAATGCTCAGCCAAGTCAGTGGGCTATCTCCATCCGCATTTGAACTGATGTAAAGTAATTCCTTCTGCAACTGCTTGTTTACTATTTGTGGGGAAGCTACAACAGTCTTTTACTTATAAGCTGTTTGGTTTTGGTTTGGGGTTTGGGGAATTTTTTTAATCTTTAATTCGAACCTTAACTCAAAACAAGAGAAATAAAAAACCCAAAAACCTTAAGTACATGAGATATCAGTGATATCAGTGAACCGTAGAAAAAACGGTTTAAAAAAATTGTAATCTTTTGGCTCAGGTGCGTTCTTCAGATGTGTCATGGTCTGATACCAGAAGGACTCTACGTAAAGATCATCGATGGGAATCTGGCTCCTTGCTAGAAAGAGAAGAGAAAGAGAAGCTCTTTAATGAACACATTGAGGCACTTACCAAAAAGAAGAGGGAACACTTTAGGCAACTTCTGGATGAAACTTCAGCGGTAAGAGCTGTATATATTCAAACTTCAAATCTTTGCCAGCCCATCGTGATTTTTCTGATTTTCTGTCACACAATCTGATTTGTTTGTTTTCATTTCCAGGGCCCCTTTGCTTCACCACTGTCTTTTCTTCTTCATAACAAAATTTGTGCATTATGTTTCCTTACCTGTTTATCTTGAGTGTTATTTTGGTTTAACATACAGTTCATTTACATTTAAAATTCTAACCAGTGATCTTTTTATCTCCCACAGGATGTTACATTTCTTCAACACCGAATTATTTGATACTCTTTACTATATGGCATCTTGCTCTTTCAGATATCCAGTGTGTTTGTCTTAGTGAATATCAGTATATAATCTTACCAAGTTCATCTGTTTTGATGTTCTCCTGCTTTATTTTGTGCTACTGAATCCTAACTTTTATTCTATGTAACGCTATGGAACTCTTATCACCTATTCTGTGTGTTGTGGGGTTTTAGGGAGGCTTGCTCTTTTTTAGTTATGTGCCAACTTCAGTCAGCTTTCTTTTAACCCAAAAGTTTTTACCTCATTTTTTTAATGCTTCGGTTAAAAGTCCTTAAGAACATTGGGGAGATTTTTAGTGTGATAGAATAAAATGACAGACATGTAACTCTGAAGCAAGTTTTCTGTAGGTAATTTTTAACAACGCATTGATACACATAAATACGTACTAGAAAAAGACGTTGGGATGTAAATGGTATTTGTGAGGACTTTGGTCTGAAAATGCCATCTCAAAATACTAAAGAAAAGTAAATACATAAAATCATCTACTTAAAAGTACTAATGTAGTAGTATAAATAATCAAAACCCAACACTTGAAAATACAGCAACAACTTTGTCAGAGGATTTGGGAGATATTTAAAAGCTTCAGATGTAGTAATATTTACATTCCGTATTCTTAGAATCTGATTTTCTTTTAATTTATCTATTTTTGCTTTTTTTGAAAGATAACTTTAACATCAACATGGAAAGAAGTGAAAAAAATCATTAAAGAAGATCCAAGGTGCATTAAATTTTCTTCGAGTGACAGGGTAAGTGGTTTGCATCACTGTTGCTAACTTTTAGTATGGTGCAGGATATAGAGAAAGTTAATGGCTGCTGAAGTGGTTTCTGCTTTATGTGAACAGAAGTGTTATTGTTTAAATAAGTTTTTTAATTAACAATGTAAAAGATAAGGAAAAATATAACGTAATTATTGCTTATGTTCAGTATGTTTAAGTTGCATGAAGTATGTAATCTGCATTCAGTGTTTTAAGCTTACATTTTTTCTTTCAGAAAAAACAAAGGGAGTTTGAGGAATACATTAGAGACAAATACATTACTGCCAAAGCTGACTTCCGAACACTATTGAAAGAGACCAAATTTATAACGTACAGGTGTGTAGCATAATGTCAACAAAGGACTAATCTTTTTATTGTGCTTTTCCGTATAAGTGGCAACAAACTGGTGACTGTTTTTTCTCCTAGCATAAGATGGTGGTGTCTAAGTTAACACTTTTACAACTTTTCATAACCTGTCTAGAAAAAAAAAAATGTCTGCAGCAGACTTCATTTCGCTTTATTTTGACATTGCTGCTGCTGACTTAACGAGTAATAAAAGTCAGAATAAAAGTCAGACTAACACAGGTGTGAGGTTCTTTTTGGCTTTGGCATAGTATTCTGTGAATAGTACTCTTGAGCTGTCAGGCATTAAATTTGTGGTGAGGGCCATCTCTCATGTTTGTATTAGTCCTTGATTTAGACTCAGGAGGGATCAATACTGAAATGAGGACTCTTTCAGGATATTGGAGTAGACAGCAAAGAGATATTGGCTTCATTGAAATTTTATAAAAAAAACCCCCATAAATAATTTGCCTGGTTTCTGTGGGAGGATTTAATTGAAAGGGTATGCCTTACAGGTGGGTAGATTTACAAAGCAGTTGACTTTTTCACTCAGTTTCAGGGGATGGTAAGGCTGATACAGAATCTTGGGTATGGACCAAAACAAGTTTCCTGTCAGAAACATGAGTTCACTTCAAAAGGAGAAAATGAAATTAAGTTCTTTGGATCCTAACAAACCACATGGTTCCCTTGCGGTCAGCACTGTAGTGTGTTGGAGTTCTGGTTTCAGGTGGTGCTGCTGTCAGTGAGCTGAGTGACAGTGCTCTAAGCCGGTGTGGCGGACACAGTCAGTCAGTCAAGCTGGATCATAACTGAGAGTCCCGCATCCAAATTCTAATTATTTGCCTCATTTAGATGCTGAATGTAAAACTCTGGTTTTTTGTTTGTTTTTTTTTTTTGTCCCCTCTAGGTTTTAGCATTTGTATAGTTCATGTAGTGCTGTACAAGGCCATTGCAGCCAGACATGAGTCTTCATGGTGCTTAGTTAATGTAGCACAAATGTAGGCAACAAGCCTTTATTTCCTGTGCATAGAGTACTGTTGACATGCCTAGTCCTGACCTAAAGTGGCATCTTTCTAGCTAAGAAGATACCCAGGTCTCTGCAGCCTTTCCCTGCTTTGCCTTTCCGTTGACTCTACCTGTGCTTTCTTACGGTGAAGGCAGCTTCTCTAAGCTCGTAGCAGCCACCGCCAGGAGCAGGGTGGGTTCCCGGGGTGTTCTGCACGTCCTGCACCACTCTCAGGTGGTAATTCTTACACTTGCTTTCAGATCCAAAAAGTTGATCCAGGAGTCAGATCAGCATCTGAAAGATGTAGAGAAGATACTACAAAACGACAAGCGATACCTGGTACTTGACTGCGTACCAGAAGAGAGACGCAAACTCATTGTGTCCTATGTAGATGACCTGGACCGTCGAGGCCCGCCTCCACCACCCACAGCTTCAGAGCCTACAAGACGAACAACAAAATAGTTATGAAATACTCTTAAGCCAAGAGTATCTATTAAATCAAAAAGCTTGCATGAGCCATCTGTCAGGTTTATACATATACATTACCGTGAATATATTGCAAAACCATCTGAGGAGCAGAGGAAGAAGCAGCATTTGTGAACATAAAATGGTCTCAGGGCTGGGAGAAGGGGGGATGACCAACAACAAAAAACCCACATTAAAGGTATTTATGAGTTTCTTTGGGGCATGACTGACAAAAATCCGAACACGTGGGCTGTGTTTGGTAACTTCAGATCTCAGAGCAATGCAGTATCTGTATATGAGGTGTGAGTGTCTGATATTTGGAGGCGTTCTTCTCAGCAGTGTCACACATGTGAGTCTTAAGGATGATCACGCTTGTGGTTTGAACTTGTACTACGTGTGTGCCGCCAGCCTCCTAATGGTTACCTGCGGTCCCTGGCTGAGGAGGTGAAATGCTGTCTGATAGCTTAAATTATTGATTACTGAAGACCGCGTTCTGGAAACACAAGTCCCAATTCTCTGCTTGCTCTCACCCTTGTAAATGGAACTAAATCCATTAAAGCCAGAGTTAGAACTGAGAGAGGAGAATTATAACTAAGAGACCAAATTAAATTTGTTCACAGGTCTGCTTTGTTCCTTACCCTATCCATGAATTAGAAGCAAAATCAGGTTGCTCTGCCCAAGTGAAGATTTATCTAGTAATTTTTACTCGAAGTTGGAAACACTTGGTAAATAACAGTGGTTACTGGAGCAGAACAGGACGGTTGTATAAACACATTTTTATTTACGATAAAGTGATCTTTACATACTTCTGGATTAGACTGTGGATTTCCCCTCTGGGCAATTCTTGTAAACTATACTCCTGTTTTGAATGTTAAACTTGTGTTTCTAAAGTTTAATTTTGAAATGTTGGGATTGTTCAGTTTATGTATTTGAACTACAATAAACCAACCCTTTTTATATATGGATTGTACAGGCCTAATACCAGTTTTTGTTGGATTTTGTTGAACTTGTGAATTTACAAGTAAAGCAAACAACTGAAGTCATATCACCTAGATTCTTGGCTGCGTTTGGCAAAACAGTACCTGTGGCACTGTGTGACATTGGATTACACTTCAGCAGCAGCATTCAGGTCAGCGTATGTGCTATGGGGTGCCAAGCAAAATTATTTTCTAGTTTAGTTTTTTGCTTAAATATGAGATGGTAGGGATGGCGGTGTCAAAGTATTTCCTTCTATTTCTTCTGTATTTGACACGGATGTCTTGCTCTGAGTTGAGGGCTGGGGAAGGATTGGTTCTTCCATGAGAAACTGGATTTTTTTCAGCAGTTACGGTTTCGGTGACCAGCCATTGGGACTTGCAGTCTGAGCACCAAGATGGAAGGTTGTTCACAAAGATTTAGGCAGCTTGGGAGGGATTTGTACTGCTGCCATCTGAAACATGGTGCTTGTAGTAAGAATGTACTCCTAAATTCAGGGCAAGCATCCCTCCTCTCTCTTAATGCCTGCCTGCTCCATCAGTGTGGCAGCACCCAAGCCATCAGAAACTAGCATCGGGTGATGCCTTTGCTGGAGTAAGGAGGATTGTAGCTTGCGTATGGCCAAAACTGTTAGACCCTGTGGGAAGTGTAGTTCCCACCTGGAAAGTACAATTAAACTCTGACTGTATGCCTGCCAGGGAAGCAGGGGGAGGCTGCAGAGCGCTCTGCAAGGGCCGTGCTGCACAGGCAGGGTGGGGATGGCAGAGCTGCCTGCGGTTCCGCAGTCACTGTCAGACCTGGAGAAATCCCACCCAACGGCTGCTGCCAATGAACTTGTGTTGGCAAGTTAGACCCTCAGCATGGTTTTCTTAATTTTTAACAAATTCTTCATGTACTTGAATGCCAGATGTCTTAAGAATTTTGGATTGCCTGCTTCAGGCAGATGGGTTTCATATTTATTTATTCACATCTCAGAACAGGAGTGAGGGACACCGGGGGACACGAGGAACTGGTGCAGGAACACAGAACAAGGTGAGCAGAAGGGGTTTTGCCAAGGACAAAACATAAACGTTTTTGCTGCGATAACATCAGTTCAGAAGAAAAGCGTTGGTTCTGCACTGACCTGCCCGAAGCCGGACCTCTCCTTCCCAGGCTCCTGCCCGTGGTGGGGGTGGCGGGCAGGGTGGGCAGGCAGGGCGGCCTTTGCTTTCACCGGCCAACGCTGCGCGCTGCACCGTGCGGGTGCTAGATGCAAACCCCACAGCTGCCCTGCTCCGCTGCAGCCACTGTGCATGCCTGTCACCAGCCGGATCACTACTGGACAAACAGAACAGCAAGAGTGGTTTTTAATTTTAAACTTCTTTAAAATCTTTTTTATGAACAAACTAAGAGTCTACTAAGCCACAGCACCAGAAGGTTTTGGCAGTCAAGGGTCAAACGAATCCAGCAGACAGCAGTGGTGCTAACAGACGGGTCAGCTCATTTCGGTGGTCAGCTGCCGACAGCACGGAGTCCTCTGAACCCCCGGGACACAGGGGGACCCCACAGCCATCCCTGCACCCAGCAGGGCCCGTCCGTGCCCGCCAGCCTGCGCGGTGCCCTCGTGTCTCCTCAAGTGCCCTCTGGGAAACAACTCTGTGGCCACGTCTGGGATGCAGAAGGTGCCCAGGGTAGGATGCTGGTGGTGGGAATTGTGGCAACGCGTCCCTGCCCTGTGAGAGCACGATGTAGCCCCGCTCTGCCAGTAAATGAATTTTTCACTCAGCTTAACGCGTCCCTGCAGGAAGCCATGCATTTTTTATGGCTGTTTTAAAATATGGTTGACTTGTTCATTAAATGGATAAGATTGCTATTAATTTTAATTTATCTTGTTTATGGAGACCAGATGTTCATTAACATTTATTTATCTGCTTATTCTGTGGATAAAGCAATTACACCTAACGTACCGGGCCCCTGGTGGGGGGGGGTGCTGCTGTTGCAGCCGCAGTGATGCTGCTGGAGGATGTGCTGGTGATGCTGTCACCATGACATTGTGGAGCTGGTCCCTTGCCCCTGCAGCATGGTCCCCTGTGTCCCCCAGCAGCAGGGACAGTCCATGGGATCCTCTTCCAGAGAGGAGGCTGGGTATAAGGGATGCTGACAACTTTTCTAGCACCTTCCCCGTCGCAGCCCTGCCATCAGGCTGCTGCTGTGGCTGAGTGCTCACAATAGGCTGGCAGAGCAGGATTTAAATGTAAGAATGCTTAGGAAAGGGAAAGAAATTCAAATTTTGAAAAGCTGGAGTCATTTCTGGGATAAGGAGCTGCAGTCCGTCACCAGTGGGAGGGCCAGTCCCAGTCTCAGGCTTCAATTTCTTTTGGGGCCGTGTTGCTGTTTCCAGCTGCTAAGCGCAGACCTGGCACCGCTTGACAGTTTCTTCTTCACTCTCCTACTTCAGGAGCCAGCACTGAACCCAGGGCTTCCCGAGGGATCTCAGCCGCTCTTGCAAGCAGCAGTAAACGGGGGCCCCGTAACCCTGCCCATTCCCCAGATGAGGGGCTGGCAGCACTGGGGCTGTGCCACCTGCGCAGCTGATGCAACCTGCACCTCTCACGGCTTCTGGGGACATTCCCAGCTGTTGGGGACATTCCCAGCCGGTGTCTGCCCTGCTCTCTGCCCACACCACTTTCAGCTGCCCCCACAGCCGTGATGAACCGTGGTAGGACACCCAACTCTCGCTGTAGTTTTCAACAGTAAGCAGGTATCAGCTCAGCAGCGCTATTCCTTGTTGCTTTCTTCATGTTCATTCCGCAGGCTTTAGAAAAAAGTTATTTTTCCTGTGTGTGATGTGTGGCTGCCGGCCTGCCATGGGTCCAGCCATGCACACCGGGTGAGCGGGTGCCTTCACGACGGCGTTTCGCCCTCCTACCCTGCCGAAGATGAGCTGTGCTCAGGCATGAACTGAGGTATGTGGGAGCAAGCCAGGGATTCACAGCAAAGTGATGGTGCAATAGGTCCTTCCAGAAAACTGGGAAGAAAAGACTATTTATTATGAACTTTGTGATTTTACTTTGATGCCACGGCTCACTGTGCTGTGGGAGGGTGGCTGTTGCTGAGCAATGATTATGGTCAGTGGCTAATGACAGTCACAGAAGTCTAATTTTATCACATCTCACCTTCACTTGTGGGAGAGAATAAGAACTTCCAGTCCTAAATAATCTGTTTAAAATTTAATTTTGAGCTGATATGCACTGGTCTTCTAATGATACTTCACTGATATGCCATTTCTTCCTTGGCACACGCATGCCGGCAGCAGACTGGGCTGCACAGAGGGGTGACCGTGGTCGGGGGGGGACGGGACCCAGCTCAGACGTGGCCCTGAGCAGGCTCTGCAGCAATGCGGGAAAGAGCTGTGACGGGAAAGGGAGGATGCGTTCAGTGGGACTCTGACAGGGGACTTTTTGAATACTGTCCCAAAGGACATGGAGGTGCTGGAAGGACGTGGGGGACTCCAGCTGTCATGAAGAGAAGCATCGTGGATGCAGCTGCAGGAGACCTCGTGCCCCGCACCAGGAGTCCAGCAGCTTTGTGCCTTGTAGAGCAGCCGGGCTCAGCTTTGATCTCAGCACCTGAAGGGGCAATGCCACAACCTTTTAAAACACTTGGAAATGAGAGCTCTGTGTTTTGGGCATCCCCTCCCACCCTTTGTAACTCCATTGACAGCAGCACGGCCTCACCAGTGACTGGTCCTTCCGTGAGTTGAGTCTCCGGTGCTCTACACATAACTTATTTTCCACAGAGGTAAAAACAAATGTGGCTGTTTTAAATGTCAGAAGCCTTGCTGGGAATTTTGAAGAGCTCTCTGGGTATCCATGACTTACCCAGAAGCTCTTGGGAAGAAAATGCTCACAGTGCCGCCCTCAGCTGCCCCGCTTGGACGTGCACTGCACACCGAGGAATAAAGCCAGGGCTTGAATCCGTGCACATTTTAGTAGATTAAGGTCACACAGTTAACGTGAAGGTAAATGAGTGTCTGTTTGAATAACATTTCCTTGACAGTATAATCCATGCCCTGCAGCTTCTAATTAGGTGCCGCTGTTTAAATTCATCACCAAGAACAGCAGAGAACCAGCACACAGACTGCAGAGGAACTGACAGGTCCTTTTAATGCTTTATCGAATAATGGGATTTGTCCTGCTGAAGAGGGTGATGTGTTAGAGACTCCCAATGATTTACCATCGACAACAGCCCTCCCACATTCACCCCATGTGCCCCTTCCTGTCCAGTACGGCATGTAGGGCCGGCATGGCACGGCAGGGCACAACGTGGCACAGGCAGAACAGGGCTCACCTTTGCCGTGCCCATGCTCGCACCATGCCATGCACAGTGCAGCAGATCTTTGCACAGGTCAGGGCAGACAGTACAAAGATAACTGCTAACCTGCGGCTCACCTGGGCAAGCTTTTCTGCCTCAGATCCTGCTTTAGGTTTGTTGTAAAGTTAACTCAGCTATTAGCAGTGATTTCAAATGGAAAATAAAACCAGATTCTTCCTGAAAAGCACTGCAGGATCCGCTGTTCCCCATGCCGGGTGGTGGAGGGTGAGCCATGACCTTGGTCTCTGTGATGGGTCGGAGCTGTTGGTGTGGGGTCCAGGCACTGCTCTTCACTGCGGCAGGGAGTTGCCCAACCTGCATGGGAGCAGGAGGGAGCGAGAGGAGCCCCAGCTGCCCTGTGTCCTCCCCAGCTCCTCTGCAGCTCCCCGAATGCCAGGGGGGAAGTTTCAGTGAAACTGCCCATCCTCATCATGACTAATTGGTTGTCAGTGTCTGTATGGAGGCAACAAGGCAATGAGCTCTGCAGCCACCGGGATGCCAGCAGGGACCTGCAGCATCTCACCTGAGCCCTGGCCGGGGCAGGGAGAAGGACTCAGCCCACACCTCCTATCACTGACCTGTTGGCTTCAGCTGAAATGCTGCTAAAGGACAGGTGGATGCTAGGATCAGTAAATATATATGTATTTACTGCCAAACCTGTGTGTGGAGCTAAAGCTATGTTTGGTTTCTGTGAGATACAGTGTTTGATGAGACAGCTGAGGATGAGGGCTCAACAATCCACCCAGAGCAGCTCCTTTATGGGCATGAATGTCCCCACGCAATCACCCACGATCCACTCCTGCAAATGTCATGCAAAGGGGAGTCCAGCTCCTGTTAGCCAGTGGCTCCGGCTTGTGGCGGAGAGACCCTGGATAAATGGAAGTGCTCATCTCCTGCCTCGATCTGCTGAGCCAGCCCGATGCCAGGTGGAGTTTCAACGGGGTCCAACTTGTTCCCCAGGCACTGTCACCAGACAGAAGGTCCAGCAGCTCCATTTTCCAGAGGCCAGGCTGCAGGGTAAGAATAATAGCCCTTGTCACTCCATATAGCCCTGTTATTGGAGATATTTAGTGCTGAGGTTGGGCCACGGGGCTAACATCTGGGATGTGATAATGTTGCTCCCTGCATGAGCGAGCAGGACATCGATTGCGGGCTGTCAGGCGGCAGCCTGCCCCTCAGACACCACCTGCACCGGGCAGCACCCCGCACACAGCATCATCCAACACCGCTCGCATGGCATGCACGCTGCCCCTCAATACAGCATCCCTTAGTACTCTCAAATGCCCCTCTACTGCTGCAGAAAGCATTCAGGATTTTTGCTTTCTGCACATCAAGGGCCAGCTGAAGTACCATGGTGAGTGACTGCTTCACTGACCGATGTAGGGCTCAATGGCAGTTACTGAATATAACTGGTTCCCAGCCTGGTTACAGGCGTCTCCCCTCCTCGGTACCCCTCAAGGTCCCCATCACTTTTGCCTTGCTGCTGCAGGCTGCAGATGAGCAGAAGGGACTGTTTTAAAAGAAAGCAACCCAAGCCTATCCACCCCACTGCACTTAGCCAAGCTGTGAAAAGGGAATTAATGCCTCCCTGGCATCTGAGTGCACGGTGGGGGCTCTGCTACTCGCAGGGTTGTGCTGATGGTGGCTGCCGCACCAGGCAGCCCCCCGGGATGAAGCATGGGCATGGCCGGCCACGGTGGCTCCTCCCCAGCACGTCCCCCTGCATGGCACCGGCACCAGCCATGGTGTGCACCCCGCTCCCTTGCTTCACCCCGGCATCTTCGGGAGCTACTGCGCTCTCCCACAGGGCAACACGGCACCTGTGCAGAAATGAGGCAAACGGCACCTTCCCCTCGTGGGAAAGGCCACCGACCCTGCTGGGCTGTGAGCAGGGCTCTGCGTGCGTGGCTGCACCGGGGAGAACAGCAACCACCTACAACAGACGGGCACAACACCAAACATCCCTCCGTATGGACGATCACTGTGAATTTCGTAGACATGATTTCTGGGTAAGTGGGTGCAGGATGCCGTTGGGCAGCGTGGTTTCCAAAAGCAGATATTCCTCCTGGCTGAGGCTGGTGGCAGTCACTCCGGCATGGCTGCGACCTCCCCAGCACTACGGCCCATGCCATGCCCAGCCCTGCACCAGCAGCAGCGCTAACCCTCCCCACCCATGCACAAATGCATCCTAAGCAGGACAGGGCCATGGGTGACAAAGCCACAGTGATACCTGCCTTCCGCAACCAATGGACGAGGAGGGGACCTCCCACTTTATGCATCCCTGGGTTCCCACACCCCCTCCCAGTGGCAGATGTGGGACTGGCAGGACGTTTGCTCAGCCCCACCACAGCCCAAGGATTGACCCTTGCCATGGTGTGTCCAGCTGGATGGGGAGGCTGTATTCCCACTGACTGGTCTCCAAATTATCCACTGCCCCGATGTCCTCTAGCCTCAGCATGGATGCAGAATCCCTGAGGTCTCGGGGACCCCCTCAGCCATCCCTCATCAGCGCAGACCTGGCAGCCAACCTCTGACCAGGGACCTTCTTCAAACACCATCTGGGTGCCACAGAGCTACCATCACCCACCATGCAAGAGGCACAAGCAGCGACTCCACACAAAGACACATTTGGGACAACTTTACTTCTGATACCAGAGTGCAGGCTTTCTTTACAGGAACCAAAAAAGAACATTTTTTTTTTAAAAAATGGTTCATTTACTCTTGCTATTTTTTTTTTACCATTTCATTTTTAAAAAAAAAAGTTACTCCTGAAAGCCATCACTTGTAATAAATTTATAAGCCAGTGCACTTTGTTTTTTCCCTTGTGTTCACTCCTCTGAAGGCAGCAAGCTCTCCCCGCTGCTGCCCTGCGCAGGCATGCGAGGCGGGGATGGGGCGTCCCAGCAGGTCAGCACCCCCAGGATCTGTCCCAGGGGCTGGGGCAGCAGCCTCCCCTGGCCCGGGGCCCAGCCGGGGTCCCCACCGCTGCACAGCTCCTGGTTTTCCGCACGGTCCCTGCGCTCCTTGAGTAAGCAGCAGTTCGTCTCCCTTGTCGAGTGTAGGAGCTGGGAAGCCATCGCGGGACACGCTGGGAATCCTCGTGGTGCCTCGCAGAGAGGCTGTCCCAAGAGAGCACTTTGCCCTCAGAGAGTCGTGTAAACATCCCTGCAAGGATGCAGGCGCTGGTAGGATGCCTGCTGCCCCAGCGGAAGGGATGCACAGCAGGGCCACCCTTACGGAGCCACTTCTAATGTGACAGTGTTCAATTTTTTTTAACTGACTATTTGTTCATTTGCTTTTTGTTGCAGGAGCAGTTTTCAGATTGACTGAAAATTAGGTAGCTCTTTTTTTTTATGGAACAGTTGCTCAGGTAAAAGAGGGCCCTGAACAATCTTTAGAGTAGAAAGGGGCAGCCTTGCCATGCAAAGAGTTATTGGTTTTATTATTATTATCATTATTATTATTATAATGTAGGACAACAGACAGCCTCTCTCTGAAGCAGTCAGGTGATAACAGCAATATATGGTTGGATTCTTTTTTAGAAGGTCATAAATTAGCAACTTATACTTTATCTTTAAAAAAATCAAATAAATAAAAAGAGAGAGAGAGAAAAAGAGAGAGAGAGAGAGAGAGAGAGAGAGAGAGTCACAACATGCAAGAGCTTACAACAAACAGAACAAGTAAAAATGACCAAAGCAAAAGAAAAGAAATGCAGAAGAAAAGCCCAGGTTCAATTTGGTTTGCAATCAATGCAGTTTGGAAGCATCATTTACAAAGGTATTTCATATACCAAAAAAGGCACCACAGTATCTACAAAGCCAAATCCTCAGGAGAGTTTCTGTGGGGTGGGGGGGAAGGTAGGAGCCTGGCTACAGCAGACATGTCTCGGTGCGCAGCAGATCCCCCCCTATAAGCTTGTCCATTGCAAATCTGAACTTTTCCATTTTACATTTGGTTTTGCTGTCTCTGTTGGTAAAAACACAAAATAATAATAATAAAAAGACAAAGGTGAAAAATGGCAGAGGGGACAACATTCTGACCTTGCAACGTAACAGGTGGAATATTTCTAGGATCAAGTTTAAAGCAATCAGAGTGGGACTGCTGTAACTAGAGCCCCTGAAGGGCACACAGCATGTGCCCCCGCACACACTGCACGCCCCCTCCCCGTCTCCTCCCCAGCCGAGTGCTGACAGCCCACACTGCCGCATCGCCACGCTCATCCATCGGCAGACAGCTAGAGCCACCCCAGTGCCGCCTGGGGACACCGGGATAGCAAAAACCTAACACCTCCCCAGCTGCCCCACATTATGTCTTAGCTCTCAACACATAAATAAAGAGAAATCTGGTGTCTGCTGACTGTGCCCCCCACTGCCCCAGGTGCCCAGGGGTGCAGGAGTGCTCGCCTCTGCACAACCGCTATCTGCAGAGCATAACTGAACAAAGGAATAGGAAGGAAAAGGAAAAAAAAAAAAAGAAAGAAAGAAAAGAAACATTTGAAATCTTGTGTTTACTAGTATTCAGTACATGAGATTCCTAAAGAACAACTTGTCCTCCTAGTTAACCTTGTCCTGGAATATATACAGGTTATTTGTTGCTGCCACGGCAATGATATTCTCGGAGGGGTGCCAAGCTGTATGCAGGATCTTTTTGCTAAAGTCCAGACTGTCCACGCTAATTTCGTCTTTCCTCCGCTTGCCGCCCACGCAGACCTTGCGGGGCTTGAGGATGGCGCGGGGTTTGCTGTTCTCCCGCGAGGCCTCCAGCGTCACGTCACGCTTGGTGTTGCGGTCGAACATGCGGAAGAAGTTGTTGTAGGAGCCGGTCATGATGACGCTGCGAGGAGGGAAGAAGGACAGGTCACCGTGCGTGGCCCCGGCCCCCGCCACCCACCCAGCTGCGATACCCCAGACCTGCCCAGCACAGGCCCCACAGGACGTGGGGGCACAACCAAGATGCCAGGCAGCTCGTGCCCTGTCCTGCACCAAAAGGCTCAAGCTCTGCCAGTGAAGCCATGTCGCTGTGTCCTCCTTAACCCAGGGAACGTGCATGGGAGAGGCAATTCCTTTCAGGGTAACAATGCGTACAGAGATCAGTCTTTACGGTGACTATTTAGCTGACCTGAACTGAATGATTTTTCACACCTTTTTAGGGGCAAACTGCCTCGTGACTAGAGGCAGACTGAATATCCAGAGGCATAATGAGATTTGGATTAGATTTGGAATTTCGGCTTCAGGTCCAGTTGTGCCTCATTAACTTGCTCTGATGGTTTAGAGAAAGAAATGTGGCAATCCTGCCACGTCAACTGGTCTTGCATGCTTTCTGCCACCTGGTTCAGTGTGCTTGATGCGTGGGTAGTTGTCATCCCCAGATTTGGGCAATCGGGAGCCAAACGCATCACCACCCTCCTCCAGGTGTGGGTGAAATGGAGACAGGAACCAAACCCGTCCAGGGGAGAGACGGGACCCCATCAGACACCCTCAGCAGCGCTTGGGTATAGGGCTGTGGGTTCGGGTGATCCCTGTTGTACCCACAGGAAACTCTCCAGACCCGGCACCCAGCCAAAGGCCAGGGAAGGCACCACAGGGGGGGACGTGGGACTCACCGGGCCATCCCAAAGTGTGCACCCTCTGGACCAAACTCAGCACCCGCAGGGCTGGGTGCTGGGGTGGAGCCACGCTGCCGAACTGCTCACCTGTCAGACCCATTCCAGACGCACTCGAACTTGTCAAAGATGCAGTCGTTCTCGTAGAGCGAGCAGAGCTTGCTCCGCAGGTAGTCGTGAACCTGCCGGCAGGGAGGGATGGGGCATGAGGCCACAACACCGACTGGCACAGCCCAGCGGCCGGCAAATGCCAGCCCGGCGCTTGCCGGTGGCTGAAGGACCCAGCCCAGCCCTGCACTCTTGTGTTGGCACGGCCCGTTATTGCATGCCCTTGCCCACGGCCACCTTTTCACTGCAAGCAGCAGCACCAGCACTGCTCCACGTGTGGCTCGGGCAGCAGCGGCCAGCACCAGGGCACGTCCCCTGGCAGAGGGTGGCAAGGACTGCTGGTCTGCCCTGACGCTTGCCTCCCACGCTGGCTGCCGGCACCTGAGCTTCCCCTCCTCACCGACACCCAACCTGGGGATAGGGGTTACAATTCACCAGGCCACTCGAGCTCACATTTAACAGTTCTTCGTTTGCTTTCTGTGATTTAATGGTACGATGCTCCCATCCATCAGGTTTGTACCCATCCCCCCTGCCACCGGCCCGGGAGCACGGCTTGGGCAGGAGCACTGTGGGTGCCCAACTGCTGCAGGTGCCCGGCCGTGCCACACTCACCTGGTAGGTCTCTATGGGCCGGTTCTCCATGTTCAGGTCCCACACCTTGACGGTGAGATAGTCCCGGGTCATGATATACCTCCCACTGTGGCTGAATTTGACATCGGAGATTGAGGAGATGATCTCGGAAAAAAACGACCGGTTACTTGGGTCTTCGGGCTCTTCAAAAACTGCAGAAGAGGAAGAGACAAGCCCCGGCATCAGCCGATGGGCAGGCTGCCCCAGCACTGCAGGATGCTCCCGGGAGGAGAGCGGGCATGCCCAGAGCCACACTGCTGCACGGCAAAGGAGGCTCCAGTTTGGCTGTGGAGACCTACAGGCAGCACCAAGCCAGTGTCCTGGGGCAGCCACCGCCAACACCCAAATGCTCTCCGGCCCCGGGGCCGCCTGCCCCGCTGTGCCAAGCGGAGGTACCTGCGTCCCCACAGCAGGCTGGGTGAATGCTCCCCACTTCTGGGTTGGGCCCAGACCGGACAAATGCCTGTATTTTAAGGACCCGGCACAACTGAAGCTCCTTTGTTTTTAAAGTGTGCAATAAGCAACAGCACACCAGAAGCCCAGAAGATTTAGAGCCTTGCATGTCACTTCTGCTCTCCAGAAATCAATGTGCAGTGTAACTGAACGTCAATGTAAATATTTTATAGCCACTGCAACCTACAGTTTTAATCTAGTCAGTCTTTGAATAAATCACAGTTTGAACAGTTTGAGGGAGACCGATGAAGTTCCAAATCAAATGTATTTACAAATTTGATTTCAAAGTAACATCAACTGGGCAAGTATGGCTTTAAAAAACAGAGATGCATTGAGAGATGCTGCCGATGCAGGGACATCTGTCCAGCCTCCTCTTCCCAGTTCTACAGACAGCTCTCCAGCGCAGCATTAAAGGATACTGCTGGGTAACATGGAGAAGCTCGCATTGCTTCACTCCTTTACTGGAGAAAAATCCAGTCGCCAGCTGCGTTTGTCCGACCCTTGTCCCCAGTGCCGAGGCTCTGCTACAAACCCTCCACCGTGGCGGCTGCTGGCTCCGACCCACCGGCGACCAGAACAGGGAATGTGCCAGCAGCCGGCCTGGCCGCTCCGCGCCCCAGAGGCAGCGTGCCCTGCACAATGCCGCACTGAGCACAGTGTTTGCTCAGGTTTATCATCCCCTCGCTGAGCCCTGTGGTACCAGCGCCTGAACTCCTGAGTATGGCGGAAAAAATGCCTGAAGTGCCAGGATAAATGATCTCTTTACAAATCAGAAATGGCATTGCCCACAGCAGGACCCAGCTCTGGGTCCTTTAATCACCACCAGGAAATCTGATGACACGTCAGGTTTTTTAAATAAGAAAAGTGACAGCAACAAGAGAAAATAAAGATCTGAGGCAGTCTGTGGAGAGCATCTGAATGCCATGACTTGTCTTCACTGTAATCATCACAGGTTTGCTCACACCAGGTTGGCCGGCTTCATGAGGCTTGTTTTAACAGCTGCATCATTTCCGTCATGGATGCATGTATGCGAGCTTATGTCAAGGCTGGAGGTGTTCAGTTTATAGTACAGGGGCAAGAGGAAGTTGTTGCTGATACCGTAGAAAATGCTAAATTACAGATCAACTATCAAACAGGAAAGGCCTCAGAGAATGAACCCAAGAGCTGAGGCAGCACCGAGACAAGTCAGCAAGGGTGAGATGACTGCGGTAGGAAGAGGGGCAGGAACAGCTCTCTGACGCCAGGTACCGCATCCCCCTGGGAACGTTCCCGCTGGCACGGCATCACATCTGCTCCCCACCAGCACCCTGCTGCTCCCTCCTCCGGTAATTCCCCGTCCTCCGGGTCCTGCCTGAGCAGCAGTGGAGCGAGGGCTCATCCGTCCCCTCGTGCCTGTGGGGCAGCTGGCACCGAGGAGCGCGGGCTGCAGCAATGCCCAGGAAGGGACTGGGGCAGGGTTGAAGCATCAGCCCCAGCCCAGCGGGAGAGCAAGGGGGTCCTGTGCAGCACCTCCTCTGTGCCAAGGAACTTGTGCACAGGGCGAGAAGGCAGAATCCAGCCCTGCACCGAGTCTAGTGCAGGATCCAGCCGTGCACAACAGAGTCCAGCGCAGGATCCAGTCCCGTATGCTGTCCAGTGCAGAGGAGCCGTCGAAGACTTAAAATTCAGAGCAGCTAAGAGGTAAAGTCTGGCAGGGGTTAACTGCATTTTCCCTGCACTGGTCACCTTGCTGGCCATACTGGCTTTGATACTGGAAAGCAAAAACCAGACCAACCAATGCAGAGAGCAATCGTTCAAATGACACTTCTGGAGGTGATCTTCCCAAGCTGCTGCCTCCGCACTCGCCCTGCACTGGAGCACCCCTTGGCCAGAGGGATCCTCTGTCGGGGCAGCTTCAAAGCAAATGGCTTTTTTTTTACTCATCAATAAATTTAACACCAATTCAAGTTCTGTCTTTTCTTGCTCCTCATTTAAACTCTAATCATGACAATTAGCAATGTAGACTGGAAAACGAAAGCAGAGCAAAGCTGCACTGCACCATCACCAAGCCTAGGCTGGGGCCGTGGCTGTCACTCAGGTCCCTCTCTGGGCTCAGTGTCACCTCTCAGCTCAGCCCGAACACTCACCCTGTTAGAAGCAAATGATTCAGCAGGTGGAAGTTTTGATTTCAGATGAAGACAGGAGAGTGTTGCAAAGGCAAAGTTTCCTGCTTTGCTAAATGAGCTCAGGGTGGCACAAGAGGCTTGTTCTTCACTCCCCTGGAGATTTTGCACAACCGACTAGTTAATTCATAGCTTGAGGTCTTGCCAGGCCTATTATTCTGTGCATCAGGACACCCTTAACTCCTGCGAGGGGTTGGAGGAAGGAGATGATTAGTTTCTGTGGGTGACACTACCAGCTCAACTCTGCTCCAGCCAAAACTTGGGACAATGAGAGCTCAGCTTAGCTCACCCTGCAGATTCCCAGTGCTGGCTTTGTCTACACAAAGAAGTGAGTTTTCTAACAGGGAATCAGATCTCTGTGCTCTACTTCTATAACCTTTTTCCTCTATAAAAGGCTTAGCTGAAAAAATAGGTAAAGAGAACATGATGTTAGCAGGAACACGGGAATAAATGTGTTTTGCTGGAGCCTGGTTTGGCTTTGCAGAGTTGGCACTCTTTAGTTTCATCCCCGTCTGTCCCAATGGTGTGCAGCAGCCCAGGATACATGGCTCAGAGCCTCTCCTCCGAGCTGGCAAAGGTGATTTCCAGGGGAAGAGGCCAAGCCTCTCCAGGTGTTTAGAGAACACCGGCTAGCCAAGCGGCAGGGTCACCTACTGGCAAAGCCAGACCATCACCTGGCAGGACGTTAAGCGTCTCAAGTCAGGGCAGGCAGCTGCTGCGGGAAAACCCTCTGCTCAGCCACAGCACTCTGCAGACAACAGCAGCACTGGGAGCATCTCCCCAGACCCACATGCCTAGGTCGGAGAAGTTAGTTTAGTCCAGATGTGGCTATTTTCCCCCTGTACTCTCCTCTCTGGAAAGACAGAGCTGGCAAAGCCCAGCTCCCCTCTCTCTTCTCCTCCTCCTCCTCTCCCCCTCTTCTGTGCATCCTGAGTTTCACGTTGCACCAGATGACCAGCTGCATTAAGTGACCTGCCAGATAAAAGGACTTTGGATCAATCAATCCAAGCTCTGCTTGAGCAGGCGAGTCCTACACGGTAGTTACTCCCTGCTGAGCTTTTGGGGTGTTACCAGGACTGGCCACCAGCAAGCATGCTGTGGGTTTAACTGGTGGCTGTGTTTCAGCACGGGTCTGTATTAACCTGTATGAGACAAATCTCCTCTGACAGAGCACCAGCATGGGCAAAGCCGCATCGCCATCTCTGCTGGGCTCTGGCTCGCCTGCGCTGCCTCCCGCACGCTGCTGCCTGTGCCGCGGGGTCCCTCGCACACCCTGCACGGTGCCCACCCTCGGGCAGCACCTGCGGGTCAGGGAGCAAGGGGGACTCTGGCCCGGGGGCTGCACGTCGCTCACGTGTGCAAAGTGGCCCGTCTGCCCTCTGCACTAAAAGTGATGGAGCCCCTTAGCGTGTAAGCCCCGGGCAAGGCATCTGACCCCTCTGGATTTCAGCCGAGGCTCCAGTTAATCTGGTAATAAACAGGGCCCCAGTGGAAACCTGGAAGCACAGTGGAGCAGTGCTTGCATGGGCAAATACATTAGCCATCTGCTTCTTCTCTTGCTTTAAATAAAAACTCAAAACTCCACTGATAGTTCACCTAAGCACAAAATTAATCACGATCATCACTGACAAAAAGCTAAGCTAGCACAAGCAGAGAACTGAGCTTTGCTTTATATTGGAAAAAATCAACTCTGCAATCCTCTTTCAGCCCAGAGGTGCAGGAGCCTTGCAGCCATGGGCTAAGGAGCAGAAATTACTAGTCTGGTACCAATTTTCCCCATGAACTTGAGTGATTCGCTTTTCTGCCTCATTCTTCCTATCCGTAGTGAGGCAACAAAACGTGTTCCTCTTCCTCACAGATGAGGTACAGACTAACAAAGTGCTTTTGGCAGCGTGCTCTGAGCACCAACTCGGGCCCTGGCAGCCCTGAGGCAGGATGGGGGGAGCTGCTGTCTGCGGAGTGGCTGGACCCTGCTGTCCCCAGACCCAGCCAGCACCGTCCCCACGGCCTCCAGGCAGCAGGACCACAGCCGCCCGCTCCTCCATGGGATGCCTGGACTCTCTCCGGTCCTGGTGCTGGGAGCAGCAGGGCTCTGCCAGGACTGGGGTCAGAGCACACAGGCAGTGCCCCCCAGTCCCCAACGGCAGAGTGGAGTGGGTCTGAGAACCAAAGCGCGCAGCTGGGCAGGGCAGGGGATCGGGAGAGCTATTTTTGCTTCCCGGCTGAAGGCTTTTGTGTGGCTTTGCTCCTGCCACAGAAGTAGATCTGGGCTGCTGAGCTTATGGAAAGGATTTCTGAGCACTAATTCTCTGTTACACAACAAATCTATTTTCCCTTGACACTGAGCAGGAGCTTCCCTCCCCGCGCTGGCTCCCCCTGCCAGCCCTCCTTCCCCAGCAGCCCATCCCTGTGAGGACACAGACCAAACAAAACCCCGAGATGGCCAAGAAGGGCTGCACGGCCCACGGGGTGATCCTGCTCCTCAGGGAGACCAGCAGCCTTTCCACCATGTGCTTGGAAAGCCGCAGCGATGCAGAGTCTGGCTGGGTCTTCCTCACTGGGGCTCCCCCAAAAGGCAGCAGTGCCTGCCCAAATACAAGGCCTGTTTTAGAAATACTGCAATATTGGAGGGTAAAATCTGTAAGCTGTCGGTTACCTTATCAAAGCTGCTTTGAGTGCTTCTTATTTCTAACCAAAGTTGAAACTTTTTTCAGAGAATAAATGCTTGGTAGTGTTGCTGTAAGGCAGTCAGCAGTGAAAAGACAAGGCGGCAAACGTCCCCCTTTGGGAAACGGGCTGTACTTTGAGCCTTTTGTTTCAGGAGTTTGGTAGGTACAATCACAAGTGCCTCCTTAAAAAAAAAAAAAGTGGAAAGCCCAATGCCTTTTGCTACGGGGAAATAACTGTAGTAACCCCCAACAGGGTTTTTCCTCACTTTCCCATATGCTTTTCAAACAGGATTACTTTTGCCAGTGTTGCCAGTTGCTGCAGGAATCCTGATCTCCTGTGGTGCTTCGGACAACACACGCGACTTCTTTGCGCATGGTGTGTCCCTCGCAGGACCACTGCCCCTCTTAGTGTTGTAGCACATGCATCTTCACATCCCTGCGGAGCAGGCATTTCTATACGGAAGCTGATGTTCTCTCTTAGGCCGGCTACACGGCTGGAGGTAACACACACAATGTCACAGATCGCAACAGCCTCAAATAAAACGGGCAAACAAAATTTAATAAGAGAAGCACATAAGTAAAAGCTGGCCCCGAGCAGCAAACTGCATCTATATAAATAAACATGACTGAGATGTGCAGTGCTATCTTCTGCATTTTTATTAAATATTGACAGTTATTAAATGTCTCCGTTGGAGGATTCGACTCCAAAAGCCAATGTTGCTTTTCATTTTGAACTTTGATGAACCGTCTCAATTTCGACTCACACATCTGCTGAACTGCAATTGTCTGAGGCTGATGCTTCTGAGGGATGGAGGGAAATCAATAAGGAAATGTCACGGGAGAGGTCAAACCAAGCCAGGATTCACCGCTGGCCAGTGTGCTCGCCAAGGGCTGGAGAGACGCAGCAGTACCCAAACAAAGGGAAATGCTGGGGCTTGCGTGGGGGGCAGTTCTGCCGCTGAAGTGTCAGGAAAATGAATTTTGTTTGCTCCTTAATTGTATTCTGATTCTCAGCTGGGAGCCGTCACTGTAGGATGGCGAGACACAGTTGGGAAATGCAAGAATAGAAAGGTGTGTTTTGCTCAGGATTTGGGAAAACTGCCATTCGATCTTTCCAAATATCCAGTCAGCAATGTAAGCTTTCCTCTCCACCCACTTTACTCCACTTTAAAAACAGGTATCAGACTGCAACCGCAGCGCAAAAGCCCAGAAGCAATAGCTGGCATGTAATTCCCTATCACCTCTAGGAAACCTAAATCTGAAACACACCCAAGTGCTCTCTGGATGTAGATTTAACTTCCCACAAGGTATTGGCCATTTTCTGAAGAAAACTCAAACAAGAACAGGAGACACAGGGGTTCAGCTGTCCAGTCACACAGCACAGCAGCCCTTGTTTCTGCCATATTTCACTGTCTTTAAGGGAGATACCGAACTCCTTTAGGTCTGTACCATCTTTGTGTCTTAGTTACAACACTGCGCTCAGCACAGAGCTGCCTTCCAGGCACTGCTAGGCCACAAAGAACAGCAACAGGTATTCACCAGCCCACCCATAAATGCTGTAGGTGTTTGTGCTGGTATTTTACTGAGCAGTTGCTGATAGGGTGAATATTTCCAGTAATGACCTCCTGCCACATATAGGCTGAGCAGGAAGCAAGCTTAGCTGGCTGCCTCAGCAGCAGCTCACTCATCGCTTCAGCCTGGGGAGGACCAACGACTGCCCAGCTTACTCCAAATTTTGAGGGGGCTTTTCTGCACATCCTGACCACTGCAGCATCAACCACAGTTGACAACAGGACATGGGGCTATTTGGACAAACAGCGTCAAGAAACACAGCACTCCCTATCTTCTGGCATTGGCAGCTCCATAGTCACTGTGCACCGACATCCCAGTGACCCCTCGGATCCACTGCTGCCGAAACATCACCGTGTGGTTTTTAACATGCTCCCCCAAAGGGCATGGGGCTGGGACTCAGGGAAAGCTGCTCCTTTTGGGGACAGGCAGGACAAAGGGCAGGTGGCCATGGGAATGCCCAGGGGCAGACAGGACCATAGCCCAGCACACCCAGAGAGAGGATGGGGAAAGGTGGCAGGGCAGACCTGAGCCCAGGTCAGTCTCCGCACCCCCTTTTTTGGGCTCTTTTAACCCAAAGGGGACCCCCTCCCGGCTGTCCCACTGGCAGGGGCTGTACTCACACTTGGCGTGACGGTCGCAGAGGGCAGAGGTGCGCATGTCGCACAGCCGGATGGTGCCTTTGCTGCTGCTGTAGACAAAGGTGTTGCAGTGGTGCGGGTGGAACTCAGCGGCCGTGATCACCTCCGTCAGCTCCTCCATGTTGGCTGGCTTGATGTCCACAATGTCTGGCAGGGCAAGTCAAGGAGCCCCACGTAGTCTGGCCCAGACTCCGCTCCTCCCGTGGGGTCTCCTCTCGCTGCCCCTCCTGCTGATGTCTCTGGGCACCTGGGCCTCCCCTCGCCCTGTGCAAACCAGGTGTTCCCAGGAGAGCAGCACCGTCCTGGGGCAGGACCGCAGTGCTGAGCCAGGACCAGCCAGTGCTAGCGCAGGGGAAAGCTAACGTCCGTCATGTTTTCTGTTCAGCCAGGGACCGCAGCTCTGGTGCCGCAGCCTGGAGCGCGGCACGAGACCTGACTCTGCCCATTTGTCCTGGGCCGGAGTAAACGTCTTTTACTACAGCATCAGGGCACGGTGAGTAACTGCACTGAAAACAATATGGGGGGAAACAAAAGCCAGAGCATGACAACCAACAGAAAACTACCACAGCCCAGGGGTGGCTGGTGGGATGGGACATCTCTCTGGTGGTGATGTTTCTCCACCAATTCTTGGCAAGCATTTTGGGTGCTGCACTTGCACCTCAGCCAAACTCCCTTGGGCCATCTAAACTCCCTGAGGTTTTATCCAAACTTAGTACTCCTCACCTTCTTCCTGAAACGCAACACACATTGCAGCCCTGCTCAACCGTACCCACTTTGAGCTCCCACCAGCCACATGCCTGTGACTGCTGAAATCCTCTCCAGCTACCTAAATTTGGCACATGCCCTGGGGATTTCGCAGTAGGAAACACTATATAAATATCACCGATGATTACTGCCCCGTTGTTATTATTTCTGATGTGGCTGTTACAAGGGTGACTGGCACGACCTCATTTGTACAACTGTGACTGGCAGCCTGTCACCCTGCTGCAGGGTATAATGGAGACTGCACGATTAATATTTCCTCTCTCCGTCTTCCCCAAGGCATCTGTCTTCTCCATCACCCGTGGACCCCACCCCCCCGCCTGCCCCACGCAGACGCTGCAGGCAAAATTCAAAAACGTGTCACCCACACTGGGAGGCAGCAGTCGCGATGATGCCAGCTGAGCCCTGCACCGCAGAGGGAGCGGCTTGGGTGTGACAGCCGAATGTGCCCGCCAGAGACATCCTGGTGTCCCGCCAGCGGCACGGCTCAGCCCGGCAGCACAGGCAGAGGTGAGAGGGAAGCGCCTTGGTAATGACACCTGGGGACTGGGGATTTCAGAAGTTCTGTAGTTGGATGCATGGCAGACACCACTATTTTGTGCTCCTGAGCCCCTGCAAGCCTTTGCCAGAGGGTGAAGCTCCTGTACTGAGGAACTGTGATCAGGGTGCGGGGACGGGGGCCAGGCAAGATGCTGCACTATCTGCTCGGTCACCAACACAGCAGACACAGGCATGGCTCTGCTGCCTCCCGTGGAGCCTGACCTCGCAGGTCACCCCTCCGCCGCGGACTTGTCTCCCCGTCCAGCTTTTTCGTTCTCCCACTGACATTTGCACATGTCAGGGGTCCCAAGGCTCTTACATCCCACTTGCTAGACGAGGCACCTCCCTTATTCCTGCTCTTGGTCAGGCTGGGACCATCCCAGGGGCCGCAGGGCGCCGCGCGCCAAAGGATACTAAAACTTTGATTTGTGATTTCAAAGTTCCACAGGTTTATCCTCAGGTCGTCTGCTGACATGTAGGTCTCGTAGTCGCTGTTGACAGAGATGGAGTTGATGTGGTAGGTGTGCGCATTGGCAAACACCCTCCGGGGGGTGGCCTCCACCATCAGGTCCATGGGCCGGAGCACGGGTACCTGTGGGACAGGAAGCAGAGCGTCACCACCCAGGGGCAGGGTCTGGGTGTCCCACCCGACCCGTGCCAGCATCCAGCACTGGGGGGGGGATGCCCCCACGGACAAGCGGGCACTCACGCAGCTCCGGCTGGCAGTGCTCCATCCCACCCTCCAGGCTCTCACCAAGGAAACCTAACGCCTTTCTAAGTGTATGAACAGAAGGACAAGCAGACACGAAAGCCTTTTACTTTTGAAAGAGGCACCAGTACGGTTAGATTGCAGCAAGGGAGCGAGAGCCCAGTAAACCAGGCTTGGATCTCTGCGGCAGCAACCGTTCCTTCTTTGAAAAAAAAATAAAACCCACTTCTGCCTTGTTTTGTCACTGTTAACTGGAGTCTGAAATTCCTGGAGTATTTCCGACAGAAATATATTTCTTGAGAGAGCCAGGTCAGCACAGATTTTTCTTTTAACTTTCTTGCATTTGCTTCACAGTGAAGTGAAGGAGGTAAGAGATGAAAAGAGACAGGAAAGGGAACGCACAGGGAAGGGACAGATGGAGGGACTAGAAACAGAGCTACACGCGTTTGCCTTTAGATTAATAAGCATAACTCATGTAAACATCAGGGGATGGAGAGATGCAGTAAGAACAGTGTACGCAAGGAGCAGTGTAATAACTTCAGGCATAACACTCTTAAGGCAACTTAATACACTAGAAAGGTGTCAGTCTGTGCTCCCGTTTGCCAGCAAGCTATTCCCTCAAGCTACTTCATTACTGTGTGTATTATCTGTGTGCTGCCCAAAGAGATTTCCCATGGCTGCAGAGGTGGGGACAGGAGTGTGACAGCTAGCTCGAGTGACACTAGAGCACAGGGACTGCCAGCTCAGAGCCTGAGCTTAATGTGACGAGCCTGCCTGCTAATTCAGCCTGACATAGTCAATGATGCATCGTTTGCCGCTGAAGGACTCTGCTCAGCCATCTGGGGATGGAGGCTTGCGTTTTGCTCAGGGATTACAGGAACCGAGTTGTCATTCAGACTGTCAGAAACACAACAGTTGTGCAAAGGGAAAGGGTTCAATGGTTACACCAGGCCTCCCTGGGCACAAAAATAAGTACAGCAAAGACTTTGGCAGAGGACTTCACTCAGCGCGATGATGCTGTGTGGCCCGACGGCACCTCGCGGTCAAACCCCAGGCCAGTCCCCGTCCCCAGCAGGAGCCCAGCAGCACGCACTGCAGTGCACAGCAACCGGGGCAGTCCGGGTCTGAGCCAGAGCAGCGTGCCCATCTGCAACTTCCAGTGCCCCAGCACAATTCCCTACCCAATTCTCATATGGCAGCTACTCACAACCACAGAGCTAAGATAAACTCTTCAGCTAAGAAAATTCTCCAGACGTTACTTCAGAGCCAAATTCTGAGGAGTTTTTTATCTCTGGAACTTTTATCTCTGGAACCTGGTCCGTCACCAGGTAAAACCCCGCAAGAGGAACAAAACTGGTCATCCGTGAGTATTTGGTTAAGACAGGATTTTTTATCTGCTACGGTGGCAAGAATCTGCACTGGACTACGGAAAACAGCAAGTGTCCATGTCCCTTCTCACCATGTGCTGTGAGCTTTTGCTTAAGGGTATCAACAATAAGTATTTAAACCTGAAAACACTGATGTTTTGAGGCAGGAGCAGCCAGGAATGCACCGGAAGCACACACCGGCTTGGGGATCTTGTCCCACGACAGCAGAAATCTTGCAGCGGACGGCAAACCCCGTCTCAGGACGGCCAAGGGGAGCAGCTGCCCAGAGCAGGCTGGACCCTCGCCTGGGCTTAGTCTCTGCTCCGCTGAAGTCTGCCCTGAAGCCGGCTGGGAACACCCCCACCACAGGGGAGGCCGACGCGAGTCTGTGCCGACGGCTTGACCCCGGTGCCAGCACTGACACGCACCCTCGCCAACACGCAAACCACAGGCAGAGAAGAGCCGTCCGTCCCCCTCATCCCGCTCACCACCACGGGACTGTTCTTGGCTGCATCTTTCCTAGTGCGCTGCCTGGTCTCCAGCAATGTAACTCCCAGCGCCCCGGGGACCCATTCCAGCGGCTGACAGACACCCACATTACACTTCTGCTTAACATACAATAAAGGAAAAGAAAGGGTGGTCTCACGGAAGACCCCGCAGACTGCTCTGGGTGCCACAGTCACGGCATCCAGAGCTCAGCTGGGCAGGCAGGGAGCGGCTCAGGATGGCCATGGTCAGCGACAGTGAAGAGAAAGCGCCCAGCAAATGGGGCAATGTGACAGCAACTGAAACTTTGTCTTTTTTTTTTTTTTTGAAGCATGCAGAGTCCAAGCCAGTGTCTGCCTAAACCACCCAGCTCCCACCAGCATTGCCATGGCAATCCTCTACAGCACAGAGACCTCCTCAGTGCATCCCTTCTTCAATTACAGAGCCAACCTGCAGGGCAGGCTCTGGTATTATATATACCCATTATTAAAGGGTAATTCAGTGTAACAAACCGCATCAAGTACATAGAAAGGCTGTCAAATAAAATAAACCACTAATAAATTAAATTACTTTCTGTTTTCAGGAAGTGGGGGGAATGCCAGTCATTTTTAATTTAAAACAAAATATGTCTTAATTTTCCTTTCTGCCTTTAGCAGGCACCCCCGGAAAAAAGCCGGTCCCACTCATTCAAAGCGCACATGACACTCGATTCCTCTCTCCTTGTCTGGTGAAGGCTTCCCCTTTCCTGAGTTAATGAGGCACTAATCCTCCCTTGAGCTGTAAAATTCATTTTCTCGGTGGTTGGGGGGTGGAGGGAGCCAGCGTGCTCTGGCCCCTTCCCACTGCTGCTGGTGCGTGTCCTCCTGCCACCTCCAGCCGCTGAGCGAAGGACCACGGCACAGGTAATGCGATGGCAGTAATTGCTGCCGCTTCACTACTTTGCCCCCTGTTCCCATCAGGTTTCCCCCTTTCATTGTCTGTCATGTCAACTGTCACCAAATGCTCCCTGCTCCTGGGGAGAAAAGCTTCACGTGGCAGAGCTTCTCCTCGTCGTTTACGCCGCTGTGATGGACGTGGCCTGAAGAGATGCAGAGATTCGGTGTTTCTCGGGAAAACCTCGTCCTCTGCCCAGAGATGCTATATGGCATGTTGCATTTTCAAAACACAAGTCAATATACATGGGAAGAAGATTAAGGCCTCAGCTCCCGGGATGCTGTGGTCACATAACCTCTCACTAGCACAAGTCCAACGTGTGCCGGGTTTGAGCCGCCCGTTACTGGGGGTCAGACCAGTGACATGAAACCCCCAGCACAGCCCCGCAGCAAGATGGGACTCAACCACCTACACGCGAGGTGAAAGCGCTGCTGCGAAACCTTCTCATGGGACATGCTGGAGGCCAAAAATTCCTAAAGGGTGTGAATATGACAGGGCTGGCTCATGAACGGAAAGCCCAGCACAGACAAGCAAGACAGTAATACCGCCTCTGGCCCAGAAAGCTGCTGCAGCACCCCAGCATCGACCCGGTGCGGGTCCTGCACTCGCCCCTGCACAGTGCTCCTGGCCACAGGCAGACGGGACCGAGGGCAGCCACAGACTCGTCAGTGTTGGACCACACACCCGTTTCTGTGTAATGGAGAAGGAGGGTCTGCTCTCAGTTACCTCCATGGAAATCCTCTTGGCACAATGGAGCCACACTGGACTTACACCGAGATCCAAATCTGACCCAGAGTAGTAGCAGTTAAAAAAAAATCAATAAATAATCCATTTAGATGGCTATCCAGTCCCTGCCTCGTCAGGGGTTACCAAGCCTCAGCACTAACTGCAGTTGAAGCTCTGCAATTACCTGCTACACGCAGCGGGACCGGCAGCAGGTCAGCCTGGCAGCGCAGCTGCTGTAATGCCGATTGCAGAGCAGCTCCCACTGCGGCCCACTTGGCACACACGGCACCGCTCACATCTAACCGGCGATGCTGTAAACCAGCGGACGGGGCAGACCTTTCCTCCCTCCTTCTGCATTTACTGCAGGACAACCTGCCCTTTCTGGCACGAGATGAGCGGCGGTGGTGCCAGACCAGTGCGGACGCCCAGGCGTAGCCCCGCTCCCACCAGCCCACCTGCCCCAGCTCCACACAAGTGCTGCCTGGCGCGTAGTTTGCTCTGCAGCCTCGCGCAGCCCCGGCGAGCTGGCAGGATTTGGCTGAGTGGGATTAAGTCACAGCCAAAGCCCAGATTAACCCTAGTCTTGGGTTTGCAAGAAGGAAAATATAATCCAGCTCCTGGCAAATCAGAGAGCAGAGCTAGCTGCTCAGGGATAAATCCGGCAAGGTTCTTCACCTGCTCCAGCAGCTGAGCTCCTCTGAATGTGCTCCCCGGTGTTTATTACTTACCTACAAAAGGCATATTCTGTAACTGGCCAATGCTGCCTGCAGATTAATATTTTGCAGATGAAATGTGCTTCAAACACTATTTTCATGGCAGACTGACAATTTCATGCTTTTCAGGATTTCGTCTTATTGGACCTTCCCTGTGAAGTGTGGAAGGTACCTTCCCATGGGAGGATAAACCCGCTATCTCATTACCGGTCCATGTAGCTGATAGAGCTTCTGGTCTCATCTCTTTTCCCTAGACGCGTCCCTCCTTGCTAAGCATCACACTAACACAGTTTCTTCTGCCACCTGTTACTGAGCCTTTTTTCACACAGTCAAATGCAGGCATAGACTTGCTGCCAACTGAAGATCCACCTTCACGTGTGCAGGTCCAAAAGGTGCAGGCTGCCCCAAAAGGGTCTGGGTCCCAGCTGGGGGGCCAGGAGGAGTGGGAAGACCATGGACACCAGGTCTGCAGGGAGGATGGTGCAGCCACTGCTGTGGCACCAGAGCGGGAACGTCTGCTGCCCAGCAGATCTGCCAGCCAGAGCCGCGTCTGGCTTCTCAATGACTGCTCCATCATGGAGGAGGCTGCTGGCACACCGCAGGGCGCCAGCATCGGTACCAGCAGGCACTCAGTGCATGCCTGCAGCTGCAGGAGTCGGAGCTGGAGGGGGAAAAGGTGTGACATGTAGCTGGCTGCGTGTGTGGGGACGGGCAGGGGCCGTGGGGCTGCAGGAGCAGGCGGCAGGTCCCTGCACCGCCTGCGCCATGCCCCCTCCCAGAGCCCCCAGCCCTGTGGGAGGACAGAAGTGGGGCTATCATCCCTCTGACCCCACTTGCATGTCCCAGCAGAAGGATGAGAGCCATTTGTGGGCAGCAGGTCCCAGCCACAACGGGGGCCGAGTCACAGGAGCATCTGCGGGGCTGAGCTCTACCAGCACCGAGGTGCAGAGTTTGAAGCCTGAACTTAGTCCATATGGCCCAACTGTTCGGGCCATCAACACAAATACACACCCCACAAAAAACAGGGCCAGTTCACGAAGGGTTTTTAGTGCAAGGCTGAGAATTGACTGCAAGTGTTGTTCCACATAGAGCCCAAACCTTCCCAGATTTCCCGTTCTTTGTATATTTTTATAGCATGATAGGATTTTTTGTTGTTTGTAACTGAGATTTTGTCCTAGTTCAGTTATTACACACCAGGATTACTTTCACTATCAGCACCTAAATTCTGAAATAAGTTTGCAGAAACCTTAAAGAACAAGCAGAACATTTTTCCTACCTGAAGTTAAAAATCCTGAACTCTGCATGCCAGTCTTGTTAGAATTGCATTTCCTTAAAGATGTGATTGTTTGAAAACATATTTTTTAACTTCTTTCTCCCGCTGAAAAAGACCCAGTGTCAGCAAAATCCCAGCAGGCAGCTTACAATTTTCCTACTTTTCCTGGGAGGAGTGTGTAGAAACATAGCCATGTTACCAAACACACATTCAAAGCAATCCAAACCCATTTGGTAATTCTGCTCGGCACATTGTTTTTACAGTACGTCTAGACACAGATACCAGCAGTGTAATTGCTGTGGAAAAAGAAATGAAAAAAAGTATCTGAAAGGTCAATTCTGGTCATTGGCATTTCAAGGCGAGTTTACAAATATCAGAAGGATGAATAATGAGTTTTCACCAGAAAAGAAAGAATTCAACTCATGACCTGGGAAAAACAAAAAAAAACAAGAAAAGCAGCGGCAAAACAGGCTCCTTCATTTCTTTTCAAGTACCTGCAGAACGAAGCAGGCAGACGTGCAGGCAGTGCACGCTGCCGGGTTGGCTGCTGCCGCTGGCTTTGCCAGAGGGAAGTTCCCGCTCCGCAGACCTGCCACGGCTGTGCCACGAGCGCCCCGTCCCCACGCCCAGCCAGGCCCCGCTGTGCCCCGCAGCCGTGGCACGAGGTGCTGGCACTGCCCGTCCCTGGGAGAACCACCGTTACCTGCACAGTGACTTCAGAGCCGGAGCCCTGCGGACTGGCCGTGCCTCACTGGGAGACCGAGCCAAGCCCTTCCTTCTTCACACAGGGCATTGCTTCAAGAGTGACAAAAATCAAGCACCTCCAAGGGAGTACACCCCACACGTCCCCAGTATGTCCCAGACCAGCAGGGCTGCTTCCCAGAGACGGCGCTTCATGGCGGTGAGCCCAGTGCTGCCCTGCTCGGGCAGAGGGGCCAGGCTACCAAAGGGCAGCCGAGCATGCAAATGTTACACATTGAGCTGCTTTAGAGCAATGTAAGCAACTAATGAAAACGGGAAAATCCTTTTTTTTTTTCCATTTCTGTGGCAATGGTTTGATGACGATCATTTGAAATTGATTAGTTCTGCCATATGCGTTTTATAGCCAAAAAAAGCCAAATGTTTCACATTACCTTGTCATTTACATGATAATGCTTTGGAGAATGTATACAAGGAAAAGACAGACAAATCTCTTTGCTGGGGCAGAAATGCAGCAGCACGGCAGTCCTCCAAAGCATCCCCCATCCCCTTCCCTCTCCCGTCACACAGCCCCGCTCTGGGGCTGCCCGTCGGGTACACTGGATGCAGCGGGAACACAGCACAGCCTCCCCAGGGAAACTGTGCCCACAGGCCAAGAAACCTGACTGCTTCGGCAAAATGGGAGATATAAAACAGAATTTATGATGGATTTTGCCGGAATTGAGAGAGTGAAGTGGTAGCTCTTAATCAGAGCGAGCTTTGTGACAGCTACAAACACAAGAACCGGGCACATCAATGCACCTGCTCAATGCACCCATGTCGCACTTGGCCTGGGAGGGTGATTCCTCACCCAGGGAGGTGTCCAGTGGAGACCACAAAAAAATACCCTCTGTACCATGGCAATCTACTAAGTCCTTAATAACCTGGGTGAGACACAACCCTGCTGCCCAGAGCAATTGGTCCCTGGGCTCATTAGGGTCACACCAGTGAGTTTACAGGGTGCTTCCTTACTTACCAACATTTTAAAGTGCTTGGGCAGAGATCAGCTGCCTGGAGCAGGGAAAGTTGTTCCCAAATGGTATCTGAGCTCCCCTGGGTTTCCCTGGGACAGAGCAGGGGAGGCAGCGGCATCCCCTCCCGAGAGCCCCCAACCAGAGCGCCCGCCAGCCCCAACTGCTCTCCCTGCTGCGGATGTAGCTCAGGAGCAGGGGACTTGGTGGAGTAAGAAATCCCAGCCTGGCTTGAGAACACACAGTGCCTGTTACAAGAACATCCTTCAGCAGCAGCCTCCACCCGGCACATCGGGGAGGCAGAAGGCCGTCCCTGGGGCACTTGGAGCTCAGGCCTTATATTCCAAGGCAGTGCCGGCAGCACAGCATGCTGCTGCTTCTCTTTAAACAAGCAATGTAAAGATCAGACCATCTCTATAGGAAAGGGAGGCCCAGGAGCTGTCTCTCCCATCTGGTTCCCCCAGTTTTGCTCATCAGAGGCACAGACAGCGTCTTGCCACACACAGCACCCGGATGCCTGCAGCATCCTCCTCCTGTGGGAGGGATGGGACCGGTGGCAGGACACACACCAGTGTTTCACTGCAGTCTGACTTGCGCTGTGAGGGATCAAAGCAAACACATTCTCTATTTAAAAAGATTTAAGCCCTGGATATTATTTGTGTTAATTATTTCCTGCACACATCCCATGGCGTAGGTACGGCTGTACATCGAGCAGCACTCAAGAGCTTGTGGAGGCTGTTAAATGAGGCTGAAGGGCTGTAGCTATTAGACTGGAGGCTATCCAAATAAGCAGAGCTCTTTTAATGACAGCAAAAGCTTTACTTTACAGTCTGAGCAGAGTTAAATATTCCTTTTGCGCTATGTGGGTTAGAAACTCCTCAGAGAACAATGCTTATCAAGTACATTTAAACCATTATGACAAATGGGTAAGAGATGATTGCAGCAAGCTGGTTTTAAAACCCTTTTTCGCTTGTCTGTGGTTGAAAATTAAACTGTGGATGGATGCGGCTTTACTCCAAAGTGCAAGCATCACAGGACAATTAAACATCAAAGATACACGAAGCTGCAGCAAAATGGTTACAGCTATGTAAATATCTGTCTAAGTAAAATCATCAAAACATTAGATCAAACTGGTGCTGGCGGAAGAGTCCTCAATCTTCCGTCCTCAGGGACAGCAGGCGTTGCATAGGCAGATACTCATAACCATAATACTGAGCACTTACATCATGTTTTACCTCTTCCTGTTGCCATGAAGCAGGAGCTGTATGTTCCCGCCAGGCTGCTCGCTGCAGAGTGGGGAATCACAGCGCCTTATCTCATAGCGCAAGGGAAGACACCCAAGTAGCAAACTCCTCCAGCCATACAGCATCAAGCTGCTACCAGGAATAAATGGACTGAAAGTAAAACGAAGGCTGAAACTTTCGAGGCAGACAGCGGACTCCAATAAATAGCATCCAGTTCTCTGATATTTCAGTATGACTTTCTACAGGGAAAAAAAAATATCACAATTCCCTCCTTCCCTGACAAACTCCAGCGACCGCTGCCACCTCCATCCACCCCAGCAGTGCAGGGGTGCTCCTGGGGTGAGCAGGGATGGGGCAGGTGGGTGCCTGGTGGGATGGGCTGGCTGCCCCCACCCCAAACATGGCCCCCGTATGCTGCGGGGCTGGCCCACGTCCTCAGGAAATTCCCAGCACTGCACTGCCCAAGGCTGGATCCGGCACCGGCCATGCTGGCAGCATCTCTGCATCCCTGCCCTCCTTGGGGCGCCCCGCTGGGCACTAGCAGTGATGGATGGGTTGGATGGCGCAAGTTCAGGTTGAGTGCTTGCAAGAACACCCATGTTGATTTTCGGCTCTGCTTCAGCCCTGTGGTTGCCAATTTTAGCACCGGGATGTGGTCAAATGCAATCAGCTCACACCAACAATCAATAGCAAAGATAAGCACAACAATTATTTATTTATTTTCATAACCACATCACCGGTGCACCCTGCCGAGGCGTCATTACCCTCGTTGCGGGCTCCAATCGATCAACAGTCGCTTCCCGCCGGTACAGCGGGAGCAGACAAGGAGCACAGAGGCAGGTCAGGGATGGGAGCCCGACCCACCAGCTCAGCAATCCTGCATCCACCCTGTACCCCTCCCCAAGCAAACATGCACGGGCTGCCTGTTCTTCCCACCCAAGTGTCTGTACCCCAGGTAAGAGAAGGAGGAGGAGCAGCTAAACGACAGCAATAGCGTTAAGCCCCCGGGCACACACAGCACTGCAAAGCCAACGTGAGCAGTGCTGCGGGGAGGGCAGCAGAGCTGGCACCGCATGCAGGAGAGGACACAGTGCCACACGGCCAGGGCCACCCACCGTGCTCCTCGTGGCCACCACTCGCCCGGGCAAGGGGGAACCCACCAGCATGTCTGGGCAGACGGGGCTGTGGCACACATCCCCCCACATTCCCCATGCCTGCCAGCGCTGGGCTGGCTGGCTGGCAGCCACCGCAGGCGAGATGGATCTTGTGACACCTGCAGAGCTGATAGCCAGGTCAACCCCAAAGACAAAAATGCATTTTCCAAAGGTTAAAAAGTTCCATTTCAAAATGTCAAAACTCAGTGTTCCCATAAGGAAATGCTTTGCTTAAAAGCTTATGGTGATGTTTTGGCAGTTTTAATACAGTCTGTGTTGGAAAAGAAAAGAAATATGCATCACATTTATCTTGGACTCTTGAGTTGCTTCATCTCCCCCAGAAATTCAATGTTCTTAAAGAATACACTAGCAATAAAAATAAATCAATATTCAAAAATTGCTCCTTTGAGAATGCTGACCTTGCATTTGCTGTTTTGCAAGGTTTCCAGCAGTGTGCTGGGGTGCTCAGGAGGCCACCGGGCACGGGACTGACGCCAACAGCCTCCCGCAGCAGAGCTTGTCACGGGCACCTAGATTTTGCCTAGCAGATCTAGGCAAAACTGTGACCTGCGTTTCCTCAGTAAGCCCAGGGCTTTTCCAGTGTGTTTAGCCAGAGAAGGAACCACTAACAGTACACCCCTGAGCACTGCTGTCTTTTTAAAACCTGCCTCCCAGCCCTGCAGAGGATAGATAACCCCAGCTCCAACATACAGATCCCGAGCAAACTCCTCCAACAGGCTGTCTAGGTAATGGCATACTAGGCTGGAAACGCTGCCTGAAACATGACAGCAGATACATATATACATGAAATAAAATGTTTTCTTGTTCAGTAAAGAAAAATGCCTGCCAGCCACCAACAAGCAAGTCAGTGTGGAGGCGAGAATTAACTACCTGTTTGGGGTTCTCAACGGCTTCATCTGCAATGGAACTGGAACCCATAAAAGTGAGCCAAGGGTAATCGTAGCAACAATTTCATATACCTAAACATAAAACCCCCAAGTACTCAAAATGCAAATTCTGACAGGACGCTAATAAATTACAAGCTGGTCTGGTCTGATTAATGTAATGACAAACTGACTGCATACTTGGCATTTCTCGGCCTACAGGTTAAAGGAGTTATTGTCTGTTTCTGCTCTAATATCAAGCAGGGGGGAACATGGCTTCTCTCCATTTGCAGAGGGGCACCTGCTCACTGCTGGAGCCCACATGCTCAGGGTCTCCAGCACTGCCTGTACCCGGGTGCGGGGTGAACTCTGATTGAATTAACAGGGCGCACACCGCCTCGGGCCGGAGCTGGCTCTTTATATGCAAATTGAAGATCATAAACAGCTATCCCAGGGCAGCACTTGGGGAAGAGCAAATTTGCCCATGCTGCTGGCCAGGTGCACTCAGCTCCCAGGGAGGCAAAGCAATGCCCAGCAGACGGGCGCTGCTGTGCCCATGTGCCTCCCCTTGCCAGGCTTCCCTGCAGCGACGGACGCACTCCTGGGGCGCAGGGGCGGCTGCTTTAATGGGGTCTGTGCATCCATCCCCCTTGCAGTAAATGGAAAATGTAGCCTTAGGTGTTTACATTTGATTCGGGAGGCCGGTTTTAATCTCCTTAGGCTGGGAGGAAAACTCATTTAGAGAAAGTACTTATGCTCCCGAAGCAGAAGTTGCGCTTGCAAAGACACTAAGAAGGGAGAGCTAGTTAACTGCCTCCTCGCCAGGACAGGCATGCAGGGCAGGGCAGTGCAGCAGCAGCGCCATGGCACTGGGGTACTTGACATGAGATGAAATGCAGCATTTCACAGCACGCCTGCCCAGCGCTGGCATAGCCCGGGCACTGCTCCAGCGGCAGCTCCCTCCTCCACTCCCACACCCACACACCAGCCAAAGCACCAGCCTCCAAAACAAGGAGCACCTCCCTGCCCTCTGACATTGACCTACCACGTCAGGATGGCACTACCAGTACTGTGGCACACAGGTGACACTGGCACCAATTTTCATCCAAGACCCTGAAAAGAAAAGCTCCTTGACAGCCTTGGTCTCCCCGCACTCACCCGTAGCATAGTGATCATGGAGGGGTCTCGGAGCCGGCCATCCTCATCCTTGAGATTGTATCCCTCCGGTCTCTTGTCCCGCTCGCTGACCTTCCATAGCTTCACAGTCTTATCTGGGGGGCAGGAGAGAGGAGAGCATTACGGCTGGCTGCTCCCTGAGCTGTCTGCTGACGGACACGCCAAGGCCATACCGGTTGTTTTCACAGTGAAAAGCCTGCTGCGTCCCCACCTGCAACTTCCTGGAAGCAACATCGTTCCAGGGGAAAAGCCTTCTCAGAAGACGTACCTGTCACCACAGCACTTTATCCCCAGAGCCCTGGTTTTGCTGTTCCCGCCGGACAACTACCGGTGCATTTATCCCAGACACAGGGAGATGGTTGAACAACAGAACTATTGGATTAATGGAGAAATAATAAAAGAAGTGACTTCCCAGGGCTCAGAGCCTCAGAGGTCATGCCCTGAATGTTAGCATTCGATATATTGAGTGATGGGACCGAGTTACCCCCAGAGGAGATGATGAGGCGTTGGCACCAGGATGGGGCAGCTCGGGCAGCACAGGGAGGCTGAAACCGATGTCCCAGCAATGGACCAGTGCCACACACGGCTGCTCTGCTCCTCCCTGCCACCGACATGCACGTGTCGCATGCTTGTGCACATACACAGACACCCCACCACCCTTTCCCCACACGTGCACACCCACTGGAAAGCCAGCCGAGAGCAGACTCCTACATAAGATTTTTCCTCCTACGTTTCCTAGCTTATATGGCAGTTATCCAGGGGCCAGCAGTTACTTTTCAAGAGTAATTTCCAAATTAATTTAGCTTCTAGTAATTGGAAATGTGTTAAATAGCCAGGATGCACCAGCTCTCCTAATTCTGTCCCTGCTAGCTGCAATATTTCTCCTCCTCTTTGACCCTCACGCTGTGAACACCCCTCGGCCATCCCTGCTGACCCCCAGCACTGGGGTGCTGCCTTCCACGCCCCAGCCCCATGCCGGCCTCGCCGGCTTCTTTGGGAACACAAAAGGAGGGATGGGGATGCCCGGGGTTGGCTCTAGCTGGGTATCACCCTGCAGGTGTTGGGGTGCTGGGGAGGCAGCTGCAGCAGCGCCCGTGCTGGCAGCAGGCGCTGGGAGCTCTGCACGGCTTTAAAGCTCATCAGGCACAGGGTGCCACAAGGTAAACCATTTTGCTGCCAGTGGAGTTCATGCTGAAATCCAGCGTGCAACGAGTGGAACAGAGCAATGGGCGATTTGAGGTTCCAGCAAGCTGGCTGGTACAACAGCACTGTGAAGGAGCAAAGCACATGCGGAGGGAAGCTGTCCCTGGAAGCTCCCCAAAGGAGGTGAAATGGTGCCTGTAATTCACTCAAAAGTCATCCTGACCTTCCCCACCCAGAAACTGCGCAAAGCCCAGCATTTACCACAGACTGAAGGCAGCTCCGAACTCCCAACCCAGTTCCCTGTCCCCTCCTGGCATCCCACCCACCCTGTGCCCCCTGTGCCCAGGGGAAGAAGCCCCAGGAACATGTGGTTTTATTCTGAACAATGGTGTTTTCTTTCCTCTCTCCTGGCAGAGACTCTATCAGTAGTTTATCATCACTTCCACCAGGTTTCATACACAACCATATCATCCATCTTAATTTTCTCCTTTACACAGCAATTCCAATAGACTGCCATTAATTTTGTTTTTATTAACCTGCTTTACTTCAGGGGGTTTCTATACATAATGTTAGTTTAACAGTAAGAAGAAAAAGAAACAGCATAACACGGGAGTGTTTCTAAAAGAATCATTTTGATAACCTGCTAGCATATGAAACACCATCCCAAATGGAAAGATAATATCCCTGTTAATCAAAAAACTATTTAAAAACTCAATTAACAGAACATTATGCTCTATAATTAATCTTCATTGCATTTCAATGATTCTCCCCCCAAATGAGTTTAATAAGTCTTTGAATTTTATTACAATGATCAATAGAGTCAATTCTATAATACAAAGTAAGTTGGTTATGGAAGATAATTAGACCCCTCCTTTTTCCCTAAAGTAATTAAGTCACATCCATCTTAAGGTCCCATTCATCCCAAGTAATATTCCTGGATCCTCCTGATATTTATCTGAACATAACATGGAACTGCTGAGCTGAACGCAGCTGCAAATTGAAACAAATCAGCTGCAGTTTTTCTTTAAAAAAAAAGAGTGAAAAAAAAAAAGAGTTCCCAGGATCCAACAAATAAAAAATAAAAGTTGTCAGCAGGGGGAAGATTCCCTCCCTTGCAGGGAACGGCTGCCGTGAAATAAGGACAAAACCTCGTGCGCAGGAATTGAGCTCTGCCAGACAGGTTTGGACCCATTCCTGCTCCCCCGTGACACCTGTGTTACCCTGAAGGGAGTTGACATTTTTTTAACATAGATTTTTCCCAAAGAAACACTACAAAGAAGACCCTGTCTGGCTGTCGGGGCCCAGGGTTCCGAGGCGGTGGGACAGCAGCGCCGGTGTGTGCCCAGCCGGTCCGGGCTGCCCACGGCCGCAGCCACGTACCGTTGGTGGAGAGCAGGAAATAGGCTGCGTTCTGCTGCGGGAGCCATCGTATCTTGTTGATCTTCTCCTCTATCTCCAAACTCTTCAGGTAATCGAACTCTGGCTCGTGGCTCTGGAAGGTGCTGTAGACATTGTACTCTCCCCGGCGATGGGGCTGGTTTTTGCTCTGCAGGAAGGGGAACAGAGAGGAGTCTAAGGCACAGAGTGAGAGAACATTTTCTGCTGGCTCTTTGGTTCTCTAAGGTTTGTTAAGTGAGAGCGAGCGCCTGGTCATGGTGACGCAGCACAAGTCTGAAAGCCAAGGCACGGCCTCTTCTGGCGTGCCAGCTCCCGCACGCTGGTGTTCTCAGCAGGAACAGAGCGGGAAAAGAGTGGGAATGGAGAGGGAACGGACCCCGCCACGTCGGCCGTCCCTGGTGAATGGCTGGGACCAAGCGCCAGCTCCTGCCGGGTGCCAAAACCAGCCCCAGAGGAGCCACTGGCAGCATGCTGCCAGCACAGGATAAGCAGCGTTTGCCCCACAGGTGCACAAACATAAAGCAAGAATAATGCAACAAAGAAAAGGACACAAGCTCTGTAGGAGTTGATGCTGCGTGCCATGGCTCAGCGCTCAGACTTGTAAGGTACTATGTATCTGCAAATCCCCCCTGGTGAGCCACCCAGCACCAGGCTCTGAATGGGGCTGAGGTAATTAAATGAAAACTATCATGGAGATGAACTTCCCGCATGCAAATGAAGCGTTTGGGTCGGTGAAGCCCCACTTGTCCCCTGGTGTGCAGCACTGCTCCAAAGTAGGAGCTGAACAGAATACACCCGGTGTGACACTAGGAAGCTTAAAATTCAAGTAAAGCAGTAGAATAATAAAATGAGAGGGAAATGAGAAATGAAATAGTGCTGGAAAGGTTGATGAAGCATCTATGCATGTAACCTTTAACTGATCGGTTCTCTCCAGCGTATATAGAAATAATTTTGAGGCTATAACTTCGAGAAAAATTTAAAACCATCATTGGACTGTGACATTTTTCATGGCCAGGCCTGACTCATCCCTTCCACTGTCAGCAAACACACCCACAGGGGAGAACGTCTCCCGCCGGCTCAGACCATGCGACACCACATGCACCATGCCAGACCAGCTAACCGGGATGGCTTTGGAAATGGCAGGGAATCTCCCAGGCAGCGGGGGCCCACGCAACTGCCGCCGGCCAGGCCCACTTTGTGCCCACCAGCGCAGGTGCCCGTGCTGAGGACTGAGCACTCGCCACTCCTGCAGAAGGCTGGGCAGACCACAACCTCAAGTTTTCAACAAAGAGTTTGTTAAAATTTCCTGGGGCAAAGGGTTTTGGAAGGGAAACATGATTGTTTCACCCGTCTATGCTTTCCGGACATTTTGGTGGTGTGAGAGAGTTTTTGGAGGGAGGTGTTAGCTATGAGATGGACACCCATGGCATGCTCAAATGCGCCAGCCTGATCCAAGTTACACCCAGCTGCAGAGAGCTGCAGCCAGAGCAAAAGGATGCAGGAAACGCAATGTGTTTTTGGAGGGTGTTTTACAAGATGAAATCTGGTCCTGCTTATGTTAATAGTCGCTTTTCAGTTTGGAGTCTGCCAGAAGAGACCTGAGGTTAGGACTGACACAGACGGATTAGGAAACAGCAGGAAGCTTCTCTTAAAAGGATAAAATGGGCATTTTGCATTCACTGGCACTTACCTCCTGCTCACGTTGAAATATTACAACACGGCCCCCCTTGTCCCCTGTTGCTAGTAATTCTCCAGTGTGGTTGAATTCTACTGTAGAGATGATGTCAGCTGGAAAGAAGAAGACAAAGACAATTTAAGTAACCGCAGACTGGCTTTCACAGGCATCTAGAAAGCACCATTCCCTGTACAGCTACATGCCTTGTCAGCGCTTCGTCCCCTGTGGGATCTCCATAAATCTCCGTTTTTCTACTGTCTATGATAATAATGGCCACAGCATTTTGGAATTTTGCTGTCATGAACCAAGACCTGCTTGGCACCCCGGCCGCCTTGTCCTAGCCTGCACCCCAACAGCCGAATTCAGGGGTACTTCCATCTCGGCGCTGTGCCTGTGCTGACCACAGCCCAGGGACTGCTGCTGGCAGCAGGGGTGCAGAGCTGGGCGGCGCAACACAGCACAGCACGGCACGGCACGGCATGCTCCCCTCGCACCCCAGGGAGCTGCCCCCACCACTTCGGGGGATGCGATCGATTCCTGGGACCTGGGGAGGGCTCTGTGCCACCCAGCACCCCAGCACCTCGCCCCAGCACCTGCCAATGGCGCCTGTGCAAGGGGCAGGCTTTGCTCCTGCCCGGCTCTTCTGCTTCCTCGCTCCCCCTCCGACACTTGGGGAGGTGGTTTGCCTTCACCCTTGGAGGACAGAGAGCAGATGGATGAAGACACTTTTGTATTCTCCACCCAAACACAGCAGGCAGAGCAGCCTGGGTGACCACACCAACCCTGCCACTTTTCTCTGCCCATTGCTGAATCTCCCATCGTCTATCAAGGTAAATTAAAGTGATGCCTTTCAGCCCTCTGTCACCCCAAAAGCCACCATGTTCGCACTGCTCCCCTTCCCCACAAACCAAAGTGCCATCGCCAGGAGGGAAAACCCCTGAGCAAGGACTGGTGCTCGGCTGCAGTAACGGGGAGAAGTGAGGAAACGCGCATGGACCTGTAACTTGTAAGCGCTTTAATCTGCAGTGTTTACCCTTGAGGCAAAGCAAGCAGGGGAGCTGCTAATGATTGGATTTATTGGGCCTATTTTTAGAAGAATGTCAGAGGTTAATTCCACGGCAATTACTGCCCAACTGGTGTTCACCCACTGCCTGGAGTGCAGCTCTCTGCCAGCACGAAGCTGGGGAAGGGGAAGAATGAATGCAGCCTCAGAGACCCAGCGCTGGGTGCAAGATTGATTTTGCAATGAACAGCACTTAGCTATGATAACAACCAGCTCATTCCTGCCATGACGGCTGACAGCATTTGCATTTCTTTTCCCTCTCATTTCTGCAGTTCACCTGTACTAACAGGGTTGTAGAGTCCATGGCTGCAGCCTCTGCAGCTCTGGGAAGGGGCAGATCCCTGTGCCAGCTGCGGCTGCAAACACCGGCTGGGCACTCAGGCCACCAGCACCACCCGGACTGTGGGCACTGGCACCCTTGGAGCCCCCTGAGCACCACGATGATTTCTCTTGCTTATTAGCTCTGTCATGTGCCAGTGGAGAAAACATCTGAACCACATAACGTGAATTGTCCCTTCTCCTTCCTATGATTTTTATCCATCTCGGACACCTACTAGAAAGTTACCACAGCAAATTAGAAAAGACAAGGAAGAAAAGGCCATCAACCCAAATTCAGGGAGTGGCACAGACTTCTGCAGCTGCCGGGAACACTTCTAACGGTCTGTCTCCCAGGATGTCAGCCAAGATAGCACCCACCAAATGCACGCCCCATGCCGCGGCGTCTCCCAGACGAAGCATCTCAGAGGCCCTTCCACAGCCGCAGGCTCCCCCAAAACAACACACCTCCGCCGCAGGATGCTCCCCCAGCCGAGCGAGTGACTCCATGAGGGTCTGGGAGTCAGAACAGCCACCATCAGCTGGCAGCGCCCGGGCAGCCACCTCATCCCAGTGGTGTGCGACACTCACCACCAGCATACACCACTGCTCACCAGCACACCCTGCTGCCCCCAGCCCGCCCACAGCAGCACCCAGACCTCAAGCACACCCACTCAGGCAGACGGCTGCCGAGCCTCAGTTCACACAGGCTTTGCCTCTCCTGCTGCCCATGTGGGTGGGTTGTGTCTTCTGAGCCATGCCAGGGGGGAACCAACCCTCCAGCACAGAGAAACCCGGGACACAAGAGCACCCCCAATTTATTCACACTGCCCACGGCTCTGTGTCTTCAAGGGAACTTCCCCACTCACTCTCTGAATCTTCTCTGTCCCCAGTGGTGTGGAAGGAGCCCACCACATCTGCTGAGTTGTGAAAATCCAGATGGCTGCAGGCAGGTGAGTGATGAACTCTGGGCTGCTCCTACTAATATTCGTGCATCTTCCCCATACTGTCCCACCTCTCCAGCATGAAGCACATTTGTAGTGACACATGAATGCATTCAGAAGTTCATCTTAATTCACTTAGAACACTTGGTTGCTGTGAATAGATTTAGGGAGATGATTTCACCACAGACGGAGATGGCGCTGCAGAAGCAAAACCCAAGAGGCTAATGGTAACACCTCCGTCCTGCAGAGCAAGCAGAAAGGGGGGGCTGTGCTGAGGGCCGGCCCGGCTGGCACTGAGCTGGAAAACTCTAAGGCAAAGCGCTTTACTCCCTTGCATGGAGCCCTTCTGCCTCAGACTGCCTCTGTGGGCAGCAGAGTCTGCCAGACAGGTTTTAACCATCTGCTACTAACATTAATAAAAAGGCTGAAAAGCAATGCACAAGGGCTGAGCTCTGCTCTTGCTTACACCAGTGAAGAGCAAGGCTAACTGCAGCAGAGCTGGCTGAAGCATTGGGCACAGACAGCAACTGTTAGGGATTTCAGTCTTTTGGGGTTAAAGTTACTGAATGGATCTTGAACTTCTTCAGATCACCTGTTCTTCGCCTCTTGGCTAGCTTTGAACTATTGGTTAAGTATCATTCCCATTTAGCAGCTGGGAAGACGGGCCATGGAAGGTTTTCAGGGTTGGTTTTCTTCTGGTTTCCCTTAGGCAATGTAATCTACACATACTTCTTGGTTGCTTCTGCTGTTCTTGCACACTCTTTAAAACCTCTTTTAAGAGATCACCTCTCTGCCAATAGATTTACAATCCATTAATGCATCAGATAACGTGATGCACAGCCTCTGACCTCTAGATTACCATTTCACATCCAACACGGACTGGAGGCAACCAGGCACCATCCCTGGTGTGCCCAAGACTTCCCCGCACTGTGTGCAAGGTGCTGCCCTCCTCCGCACAGCTCCTGAACTAAGCTGTAACTCGAAGCTAGTAAGTTCCTCAGTTTTGGCAGAATGAAAAAGGAGATCAACAACCTGCTCCCACGGTACAGACGTATTTTTGATGTTGCTGTTAAACAAGCATCTACTATGAAAAACAGATCTCTCTCGTACCCACCCAGTTCTTTAACCTTGGATTTGCTCGACTGATGGGCCAGAACAGCAAGGACCCATGAAGTCCCTTGCATGAGAGAAACCTTTGCAAAGATGCCACGCTGAAGTTAGAACCTCAGAAATTAAATTAGCAAAACATCAGTGAACAAAACATCCACCTGATATAGTTCTGTTTCCTACAATCACCATGTTCAGTGAATGCCTCCCAAAGGGCAGGACAGGTATTTTTAAACACCTGATAAAGGTTGGCAAGGAACACCTAGACAGGGCAAATCCCACCCATGCTGCTGCAAACCTGCCAGACTTGCTACAGCATTTAAGCATCCTGCAGAATCAGAAAACAATTTGCAATTTCAAGGAAAGGACATTGGGTCTAACAAATAGAAGAAAAAACATATCCCTGAAAAGTTAAGCCAAAAGCCGTCTTCCAGTCTCACAGGTAATTACATCCACAGCTGCAGACAGATACCACAGCCAAAATCCAACATGCTCAAGCACTGAGAAACTTTGTGTTTGGAACCAAATCTGGCTCAGCAGCTTGAGCTAAGCCCCAGTTCAAGCAGAGGTTTTCATTCCTGTAGCGGGTGACCTCCACTCCGGTGAGCGTCGCTGCGATGCCCTCGGCTGAGCCTGGCATCAGCAGAGGTGTCATGCGGAGAACGCGCCAGGGACGGACTTGGCACAGAAGCTGCAGCAGTAGCCAAGGAACTGCAGAGGCCATGGCCAGACAGTGTTAATGTGCACCTCACACTAAGTGGTATTTTTTCCTTCTAAAATTACTCAGTTGAAAATGTATCTGTTTTGCACTATTTAATCTTCTCCATCGCCAGCTGCTGGTTTTAGGTCATTCACTTTTCAATGAATTAAAAATAACTTCCTGTGCTGCAGTGAGACATTTTTCAGACAGCGCCTGCTACCTAATGCATCACCTTGTCAGCAGAGCTATCATCTGAAACACCGGAGCTGGGCACCACAAGGGTCCTCGTGCCACCCCGGCCCTGCCACCCATTTATTCTGCACCTGCGGGGAAGGGGGATGCAGGTCCACAGGACCTCCCAGACTGACTGTTTGCTCATGCCTGTCGTCAGGATTTCAGACAAGGATAACAACAGAGCTTGGCTAACAACACGCTTTCATATCTTAAAAAAACCTAACAATTAAAAAAACCTCTCTCATGAGTGCAAGTATTCAACCCAACCCAAAACCCACCACTGTCTACAGGAGCATCACCCCAGGCACCCGTGGGCTGGGCTCTGGCTCTTCTCTGACGTCTCTGGGTAGTAACAACAGTCTGGCATTGCACAGGAAAACATCCCCGAGGGGTAAAATGGAGGAGGCTTCAAGAGGTTACCATTCAAGAGCACAGGGCAGCATCAGATCCTTTTCAAAGATGTCTCTCGACAAACTTGGGCCCCTCCAGCACAGGCTGGTCCGTCACGGGCTGCTGCCTGCTCATCCCCACCCGCTGCACTTGAGAGACATGAGAGGGCGATTATTAATTAAAATTCACATGTATTCGCATTGAAATGATCAATAATTTATGCCCATTTCTCCTAAGGTTCCTACAGCAGTTTTGTGACAACAGAAAGGAAAAAAGCTTCTCTTTTTTTTTGCTTTTTCATTTCCTTCATCACCTCCTACACGCTCAGTGCCCAGAATGCGGGAATTTAAAGAAAACAGTTTCCATGGAGACCCTCCCCTCCACCAGCACCCGCCCATCCTCCCTTCCCTCAGCATCAGTGCTCCTTCACGCTTTCATGCTAAAAATATCGAAGATGGGATTTGATTTCCGCCGTAGCATTACAGTTTTATCAGAAAAATAGGAAATTTATAATACACACACACCCCCCTCCCCCTCTCCCGGTGTGGAGGGAAGGCATGCTCTCCACGAGGAACAGTAAAACAAACCCGTTATTAACAAGAGAGAACACAAAATCAGGGGAGCTGCAGTTGGTGCTGAGACCTGCATCCCCAGAGCAGCCTGACCAGAGCGGGGAGCTGCCCGTGCTGCCGCCCCTCTCCTCCTGCCCACCAATGCAGGGGCCTGACCAGGTGCCCTGTACCCACTCCCGGCGCATCCCAGGCACCTCGTCCCCACTCCCAGCACATGCTGTCTGCCCCAGCATCATCATCAGCTCCAAGAAGAAGGGCCCTGATACCGCCTGTCCCAGCAGGGAGGCCATGGGGACGCTACACGTGTCCCACCAAACGTACCAGGAGCACGCGCCCCCGATTCACACAGGATAACGCCCATGGTCCAGCCTGTGAGGTCGCGGCCGCAGCAGGACAGCCATTAGCCTGGGGGCAGGGGCATCCCTGGGCTCAAACCCACAGGGCAGAGGGGTGTCCCCCAGTCCTCCCGGGGGCTCTGCCCGCTGCTGTGTGCCCCCACTTCATGTCAGCCAGCGCGGCTGGTGCAGGGCAGTGGCTCACACCCGGCACAGTCCAGGACAGCCCATGCCTCCTCCTGACTGGCACGGTTTTCCAGGGCCTGCCTTGCACAGAAGTGCTGGGTTTTTGCCCTTTCTTCCAAAGTTGACCAGTTTCCAGGAGGGCAGAATGATTTCACCTGGGGCGGGATGGTGCAGCCCACTGCACGTTGCCGGATCGCATTGCAGGACTGATCCAACAGTCTAAAACAGCTGTGAACAAGCACAGCAAGCCAGAAAGAGGTTCAAAGTAGGGAAAGCCAGGGAAAAATCTGTCTGCAGGTGAGAATACCCTTTCCAGCTGAGGTACGTGTTACACAACATTTAACATCCAGAGCTTAAAAATCCACAATGTTTATTAGCTTTTCAGAAATGTACTTGCGCTGTGCTTACAATGACCACAGAACACGCTGGGTGACGTGGCCGGGCAGGCTGGCGGGTACCGGCTGCGAGGTGCTGCCCGGCGTGCCAGCGTGGGCACTCCCACATATTGCCTGTGGGACCCAGCTGCTGCCCAGACCACCTCTGCTGCTGATGCCGGGAGGGATGTCGGCAGAGGCTCATTTCAAGGGCTTGCAGCATGTCACTGGCACTGGCCTCATGCTAACTGCCAGAAGGTGTGCCAGAGCACTGTCAGCTTAAAGCAGGGAACGCATGAGTCACCGCATGACAGTGTCTTCCCGGGTTGCCTCTGCTCCCCTGCCTTCTGCACCCATGAGAGTCACGCAGCCTTTCTGAGTACTATCTCCTTTCCATTTCTGCAAAGCTTCGCTCTCTGCAAGCCCCAGAGAAAACCCTTTAGAGGCAGGAAGAGCATTACTGTAAGCATCATTATGATAAATTGGGTACAGTGAGAAGATCACAAACAGCAAACTTTGTGTCTGAGGTCCACAAATGAGTCAGACATACAGCTGCAAAATTAGCAATTTCCAACCCAACAAGACACAGAGCTGACATCTCCACATCGCTATGCAAGGTTTCACCCTAAAGCTCGTCTGTTCCTATAAACGTCTTGTACAGCCTGCTCGTTTGCCCCAGGCACTGGTATTGGAGAGCCGGTGTGTTCTCCAAGTCCTGCTGCTCAATCACCATTGCTCAGCCCCTCATGCATAAAATGACCCTAGATTTTCACTCCCCCAAAACAAGTGACAAGTAGGTGTTCTTGCTGCTACTTTGTAGGGCAGACATCAAGCCAGTAGAGCCCTGCTGAATACAAGAGGATGCGTCTATTTACAGTCTCGCAATATCTAAGAGAAGTGCATCACGTAGCAATAATCAGCAGAGAAAAAGGTAGAAAGTAAATCTGCAAAATTTTCAATTATTTTTAGGATTATTCTTGTTCCTGCCAAAATGTTGACAAAAATCGAACAAAAGCCTCAAATTTTGTCCAGCTTCAATTCCAAGGAACTAGCCCCTGCCTCCCTGCTCCTTGGAAGGGGTCACAGCCACGGTCCATCCCACAGGGACACTTAGGGGCAACCCAGAAGGGATTTGCCTCTACACCAGCCCTGGCAATCTGGTTCCTTCCAGCCATGCAGAGCTTTGCTCTCATTTCTCTCTCTTTACTTTTTATGTACTTACTGAAAAGGTGATACAGGTTCTTTCCCAGAATGGAAACATCAGCTTTTCTTCGGCAAGCCCTATCCCAGAGTGACAGGGAGGCTCTCCTCAGCCCTGACACCTGGGACAGAGCAGAGGGGAATGCTTCAGCCCTCGCAGCTCTGCTCTGGACCTCAGACCTGATGGTCCCCAAGACCTGCACTTTTTCTGCAGTTGAGGGCAATCCGCAAACGCTGGGAGTCCAGGAAGGAGGACCAAGAATGACCAGCCCCTTGTCACTTATTCCTGCATCTCCTTCCCCTCTGGCTGCTTTCTCAGTGGGACAGGTCTCTTTTGGGGTGGGTAGGGTGGGCAGCCCACGGTCCCATACCCACACACAGGTCCAGGAGCTGTGCAGATGACACCATCAGGCCAGTTCCTTCCCTAAATCCTCAAGGGTGGAGCTCTGCCTTTCTCAGGCAGCTCCGGACCTCGTAACTACACCAGACTGTCCCCAGCTCGCTGGCATGCTCCTGCCTGCTCAGCCCTGCCAGCCGGGGCCTGGTGCCGTGGGCCCCGGGAAGGCTGCGGAGGGGACTCGTGACCACAGCTTGGCTCCAGCTGCCCCATTCTTTTTATTATTTGTATAAATCACTTGGCGGATGGCACCGCACACAAAGCCTCCAACTCTGCAGATGATAATAAATTGGGAAGCACCATAAATAACGGCAAACCAGGCTGCCAAATGAAGAAGGATTTAGATATTCAAATCCCAGGCTATGAGTTGTCAAATCCAGTTTAATGCTGATAAGTGTGGGATAATAACTCACTGCAAACACGTCTCTCCTCCCCCTCACGTCAGTCCCTCAAACGGAGCGAGGGCAGAGGGGGATTTGCTGAGCGGACGGGGATGCTGGCCCCACCAGGAACATAACCGAGCTGTGGTTATCCCCCCGCCCAGCCTGCTGCTCAGCTGCGATGGAGAAAGCAAATGGGACGCCGATGGGTCCTGTTAACTGGAGAACAAAATCTACATCTGAAACCATTCAGGTGCATGAAGAAAGCACGAGGAGGTCATGAAAAATTAAAGGGCTTAGGGAGGGAAATGAAGGACACAGCCACATCTGGTAATGGGAGAGCCAGATCACAAGCCCACCCATGGATCCTCTGCAGGGGTCTCAGTACAGGTCTCTGCATCCCAGCACTCCGTGGCAGGAGGTGGACCCCAAGCTCAGAGAGGGGTTTCAAGGAGGATGCAAACTTTTGAGTTTCCATTGAATAATGCAGCACAGTCCTCAGCCACAGCCTCCCGAGGAGGACTCCTGGCTCTGAACCTCAGTGACGGCCTGTGGGTCTTATCTTGCTCAGGAAATTGAGACTCTTAGCATTTCACTGTTTAAAAGAGAACCCTTTGGTTTCCCTTTCTGTCTGCCTCTCAAAAAAAAAAAAAAAGAGAGTGAGCGGGGTTTTTTTTAATAACTCTGAAATGCACACGCTGTCAGCAATGAGGAATTCACGCTGCATGTCAGAGCTTTAAATGCAGACTTGTGGAGTTTTGACGGAGAGTTGTGAAAATACCAATGTGCAGGCTTGAACACTGCAAGACGTTTTAAAAGGAGCCATGACCTGCTCTCACTTTTGTAAGTTCAGATTTACAAAAGAAAAAACCCAAACCAAACCCAAACCAACCAAACCCCAGTCCCAAATGCAGACAGGCCAACCGTGCCTTTCTGCTGTGGGTGCTGACTGGCCATCAAATAGAGAATGCTTCTGGGGCCAGTCCCTCCTGATCTGCACACAACAGGGAGCTCTGCATCAGGAAGGCAGCCGAGGAGTTGTCCTGGCCACTTCAGGGACTTGGACGCTTTACAGGTTCACCTCCTGGGTAGACAGCCAGGGCACCTTGGAAACACTTGCCATGAAATGAAGCACCCCAGCAGCTCCAAGAGCAGCACTAGCAGTGCCGGCTGCAGGAGGAGTGGGACCCAGTCCCGTGCCCCCCCAGCACAGCCAGCAGCCCACGGCAGAGCCAGACCTCCCAGTTTCCACCCCAACAGGCAGAGCAAAAAGCTCATCCAAAGACATGAATGCAGCTTTCTTCCCTGCCTGTGAAAAAGTGTTAGCGAGGAACCAAAATGAGGAGGACTTCAGGGTCCCTCAGCTACAGAAAAGACAGGCTAAAGAGGAAAGCCTGGGCAAAGCTATGGAGCTGGAAGGGGACAGGGAAGCGCCATCCAAGTCCCACCAGAACGGGGCAAAGTGTAATTTGCAGGGTGACACCAGGCTGAGCCAGGGCCATCAATCCTCCCCCAAACTGTGTGGTCCACGGCGGGGGGGGAGTGGGGTAGGAAGGGAAGAGGACAGCAGAGGTTAAACTGGGATCTAATGGCATGCAAAATCACATGTGATTGATCTGCATTGATTTTTCCCTGCTGAGGTGAATGATAGCCTGGCAAACAGAAATCAATTCCACTGCATTAAGCCCAGTAAGGATCTGGTATCATCAGCAAAACGGCCTGAAACACCATCACTTGCCGACACCGCGAAGTGCAGTGCAGCGCAGCATGGCACGGCACCTGCACCTGCCCGACCCCTCCATCCCAGGGCCAGGGCTGCGGCGAAGGAGGGAGGACAGGCTTTGCAGAAAACCACCATGCCTAAGCACCTCCAAGCCCTGGGGAAAGCCCAGGCCTGTTCCTCTGCCCCATCACAAGTCCTGTTTCCTAAAGGGATCGGCCTGGAGTCACAGCTCGGAGTCGGACCTCCCAGCAGCTTTGGGGAGGGCTGGACGTGCTGCTGAGCTCTGCCGTCCGGGTACGGTTTCTTGTTGCGACGATGTGATGCTGCAGAGCTAGCAGCAGCTGCTACTCTTCCCCAAAATGGAATAACTCTCCTAGATTTAAGTGCTAAAAATACTGGCACATTCAAAATTTCTTTGCCCTTGTTACAGCAAAGAATAATTTAGTGCTACCAACCTCGACGAAAGAAAATTCCATCTGGTAGCTCCCCCAGTGCATCTCTGCAGCATCCCCCCCTGCAGCACCTGTTTCAGAGTGCCTACATGAAAGAATGTGAATTTACATCTCTCCCATCATCCTCGCAAGGTTTAATTCACTGTAACTGCTGGAAATGAGAGTTCAGGAGGAAATAATGTCATGGACGTGTTTAGCATGAAGGCGCATGGAGAGCAGCGGCTCTTGTGGTCCCAGATGCCTGGGTGCACGGGGCAGCACTCTGTCCCCGTCACATGGCAGCTGCAATTGAACACTCCTCCAAAGTTGAATGTAATCAGCAGAAACCATGCAGCTTTGAAATATGATGGGTTAGTTCATTAACAGAAGCAGAGTAATAAAGTAGAAAAGAAAGCCAACAACAGCTTTCAGACAGAACCAAAACTTAGTACGGCACTTGACAGAGACACTTCTTTTTCACCCCGACATGTCTTGACTTTAGAGGGTCCCATTCTCAAGGGACCTCTCCCAGCACGTAGTGGAAATGTGTTCGCTCTCATCCTCCCTACCTAACATGGGACCCAGGAGATGTAAGGGTCTGGCCCCTCCTGCCCAGCCACACAGCATGGCCATCACCCTGCTGTGGTGGTGCATTTCCCCCACCCAACCTCCTGGGCTGCTCTATGATCTCAGAATTCCCATTAGGCCTTGGCCTTTGTGTAATGAGTTGGGCAGTTAAGCATCCCTTGACCATACCAGGAACGTCTGCATGGCTAAAGTGGGGAGCGGCACTGACTGTACCAAGAATTCCTGTTGCCTGGCTGAGGTGGGGAATGAGAGCAGGAATAATTAGTCATCCCCTGACAGCCTTGGAACATCCCTTACCTGGATCGTAGCTTGAGTGAAATGGTACCAGTGCTACTGGAATCCCAGTAATTTGCTGATGACTAAAGCCAGTCATCTCACGAACCTATGAACAGTGGTACCAAGTGAGACCCTTTGAGCTCTCCTGGGCTGTAGCGGGCTGCGACCAGCATCTCCCTCTGAATGGGATGCCTCTCAGAGCTCGCAAACTCTTCAGTTTGTGAAAATCAGAGGACCGTCGCTGAAAGCCAACGACAGGAACTGGGCTGATACCCTTCGCTCCTCAAGGCCCAACCCTTCGACCATTGAGAAATGCCAAGACATTTGACGTTAATATTTCACTGAACTCGAGGGAAATTTTTAACAGGTATACATTTGTTTATATATATATGTATCTTAGTGTCTGTGCGCAGGTGTGTGTGAATTGACCCAGTTATCCAATAGCAAGTGTAATACAAATATTGCCCTTTCAAATCTATAACCAAGTCACTGTTGTGATTGTAGTAAATTCTATTGAATCACTTTGTAAATGTTACAATGATCAAATTCTGCTAATCTTGTGATTCACCTCAAACTGTGAATGAACCTCAGACTGCTGCTGCACACATTATTAATCCCTTTAGACATAAACGGTCGCCCACGTCTGGGACTAGGAGTGGATCTCAGCCGCACCTAGGTTCCATCAGGAGTTTAGAAAGCAAGGGGGTCTTCTCTGAACCTCGTGACTCAACAGGAGGGTCTCCCCTACCTTTCTACATCTCCAATCTCCATGCAAAACATGAAAAAATCAATTCTAACTTGATTTTCCTTTGTATGTTTCTCCCTCACCTTTTTGTGTCTTCAGTCTCTGGATAAATCAATCTAGTTTGATTCTAACTTGATTTTTCTTTGTACACTTCATCCATGTCTTAAGTAATAGAGTGAACCTTGCCATTGTGAAGTTGCACTTTTATAAATTCCTGTTAAATCACTTTTGCTAATACCTTTGACAGTGATTCTTTAAGTGGGCCAAACCACTCATTCGCGACACTTGCATCCGGGAGTGACAAACTGCACCTTCTGCCTTGCGGTTACAGACAACTCGCCACGAAGCACAGGGAGAGGGGGAAAGAGCTATGACTGGAAGGTGAAGGTACGTCCTGGAGCTCAGCTGTCCCTTGCCCTCCCAGCCCTGCAGGGACGAGCAAGGAGCACAGCAGAGAGGGAAGAGAGGAGGTGAAACAGAGAGGTACAGGGGGATTGGTCTACATGACAGGCTGGGCCAAACCTCCTACCCCTACCAGGATACCCATGTGCCACATGGTGGGAAAGATCTCTCATGCTTTGGGCAGGAACACCCAGATCCTGACCTGCCCAGGGAAAACCCATCCTGCAGGGAAGGACGTCCTTCCCAAGGAGCCGCCTTGGAGCCGCTCACAGCTTTCATGCTGCACCGGAGCAGACTGCAGACATCGTGCTGCAGCAGCCATGGGCCATGTCCCACAGGGTATGCAGTAGTCACTGCTCTCAGGGCAGAAGAGCTTGCTTCAGAAAATGGTGGTGGTTTTAGATGGTAGCTCTGGGGAAGAAATAGAAAAGGCAGAGGCCAAGGGCTGAAAGCAGCAAGACAAAGGCTGGCATACACAGTGAAACCCCCTGCGCTGGGCTCTTGCGACCCCCTTCTCCCAACCAGATGCGAGTCCCTTCATTAACCAGACAGGCTTGCTGCAAGCAGATGAGGAGTTTAACAGAGCAGGGGGCAAAGCTACAGGGCTGGTTTCCAATTAGGCTGCCCTGGATCCCCCGGCCCCAGCAGTGCCCACGGAGGGGCAGCCCAGCCAGCCCCAAAATGCCTGCGTGTCCACTATGAACTCTTGCTGGTTGTGGATTTGCACGTGCAACACAAAACTCCTCTTTCAGCATTAGGATGTGCAACTCGTTAGCTCTTGGATTAATTACAATTTTTAATTGGTCAGGCTATGAAAACCTTATAGAGCTGTTATACATTACACCTGTGATGGCTGAACAGCATGTTAATCAAGACAATTAGTGTGGGACCCAGAGAATCTCTCTACCAGCGCAAATAATCCTTCTCACTTTGAGAGGAAAATTAACAGCTGCTTTACGGTGTCCCAGAGCACCTCACTTTGCAGGAGACCTGGATCAGCCCTCTGCCAGGCAAGTGGGTGCTCCCTGGCCAGGATGGCACAGCCTCTGCTGCGGGGACCAGCTCTCGCCCCCATGAAGACCCCCGGCCTTCGGCTGAACAGCAGGACGGGCTGTGCCCCACGAGAGTGCCCGCGGCCACTCCTGGCACCTGGAAATAGCGAGAGCCGTTTCTGGGGCCTGTCCGCTTGGCACCAGGCTTGAACACCATCATCCTCTGAGATACGAACTTAAATACACACATAAGTAGGGGAGGAGGCTGCGCTACCCACTCATGGAAAGCAAATGTGCACACAGCTCTACGCATGATGGAAAAGATTTAAAGATGCTGCCTTAATAATCCTGATTGTGGCAGGACAGACACACTGTAAGTATGCTTAAAATAATGACAAAACATGCTCTACATCATTTCCTGTATTAGTTTTCTACTCTTTTTACTGTTCTTTTCTACATTATTCCTCCTGCATGCACACACACACACAGAAGTACAGCCTTCCATTAGATGCTGATGTTTCTACTGTTAAAGGGGATCAGAGGACCAGTGCTTGGGAGGTGATCTGATCTGAGAGCAGTTTGTCCGCACCCAACGGCACTCCCTGGTCCCAGCCCCTGCCTGCAGACCATGCCTCTCCCCCCCAGCCCCTCTGCTCACGGCTGGACGCTGTGCTAGCTTGCCTCTGCTGTGCTGATGAGCAGGCTCACGCTGCCAGAAGCATCCCCAGACGACTCATCTGACTGTACTCTGCACCTTGGCTCGCTGCAGAATTTACGTTGTCATCCTTTTGCCAAGAGACTTAGAGGCACACTAGACAGAAAACCTCCTCAATATGGCTGCTCTGGGCTTAGGAATAGTAATGGAAGATCCAAGTCCACCTGCAAAAATATATACTTAAAATAAATTAGACTTTGTAAAAAGCACCTGAGCATCGATCAAGTCCTCCACTTCACCCTTTCCACACTAACACCTTTAAAAACTCTAAGGCTTTCTACAAACCTCGGGCTCTCTACCAGGTCTGCCACAAGACCATCTGGGCACTTCTCATTCCTGGGCATATAGGAATAAGCAACCCAGAAAATGGTCTGGTTTCCAAATACCTTCCAAAAACCTGTAGTTTCCAGTGACATCACTAGTTGCTGAAACCCGAACAGCTGACATAGGAAACACAAATTCATAGATATTAACAATACCTAGCTCTTTGTATTTAAAAGATCTTTATCAGCAGCAGCAATACAGACTGCTTTTCTAGCAAGATCAACATCGTGCTGACCACTACAACAACCGGTTCTGACTGTCAGTACATACATGTATTCTCAAGATGTTGCCTTGCAAACCCAGGAAACCCTAATACATGTATACCACTGTTAAATTATTACAGCAAAAGGGTCGGTGTACAGACACCAGGATGGATGTTTTGCCAAAGCGCTCAGTGTGCCATGCATTCTGTCTTTCTGGTCATCTTGCTGAAGCCATCTGTTAGCTTATCAGCAAAACCTATTGATTTTTTTAAAATTTTAATTAGAAGTATCCAAATGTCAGCTAAGCAAGTAAAATTTGGAAGCAGCAAAGCTTTCCTCTCATGTATAGTAGCTGTTTTCAGCTTATGACCAAAATTTGTTACCATCTTGCACTGATGTCATTCTCTGTCTCATTATTGCAGTTTAGTGCCCCTGGAACAAGCACCTAGGCTGAACGCAGGCGGTACAACATGCAGTGACTACAGAGATTTCCTCCTGCAAGTGGAGTTTCTAACAGGACATTGATACTGAGCGTTCAATAACGAGCACCACTGATAGAGGCTTATTCCCTGAAGGATCATAAAGTACTTTACAAACATGCAGACTCATAGTAACAATTTTACCAGTGGGCAAACTGGGGCACAGGATGACTAAATGAGCTGCCTGAATCCCCTAAGCCATAAGTGCCGTCTGGGCTACTCGGCTCAGAATTTTTCTGTTTTCTCCCCCTTCCCAGTTTTCTGACACCTGAGTAAAGTCGAGAGCCTGCAGCCAGGAGTGGGGCAGCTCCCATGAGGTTTCTCACGGGGTCCTCCCTTGCCAGCCAAGGACTCTGCCTGCCTGCAGCTCCCCTCGAAGTCTGCCAGAACGGGGTTCCCCTGGCCATAAGGTCCAAAGACCTTCTGGCCAGTCAGCTCTTCTAGTGCTTCCAGCTCTACAGACATTTCTGTAATACTGTCACAGGCACCAGGCAGTGCAGTGCCGGACACGGCGCAGCCCTCGAGTGCTCACACAGGCACGTTTCAGATCTCAGCACCCCCAGGTTAGGCACTTACAGGATAGACATCACAACTGTTCACTTTCTCTCCAGCTCTGAGGTGAGATGCTTCACTTTCATCTCCTCTGAAGCTCCTGGGATCAGACATCTCCTCACCAAAATACCACTGCTGGCCAGACATGCACGCTTGCTTTTCAGCAGCACTTCAGCTATGAACTGGAGATTGCAGCCCTCATGGCCCACGTCGAGTACGGCCCCAGGATACTCCCTCTCTAAAGCTGAAAAGCCGTCATGAGGGTGACACAGCTTAGAATATGCTTTAGAAAGCTAATAGAGCAAACAACAAAATGGGAAAAGGATCGTCTATTGCAAGGGGATACCTTGTGTAAATAGAGCGGACCCATTGCAGAGTTTTCATAAAGACACCTGAAAACAAGAGCATCTCCTGGGGCAGCCTGCGTATGGGGGCAGCCAGGGAGGCAGCGCAGAGGGAGAAACACCAGTGGATCAGTGGTGAGCTGCGGGTGGGCCTGGTGCACACTGGGGAATGGGAGGAGGCAAACAGGGAATGCAGCCGACGGGAGATAAGCACCTTCCACAAGGAGCAGCTGAGCCTTCTCAGCCATAATCTACCTTTAAAGAAAGCATACATGGAAGCCACAGCCCTCAGAGAGTGCCGATACTTGAAAGAATGTGCTTAATATCCCAATTCTATATTTAGGGGAAAGCAAACACACTAAAGCTATGTGCAGACAGTCCCCGGCATTTGTTGCATAGATTTGAATTTAATCAGCTAAAGATGGCTTAATCCAACATCTGGGGCTATACCAACTAGGAAGGCATCACAAAAGGATTTCTTTCATGTTGGGCTCAAGCAGCTGCTGCCCAGCGGTGCCAGGTGATGCTACCCTATACCTACTCCACTGGAGCCACCCCATGTCCAAGCAAACAGGGCATTTCAATTTGACACCGGCCACCACAGTGCTCGGCCAAGAGCATTTCTCCTGCATCTGTCGCAGTCAAGTCCCATCGCCTGTAGGTCCTCGCGCTCGTCCTCCAGCCCATGCCCCCCTCTCCAGGAGGCGGTGTGGCCCGTCAGCACCCACCGCTGCCCTCCCCGCTGCCTTCGGGGACGGATCGGTGCCACCCAGGGTCCTCCCTCTGGGACGTGACCCGTGCCCGCAGGCGTGCAAAGGCGCTGCAGCCGTGGCAGGCAGCCGCCATCGGGCTGCTCGGGCTCTGTCACCATGCAGGGCTCAACGATGATGCCCGCCACAGCTCCACCGCTCCGCACCCAGGGGCACAAACCCCTCACGAAGCAGTGCAAAAACTCACGCTAACCCAGGAAAAGCTTGACAGAGCACCTGCATGGGGCCAGTCCACAACACACATTTTGTCTGCTCAGTTTAAAACTGATCATAAACTAGATTTTTCTGCCTGCTTTAACATTTCTTCCAACGGAAGCTGGATGTCCATGCCATCGCTTTCAATCTGCCCCTGGAAGAGATTGTCTCAGGACATTTTCCATGCAGTATTTTAATTAAACTTTCTTTCTTTCAATTTAGTGTTAGGTTCATTAAGGGATGTTCTGAGCCACTGAAATGAATTGCTTAAAAGTAATTTGTGCAGCAGCTGAAGGAGGAGATTATAAATGAGTCCATCTTTTGAACTTTGCGGTTTTTGCTGGTGTCAGTTTGCAGTGTATGTATGTACATTTCTGTACATAGTAGCATTCAGCATCATTTGATGTAATGGTTCAGAAAATGTAACAGGCATCAGCCTCTGCAAAGTCCTGCCCAATTTCAATGTGAAGCAGGCAGCAGCTGACTGAATGAGGAACCTGCCTTCGTGGTGCTCACTGGCACAGCACCACATGGCAAAACCTGAAGCCGTGCTGCAGAAAGCACTCTAGTGTTGCATGTGCTGCCTTCACCCTGGAGATGGCCTATGATCTGTCTGAGTAAGAAAGCATTCTGTCTCTTGCTGGTAAGCAACAGAGAGTAAAAAATACATGGTTTACAAATTGCAAGTGTAAATAACAAATATTTCTTTTTGAAACCGATCAGGAATTTCACATACACACCTGGCTGTACTGCTCTTCTCCCGACTCAGATAAAGAACTAATACACTGCTGGAATTACCTCCTCCTGTCTGCCAAAAAAGAAATAACCTTGCTTACTTCCCTGGGTGATAAATCACTACTCAATCTGTATCTGAAATGGAGAGATCATGGTCATGCTATTTTTAGGATCTGCTATGTTGTGATAACAAGAATTCATCTTTAACATGGGAGAACTAATATCTCTAAGCTTAAAGATGTCCACATCTAGCTAGGCTGCTAATCATCAACATCATCTGTAAGAAATATATATAGTGGAACACTGAAGGACCCTTCAACAATATGAGGCAACAGGTACCTGCTGATCACTCTCCAGCAAAGCCTTTTCATTAGCACAAACCAGTCTGTTAACTTTTACTGTGAGTTAAGCGTGCAAACGCCCAGGACTTCAGCGAGCTAAAAGAGTAAACATCCTCTGGAGCAGTTTGGAGAGCTCAGAAAGTTCCTCTGCTTTTCTGCTGATGTGCATCACGAGAACTTATCTCAGGGTTATGGCCAGGGTAGGTGCTGTGTGAGCGGTATCACCCCTGCATGGGGACCTGAAGTCCCACCACCCTTGGTGGCTGAGCGCCTACCCCAGGAGACTGTCCCCAAAGCACCCAACTGACCCATTGGCTCGATGTGCATTTGAGGACGTCCCAACACAAACACGCTCGTGTCCATTCTCCAGGTGACCAGTTCAGACCAACTCCTCCACACAGAGTAAACAGGCTGCAAGGCATCTCACCACGCCAGCACGCCAGCCCACTGGTCTGTCCACTGCCAGCCTGGGGTAGCCACGTAGCCGTGTCTTGCGTGCTGGCAAATTCAACTACAGTCCCCTTGTTTTTCATTTTTAATTAATCATTTTACCATGGATTTTGTCCTCTTGGAAAGAAAATTCATTCGGATTTAATTTAACCTATCTTTAGTGGAAACAGGCAGACAAACCTTGCTTGTTACCAGGGAATAAACTCCGGGATGTAATACACTTCCAAATGGAAGCACAGACATTCATTAGATCAAATGAAAACCCTCTCCCAGTCAGATGGGATTTAATTAAGTTGATTCTGACAGGGAATTAAAGGTCTTTGCTGGGAGCTTGGTTTCTGGTGTCGGGGCTGTATCATTGAAGCTAAACATAGTACTTCCCAAGGCACTATTAGTACAAAATATTTTGGATAAAATTGTTAGGCTGAGATAATCTTGACACTGTTCATCCGCCACAGTGCAGGAACCAGAGTTGGTGCCAAACCTGGTTGTTCCTAGTGAGGTCTTATTGTTAACACAGTAACATGGCAAAGTTAATCAGACTGCATGGAAAACTGATCTGTTTATTCTAAAACTAGCGACAAATGCAGAGACAAATACAGAAAATGATCCCGCAACACAATAGGGCCAAGCAGTGGCAGAAAGCTATCACTCATCTACACATGGCGACTGCTATTTCACAAGATCCACATGCAATCGAACAGCAGCACCGCTGCGCTTTTAGTAAAACATCCCATTCTCAGGTCCACTGATTTTCTATCAGACTGTGAGTAATTCTGCTTAAACAAATGGCCTGCCCGGTCTTGCCACGCGGGTCCATGGGGAACGGGGGCTCTCAGCTCCTGCGCCGGGAGCACAGCAGCTCCCAGGAGGCTGCAGATGAGGTGCTGGGCTGGGGGCACGGCCATCATGGGAAAGCACCAGAGCTGACAGCTCCATCCGAGGCCGAGGCCGAGGCTGGCTGAAGCCGGTGCAGGGAACAGGCCCGTCCTGCCCCAACGAACCACCAAGAGCGTCACCTTGGCAGAGGGACACGGTGGCCTGCAGGAGCCGGGATGGGTGGGATGGGGGTGTCGGCACCAGACAGAAGATGGGGGAAATGCCCCCAAATGTCACATCTCAGCCCCACGCCAGGCACCGGGGGCCCCTCCCGACTCTCATCTGACTCCCTCCCAAATCGCTCCTCAGGGACCCCGCTACATGGCAGAAACCCCCCTCCTCCACATTTATGGGCTGCCACACAGGGCCAGGGCCGGCAGCGCTGCCGGGCACCTCTTCCCTGCGGGCAGCAGCGTCACGCACCGCTCACCTCCACCCTCCTCACCCCCACATCCCCCCCCACCCCCCCCCGCCTCGGCCCCGGCCGGGGCAGATCACAGCGGCTGCCCCTGGGGTCAGCACCGGTTCCCGCTGCCCGACGGGCTGCTCAGGTCTGCAGGGTCACACCGGTGGTGTTCAGGCGTGCAGAAGATAAGATTTAATTAATGATTTCCAGGGAGGCCAGAGCCTATTACGAGTACGTCCCTTGCTGTTCCCCACGGTGACCTACGGCTCAGGGACGTTTCAGACCTTGGCCGGCCACAGGCTCACACCAATCTCTGATTTACGGCGCAGGCTGCAAGGCAAAATCACCTGGATTTAAACAGTCTTCCGCAGCACCACCACTGAAAACACTGGGCTTTACATATGTCTGGGGTTTTTTTACAACTATGTAATTTCCCAAGAGTTAGGGCCTTGTCACAAAAGAAGGTGGAGAACTATTTTTCTTCTATTGTCCACACTTTGTCTGAACAAAGCCCTGGTTAGTGGTGAAGAACGTGACTCCACATATATCATAGGTGAACGGTGTGGCAACACGAGTATAAAGGTCTTGAACACGAGCCAGTTACTGACACAAGCGGAACAGGGTGAGTGTGAAAAATGGCTCTGATCCAGCAGGAGAAGGGTTATCAAGAGTGTCTCAAGCGCCCGTGGTCAACACCAAATAGACGTAATTATACAACATCCAACAATTTCCACTGAAAACCCACAGTGATAAACAATATGTTCTCTTACAGACCATCTTCTAGAAATGATTTCAAGGTTTTGTAAATATTAATCACCACCACACTTCTGTGAGATAAGAGCTAGGTACCCCGTCTCTATTCCTCCCCATGTTGTCAAGGAGAAAGCAGGTTACCAGATGTTAGGCAATATGGCTTTTATATGCCATCCGTGGCCTGCCCAATGCTTATCCGAAGACAAGGCATTGGGTTTCCCTCTCCTCACATTGCTACCTGCTGAGGTTCACCAAGAAGTGAATTACATTTTTTGAGTAAGGCCATATAGCACGTAGAACAGGTTTAAACCCTGCTTTAAGTCTGAATCACAGCCAGCTTTAGTTCAGAGCTCCCCACCCAAACACGGCAGCGTCACCCACCTCCGGTGACTCCGAGCATTGCTGCCAGCCCAGTCAAGCCTTTTCAAGTCTGGCGGTGCCCTGTAATGCTAATGAATTTGGGACAATCTCTGCTACAAAGAGGGATCGGTACCATGAAAGCTCACACATGCCTGCCTCGGGTAGGATGATGCAGCGTCCAAACATGGCACTTGACATCGGTTCATGCCAGGAAGGAGGAACAGCAGTTTCTAGTGACAGATGACATGCTGTCAATGCAACAACCTCCTTACACTGTTTTGTTGCCTGCCTGGTACAGCCTGCATCAGCCGTAATTGTTTGTGTAGGCTTCCACTGTGGCAGTGATGGGAGAGCTGGGGAATCAACAAATGTTTTAATATTCTGGAGCAATGCTCTGGGCAGATCAGCAGGCTGCCGCTGCAGCTCTCTGCATGCAAGGTGAGACAGTGCTTCATCCCAGGGATGGGGGACACCGTCAAGGAGGGGACAAGGAGCAGCATCACTCCCCCAAAATGGCCATCACAGCAAAAGTGACCGCAGGACACCCAAGGGCTGACGTGGTCCCTTCCAACACGCCCAGGTGCAAGCCGAGGCTAATGATGTGGATTTTAGCAGTTGTGCTGGGAAGCTGCTCCCCACTCTAAGGAAGATCTGGGGGTTACTTAATTCAAAACAGAAAACAAAAACTGCACTGTGGGTTGTGAGCACATGTTTGGGCTTCTTTCAGAAGGGGAAAAAGTGAAAATACTAATTAACCTCAGTTGTTGGAAGAATGCCCTGCAGAAACGTGACTCAGAATGGGTCACAAATCATAAAATAATAATAATAAAAAAGCCACAATGCTCTGGGGACATTAAGCGATTACAGAGAGTTGTTATTTGGCTGATTTTCACACTTCATTAGCATATGCATAATTTAACAAGTGAACGTGCTGAGGGCTGGCAAGACATAAGAGCCACTTTCTTGAAACACGAACTGTAAATTGGGACCGCCACAGTTAGATTTTTTTTTTAAATCATGATGGAAAAGCAACAGACATCAATTCTAGGCCTTCAACAGAAGCAACTGATTTTCAGGGACCAAGGACCAAGTAGAGAGCTGCTATGGAAAGGCAGCTTCACCTCTGGAGTGAGGCTGTAACGTGACCCAGAGCACCCAGTTTTACATGGCTGGGAGCTACTTCAAAGCAGTTTAACGTAAAATTAGATAAATCTAGGTGAAAACAACACAGTGAATCTGTGACTGTCTACCAAAAAAGGTGTACACATTCTCCAGTTAATGAGGGATTTAGTGTGTAAGGACTGTGCCAAACCAGCCTGTGTCAGAAGGTCCAGTTGCTCTAATGCACACCCCTCGTTTTTGCAACAGCAAAACGGACTGCGACACTGACTGTCCAGGCTTCCCCCATGGATCAATTGCTACTAGTAATTAATGGCCTGTCAGTCCCTGGGAGGGCTTCTGCCATACACACAGGCAGAGAGGAGATCCATCTGACACCTTGGGCCTCAGACCTGCAAGCTGGTCCACAAAACACTGTGAAACCTGGGAGCACTTTGGGAAAGCTGGAGCTCCCCCCGCTGCCACTGGCACCCCTGCCCAGCGCTCCCCGCTGCACAGCATTGCCCTTCCAGCAGGCCAGGCGGTGGAGAGCCTCCAAAATGTCACTTGATTTTAAGGGTATGAAGAGTTGCGGTGCAGGTAACAGAGGAAGTGCCATCCCCAAGCAGCTCCTTTCGGAAGGGTGGAAGGGCTACGGCTTGTGCACTGCAGCCGGGTGGGGGCAAGCCCTCTGCAGAGGGCACCCCCTCTGCAGAGGGCACCCCTGGGTGCTGCTGCCGGGCATGAACTGCCGAGACAAGGGGGCTTGGGATGAGGAAGCTCTCCAGTCACCCTCAAGCATTTTCTTTTCCTTTTCCACTTTATGGCTGAACAGCCCAGCCCTGGTTTATTAACACCTATTTTTAATCCTCTCCAGAGTGCTCTGGTTTACCAAACCCTTTCTTTGGGGCTTGGTTTCTCTGCCTTTGATCTGCTAATTGGCCTTCACCCTCTCTGATTCCTTTTACGCTGCTTCCACACACACACATTCACTCCTTCACTGCCTGATTTGCCCCACCTTTCTAGGGGGGCTGCCTGCCCTCCTGCCAGGCCCCCACCCCTCCCCGCTCACCCCCAGCCCACCCGCACCCAGCAGCGGGAGAGCACCCAAGTGCCGGCATCGCGCTGCTGCTGGCACCCCACGGCTCACCACGGGCGAGAGCCTCGCTGGCACAAACTGGGGCTCCCACCTCTAGTCCAGAAAGGGCAGGGGGACGGAAGAGGCTTACGGCCGGTCAGGGAACACACCGGCAGCCCCAGCGAGCGAGGTCTCTGCAGCCACTCGCGCCGGGGAAGAACAGCTCCCGCTGCCCCATCAGCAGCGGCCACTGCTGCTTGTCCAGCGTTCACCGCGGGAGCAGCGGGAGGGCACTTAAGCGGAGGGTGGACAGACTTTTGGGAGTTACCGTCAGAGCAGGCGACCTTCCAGCACGCTTATTCCCCTTCCAGTGGGGGAGAAACGAGGGCACGAAACAAGGACAATTCATGTGTCCCAAGACTGCTCCGTTTACATGGAAGGGGCAATGCCAAGATGTACCAGACTGCGCGCGGCCCTGGGCTGCTGCCAGCCCTCGTTCACGCTGCAGCGGCAGGCAGCCTGCAGGCAGCCCGCTCCATCAGCTGTGACGCTGGGGGACCGACATCGGCCATGTACAACAGCACCCTAGATAAGCAGCCCAGGGCATGCGCTGCCCATCGCAGGGATGCCCAAGCAAGCTGGGTCTCAGCCCCAGCCATGTGGGCTCTGCAGGGCCCAAGGGCTCCTGCGGCACCCAAGCAGGGCTGTGTGAGCACCGCGAGAAAGGGAGACTCGGTATAAGGAGACCTGCAAGCTAAAGAGAAAAGGACAGTTCAAATAATACTGGAGAGAGGAGCCTTTTGCAAAAAAAAATCTCTCACTCCTTTTCCCCAGCAATCTGCAGCGGCCACATTTCTAACAACTGTTCCAGACTGTAATTTCTCCATATTTTAACAGATGTTCTGTTTATGAAACTGCAAGAGGATTTAGGACTTATGAATAATGCCATGAGGACTGGGAGATGTTTCTTTATATGATTAACTGACCACAGGCCATTTGTTTTACAACAAAGATGTTCAATGATCCATGCACACTGATTTATTCAGACCCTGTCTATTGTAATGGTTGACATCTCCCTGGTACCCTTCATTAGCATCCACACAACGATGGGAGAGATGCAGATCATGAGAGCAAGTCCCCATTGCTCTCCATGATAGTCCATTAGCTAGGGCAGAATCAATAGGCAGCAAACCCAAGATCATGATGAGGGGAACCTAACAACTGGCAAACCAGGTTTCACAAGTAAAGCAGGTTTGGTGAAGTCCTGCTTTCAGGGCTTCCCTAGCACTCTGCTTAGTGGGGCATTTTTGCATGTTTCACTTACATTTCTGATTTTAGATATAATAATATTTGCTGCAAAGTTAACAAAGCATTTTCTTTACTACCCCACCGCTTGCTCCATGGGACCACTCCCAACTGCGCTGCCAGCACAGCTTGTCCCATGCAGTGGGAGCCCGTCACCACTGCCTGCTCGCTACCCAACACACCCAGCAGCAGCTTTGTCTTTGCTAATGAGCCGCACAAGCAACGAGGATCCCAGAGCGACAGGCAGTCTCCCAAACATAAAGCAAGGCAGAAGCTGACCCTTCTAGCTATGAGTCTCTAAAGGTGAGTAGTATCTTTCCAGTGCTGTAGTGCAAATAAATTGGGGGAAGCAAATAATAGTCTTGTCATAGCCGAACACTCCCTGACATTGTTTGCAGCTGAAATATTGCTGCACTGAGGCAGTGTGTGAGAACCGGCAAGTGGATCTCACTCTAAATGAAAGTGGAACTGACAAATACACCTTAATTGTCCAAATTAAACAGCTGATGGCGAGTACCTGGCATCATCCAGGTAACACATATTTACTTTCCATAAGCACTTGATTTTGATCGGTCTAAGTTCCAGGAAAGGCAAATGTTAATGGCTGCTGGAATGGTTATTTTTATTCTGACTTTGGCTCTTAATAAATGAACAAGAAATTTTATGACTATGGAAGAACTTTGAGCTTCTCCATCAAATGAAACACAGCAATGCCTGGATGGCACTTAATGTTGTCTTGTTTTGCTGCACATAAATAATTACGAGTGAGGATGCAGTACTTTGAAGTTGAACTTATGAGTATGAAAAGCTACAGTGAGAGTAATAAATTATGCAAAACTATTTGTGCTTGGAATGCCAATGTTTCAAGGTGATGCAAATAGCCACTTTTTTAACCTCTTCTAAAAACCCAAAGAAGCCTTGGGACCAAACCATATGGTTCAAGTCAGCTACCCATAGCAAGCTTAATGCTTCCACCAGTCAGCAAGGATTTGGTCAATTAGTTTATTAATGTGTTTATGCAAACACAGAGAAAAAGAGTTGGGGAAAGTCTCCTTGATTTCTCTCTGCCAAACTTATTGAGCACCGTTGGGCTGAGAAAACGTTAATCTAAAAAAAAAATCTTAAAAAACCAAGAGCGCCCCCCCCCCCCCTCAGTCCCAAGCACCCTGACAGGCAGGACTGATGACCCCATCAGATGGATGGGGCTTCAGCAGAGCTGTGTCTTACCAGAGGTCAAAGGGAACAGGCAAAATGGTCCCTTCCGACCTTGAAAGTCTATGAAATCTTCAGCGGGAAGCTGCCATATCGGTTACAGTTTATTATCATATATCCTTGGCTCAGGACGAGGAATATCTAATTATACTAATTGCTTCTGGTTTGGGAACATACCCTTTATACTTGGATAAAGGTACCTATAAACAACAGCGTTTCTGCCTGCTCAGGCTGCGGGTCAGGTTTTACATGCTCTGAGAAGATTAACTTTATTCCTAGTGAAGAATTTAATTACAGGAAGTGATTAGCCAAGTGCTCCCAGTCAATACAGCTGCAGTACGAGCCGCTCAGGAGTGTGTGTGCTTTCTATTACATGGGAAGCACAAGAATGGCGAAATCATAGCGGAGCCATTTGGGTTTTAAGTGATACCAGCAAGACCTGGATCTCCACAGGCCAATTACAACATGCTGACTCAAGCAATATTCAGCAGGCCTGGAAAGGGGGGAAACCAATAAAAAAACAGCAGGAGACTGAAACTCCATTTTAAAATACAGGAATAACATCATTTTATAGGCTTCTTGTTTTCTAATTGCAACACTGCAAAAATCAATGGCTTTTGGAAAGTAAAAGAAACGCACACAGTAAACTGCTTGCAAACCCTGCTAGCCAGAAAACAATGCTTGCCGATAAATATAAATATTGTTTTCCCCATCTTTTGGAGGGGGATGGGACAAAAGAATGCCTTGAATATTTCCCATCTGCTTTAACGTTTTTCACTACAGGTTAATAATTGTACTAGCAGCTATTTGCCAAGCAAGAAAAAACTGTAATTAAATACACCTAAAATAGCCTTCCAGCCTCCAAATAGCACTGCCAAGAACGTAACAAAAGCTAAATCTGACAATCTAGCCAAGCTACCTATTAGCATTCTCACACTGGAGGTAAGCGAGTGCAATGGTTAAAACAAGCTTCTATTTTAATGTACTGTCATGCAGAGAGACTATTTAAACCGCACCAGGAAAATGCAGCCCCTGTTTCTATTGAAAGAGCCTGGAGAAGGAGCCGCCCCTGCAGCTCCTCACCGGGCTGGGCTGGCCGGGGCTAGGCGACTCACAGACCCAAGTGCCGGCAGAGCAACCGGGTGTTTCAGCCCTGCCTCCCAGAAAGGCATCTCTGCAAGGACAACTGAAGGCAACAGAACAGCCAAGAATAAATGCCACCTAAACCCAAACATTAACTTCCCAGAACTGAAGTCTTTCCGAGCACTCTGCCAAGACAGGATTATTCCCAACAAACTATTCCCAAAAGCTTCATCTGGATGAGTTAATATCATCATCCATTGGGAGCATCTTCCCATTTAATGCATCTGACCACATTCGTATTCTCTCATGCTAACCTCCCTGAAGAAGTCAAGTCCATCAGTGGATGGCAAAGCATTTGCAGAGTCCGCATCAGTACTAACTTCCACAGGTGTGTCTGTGTTACCATCCCTGAACACCGCAGTGACTCCTGCCCATACCACCTACCACTACACAAAGCTCCTGGATGCCGGGCAGGTATGAAAGAGATGCATCTTGAGACTAACTTTGTAAAACAGCACTGATAATTACTCCTCTTTCCAGGTGCTAAAATTGCTGCAGGTTTATCCTAACCAGGCAGAAAGGACAGGTTTTGGTGAGCAGTATCCAGCACCCAATGAAGGAGAACTCCCAAGGACAATATCACAGTGTATTTTTCTTGTGCTAATTATCACCCACATCTCTTCCGAGACCTGCACATGCACTGAGAGGGTACCACTGGACCCATGGGCCACAAGGCCGCCAGCCCAGCGGTCACTGCCTGCAGCCGCTGCTCTGAACCCAGTACACAGTGCAGCGGCACATGGGTTTTACAGGGGGAATGGTTTAATTTGAAGACCTGAGACTGCATATGCAGAGGAAAAAAGCCTTCTTTTTCTGGCAAATCCTAGTCCACCAGATTTCATCACATTGTCAGTAACTTCGCACATTGTCAGAAACAGATTGCAAGGAAAGAAGGAGGTTTAGTGAGGCAGTAGCTCTCGAAACATAGAGAACGAAGTGCCACAGAAGTCAGGAATTCAGCTGTATGATGGTACTTCAAACCAGGGCACGTCTCCTGTCTGGAGTCATGACAATCATTTCTAGCCAGCGAAGTGAACAGCTACATATTCTTTAGCCTAGCTGCATTATCACCTTGCAAACGGAAAAGCCACGAAGCAGAGCACGCAGCTGTGGTGTCCCTGTTAGGAGAGGAACACTGGCACTGGCCATATTCACCGCAGTAATCGCTCCCTGCGGCCAAGCCGCAGTATATAAACACACCAAAGACTTTGGGCAGGATGCTTCACCCATCCCCAGCAAGTGCAGAGACAGGGCAGGACTCTCAGCCCAATAGGGACAGATGCCTCCTGCGCATGGGGACACAAGCAGCCCTAAGGAGATGCCTCCCTCCAAAAAGCACAAGGAGAGGTAAAATGAATCTAAAAAAACAACCTCGCAGTTTTAACAGCAGGTTTCTCTCTTAAGAGAAAGCAGAGCTCTCTCTTAATTAAAGAAACAAAGCCTTTAAGAATAAAACTCCAAAGCCTCGCTGGTTCCCAGGGCTGTGTGGGTCCCTGGCAAGGGGAAGCACACCAGACGTGAGCACAATTTGGAGCAATTTCTGGCAGTTTTTCTCTAAATACAGCTTTGTGCAGAGTCCCTCCTCCTGCCTCTGAAGGAGGTCTCTGTCTCACCCTGCACCGCTCTCCCACTGCTCCATCATCAGCAGGTCCATCGCTGGATGCACCTGCCCTGTGAGGAGCTGGAGTGCCGGGAAAGGGCAGGTTTGAGTGAAGGAAAAGGGCAAGAGTAAGGTTTGGTGCCCCAGCAACAGAAACTGCCCCCACCTTTCTGCTGGGGACAGGACTTGGCCCCTCAGAGAAAGTCAGATAGATGAACCGGGAGGACGCACAGGTCAGCGAGCCTGGAGAGTTTGCTTTAAACAACGCTCCACTGCAGGGGCCGGCGTCTGCCTTCCTGCAGGATGGCCGGGCTCTCGGCCAGAGGAAAGGTGCAGCCAGCACCGCCACGCTCCCGGGGGCCGGAGCCAGCCCGGCTGCCACCACCCTACCAGGACAGTCTAGGCTGCGCTCTCCGAGGACACAACACCGAGAGCCCACGATTTGGGCGCGTGGTGTCAAGGTGCCATCGCACCTCCCGCCTCCTCCGCCCCGTCTGCCGCCTCTTCCCACGGCCCCTCCTGGCACTCACCCCCCAGCCATCAGGCAGGGCCTGAGGGGCGCGGGGCCAGCCCCCCCCGTGCCCCTGCAGTTCAGGCTGCTGCCGGGCTCCCCCGGTGCCCGCCGCGCCGTCCGCGCACCCGGCACCGTGGGGTCACCGCAGGCGCCAGCTCTCACGCCAGCAGGCGCGGCCATGACCGCAAAGGCAGGGGCTTGCGCTGGTGGATGAGGTGAGGGCCTGCGGTGGGACGGAGCCCGCCGTGCTCGAGCTCTGAGCGCCCAAACCATGGCCTCGGCCAGGCGGCCAGCACCCCTGAGACCCGGGAGGATTCGCACAAACGCGGAGGTTTCACATGAGCTCCACATTGGGAGGTGTTGCCGAATCAAACACAGGCGATGGGCTCAGCCACCCCTTTGCTATTCATTTCAAAACAAAATTAATTTCAGTTTACATTGTTCCCATATCTACAGAAGATTTTATTCTAACACATGGCAGAAGAGAAGCTTACTATTTTGGTTAGGGAAGTAGTAAAATATACAGGTTGCCATTTGAGAAGACAGATGTCCTGGTTTCGACAGAAATTTTAGCAAAATTCTCAGTTCTCACTCTGGGATTAGACACATCAACCCCTGCGGGACAGCTGCCCAAACCACAAATTGACTTTATTTCTTCTGCCCAGATCACATTTGTGTTTTGAGCTATTCCTGTTTGCAATGAATATTACACCACAGAAACTCTGTGAAGCTTACAGGCCCAGTGGGTGAAGTTCTCTCGAAATATGCATTATCAGTTACTTTGCGATGTTTCTGACTCCCCTTCAGGCAGGATTTCCATAGGTTTCACAGATTTTTCTGTCTTTTCATAGAATAACTTTAAGGAACACATTCACAAGAGCCCCACCTCTCCTGGTTTTGCAGCTCAGGACTGTTGTACTGGAACCTTGTACTTGTTATACACCAGGCAGAAAAATACTGGTTTTTTTCTGTTTTGCAAATGAACAAAGGAGGAGGAGGAGGAGGAGGAGGGTTGAGGGTGCTGCCTGGCAGTCTATGTGAGGGCAGACCCTAGCCACAGACATTGAGGACAGAGTCACGTCATTGTTTGCTCCACTTGATGGTATTGTGGAAGCAAATGGCCTAATCCTGCTGTCAGTCAGTTGAGGAGATGCTCACTGCTGCCTTGGGTGGGCCAGAGCCCCCTGACAAGAAACAGTGATGGAGCTGCCTTTGTGTGAGCGGGGCGAGGATGCCCTCCAGGCTCCCGAACTGCTCAGGGACGTGTGAAATTCAAGCAAGGGATCTATGAATGATCTGTAGTATAATGTCACGGGTTTGTAACTTTAGCAACAGACTGACACAGTTATGGAAAGACGAGGCAAAATGCAGTTTGGGGAATAAAATTAACTAGAGTTCCCAAGACTCCAAGCAGAGCAAAGACAAATGCAGAAGTCCACAGCTTTGAATCTGTCACATTATCAGCCACTGGCGTTTGAAATTGATGCAGCGCTGCTGTCCCGCCGTGCCCTCCATGAGCCCCTCGTGAGGCCGCCCAGCACTGCCTGTGGCAGCGCACCCAACCACGGGGACGGTCTCCTGCCCGGGAACCTGCCACAGGAGTTCTACCTGCTTCACCTCAGCTGTCCTACACAGACTTAACACAAGCCTCCCAACCGCTCCCAGGCCAAGGCAGTTTATCCTTTCCCTTTTTCCTCCTAATAAGTGCCAAGCCTGGTAAGCAGGAGAAGGTTTACTAGCGGTAATGACAAGTGTTATGTTTGTGCAGTCAAGCAGATGGGTATGCAAGGTGGCAAGTGAAGACACAACCAACTGCCTTTAGCTGCGTGGGCTGTTGGATTCACAGCTGCCTGTCCCTTGAGAAAGGGGGTCCCAGAAATGCTCTGCCCTTTTGCCTCCTCCCGCAGGTGAAATACCCCCATCAGAAAGGGAGAGATTGCTTCTACCTGCCACACAGAAAACCCTCATGCAAAGGGGGCAACTTGCACTTTGACTGGTTCTAGCTGTTCAAGGAGAGGGTAGGAAAGGCGAAGCCCTCAACAGCCAGCGTCCTCGAGCAACACAGACAAGCTATAGAGCAATAATTCTCCCGCCCTGGTGCCATAAATGACATGGGACATCAGGATTGCACAGGCAGAGGCATCGGGATCAGGATCTCGCATCTGTATTAACAGACAGTGCTGGTGACAAAGCACTGCGGCTGCGTCCTTATTGTCAGCTACACGAGTGACAAGGGGATGTGCTGGTTGGGATCTGCAGGCCAGGACACTAATGGGCAACCTTCACACAGAAACTGAGGGCAGCATTTGGCCCTGAGAACCTAACTTATAGCAAGCCTAATTGTATTAAGGACCACACAGCGTACTGCTTTATTTGTAATGGGTTTTAGGCTTCAGAAGCTGAGAATCCCATCTGCAAAAGCAGACTGTTGCAGGATTCAGCTATTAATAGCCACTGGTACACACTTACTTCCAGCTGAGGGACACGAGGGGGGAGGAGACAACCAGATGGAGATAATGCATTAGGGTGACACAAAGCCAAAAAAAGGATGATCCACTTCCCCACATCCTCACACAGATTTCAGCCTTGCAGCAGGGAGCAAACAAAGTGTCACATGTGATTAACGCATAAACATCCTAATTAGAAAGTTGTTACGTTAGATCAAATGTCCAAACATGACAAGACTTCACTGTCTCCTCTGAAGAGCCCTGTACGGACAAGGTAACACCACAGACTTCAACTCTGGCTTCAAAGCAGCATCGCCAGGATCAGCACCCAGCCTGGAAGCACGCTAATGGGTAAGAATCGGTAAATACAACTGTAACATACGAGCAAGAAGCTTCATCTCATTTACAAAGTGCTTTGAGACCTGCTAGTGAAGGAGTGCTAGATGAGAACCAGGAGCTGCTATTATCTCGTCGACATTACAGCCGGATGCGGATTCCCAAGTGCCTGACTCGGGCTGGATCCCCATACCAGTCTCCCAGCAGACGGTATTGCCACCTGACGGGCACCGCACCGACAGTGAACACTGAACTCTGATCATCTCGAGACCTGTGGGGAGAAATGGATCTGGCTCCACTGACACCAGAGACAGCCCTGACTACGAGGTGATCTCTGCGTGGCATCGCGAACACAGTCTTAGGTGAATTAAACCAGTTAGCCCCACAAGTATTGACCTTTGACTATTTTTATGCTCAATGACTAATAAAGGATGCTTCTTCATTACTTCCATTGCTGAAAAAAGCTTAATAACCTGTTATTAGCTGGAGGCGCTTCGTCTGTAACACCAAGCTGCTGTATTTTGCAGGACTCCTAATGAAAATATTACATCAAGGTGTCAAACAACAGTATGAAACAAGTTCCATAACCAAAACACTCTGGCTGCAGGGCAACTCAGACCTAGCTGGTACTGTGGGAGAGCGGCTTCCAGCTGCACTTTGCTGGATGTGACAAACCAGTAGATACCTTCAAGGTGCCAGCAGCGTGACAGCCTGCCCGCTGTTGGGCCAGGCTGGCTAAGAGGTGGCTTCTCTCTGGCTTTCTCACTCACCGCAGCCTAACACATGTGCTAGCAACAGTCTGGAGACTCCTCACCACAACTCTGCCTCCAACTCTCTCCCACCGCCCAGCCACCAGGCTGCTTTCTATGCCGACACAAAGAGCATAGCAGATGCAAAAAGCACAGTCCTCAGAGCATTGTTCAGTGCGTTTTCCAGCCTAGCAAAACTCCTGGGACTCTCAGGCATTGCCAGGGGTGGTCAGGACCACATCGCTGCACGACTCCAGCCATGCTCCTCATGTGGCCATTTCTCAGTAGACTGAAATCACACTGGTCTGGTGGCTGCACGAACCCCCAGCCCAGAGATCATAACTAAGGCTGGGGTGGTGGGACATCTTCTCCAAAACTTAGCCAAAATTCAGCAGTACATCACTGTTAGGAGATGCACAGATCCCCACTCACTCCAGTGTCTTCTAACGTAACGACTTTTTGCAGAAGGTAATTGCTGCAGAGACGCTTGTGAAGATTTTGATGGGCCTATGCGATGGGACTCTGGTTTTTGCCAAGAAACCAGGCAAACAAACCAAGCTACCCCTGGATACCTGCATTATTTGTATCCTCCAGCTGAGAGCGTTACCCCCGAACTGATCTTCACAACCAGAGGCAATCACAAGCAGACATCTGGCATACCACTCCTGCTAGCCAGAAATTTTCAGTGGGGAACCAGTTACAATGCAACACTGCTCATGCTGTTATTATAATTAAGGGTCTGTCAGCCTACTGCAACCAAGGCCAAGTTTATTTAGGGATTGTGAGGGAGGGCTCTCAGAAATCACCTCTCTAATTCTCCATCCTCCATTCTCCCGATCCCACACAGATGCACATTTCCACAGACACCCTGCCGTGCTTTCACCTCTGCTGACGTCTAACCTTCAGCAGCTGACCGCATCTCCTGCTCTGAAACAGCAAGTGCAAGGGTCCTGAGTCAGGAGTCACAAAATAATCTGCTCATAACAGAAGCTTCCTCTACCTGCCAGACAGGTGGAAATCGGTTGATACACATAGATTCAGAAAGGAATTCATTTTATATTTATTTTATATGTATACTGTAACTGTTCAGAAAATTCAGATTAAAAGTGAAATGTTTAGCTCCCTTTTGCTACATCTCATGTGAATTATGTGCCCCACTAAAACACTCTGCTTAAGATCATCTCCTGCTGCAGGTGGTTGGGTGACAACCTTCCCCCTCCCCTGGACAACCCTGTTGTCTCAGTGGAACAAAGACCAACAACGGTCACGAGAGCCATTTCACTTGCTCAGGAAACATCAAGTGTGCCTCATTTTCTCAGGGCAGAGCTCTCATCCTGACATTCAGAGAGCTCATGCGGATAGCCCAGCTACCTGCACCTAGGACCCACAACAGTATTTTACGACAGAACATCATGAAGCGCTTCCCTTAAAATGAAGTGGCTAAAAAAGAGAAAAAATTTCTCTGAGCCCCGCACAAAGGAGTTGGAGACATGTGTGAAGGGCTGAAGCGGCATCTGGATTGTTCACTGCTCTATCACAGTTTTATTACAACTTTTAAACCACAGTAATAGCCAAAGCTGGACACCAGCAGCATGACCTCTCAATAGCACCCAGAAAGTAGGATGGTGATAAAACCAAGTAAAGAGGGAGCTGGGCTCTCCAAGTAGCCCCCCCAGCTGCTGTAGAGGTTTCCAGTGAGACCAGGAGCAGCAGGGACATGCCCTGTCTGGAGGCAAGTGTTTGGTGGGAGAGCCGTCACTGGTGCTCCCCTCCTGCCTCAAGGGTCACGCCATGCACCCAACTTTCAGGACACCACGACAGGCAGCAACAGAGCAGGGGTGCCAAGGAAGCAAAGCTCATTTTCTTGCAGGCAGTTTCATGCTGGCTGAACAGCCCCACACCTGCACACTCGAGGCATTTTCGGTAGGGCTGCCATGCCCCTGAAATGCCATACTTAGAGATGGGCACTCTTCCTGGCAGTAGGTTTTTGCAGGAGCTGCACCACGCACACCAGAGTACAAGCACTTAGTGCTCTGCACTGTGCATCTGAGCAAGTTTAATGGGTAGGAGCCAGGTGTTGGACAAGCTACAGCCTCCCCCCCCCCCCCCCCCCCCCCCCCCCCCCGATGCCGGTCAGCATCTGGCACCCATCAGCCTAAGCTCTGCGGTGAGACAGATTCATCAGTGTGCGCTGTAAACAACGCAAGGTGGAAGTACTGGCTCCTCTGCACTCCCCTGACCTCCCTCCCCTTCTCACTTGGTAAAATTTACTCAGCCTGCAAGTGAAGCAATCTGTCATCCCAGCTAATGCTGCTCATCAGCTGCTAACTGCTATGAGACTGGCGGCAGAAATGAATTGTCAATAGCTGGTGCTCAGTATTTGGTCCAATGCCTGTGCTTGTCAGACAGGTTGCTTTTCATCAGAGTCAGATTGCTTTTCCTTTACTCACAGAGCTAACAAAGGGAATGCAAGGAAATGCCTAATGACTCACCACCAAGGCTACGCTGCTCATTTTGGGGCTGCCTGGTGACACAGCAGCACGTGGGCAGGGTCCTGAACGCTGCCCTCGGCTCCACCACGGCTGGCATGGCAGGCAGCACCAAGGCCGTGACACAGCTGGGCGCTGACCAAGGGACACCCGGAGCATCCGGCACTGGGCACAGAATGCCAGTCTGAAGCTGGCTGTCACCACGCGCTGCTGCAGCAGGGCATCGCTCCATCCCTGAGGGAGGTCTGAGTGCCAGGGCTGGGCGACAGCAGGGCATTACCCAAAGAGGTGCTGACTGCAGGGCCACACTGGCTCAGGTCACCTGTATCTTGCTATCAATGTGTATGTCACTGAAGACTTTTATATCAAGAATGAAAACACCAAGATGAAGCTTAAAAAAACCAGTGGTCTTCCAAAGTCTACAAAACCTTGGAAAAGACCATATTCGGGAAGCTACGTGTGTGGGGCTGGGTTCACTGAAGCTGCAGCTGAAACAGTGGCTGTTTCAGGATCTGGGGCTTCTCCTGTTGCCGTACTTCTTGGGGAGCTTGTTATCAGCATTTTGGACAGTTTCCACTTCGATAACCCTGCACTAAAATGAGTTGCAGATCAAACCAGGCAGCCAACAGAATTTTTAAATTAAACTACAAAATTATTTAAAATCCCCTTTGAGGATGTTATCACAGGGTTAACACCCATTCTGGCTTCAGCTAATATAGCAGCAATAAATGGTAATGTGCACTATGGAACATGATTTATTTTTGCTGAGCAGGCTTGGCATCTATAAATCTCAGCACTCTTAACATTTAAAGTTGTTATTCCAATGACAAAATAGACATGAGGGAGATAACAGTCTTTATCTCCATTAACGTTTTATTGTTATTCAGAGAATATGGATACGGACTGATCCAAGGGTAGGAAAATCACAGCAATTTGTTTGCATACTCGGGAAGCTGAGATAATGGTCGTGTTTTATGACTGCACTAGGGAATCAACTGAAATGCAGGACAGAGAAGATCGAAATGGGAGATTAGTTGTCTATTTTGGTTTCTGGTTTCTATTTTGGTTACCTTTCCATTCACAGGATCTGCTTTAGTGCAGCATTAGGAGAGATGGTCCATCGTGCGCTGTTGAACAGCTGACTCGCTGCACACGAGCAAGCGAGGAAACAGTTTTTAAAGGAAACAAAAAGGCTGCAGAACAATTCTGTGCAATGCAGACAAACAGCATTGCAACGGAGGCCCGATCTTTCTGGATATGCCAGCCGCCTGGAAACGACTCTCCACTCCCTACCCCAGCCCTGCTGCCTGGACTCCGGGGCTGCAATACAAAGCTCCTAACCTGTTCGGCATTTTTCTTTCTTCCCAAGGTACGTATCGCACCTCGCTGACCCCGAAACAAAGTGAGCTGAAGCTGCAGTGAGGGCTTGATTGCAGGAGGCTTAAGCAGTTACAGACTGAAAAAACAGAAAAGCCACACAAATTGCACAGCCACCTGCCTGGTCCCAGGACCCGCTGTGCCAGGGCCGGCTACGCTTCCCACTCCCAAAAAGAGTGGCCTCCCACACAGAAACACCCTGGGGGTCACAGCCCTGTCCCTCCCTCCCAGCAATTGTCACTCGTGTTCACTGCACGCTAAAAGGCAACAGAAGCATCGTGGGCCACCCCTCAGCAGGCAGCTGTATTCCTGCTCGGGGGCTGCTCCACCCCCAAACCCCCCCAGTTGAGCGGTTCTTGGGAGGTCTCACGCTGACCCAGAGCGGATACGACACCGAGGAGGGGCAGCTGCTTTGGTGTTTCCTTCACACATGCCCAGCTGGGCTCTGGGCAGGAACCAAGCGGCTCCTCTCACAAATTCAGCAAAGCCTCCATCCCCGAGACGAGGTGCGGGCGACTTCCTGGGACATCCTCCAGCGCGGGCAGGGACAGGCAGCCTGCTCCTCTGCCAGCCAGCATGAGCACTTGCGACAGAAACCCAGCTCTGCGATGGGCGAGCCCTGCCTGGGCAACACCATGCTACTGGATGGATTCAGAGAACCAAACAGCTCAGGACAGGTTTGAACTTGACACAGGGAAAGCATAAAGTCTGCACTGCTCATAGAAAACACCCAGGTTATAGAAAAGCCTCAACAAAAACGCAAAGCTATCATGAAGAGCGCTACCTCCTATTGTTTCACCCACCTGTCACCCTACCATGCTCACCCATGCTGTGCCTAGCAGGCAGAGGGGCTGCAGCTCATTCAGGTCAGGAACCATCTGCCAAATTGGACTGTCGAGGGCAACACGAAAAATCACCCCAACTCAGTGAACTGCCGCATGCAACTGCAAACCTGACGGGGAATGACACAAGGATGTCAAGGATAACAACAGTGCCCAGGACTCCCTTTGCTCACTGCTGAGCAAGGTCCTGCTAATCTGTGCCTGCGCTTCCAGAATGATTCAAAGGCCAGCGGCACGGTGCAAAAGGAGCAGTACCGTACAAGAGGAGCAGTACCATTCCCCGCTCCGTCCATGACTGCAGCTGCTACGGGAGAACAAAACCACTCAATCAAAGACCCTTCAAATGTTTCCCCTCAAGAAATCAGGCTCACAATGCATCAGGAGAAAAATAACAACCAGTGCTGGAACAACTGTTCTGAATGGAGACATTGACTCTAATGGCTCAATTACGCCTTTATTGGGGAGGGCGGCAGGGATCCAAGCTGTGCACAGCATTTCTGACAACGTAAGAACAACACACCGAGTGTCTCCACATCTGGGCTCCAGTGCCCCGGCATCAGGGCAGGATGGCCATGGTTGCACCTCACCCTTTCCAGGAGTGCTGGGGCCAGGCACAGTGTGCCCGGGCCGGCCCCAGGTTTGGTCTGCCTCGGCTCCCCAGCTCGAGGGCAGGGGTCTCACCAGTCCCCTAACTCATGGGGACTTTGGGAGGGCCGCGAGGAGCTCAGGTGCCACTGCACAGGGCTGCCGGGTATCCAGGAGTCACGGCAGCACTACACAGAGATGCCGAAATGAGAAGTCAGCGAGTGTTTTGGTGTTTACCCACCAGCTCCAGAAAGACCTGCCGTGCAGCAGCTCCGCTATCGCTGCGCCCCCCAGATCCCCGTTCCAGCCCCGCAGCAGTGGGCACCTGTGTGGCACTGCCCGGCGCGCTCCCTGCGGTACCTGAGCTCTGCGCCGGCCCCGACTGCGGCTGGGGCTTTGTGCCTGCTCAGCACATGGGCGTAAGCGCTTCCAGCTCCTGGTCACAGCCGCGCAGCAGAGATCGGGAGGAGCAGGGAGGAAGCAGCTGCTATTTTTAACCTGCCTGATCAGCATCCTGCCACATCAACACGCCTCAGCTCTGCTACGTGTGCCCGGCTCTGCGGGCCTCACCTCTGCGCGAGCCAGCACACACGTCTCACGGCGGTTACAGGAGTCTACCAGCCCACACCAGTGGCATTTCCAGCAACCCCAGCAGCTGGGACTTATGCTCCCAAAGGATCTCTTCCACGAACCTTTATTCCCACAGCCGACCACCACCAATCCCTGGCAGGGGTATGCCTCTGCTCTAACTCCCAGAGTTTAGGGTAGCTGATGATTACCTGGTCTGCCACAGCATTTGCCAGTAAGCCCTACCGCCTACTGACTTTCCAGGCATAAGATCTCACCAGCTCTTTGGGGAGGAGGCATTAGGAGTTTGGCAGAGCCCTGCAAACTCTTGCTCACACAAGCGACCACAAGAACCTTGTCCAGGAGCAAGGCCATACTGGGTCAAATCAAAAGCACATCCAGCCCAGTATCCTGTCTCCAGTGGACAACAGGAGATGCGCACAAACAGGGCAACCACCTAACATGTTTCCACTAATATTCTCCCACCCTCTAACAACATGCAGCTCAGGGGCCTCCTGAGCCAGAGGTGGTCCCTCTGTGTTTAGTAAACCTTGACAGCTTTCATGACCTTGTCCAGTCTCTTCTCGCAGCTGCAGGAAGATCACAAGGGTTGACTATCCCATGGGAAAGCTTCCCAGATCTGCTCCCCTTCATGTGACTGCTGCTCCACCAGACCTTCACAGGTTTCCCCACCAGAGCCCCCCTGCCTCTGCCCTGCGTGGTCCAAGGGAGACCCCTGCCATGACACGCAGCCCCACGCACACGCCGATGGCTGCAGGACAGAGCAGGAGCGCAAAACTCTTTGCATCACCTGCCAACCTCCTAGCAGCTGACAGCACAAGTGCAACAGACCCAGAAAGATCACCCCAAGTGTCCAACGAGACCTCTGATGAGACACCAGTGGTCTATAGAGACTATACATCACTGCGGGAGGTGGCTAAGGAGCGAGGATGTCTAAAAGGAGGCACAAAACAGAGCTAGGCACAGAGGGGATCGGACGGGAGGGGCATGGGGAAAGCCGCTGCGTTAACCCCAGGGCCTCCACCACCACTTCACCGAGTCCCACAATCCCATTTGGAAACCTGAGGATCGAGCTGTCCTGTGCTGGCACCCCGAGGCTCACCGTACGAGCACCCACAGCATGTCCCAGGGCCCCAGGCTTGAGGGAAAGACCCGTGTTGGGTTTCGAATGCAGCTGGTCCCCAGAGCAGACAGACCCCTACAGCAACAGGGACTGGGGCGACGCTGGGTTTTAAGGCCAGACCACTCCACATTGCTGTCAGTGCCTGCTGGGAGCAACCCATCTTTCCCCAGCATTCCAGAGGGAGCAGCTCCCGACCTAGTCCTTGCACAGAGACAGGGAGGGGGAGACACTGTGCCCCGTCCCCTGCAGATGGGTGCTGGGTGCGAGCCCCGCAGATGCCGTCACCAGTGACTGGGCACTCTCAAGGCCCATCTGGGGTGGGTTGAAGTCGCATCATTACCTGCTCCCAGTCCTCTCAGTAATCCCTAGATTACAGAGTCCCCAGGCACATCTATTCTCTCATTAATCTGTGGATTAAAGCATTCCCAAGTAGGCTTTGACGCAGTGCACTACAAACAGCTGAGTTATACTGCTCTGCTTGCATTGATCCCCAGATTAGACAGAAGGAGACATGTCTGTGGGTCCTTCCAACCCAGCTAGAGCACAGGCTCAGGGAGAGGAAGGGAGGTCTAAACACAGTACATGTATATAAATAAAAAGCATAAAGGATGGGATTGTGTTTCGTAATCAAAGTACTTATGTGATAAAACAACAACTTCAAGGAGGTTCCCGGATTAATTAAATCCCAATCCAGATGATCTCCAAACAGCAACTCATAGCATTTGGGACAACAAAAATACTCAACAGCTCTCGCCTTGAACCCAGCACTGGGGGAAAACACCTCACTTCATGCTTTTCTGGGGACTACACATAGATTTTTTAAAAAGTTGCTGTAGCTGCCACAAAGACCTCTTAGCAAACTGACCCAGAAAATGAAAAAGCTTTTAGGCACCCAGCGCAGCACAGCCTAGGCTGTAGACCAGGTAGGGCCCCAGGCTTTTTCTGAAACTCTGCCCGTGTAAGGACGAGGCAGGAATGTGCTCCCGCAGAAGGCCTGCAAGAGCTGTGGGGCTGCACAGCTCAGCTCGGACCCCCACAGCCCAGGCAGGCAGAGGGAGGGAGGGATGGGAAAACCCCTGGGGAACAGACACACACCCAGCTACACAAGGAAATCAGTGACCAACTGGTTAGGTTTTAATCACATAGACTGTTTCCCTCTCCCCAAAACAGAACAACAGAGCCTGAACTTGTCCTCTGCCGTACGTGGAGGCTGTTTACACATCCAAGGGCTCCGGGGTACCCAAAGGCCCTGTCGAGATGCCGGTGGGGGGACTCATGAGGCCATGTCCCTGGCATCAGGGCTCCTTCCTGCAGCACGACAGCGGGGCAGGGATAAAGGAGGGATGGGAATGACAGAGAGAGGCAAGGGGGTTAGAGCTGGAAGTAACAAGATTAAACTAGGAAAAGGAAATGAAGGCTTAATGAAAGATTTCTCAACGGCAAAATCTATTCAGGTTGGGAAACACTGCTCAAGGAGATTAAAGACTCTGGGGCATCAGCCAGCGCCCCAGAAAAAGGAGTGTGGGGAGCAGCCGAGCGGTGGCCGGGGAGCGGCTGCAGGGTGTCATGGCCTTCCCACCCAGCAGCAGCCGGCGCATCCCTGAGACCACGCAGCCCCAGCAGGGTCAACCCCGTGCCTGCAGGGGAGACGCTCCCTTGGCAGAGCCATCAGGAGACAGGAACATCCCTCTGGGGGTGCCAGGATGGCCCCAGGACACAGGTGGCCCTACAGCGGGCCCACACCATGGCCGTGGGATGAGGGTCCTCCCAAGGGTCCTCCTCCAACAGCACAACTACTTGGCCACTGGCCACCTCCCTCAAGCAGCCCCCAGGCAAGACCACCGCTCCTCCTCCTCCAAGTGCGTTGCTGGGAACCGCAGGTACCAGGGAAGCACCCACACCTGTATCACCTACAGCCATCGCTGGGCCTCGGGCCATTTGCACTACGTTTACAGCCGAAATGCACACCCCAAAACGCACACCCCACCCAGAGACTCCTTCTGGTGCCTGCCGCAGGGCGGGAGCAGCCCTCCCCAGAGCAGGTCCGTGGTGCCTGGGGCAAAGGGCACCCATCACGCCCCATGAGATACCAGCACGAAGGGATATGTCTCCATGCAAAAGGGTCACCCAACCATGATTATTGCGGGGCCAGGCCCTGCAGGCTCTCCACATGGAGCCCAGGACATCCTGCAGCATCAGAAGTGGGCAGGGACAGAGCTGGAGAGGAGAATCCCATCCCCATCACTCAGGCGCCCAAGGGGAGACATGCACAGCGGCCGTGCTCCCGGCCACGCTTGCAGGTGGTGCACAGGCAGCGCCAGCCTGGCCCCATCCCCAAGCCAGCCCTGCCGCCATACCCACCCACCCCAGGAGGGACCCACCTCCCCCAGGCTAACACAGTGCTCAGCATCCCTCCTCCATCAAAGACCCTGCCCTGCAACAGGGCATGTGTCTACGGACATGAAACACCCTCGTTCATTAGGCGTTGTCCTGTTGGGCTGAGCCATGATGGCCACCGCTCCTGTCCTACCCGAACCCACTGAGCACACGGGCTCGGTCATGACTGTGACTCTCATCAAGGCAGGGAGCGTAGAAAGGGGCATTCACGCCATTCCTCCTCCGTTTGGAGGTGTTTACCCAACTATAAGCCACCAAGAGGACTCAAGAGACTTGCCAGGTGGACAGCAACGCTACACAAAAAAGGTGACACCCACAGCTTGAAGACTTCAGGAGATGGGCGTTTTGGGTCAAGCTACTGGAAACGGGCCAGCTTTGGGGGGGCGTGAAGGGCCCTTCAACATCTCTAGCAAGCATGTCTAAAAGTGGAAGCTACTCAAACGGTTTGTTTGTATTCAGATAGTCTCAATTTGTCCTACTTTTGGCTGGGCGCTCAGCAGAATTGCGAATGAAGATGTATTTATGCAGCAGAACAAACCAAGCGTATTTTCTGAACATTTTTCACGTGAGACCTGCCATTCTGGAGCAGTGCTGTGAGGTCTGAGCCAGCACGCAACCTCGCTGGCATCGCCCTGGAACCAGCTCACCCGGCTCCTTGCAAGACACCACCCCCGGGAATGTGCACTGCATCTCAGCAACTTAATATTCCCTGGCAACTAAAGTCGAATTAGCACAATGGCTGCAGTTCCTTCATTAGCAGTACTTCTGAGCACCACACAAGAACAAGGCACTCAAGTGTGTGCTTTTGAAATACCATCCTCACCCCACATTTGCATAAAAATACCAGACCTATTTAAGTGACAACAACACTTCACTAAACCAAATTACATAACCCCATTTGTTCCCCCAGTTGACACACCCCAGACACCTTCATTTCCAAAGCAAGTCTTCACCTTCTGAACAGGATTTGGAAAGATTATTTTTTTTAAACAGAAGACAGGTTACCAGCGACATCGTTTTAGGCATATGCTGCTTTCACATGTAAAAAAAAAAAAAAAAAAAAAAAAGTGAATTACCTTCCTTAATTTTTTTCCACACTAGCAAGACCTACCATTTCAAAGTACGTTCAGCCCTCCTCTAGCAGAACAACTGCACGGAGAATCAGAAGTCCTAAACAGCACGAGGTGAAGAGAAACTCCCAGCTGATACGCAGCCATTAAACACTCTCACGTACCTCCTCCAGCCCCGCCACAGCAACGGGGATCACCCTGGCTTAGTCGGTTACCTACTGCACAAAGACTTCTGGCTATTTCATTTCTATGGCAAGGTTTGCTATAGTTTTCTAGTACGAGGCAGAAGGCTCTTCTTCTGAAAACACCAGCATACAGCTTGGGGAAATTCACCACGGCTTACTAGATGGACTGGACCTTATCACTGAAACCTTGGGTTGGAAAATCCCCAGACCTCCCGGTGTCAGGGGCTGAAATCACTGCAGACTCACCTCAACCCTCCATCCTTCCTGACCAGGAAAACCGGGTTCTCAGCAGGTCACCACAGGGCAGCTACAGTCCCATTTTTATTTGCCGGCTGCTGCAGCTGCCTTTTATAATGCAGCAACGGCAAATTCATCCTTCCACGGACCATAGCACAAGGTGATGCGAGCCAGGCAACTGGGAAGTACGGGAGCTCAGCCCCATCGTGGCCACACCACCCCCTTGGAAGCACCGGCTCATGCCATCCCTCCCAGCAGAAACGTCCCTCCGCCCCTGTGCTGGCAAACTGGCCATGAGGAGGCCAGCGCGGCCTCCGCCTGCCGCCCAGCCCCAAGCAGCAGAGCCAGGGATGCCCCGGCGCATCACCTCCCCTGCCTCTGGGGCTTGTCAATGCCAAGCACTCACGTTTCAGCTACACACAAGCAACACAAACTTGCATATGATCATTTTCTGTGGCTCATCAGGTATCCAAAGCTTTCCATTACTACACGAAGCTGAAGATTTTCCTGCTAGAAAACCCTCCTTTAGCCATGTGCTGCAGTCATAAAATTCCCGAAGTCTGGTCCTATGCTGGCTTCCTCTAGAGCCTTAGGAGGATGAAACAGTAAGGGAAAGCCTCTTTGGCTGCTAATTAAGCTATTAATAAGCTTGTTGAGGCTCTCTGGCGTGGAGACTGTTTTTTGAAGTTTCCTGTAAGGGGTCAGTGCTACCGGGAGGGATGGGGGCGATTTGGTTTTGCTTTTCAGCAGCTGCATTTTCCTCCTGAAGCGAGGGAGCAGAAGGAGGTTGTGACGGAGCTGATGTGAAGTCAACAGCTCTTCGGCTGTCAGGAAGGACAGGAGAGGCAGCCGCTGCTCTGTCCCCATCCCTCCTTCACCACCTCCGCTGGTGGAGCCTGCCTCTTTGTGGCAGGCTGCAGCGTCATGTGCAGTCTGCAGCTCACTTTCCGATGCCCGAACTGAACATGGCCACACCATCTCCTCCGCTCCCCGAGCCATTACGGGAAATCGGCTTCAAATGCACCCGTAAGCTTAGCCGGGGCTATGACATTATCCACGTCTAACAGTTCTGGCATCTCCTCGCCTCTGCAACACGCGAGTCAGAATACGTATTTCTTCCTGCAGAGGCTTGTAGAAAAACCAGCCCTGAGACAACTATTTAATTTCTGTAACAAGAATTGCACTAGCACTTGCCGTTATTTCCCGACCTCACAAACACAGCTACAGTCACAGGCTGCCTGCGGAAGCCACTAATGCAGCCATAAGCTGATGAAGCACATCTCGAAATCGTGGCCGCCCGCAGCCCCCCGGCTCCCCGTGCGCCCAGCAGCCACCAGCAGCGCCCGGCCCTCGCAGGGCAGCAGCCGCGGCACCGCGGGCTCCACTCCGGCGGTGAAGAGGCTGTGGACGGGCCTGGGCTCTCCCCGCGCTCGCCGGCCGCCCCCGGCGTCGGAGGAGCCCGGCGAGGGGCGAAGGCGCGGGGCCAGGCGGGGCTGGGGGGGGGGGGGGGGGGCTTCGGCCCCGGCCCGCTTCGGCTCCCCGGGCGCCCCGGGTTTGGGGGGGATTGGGGGGGGGGGGGGGGACCCAGGGCGCTGCCGCGGGCGGGCGGCTCTCGGTTCCCCGACTGCCCCCGCGCCCACCGAGGGGCCAGCCCGGCTGAGCGCGGCGACTCCTGCGTGCGGAGGGCCGGAGCCCCGCAAGCCCGGCTCGGGGGAGCCCACCCCGGCGGGAGGGCGGTGGGAATCCAGCGGGTCCGGCGCTGCTGAGTCACCGGAGCGGGTCAGCCGCAACGGCGCAGCCGGCACGGACCCTCCGCGACCCTCCCCGGCGCCCGCCGCCGCGGGGCTGCCCGGCCCGGCCCGGCCCGGCCGGCGGGGAGCGGTGCCCGGCCCCGGCTCCAGCGGCGGCCCCGCCGGCGCGGCCGGGGCCGCGGGCGGCCGCGGGGGAGGATGCGGGGCGATGCGGGCGGGGGGCCGGGGGCCACAGGCTGGCGCGGGGCGGCCCCCACCTGCTGCGGGCAGGCAGGGGCTGCTGCCACCGCCCCCGCGGCACTCGCTCACCTTCCGTGGCATAGCTGTGGTCTCGCAGGAAACTGCTGCTGATCTTGCGGGTCTCAACGTCCTCCTCCATTGACGGCGGGCTGGCGGGCGCGGGGCGTCAGCAGCCGCAGCCGCGGATCCATCATCCCCCCCCCCCCCCCCCCGCGCCCTGCTCCGCGGCGGCCGGCCGCGAAATGCGGCGGCGGTGGCGGGGGGGCGCAGGGGCGGCGGAGCCCGCTGGCTCCTCCCATACGGCACGGCACGGCTCGGCACGGCTCGGCGCCGCCGCCGCGCTCCGCCCGCCCCGTCGGGCACGGCGCGTCCCGGGCGGGCGGAGCGCGGCGCTGCCGCTTGCCCCTGCCCCTGCCCCGGGACGCACCTGCCCGCGGGGGACGTTCCTGCTTGGAGACGCTCCTGCCCGGGGGATGCTCCTGCCTCTGGGGGACCCCCCTGCCCGAAGGAGTGCTGCGCCCTGACCCGCCCGCCCCAAACACAAGCACGCAGCCCGGGGCTGACACCGGGCCCTTTTTTGGCAGAAAGAGCCACAGCGTGTAAACGCCGGGTGTCCCGGGACAGGGGATGCAGCAAGGGCCGTGGGGGTAGCCATGCCTGCAGCGATAAGGAGGCGTGCGCCCATGGGTGCCTTGCCCTGGCTCTCCCTGTCTCAGCTGTGGAAGGGGATTGGGATGCTCGGTGGTTATGACTGTGAAGGTCAGTGCAGGCAGGGGGATTGGTGACATCCAGGCAAGCGCAGGAGCTCAGGAGCTAATGGGGGAAGGGAGGGCTCTCCTTTTCAGGGCACACCTCTGAAAGGACAGGCTGTATTCTGGTCGTGTCATCTGGTGCACGCCAAAGGGGAACAACTGCTCCTTGGGAGGGTTTTGTGTCTTGATACGGTCCAGGAAAAAATAATCCTTGGCACTGAGTGAGCCACGGGCAGACACAGGGAAGAAACTCACAGGGGGCAAGCTCCCCCGACTGCTTCTGTTAGCCCTTGCACCTGAAGTTGGAGGTAAAACCCAACCGCAGTGTCAGGACCCAAGAAGTCCCCAGCCAGGCAGCGATGTGCGTCCTGGCCAGCAGCAGGGGGGTACAGGCACGACTCCATGCTCTCACACCAGTGCCACAACCGACCTGCAGTGCCCCCTCTGTCCCCGCTCTCCTCTGCCCAGATGGCTGCTGAAGGGAAATGGGTGCACGGACACAGCCTGGGGTCCGACCCGGGCCTGCACCCCGGGGTGCACCCCCGCCCCGCAGCCCAGACCCACCTCAGCAGCACCCTCGGTAGCAGCAGAGCCCTCGCTCTGTCCAGGATTGTCATTGGTGCTGGGCACTGGCTGGGTGCAGCAGGGGAGCCGGGCATGCAGGGGCACAGGCCCTGCGGCACCTCTGCGCTGTGTGCCCACCCGCCAGCACCGTCAGCCTCGTGTCCCTCGAACCCCCCACGGTGCGGGGCCGGCATCAGCCACAGGAACCGCGGAGCTTGGTGCCCACCTCAGCTGTCTTGACAGCCCAGTGCCACACCAGTGAGGAGCGTTACTGCTACTGGGACTGGAGGGGAAATACCCGGGATGCAGAGGGAATGGACAAAGATGCTGGATAACATTGTAAATACAGTAGTGCGCTGCAGCTCCATTTCCTCTCCTAACTATAGTATCATAATTAAAATCTCATTGGGAAGGTGCAAGATTTTACAGCCTATGTTATTATTCTGCTGAGATCACACTGACTCCTCAGGAGCTGCTTATTCCAGGGGAAGTGCAGGAGATAGCATGTCTGAGCAAGAAGGCTCAAGGACTCCAGTATGTCCAGTATACACATCTTGTGGACAGGGCGCTCCTTGCCACCACAGCACTGCCGCACACTGTTTGGAGGAGCGTGTGGATCCTCTCAGGCAAGGGGCAAGAGAGAAGGAAAGCTCTTTCTGCTCCGTGCCATGACCTTGTGAGGAAAGGTGAATTCCCAGGCTCTCAGTTGCCTGCCTCCCCAGGACACTTTCTGACATGCTGTCACGTGGAGGTTGATATAAGGCATTGTAAAACTGCACCTTGGAGAACTCTGGCACTTACTCATACGCATATATAACTTCAAGGATTTGTCAGTCAACCACATCACAGGCCATTCATTAATACGGGGATTACTGTTGTGACAAGCCAGAAGCATTCATCAGACAGGCATGAGCCTGAAGTCTCTATGCCCAGAGCCTTCACTGAATTATTCTGGAGTGTGAGTTCCTTGCTATAATCACCAGGCACACGTTTAAGTTAAGCAAACACATTATATTTGTGGCTGACGCTCCTCTCAGTTGCAGTGGGCGAGATCCACAGGTTAGTCTGAATTCACTCACTGTGACAAGGCACAGGACCTGGCCATGGTTTCATGGCAAAGTGCAGAGATGTGTTTACCAAAGCTCTGTTGCAGGCCAAGAAGAGTCACAGCAGTAACATCATGCTTTAAAAGTAACTTTTGTGTGGCTGGTAGCTCCTTGTACACGCTACAGCGCAAGAGACTGGACCGAGCACGGCATGGCAGGACTCAGACCTGCTGCTGCCTCTGGGCAAGTTAACTGACGCCTCCGTGCTTGTAGCCTGCTGTCTCCACAGGGAAGGGAAGGGTACGGACCTCCCGTAGGAAAAGAGCGAAGGAAAAGAAAGGTTAAAACCAAACCAATACACTACACCCAGGAATCAGATTACCTCTGCCTATGATGTGCATTTGCCTGCAGGTGTGCGCTTGTGTATGCCGTGTAAGACATGGGCGCGATCTAGCTTAAACAATCCCAACTCCAGAAAAGGAAAATAAACACAGGTTTTTAACAAGTAAACATTACTGTATCGCATCCTCCCTTCAGATCTGACATGGCAAGCCTCAGTCAAAAGGCAATGCCCTGCTGAATAACAAGCCCCTGCAATGCTCATGAATATTATTTAAGAAACATAAACACAAGTCAGCAACCTCTTTCCCTTTCTTTTCAGCAGGGTCTGTCTTCAGTGTATTTCCATTTTAACAAGTGCCAAGTCCTTTCTCCTTTATTAACTGGAAAAATCATTCTCCCCATTGTGCATGAATTATAATTATATATTCATAAGTCCTGCAAAGTTTTTCAGTACACCATATCATTTAAATACATCCACAAGCCACCCATTTGTTATGCAACGTGCATAGGAGCTGCATCATGAAATCCATTTATTCTCAGCTTTTTAGAATCCAGGAACGAGCCTTTACAATAACTAAAAGCATTAGCTGTCCTAAGCAGGAATCCATTTGCAGATTAAATTCAACAAAGGTCAGCTTGTAGCCATCACTGTTTTCCAAACTCCCAGGTGTCTACCATGCTATATACTTTGACATCTCTTGAAGAGCCTGGACACTTTCCACTCCACTGATTTTTGCTTCAATTAGAATAGGTTTAAGAGCTCCCGTGCACAGGTTTCTGTGGGACCTAGGCAGTGTGTTAAGAATAATTGAATCAAACCTCCGATTTTATGCTCAGCACAAAACTTCCTTCACCTCATTTATTTTACTTTCACATCCATGAGCACTAAATCTATTTTCCGAATTACTGGTCTGAGTTAGAACACTAGCCTCATTTTTTTAACTGTTAAATATATTATTAGATAACAAAATTTCTTTTAAACTTGTAAGAATGATTTCTATTGATTAACTGATTGTTAGCGCAGCGCCGTCACTGAGGCGCTGGCTTGCTGGACGATGCCGGGAGGTCAGCCTGCGTGGAGAAGCTCTGGTGACAGCACGTGCACACAGCTCCGCTGCCCCAATTCAGGAGACAGGGCTGGCAGTGGGCATCCCCGCGTCCCCTCTGCTCTGCCCCAGCTGCAGGACGTGTGGGCAGCACAGCTGCCTGAGGCCACGGGCCGATGCTGCTGCCTTGCTCTGCCCCTTCACGCGGGTGGAATGTCCTCCTGCTCTGGGGCGGGATGGGGAAATGCTCCCCAGGAGCAGCACGAGCTCCCATCCTGCAGCATCTTCGACTGCTGTTGCCACATGGAGGAAGATGGCTCTCTGAAGACTGAGCTGCTGAGCAACCTCCCTGCATGCCGTGATCTGTGTTTTATGGAAATGGACACATCAGAGGGCACAGCGAGGTGGGCTGTTTCTCCGCACTGTTCTTGGTGAGCACCGGAGCCAACGCTGCTTTGGCGCGTTGCAGATGCTCCCCGAGAAACCCGGCACGTGGTGGGAGCAGGGGTGCTGGGAAGAGGCACTAACTGTGCCTAGAGGAGATCGCAACGAGGATAAATATTTAATTGTGTATGTTTGAAATACCATCTTTCTTGATGGGGCACTTTAATGCATATGTAAATTAATTGGAATTCATGACATTCATGCCAATCATTACTTCATAAAGTGATGCAATCCTTTGGACGAGTATTGGCTTTTGAAAGGCCACTGTCACTCTGAAAACACAGCTGACTCCACATTGTTGTTTTCTTATGTGGGAAAGAAGTTTTCTCCCAAGGAGTGCCTGTAGACTTATCAAACTAAGGATACAACACAATCGGTGGCCACCACTATCTGCACTAACCAGGTTTGCATAACTTCAGTGTAAGAGAGCATGCCTTAACTGAAAGCCCATCTTTGCACAGGAAGGGAAACCAGTGCTAGCATGACAGCACTGTGCAGCTCACACTGAAGTCAGCACCTAATTTTTGATCTGGGTGAAGGTCATGTCATAAAATTAATATTCTTAGAGGGAGAGAACTTAAAAGCTCTTGTACAATTTCTCTCATCATGTCCAGTTCCCAATGCATTTATAAATGTGCTCCCAGTCCTTTGGCTCGCAGATACCAGTAGACAGAGCACTTCAAATCTGAGAAGCTAATTAAGCAGCAAAAATGGGGTAATTACACTCCTCTTATCCCACATGTAATTGGTGTCAGCCAATCGGTTTGGGGGCTGGCTGGCCCATATTTAAGGGATGACCCCAAAGGGAAAGGGGCTGTCCCAGAGCAGAGACCCCCATGCTACACACACTGGAAGAGCCACATTACAAGAACCTAGAGCTTCTTGTGATCCCCAGTGCTGAACACATCCAATGCCATAGGCAAGGTGTCCCTGGGACGGCCACAGCTGGTGGGAAGCCGTGGCCACTGCCGCCAGGAACAGCACCTCTAAGCGACCCCAGCAGGCATTCAGGTGTCTGGCTCCTGCTGAAACCAGGGGTCTGGGTGCTGGTGGCTCCCTCCTCTAAGACAGAGCTGAGCTGCAAGCCAGGCTTCCCTCCGGAGGTGCAAATGTGGGACTGCCTGGGGCATTCAGCGTGGGACTGGCAGCATCCATTGCCCAGCAGCGGATTGGGAAGAACTGACTGCGTGTGGTCCTGCCTTCAGACACAGCCCCAAACCCATGGGCATCACTGACCCCTCAGCCCTTGCACGTGCCGCGCACGCCCAGCTGGAGGGCTTGGGCAGCACGTACCCCCTGCACCAAAACACACGCTGTTTCCAGCAACACAAGGGAAACGTAACCTGGCAGGGCGAGTCCTTGTCTCAGGCACCAGTGGGAAAACAGAAGTGAATCAGGCCTTTTGCTGGAAATATATTGCCAACAGTAACTGGACAATTACACCAGTCACCCCGCAGCCGAGTATGCTGCGTGGCCTCCAGAGAAACAGCCTCCTTCAGCAGCCTTTGGGGACTTTACCACTCACTCAGCGCTTCCGACCGCCACTCCCAAGCACACCCTGGAGCCCCGTGCTTCTCCCGGGCATGCCGGGACCCGTGCTGCCCAACACTCCCAATGCCTTCTGAAAGCAGTGCCTGGTCCAGCATGCTGGTAGTTCAATCCAGAACCAGAGACACAGACACTAGTCAGGGACCTTTTTTTCCAGAGGACCACAGACACTCAAGCGCTTCACAGCGGGTGGATAAATATTATCCCTGCTGCATAGCTGAGCACCCAGAGAGACCAACGCTGCTTGTTTACAGCCCGGGGAGCCTGGGGAAGGCTCGGGGAGGGCACCAGCTTGTGCTGGCCAACAAAGACCATTCCCATCCGGCCATCAAGGGACACACAGTGCAGATGAACATGCTCTGGATGAACATCCTCCTGGTGAACACCTTGTGTGGGCCCATCCTCTCAACCCACAGATGGAGGGCTGGGCTGTTGCGTGGAACACCTGTGAATCCCACCACAAGTTAACAGGCTCGCTGAGCCCCCTGCACAACCCCCAGCCCATGCTCTGGAATCGTAGCATTGCGTTTCTCCTGTAGCACACCAAAAGAGTCGACTGTGATTTCACTATACTGTCAGTTTGTTTCTCACGTTTTCAACTATAAGTCACATAAGAAAACTGGGGAAGCTGTAACCCATATCCAGGATGGAGTCCCAGTGACATGAACCTTAATTAACATGACTCCAGGAAGACCAGTAATTTACTGGATTAAACCAAGATCAAGAAAATTGGGAAGTCAGGTCACATGCAGAGGGCGAGCTGCAGCCCTCTCCTTCATGAATGACAGAGAACAAGGGTCAGGACCTCAGGGCAGAAAAGGGAAGAATCAGTTCATCGAATGCAAAGTAGGCAAAGACTTCTGCCTCCCAAAGGTCGTATGATAAATTGATCTACTTGGCCTTCACCCCTGCTACGCGCTGTTACTGGTACTGGTACAAGCTGTACATGATTAACAGCACACCAGGAACAAGCACTGCCACACACCCAGGCCGGCTCTGGGAATAGCTGCTCTCCAAGTGCTTTCTCTCCTATCTTCAATTAGACTGACGTGCTTCTGTGGCATTTTAGCAGGCCTTTCTTCATTTCTACTCTTCCCCTACTGAGCCCATTGCCAGTGCTTCTCGCTCATTTTCTTCTGAGCCAAAACTTTGCTCTCCCTTCATATATACCCCAATAGCTACAACTGAGCTAATGGGACATATTTTTTCATGCAAAACTACACAGATTTTGCTCAGGTAGTGTCAGATTTTGCACGTGTAAGTGTGCTTGTGTATGACTGTGCACACACTGCACATGTGGTACGGAAAGGTCGTGTGAGCACAGAGCTCTCAATGCACCAAACAGTGCCAGGCACTTCCACATCAAGTGCAACCATCAAGTCTCGGCACCTCTGATCACATCAGAACCATTCGGAAGAAGAAACATTTTTGTGCTAGATGATCAAGGTTTCACAATTCGTTCTCTCCTCTTCTGAGACCAGTGATAACTGACAACCATTGCATTATCAGGGCTAATAATCAGTGGGAACTCCTCCTGCAAGTTCACACTGTGAGAGATATAGACATATAGAGATATATATAAGGTAAGAAATAACTTTTCTCAATCATGTTTTCAGGTATTTCCTTTGTATTATCTCATCACGTACTTTGGATATACTGTTTACTGGTACTTTTATATATATATAAGACTTCATATATATAAGAAAATACATATTTATCTTACGGATTACAAAGGTGGCGTGACAAATTAGGGAGAAATAACAATGGACTACATTGAAATTAGAAAGAGAAGAGTCTTATTTCTATGTCTCTTAAGCAGTAGACGTGGATTATCTACTAGCTATTCCTCAGCAAGTTGATCTATTTTTCTGCAGTTCATCGCCCTGCCATTCTCCTGAGAGCAGGGTGATGCCGCCGAGCACTGCAGTAACCCCACCACCGGTGACGCAGCTTTTCGGGGCTCCAGCTGGATTTGCAGGTGCCTCAGATGCAGCGACCTGCTCCAAGCCCAGTGTGCGGCCGGCAGCCTCAGCAACCCGACTGCTCAGCAGCACGCACGCACCCACGTTCGCTCCCCCAGCCAGGGTTTGTGAGGGCAGGGACGAGCCCACCACTAAGAAAGTGACTTTTTCAGTTTGATCGCCCATCGAGACGGATGCCACCCTGTACTCAGAGCCACTCAGGGTACCAGCACCCATCCAGTTCACCATACACAAACGTTCCCCTTACTAATGTTTTGACTTTGACCAAAACCAGTACGGAGGTAAGGGGCCTGGCTCTGATCTCGCCTATGTCTGTGAAAGCCTGCAGAAATGCTCCCGAAGCCAAGTAAGTGTCTGTGGGAATCAGGCACCCCGCTCTCTGCCATCATACTTTAACCGCAGGATCCTTGCCCCAGCGCTGAACAGCGCTGAAAAGCAAGGCGACGGGGCAGCCTTTCGTGCGGGAGGCTGAGGGCCCAGCACCACACAAAGCCCCACACTGTGCCCGGGAAGCCTCGGGGGACGCATCGACACCTCGTGAAGAGCCGGCTGGGCTTTTCCCTCCAGTGCCAGTGGAGCATTCCCGCTGACGGCTCGGCTGGCTCGGGCCGCGCCGCTGCAGCCAGATGCAGCACACAAACGCCGCTGGTGCCGGCCCGCGCCATGCTCCTGCCATGGGAACAGGTCCCGCTGCCAACGGGCCAATCCTCCAGCTGCAGATTGCTCCTCCATGGACACAAGCCTTCTCATCTCCCGGCGTCTCTGCAGCTACTGCAAAGCCTGTTTAGAGCTTCATACAGCAGTCTCACCTGAGAAACAACATTGTTCTTATTTAAGGCATCAGCACAGGAATTTGATTTCAAATGCAGCTCTTGAAAAGCCAAAACATCTTTCTGTTTACGAAATCACTCCTATAATGCAACAGATACCATAACTGTGCAACTGCAATGCAAACACGGCGCTTCCAGGAAAAACCTGTTATTAATTATTTCTTCATTTACTCTATGGACGATCTAGCCATAACATACTCTTTTTCTCTATATTATTACTACATTATATTATTGCTAAATACACTGCAGAACACATACAATATCCCCAAAATGGAATGAGGCACAGAATATTTCATGAGGGTCCAAGACTTCAGTGTCCTTTAAAGGATACAGTGTGAACTGTTTGTCACATGTTCCTCACATCAGAGATATAATTAGCTTAAATACTCACACAGTAAATAGGATTTGCCATTTCTTAAGATTAAGGCCACATGGTACAGCACCAGTGCATCTGAACCAGTTGAGCACAGTCTACGCTAAGGAGTAAGTTTTTGCTTGAAAACAGCTACTCCGAGCAGTGCTGCAAATGAGGTCTTCTGTCAGTGTTGGGGTTTTGTTTGTTCCTTTGGTTTTGTTTTTTAACTGGAGTAACAAACTCCACCACACAGGACAGTGGAAAGCCAAAACCTGACTGGCATTGACTGGGTGTCTGAAACACCATCGTGAGACACCATTGCAGAAGGTCTCCTGGGGACTTGGAGCCCTATATATAGAGCACACAGCCGATGTACACGGCGCAGTGTAATACACAAATACTAGCTCCTTGCTCCAAAGTGCTCACAGTCTGCTCCAGCGAAATGTGATACAAGGGATAAAGAGGATGCAAGATGACACTGGAACATTGTTCATGAGATAACCATTATAGGAAGTCTAAGGCTGAGTAACTAAATCTAGTGAGTGCAGAATGGAAAAATAAAGGCAATATTTTGTTTCTTGGATTTCCCTGTTGATTTATTTTCAGTTGTGAAGAAAATCACCATGTTAATTCCACTATTTCATACAGAGATACAGCTCCCCAGATGTTTTATATTAGGTTTGGTCACCATATAGGAGGGGAACATGTGAACTCACACGTACATTTGAGTGGAACAGATATTGTAAAATTATACTGAAGGTCATCTGCTTATCTTCAGCTGGCTGCACACCTCAGCTGTGCACACCCCTTTTTATGTGCTGTTCACAAAACGTAACGTACACAGGCTGGGCTCTTTACATCAGCTTCACGGACTGGCCGCTGCTGGCATGTATGTGTGTGAGAACTGGCTTCCAAAAACTGTTTCTCATTCATCACTCTCCTGCTTAAAAAATTTCAGTCATCAAGCCAAAGGCAAAAAACAATTCCATGGAGCAAAGATGACAATCGCACACCACTGTAATAAAACCAAAAAAACCTGGAAAGCTATCAAACAACCAATAAAACTGTTTATCCATCAGCTGCATGATCAGAAGAAGCAACAAAAGGAGAAATTGGGATCAGTTTGAGTGCAGAAAAAAAGCCAAGTTTGTCACATAATGTATTTATACTGAGCACTCAGACGCTTCCCCACGTATCCTGGGATGAGATATCATTTGTGAGAATGACTATTTAGCATTTATTTCTGTTAAATTAGCATTAAATATGGAAAATTTTGTATGGCCCCAAAGGTGGATTTTATTTGAAAGGATGTATGCCAACATGAGACACCAACACATCTAGGTCATTTTGAATCGTATATCCTAAACGGCAATTACTCCACTGCCTTCATTTAATTTGAACATGGACTACATCAAAAAGTAATGAAATCATGGTATAAATTCAACTGGGGCTGCCCACATCTTGTAACACAAGCACAGTAAGTTTTACAGCATTGCAAACTTGGCGCTGGTATTTTTACTTTATAAAAATCATTCTGCTTGTCCTCAAATGTCATCTAGCAGCAGAAGAGAGGAGAACACCCAGATGCAGCTTGGCAATCCTCGTACAATGGAAAGCACAAAGGCTAATCAGTCAGACAGGATTAATTCCCCAAAGAAAAGGAAACTGCATGTCTGGCAGAGCAGCAATCTCAACCTGTACCAGGATCAGTTGAAGTTTCGCAAATATCAGAAGGACGGATAGGGTCTCAAAACCAGGCTGGTGGATAACGCAAAACTGGATAAGACAAAATAAAGCAGTTGTTGGCTGCAATGCTGAAAGCTGGACAACCAAGAGAGCCTGTAAGCCTGATCTACTTGCTGACTTTTTCAACATTCACAGGGGTTTGTGAATTTTTAGTAATACTTCACAAAGCAACAACCAACGCAGGCGAAGGACCTGCCCCCTGATAACTGTATTTCTTCCTCAGCTGCCTTGGCAGAAGGATACAGTCTGTTGGCAGTGCATTGCAATAACCTAAGCCTGAAATTTAGGAGAGTGCTGGAAAGCCAGCCCAGCCTCATGCACACTTTGGTTAACGCAGAACGTATTTTAAGCATGAAACTATTTTGGTATGGGAAGAATCATTAGAAGTCATCACAACGCGCTCTGATCACACCCTCCTCTTTGATATTGTATGATCACTCGTCCCACAAGCACGGATGAGCTGCCACAAGAGATGGCAGCTGTGGCACTGAGGGTGCACGTGAGCCTCTTGCCAAGACCTGGCTGAGCCCACAGACCAGAACGGGAGCACTCGGAGGCAGGCGGCTGCGCACCCCGGGGCTGCACACCGGCGGGATGACGCTGCGCCACGCTCACATCACATCTGCGTTTGCATATTGTCATTATATGATGATATAATATGTTACACTTTATCATCCCTTTAGAAGGGAACCTTTCGGCTTAAATTGTGTTTGTGTTCAAAACATCTAAGCATTAACGGAGGGTCAGAGAGTGTTATGCTTTTCCCGTTCAACGTTTCTTACGTGCACATGGTCCTAAATTCAGTTGGTAATGCTGCTTCTCCGTGACTCTGAGCCACAAACAGGGAGCGGCAAACGACAGCAAATGGAGCATCTGCGGCTCCAGCCCTGTGGACAGGCACTGCCCCCGGTACAGCCCTTCCCTCCCACGTCATTCCCATTTCATTCATTCTCCGTGAATGCCTGAAATTCAGCATTCAAATTTGACCGATCACTCCTGGGGCTATGCCTCCTCCTCCACAGGACCTCCAAGTGCCTCCAATAAAAATGGCAGCTTGGGGAAATGCGGCATTGGGACTGGCCAGGGTCCCCAACCCTCCTGCGTGCCCTGGTACCTGGCTGGTCCCCTCCTGGGTAACAGAAGGGGCTGCTCCATCACAAAGGGGACTCCGTCCCTGTTTTCAGAGTCCCAGCACGAGGGCTGGGCGTGACTGAGGTCTCACCCATGAAAATGGACCTTGCAGTGCCCTGCCCTGCCCTGCCAGAATCTCGCTATTTCCCAGGACAGCAGAGCTCATTTTTCCGTTCTTCTCTTCAACCGTTTTACAGTAATAGCTCCCAGAAATGGCTGCATCCCAGGGTGGGAGAAGTTTTCTCTCCTGTGTGGTATGCAGTCTTTGTACTCGTTTACACTGATTTCCACTTTTGGAAATGTCCAAGAGGAAAGATAGGATGTGACTATCTTACAAGGATATAAATGGGATGGAAGAACACCAGATAGGCAGGATAAATATAGAGAATGGCTTAGGACATCGGCCAGTTCTATGCCTTCCTTACACTAAGGAGAGACCAACCTTTAACAAAACATAAAACCAGTTGTGCTACTAGAGAATAATTATGAAGTATAGCTTAGGGGAGAGGAAAAAAAAAAGACACCATGGGGAGCCTTAAAAGTTTGCACGACTTCTCAAAGCGCTAATGTTGTAAAACTAATATTTGTATGTCACTAATATTTACATATAATCTACCTCATGTCATTTGGTAAAACAAACCTGGAAAACTGTTAATTAATAAAAGATATCACGTCTTATTAACGTTCATATAGTAATTACGAAAACCACAAATCCATCTGTTAAGTAGTCAGCAAACAAGACAAACGACTGTGTTATGTTAAATAGATTATAAAATGCCTGAGGGAAGGAAATCTAATAGCCCTGACCAAATCATGAATCAAGCAGCAGCCCAGTCTAGCACATGGGTTACACATGAACATAAACATATGCATGTGCTCACACACATACCTGCTTTTCCCAAAGCCTTTTTCTGAATTACATATAATAACAATATAAGCAATGAGGTCAGCATGACATTATGTATAAAAGTCTACATTGAAATGTGATGATGTGATCATTAAGATTTTATTGTCCTATAAAACAAATTACTTCCTAAAACAGATAACTATCCCCACCAAGATGAGACTGGAACAATATGCAAAGTAACATCAAATCCAATTGTCCCTGTCCACATGGGAATCCAGTTACTTTAATCCAATTTAATAAACAAAACTGATTTCATTCTTGTCATGTTTTTGAATGATTTCTGAACATTTAAAGGAAGAAACATTCACGCACGGAGAGTAATTGATTCATTAGTATGAGCATCATCAATCCATCAGTACGTTCCCTGGACATTCAGCGTAGTACTGAGGCATGAAACACTGAACACATATTCTTCATGCAATATATATGCAAAACTGGATGCCAACTTGTATGGAGTCTTACCACGATTACTCACCTAAAACAAGTAATTGTGCTAATCAAAAAAAGGCATTTGAACAGTATATTTCATGTGATTATCCTGATTTCACACCCATTAGCAACTCACTCCACCTACTCCGTAGCAATACTCACCCGTACTGCTGCAGAAGGATGTCCTGGGATAAGAGACTGCACACCCAGCTCCTCCCCAGATGAACCGCAGACATTAGCACCTGCAGCTCTTGGTCCCCACCAGCTTGTCCCAAGCACTTCCCATGCTTTATCTCTCTTAGCCCTTCCACTCCAACTTGCCACATCCGATCAGAGAGTCAGTTATACTTCTGCTGACTGCAGAGTCTATTTTAGATCTATCCACACACCATCATACATAACTTCTGCCAACAGACTATGGCAAAGAGGTTGCAGTGCTCCATTTTCCTGAGACCCAAATTTATGGGAACAAAATGTCAATGTCAAGGGTGTAATGGCAATGTTCCCCTCACTCCTGCCCTCAAATAATCTGTGTCAGAAAAATATGGCCGTGACATCCCATCAGAAACATTCTCCGTCGTCTTCCCGGTCTTACACATGTGAAATTTCATCAGTGTGAATTTTATGGCTTTTAAGTTCAGACAACACGGAGAGTGATGTCAAGCACAGCAAACCTGCAATGCCTTTCCTCTCAAGGACAACCACCCTTGAAAAATTACAAAGCCAGCACAAAAAGGAGAAGATAAAGATTTGAGGGCAGCCCGAGCAATGGAGGACTGTAAATGGACTCATCTGCAGGCAATGTGTTTGCTGTGTAGTTGTGTTTACACTCACGTTCAGGATACAGCACCCCCAGAAGAAGACAGAGAGCTGTTTGCCTCCCTGGCAAGAGGAGGACAGGGAAGGCACGGGAACCCCCAGGGGGCCACGCAGTGGGTGCAGGCAGCCCTTGCTCACCCCCACACAGAGCCAAGCCTCGCTCCTGGCTCTGCACCAGGCATCCTTGGGACTGTACCTGCTCACGCACCAGGAATTGCCACTGCAGTCCGAGCATCTCTTGGCGCCTCTTGACCCTCTCTCCCGACAAGCTGCAGGGCTCCCAGACCCTCAGGCTGGGAGGCTCCCTGGAGCATCCCCAGGGACCCATCCTGGGGACACAGGCTGCCCCAGCCACAGAGAGCGATGGCCCGCGGTGGTGCCTGTGCCCACGGGGACACTGCAGACAAGAACTGTACAGGTGACATGACTGCCTCTTGTTTCACCAAGCGACAAACACTCTTGCCTCTTGCTCTTAGGCTACTCCTGTTTTTAATCAATTGGATTATTTGTTTTCTTCTCCAATTATTCTGTCACCTAAGACTTCAGATTAACAGTGTGGATGGAGAGAAGCCTAAGCTGCTATTACGTTAAACAGTCAAGTCAATTAGCCTCTTTCAACAGAATAACATCTAACTATGTGGCAGCAGGTCAAAAAACACACCTTGATGGTTTTTCTTCATGGGTTAGCATGGTGGGTTTGTTGCCATCTGCTTGTGAGTTGCTTACTCTTTCATTTCAGCTGAGGAATGTTGACTTTAAAGGCAGAATCAAGGCAAAAATAAAAGGGAAGCCTTCTCATCAGCTCCTGCTTTGAATGCATTGGTTTTGTTGTGAAATTTCCACTTCAGCTGAGTTACTAAGAAACCGGATTAAAGAGAAATAATACCACCGTGCAAGCTGGTATGGACAGGATCTGCATACGTGTGTCTGCCTGTCTGTGTGGATGTGCGTGTGCATGGGTATCCCACAGCTCTGAGAAGGAGCAGCCAATGAAAAAAACCTGTAAGCTGAGCTCTGCCTGCGATGAACACGGACATCTCTCTTGGACCAAGACGCTTCTTGACTTGCGGCTTCCTGACGCCTGGAGAACACTGCTGGGCAGACAGGCAGGGCATATTCCACCCGCCCAGGGGCTCACACAGAGGCAGCTGTGAGACCCTGCCCAGCCTCACGCATGGCTTGTGCCTGCCTCCCAGAGCGGCACTGCCACCGCTCTAGCTCAGTGACCCGGATCACACCCAATGCCAGCAGACGCGGTGCCGGTGCTGACAGCAGCCGTCTCCCCTTGGGCAGGGAGGCACAAAACACGGGCACAAGCCGCAAAGGTGAACGCTCACCCCCAGCCTCTGCCGGACCTTGGAGCAGCCACGCTGCCTGCGATGCATCCTCAGTGCTTAGCACACCCAAACCTCCTTCGGGGTCGATGCCTTTCGCATTGCCGCTGTGTGCTGCCATTAATCAGTGCTCAATGACAGCCCAAAGTCATTTCAGTTTTCATAGGTTCCAATAAAAACAAACCGCCATTCAAACCTTACAGTATAAACCTTGCTCAGACAGTCACTGGTTTAATAGGATCATGGTATTGACTGGTTTCTACTTATATACAAAAAGCAAGATGCTTCAGCAGCTACATCACAGAGCCCAGACCCACAGACCAGGTATCCAGGTAACTGAGGCAGTGGGGTCCCCAAGCAGAAGAAAGAAGAAATTAGATTGATTTCATTAATTGTTAGAAGAATTCAGGAGAGAATTTGCAGCTAGCCAAAAGAAGAAGAAAAGTATTTAAAATCAAGAAACTCCTCAGAAACCCAAGACTGTCTCTTAACACTTAAAGGATGGACAGCCTGACTAACAGTAATTCCCTCATCCATCACACCTCCTGGAGGTGCTTCGCTCCCATGCCAGCTCCTTACTGCACTTCTCTAAGACAGCTAATCTTTCATCCTCGTGCACATCGGAAACACGTACCAGTATACTCACAGAGGGCCAGGTGATAGAGGTTTCCTTCCCCAAGATGAAAAGTTCAAGCCCAGCACAGCAGGAGATAAGATGTTATTTTCATCTTGTGGCTCTTTTATAGTAACTCCTGGGAGGTGGGTTTTGTGAGTTTTCACCAAGTTTCTAATGGGGAGACACTCACCGCACAAAAACGTCCACTGCAATATCTGCACTAGACAGCGATGCTTTGTCAAGGGTGGCCTAAGTCATACCTAGTGTGCTTCTTTTTCAGTCACCTGAATGACTCCTCCAGCTGGGCTCCAAGCCAGCTGTATGATTTGATGATTACACTCCGCAGACTAATCACTGCAACGCCATCCAGCACATGCTTAATTTCGTCCCCAAACCATACACTGCAGTTGCACGTCACTCTGGGTTAAGGGATGAGTTACACCTAGGTACACACCGTGGGAGCAGCTCGGATGCGTGCAGGGTGGCAGTTCTCAGACCAGGGCACAGCCACGACCTCCGCACTGCTGCCATGGACATGGAGCAACTGCTCCAAACCAGTGGGAAGCCACATTTGGTGGTGTCATGCTGCCAAACAAATGCACAGTGATGGTAAACTGCTGCCCTAACATTCTCTTGACTGTTCCTGTGGCTTTCTCACCATTTCCACCAATTTCTAGGGAAAAGCAGAGGCAATTGGATGTACCCATTACTAAATGTTTTTCAACAAATGATCCCAACAGCCAAATATGTTCCTCTGTGAAAAACTGGGATATAAGCAGCATGGTTTTATGCTGACTCCTGCCCCTCTGTATGCACCACTTCCCGGGATTGCAGCTGCCAGAAAGCATCTCCTACTGTGTCCAAGAGAGAGCAAGGAGAGATGTCTGGCTAATCATCACGCACCAGGTTCCCCAAGGGAATGAGGGCTCCACAGCAAGGGCCATCTTCAGTCTCCTCCCCCTCTCCTCCTGCTCATGTGTATGTTGCCAAAACACCAGCAAGCATTAGACGCCAGATGGTAGGGGATGCACAACACATGAGCTCCAGGAACAGCAGAGGGCACGACCCAGCAGGTTGGCCCAGGCAGGTCTTGGGGATCCTGTTTTTCTGCTGTAGGATCCCGTTGTAGGGAACACACTTACCAAGAGCTCCAAAGTCCACCTAAGGCTTCACTGCACAAGAAGCAGCTTACCAGCACTGGGAGATGCAGGTATGAAAGGGTGCAAGATTGCACAAGGGTAAACACACATACACCGACATGGGACTGATCTGTTTTGCTTGCATATGCAGTCATGGAAGTTTTCAGGTACCTGTGCATCACAGAAATACCTAAAAACACAGATCCCTGAACCACTGCCAGCCTCCCGTTTCAGCTGTGGATGGCAATCCAGTGTGCTGTGTCTCTGGGCAGAAAGTGTGTTAAGAGACAGAATAAGAAGCTTTTGAGCCCAATAAAGGGTCTCGCCCTGTTACAAATCAAAGGAGTAAACTTGTGTTCTCTGGTTAGTGAGAACAGAGATTAAGAACTGGTAAGCCCCTTGCTTATGTTTTAGAAAGCCAGGATTTTATAATGCATTATTATGAAAATAAATATTCCATTCCAGACTAAGACAACTAAAGGAGTAACTAGGCCAGTAGAGCAGCTCAGCATTTAGGCACAAAGCACGCCTACATCAGAGGCACCAAGTCCTGAACTCAGCCCCCACCTGCAGTCCCTCTTTTGTTCTCTCCCTGAGTTCCTTAAATAATGCATAGCTCTTTCACAAAGATGTTGAGCAGATTCATTAGTTAATGTTTAAAAGGCCTTTTTGAAGCTATTTACTGCTAAGTGCCGTCATTATACAGGTGGGCAGAGCAGCTGGAATAGGCACAAGGGAAAGATTTGTGGCCAAGATCAGCCACAATACAGCAAGAGAAGCAGGCTGGGATCTGCTGAGCTCTGATACACAGCAACAATCCCAAGGGAATATACAGGTAACGACTGAGTCCTGTAAGGAAAAGGAGCTGAGCACCCTCCGCTCCCTGCACAGTCAGTGAGGTCGCAGGTGGTCACCAGGGATAATTGTGATTTGCAGTACTCACACGGACCCAGCCCATAGAGACCAGAGCAGCCCACAGCAGAAGTCATGTGTGGGTGTCAGTGGTTTCTTCCACCGGGAGCAGGTCGGATCAAGAGGAGACCCAGGAGTCACATCTCAGGTCCATCCATCTCTGACCGGCACTGCATCCCACTGCTCATGGCCACGCGCGCTCTCACTCTCTCCTCTAAACCCACCAGGTCCATGATGGGGATTGACTGTGCCTCAGCCAGGTGCTGAGCACACCTCTGTCTGCACACAGAGCCTGCTCAGCAGTGCCAGAGCTCCAGCGCCCAGCATCCCTGGCACCGGCTCTGGATGCAGAGCCCCCTCTCTCAGGACGAGACCACCCCCCTCCAAAGGGCACGAGGAGGATCTCCCTCTGCCCATGTTCCCATTACCACAGAGCTGGTACCTCCAAGACCCCCAGCCCTCAGCCATATCTGGTGGAGTAGAAGCAAGTGCCAGAAACGATGGAGGAGAGCGGATCTGATGGCCACACAGACACACACTCCAAGCGTGGTCTTACAAGCCCCATTTCCAGAGGAAACTTAGCCAAAAAGTCACACTGTTGTGCAACACCGCATAGAAAGGAAAAAAAGCAGCCAGCAGCACTGGAAACGAAACTGTGCAGGGACAAAAACTGATGATGAAGTACACAGGAGTTTGTAAGAACTCACTAATGTAAGTGATTAATTATATTGCTGAATACGCGTTGCCCAGACAAGAGGTGGCCTACAGCCGCAGCCAGCTGACCGCTCTCAAATCATATGCTGGAAAAGGAAAAAGAAAAAAAAGAGTGCTGAGCTGTATACTGGAAAATGTATTACTAAATGCCATGAACTTGCATTTGAAAGGAACTGCTGATTGTGAATAAATCCACCACATGGCTTCACAAAGCTGATAGTGCATTTATTTCCCAAATATAGCAAGATCAGCCTATGACAGCCTGTTTTTCTTTCATAATCCACATTAGAAAATTACTTACAGTATCAAACACAGTTTGTTGGCTTGCTGTCAGACTTTCATGGTAAGAATAGGGTCTTGTGTATAGCAATTACACCTGCACAGCTTCACCACAATATCAAAACATTTAAGGAATTTCTGAGACTTTTTTGGTGACCCTGCTTTAGCAAAGCTATCTGCAGAGAAGAGAAAGGTTAAACCTCACACTACTGCTTTTGTGAACATTTTTGTTGAGTCAACACAGGTGGACTTGTGGCCCTTCGTGCCCTCTGCCAGCGTGGTAATTCGTGGCATTCCTGGGTGGGTTCAGTGGAGAGAGTGTACAAAAATCGAGAAGCTGCAGGCTACTGCTGGCTATTTACCATCTGGTCTGCCAACCCAGGACAGCAACTAAACACGCCTCTAGGTCTGATCAGAGGCACCGAGCTGTGCCTGTGGTTTGTGCCCGACGCAGCCTATAGCGCCAGAGGAAACGCGTGCCCTCGCCACGGGCGGGAGAACAGATTTGGCAAGCCCACTGACACATGGGCAAAGCTGTCCATGGTGGGGACAATAAACAGAGACAATTTCCCTGTTTTTTTCTTCCAGGTAGGTCACCCTGACGATACTCATCCTCCTGCCTTCCCCAGAAGTGCTTAAAATAGCTCCATTTCAAGCCAGCCGCAGGCTGAGAGATCTGCTCTGAAGCTCATCCTCCCAGCCAGCTGCTCTCCCTCTCTCCCACTCTGAAGCATTTCTAGCTGTACAACCCCGCAACCTCAATCAGGTCTCTTCAGAGTGGGAGGGATGACAGAAGGTACCTTTGTGCTGATTTAAGCACTAACTAAATATAGATGACACGGGAACACTGGGAAGCTACAGCTGAACCCATCTGCAGTGAGTGAAATAAGTCACATCACGGAAATATCTCTAGAGCCTTGGAAATATGCTCTTAATTCAGCTCTTTCTTTTGTTGGAGTTGGTTTGACATGCAAAATTGCAGGAAGCCATAGCACTGGGCAGCCTGGAGACCGACGGTCGCACCGGGTCGCTGCTCAGCACAGGAGCGGGATGGGGAGCAACTTCCCAACACAAACAGGGGGAAAAGAAAAATCATCTTCAAAATCCAATGATGATACGGTGGAACACCGACAATTAGAAGTATTTTTGGTAAAAAAAAAAAAAACCCTCAGCAACATTTTTTGTAATGAATGAAACGAGCTGTTTCAGCTGCCCGTGGTGCAGAGGGATGCTGTGGTGCCACCGGCGCGAGGCAGGAGCGCGGTCCCCAGCCCCGTCCCAGCCCCGGGGTGCAGAGAGGCCAGGCCGGAGCCTGGCCGCAGAAGTGCCACACACGCGTCCCCTCCCGGGACGGGCGGCCAGTGCCCGATCCTGCCCATTCAACATGTGCCTGCTCGGGCTGCGACAGAGGCGGCAGCTTTCCCGAGACAGCGGAGAGCTTGACCGCCGTCCCTTACCTGTGCTCCCGCCCTGCCGTGCCACCTGAGAGCAAGAGTCCTCGCCGTGCTCCCGCTCGGAGCCCTTGCCTGGACCCGCTCCGGGCAGGGCGTGCTGCCCGCTGCAAGGCACCCCGAGGCCGGCGGCCAGCGGCAGTCTCGGCCCCCCCCCCCCCCCCGCCCACTCCTCCCGCGGGGTGCAGCGACGGTCTGGCTGCCTTGAGGCCACCAGCAAAGGCCGGATCGCCCCGAGCATCCCCCGCCGGGCGGGCGTCCCGTCGGCGGTGCGGCAGGAGCCGTACGCCGGTGCCGCACCTCGGTGCGACGGGGGTTCCCCGGCGGGGGAGAGGCGAAAGGAAGGAGTCAGAGCGTCCGGTGCCCCCAAAACCGCCCAGCGAGCCCCGAGACGCGCCGCTGCCGCCGCCCGCGGGGCGCAGCGGGGGGGGACCCTGCCCCGGGGCCCCCGCCCGGCGAGGCCGCCGCTGCCCCCCCCCCCCCCCCCGCAGGACCGGGGCGCGCACCGGCATCGCCCCCGCCCGGCGGCCGGCGGAAGCGCACCCGCCCCGGGAGCCGGCGGGACTCGCGGCGGGCGGGGCGGGCGCCGCCCGGAGCGGGCCTCCCGGCTCTCCTCGGCTCTCCCCGGCAGAACGGGCAGCAGAAGTCCGCAGCCGCCGGGGCGGGTTTCCTACCGCCCGCGCGTTTCACGCGGTTTCCCCGCGCGCTCTCCCGACAGCACGCGGTTCGGCGACACCGACAGCGCGAGCCGGTGAAGCCGGCCTCCCCGCGCCGCAGACGGGCCAACGGGCGTGCGGCCCAGCCCGCACCCCCGCCGTGATTTTGTTGAACGGGTCTCTGGCTCTGTGCCTGTGCCCACACTTCTCTGAGCAAGGGCCTCCCCAGCCTGTAGCAGCGCAGCAGACCTGCCAGGCAGAACTCCAAGCTGGAGGTTCTTCCAGCCTTACTTTTGAACAGGGCTGGCCACTGCGCTTCACCTTGCAGCCGGTAACATCTCCCTAGCAAGTTTTCCTGTGCTGCAATAAAACCAGAGGACTTTATAACACGTCAGTGCTTCGGTGATTTCACAGGAGAGCTGCGTGCTCTCCTAGAATCCTTCATTAGTCCATAGAGACACCAAGAGGGACAACAGGGTGCTGCCCCTTACTAGCACCCGGGGCAGCTTCTGTTTCTTCTCCAGTCCCCAGCCCTGTTGTTATTTGCTAATATAACCTGAACGGAACCAGCACTGCTCAGAGATGGTCTAGATGAGAGAGGGAATACAGACTTCTAGGGAAAAAAAATAAATTAGTTTGTCTCCAGCAAACAAGTAATATCTCTCTTTTTTTTTTTTAAGAGAAAATATGCAGCTTCAAAGCCTAGGAACAAAGCTTCAGAAGAAATCGTATGCAACACCCTTAATGAGCTGTTTAAGTAAACAGCACGCAACTCTAATAACCACCTCGCCTGGCAGTGCTAATCTAGACCCAGTGTTTCCATTGCATTTTAATTAAAACTTCAAAAACTCCAAACTCAGCAGAATCATCTCCTGCTCAACATTCATTCCCACTAACTATAATGAACTCCATGGTCAGGGATTTTCCCATTCTTGGCCTTCCAGCATGAAGAGGGCGTTGCTAAAAAGCAAAACTTAGAAGGACAGACTGGTCCCAGTTTACTTCACCTGAGGTGTATAGCCCCACAAGCCAGCCCACACAGCACACTTACACCACGTCAATAATCACCAAAGTCTGATCAAAGATAACCCCAAGGTCTCAACCCAAGTCCCATGGGACTGCCCACAGCCCATCCAAAGGGAACCAAAGGCAAAACCTGAACAAGCTCCTCAACTGTGTTTATTCAGATAGCTCAGAAGTCCCAGTAGGATATGAAGATTAATTCATTTCAAATTGCAGCTCAACGTCATACCCATGAGAATTTAAAAGCAAATTCAATCCCACTCTCTACCCAATAGCTTTGAGAGAATACAAATGAGGTCATGTTTCAGCCTGGGAAATTAGTGCAAATGCATATACTTTTGTAATAATAAAAGCTGATCAACTCGGGCCTTGTCTGAGCCTAGGAGCTACTAGGCTTTTTTTTTTTCCCCCTTCTTTAAAAAAAAAAAAAACAAACCTACTTCAGCAGAGTCATATAATTTATGGTTGTAAACTTATAGTAGTGTAAGATCATGTAGAGGGATCATGGCCTCAATATAGAAATGTTTATACCATCAGGGCTTATTTACAAATACAAAGCACTTTTATGTTGCATTAAGAGATTTAGAAATGCTGCTGGCTAGAATTAAAAAATTCCACCCCTAACTGATGAGAGCATTGCATGCAGCTTAGACCTCTGTCCTCATTTACACTGGCTTTCAGCAGGGCCTGCAATTAGCTCCCGGCTCAGAGCCCAGCATACGCACAGAGACAAGAACCACTCTTACCAGGGAGCGGCAAACCTTCTCCTCCAACTGAGGCAACCAGCACAGAGCTCAGTGACAGCAGCTCATCATGAGGGAAGCAGGAGAAGACCTCTCCCAGTCAAGGTGTAGTTATTATCTGCAGGATATCAAAAGAGGTGTTTACACAGAAGATGCAGCAAGGATCTGCCAGGTCCTGGAGGAATCCCGACTGCAGCAGAGCTGAGACAAGAGCAAGGAACGACCAGCTGTGGGGCAGCTGACGAAGGCGATGCGGTGCAGCTGGGGGCTGTCGGCGTGGCTGGAAGAGGCAGCCTGCTGCCAACCCAACAACCAGCATTGCTCTGCTGGCCAGCTGCCTTCCAAGTCAGCCCAAACTGGCCATGGCCAAAGCAGCATCCCCGACTCACAGACTGCATCTGGGCTCTTCTGGAGCTGAGACCACAAAAGGCAAATCTTCATTTTCTCCAACGTCTGTTTTTTGTTACAGTCTCCTGGGCCCACAGCACTATCTTCCTTGGACGGTGGAGTAGGTACCATTTAGAAACACAAGACATGAGATCAGCCCCAGCGTGCCCCAAGAGCTCACCTCCTGCAGCAGAGGTTGACCCTGCACCAGTATGCTGCAGTTGGGATTCTCAGCGCAGGGAGAGGCTGAGGACAACGGCAGCAGCTCCTGGTTTTCCAAATGCCTGAGCACTGAGTGGTAGAAAGCCACAGCATGCTCCCCTGTCCCTGGGCTGTGAGGTGCTACGCTCCCGCTCCCCGCAGCCTCTGGTCAGGCATGCATCCCCTGTGGGCATCCATCCGCCCACAGCCTGGACCAGGGGGTCCCCTCCTGCCTGGGCAATCCTCACTGCTTTAGGTGACACAGTGGGAAGGCTCGGGGAGGGATCCCTGCTTCTTCCCTCTCCACCATGGGGAAAGAGCTGCAGTTCCCCAGAGCCAGTCATCCCTCCCAGGGACACCAAGAGGTGGAGCATGTGATCAAATAACAAAACACAGAGGAATCATCCAGAGCGAGTTTCCCCTCTCATCTTTGACTCTCTGCTCCTTAAAAGACAAAAATTAACGTATCAGTAAGAAGAGAGACTTCAAGCTGAGTTCTTAATGAAACACTAACATCTTTCAAAGTGGCTTGTACACTTTTTCCCCAATGAAAGTGCACCATTCAGACAAAAAACATGGATCTTACTGTTACTGTATTCTGTGGCAAAAAATTATACTGAAGGAATATAATTGCAACAAGAAAGCTCTGTATCTGTGACAGTTGAAATAGCCTTCTTCCTCTTTTATAAATTCCTGACGCTAGTAGAGAGCAAAATAAACCCCTGTAAGTATATACATGAATAAAGCAAACATTATTTTTTCCTAAAAGACCTTGAAATGGACAGAGTAAGAAAAAATGCAAAGGAAATGCAATCAGTGCAGCCAAGGAAAGGTATTTCCAGCTCCTGAGTTACCACAACAAAAATGCAGGTGCACCACTCATCCCTAATGGAGAAAACCAATCCATCTGCACCACCGATATGCCTGAATTACCCGTAACTGAATCTGGCAGCTGGAGAGCTGGGCATCTTGCCATTTTGTGAGCAGCACGCCTGTTATCGGAGCTCCCTCAACATACCTGGTCAGGACAAAGTTTATCATTTCTCATATTAAAGAAGTCCAGAGATGTGCCTGCGGCCCTCCCTTCTCTCCAGCTGTAGCACATCTCCCACCGCATGACTGGCACCGTGGGAGGAGCTGGGCAGTGCTGTGTGATTTACCTCCTCCAAGTAAACAGGCATGAATTAAGAGAAATGGATGTAGCAGAAACAAGGCATTAAGCTCACTGGGAAAAGAAATAGTTTTCACATACTGTGCTTCATTTTGACATTACCCCTAGTATTTTGGAAAGCGAATTTGCCTCTTTTTCCCCTAGCAACAATCCTTTTCTTCATGGCTGCACAAAATTAACCTCATTTACTGTTATGGAAAGAATAGACCAGGCAATTGGATTCCTGCACATGGTGCAAGTTCTGATAAATGTAAGAACTGAGATTAGAGTGAGTCTCATGTTCTTCACTGAAAAGCAAGGGTTGATATGGCATTCAGACTGAAAAATTAAAGAACAGCTAAATCAGGCAATGCAATTACTGTAGAAAGCTCAATCTTAACTCAGTGTTCTCCTCCATCAGCCTTAAACTAATGGCCTCTCTTCATGTAATTATAGACTATTAGTTACACCAAACCATATTTGCATACTTACACAATCTTACTGTACCTCTAATGCACATACCATTCTGTAGTATTAATGCTGCTTCAAATTTAATTTATGTGGGTTTTACTGCAGGGTAATTCAGGACTTCAGTGAAGCTCCCAACTGCTGGTGCCTGATTAACTCAGGTCAAAGCCACCAGAATGACTCACCAGAAAAATAAACCCACTTATGGTCAACACAGTGGGGACAAAACTGACAGGCTGATGGTAAGTATAAGGGTCATCATAATAACAAAGTTAAAGTCTTCAAAAAAGAACAAACAGAAAACTGGCTATTTTAGGTTCACTCCAGGCCAAGGATTTTGGCTGTGGGGTCCTGCCATTCTGAGTGTTCTCCAGCATCCAGACCGGGGTTTGCTCTGCAAAGGATGGTGCAGAGACCGACCACAGCCAGAGGAGCGAGTTAGCCACCAGCCAGCTGGTCTCTGCGACTGCTCTATACCACTGATGGTTTAACGTCTGGGATCAGGAACTTTAAGATACATTTTAAACAGTTCCCAACCAGACTTTTCTTCACTTTGTTAATTACCCTATACCACTGATCTAAATATGGTAAGAGGTAAAACCTGAACATACTTTCTGTGGTTCTGTGATTCCATAGAGGAATCTGCTGTCTGGAGCGTATAAGCAAATAATTATTTTTATTTTTTACATGCATCACTCAAAAATATTCCGAAGGCCAAAAGCTTAGCCTAGAGTACCCCTAAGGTAAAGAGCTTAGTTTTAAGGTGCCTCTGGCTGACCTTTCATGTTAAAGACCCCCAAAAAGCTAACCCTCTAGCCTAAGGCCCCTTTGAGCTAAGCTTTAAAACTGGCTCACACCTAAGTGATTAAACATCCTGGCCTTCATGTCACCTCCGCTGGAACCTCCAAAAATGCTAGTGCAAAGCCTGGGCACAAACTGAGAAATGCAGAAAAACAGAAAACTGTGAAAGGCTTCAGAGAAAACAAAAAGATTGTTACCTCAGGGCTACTTCAACACAGGAATTGCTCCACTCTTTGGTAGCCGTTCTGAGCCAGGGAACTATTCATACAAATACTCCAGGAATTATAACTTCAAAATCCTTTATTTTAAAGGAAAGTCACATTTTGGTCTTTCAAGGACCCCAAATCCTGTGAGTATCAAGCTATTCAGGAAATAATCAGTCTGCTTAAAGACAGGTTTCATTAATTTAGTGTATTTTTCCCACTAAAACAGTATTTAATTTTGAGCTAAAATTCAGTTTCACTAACAGCACCGATTACCTGAGTGGTGCTTGTTTCTTACCTTGCCATTGAGAAATTTATAAATCAGGCACCGAGCAGTCTGAACATTTAGTATTAATAAATTAAAGGTGAAGGTATTCCTAAAGCAATAGATTAACTTCCTTCGAGTAATGACATTAAATGAACCAAGTTAGCTCCAGGCCTCATATACCAAAGCAGACACTGTATGACCTTCTCTAGCTTAGTCTTTGTCAAAATACTGGTACCAAATAGAGGGCACAGGATCCACATTTGTAAAATGTATTTGCATACGTTTGTACAAACTTGAATGAGGAGCAGAGCCCACACACACCCAAGTACAAGGAGGTTTACAAGGACACGCAAGGACTTGCCACATCCTCCAGGCAAGTCTGGCAGACTCCAGCAGCATCACAGTGCTAACGCATTCAGCAACAGGCTCATAACGGGCAGTTGTGCTTTTTGCATGACTCCCACTGCCCATAGAGGCGATGAAGCCAAGTCTGAGATGCCCCAGGGTCAGGGAGACATAGGAGCTACTCAACAGAAGACAGAAGAGTTGCTGTTGACTTATCAAGCAGCAGAGATCAGAACTGGTCTGTGCCCTCCCTTGCTCTCTGCACACGCTGTCTGTCATTTGGAAGTACGCATAATTTCTAAAGATCAAATGTAGGTAACACTTTCTGTTAAAACTCCCCGCAGGACAGACCTAAACTGCTGGCGGGAGGAGAGCTCACTGCTGCTGACGGAGCTCCCCGCAGATTCACATCTGGTACAGCAGCAGCGGGCACCACGCTGGGACTGGGCTGACAGCCGTGGGTCATCCTGGCATCCCCTCGGGATAACTCTGGCAGGCTCTGCCCTCTCTCAGGGGATGACAGGGATCGGGGACAAGGGCTTTCTGTACCCGGCAGCAGGGTGGAGCTGGGCTGCACCACGGGCTGGTGCCCACCCTCACCGTGGACAGTGACTGCCCTGTGCCTCTGCTGCAGCTGCAGCTCAGGCAGAGCCCCCCTCCCCGTCACGGGCGTCAGCCATTCTTCAGAGGCCTTGAAAGAAACATTCATTTTCAAATACGTAATATTTACCCCACTGATGTTTAAAAATCTATTTATTAAACTGCCTTTTCATTTCTTTTCCTCTGCTCAGCAATAGGGCTGCTCTGCACTCGGCGCAGCTCCCCAGGGTAGCTGTCCAGAAGGACAAACAGCGGTACGCCCAGGCCAGGCCGGCCAGCTGAAGCAGGGAAGGTGTGAGCAGCGTCACCAGGGCAGCTGCCGCCGGTTCACAGCGCTGACAGCACAACACGCGGAGCACCCAAGGAGGCCCTTCAAAGGCAGATAACCTGCCTCCCAGCCAGCGGCTCTGCAGGCGTCTGGGGGAGGCAGGTTATCTGCAGGAGGTCCCAGCACGCCGGCTCGGCATGAAGGCTGCGCCTGCCCAGCCCTTTTGGGAACCCCGAGCGTGTCCCGGGGAGCCCAGCCTGCACGGGCACCACCAGCCTCAGCCCCGCTCCCACCAGGAAACCTGGACCGGCTCCACCGACTGCCTGCAGCTGTAGCAGCTGTACGAACTCACAGAGCTGACCCAGCCACATCAGAGAGAATTCCTTGTCCTGGGCATGCTTCTTAATTAATCTCACCCTACATGTTAATGCTAAAAGGCGTACTGAGGATTGAAGATTCTCCCCAGAGGAAAAGATAGTAGGGGAAACGACAACAGCTTGGCTTTAAAATAAAGTTTTCAGGAGGGTGGAGGTGAGGAAGGCTGACAGCTTAACCCATAACAAACCTTCATTTTTCACGATGTAGGGCATTACCTGACCCAGCCATGACCGACTATCTTCAGCAATACAGAAACTCACGACTTCAGCCAGAATTCCTCTGCTGTGCGTAGAAAACTCATTGCAGTGGAGGATACAGATGCACTAAAGACCACAAACTGAATTTAAGTTAACAGCACCACTGGCCCAAAGGCCACACAGACACCAACAGATCAGCAGGCTGCCATACAGTAAATACACAAAACACATTCTCTACTAACGGTGGATGATCTTCTTAGTCACAGTGCCCGTTCCCTTCCTGGCTATCTCACATTAAGGGAAAATAAAAGGGCCCAACAAGAGTAATAAGTTCAGAAACCTTCACCTGTAAGGACAGGCTCAGACAGGGAATTTAACTGAATGAGACTAGATACAACATCACAATGAAGCTAATGCTGAGCAATTCTTCCACAGGCTACATAGTGGAGACTGGGAAACATTTTAACTTGCAGACAGTTTTGTTAGAGATAAATGAACACAAACCATGAAGACAGCTCAGCCCTAGAACTGATTACCAGCAAAGACAGCAACGTGGCATCCTTTAAGGATTGAGACATGTTTGACAAGAACCTGTTAAGTAGCCGCTTTATTAGAGCCTGCTGCAAACGGAAAGGTGCTCTAAGAGACCTCCTTAGCTTTTATCAGCCCTCCAGTCTCTCATCACTTCTCTGACTGTATGTTTCCATGCTAACTGTAATAATTATCACTTAAAATCACTTAAATATTGTCACTTAAATCTTGGGAGAAGCAATACAGCATGACGGTTTTCTCCTGTATATCTCCTCCCATTCAAAAATCTTAAGTCGATTTATTAATTCATTTATTGCTGATTTAGAAGAACCTAGAGACCAGCTGGATGGGAGTAAAATTCCAGACCAAATCTGGCATGGATGAAGATCTTTTACAAGAATTCCTGTACTATGTCAATACTGCCAATAAGTACAGTTAATCCTGCTAGATGACTCCCAAGGGATTTGTCAGTGCTATTTTTTTATTCCTTCCAAAATGCTGCTAAGAAATCTACCTATGTTTTCTTCCAGCCTTGACCCAATACTTTCATTTTGGAGGAACTATGTGTGAAATCCCAGACTGCTGTGCCAGCAGTCTCACTGAGCACAGATCAGAGTAGGTAAAATATCAACAATACCATCTCCCAGGAAGGCCAGGGTTCCCAGTAGAAACACCAGGTGCACAGCCAGGTGGGCAGTGAGTGCAGCCACGACAATAACGTGATAAAGACAGTTGAGATGTTAACTAACGAGACTTAGACCCAGATCATGGCCGGTGGTAATTGTACAGCCAGTCCACTGTTCTTCACTTCTGCAGCTGCGATTCAAGACCTTCCCATGCTCCCCCCACCCCTTGTTGTTCTCCAACATGAGTCACATTTGAGCAGTGTTGCTCCTTTCACATCTGCATCTGACAGCAGCTAGGATGAAGTATGGCTGGTTTCAAAGCCCTTCGTCACCAGCCGCGGCTCCTCCCCATTGGTGTCGCACACACAGACCTGCGGTGCCCATTGTGTACTGTCTCAGTTTTGGGTATGTTGGATGTAGGAAGTTTTCTTTTATTTCTATGTTTTCTATTTCCCAAACAAACAGAAATCTATTCACAGTACAGTGTGAAGCTGTTTCTTCACCCATGAGAAAGAAAACCAGCCAGCATCAGAATTCCACACCCATGATTACAAAACTTGTGCTTGCCCTACTACTGCTTGTAATGCACTACTGCCATAACTTTCTATAAGCTACTGATTTAGTCATTCTAAATTATTTGCATGAATAAAGAATGTGCAGGAATGAGCTACAGAGTAATACCAAGCTCCTGGTGGACTCTTCAAAGCAAGAAATATCGAGACTTGTTGGCGCAGGACAAACAGTGAGTTTATTGCTTATTTCGGTACTACTTGAGCCTACTCACAGCAATGACTGAACTCCAAACCTTTGGCCTAACGTGACTTACACTCAATGGACACCTTCTTTTGGTCCTTCACAAAAGTGCACAGGAAGTGCAAAAGAAGTGCTAAAGTTTCTTATTACATTGTTATAGTGATTAGAGTTAATAAAATAGTAGAAAACCTATAGCATACATTTGTTTTGACCCTAGCATAAAAGTAGCAGTGCTTCTTTGACATATGCCTCCTAAACATGTTTTCATTGTATTGTCCAGATTTTTAGCATTGCAATATCAAATGTGCATCATTATTTTTCTGTTACAATTAAAAACCTGTATCTAGACCTTAGCAATAAATTCAGATATTGGCTAAAGTATTTCATATTAAATAAATATTAATATTTAATTATTTTATTATATTAATATTTAATTAATATTTACTATTTAATTTAATTATCATTTCCAATGTTAGTGAGTGAACTGAAAGCAGACGCATTTGCATTGTTTGCGGTTTTGTATCTGCACCAAGCTAACATACTATTGCACACAGATCCCACAACTGCAGCGATGAATGGCTACGCTTACCAGCATGAAATACAAAGTGATTCAAGACCTTAGGCCTAACTCAATGTCAACCAAATTTGGAAAAATTTGGAAGTTACTGAAAATGTATTTGAGTTGTTGCCCTGTCAAATTAATAATGCAGTTAAGGATCTTCTAAGCACAATAACAGATTTTAAGGATAGGAAATAACTCTTACATGTCTAAACATCAATTAAAGTACCCAAAAGAATTAATACTTCTGCAGAACAGCCAACATTTCAAACCCTTCTCAGAAAAGCTCACAAAAATACATTTCTGTTTAAATTCTGGAAGAAAAACATATGCATGACTCAAAGTTTGGTAATTGTATGACCTCAGAAAGCCCACTTCCCATCTTTGTGCTTGCTTCCTCATCTGCAGGAAAGGATATTGTTTTCTTAATTCAAAGGCTTTTTTTTCTGAAGGTTACTTTGCTAAGGATTTAAATGATCTTTGATATCCTTGAGTTGGACATGTTGCACAAATTAAAAACGTTCGCATTTAGAAAAACAGGCAGTTATTTTGATCAGTATATACGTAACCATTCTGAAGTGTTTTATTTTGTAAACACACATCCCAAGTCTGCCAGCTGCTGCAGCCTATCCACAGTTCTCAGGAAACACGATGCTAACACATACATACTTCTGTTAAGGCATCGGTCCTGCTGTCATTTAACTCTTTTTCAGCAAATAATAAATGATAGAAAGCCCACAGTGCTCATTCCACATCGAAAGATATATTTGGATCGATTTTCAGTGCACACATCACTGCGAGAACAAGGCAGACCAAATACCTGCTTTGCATCTTAAGTAATAGATCAAGAAATGCTTTTCTACAGTAATATTCCTCATTCAAATACAGTTCAGGAGTAGCAATCAAGGTCCAAAGAATAGTATTGTGGGCTCAAATTCTGCCAAACTGCTATTATTCAGCGAAGCTACAGGCATACCTTTAAGGTCAATGGGACACAAGTGTGCGTTCCTATGTGCTGCTGAGTGGGACTGAATTCCAACATGTGACACTAACCCCACACCTGAATGCATCACTGAGCTGTGCTATTAAGGCCCAAGTAGTCAATATTTTCAAGAGATCTCAAAACACACATGCTATACTGCATCCTAAGCCACACGCCTTGGTACAAGGAGGACTGGTGTTTCTGGATGACAACAAGCACCAGGAGTATGATGGCAACAACAGGTCACACAAGAGAAGCCAGCATGTCACCTGCTCAGCCATACCACGTCCACCGCCTAAGGCACTTCACTTGCAGCAGCTTTCTCCAGATGCACCCTCTCCTTCCCGTTCATTACCATAATCCCGCACCTCCACAGTAATGATAACAACGCTGGATCATTTCCATGGGCACTGCCATTCAAGCACGGTAACTTCACAGCAAAGCAGAGCCGAGCAACAAACCAGTCTGTGACGAAATAAATGAGACCTCATCTGCAACTTTCTAAAACCATTTCACAGGCAGTGCCAGAGAGGATAAACAAGCATACTTGAATTTCAGGTTTATTACAGCTTGGTGCACAGCCTTTGTTCCAGGCTCTTTGCTGACCTAGATCTCTCGTTTACAACTCTGGGAACCTGGGATGAACGAAGACGAGAATTCTTATAGTGAGGTAATAAAGAATACATCAGGATTTCAGGTCTCGGTCTGGACAAAGCTGAGCTCTGAAGGGTCTTTGGAGGAACACCTTTGCCAGGAAGGGGTGAGTACAGAGGGTGGTGCAGGGGCACAAAGGAGTTTCTCCTCTGGTTAAGGAGGACACCTCTGCCAGGCTGGGGGAGGAGAGGAGCCTTTTCTCTTTGACAGGCTTAGCCGTCCTGTGCCTTCTGTCTGTCTGCGGAGTAAAGCCTGGCTGAAAGACTGGCCAGGGCAGCTTCTGACTGAATCTGGTCCCTGAGGGCTCGCAGCTTCACCCTCTGAATAGTGCTGTCCATTTGCGAGTCTGCACTCCATCAAGAGTGAACCAGAGATACCAAATCGCAACTTCATCACTTCAAAACATGGAGGTACGAGCACTAGATCCTGCCCCTGCTGTGCATCGTATATTAAGGGTTCTTGTATGCTACACTGGCCTTTTTAGCAACTCCAAGAGGACTGAGGCAGGAGTCAGGCTCTTACCTAGGTCGTCTTCTCAGTTCTGCTAGTGATTTAGCCTGCAACAGAGTCATGTAAACTCTCCAGACCTCAGTTTCACCCCAAGTTAATTATATGCATCTGATAATTGGTCTGAGAAACAGTTCTGTACAAGTTTCATTCTTCATATATTGTTTGCAATGGAGAAGAACAGATAGCACACCGGTGTGGCATTCTTTAATTCTTTTTTTTTTTTTCTCTCAGTAGTCTCATATGACCTCCCCTAAAACAGTGAGGTCTGCTTCTCCCTGGAATTACTTATTCCAGTAGAACAATCCAAAAGTTATTCAGAATATCTTAAGGAGCTGTGCCTTTGGACAAAGTCAACATGAAAACAAAAGAAATCTTCAGAGAAATTTTCAAAGAAAGAACTCCAGAGTTAGGGATAATTTTATCTGCTTAGAACTTCAGAGAAAATAATAAGTTCACACTGTCTGCTTGGACTAAAATATAGCAAGCTAAGTATTTAGCCTGGAGCGTCATCATCTACTGCCCAGTCCTTCCTGCTTGATCTTTCCACTCCGTATCTTCAGCCTTGCGACATCTTGGTCAAGGCATCGGGAGCCATGGCAAGGTACTCCCCACCGTGTTTCTTTTTCGCTAGATACATGCAGTGGGCAGAGACTGAAGCCAGTCATCTCAAAACCAGCCGTTAAGCATACATCCCTACAGTGTTTGTCTGGATTTTCCCCTTGCTCCCGGATGAGGTTGCTACTTCAGTTTATGCACACAGACTCAAGTTAGATGAATGAGTCCGCAGAAAGCTGGGTGACAGGAAGTGTGTTTTTCCTCATTAACTAACTCTGGTTAGGGCGCATGAGGCAAATCGCTGTGGTTCCACATAGGGGAGTAGCAGTGGTGTGAAATTTTGATCCTGCAGAGCTGTTTGGACGACTGCGGATGATTCGCAAAGCTGTGTGATGGTTCACACACAGCAAATGTGCACACGGTCGTATCACACAGGGTTATAAATCAGCATGAACAAGCATTCCCTATGGGAGAAGTCCCACTGAAGTCTCAGTGAACACAGACCTGATACTTTGCATTCCTACCCAGAAAATACAAAGTTCAAGCGCTGCTGAGAATATTTCGTTTATCCCAAATAGCTGCAGAGCTGTTTTGCAGAGACCTGAAAACAGGCTTTACCGAATGAGGGAAAGGGCACAGGTAACCGAACACAGGCAGCACTAGATATGATTTTTTCATTTTCTTGGGAATATCCAGATGAATTAAAGGCCACGTTTACAAACTACATAAAGCTGAAAAATGTGCAGGACCGTAACTATGAAGTCTTCCTTAAGCCTGCTTGCTTAGTCGCACTATTAGTGCAGAGTTAGCAGTAAACCAAGCAGCACTGATGGGAATAAACGAACTCATTTTCTCCTGAGCCCTCAGACGCCCTCCCAGCCTTTCTGCTGCCTCCTCAGCCTTCTCCGGTGAGAAGCAGCAGCCGCTTCCCCTGCCCTGCCCGCCCTCCCACCCGCGGCGCGTACCTTCCGCGTGGCAGCTGGAGGCGAGGATGGCGCTCGGCGGCCTGAAGATATAAGGCAGGTAGCGCGAGAAGCATTTCATCTTCCAAACCCGGGGTTAAAAAAAACAAAAGAGGGAAATAAAACCACACAAGGGGGGGGGGGGGGGTAACCGCTAAAAAAACATAAAGAAGAAGGTAGCGCAGCCCCTCCTCAATCCATGAGAACCTTCCGGTGCCCAGGCAGCCTACATGGCAGAGGCGGCGGGGGCTCGCTGCTGGAGCTGCCTGGCGGGGACAGCCGGCCGGCCGGCCCCCGTGCTGCCGGCCCCCATGCTGCCGGCCCGGCCGCACCGGCACCGGCCCCGGCCCCGGCCCCGGCCCCGGCGGCAGAGCGGAGCGGAGCGCTCCGGCCCGGCCGGCTCCGCCGCAGCATCGGCTGAGGCGCGGCCGGGTTTGCTGACTAAGCCCGTCCTGCCCGCGAACACACCCCCGGAGCACGGCGCCTCGGCCGCCCGTCCTCGCAGGCAGGCGCAGACCCCCCGCCCAGCCGGCTGCAGGCAGGCAGTCCCGCGGCCGAGGGCGCCGGCGGGCGGGCGGGAACGCAGGCAGGCGGGCTGCGCGGTGCCCCAGCCCGCTCCGCGGCAACCGCGGCGTTTCGCAGCCGTCGCCGCGCCGGCGGGCCGGCTCCCGGCGCCCAGCGGGGCTGAGGCGGCCAGTGCCGCGGCGGAGAGCGCTTCCCCTGCCCGGAGAGCCGCGGGCAGGCAGCGGCCGTGCGGGGGTGGGGAACGCGTCACCGGGACGGGACGGTAAGAGCTTGCGGTGGTTTGTGTTCGGAAACTCTGCTGCTCTCCCAGGGCGAAGGCGCAGCCCAGCCTCCGGAGTGCCGCACGGGGAGGAGAGGTAGGTGCCCGAGGTCTCGCTGCCCTCCCCGAGCAGCCGTGCTGCCTCCGTGGGCCAGGGCGGCCCGGACGCCTGCGGCTGCACAGCTCCGCTCTCTCACGCCTTCAGAAAGCGTCTTTAGGCCGGGGGGGAACCAAAAGACCCAGCAAGGCACTTACAAACTTGCAGCAAATTACAGCACAGAACAAAAACACATTTTGCTGTATTATGGATTCTTCCGAGGCAGTGCTCTCAATTCGGACTCTCCCATACCCAGTTGAACCTGCAGCATTTAAGAAGCGGAGCAGATCTACATCAGTATTTCTAACACTTTTCCAAGCACAACCCACTCTTTGCAGCAGAAATCTCTCACAGATAAGTGTGCTCCAAACTCGCCCTGCCATGGCCTGCTCAGCTGCACATAATGGAAAACATCACAGTAGCAAGAGGACAGGTTGGAAGGAAATAACGTGATAAGCTGCTGATGCTCACACCCCCTGTTTTCCTGCTGTTTAATTACTCTACGGACAAGCTTTTGGTTTAGGACCAAACCACTCACCATTTGTGCCTGCTGTTGCTGCCTCATGTGGAGCACTGGGTCATGTTGGGCTTGGTTTCATCATCTGGCTGCAGTCTTTCTAACGTTGCTGTCATTGGCAGATGACAGCACGACTGCATTTGTACCAAAGAGGTGCAAAGCACCTGTGCCAGTGAAGAGAGAAGTTTTTAATTTCACTTTAATATCTTTCTCTTTATTCAAAACACCCTCTCTGGATGCGAAAGGAAAAAAAATCCAGGTCTGGGCTGCAAGCGTGGCAAAGCCTTCCTGCTCAGAGATGACGGCTCACTCTGATTGCATCACAACAAGTGAAGGCTGAAGATCAAGTACTATTGTGTATCTCAAGTCCATCCCAGGAAACAAGATATGAAATAAAGAGACGGTATTTTATAAAGCACTCTTCATGGAAAGTCACCTTATGTGTTCATGTATGACTTGGAGAATGAGATTATTTCATATACTAGCCTGGAAATGTAAATGACTGTCTCTGAAGCAAACACTGCTGTTTAACTGCACCCAGAAACTACATTCAGGTTTACTTGAGAAAGTGATGAATGTCGTCTCCAGTTGAAATTACAGAGGGAAGTGCGGTATGCATAATTAAACCACATCACACACGTGAAAACTGCAATTACATATCTCTAATGATCACAGCGGCTCAGTTACCACTTTCATAACATAACCTGGAAAAGAATGTGAATTTCCAAGCAGCTAGCTGAACTAATATTCTGGAGCCAGGATGCCCTTAGAGAAGGCTAGGGCCACCCCTAAGTCAGGCCAGCTGAGAACAGCTCTGGAGAAACCATTCACCTTATACAAAGGAAAAGAGAGCATATTACTGTTCTAGTTACGACCTTTCCTTTCTCAGCACGTGGCTTACACGATGCAGGTGCATATTGTGAGAAGGCAGCACACACTGTGGTACCCAAGGACGGCATCTTCAGAGCCACACTGCCACACCTCAGGCATGGTCATCCACTGTGCACAGACCAACCTGCTCATTCTCCAGCATGGATTTCCATGCCAAACACATCCCACTGCAACCCAGATTCTCACGATCACAGTACTGGGCTTGTGTAACTCACTCTGGTAGCAGAGAGCTGGAAGTTTATTCCACCGCTGGAACAGAACGGATGAACTAAACTGAGAGGTGTTGACCTGCCTACTGTTCAAGGAAAGGAGAGGAAAACTGACTGCTCCAAGACCAGTCCAAGTCCCTCGGCTGTCCAGACTCACTCTTTGGTCCTGTGCTTAAGAGCCCGGAAAGACATTTGCCCCAGTTCTGCTTACAAGATCACCATTACAGCTTCAGGTGGAGGACTGTGTTTCTTCATAAACCTGTGCCTCTCCTCCCTTTATGCCTTTTTAACTGTTTATATGGCACCCCTCTAGTTTCTGTGTCTGTCTTTATCACCTCCTGATGGATGTTATGGATGTAGATATAGATCACAGAGAGTCAGAGGTTATGTGAGCCTCTGGAATAAGTATTATCCACACAGAGCTGTGCAGTAACTTGCTTCAGGTTTACCCAGGAACTCAGAGTCAGCTTGAAACAGAAGCCGTATCTGAGACCTACTTGTAGGACTGAAATCTGCAAATACTGTGCCTCTCTTCCACCATCTGCATGGATGTAATAGATTCCATTGTACATGACAGAAAAAATTTTTTTTCCACTTAAAAATAGGCACAAACATTCCCTAAGAAACAGATTAATTCCACCTCATTAAAATCATGTACAATCCCCCCCCCCCCCCCCAATTATCTTCATTGTGGCTTGGATATATTTAAATATTTATACTCAGTTTTTATGTTCCATTAACAAACTGAGTTTCACTTCAGATGCAAAGATTGGAATATATATTTGAGCTTAATTAGCAACACAAAAAGGAAACCAACGTACAAGACCACAAACCAGGCTCTGAGCCAGCTTGGTGAGCCTGCAGACCACCATTCAACACTGAAATCTTTGAGTTGGAGTTATTGGTTACACATTTGGATGATGTGGCAAACACAGGCATGTGCAAGCAGACATAATAAAAATCTCAGACCTGCTGGAAATGACTGTTGTTCATCGAGCTTGCTAGGAACTGGTGACATTCCAATTGCAAAATATTCCAGACACCAGGCAGAACATCTGACTTCATTAGGACCATTTTAATTTAGCCATTAACATTTATGTGATATTCCTCCATTTGATAACTTCATTATATGTGTGCTTTACACCTGACTAATTTAACATGACCAAGATTTAAATGCTTAATGCCTGGACTCCTAGTCTGAAGCACACAGCACACATGCACAGCAGCCCCAAATCTCCTAAGGCTGCCCTTGCCCTCCTAAGGTCTGCAGCCACTGCGTAACTCCCTTGTGACGTGCCCTTCAGCAAGTGCCGAGGCAGCTTCCCATGGCCATGGTAGTTCTACACTGTGGATCATGACGCTCAAGAAGACTAGAGGAAATTTCACCTCTTAAATTTGCACTGATCTGGTTTCCACACTAGACTGCTAATTATCAATATACCAAAATAAGGCAAGATCTCTAAAATTTGTTGCCTTTCAGTAGTAATGAAATACAGTTCAAAGCAAGTAATGAAATACAGTTCAAAGCACTGTAGCACCACAAAGGCAATCTGCAACATCATTTACTTCATATTTAACATTGAAATCAGTGTTTGTCTGAGCAGCTGAAAGATGTCCCAGGCCTCCCATCTCCACACAAGAGAGCTCATTCATTCACACGGTTATTAGAGAGTTAAAGCATCCATTACACCACTGGTTTCATCAGGACAAGTACCACACACTACAATACCATATTCCAAGTTAAGGAAAGCAATGACCAAGGGAAGAACAAAATGCAAAAGTTTGTGTGTATCTCTGTTCATGCAGCTTTACGTGTGCATTGAAAAGAGCAAGCATATTTTCAGAGAATTAAAACAGAATTCTTCTCAGCAACATTTTAAGTATAATTTGAAAGCCAGAATGACAATCCATCCTGCTGAAGGAGGCAGGCTCGTCTACATTTAAAGAGGCAGAACATTCTAAATATAATAGTAACATCTCCTTTCACCTGACCATACACAAATGCATGCATTCCAATAACTAATGAAATTACGTTTTGTAAATTCATGATGCTTCAATGTTACCAAGCGTTCTGAAGGTCAAAAATGTGCCACAAAGACTAGCGTAAAAGTAACAAGTTATGGACAAACCACTGATGAAGGTGAGGCATCTGTGACAAACACTTTTACGACAATGTATGTGTACATCTGTATCCACACACATACACATTCACATACAAACACAAAAACAGCGTAACAACCAAAAGCCCAATCCCATACCTAAAATACTCTCCTGAGCTTTCTGCTCAGTCATGGTGAGGCCATTTGTACATGTTGACCAGATTCAACAGACCAACATGATTACTTTTTTGTTACTGGTTTCACTGAATATAGCCTTTAAGTATTATCTGTCCGCCTTTACTGTTCTGCGAGTCCAGGTTACCCCAAGCAAAAATCGCAGGGGGCCCCTCCTGTCATCGTGCCTCTGGATTCCTCCAGCATTGAGTCTCAAATGTAAAAAAAATATAGCTTATAGCCTTCAGCTGATAACTGGTTACATTAAGAAAAGGATAGTAAGTAAGAAGAGGCAACCTACCATTTTATTAATCCTGAACTAGCAAACAAGTACTCTTGACCATTTAAAATTATTTGCAGATTCTACAGTAAAAGCTTAAAACACTTGTAAACATTTTTGAAAAAAAGCACCTCAGTAAAAAAAATATCTTGGCTTTAATCACAATGGTGGTTTTTTTCTCCAGAGATTTAACAAATCGTTAAATATTCTCCTGAGTTTTTTCCCCACTGTAGTCTCTAGAGGTTACAGACTGAAACCCTCTTCTGCAAAAGCAGTGTAACAGAGAACTGCCACTGAACTGAAACAGATGATGGTACTCCAGGCAGAATCCCATTCCCACCAGGAGAAGTCAGAGCTCTGCTGTCAGAGGCTTGGGCTGACTGAGTCCTCTTCTCAGTCTTACGAGACTGTGCTTTTAAAGAAAGCATCACACTCTGGAAATATAACAAAATAGAAGAAATATATCTAATAGGCCAACTCAGTTCCTGCATTTATTATCTTAATCTCCACATAAGGAGCTGCAAGCAGTTGCAATTTTAGCAACACTTTCCCAGGCACTGCTGCGCTTGTTAGCACGCTCTTTCCCCAGCATTATTCTTATGTCCAAAACCATTCAGGTGGAGGGATGAAATGCTACTAGTAGTGTCTACACTCTGGTTTCAGGCAGAAAACATTGGCACAGTTCTGCCAGTGCAACCAAGTCTTGCTGGGCAGCACCCTCACATGCTATATTC